>NC_092336.1:447573333-448989166 GCF_046630445.1 Rutidosis leptorrhynchoides
CGATTACTCGTACATATAAATACCCCGCCCATCGTGTCCGATCGAGTGTATATGGTAATTTATAGGGACGCCCAATTGTAAATCTTTATATTAACATTAACAAACTTTCATTTAGTTAAACAAATATAAAGCCCATTAATAGCCCATAGTCTAGTTTCCACAAGTGTCGTTCTTTTGTCCAAACCCCAATTATGGTACAAAGCCCAATTACCCAATTTTAGTAATTAGCCCAACATCATGATTACTTCGTTTTAAATAAGCATAATAATAACTTAGCTACGAGACATTAATGTAAAAAGGTTGAACATAACTTACAATGATTAAAAATAGCGTAGCGTTACACGGACAGAATTTCGACTTTACACCCTTACAACATTCGCTAACATACCCTTATTATTAGAATTATAATTAAAATTAAAATATAAATTATAAATATAAATATATATTACTCGTATGAAGAGGAAGAGAAAAAGATGATCAA
This sequence comes from Rutidosis leptorrhynchoides, assembly GCF_046630445.1. Lineage (NCBI taxonomy): Eukaryota > Viridiplantae > Streptophyta > Magnoliopsida > Asterales > Asteraceae > Rutidosis > Rutidosis leptorrhynchoides. The sequence goes on from NC_092336.1 coordinate 447,573,815, forward strand.
ATTCGATCAGAATTCGGTTGGCTTTATAGCCAGAAGTGAAATTTGGGGCTCCGCGACTCGCGGCAAAATGGCCTTCAAACTCCGCGAGTCGCGGAGAGGTATTTTCAGTTTACACCCTTGGAGTTTCCTGCTGCCGACGGTTTTAAATATATATATATAATATATATATAATTAATATAATTAATTATATATTATATTATATTTATATATATAGTTAACTTGTAATTTTTAGTCCGTTGCGTCGAGCGTTAAGAGTTGACTCTGGTCCCGGTTCCGGATTTTCGAACGTCCTCGCGTACAATTTAATATCTTGTACTTTGCGTTTTGAATCTTGTACTCTTGTGATTTCGAGACGTTTCTTATCAATAATTGGAACCTTTTTGATTGTCTTTTGTTCTTTTGAGCTTTTTGGTCGTTTGCGTCTTCAATTCGTCGAATCTGTCTTTTGTCTTCACCTTTTATTATTTAAACGAATATCACTTGTAAATAGAACAATTGCAACTAAAAGCTTGTCTTTCTTGAGGAATAATGCTATGAAATATATGTTCGTTTTTAGCATTATCAAATATTCCCACACTTGAGCGTTGCTTGTCCTCAAGCAATATTGTCTTGAAATACTAGAATCACTTCTTTATTCTTCACACTTTGTACATCAGTGATTTCTATATGGCGGTATAAACAATGGTAGTAACGATATGGTTTACAGTCCCACATGACTATAAAAATTTAGATCCATTAAGGAAATTGGATCTTTATGAAAACATTTGATCTTTTGAAAATTAAATCTAGTTTTTACCCTAGATAAGTTTTCCGGAATAACCCTTTACCGGTGTTTGCAAAATATTTTTGTGGGTTTGGTGGGTTTCAGATTTGAAAATTTTAGCTCAAAACTTGCGGTTTTGTGTCACCCACTTGCTAACCTTGTATTTGGAAAGCAACACGTCCAGTTTACTTGTTCCGTATATTACCTTTCGGCAAACTACCGTCCGGTTGTAAAGGAAAGCGTTGAACAAGCAACTGTTAAGGCAATGTCCCGTGACATGCTTTTGATTATGGTCTATAACGTGTCGGACGCAATTACTATCCTTTGTAGGAGCAATAGTAAAGCTCACCCTTATAATTTTTCGGTTTGGCACAAAGTCCTGTCTTTGACCATGTTATGCAACCACCGTTCTTACGGTTGACACCCGATTTAGTTCAGGTGACCTAATGAATTCCAGGTGAATTCCTAGGATTTTACGTTCAATCGTAATGAACGCATTGAAAATAGGGTTTTCAGAAAACAAATCGGTTTGTAATTTTGATCAAAATATTTTCTCGTTTAAGTTCGAGCTTAGATATCATTGAATTCCATGAGTTTGAATTCTCAATCTTTAAGGTCAATCTCTAGGATTGAGTAATATCAGGCTTAAAAGCTGATTTTTGATCTTTAAGGAGATTATCCTTTCTGGGGATCTGATTCATTAGTCTTATCCAGCTAATTTGCACGGTGCCCCCCATTGTACGAGATAAATCCTTCTCATGGTTAGGATAAATCTGACCACTTGGCGACCCTGTTTGATGCTGAGGTCCGTGGATTTCCTGCTGATTTTAGTGATGACTTTTCTAGATTTTTCGTCAACCTACAGCTGGTCTGAACGACAACTTCATGACCTAAATCAAGAAGCGCGTGTCTTTTTCGGAAGACTTTACTTCCTTTTAATGATGGAATTGATTCATCGTGTAGATCCATCTCTTCTTTTCTTTCATCGGGTAAAACAGTTTAGTTTAGTTCAAAGCAAAAGTATTTTCAGTTATTTGTTACAAATATATGTGACATATGTTTAAAATAACTTGGTAAATTTTCCCACACTTGGCTTTTTATTTTTCTTTTTATCGTCCTCTATTCCATTTTAAATGAATTTTAACATTTTAGTTTGTTTCTCAATTTATGTCCTTTCCGAGGTAACAATAATTTCGGTGTTAAAACCTAGTTTTATCGTTCATAAATATGTATAAACATGATTTGAATTCATTTAATTGAAAATTTTGAAAAATTTTACTAGAATTGGGTAGTCAGTATATAAGACTAGGGCTGTTCTTTTTTATCAGAGAGCACTAGATTCTAATACAACTACTGCTTTACTAGTATTTTTAATGGTAACCAAGTGTATAAAGTAAAAATTTTTTAAAATCCGAAAGAATTTAACCCCTTCCCACACTTAAGATCTTGCAATGCCCTCATTTGCAAGAAATTAGTAACAATTTAAATTATTGAGGGTGATTTGTGTGAAAATGATTAAATTTTTACCAAAGTTTCCAAATATATTGGCGTTTGTTTGCTGAATGATAAATGGTGCACGTCATTTGTTCATCCCGTCTTGTTGTTATTTCACATATATTTTGCATCATTGTCGTCAAAATTACTTGCTTTTGCTGAACTTAATGCCAGTCTTTGAAAATGCGTTGTTTTACCCTGTTGTTTACATAAGATAAACTGCAAACATATATACATATTTTTGAAGTTTGGTTTATTACCCCACATTCAAAAATTATTAAAATCTAAGAATAAAAGTTAGATAATTATAAAAATGATTACAATATTAACAAAAATATTAAATACATCAATAATTACAAATTACATAATAATAAAAAAATAGGTAAACTAAGGATGATATTGGTACCAATAGGGATTCCACGCATAACCATAAGTGCTATAGAATGCTTCGGCAGGATCATACGTAGGATATGGTGGCTGCATCTCTATCGACCAAGGAGGGAAGACGGGTTTCGGTGTAGGAATATAGTTTCTACCTATATGTTGGCAATGCGCTATGATCTGGTTCTGATGAACTTGCCAATCTTCAAATGCTCTCTGTCTAGCATTTTCGTATTCCTGAGAAGCTATAAACCTATGCATTTCTTGCATCTCATTCCCCCCTCCTACATTACCTTGTTCCTGGTTTCTCTCTACCTGTGGATGTCTACCATTGTATCGTACTGCGGCGTTATTTCGCCGCTTCAACACTTTCGCACCATGGTATACATTTAAACCTATAGTGTCGCGGGGTTCCGGCTCTTCTACCAATAATCCCCCCCGACTTATATCCACACCGAGATATTCACCAATCAAAGTAATAAAAATACCACCTCCTATTATGCTATGTGGACGCATCCCTCGAACCATAGCTGATAAATAATAACCCACACAATATGGTATACTTACAGCGCTGTGTGGGTCTCGAATACACATATGGTAAAACAAATCTTGTTCATTTACCTTTTCTTTGTTTTTACCCCTTTGTGTAATCGAATTAGCTAAAAACCTATGTATTACTCTTAATTCGGCTCTATCTATATCCAAATAAGAGTAGTTTCCCCCTTTAAAACGGTGATGGCTTGTCATTTGACTCCACACACCGTGTGTATCAAAATTTTCATCTATTTTCCTACCGTTTAGTATCAATCCTCTACAATCGGCAGACGCTAATTCCTCAGGCGTGTATATACGTAAAGCCTGAGCCATGTCCAGTAAAGACATGTGGCGCATCGAACCGCCTAATAAAAATCTAATAAAAGAACGATCGGTTAAACTAGCTACCCGATCATTCAACTCTATACTACATAACAACTCTTCACACCATACTTTATATACAGGTCTGCGTATGGTGAATAAACATATCCAGTCATTAAAATAAGAATTACCATACCTCTGTACCAGTAATTCCCTAATTGGCCCGGCCAATTCTACAGCTTCCAAGGGTCCCCATTCTATGACCCTTGGTACCTCAACAACCTTGGAATGAAGAGTATGCAAACCCCGTTGATATTTTGGATAATCTATCCAAAGTCTGTCAAATCGCAGGTTCGGGTGCAACTGTTCCAAGTGCATATCTGAAAAGGTCATGACTGGATGAGGTACATCCTGCTTGTAGTAGTTATCTACCTCCTGTTGTTCCAAGTTCTCAGCAGGAGCATGGCGGGCTTGGGATGAAGATTCACCCCTTTCATTCTGCAAAACACATCAAACACAAATTTTGTGCATCCAAATATGCATTAGTGTCAGCAAAATCATCAATCAAAATAATTACAATGACATTATCAATTTATATCAAACTTAAGCTTATTTTCACATTTTTATCAAATCTACACTTTTTCAAATAAGCATATACGAAAATTTTCGCCAAGTTCATAAGCATTCAACTCAAATAACATGTCAAAATAATCATTACTAGCAAATAAACAAGTCTCAAATGGCATTATCTTTCAAAAATCAAGTTCATGAATTTTGGACTTGAAAAAGTCCACTTTAATTTTCAAAATCATGTTTAGGCTCAAAGTTTGGATCATTTAACTACCTAGACATGTTACACTACTCAATTTAGCAACAATTCATGACAAAAATCGGCCATAACCTGTTTATATCAAAAAGCCCCAAATTGCTCAAGAACACAAACCCTAGATTCTAAAGATTTTGAAGTTTTTGGCTTCAAATCATGTTAACAAGCATCAATCTAGGTTATACATGCATAATATACTAACAATTTAACACTAATTACACTAAAAATTAACAAAATTCAAATTATGAAAATATGCTCAAGAACACACTAAAATTCGGATTTAAAGGTGATTTGGGGTGTAATTGTACCTGTTTTCTTGAGTAATTCTTAGATAAGATCCTCCTTAACATGATTGTAGTGAAAAATTTTAAGATTAACGGTGAAAAATCGAGTTTTTGGGATGATTTTCGTGGGTTTTCTCGGGTTTTTTCGAAGTGCAGTATGTGTGTGTGTGTTATTCTGTTCCAGCTCGTTCCTTTTATTTTTTTTTTCTGTATTTTGGTCCCTCCGCGAGTCGCGGAGGTTTTCACTGAAAACTCCGCGAGTCGCGGAGTTACCCTTTTTTTTTTTTTTTTTTTTTTTTTTTTTTTTTTTTTGTAAACCTTAACTTATAAAACAATTAAGAAATTAATTTTAAAATTTTGTTTCCCTTGTTATTTAGGACGAGGTCGTTTCGGATCGATGTCCTAGTCTGTCCCTCGACAAAATTTTAAAATTTGTCTTTTTGTAGCGATTGTTTTAAAAGCTAAGATTTTTGGGTTTTTTAATGTTTTTGGCATACTTTAAATCAATAAGATTAAAAATAATGATAATAAAAGTTCTCGTCCCTCCCTCGGGTAAAGCAATTTCGGTTCAAAGACCTAGTCTTCAACTTACGACGAATTTTAAAAATCATATTTTTAACTTAATGAGATAAAGTAAATTTTTGTTTTTAAATTCACACAACATAAATATAAAATTCAAAATTAAAATTAAAAATTCACACCAAACTCAAAATTTAAAATGCATAAAATTAAAATTCATATTTTAAAAATTAAAAATTCACACCAAACTTAATTTAAAAATTCATATTATAAATTCACACCAAACTTATATTAATTTTTCAAATATTTACAATTTTTAAAAATATTGTTTTTACAAAGTTTACAATATTAATTTAAGATTTAAATATTAATTTTTAAAAACATGGTAAAAATAAAATTGAAAATCTTTTTGTCTTTTTATCCCACTTTAATCAATCAAATATTATCAAAAATATGCGCCCCTCTTTTCGGTAAAGTAATTTCGGTTCCAAGACCTAATTTAACTCATGACGAATTTTTGAAATATTTTGGTTTGATTGTTTAAAGATATTTATACCTTAAGAATAAACGTTAAATTTCGCAGTGATGTAATAAATTTTTGAATGATATCAATAATTTCGGTCGCCAAACCTAATTTTATTCAATACCAATTTAATACTTTTTAGCGAACAAATTAGCGTTTATTATCAAAAGGTTAAAAATAAAAATAAAAATAAAAACTGTACAGACATACCTGTGAAATAGATTTCTTAGTTATATGATCTATTATATTCATAAGATAGTCGGTTTAATTGGTCTTCCATGGCTGCATAGGCGTAACCTCGAGCATTCATTGTCTTTTCTTCTAAACATATGAACGGTCCGTCTCTGCATAAAGTAACAAATTCGGTATTTGAATAGGTTTGATTATTTGAACATTTACCTCCATGTGACCATTTTCCGCATTTGTGACATTTTTCTAGGTGTCGTGCTCTTCTTTTCGCTGCGGATTTTGATTTTCCTTTACCAAATTGTAACTTATTATCTTCGCATCTGGATCCTTTTCTAACTCCGTCCATTCTTTCTCTGATTACTGATACTATTTCACTCGGGAGTATGTCATTATTACGTTTAGTGATCAAAGCGTGTAGCATTAGACCATGGTTTAGTTCACAGGCAGTCTTCATTTCGTAAAAACCTAAAAAAAATAAAAATTCAGAATGGGGGGAGAAGACTAGTTCTTTAGGGTCTGCTAGGGAAAGACCATACGTGTTCCATTTTCGAGAACTACACGAAAACAGACAATCTAACTCTAACAGAAATACATATTATCCTTTAAAGACTTGATTCTCCCCACACTTAGTTAGCTGTGGTGTCGAAATTGTGATTAACTTCGTTGTCGACTTCCATCGGATCATGTATGTAATGTTTAACTCTGTGACCATTAACTTTAAATTCAATCCCATTTGAATTTATTAATTCTATCGTTCCGTATGGGAAAACTCTTTTGACTATGAATGGTCCAGACCATCTTGACTTCAATTTTCCAGGAAATAGCTTGAATCGTGAATTGAAAAGAAGAACTCTGTCTTCTTCTTTAAATTCCCTTGAACTTCTGATTCTTTTATCATGCCATTTCTTCGTTCTTTCTTTATAGATTAACGAATTTTCGTATGCTTCATGTCTTAATTCTTCTAATTCGTTTAGTTGACTTAATCGTAGACGTCCGGCTTCTTGTAAATCAAGATTACATGTCTTCAAAGCCCAAAATGCTTTGTGTTCAATTTCTACTGGAAGATGACATGCTTTTCCATACACAAGTCTAAAAGGTGTGGTTCCAATTGGAGTTTTGTAGGCTGTTCTAAAAGCCCAGAGTGCATCCTCCAATTTAATGGACCATTCCTTCGGATTTGATCCTACGGTTTTCTCTAGAATACGTTTTAAAGCTCGGTTGGTATTTTCAACTTGTCCACTTGTTTGTGGATGATATGCGGTGGAGATTTTATGAGTTACTCCATATCTTTTAAGAACTTTCTCAAGTTGATTATTACAGAAATGAGTACCCCGATCACTTATTAAAGCTTTCGGTGTTCCAAACCTTGCAAAAAGACGTTTTAAAAAGTTGACTACAACTCGTGCATCGTTAGTTGGGAGAGCTTGTGCTTCCGCCCATTTAGATACATAATCAATGGCTACGAGTATATATAGATTATTATGAGATTTTGGAAATGGACCCATAAAGTCAATACCCCAAATGTCAAATACTTCACATACTTGGATGACATTTTGTGGCATTTCATCACGTTGACTTATTCTTCCGGCCCTTTGACATGCATCACAGGATTTGCAAAGAAGGTGTGAGTCTTTGTAAATTGTAGGCCAATAGAATCCTGCTTCATAAACTTTTCTTGCTGTTAGTTGAGGCCCATAATGCCCTCCTGTTGGTCCTGTGTGACAATGGTTTAAAATTTTACTAGCTTCATCTCCAAATACACATCGGCGTATTATTCCATCGGGACAACTTTTAAACAGATGTGGATCTTCCCAGAAATAGTGTTTTATATCACTGAAGAATTTCTTTCGTCTTTGGTACGATAATCCTTTTTCAAGGAATCCACAAACTACGTAGTTTGCATAGTCTGCAAACCATGGGATTTCTTTATAATCTATCTTCAATAGATATTCATCAGGAAAGTTGTCTTGTATGGCCGATTCATTCAGAACTTCTAATTCGGGATTTTCAAGACGAGAAAGATGATCAGCGGCGAGATTTTCTGCTCCTCTTTTATCTCGGATTTCAATATCAAACTCTTGTAAGAGTAAGATCCATCGGATTAATCTTGGTTTAGCATCTTGTTTTGAAAATAGGTATCTAAGAGCAGAATGGTCGGTATAGACCACCGTTTTTGCTAGAACGAGATATGATCGAAATTTGTCAAAAGCAAAGACAATAGCAAGGAGTTCTTTTTCAGTAGTTGTATAGTTCGTTTGTGCTCCTTGTAATGTCTTACTAGCATAATATATAGGTTGAAATCGTTTTTCAATCCTTTGTCCTAAAACGGCTCCCATTGCAAAATCACTTGCATCGCACATTAGTTCAAATGGTAGATTCCAATTTGGTGTTATCATGATCGGCGCATTAGTGAGTTTTTCTTTAAGAATATTAAAAGATTTGATACATTCATCTGAAAAGATGAATGGCGCATCCTTTTCTAGGAGTTTATTCATAGGAGTGGCAATTTTAGAAAAATCTTTTATGAAACGTCGGTAAAAACCGGCATGCCCTAGAAAACTCCTAACTCCTCTAACATTGGTGGGATGTGGAAGTTTAGCAATTACATCTACTTTAGCTCTATCCACTTCAATTCCTTCTTTTGAAATTTTATGTCCAAGAACGATGCCTTCTTTAACCATAAAATGGCATTTCTCCCAATTAAGTACTAGATTTGATTTTTCGCATCTAATTAGCATTCGTTCCAGATTAACTAGACATGATTTAAATGTATCACCGAAGACTGAAAAGTCATCCATGAATACTTCCATGCATTCTTCTATCATGTCATGAAAAATCGCCATCATACACCTTTGAAAGGTTGCAGGGGCGTTACAAAGTCCAAATGGCATGCGTTTGTAAGCAAAAGTACCATAAGGGCACGTGAATGTGGTTTTCTCTTGGTCTTCGGGTGCTATTGGAATTTGAAAATATCCGGAAAATCCATCTAGAAAACAATAGTAACTATTTCCGGCTAATCTTTCCAACATTTGATCTATGAAAGGTAAGGGAAAGTGATCTTTTCTGGTGGCGTCATTTAATTTTCTGTAATCAATACATACACGCCATCCTGTTACAGTCCTAGTAGGAATAAGCTCATTTTTCTCATTTGTAATGACAGTCATGCCACCCTTCTTAGGCACGCATTGAACTGGGCTTACCCATGGACTATCAGAAATTGGATATATCAAACCTGCATCTAGCAGTTTAATAATCTCTTTCTTAACTACATCTTGCATATTAGGATTTAGTCTTCGTTGACGTTGCACATACGTTTTATGACCTTCTTCCATAAGAATTTTATGTGTGCAATACGAAGGACTTATTCCTTTAATATCATGAATCTTCCATGCAATGGCTGGTTTATGAGCTTTCAACACAGAAATGAGCTGTGATTTCTCATTTTCAGTAAGAGAAGACGATATTATTACAGGTAATTCAGATTCACCATGTAAATAAGCGTATTCCAAATGGTTTGGAAGTGGCTTTAACTCTAATTTTGGAGGTTCTTCTATCGATGATTTATATCGATATCTGTCTTCTTCTTTTAGCATTTGAATTTCTTCTGTTGTTGGTTCATATCCATTAGCTATAAGTGTAGCTAACATTTCAGCTTCTTCAATTGGTTCATTTCCTTCTCCTAAAGAACATTCTCCTGTTCCTTGTAATTCTGGAAATTCTTCTAATAATTCTGCATGTGCATCTATAGTTTTAATATAATAACATGTATCATCTGCAGATTGTGGTTGTTGCATTGCTCTATCAACTGAAAAGGTAACACTCTCATCCTCTATACTTAGGGTCAGTTTCTTACCGAACACGTCTATCATTGCTTTAGCCGTGTTTAAGAATGGTCTTCCTAATATGAGAGGAACTTGAGAATCTTCTTCCATGTCCAAAACAACAAAATCTACTGGAAATACTAAAGTACCAACTTTAACTAGCATGTTCTCCATTATCCCTCTAGGATATTTTATTGATCTATCGGCTAGTTGTATGCTTATTCTTGTTGGTTTCAATTCTCCAAGGTCTAGTTTAGCGTATAGTGAATACGGCATTAGATTTATACTAGCACCTAAATCTGCTAATGCTTCTATTGAACTAAGGCTACCCAGAAAACATGGAATTGTGAAACTTCCTGGATCAGATAGTTTTTCTGGTATCTTATTCAACAGCACTGCTGAACAATTAGCATTCATAGTGACAGCCGAGAGTTCTTCCATTTTCTTTCTATTCGTGATCAGATCTTTCAAGAATTTAGCATATCTAGGCATTCCTGAAATCACATCAATGAAAGGAAGATTTACATTTATCTGTTTAAACATATCCAAGAATTTGGATTGCTCGGCTTCAAGTTTCTCTTTCTTCATTTTACTTGGATAAGGAAGAGGTGGTTGGTATGGTTTAACATAAGGTTTATCCTTAACTGTGTTATCTTCATTAACCTTCTCAACTACCGGTTCTTTTTCCTTTTCTTTATCAGGTTGTGGTTCTTGTGGAGTAGGAATAGTTTCATCAGAAGTTACAGGTATTTCAGGTGGTTTAAGTGTTGTACCACTTCTTGTGGTAATAGCTTTAGCTGTTTCATTCCGGGGGTTAGCATTTGTATCACTAGGTAAACTTCCCGGTTTTCTTTCACCTATTAACCTTGCTAGGTTACTTACTTCTTGTTCTAGATTTTGAATAGAAGCTTGTTGATTTCTAAATGCTTGAGCATTTTGTTCATTAGTTTGTTTTTGAGATGTGAAAAACTGCGTTTGAGTTTCAACTAGCTTCGTCATCATATCTTCTAAATTCGGCTTTTTATCATCGGTTTGTTGTGGTGGTTTGTTTTGAAAATTCGGTCTTTGCTGATTGTAAGTATTATTGGATACTTGTTGATTGCTAGGACCTTGTTGGTTGTTGTATGGAATATTTCGGTTATAATTCTGGTTTTGATTGTAAATCGGTCTTGGCGGTTGATAATTATTCTGATAATTATTTCCAGGCCTTTGGTTTATGTATGAAATATTCTCTCTTTGTTCCATTGTTAATTCAATACTGAGACAATCTTTTGTCAAATGTGGTCCTCCACACTGCTCACAACTAATTCGTATAGCATGAATATCTTTAGTCATCTTTTCCATTCGTCTCTCGAAAGCATCTATCTTTGCGGAAATGGAATCTAAGTCATGGCTAGAATCGGCTCTAGCTGCTTTAGATGATCTAATGATATCTTTTTCTTGGTGCCACTCATGTGAGTGGGAAGCAGTATTATCAATAATTTTGTAAGCATCAGTTTCGGTTTTCTTCATAATCGAACCACCAGCTGCTATATCTATGTCTTTTCTTGTAGTGATGTCGCATCCTCGGTAGAATATTTGTACTATTTGACAAGTGTCTAAACCATGTTGCGGACATCCTCTTAACAACTTTCCATATCTTGTCCACGCCTCATATAGAGTTTCATTTGGCTTCTGTGTGAACGTAACAATTTCTACTTGAAGTCTTACGGCTTTAGATGCGGGAAAGAATTGTTTAAGAAATTTATCAATTAAAACGTCCCATGTATCAATCGCCCCTTCAGGTAACGATTCCAACCAATCTTTGGCTTCTCCCTTTAAAGTCCAGGGAAATAACATGAGATATATTTGTTCATCCTCCACTTCTCGGATTTTAAATAGTGTGCAGATCCTATTAAAGGTACGTAGATGTTCATTTGGATCTTCCTTCGGCGCACCACTAAATTGGCATTGATTAGTCACCATGTGTAGAATTTGTCCTTTGATTTCATAATCGGGCGCATTAATGTCTGGATGAGTAATTGCGTGACCTTGGCCAGTGCGTTTAGCTCTCATTCGGTCTTCCATACTTAAAGGTTCAAGATTCTCCATAATTGAATTTGTTGAATCGGTATCACTAGATGATTCTGATTTAATAGTTCGTTCCTCAACAATCTCTGTTTGAATGATTGGTGGTTCCGTAGGAAAGTTTAATGGTTCAGGATCTATGAACCGTTCCTGAATATTTTCTGGATTCTCAATTGTGAGGTTTGTTTCAAAAACTGGATTATCGGAAATTTGAACTGAAGTACTTGGTCGACTGGATGACGATTCTAAAGAAAAATCAACGGCGGTTATATTTGTTAAACGATGTCTTGATCGAGTTACAGGTGGTGAACGTACAAAAGGTGGTGAACGTCTTGCTCGGTGCATTCACAGAATATCCTATTAGTTTTAAAAAGGAAAGAAAAATTATAATAAGTTATCCAATCAATAGACTTTTCTGATTTTGCCCACGTTTCGAATAGCCAAAAGATGCAGCAGAGGGGCAGGATTCGTTTGGTCTCAATATAATTGAGGACTGTTTGGCTCCAATAACCCGGTCCACGTACAAATCCAACTATTACTACGAACCAGAAAATTTTGATGTCTATCAATTTAACCACTTAAAATAAATTTTCGTAATTTTAAGAAATTTAGATAAGAAGTAGAATAAAATTCTAAGTCCTAAAAACTAGAATGGCGAGAAATAAGAAAGACAAAGAGTTCGTCGAAAAAGGTCGAAAAAGAAAAAATGGTTGAAAAATAAAAGGTGACGGAAAAATAAAAGAAACTTATAAAAACTTAAAAATACTTAACTAATTTAACCTTATTACTACAACTAACTTAAAATTATAATCGCAAATTGAAATTACTAATTGGAATGATAATTGATACATAGTAAAAGGTCTAAAAATATTAAAGCTTACAAGAAAAACTAAATCTCAAATGGAAATAACTTAAAAAGAAACTAAAACTTAAAAAGGCGTCGCAAAATTCTAAAGCACCTAAATCTTAGTCTAAAGAAAAAGTACTTAAGGAATTCTACGGCAAAGCCTAAAAATATAGGAGTAAAAATAACTATAGCAAAAACTAATTTTAAAATTAAATATGAGCTAAAAATACAAATATTACGCTACAACGATTAAAAAGGTACAAAATATAAAAATATACAAAAAGTTATAAAAAGTACAATTTTTATAAAAATATTATTTTTATATTATTTATTTAATAAAACTACTAATTTTACAATTTAATAAAACTAATTTAACTAAAATATATAAATAAAAAGTAAAAAGTAAAATAAAACTAAAATTAATAATAATAATAATAATTAGGTTTTAATAATAATAATAATTAAAAATAACCCGTGATTAGGGTTTTGTCCGTGTGTCAGAAGACCTCCGCGAGTCGCGGCAAATAAAGAAGAAAACCCCGCGAGTCGCGGGGTTCAGAATTTGAGCTGACAGGTTTCACTTTTACGCGTTTTTCTTTATTTTTTTTTTTTTTTTCTTTTTATTTTGTTTTCTGTTTTTTTTAATTAAATAAAAGATATTAAAATTAAAACTTATATTTTTATAAACTAAAATAAAAATAAAGAAACTTATAAAACTTAAATATTTAACAAAATCTTAAAAATGCTTATATTTTTGTTTTTTATATTTTTGAATAATTAAAACGTATTTCTACAAAAGCAAATTTTTAATAAAAGTAACTAAAAATCTTGTTTTTTTTTTTTATATTAGCGTTGCGCTTCCGGCTTTTAAGATGTTCCCCGGCAGCGGCGCCAAAAATACTTGATGAAGTGCGAGGTGTATATAAAATAGTTTATAATTTTAGCAGAAAATACTATTAAATACGATACAATTTTACACAAGATATTTATTTATTTATAGAATGGATATACTTAAACCTTGCTACAACACTTATAGGCAGTGTACCTAATCGTACAGTAGTGTAGTTTTTAGTAAGTCCGGTTCGTTCCACAGGGAAATCTCTAAACAAAGCTCAACGCTATATTAGTTTACTTTTATAAAAATACAAATATATATATAAGTAATATTATTATTATAAAGGGGGGTTTTTACCGTTTAATGACCGGTTTGTCGATTTTAAAACTTTAGTCGCAGTTAAAACCTAATGTAAAATATTAAATAAATACAAGACTTTAAATTAAAGCGTAAAGTAAATAACGATAATGAAATTGCGAATAATAAAAATGCGATAAAATTAAATTGCGATAATTAAAAAGTACGATAATTAAAAGTGCGATAAAATAAAATAACAATAAATAAAAGTGCGATAATTAGAAGTGCAATTAAATATAAAATAAAGGAAATTAAATATGAAATAAAAGAATTATGCTTATTTAAACTTCCGTAATCATGATGTTTGACGTGTTGATTTTAGTTTTATGCCCATGGGTTAATTGTCCTTTGTCCTGGATTATTCAATATGTCCGTCTGGTTTTTGTCCATAACAGTCCATCAGTCATAAATATAAATTGCAAGTGTCCTTGTCAAATTATTATTATACCCGAAGATAAATATTCCAACTAATTGGGGATTCGAATTGTAACAAGGTTTTAATACTTTGTTTAATGAATACACCAGGTTATCGACTGCGTGTAAACCAAGGTTTTACTACTTTGTTAACAATTACACCAATTACCCTTGAATGTAATTTCACCCCTGTTTTAATTATTCTAGTGGCTATTAATCCATTCCCGTGTCCGGTTAAATGAACGATTACTCGTACATATAAATACCCCGCCCATCGTGTCCGATCGAGTGTATATGGTAATTTATAGGGACGCCCAATTGTAAATCTTTATATTAACATTAACAAACTTTCATTTAGTTAAACAAATATAAAGCCCATTAATAGCCCATAGTCTAGTTTCCACAAGTGTCGTTCTTTTGTCCAAACCCCAATTATGGTACAAAGCCCAATTACCCAATTTTAGTAATTAGCCCAACATCATGATTACTTCGTTTTAAATAAGCATAATAATAACTTAGCTACGAGACATTAATGTAAAAAGGTTGAACATAACTTACAATGATTAAAAATAGCGTAGCGTTACACGGACAGAATTTCGACTTTACACCCTTACAACATTCGCTAACATACCCTTATTATTAGAATTATAATTAAAATTAAAATATAAATTATAAATATAAATATATATTACTCGTATGAAGAGGAAGAGAAAAAGATGATCAAATTCGATCAGAATTCGGTTGGCTTTATAGCCAGAAGTGAAATTTGGGGCTCCGCGACTCGCGGCAAAATGGCCTTCAAACTCCGCGAGTCGCGGAGAGGTATTTTCAGTTTACACCCTTGGAGTTTCCTGCTGCCGACGGTTTTAAATATATATATATAATATATATATAATTAATATAATTAATTATATATTATATTATATTTATATATATAGTTAACTTGTAATTTTTAGTCCGTTGCGTCGAGCGTTAAGAGTTGACTCTGGTCCCGGTTCCGGATTTTCGAACGTCCTCGCGTACAATTTAATATCTTGTACTTTGCGTTTTGAATCTTGTACTCTTGTGATTTCGAGACGTTTCTTATCAATAATTGGAACCTTTTTGATTGTCTTTTGTTCTTTTGAGCTTTTTGGTCGTTTGCGTCTTCAATTCGTCGAATCTGTCTTTTGTCTTCACCTTTTATTATTTAAACGAATATCACTTGTAAATAGAACAATTGCAACTAAAAGCTTGTCTTTCTTGAGGAATAATGCTATGAAATATATGTTCGTTTTTAGCATTATCAGCGTCCAAGAATCTGGACGGCGTCCAGATTAGTGCACAGACCTGCTTTGCTGAAAACACACAAGTGCACGAACCAAACTTCAAACAATCACATTTTATGATCCGCAAACAATCAAAACATGTATCTTATATCTTCGGAAAGGTATTTTGATGAGGAACGCAACTAAGTGCATTTCATCAATCAATTTAACATTTACATCAACCTAAATCGCATTAAATGCTCACCATTTATTACATTCAAGCCCATTAAATGCGTTTTATGATTCGGGCAACCAATTTACATGTATGATATGCCGTTTCGAAGGTAATTAAACACACATTGCTACTAAACACTTATCAACAACGTTTCATAGCATTTAATGCATCAAAGTTCATAATCAAGCCTATCAAACCCTAACCCAAATCACCAAAACAATAATCATGTTAATGAAGTTTCCTTAATCAACCTACACATCAAAATGAAGCTAGTGATGGTAGTAACACATTTAATACATGAACTTTTAACATTTAACAACATTTAGGCAACCAAATCACAAAATCAACACACCAACTTTCAAGTTGATGATAGTTACTTAAAATAACAAGATCGAGCATACAAATCATATACTCATGTTAGACTTGAGCCATAGACACTAATTATCACTTTATATGTCAAAATTATCAATAACACAAAATCTAGTGTATTTAGAAAGTTACCAAAACTTGATAAAATCGGTATGGAATCGAAGAGGAATATGCAAGGATTTCAAATATGTAATTTGTTTGAATTGATGCTTGCTAGATCTTGAATAGATGATGAATCTTATTAAGTGAGTTGAGAGAAAATGGAAGTATCAAAAGTTAGAAAGGGAGGTGAATGGATGAGTGGAGGAGAAGGGTTTGACTAGTAGACCTAGTCAAACCTTTTGTCCTTTGGCAAGTTTAGTCCCTCAAGTTTTAAAGCGGGTGCGTGAATTACCTAAACGAGATAATTTAAAATGCGTTTTAATGGAAGATGTTATAATCATACAACAGACTTTAAATAATTAAACGAAAAGTAAACGGAAAAAGGTGGGATGTTACAAATACTCATAAATTTTTCAACTTAATTAATATGCTTGCTATGTGCTTACTAGTTAGAATACTAGGATTCAAGTAATTAGCCTACTCCAATAGATTAAGTGTAAATTGGTTCAAAATGGAATTATGGTTAATTGTTTATATGGTCTTGTCTAAGTAACAAGTTGTGATTACTTATTCAAGTATGACTTAACTTTGATGTCCCTACACATTTAATGATTATCTTAGAAAGACATCATTCAATTAATCTCCACCTAATCTTAAATTGAACATGACTTGTGATTAATTGAAACTAGGAAGTTAATGACATATTGACTAGACTTTAGAATTGAACCAAATGCATTAATGTGACTAACTAAGTCTTGACCAAACTGAGATTTCCCAAAATATCAATCAAGACACTTCTCCAAGAATGTTGGGTTTACCACTATTGGAGTGTAATGTCACTTTCACTCAATAAGACCAAATCTCACACACTTAATGCATATAGTACTTGTATAGGATGTTGGGTTTCTTTTGCAGGTGCTAGAAGGAGTAAAGGTGCCAAAATGTGGTGTTCAAATTTGAGTCAAACGGCTATACAACAGATACCCATTTTGGACTGGAGCACGCTTGGTCGAACCACGGTCGACCGTGTTGGCAACCGTGTGTCAACGGCTATTTTTTGAATCATACTATAAAAGGCAAGCATTGAAGAGCATTTGAAGCTGACCCTCTTGCATATTTTAAAAGCTTATTTCCAGAGATCACAAGGGCTCTAATTACTACTCAAATGTGATCAAGCAAGAGAAGATTCTATGATCTTATAGATGTAGAATTTGGTTGTTGTAAACTTACTAATCAAAATCATTAATCTTGTGGGTTTACTTAGTGTAATGTATGTCCTAGTATTGTCTTAGGATCATCATTGCAAAGTGTATAAGTCTTGTAACTTCAATTAGTAGAAGCATAGGCTAGCTTAGTGATCTACTTCCTTAAAGGGACTTAGGAAGTTGATTAATCTTATTTGGAGATTAATACTTGTCCAAGGTGAAGACAAGTTGATCTAGGTTGGAGTTGATCTTTCAAAGGGATAGAAAGATTAGGTTTGTTGTCTACCAAAGAAGTTGAAGACTTGTAAATCGGATCTCCACCGGATTTAGAGAAAAGTACTTAGTGAAGCGACAAATCCCGATTAGTGTAATCGGGGAGTGGATTACGGTAGATTAGTTAACATCCACCCGAACCACTATAGATCTTTGTGTCTATGTTCTTTACATTACTTTATTCATCATTTTGAACATATACACTACACACATCAAGTTTGAGTTGAATTGGTTGATCATAGTCATTCGAATTTGGTGATCAATCGAAAAATTGTTAAAAACGTATTAAGTAACTATTCACCCCCTCTAGTTACTTGCATAATTGTGTTAGTATAAACTGTTGTGATGTATATGTATTTCGTGTACTGCTTGTATGCTGCATTGCTGCTCATTGTAAGCTACAAACATTCCATGTAACAATTTGAGTATTAATATATGCTGCTTTTCAGGGAAAAAAAAAGTTAAACTCAAAATAAAGTAAAAATTGATATACCATTTATTAGAGCATCATTAGACCAAAAACAATGCGGCGTCACCAGCAAACCGTCACCCACGCTGTCCATTTTTGACGCCCCGTGACGCCCCCAAAGCAGTGTCACGACTGACGCCTCTGGGGCATTAGTCACAGTTTAAACGAAAAAAACACGTCAGGACGCGTTACGCAGTTTGATTGGTCAAATTTTTTGACCGTTTGACAACGGTTCAATTTTTTAATTTTTTTTCAAACTTTTTCTATATAAAGCACATTTCAATTCATTGTTTTTCACACCAACACACTCTATTCTCTCTAATATATAAAAATTTATTTTATTTTACTTATAAATGTATAAAAAATATGGCATCATATTTGTTTAATTCCGAATCCGATTCGGAAGACGAGCGTATTATTTAGCTTATTGAAGAATTAGAAGATGATAATTCGGAAGCCGAGTCCGAACGGGTTCCGAGAACCCGAATTTATATTCCAAGAGATCGTGAAACGGCGGCACAAACTTATGGAATGATTATTTTTGTCCGACACCCATGTTTCCGCTATATAAATTTAAAAGGCATTTTCGTATGCGGATTCAATTATTTCTCCGAATTTCACAAGGTATTTCTAATTACAATAGTCATGATATTCCCGAACATTTTAGATTTTTTACCAAACGTTCCGATGCTATCGGTCAGCCGTCTTATACCATATTACAAAATTTTATTTCGGCTCTACGCCAATTGGAGTATGGAACCGCCGCCAATATGTTGTTTGAATATTTAAAATGAGCGAGGCGGTCTCAATACTTTTTTTAGACAACTTTTGTAAATGTATTATGACTTTATACAATTCTCACTACATGAGAACTCCCAATGCATATGATGTTCAACGATTATATAGTAAACTAAAGGGTATTACCTAGCAGGCGATATATATCCCGACTGGTCTACTCTAGTTAAAGGTTTTTCGTATCCGACAGATTAGCCAAGGATTAAGTTTACTAGGTTTCAAGTTAGCGCTCGAAAGGATGTAGAGAGGACATTTGGGGTTCTTCAAGGTCGGGTTCATATTTTAAGGCTAGCAACACGAACTATGTCAGTAAACAAGATGCGAAGAGTTATGGAAGATTATGTCATATTACATAATATGATTTTAGAAGATAACGGTTTTGTGCTAAGTGATTGGGAGGAAGTTTTCATTACCGAGGATATGGAGAATCATCCCGAACGTATACCGAATAGAGGTCGGGATCAAGACATTATCAGTCGAGAGATAAGAGATAAGGCGATGCACGACGCACTAACTGAAGATCTTGTCGAGCATATTTGGAACATTCCGTTTACATTCCGCACCATGAACTAATTTATTTTATGGATTCTTGAATTATATTAATTTATGTAATGGTTAAATTTTATGTAATGATTAAATTTTATGAAATATTAATTTGTGACTTATTTATTTATTTTATATGTATATGTATATGTATTTTATTTTATAAAATATAATTTGTATTCATATTTAATAAAAAATAAAAAATAAAAAATAAAACTGATAGCTACAAGAATTTGACACAGAAATAGAGCGTCTGAGTTAATAAGTGTCAAAAGCTGACACTGCCACGTCATATACATATTATACTTTTTAGCTAAAATTGCACAATTTGCCTATGACGTCGCAAACATCTTAAAAATGGTCTTAGCAAAAAAAAGTGGCTTTATAGTTTATATTACGTTTTTGAACATTTTATTATTTATTATTTTATTAAATTCTCATTGGTCTATCTTTACGCGCACAAAAACACGCAAATCATGTATACGAGCGAGCTTCCTATCTTCTCTCTAAATTTTATATTATAATTTATTCATTCATTAGCATTTACAATTTTTTTTCCTATAAATAGTGCTCCATTTTAGTCGCATTGTACCAGTTCATTTCTTCCATTCTTTGAATCCCTTACTTGGTAACTTTCTAATTAAAACTTTAATTTTCTCAACTACTATTTTTATTTTAGCAAAAAGTTACATTAAGTGCAAAACAGTTACTCCAACATTTAGTACCTTTTCTAATTTTATTTTTTTAATTTTATTTTTTAATTTTTTTTTTTTAACCATATACCAGTCAAAAATACTTTCTGTAGCTATAGCTTATTTGTTAACTATTGATTTGTTGATGTTTAGTCATCTTCGACTTTGAGGTTTCAATACTCGAGGCGCAAATTAAGCAGGAAATACTAGATTTTGACTAGATACGCGATTAAGGTATGTTTTCATCAATGACTTTAAGTTAATCGTAGTTTGCATTTGCATTTTAATTACCATATAAGTTTTGATTTCTACTCCGTAGTGTATATATATGGTGATTATGATGTCTCTTTTCTTACTTGCATGTGTGTAGAGGTAGATCTCGAAATCTACATTTTGGGAGCATAAATTAAAACTAAAGTTTGTACTCTTTTCTTAGAAGAGCTTCATAGTTCTGACTTCTGATTATTGTTTAAATGAAAACAAAATATTACTCCGTAATATTTATTTTAATTGATGATTATTTTAAACTTAGACTATAGCTGGCAGGCCTATCTCTTTATCAACCATATACAACACGGATTCTTGAGTGATCTGATTTTGTACATGTGCTTAATTGAGTGTCTTACTTTTGTTTAAATTTTAATGAGATGGAAGAAGGTTGTAATAAAAATGAGAATACCATTACTATCACGAAAATAAACACTCAATAAATAAGGGAAAAGCCTTTAATTCAAATAAAAACCTAAAAATCTATTCTAAAGAAAATTGATGAGTCATTATCAAGAGTAAGCGGTAACGGTTTGATGGATATTCACATTTGCTGACGGTAGGTGGTATATGACCAAACCATAACTTCACGAAATATTCAATATGATTTGATTGAAAATCAGGATTTGATATTTGTGATTATGATGAGTTTTGATTTTGATTTTTAAGTTAGAGGTTATTGATTTGATATTGGTCAACGCATATATATCTTATTACTTTTGTCTCCATTTTGATAATTTGTCACTTTGTATAGATTTATCGAGTTGGAAGAAGGTTGAAATGCAGAGATAATATTATTACCTTACTATTTAACAATGAAGGAAATATAAATTGTTAAATAGACGCTCAATCCTAACCATAAGTATATATAGTACGAGTGTTAGTCTTGTTAATCGGTTTTTTCTTTCTTTCTTTTTCATTTTGGAAGATATATATAGTTGATAATGCATTGAATTTGGATTGGTAACTCCATATTAATATATTTTCCTTCACTCCTATCTGTATTATTACCCATTAAAAACATCCGTTCACATTCGTATTCAGTGGATGAAGTGGATTATTGGATATCTGGATTATTGGATATTCATTGAATATAAAAAAGTTGTTAAACATTGTGATAATCTTGACTAAATTGTTAAAGATACTGATAATATATATTTTATGAAGATAAAAAGCAATTGTATCTGCTTATTGTGTAAATAGACCCAATCTTGTAAAGTTATAGGAAAAAAAAGTGACGAATACTTTTTACATGGGAAACTCATTATAAATAACATTCATCACTGCTTTAAATTAAAAAAAAAAACATTCATCACTTTGATCAAGTGTTTTAATCAAATAGAATTATCACGTAATGATAACTATATAAGAACGAGAAAGAAAGGAACCATCGGCCACATGAAGATGATAACAACCAGAGGAACATTTTCCAGAAAATAGAAAACAATAATCATGAATTAAACTAATATTTCTTAAAATATATTTTCTTGACATATCCTGAACTTCTCATTGTGACAACTCAACAACTTGTCAATATTCAATATTCAATATTAAATCAAATATAAATATTTAAAGACCTATTAAGTACATGTTCCATGATCATTTGACTTCCTGAACACCTCCCTTTAATTAAATATGGAACTTCTATTACATATGAAATCCATTACACAAATAGTCATAACCTGCAAATAAACTTGTTATAAATATGTCTGGTGCATTTTCTTTTGAATATATCTTCTCAATTTCAATGACCATTTTACTAATTTTTCTCTAACAAGATGACGATCCAATTCAAAATGCTTCATTCTTTAGTTAAACAAATTAGAACTAATTAAAATTGTTGAATTATTATCACGAAATATTTTTTGCTTGCATAAGACCAGAAATACCAAAGTCACACAGAATCATAATTATCCGATTAACTCACCAATAACTAATGACGATGCCCTTTGTATACATCATGTTTTTAATGTTCTTCAAAGCTAAAGTAAAACAATGAACTAACTGGATATCTAGTAACTATGACGAGTGATAATAGTTAAACGCGACGTTAAGCTTACTTTAAATCCCAATTCCTTTCATAATCCGATGTGGAATGGGCTATTACAATGTTGCGTTTTACCTTTTCAAGATATTAAAATATTACCATAGTAAATAGTGCATACTAACTCTATAGTAGAAGTACATTTTCCTCGATTAGAGTCAACAAATGTAGATAAAGACACATTAGATCACTTTAAAGTTTAACAACACTCCCTTTCCTCGAGCTAACTTTAAGCATATTAATAATCAAGCAATTTTGAAATGAGAAGTTAAGGGTGCATTCTTGAAATGAATTAAACATTGGGGTTGTTTACTTATTTTCCGTATTTTCCTCTGTTTCCATTTGAATCTGTTTTGAAGAGGGGTGTCTGATTTTGTTTCTCCAAAAAACATACCAATTTTCAATTTAAGTGATAGATTAAGTGATAAAGAAACAGCAAATTTACTTACTGAATTTAAGAGCTGCATAGAAACAAATCATTAAGTGAAAAGTAAACGGGCCTGTACGAGATATCTGGTTTAGTTATTAAAATAGTTTAGCTTCCCTACAAGCTTTTGATAAAATAATTACATTTGAATTTAAGGGAATCCTCTCATTTGCCACCCACACACCCGTTAAGAAGAAACTCCTCGCATCTATTGCGCAAAGCAATCCCGGTATGCTTTAGGTTAACTGGTTGGCCTGCACAGAGTGAAGGATACCAGAGGCAAAAGCTGCACAACTTTGGAGAAAACTACCCCCAAGATTTGAACCTGCACATATTTTTTCAAGGATACGGGCCCAGAACCAAGAGGTTTTTTCCACTCAACTAATAGTTCGGTGGTATTTCAATCACCATTTTACTGAATTTTTCACTAACAAAATTAAATTCCAATTCAAATGCTTAGTTCTTTTTCTAAACAGGATTGCAACCAATTATGACTGCTAATATATTATCATAAAGCAATTTTGCTGGCACAAGACTAGAAATATGAATGTCACATAGAATATCACGTAAATTAACACGTTAGGAATTATGGATCTCAAACAAGACATGTGATTGATTACCAATCACAATAACAAACGATAACACAAGCATAAACGATATATAAAGTAAAATGACAAATCTTTTAACGTCATTATATCCAACTTCAATCGCATGGAGAATGGTTTAGTCCACACGCGCAAAATGGAGATTTCAGATAATTTTCGTGCATACGATAACAGGAGGCTGGTGTTACAATATTTAGTAGTTTACACAAAAAAAAAAATTGAACCAAAAGGATATGCTCTGGCTGACCTAGCGTCACGATCCGTGAGGTTATTGTGCCGTCCGAGAGCTGAGTCTCGTGATCCGTGAGACACTCTTTGCCATCCTTGAAAGAGTTCTCTCCAGGAACATAAATCCTTTCCATCCGTAATCGTATCCTCGCGATCCGTGAGAAACTCTCATCATCCGCGAGACCTTCAGTATCTTGAATTTTTGCCTTTAGTTGCAACTCTTAACACTCAACATAACTGACAAGTAGTTATAGTCATTGCCCTCTATTCAGCCTCTATGGACTAGATACAATAGGTTGTCTAGTATTCTATGATACGGAGTATTAAATTATCACCCGGATAAATTGCATAATACTTCTAGTAGAAGTACATTTTCCTCGATCAGAGTCAAGAAGTGCACAAATGCGAACAAAGACGAATCAGAGCACTTTGAAAGCAACACTCCCTTTACTCTAGCTAACTTCGAGTACCTTTTTTTTTTTTTTTTTTTTTTTTTTTGAAAGACAACAGTCGGCATCGAATACTCTCATTTGGCAACGCACTTTCGGAAGGAACCCGAATCGCATTGCAGGAACCCGATCCTTAAACCATCCCGAGAGGCAGGCGGACGGGTTTAAATCCTGAATGGATCCGGGAGAAAATCATCCTGAGGTCAATCTGGAGCTCCATATTTCAATCAAATTGATTATTGATTAATAGTCTCAAAGCAAATTCTAATTGAAAAGCTAACGGTGCATGCATGAAATGACTTAAATATTGGACTGAATGTAAGATACCTGGAATGGTTAGAGTAAGATAGACCAACTTCCCTACAAGCTTTTATTATTTGTTATCTGTTATATTTAATAAAGATCTTTCTCGCTTCTAGTTAGTTTATTGCAGACTAAATATTTGTAGTTAGCTCCAAGGGAGTTGACATAGGTTTGTAACCCAATAGACCAAACTAACATAAAAGCTTCATATAGTTTATGGTAAACACAACTTATCTTTTGAATTTTATTTTATTTTATTTATTTATTTATTTTTTTTAAAGAGAAGAATTTGGAATCAGTGACGGAAATGAACCACCCACCCGAACATTTTGAATGACCCCTTCTATACCAAGAGATAACTTTAAAATTACCTAGATCTTTGATCAAAAACTTTGTATTACGTAACTGTTCGACTTTTTCAATATCAAATGATCCAAAAAGTATGTAAGTGAAGAATAATGAATTATCATTATCATACTTCTCTTAAAGCGTATGTAAATTTGTACTGGAAATTACATTGGAACTAACAAAAAATAATTAAATATAATTTATCTTATTAGTGTTGCGGTAGAGTTTTTGCTATATTAAAAATGATTAGCCAGTGTTATGGTAGAGTGTTCATTATATTGAAATTGATTAGCTAGTGTTATAACAGGAGACACTAGTAAGAAGTCCGGAAGCACGCTTGGACACAATGGACGAGTCAAGTGACATCAACAACACTGATCATGTGGCAATCGACGTGACATCAACAAATGGAACGCCACCTATACTGGAGCGTGAACATGAAATGGGACCAGATGCTACACAGGTGGGAACAGATCCTTCACTGGGACTAGAACGAGCACCCACACCAGATCCACGTCTTTTACCCGACGGCATTAGTGAAATTGAACAAGTTATAGAGACACAAGGACAAAATCCCACTACAGCACCAGCTCCACCATTGATACCTGAATATGCACAGACACAAGGGCAAGGTCCCACTAGTGCACCAGCTCGACCACTGATACAGGGACAAGCAGGCGCGCCGCGACAAGCACCCGCTCCGGGACAAGCAGGCGCGCCGGGACAACCACCCGCTTCGGGACAACCAGGCGCGCCGGGACAACCACCCGCTCCGGGACAAGCTGGCGTGCCGGGACAAGCAGACATGCCGGCACAAGGAGGCGCGCTGGCACAACCACCCGCACCAGGACAAGCAGGCGCGCCGGGACAACCACCCGTACCGGGACAAGCAGGCGCGCCAAGACAAGCACCCGCGCCTGGACAAGCAGGCGCGCCAAGACAAGCAGCCGCGCCGGGACAAGCGGGCGCGCCTGTGCTCAGGCTTCCATCTCAAGATCTTTTTGCCAGTAAGTTATACTCTGTTTGTCGCATATTTATCATCCACTTTTCTATTTTAGTTTGTCCCATATTTAATACACACTTCAATAGAAAGATACTGGAGTAGTTATTATTCACCTTATTAGTACAGTGGTATAACTTAGTGATAAGATATATGTAACGAATATTTTCAATTCTTAGATGATAGAAGACAGGATTTCATTCGCATATGTTCTCCCCTATATAAAGCATCTATGGAAGGAGACTGGACAGCTGCTCAACGCATCTCACAACAAGCCAATGAAGATGGCATACGACCGCCACTGGTACAGTATGCCATCACTGATAACTGTGAAACAATGCTTCATATTGCTGCATCGTCTTCCCGAAGCACAGATTTCGTGCGGAATCTTGTTAACATGATGCGGCCTGTAGATTTGATGTATCAGAATAAGAATGGAAACACTGCCCTTAGTTTGGCAGCTATGACTGGAAATGTAGATATTGCAATACTTATGGTGGAAAAGAACCCAGAGTTGCTGAAAATTGCTAATAAATCAGAAATGACACCACTTCTTATTGCAGCTCTATATGGAAAGCATGACATGGTAAACTATTTGTATAAGGTAGCAGATCGTGAAAGCTGGACATATGCGGATTATAAATGGGTTTGCTTAAAGTGCGTGCAGACTGATCTATTTGGTAATCGGTTTATTTTTTGTTTTCAATACAAATTAAATGGATAGATGGATTGATAGTTATGCATAGGCCTAAAACTCTAAAAGAGAGACCTACAGACTGCGTCTAATGACGCTTGACATTCATCCATCAATCTTAAACTGTGATCAACTTTATGACACTATATTATACTACCTCCGTCCCATTACAGGTGACACTTTTTGCATACAGTTTTAGGTAGGGATGGTGTCCGCGGGTAACGGGCACGGGTTCTATATACCCGCTACCCGTCCGTCTTCGGGTTGTTTTTTTGCTTGTTAAGACTCGTTACCCGCCCGCGGGTAAAATAATTTTGCTCATGCCCATAACCCGTGGATACCTGTGACCCGCAGTAACCAGCGGGCAATATTAATATACAACTTCGTTATTTTTTTTTAGAAAAGTTGAAAAATTTTATTAATTATAAATTTTATTAATTATAAATAATATGTCAATTAACATGTGTAAAATGACGTGAAAGTCAAGTTTTTTATTTATAACTAGTTATAGTATACTTTTAACCATTATTGCATTACAAGTAAAATCCGTTTTAAATTGATAATTGTATGTATAAACTCACGGATAAATTAAAAAAAAAAAATCTAATGAATTAGCGGATCGGGTTTTACCCGCGACCGGTAGTATGTTCCCGCGACCCGCCCGTTGGCGGGTATAATTTTTTACCCGTACCCGTGGGTAAGATTTTATGATTTTACCCGCTCAACACAAATCGGGTACCCGCGGGTCACGGGATTTTTTCTCGCCCATTGTCATCCCTAGTTTTAGGAAATAACAATAACTTCATTATCCACCAGTTAGAAATCTTCTCTTTTCAGAATAACCTCAAATTTGTTGAAATACAAAGTAGACACTTGAAGTGTCGTTAAGCCTATTTTAAGCATAAATATCCCATATTGGTTATGACTCATAATCACTTATCAAATGCTATGTAGATATTGCACTACGAATATTTCCGGATATCCCAGACAATAATGAAGGTGCTAGAGAGACTCAGGATATTCTTGGACTTTTGGCTCGAAAACCTTCAGCATTTGAAGAACCCAAGCAACATTTTATGAGGAGAAGTAATTTTCAACTCTTTTATTATTATCATCGGTCCTTTATGGTGTGTAGTTCTGATGGACTCGGTCCTTTATACGCACCTGAACTGCCCAGATCATAAAGGGCATAATCGGTCAAAAAAGCAAAATACATTGACAATGATCAAAGTTGCAGATAATCCATAAACTTGATTTAGTATAATCACATATCATACGCACATGTCCACTAAAATAATTATTAATATTGAATATTGAATATTGATGATACTCACAAAAACAACAAATCAGAAGGCCGAGCGTGTTATTTACTGTTAATATTGTTACTTGTATATGGTTTCATATATATATTTTTTCAGTGATTGGTTGCTTCAAGGAGAGACCACATTCAAACACAAGTAAAGCAATGCAGTTACTAAATCTAATTTTGACACGTTCCGAGACATGGTCGCAACAAGTATTACATGATAGACTCAGAGGCCCTGTCACCACTGTTGTAACACAGACTTCTCAAGGCGGTCAATTGTTGAATCAAACAAGAAGAACAAACCCTGATCGGATACTTTTTGTTGCTGCTGAAATGGGCAACATTAAATTTATAGTTGAGCTTTTACGAAAATATCCTGATCTTATATGGAAAGTAAACGACAATGAACAAAATATTTTTCACGTTGCTGTCTCTCGTCGCCATGAAAGCATCTACAATCTCTTATATGAGATTGGCTCAATGAAGAATTTAATAGTTACTCAGAAGGACCGAGATGGGAATACTTTGTTGCATACTGTTGCTAAAAATGCAAAAAATAACCGACTAAAAGATGTCTCAGGAGCAGCTTTTCGGATGCAACGTCGATTGTTATGGTATAAGGTACAATATCTGATTATCCTCCCTCTCATACACTACAAGTTAGGAACCATATTTATGCACATTTTTTCCGTCTATAAGAAACTCTTATACGAGGTCTTATTTATCTCATACTATGTTGTAGGAAGTAGAGTCTATGATACCTCAACATTACACAGAAAAGAGAAACAAAGATGGTCTCACACCAAGCGAACTATTCAGTGAGACCCACAACAAGTTACTTATTGAAAGTGAGAAGTGGATGAAAGGAACAGCTAGTAAATGCATGTTGGTTGCTACATTGATAGCCACAGTAGTATTTGGAGTCGCTTTTACTATTCCAGGTGGATATGAACAGAATCACGGTTATCCAATATTCCGTCACAACCCAGTCTTCATAGTGTTTGTAGTGCTAGATGCAATATCTTTAATCTTGTCTGCAACTTCCATACTCGTGTTCTTATCAGTCCTCACTTCAAGTTACGCGCTAGAGGATTTCAAAGAATCATTACCCAAAAAACTAATGGCAGGTCTAACATTGCTTTTCCTCTCTATATTGACCATGATGATTGCGTTCAGTGTCAGCTTCTTTGTGTTGTACCATCACAAGTTCAATTTCTTCATAGGAGGTTCGATTAGTGTACTGGCTCTTGTACCGATCGTTGTGTATATCCTACTACATTTTCCTCTTCTAAAGGACATGTATCACTCAACATATGGTTCAAAATCTCTCTTTAACCCGAAGAAACAAATGCTTTACTATAAAAATCCAAACGTCTGATGGTTCAACATTGTTGTACATGATCAATTCTGAATTTCAAGATTCATTACACATTTCGTTTTGTATGATACCTTCAATTCAATTCTTTCTTTATATTGAATGCAAATGTATTTCTAGTATTTGTTTGTTACTTCATGTAACGAGGATTTAGGAGTATAATGTCCACAATGTGGTTGCTGAGGTTTTAGAGTTTCCTAATGTATGCACATGTTAAATCAACAAATAAATCATGTATATATCTACTCATGTATCCTTGTTGCTAGGTTTTTTCTTCCTATGTTTTATTTTGATACATATATAGTTTACACTATATTTAAATTCGACATACTTTAAAGAATTTAATCCATATGGTGACAGTATGATCTGTTTTATAGAGAGAGAGAGATGGGAGAGATCACAAGATAGGGGATAAAGGGATAAACAATTTATTTATTTTATTTTATTTTTGAAAGGCAGCAATTTCATTAAAACTCAAATTGTTGGGCCATTAGGGAGACCCAACCCACTACATAATGGACTCAAATTTAATGCATTATTGTGCTTGCTAACAGACTCGATATGTACTCAAGGAATTATCATATCAAACAAAACAAACTCGAATAGAAACTATGAGCATAAGATTGTTGCTGAGCTTGCAACTAAACTCGATAATTAAACTAAACAGGATCACGGATCCGATATCCATGCTAGCCACTCGATCTTTCTATTCTTGATGCGATTTGAGATCCACTCGAACGATTTGAGTTGAATTTCCATCAATGCCATCGGACTATTACAACACGTGTTTTGAAATACTTTTTGATTTCGATTTCTCCATATATAGTACGCGCTTATCCACTCTATCGCTTGCCAAACCTTCGAACCAAGTGGGGATATAGATCGGTTACAAGTACCTCGGAATGCTTCATTTATGCTTAAATTTGTGACCGGGCCTAACCCCCACCATTTATATGTTTTTTTTCCCAAAGATCCATTGCAAATCGACAAAAGATTAATGAGTGATCAATCGTCTCCACGTCATCATCACATAGAGGGCACCTAACGGAG
Organism: Rutidosis leptorrhynchoides; assembly: GCF_046630445.1. Lineage (NCBI taxonomy): Eukaryota > Viridiplantae > Streptophyta > Magnoliopsida > Asterales > Asteraceae > Rutidosis > Rutidosis leptorrhynchoides. The sequence goes on from NC_092336.1 coordinate 447,604,016, forward strand.
TCTAGGTCAATACCTCTTTTGTCAATTTCGGTACGTACCGGTAGCCTCCGCTTCAATACCCTCCATATGAGTATATTGATTTTCAACGGGACTAGATTGTTTTTCAAAGTTTCCTGATTCGATCTTCCGCGAATAAATTATTCGTTCATCAATCAGTCTCGATAACTCTTTTAACCGTAAACTTGCCATTCGATGTAAGTGTCCAAGACCACGAATCCACAACCCTGTTTTGTTTAACATACGAGTTTAGTGCAACTAAAAGTGAGGGATAGTATTTAGGGTTTGTTTAGTTGGAGGTTTTAGAAATTAGGTATTAAGGTTTTAGGGATAGTATTTAAGGGCTTGTCTGGTTGGAGGTTTTAGAGGATAAGAAATGGTAATGCCAATCATTAATAAAGCTTGATTTACTATAATGCAATTAATCATTATAGAACTAATTTGAGGGTTATGTGAATGAATAATTGTAACTTCCATAATTATAACTGCAATCCACTAAAATTCGGGAATTTGAAGTTTGTTTATTATCTTTTATATTTATTCTTTTTTCTTTTGTTTTCAACCTTCGCAACATGCCAACATCTATTCTTTTTTTTTCTTCTTGAAAAGCAGAATTTTATTATCAACGAAAGAGATTAGGTGGCCAAGCACGCCAATACACAATATTGTTCACGAAGATACTAAACGAAAAGATACTGAGCTAGAATCCTACGCTAGCATCTATACTACACACGATTATATTATACACGATATATCCGAAATTACTTTAAAAATAATTGTGAATTGTGTAGCCAATTGTGCCATTCTATTTTCCTACATTTACATCGCTTTGTGATCCATTCAAAGCTCTTTACTTAAATCTCATTTAACCCAACCGGAAGGGACCAACATGACTTCTTGAATATCTTTTGATTCCTATTTTCCAAATAAGATAACCGCTAGCCCATTCCAACGCTTGCCAAAATTTTGCACCTAAATCCGAACATTGTAAAGGAATATTACCGCAAAGGAAGTTATCAAATGTGAGTTGAGTCGAACTAATGCCCACCAACTTAAGACCTTTTCCCAAATTGCAATAACATTTTTACAAGATAATAATGAGTGTTTAACCGATTCAATGTCATCATCGCATAGAGGGCAACATACGGAATTAAGATTGATACCCCACTTGTCGAGTTCTGATAACAGGCAATCTTTTCCACTTTGCTCTCCAAACAAAAATTCCCACTTTTTAGGAACTAGATTATTTTTTTGAGTTGCCAAAGAGAACGCATTCGACGGATAACAAATTGACATGATATGTTTCGTTAAAGTATGTGTAGAGAATTTATCGCACCCACTTAATTTCCAAACTCACGAATCTTCTTTATCCGGAGCCATGACCAAAGAAGATAACAATAACTCCAACTCGTCTTGTTCACCCTTCGTTCTCCCGCTTACATCACGCAATCAATACCATGTTGTATCACAATTTTGGCCATTCCAACTTAAACGATCCGCCACCATAGCATTTTGATTTAATTCAAGCCGCACCAATTTTTTGAAAAAAAATCCTTGAGAGGTTTATCCTTGATCCAAGTTTCATCCCAAAATTTTGTAGTATTGCCATTATCAATCACTTTTGAGAACGACGTGGAAAATTCCACACCAATGTTATCAATCTCGTAACCTATTTTCACAATATTACTCCACGTAGTGTTAGTAATTGAAAGCGAATTTATCCCACCCGAATTAAATGAACCCGAAGCTCCATATATACTTTAATAACATTAATCCACCAGGAAGTAGTTTTGGTTTTAAACCTCCACCACCACTTGCCGATTAATTCTAAATTTTTACAAGTGAGGGAACCCAAATTAAGTCTGCTATCAGCCCACGGACGGGTGACATCATCCCATTTGACCCACGAGATTTTTGACTCGTCACCCGACCCATTACGTCGACCTTACACACTCGAGTTTTTTTAGCACGCTAGGCGGGGCACAGAAGAGCGAAAAGTAATACAACGGTAAACTATTTAAAACCGAACTCACAAGAGTTAAATGTACACCGAATGACATCGCACGTTCTTTCCCATCCGATAACATTTTTCCAAATTTGTCAACAGCCAGTTTCCAACTTGACATTTTTCTCATCTCCGCACCAATTGGTAACCCGAGATAAATAAATGAAAATGAACCCACATTACAACCAAATTCTCCTCCACTTCATTTTTGTCAACACCCACACCAAAGAGATTGCTTTTGTTATAATTAAACTTTAAACCGGAACTTAGCTCGAAACACTTTAGAAGCTTCATAAGATTTCCAATGTTATCCAAGATCTAAGTACAAAAAAATATGGTATCATCCGCATATTGAAGGTGGGAGATATGAATTTTATCAAAACCGATTCCACCCCACTATAGAGATTATTCGACACTGCTGATTTGTTAACCAACTGGGTCCTTCCGCCGCAATAATAAAGAGAAAAGTCGAGAGAGAATCACCTTGTCTTACCCTTTTTCCAACTTTGAATTCTTTTGTGGGAGAACCAGTAACAAGGACGGAGATGGATGCCGATTTTAGACACGAAGAAATCCAAATCCTCCATTTAACAAATTCCATGAACCCCATCATTTCCTCCAAAAAATCCCAATTGAGACTATCAAAAGTCTTTTCAAAATCCACTTAGAATACCGTATTTTTAATTGATTGTTCTTTTGAAAATCAAGAGATTCGTCAATAATAAGAGCCATATCAATAATATTTCTTCCTTTAATGAAAGTGCTTTGTTCAAAGCTAACAGGATGGGGAATCGCCTTTTTAATCCGGATTGAAAGTAATTTTGCAATGATTTTGTAATAGCTTCCAATTAAACTAATTGACCTATAATCATTTAAACTTACTGGATCCGTCATTTTAGGGACTAAAGTGATAAAAGAAAAATTACATCCGGAAGAGAGTTCACCTGTTTGCCAAAAATTATTGACTGCTGATATTGAATCCTTACAAATTGTAGCTCGGAATTTTTTAAAAAACCGCATATTAGCTCCATCCGGGCTGGGAGCTTTATTACTTGCGCATTCATTTAAGGCACCCCAAATCTCGTCTTTGTTAATTTGTGTTTCGAGTTCATTTGCTTCTAATTCGGACAATCTGAAACAACCAGGCCCAACAACATCATACAACCCAGTAGAAGCCAGATAGTCCACCCCAACAGCAACATTTGGCTAGAAAGAAACTGGGCAGTCCACTAGCTGCGACCTGCAACTGCATAATCACTGAATATTCTCTTAAAACGATCGAATATTGCAGCTTTTAACACAACAGGATCTTCATTCCATACTCCATTGACATTAATACCATGGATATTACTCTTGTTATATTTCCTATGAATCGAAGCATCAAAGAATTTCGAGTTTTCATCTCCCTCAAGTTTCCATCTAATTCTTGTTTTTTGTTTCAACATACTTGTTTTAATTCCTTCTTTTTCAACCCAACAACATCGACAATCTAACCATGTTGCGCGATCCGAATCATTAAGAGGACGAGTCTCTGCTTTTAACTCCCAATCCATTGCTTCTTTTTTGAGTTCTTTAATTTCATTATTTAGACTATCAAAGATTGTTTTGCTCTAATTTTTTGAGTTCTAAAAACACAATCCTTTCTTGTACCCTGAATTGGTCGATTCCAAGCCTCCAAAATAACACGATCAACATCAACACAATTTGTCACGACCCGGAAAATTTCGACTTATTTTGAACCAAAATCTCTATATGATTTCTGACACGATAATCAAAGCCTGTTATCCCGACTATCAAAATTTTTGAACTATTTTTAATATTCAATTAATCTTTGACTAATTCCGACGATTCACGAACAACTGGTTGTAAAAAGATATGTATATATATATATATATATATATATATATATATATATATATATATATATATATATATATATATATATATATATATGTGTGTGTGTGTGTGTGTATATATATATATATATATACATATATATATATATATATATATATATATCATTTACAATCATTATTATTATCAGTATTATTAATATTATTATTATTATTATTAATTATTATTATCATTAATATAATTACTAATATATTATTAATATTATTAGTATTATTACTTTTACTAAAATTATTAAAATTATTATAAATATCATTATTATTATATTAATACAACATATTATTATTAATAATAATAATATTATTATTATTATTAATATTATTGATAATTATCATTATCCTTGTTATTAATATTATTATTATTAATAATATTAATATTATTATTATTATATTATTAATTATTAATATTAATTAATTATAAAAACAATAGCAGATAACAAATTTGGTATTAGATCACTATCGAATATTTTTTTTTGTTTCCTGTGATTCATTGTTGACCATTAGTATACTACAAAAACAAAATTGGTTAGCAATCGACATCTACTTTTTATTTTTTATATATTTTACAAAAGCAGTTAGAAATTGATTAAATTACCATCTGCTTTTTTTTTTCTTCTTGATTGAATCCTGTCGACCTAGTCTAACTACAAAACAAAGTTTAAATCGAATTTCATTGCTGTAATAATTCCACTTATACTCTATAAAGTCTCGACTACAAAGAATTGAAAAATCAAACAAAATTTCAAAGAAATGAGCTCGGTTCCTCTGTTCGCGTCACTTTTAAAACAATAGCTCAAATTCGAATTAATCTTCAAAATCTAGAAATGCAGAGTTGTTAATAATGATGTAATAAAACTATCTGTAAAGTTTCAAATCCCATTTTTTCCTATCGAATCCAAATTTTGAGGTCAAAGTTTAATATGAAAAAGTCAACCATTTTTTTCATCGTAAAATTCGTAATAATTTTGATGTTTCCAGTTAAATTGATGATTAAGAAAGTTTCTAGGAATGATTTAGAAACTTTTTCATGTTGAAAACACTATCTAAAACGGTCCAGATTTTAAAATTGGTGTTTGAGTTCATCACCGTCGTGTTCATCCTGTTACAACATTTTTTTTCTTCTTTTTCTTTTTTCGTTTTGATAAACTAATTAAATTACATTCAGGTCGTTTCTAATTCAAGTTTTAAGTCTTAATCCAAACCTATAATTCATAGTTTCGATTATATTTGGTTTTGGCCGTTTGAAATTTTTGGGAAGAAGAAGAAGGGTGAAACAGAAAACGGGATAAATATATTTTAGTTATAGATTTATTCAGAAAAATAGAAGACATATCAATGGTTTAGTGTGTAGTCGGGTTAGCGAGAGGTCTCGGGTTCGAGCTCGGTCTGAGGAATTTTTTTTTATAAAAAGCTTGAAGGTAGTTTACTCACTTTAATTATTATTATTATTATTATTATTATTATTATTATTATTATTATTATTATTATTATTATTATTATTATTATTATTATTATTATTATTATTATTATTATTATTATTATTATTATTATTATTATCATTATTATTATTATCATTATTATTATTATTATTATTATCATTATTATTATTATTATTATTATTATTATTATTATTATTATTATTATTATTATTATTATTATTATTATTATTATTATTATTAATATTATTGTTATTATTAATTATTATTGTTATTAGGTTATTACTAATATTAAAAATAGTAATTATTAGTATCATTCATACAATTAATATTATTATCATTATTGTTAGTATTATTATTATTATTATTATTATTATTATTATTATTATTATTATTATTATTATTATTATTATTATTATTATTATTATTATTATTATTACTACTACTACTACTATTAATATTATTATCAATAATATTAAAATAATTAATAAAATTATTGTTATTATTATTATTAACATTAGTATTAGTATTAACATTATAATCAATATTATTATCATTATCGTTACTACTACAAGTATCATTTTAATTAAAATTATCAAAAATTTTATTTTTAATAAAACTATTTTTTTTATTTTTTTTATCAAAACTTAACATTAATATTAAAATTATTATATTTATTAAAATTTCATTTAGGTGGTTATTATTATTATTATTATTATTAACATTATTAGTATCATTATTATTAAAAATTATCATTATCATTTTTGTTATTAGTATTATCATTATTAATAAAATTATTATTATTATTATCAGTAAATCATTATTATCAAAACTATCATTTTAACAAATAAATATTTTTTACATTAAATATACTTATTACATATACTAGAATTATATTAATATTTCATATAACTATATATCAAAAATATTAACATTACTTATATAAATACTTACATATAACAAACTAATGATATTTCTTAAATATATATATTAATATAACTAAATGTATATATATTAATTATTTTAAATATATATACAAAATAAATATATATAACATATAATTTAAGATATAACATATAAATTTGTTCGATTAAGAGTATATGTGTTAATATATATATACTTGATATAGGTTCGTGAATCCGAGGTCAACTCTGCACTTGTTCAGTGCTGTCATACGCATAATTACTACGAACTATCGTATCGTGAGTTTCATTTGCTCCCTTTTTAATTGCTTTTGCAATATATTTTTGGGCTGAGAATACATGCGCTACTTTTATAACTGTTTTACGTTTAGACACAAGTACTCAATTATTATTATGCTGTCATGCTTTGATTCATGCTAAATCCTCACCGTAATACCGTTAATTGCTTGGTATAACACAAACTTAATTATTGTGAATAGAGCTATTGAGAGTAACGTCTCTAATTATTCGACCGTTGGTCTTTGGTTACATAATAATGATTCAACGACACCGACAGTACAAGGTGTCACGGGATAACTTTTGTTTAGTCGTGATATTACAAACTACAGCAACAGTTTTAGATTGATATGTCTATATCAATCAGCTTTAAACTAAATCTTGTGGTCTATTACTATTACTGAAATCATTGTTTATGATAAACCTATGAACTCACCAACCTTTTGGTTGACACTTTTTAGCATGTTTATTCTCAGGTATTACATAATGCTTCCGTTGTGTATTTCTTAATTGAAAAAGACATTACATGGGGTCATTCATGGCATATTTTGAAAAGACGTTGCATTCAAAATCACCACCGTGTATCATTTAGAGGTCAATACCTCGTAATGGGATCAGAGATAATGTACCGCATAAATGGCGATTTTGGCGGGTCGTTATAGTTGGTATCATAGCGTTGGTCTTAGCGAACAAGATATTACATTAGTGTGTCTAACTGGTAGTTGTTAGGATGCATTAGTGAGTCTAGACTTCGACTGTATCTGCTTATTATACTTTTTACTTATCATTTCTTGACAGAAAATACATGCTTATCATTTTTAGTCTAGACACATCTTACTGCAATTATTGCATAAATGGAGTATAGACAACTCATATCCCATCATATTTATCACAGTAGACTTTGTCTGACACTTTTCCTAAATTTCCTTCTTAAATTACGAAATCTTTTTGCTATATATACGTATTCGAGGAGATAAAGATATCATTCAGTATTCAACACCCATTCATATCAAAAACCCTTTATCCGATCACATAATATGGATTTCTCACTTGATTCCTCGAGTTCCTCGAGCTCCACATGCAGCGTAACCGGAACGAACGAACCAATTAGCCATCATCTATTTTGGATGAAATGGGGATGGGTTCGTAGTCGACTTGATCAATGGAGACGAGAAGAAGGTGATCCTTTCCATCCACCAAATTTCCCTCTCGGTGAAGAACCTGAAGCACTTACCGGCGAACCCGTTCGGAACACCATTTTCACCCTCATTTCCAGGATATCCCGCCACGATTATATAATATCTAGAATTCTAGATCTTATTCATCCCCTTATTCCAACTGCCAATCATCCCTCATTTCCAGGATATCCCGCCACGATTATATAATATCTAGAATTCTCGATCTTATTCATCCCCTTATTCCAACCGCCAATCATCCCGGAATAATGGAAGAAGTCAACGAGCTTCGTGCTCGAGTAGTGGCTTTGGAGAATATGGTGCAAAATTTTCGAACACCAGCAGCATCACCAGCATCAACACCAACAGTACCATTACTACCACCAACAACAACATCCGCATCACACGCCTTAACATCACAATCTATCCCACGAGCATCAACGTCATACGCACCATAGATACCAAGGAGTACCGACAACAACAAACGATGAAGTATTAATTCATCACTTCATTGAAGAAATATTCTGCAGAGAATATGTGGTTTCTAAAAGTTTTAGAGATTACTTATTCTAGTTCTAGCCGTAAATCAAATGAGTTTAATAGTATATTAACTCATTAAATCCGCATTACATCCGGAGAAAATATACATACATATATTTTCATAAAGGCTGTAATAAAAATTATTTTGTACAAAATATTATTTGTGAATTTTTTTTAACGGGTAGGTAATACCTGAGAAATATATAAGTTCACAATTAATATGCTACACTGTACAATCTTCAATTTCAATTCAAAAATTGTTAACCATACTCACTACTTTCACAATGATATATATTCTATCATAGAAATCAGAACAATCATTCTCATTCAAATTCGATTACATGTTCTGATTTTGACAAATCAGAATCCAAGTCAAGATTTAACAGAGGACATCACTCTTAGATCCCTACATCTTTCAAAGCTATACTTTGACTTCAAAACAATACTAGAACATCACTCTTATTCATAAAACTCAGAAAGATATTTGTATCATTCAAGATTCACGAAGATTTCATCATAGGTATCTTGAAGATTACAATCTGCGCTCAAACCCTTCGAAATTCCTGAAGACACCTCAAATAATGAACAATCGAAAGGATGAACCAACCACACGTTATCTACGAAAAGAAAGATTTATGCATATAGTTATGCACCTGGAAAACTCTAGGAACCTAAATAAAAGTTTAACATGTATCTGTGTCAGATCCTTTGGCATTGTTATCACCGAAAATAACCTTGCAATCCCTTTTCATATTATCCAGTTTTATCACACATCCAACCAGTCAACTTCAAATTTTCAGATTAGCCTTATTATAACCTTGACATATACATTTTTATTACCGGAGAACCTTTTATATTCCACCACATTAACAGTAAACGTACCAGCAACTTCATTACTCTGTGACTTAAGCCTCTCCGAAAAATCACTATATTTATTCATTGGAACCCTATCATATACTCATGTGCATCTTGTAACAATAATTGTCATACTAAATACCAGGGAGCATCAACCATTATTTTCAAATTTCACAACAGTTCTACATCAGCAGTTAAGACATATTCATATAACGTCTATCTCATGAACTTATGTACTTCAATTATGAATTTATGAAAATCACCCCAGTTTACAAATCAGTTCTCCGAATTTTGAAAAAGCTGATAAAGCAGCAAAAACTGTAAACGATCTTAATAGTCGAAAGTTTGATGATAAAGAATAGTGTGTTGAAAAAACTCAGAAAATGAGAAAATTTGGTACTGAAAACGGATTGAGCAAATTATCCTTCGATTTTTTTTAAATAATTTAGAAATTCTAAGATATCATCGTATCTTTCATTATAAATATCTTCGATATTTTTGAAGATATCTTCATAATTATTCTTATCTAAAATCACTTATCTCCTCGTGCTATCTGTATTACATCATAAATGAAACTGTTTTAGTTTCTATATTCTGTAAAATTCGAGTTTAAATTATGAATGATTTCTGGAGTAGTGTTGGGAATTGAAGCATGAGTTAGTATAATATAATGACGTCGAGCCAACGTGATTATATTACAGTAAGTCATGCTGAATTTCTAATGGAACGTGATGATTCACAGACTTTATCATCATCATGTGCCATGTTACATAACTTCTTCATTCTACTCAACTGCTAAACATATCAAGAAAATATATTCTTGATAGTTTTATCTTTTCCCGTGACTTCTGGTAATTTAACAAATCAGATCGTGCTATTACAATTTCTTTCTTAGAACATTAGCTATGTTCATTCCGAAATTCATACCTACGAATTCTAGACCATTACTTGCTGTACTTAAAGACGAAAAGAGAAAACAAAAGCATGAAGCTTTGAAAAATAAATAGGAGTATAAATCACAGCAAATAGGAGAGATCATTAACCTTGGATGTCGATAATTATGGAAAGAAAGATGCAAGGAAGGATTATGAAAACCACTACCCCAAGAGCGAAGTAGAAGTAAACAGATTCCTCCGGTGGGAGTTGGAATAAGACGATGATTGTTGCGATAGTCAGAATAAGATCAAGGATCGGAGCTAGATTAAGCATTTTCACAATCTTTGAAAGTATGAATTGAGGAAGAAAGTATAGGAGTGGTGAAAATAATGAAACGGAAGAGGTTAATTTATAGTAGAAATATCAGACGTAGTAATTGAGGCAGATTGCCGCATTAAATCAAAGAGAATCATAATTTCCTTAATTTCCGTAGAATCAAATCTTTTACAGATTACGAAGATTTTCTTTAAGTCCCTTGAATTTTGGAAATCAACCATGACTACGTCAAAAGTTAAGACGAACCGTTATTCCCTCATTTCACTCTTTTGCGATAACTTCACGCAGACTCTTCACGTAATCGAATTGTTTTATTACTCAATAGTGATAAAACTCTATTTTTCAACTCATATTAGTCATGAAAACATTTTTATTGTTAGCCATGATGACCACAATCAAATTTCGGGACGAAATTTCTATAACGGGTAGGTACTGTCACAACCCGGAAAATGTCGACTTATTTTGAACCAAATTCTCTATATGATTTCATATTTCTGACACGATAATCAAAGCCTGTTATCCCGACTATCAAAATTTTTGAACTATTTTTATATATTCAATTAATCTTTGACTAATTCCGACGATTCACGAACAACTGGTTGTAAAAAGATATGTAAATATATATATATATATATATATATATATATATATATATATATATATATATATATATATATATATATATATATATATATATCATTTACAATCATTATTATTATCATTATTATTAATATTATTATTATTATCATTAATATAATTACTAATATATTATTAATATTATTAGTATTATCACTTTTACTAAAATTATTAAAATTATTATAAATATCATTATTGTTATATTAATACAACTTATTATTAATAATATTATTATTATTAATATTATTATTGATAATTATCATTATCCTTGTTATTAATATTATTAATATTATTATTAATATTATTAATATATTATTAATTATTAAAATTAATTAATTATAAAAAAAATAGCAGATAACAAATTTGGTATTAGATCACTATCGAATATTTTTTTTTGTTTCCTGTGATTCATTATTGACCATTAGCATTCTACAAAAAAAAAAAATTGGTTAGCAATCGACATTTACTTTTTATTTTTTATATATTTTACAAAAGCAGTTAGAAATTGATTAAATTATCATCTGCTTTTTATTTTTTTTTCTTCTTGATTGAATCCTGTCGACCTAATCTAACTACAAAACAAAGTTTAAATTGAATTTCATTGCTATAATAATTCCACTTATACTCTATAAAGTCTCGGCTGCAAAGAATAGAAAAATCAAACAAAATTTCAAAGAAATGAGCTCAGTTCCTCAGTTCGCGTCACTTTTAAAACAATAGCTCAAATTCGAATTAATCTTCAAAATCTAGAAATGCAGAGTTGTTAGTAATGGTGTAATAAAACTATCTGCAAAGTTTCAAATCCCATTTTTTCCTATCGAATCCAAATTTTGAGGTCAAAGTTTAATATGAAAAAGTCAACCGTTTTGTTCATCGTAAAATTCGTAATCATTTTGATGTTTCCAGTTAAATTGATGATTAAGAAAGTTTCTAGGAATGATTTAGAAACTTTTTCATGTTGAAAACACTATCTAAAACGGTCCAGATTTTAAAATTGGTGTTTGAGTTCATCACCGTCGTGTTCATCCTGTTACAGCATTTGTTTTTTTTTCTTTTTCCTTTTTGATAAACTAATTCAATTACATTCAGGTCGTTTCTAATTCAAGTTTTAAGTCTTAATCCAAACCTATAATTCATAGTTTCGATTATATTTGGTTTTGGCCGTTTGAAATTTTTGGGAAGAAGAAGGGTGAAACAGAAAACGGGATAAATATATTTTAGTTATAGATTTATTCAGAAAAACAGAAGACAGATCAATGGTTTAGTGTGTAGTCGGGTTAGCGAGAGGTCTCGGGTTCGAGCCCGGTCTGAGGAATTTTTTTTTTATAGCAAAAGCTTGAAGGTAGTTTAGTCACTTTAATTATTATTATTATTATTATTATTATTATTATTATTATTATTATTATTATTATTATTATTATTATTATTATTATTATTATTATTATTATTATTATTATTATTATTATTATTATTATTATTATTATTATTAATATTATTGTTATTATTAATTATTATTGTTATTAGGTTATTACTAATATTAAAAATATAATTATTAGTATCATTCATACAATTAATATTATTATCATTATTGTTAGTATTAGTATTATTATTATTATTATTATTATTATTATTATTATTATTATTATTATTATTATTATTATTATTATTATTATTATTATTATTATTATTATTATTATTATTATTATTATCATTAGTATTAAAATGATTAATAAATTTTTTTTTATTATTATTATTAACATTAGTATTAGTATTAACATTATCATCAGTATTATTATCATTATCGTTACTACTAAAAGTATCATTTTAATTAAAATTATCAAAATTTTTATTTTTATTAAAACTATTTTTTTTATTTATTTTTATCAAAACTTAACATTAATATTAAAGTTATTATATTTATTAAAATTTCATTTAGGTTATTATTATTATTATTATTATTATTATTAACATTATTAGTATCATTATTATTAAAAATTATCATTATCATTTTTGTTATTAGTATTATCATAATTAATAAAATTATTATTATTATTATTATTATTATTATTATTATTATTATTATTATTATTATTATTATTATTATTATTATTATTATTATTATTATTATTATTATTATTATTATTAATCATTAGTATCAAAACTATCATTTTAACAAATAAATATTTTGTACATTAAATATACTTATTACATATACTAGAATTATATTCATATTTCATATAACTATATATCAAAAATATTAACATCACTTATATAAATACTTACATATAACAAACTAATGATATTTCTTAAATATATATATTAATATAACTAAATGTATATATATTAATTATTTTAAATATATATACAAAATAAATATATATAACATATAATTTAAGATATAACATATAAATTTGTTCGATTAAGAGTATATGTGTTAATATATATATATATATATATATATATATATATATATATATATATATATATATATATATATATATATATATATATATATATACTTGATATAGGTTCATGAATCCGAGGTCAACTCTGCACTTGTTCAGTGCCTTCATACGCATAATTACTACGAACTATCGTATCGTGAGTTTCATTTGCTCCCTTTTTAATTGCTTCTACAATATATTTTTGGGCTGAGAATACATGCGCTACTTTTATAACTGTTTTATGTTTAGACACAAGTACTCAATTATTATTATGTTGTCATGCTTTGATTCATGCTAAATCCTCACTGTAATATCGTTAATTGCTTGGTATAACGCAAACTTAATTATTGTGAATAGAGCTATTGAGAGTAACGTCTCTAATCATTCGACCGTTGGTCTTTGGTTACATAATAATGATTCAACGACACTGACAGTACAAGGTGTCACGGGATAACTTTTGTTTAGTCGTGATATTACAAACTACAACAACACTTTTAGATTGATATTTCTATATCAATAAACTTTAAACTAAATCTTGTGGTCTATTACTATTACTGAAATCATTGTTTATGATAAACCTATGAACTCACCAACCTTTTGGTTGACACTTTTTAACATGCTTATTCTCAGGTATTACATAATGCTTTCGATGTGTATTTGCTAATTGAAAAACACATTACATGGAGTCATTCATGGCATATTTTGAAAAGACGTTGCATTCAAAATCATTACCGTGTATCATTTAGAGGTCAATACCTCGTAATGGGATCAGAGATAACGTACCGCATCAATGGCGATTTTGGCGGGTCGTTATACAATTAAACCATTAATCAAACACTTTAAACGGCTTCAGACCATAGTAAATTAATTTATCCCAGAGTAGCAATGGACAATGATTTGAAATATTACGGTATAAACCATTCATCAAACACACATGTAAAGTGAACCCGAACGCACAAGGATCACTCTACCCCACCCGCACCCATCCTATGCATACATACGCATATAATCTATTTACACTCACCTTGTCGCCTTGATGAATGCAAACCAAATAATCTGCAACCGCCAATGGAAAGTACCTATTCCATTTATCACATAACAAACAACACAATTAGAGTGGATTACCAACCAACCCAAATTGACACTTGGTGCAATTTTGACCCAATTGCACTTTCAGGCATAACCAATGCCCAAACTAATCAATAACCACTTAACACATGTGAAAATGATCCTATAACGCCAGTTACCCCAAAACACAAGTGTTAAACACTTGTCTTCCCCAAATTACTCACAAATTCTAATTTTGACCCATTTCAAAATTAAGCTTCCAAACACACCCAATTATAGTGATTATACCTAAATTACAAGCCCTAACATGGCCAATTAGTCTTTCAACCCAAAACCCACCAACAAGGGTCAACAATACCCACATCTAGCTTCAAACACCCATTTGTGAGCTAGATGAGTTTTCTCAAGAACAATCAAGTTCAAACCCTAATCTTGAAAATCAAATCAACAAATAAATTTGGAGTTAGAACTTACCACCACTATCAAAATTTAGCCAAGAACGAGAAGAACAACTTTAACACTTAGACTTTGTCAAAAATTCAACATCTTGTTCCTCAAACCAAGCTTTCTTTCTCTAGGTTCTTCTTCTCTCTCTCTAAGTGGAAGTGTGTGAAAGAGGGGAAATGAGGATAAGGATAAGCAATGGGTCAGTTTTATGGGTTAAAATCCAACACTCAAGTAG
Organism: Rutidosis leptorrhynchoides; assembly: GCF_046630445.1. NCBI lineage: Eukaryota > Viridiplantae > Streptophyta > Magnoliopsida > Asterales > Asteraceae > Rutidosis > Rutidosis leptorrhynchoides. The sequence goes on from NC_092336.1 coordinate 447,619,175, forward strand.
AATGACCTAAACGCCCCTCTAAAATATTAAAAAACCACGATCTAGTCTGCCAGCTCCTTTTACACGGCGCGCAGGCAAACGCGCGGCGCCAAGGCAAACGCGCGACACGCAGGAAAACGCGAGGCATGCTTTTCCTGCTGAAACCAAATCAGAGTCTTACACTTTTTAAGTTTAATCATTGTTAGTTTTAAAAATACCTAGTTTTAGTCAAAACTAAGTCTTTAGAATTGCCTACTTATAACCCTCAACTTCCCGTGGAACGAATCCTACTTACCCTAACTAGTTTAGAGTAATTAGTACATTTTTGATTGGTACTTTGATGCCGATCAGTACCATTGGCAAAAAGATGGTGCAAGTTGTTAATACGAAAAATAAACATTTTTATTTAGAGATTGCCGTTAAATCGTCTTCTTACGAGGCTCAATCTATCGGCTCGCGGTATGGTGATCAAAGACTTGGATGCGCATTGTGTCCTTGGCAAGTTAAATTTATCGACCATGTACTCTTTGAATGTGAAGTTGCTCTTGATCTTTAAAGCTAAGTTTATGGTCAGACGTCTCCATTCCAACATGTTCTTCTTGGGTCGAGTGGATATCCTGGTACAACAACTGGCAAGGTAACTCGGATGCAAAGCAAAGGATGTATGTTATTGTTTTGGCTATGGTATGGTTTGTTTGGAGATTGAGAATTAGCATTTTGTTTTGTAATATTCCTCTGAAGAAGCACTCTTTATTCGACAGTATTCGACTATGTTCGTTAAATTGATTTTGTAATAGAGGTAAGTTCAATATTAGTTGGAACGCATGGCTCATAAAGCCTTTGTAAGTTCGTGATTTTTAGTCATTGTATGTGTTGTTGGATTTTTCTATCTTCTTGCTAGTTGCCTTGATTAATAAAATTTTGCTGTTAAAAAAATTACTATAGTAGATGATGGTGCCATTCCAAGTCTTTTTTTCGATCAATACATGTAGTCTCTTGGTAAGGCAGCTAACAATTCAGGTATGAATATATCTGAGTCTTTATTGGCATGTTAGACTAATGTCGTTTTTTCAGCGAAGTGTGTTTTCTACTACGTTGGTGAGACTGTTTGCTTTAGGTCTCGATGTTTGGTCGCTTGTCATTGCCTAATTTTTGATTACCTATTGTATATGTTGTACACGTTGATCTTCGGATCCATTATATTATATGTTATCATTTAAAAAAAAAAAACAAATGATACATTTATCATGTTACCCTCATTTTTATAGCACATGTATAGATGAAAAATAGGTGACAATGGTTGATTATTTGAAAGTTTATAAGGCGTTGTGGAAATTGGGGCACATAATAGTAGATTTAAGGGTGTGTTTGGACGAAATTAGTTGGAGCTGAAGCTTCTAGCTTGAGCTGGAATTTATAACTGGAGCTGGAGCTGAAGCTTATTTTTGAAGCTTGGAGCTAATTATTTTTTTAGAAGTGTTTGGTAAAGAAGTTGTAGCGACCCCGTAAAAATCGTCAAGTGACGGCGTCGTCTACGTAGGTCCCATTGCATGGTCATAAGTCTTTAAGACAAAGTTTGACCAAAATATGTCGCCTTCATTTCAAAATAAAGATTGTTTCCAAAGTTTACAAGAATTGTTCAACCAAAAGTTAAGTTACAAGGTTATAAGTACATTTGAAATCTAGGCGACACGGTTTAAAGTAAAGTCAAAAGACGCTCCAAGTAATGCATGTATACTCGACATCCAATGCAAGTATCAAATAGTGAGCGGAAGCATGTATCACATATCGTGCAAGACCTGAGAAAAACATAGAAATCTGTCAACGAAAACGTTGGTGAAATCATAGGTTTAAGTAAGTATGTGAGTAAAAGTAAAGTAAGCCGAACCACAAGATTTGTAAAGTTGAAATAATAGTAATACATTCTAAAGTTAATATTCACGAGCACCCAATTATCAAAGCTTAACATTCCGTCCGTTGAATACCCCAGTAATTAGTGCTAGAACAAACACTGTTTCCCGAAAATATATTTCATCCGTAGACGGTAGCGAACCGTCAAAGATGAGGGTTGTCAAACCCATATGGCCATATAACATAAGTTCTCGCTTACACCATCTGATGTAACTAATGATAATCGGATTGAGGATTTTCGTTCTAAACTCGTATGTAGAATGTTTGTTTTCCCGTTCTTGTGTTCACTTAGTTCAAAAGAATCGTTTATGTTTTCTCATCCCAAAAGTAAGTTCAAAAGAGTAAAAAGTGGGACTATGATCTCACCTTGAGTGCAAGAGTTAATAAAGTACTTCGACAAGTACACGCGTGCAAAGACAAAGCTAGTCTTGACCTAAACATATAGGTTATATCAATAACGATAGTCACGAAGGGTCAAAGATGTTCAATTAGTCCTATGGCTCGTTACGACTCGATTAATACAGCACGTGGATCAATTTGTCAAGTTTCATGCACGATACAAGTAATTAAGCATGTTAGAACGATCGTATAATTGTTTGGTTAAGTTTGACTAAAAGTCAAACTTGGTCAAAGTCAAGGTCAACGGGGTCGGGTCGGGTGTCCGACAATTTTCTCATGATGAGAAGTCATATACGAGCATAATAGTCAAGTTTCATGGTAAACGGGGTTATAGTAAAGCGGGAAACATTTTTGTGACATTTAAAAACAAAAGAGAGTGGCCTGGGGCTTTTGCGCGGCGCGCACTGGGTTGCGCGGCGCGCACCCAAGTGCAATTTCTGGTCAGAACTCAACCAAGAAGGCAAATATCTGGGATCTCTGATTCTGCGCGGCGCGCGGGTAAATGCGCGGCGCGCAATACCTGGGAATCATGCAGTTTGCAGAAAAATGGTCCAAGTCACGAACCAAAACCTTTTCCAACCCAACTCTTGACCCGCAAATACTTATAATGCCTATCATATATCGTTGGAAAGGTATTTTGACGAGGAATACAACTAAGCACTTATGGTCCAACAATAACATCATTTACAATAGCCGAAAACTCATCAAGCGAACAATAAAAGTCCATTTTCAAAGTTTCAAGTTCATCAATTGCATTTTGAGTTTCGGGAAACCAATTCACACATATGATATGCCGTTTTGAAGGTAATGAAGCATACATTACTACTAAACACTAACAATTAACATTCCATGACATTCAAGCATCCAAAAATCCATGTCAAGAACTATCAAACCCTAGTCAAACATCTCAAAATCAATAATCATGTTTTTGAAGTTTTCTTAATCAACCTACACGTCAATTTGAAGCTAATGATGCTAGTAACACATTTAACACATGAACTTTAACAATTAAACAACTTTTAATCATCCAAAATCAAAGATTAAGCAAGCAATTTTCATATTCAAGCTAGTTACACCAAAAACAACAAATCGAGCATACAAATTACATACACGACATCACAATGAGCCATAGACACTAATTGACACACTTTTAGGTCAAGAACATGAATTTAAAGAAATCTAGTGATTTTAGAAAGTTACCCAAATTTGATGAAATTGGTATGGAATCGAAGAGGAAGATGCAAGGATTCCAAATATGTAATTTGTTTGGATTGAAGCTTGATCGATTTGAAATGGATGATGATTTCCTTTTTGAAGGATTGAGAGAAAATGGAGAAGTATGAAAAGAAATTGGAAAAGAAATGAAAAAGAAAGATGGGGAGGAGGTTGACTAGTCAAAGTGCTAGTCACTTCTTTGTCTTTTTGGCAAAACTAGTCCCTCTAGTTTGTAGTCGGGTGCGGGAATTAACCGAACGAATATTTTGAATTACATGGGAGTACGGGAGACGTTATAATCCAATAACGAAAATATTTTAAGAATTTAGGTAATGGAGGATACGAATTGAGATACTGAGGATATTAAATAATAAAATAAAATAAAAAAAAAAGACGGCGTTAAAAATAATTTAACGGAAAAATGCGGGATGTTACATTATCCACACCTCAAAAGAAATTTCGTCCCGAAATTTAGTTGGAAGTAATAATCGATGTCTCTTACTCGAGACCTAGTGTAGTAACTCTACGAATGATTGAAGGTACTTTCTTGGACATTCCACGAATCCGGATAGTCGGGGTGTTACGTTGTATTAGGGCTTGGTTTTACGATCCACAAGTTCAGCCGGTTTTTCCTATGAGAAGGAGTTTGTCATCAATAGTTGGTGCATCTAGAAGGATTGCACGTTCCTGTTCCGCAGGACACGTTTCTAAGTTTGTCACACGAAATGTAGGGTAAACGGAAACTTAATTGAGTCGGAAGTTCTAAACGGTAGGAAGCGGTTCCAATACGCCCTAAGGTTTCAAAAGGTTCAATATTGCGGATATAGCCTTTCTCGATTTCCCAAAATGGATTACACCCTTCCAAGGTGCGGTTTCTCAATATTACGCGGTTACACACTGGGTTTGGTGAGGTTTTCATCTAAGTTTGGTATAACTCTTCTGGCGACAATGGGTTGTCTCGAGCCCTTCTCGGACTTGAACGATCTCAATTGTTGTTTCTTGATGGAGTTCAGATTTCGGTGGTTGATGCTTTGGTTAAATGAACAGGGGTATGACATTAGCGGTCATATAGGGTTTCGGAAAGTGCGCGTGAACACACGAGTGGTAACTACTGTTGTAAGAGTGATCTACTAAAGGTGACAATACGAGTTTGTGACATGTCTTTCCAAGACGTAAATCGTTCGTTTGCTCGGTTCGTCAGTTTGTGGGTGGTACGCGGTACTCATGTCTAAGCGGGTTCCCAAGGTTCCTTGTAAAACTAGAAGTGAAACGAGTATTTCGATACGGAATAATTGACAAAGATACACCGTGTTGGAATAGAATCTCTTAAGGTACGTTTGAACAAGTTAGTTAGGGTTCGAAAAATGTTCGTTAGGACTATTCACCCTCGTGGCGAATACTTATGTAATATGAGGAGTTTCTCTATCCATGGAGAAATGTTACAAGGAGTTTCTTTAAACGGAAAATGCGAACGGTAAAGATAGTAGTGAAATGAGGACTTATAATAGGATGAGTTTACATCTCGAGGTTGCCATAACGTGCCTCTAGTTGTCAAAAGTTGAAGTCTGAAAGAGAAACGAGGTAGTACACGTAGTTGTATAGTTCGGGGTTGAATAATAGTTGACCGATTATCAGAAACACAAGGGCGTTAAGTCAAGGAAGAGTGAAGTATCGTTGGATTGTGTGCTATCTTAAATTCCAGTAATATCAGACGGTGACGGTGAAATAACAGAGGTATGTAGTGTGGTACGTGATGACGAGAAGATTGATCGGATCCACAATTTAGTATTCGAATTCTTCGCGCAAAATAACGAATTTTAGTTACGTTGATTTTGAGTCGAGAGAGTATGCCTTTCGGCGTTCAAGTAGAAATATTTCCATGTTTGAGTTCCATCTAGTGCTATACGAATTTAGCTAGGAAGGTTGGTGTGAAGAATCACGTTCAAGGCTCAGACATGAAGAGGTTTAAAGTTGTGTAACACAAGAAAAGTCAGAAATGAATCTTCGGTAACAACCGGTGAGATCTAAGATTTTTACGAATACAAGTCTGAGTTGGGAGAGTTTCCTGATTACATGTGGCTTGATTTCGAGATTGATTGTAACGACCTGACCATAAACATCATGGTCTAGAAAATTGGACTTCGTTCAACAGAAATTCTCACTCAGAGACTTTGGTATAGAGTTGCTCTTTTCTCAAAAGTTCGAGCTTAAGATGGTGATGTTGTTCGTTTTCCTTCTTTACTTGGATAGGTCAAGATATCATCTATAAATATGATAACGAATTAGTCTATATGAATTTGCATACGCGGTTCAAGAGGTTTATGGATACGGGCGAGCCCTAAATAAATCAAACGGTACTAAGAGAGATTTACAACTAACGTTGCGAGTTCGGAAAGTGGCTTAGGAGACATCGTCTCACTTAACCCCCAATTGATGATAACCGGAACGGAGGTCGATTTGGAACATGCGGGATTCATGCAATTAATCATGAGGTCATGGATGCGAGGGAGAGGGTATCGGTTTCAACCGAAAATTTCTTAGTTCACAATAATCTACACAAAATTGTAGGGAAGCAATTTCTCCTTAATGAATAGGTTTTGAGTTCCTTAGTTCTATAGGTGCCGAGTCCAATTTCTTAACGCATATCCTCCGATAAAATTTATAGGCACACAATATTTTTCCGTTAGTCACTTAAATCGTCTAAGTAGTATCTAGGGAAAAAGGTGAAATGTAAAGAGTACAGGTCAAAGTCTCGGTTGTAAAACGTCTAGCGGTAATCGAATCGAATAAGTATGAAATATACGGTTTGTTGTGAAGAAACGTACCCGTGACTAGTCCATCGTCGTCTCGGGCATCCTAGGCGTTGATGTTGAAAGTTCAACGGCGTGCGTTGGGGTTGATTTTCTTATTTGGGCATGCACTCCTAAAATGACCCGGTTGGCCACATTCAAAGCAAACACCCGTCGTGGGCGCATTGGGCTCCTTTCGAGCGACGGTAGCGGTACTCTTACAGGCATGGGCCACATGGCCACTTCGGTGACACTTGATGCAAAATGGTTTGCCACACTCACCAAAATGATGTTTGCGACACTTGTTACAATAAGGTAGATTTCCGGCGTACCCCTTCTTGCGGCCGAGGGTGAAAGGCTTCTTGGAGATATTATTATTGTTGTGGTTGCTTGGTTGCGAGGCTTCCCATTTCCTTTTGTTGTTACTCGGGCGGCTCTCGACCATTGGTGTCGGTGCTTTCATTTCATTCGTCGTTCCTAAAGTTTGGCGGGCCGTTGTTAAAGCCTCTTGTAGGTTAGGGGGTTGGGATATTATTACTCCGTGTTGAATGCTCTTAGGGAGGCCATCCATGTAAAGTTCGACCCTTAGGGATTCGGGAGTCGTGAGATTTGGACACATTGAGACTAGTTCGATAAACCGTTGATTATAAGCTTCGAGGTCATTTCCGACCGTTTTTAAATTCCTTAGACCCTGCTCGAGCCTTCGAGTCTCGTCGCGCAGAAAATATTCGGTGATCATTCTTTCTCTTAATTCGGTCCAAGAGAGTGAGTGGGCTTCATCGATACCCACCGATTGTACATACATGTTCCACCATGAGAGTGCAACACCGGTGAAAGTGAGGGTGGAAAACTTGACCTTATCTTGGTCTCGACAACTGCTTGTGTTAAAAACGGTCTCCATTTGTTCAAACCATCGGGTGAGAACAACCGGTCCTCCGGTTCCATCGAAAGTGGGAGGGTTGTACTTCATGAAGTTCTTGTAGGAGCAACCTTCGATTGAATTACCGGCTCCATGATTGTTGTTGTTAGAAAAGTGATCGGCCACGGCCGTACCCACGGCGGTGGTTATCATTCGTTGAAGAGCTTGTTCTAGGGTTTCGAGAGGAGTATTGTGTTGACCTTGGTGAGCCATTGTTCCTTCATGACACAAGAATATCGTTGGTTAGTATTTTCAACAATACTAACCGGAGTATGGAATAAGGATAGAGAGGAAATTTTTCCTTGACTCGCCTTAAATTCTTTACGTCATAATGTCGGAACGTCCATGTGAATCACCGTAATATAATCCCGGAAATTATATTACCCTGATTTACATGTGCATTTAACATTACTTTATAAAGTCAAGGTGGCGCGTCAACAAAATTTATCAACGTAAGATCAAGATCGAATACGAGTTAGATATGATAGAAGAGTTCGAGTATAAATGCACAAATAGTCAAGTAATTCCTACTTCAGTCTATATGCCGGTTGTAGTCTAGATTCACCTATGTACCCTATGACTCGGGGTGGACACAAATGAACTCTAAATCCCTACAACCAAGGCTCTGATACCACTTGTAGCGACCCCGACAAATCGTCAAGTGACGGCGTCGTCTACGTAGGTCCCATTGCATGGTCATAAGTCTTTAAGACAAAGTTTGACCAAAATATGTCGCCTTCATTTCAAAATAAAGATTGTTTCCAAAGTTTACAAGAATTGTTCAACCAAAAGTTAAGTTACAAGGTTATAAGTACATTTGAAATCTAGGCGACACGGTTTAAAGTAAAGTCAAAAGACGCTCCAAGTAATGCATGTATACTCGACATCCAATGCAAGTATCAAATAGTGAGCGAAAGCATGTATCACATATCGTGCAAGACCTGAGAAAAACATAGAAATCTGTCAATGAAAACGTTGGTGAAATCATAGGTTTAAGTAAGTATGTGAGTAAAAGTAAAGTAAGACGAACCACAAGATTTGTAAAGTTGAAATAATAGTAATACATTCTAAAGTTAATATTCACGAGCACCCAATTATCAAAGCTTAACATTCCGTCCGTTGAATACCCCAGTAATTAGTGCTAGAACAAACACTGTTTCCCGAAAATATATTTCACCCGTAGACGGTAGCGAACCGTCAAAGATGAGGGTTGTCAAACCCATATGGCCATATAACATAAGTTCTCGCTTACACCATCTGATGTAACTAATGATAATCGGATTGAGGATTTTCGTTCTAAACTCGTATGTAGAATGTTTGTTTTCCCGTTCTTGTGTTCACTTAGTTCAAAAGAATCGTTTATGTTTTCTCATCCCAAAAGTAAGTTCAAAAGAGTAAAAAGTGGGACTATGATCTCACCTTGAGTGCAAGAGTTAATAAAGTACTTCGACAAGTACACGCGTGCAAAGACAAAGCTAGTCTTGACCTAAACATATAGGTTATATCAATAACGATAGTCACGAAGGGTCAAAGATGTTCAATTAGTCCTATGGCTCGTTACGACTCGATTAATACAGCACGTGGATCAATTTTTCAAGTTTCATGCACGATACAAGTAATTAAGCATGTTTGAACGATCGTATAATTGTTTGGTTAAGTTTGACTAAAAGTCAAACTTGGTCAAAGTCAAGGTCAACGGGGTCGGGTCGGGTGTCCGACAATTTTCTCATGATGAGAAGTCATATACGAGCATAATAGTCAAGTTTCATGGTAAACGGGGTTATAGTAAAGCGGGAAACATTTTTGTGACATTTAAAAACAAAAGAGAGTGGCCTGGGGCTTTTGCGCGGCGCGCACTGGGTTGCGCGGCGCGCACCCAAGTGCAATTTATGGTCAGAACTCAACCAAGAAGGCAAACATCTGGGATCTCTGATTCTGCGCGGCGCGCGGGTAAATGCGCGGCGCGCAATACCTGAGAATCATGCAGTTTGCAGAAAAATGGTCCAAGTCACGAACCAAAACCTTTTCCAACCCAACTCTTGACCCGCAAACACTTATAATGCCTATCATATATCGTTGGAAAGGTATTTTGACGAGGAATACAACTAAGCACTTATGGTCCAACAATAACATCATTTACAATAGCCGAAAACTCATCAAGCGAACAATAAAAGTCCATTTTCAAAGTTTCAAGTTCATCAATTGCATTTTGAGTTTCGGGAAACCAATTCACACATATGATATGCCGTTTTGAAGGTAATGAAGCATACATTACTACTAAACACTAACAATTAACATTCCATGACATTCAAGCATCCAAAAATCCATGTCAAGAACTATCAAACCCTAGTCAAACATCTCAAAATCAATAATCATGTTTTTGAAGTTTTCTTAATCAACCTACACGTCAATTTGAAGCTAATGATGCTAGTAACACATTTAACACATGAACTTTAACAATTAAACAACTTTTAATCATCCAAAATCAAAGATTAAGCAAGCAATTTTCATATTCAAGCTAGTTACACCAAAAACAACAAATCGAGCATACAAATTACATACACGACATCACAATGAGCCATAGACACTAATTGACACACTTTTAGGTCAAGAACATGAATTTAAAGAAATCTAGTGATTTTAGAAAGTTACCCAAATTTGATGAAATCGGTATGGAATCGAAGAGGAAGATGCAAGGATTCCAAATATGTAATTTGTTTGGATTGAAGCTTGATCGATTTGAAATGGATGATGATTTCCTTTTTGAAGGATTGAGAGAAAATGGAGAAGTATGAAAAGAAATTGGAAAAGAAATGAAAAAGAAAGATGGGGAGGAGGTTGACTAGTCAAAGTGCTAGTCACTTCTTTGTCTTTTTGGCAAAACTAGTCCCTCTAGTTTGTAGTCGGGTGCGGGAATTAACCGAACGAATATTTTGAATTACATGGGAGTACGGGAGACGTTATAATCCAATAACGAAAATATTTTAAGAATGTAGGTAATGGAGGATACGAATCGAGATACTGAGGATATTAAATAATAAAATAAAATAAAAAAAAAGACGGCGTTAAAAATAATTTAACGGAAAAATGCGGGATGTTACAGAAGTTAGAGTTGAACTTATTGGTGTAAATTCACTAAAAATGACAACAATAATAATGTGAAATACTATAATGAGTTTTTTATAAGTAATTTTACATTTTATAAGCTGCACTTTTTTTAATAAGCTAGTAGGGTAAGGAACTTATTTTTTAGGAGCTTATGATTTTCGTAAGCTCTAATTTATATATGTTACCAAACAAAGCTTATGATATGTAACTTATTAAAATCATAAGTTCAAGCTTTTATAAGCTCTCATAAGCTGCTCGCCAAACATACATAAACGTTAAATTTTGGGTGATCAACTGTCGGAGTGACTTTCTAAATTAAGAATAATCTTCACGAAGCATTTATGTTTAAAACGGCAGATTAGGTACTTTATAATAAATAATATGTATGGATTATTAAGTGTGTTATAATTTCCGCCCAAAGGATGTCACAAATACCCGTACCCGATGAAAAAAATTCAAAACCCGATATTTTGGGTCTGATACGGGCAGAGACTGCGGTTCTAGGGCCAGGGCCAGGTATGAGGATAATATAAAAATATTATGTGAGTTCGAGTTCGGTGATGGTTTTAGGGCCGAGGATGAGAATGGTATAAAATTTTTATGTGTGTTCGAGTTCGGTGCGGTTCTAATGTCTATTTAAATTAAGAATAATTTCCACGGAGAATTTAATTTTAAAAGGGCAAATTAGGTACTTTATAATAAATAATGTGTATGGATTATTAAGTGTGTTATAATTACCACCCAAAGGATGTCAGAAATACCCGTACCTGATGGAAAAACTCAAAATCCACATTTTGGGTCGGGTACGGGCAGAGACTGCGGTTCTAGGGCCAGGTATGAGGAAGGTATGAAAATTTTATAAGAGTTCGAGTCTGATGATGATTTTTGATACAAACTTAATTACCTGCTAAAAAAGACATGAATCTATACACTGAACCATTTTTCTATTTGAATAGCGAGATTGGAATCACTGACGGATGGCCACCAAAGGAGTTCCCACCACCCGATCATATTAGTTCCACGTGTCAATGATGTTCCACCTAACAACTGTCATAGGACAGGCTCTGTGTGTAGTCACCCTTGAAAAGCACCCCCTGAATAACTGCCATAGGACAGGCTTAGATGGTGATGCCTCCAGAAGCACCCCTGAACAACTGACGTAGGACAGACTCAGACAGCGATGCCTCCAGACAACTTCATAACCAACTGCAAAACAAATTGCATTATGAAATCCCTAGGTGACACTCAAACTCGAGACCTCATGGACACCCATTTTATGCACATTGTACCAGTTCATTTCCTCCATGGGTGGATACTTCAACCCCCTCCCATTTTATGCACATTGTACCAGTTCATTTCCTCCATTCTTTGCAAACCCTTCTTGCTTTAGTTACTCCCGGTAAATTCCTAAAAAATTAATTTGCATAACAACTTTTTTTTATTTTAGCAAAATTTAAATTAATGCGAAACAGTTACTCCAACAGTATCCGTAAAAAAAACCTTATGTAGCTAGCTTATTTGTTAATTATTTATTTTTTGTTGTTTAGTCATCTTCGAGGTACCGAAACTCGAGCTGCGGAAAATTAAGCAGGAAATATTGTCATCTTCGAGGTTCCAAAACTCGAGCTTGTTGGTGCATGAATCCCCAGCCGTAGTTTACGTTAACATTTTAATATATTCAGTTATGTAATAACATTCTCGTATGACTATTCATTATATTTGTGTTTGTGTGTGCTTAATTTTATAATAATCAATATGTTAAACTGTATACACAGTCGACCGAGTGTGTTCACACACTCGACCGACTGTGTAACTCAGTCGACCGACTGAGTGACTCAGTCGACCGACTGTGTCTGGGTTGCAGTATATATACGCGCTGAAACCTACTTTGATAGGTTACATTCCCTATCAACCCTAATCGACTGGTTACGGTTTCTCTCGATCCCTAACACCATTACCACCGAAATAACACGTTAAGGAGTCGTTCTAATCTAGGTTTCACTCTAGGTTTGGCTTAAACGAATCCAATACGACCCATATCTCGGTTATAGTTGTGTCTAGTGAATTTCGCCTCTAGATACAATCCAAGCAACCTAAGATCCATCAAACATCGTCTACAAAGTGGTATCAGAGCCGGAGTCTCTGGTTTTGCTTGATTAAAATTCGTTTTTGGGTCAAAAGTTTAGGTTTTTGGTGTTAGTTTTTGTTTTCACGATTAATCACTGTTTTTACGTTATGGTATTTGTTTTCTGTGTTAAAATGTGTTTCTGGTGAGTCCATAATAGTGTTCTACGGTTTGGTTTAGGTTAGTCCATAAAAAATCGATCGAAAAATCGATTTTCACCTAGAAAACCCTAAAAATCGACCAGTTCCTGTCAAGAACATACTCGGCCGTGTGAGTCTTGACCCTCGACCATGTGAGTACCTCGATCGACCGTGTGAGTTTTGATTAAGTCGTGGGAGTTTTACAAGTCAATCGGCCGTGTGAGTCTAGTCATTTGACCATGTGTGTTAGACAATCGACCGTGTGAGTGAGACAGTCGGCTGTGGGAGTTGTAATACCAAAGTTTAAATTTGTAACGAAGTGCTGCCTGATTTTTGTCAGACAATCGACCGTGTGACCTATACACTCGACCGTGTGTCAAAGACAATCGACCGAGTGTCTTTTTAATCAGAAACTTAATTTTCTTTTAATTCACACTTAATTTATCAAAATGTCGGACACTAATGAATAAGTTGCTAATGAATACAGTGCTCTTGTCATAACACCTGGACTTCATAAGTTGATCCTTTCCGAAAGTGAGTCTGGAACTGCCAATAAGGTTCCGAAACTTGATAATCTGAAAGACTTTTTGGATTGGAAGGCCCGGTTTATGATTTATCTGAATGGTATTGATTCTAGACTTTGGGAGTTTATTGAGACTGAATTTGCATGGCCAAATGGAGCAGACGGTGAACCAAAATAAACCGCACAGTTTACTCCTACTAAGCGTGAATAGTATAATTTAGAATCTAAGTGTTACACTCAGCTCACACAGGCACTGTCTAAGGAAATCTTTTCACAGTTCAAAAACCAGAACAAGACTTCGCATACCCTTTGGCTTGCTCTTCAATCAGCTACAGAGGGTACAACCACTTACCATGCCACTAAGGGTAAGGTTTTAAAAGATGAATGGAGAGTGTTTGCGGCTCTTCCCTCCAAAATTCTTGGACAAACTTTAGAGAGATATCGCCTACTGGTTGCTGAAATGACAGATTATGGAATATATGTGTCTGATGATAAAGCAGTCAGAGTTTTGAAAGATGGTCTTCCTGAAAAATGGGACAATGAAATTGAAAAGATTCAGAACAGGTACATTGGATCAGGTCGTACGTTAACCTTGCCGGCCTTTACATCCAAACTGATGGAAAAGGATATTCAGGTTGAAGCTAAAAGAAAGAGACTTGGTACTGTAGCTGCATCTTCCACTATTGGGTCATCTTCAGGAGGTCATGCTCCTTTGCAAACGGCTTACATTTCAACCAAGGCATCACAGACCTCGGCACCAATGTTAGAGTCAGGGTATTTCAATGCTAAGTCTCAAGCACATAACTCAACTGCTAAACTGATTGATTCTTGCATTATTCAACAGACTCAATCACCAATGATCAAGATAGAAAATATCAAGAAGAGGCCTCTAGAATTGATTCAGGAGGATATGGCATTAGCAGCTATCGTTGTTAACTCTTACAATGACATGATATGTGGACAGATAATTAATGGTCATCTTGAGAATGAAGACTATGATCAGATAGATGAGGATGAGATTGAGAGAATGAACATCTTATATGAAATGGGTAGTTGTGAGACGTGCAAGAAAGTATTTGAAAAGAACAAGTCAGAGTACTTTGAGTTTGAATTGTAATACTAAGTTTGGTTTTGATACGTCCAAAGTGAGATGCCATAATTGTGATGAACTTGGTCATTTCAAGAGGACACATACAAGACCACCTAAGCCTGGTTTTCATAATTCGTTTCATAATACTTCAATTGATGTGACTCCCGAACATACTGGTCCAACAGTGAACAAGGAAGCAACTTCTAGTGGTCAATCTAAAGTTTTGACTACTACTTATGCTGATGAAGTGTGTGATTGGTCGATCTCTGTTGATGCTGAGAAAGCTAACGTGGTTTTCGTTGGTAAGAGTGAAGCTGAGATAGACGAGGAAAGGGTTATCATAATGAATGTTGGTTGTGTAGGTAAGGATAATCCTAACTGTTATTTTTATGTGTGCAAGTGTGATGCTCGGATGAAGAGGATAGAAGAAATGATGAAAATGTGTCTTAAGAAGAGGATTAAAGATCGTTTGTATGATAAGTTTCGTAAAGCTAGGGACTTGTCTGATTTGGAGTTTACTTCAGAATCTTCCGATGAGGACGAGCAGTTGGGTCTTGATCTTTCTTCATGCACATGGTTCGCGAAAGAAAAGGGTGAGTTGGTTACAGTGTGCAGCAACGGTGCTCATCAAAAGGTTGTTACAGTGAAAGAATCTAAGGGTAATGTTAAAGCTGAATGCGTTGAAGGTTATGAGGCAGATTATTCGGACAGTACGAGTTCAGAGTCTGAATCAGAATCAGATGCAGACTCACAAGATGGAAGGAATGACTATGCTTTCATGGCCAACACATCTGCTAATGACAAGGTATGTGATGACTCAACTTCAGTATGTTCTAAATGCATTGATTATGAACAGGAAATAGCTAGACTTGAATGCATAGTTTCTAAGCTTAGTGAAATTTCTGTTACTTGTGAAATGTGTCCAAAACTTAGACTTGAGCTTAAAAATTTGAGTCTTGAAAATCATACAAATAAAAAGAACTATGAGGATGCTATTTTCTACTTAAACAAGCAGAAAGATTATGTTGATGTCATTATTTCCTTAGAGAATCAGGTAGGTCACTTGAAATCAACAGTTGTAGATGATCAGAAAGTGATTAACTTATATTTGAGTCAGATAGAAGCCCTTAAGGTAGAGAAGGACTCATATAAGTTAAAGTATTAATTAGAAAAAGCTAGGATAGATAACTGGCAGAGAACGTCTTATGTGTTGCAAACTTTTAAC
The DNA here is from genome assembly GCF_046630445.1 of Rutidosis leptorrhynchoides. Taxonomy (NCBI): domain Eukaryota; kingdom Viridiplantae; phylum Streptophyta; class Magnoliopsida; order Asterales; family Asteraceae; genus Rutidosis; species Rutidosis leptorrhynchoides. The sequence continues at coordinate 447,634,598 of NC_092336.1, forward strand.
CAAACTAAGAATGAAAATCATCAAGGTTTAGGTTATAATCAGGTTGCACCACCTTTTATGAATAATTATGTTAAGAATCCTGTTGAGAAGAGTAAGGATAATTTTGTGGAACAGCAATACAATGAGTCAAATCAGACTCCCGTTGACATTAAGGATAAGAGTGAGAGTGGAGAGGTTGGAAAACCTGTAGAAGCTGTCTATGAAACGGAGTCAGACACTGATGTCGACACCGAAAAGGACAGTAAACCGTTTGTTCTGGTGACTAAACCCATCACGATTCTGAAGAATCCTAAGAACGCTGTTGAAAGGAGTGTGAGTCAGAAGACTCCGATAAAGAGTGTCGAAAAGCCAAAACAAGTTAGGAATAAAACCACTCTATCCACTCCTATTAAGTTCATTAAGGAAAGTAGTGCTTCGAACTCTCAGGTTATTGATCCTAAGACCGAACATCCACCAAAAGGTGAGAGTTCCACTTCTGGCAACGTGCCAAAGTATGTTCCCCCTAGTCGGAGACAGACTGTTAAACAACAGGTTTCGTCACCTCTACCGACTAAACCACAGACCACAACACCTAGGAGACAGTCATCATCACCTAGACGTCAAGTGTTTAATTCTCATAATTTTGATAGAGTTAATTGTTATAAATGTGGGATGTTAGGACATCGGGCTGAAAAATGGAAATCTGTTAATCATACACCACGTAGAAAGATTGATCTTAGTCCTAAACGAACATCATTAAGAAGATCATCTTCGCCTGTGTCAAAACAGTCTTCTGTAAATCAAATGAGCTTAAAATTTTCAATGCAAATGATTACTACAGAAAGCCTGTACCAAAGAATGCTATGTGGCTCAGAAAAACAGAAAGTTCATCTTTATCCAAAGGAAAATGGGTGGAGTTGCCAGTAGTTGGCGCTGATGGGAAACCCACTGCCGTTAGGGCATGGGTGGCCCTTTCTAACTAATCTCCTTATTTTTCATGTGCAGGTCGTCTACAATTCACGCTGCAGTACATGGATTATTGATAGTGGGGCGTCCAAGCACATGACAGGGAACTTGTCCTTACTTTCTAATGTGAAAACAGTGGATGGAGGAACAATTTCTTTTGCAGGTAGTGAAGGATATTTTATTACTGCACAAGGGGTAATAGCAAATGAGAATGTCAGCTTTGATAAAGTCAATTTTGTGGAGCAGATATCGAACAATCTGCTTTCAGTTTCACAGGTTGCTGACAAAAAGTATACGGTTGCTTTTGATGACAAATTGTGTTATATTTTGAGGAAGGATTTTGTAATTCCAGAATACATGATTTTGATGACCTCTCCAAGGTGCAAGGATCTCTATATTCTTGATATGCGTAAGGCTCATGTTAAAGCAGCAACAGGCCATCAGGCTTTTGTTTCTAAAGCTACTGAACATGAGTCTATTTTTTGGCACAAGCGTATGGGTCATCTGAGTCTAAGGAAGATGAATAACCTAGTTCACAATGGACTAGTTGATGGTGTTAATCTTAAGAGTTTTCATATTCCTGAAGGGTGTCTTTCGTGTAAAAGGGGAAACAAATGAAAAAGTCTTATGCTACCAAGAAACATCATTCTGTTAATATTCCTTTGGAGTTGTTGCATATGGATCTATTTGGTCTAGTTAATTACAAGACTATCACTGGAGAGTCATATTGCTTGGTGGTTACAGATGAGTATTCACATTTCTCTTGGGTTGTGATGCTGAAGCATAAGTCAGATACTTTCGAGCACGTTAAAGTTTTGATTCTGAAGCTTAAAAGTTTGTATAAGTTGAAAGTTAGAAATATTCGTACTGACAATGGTACGGAGTTCAAGAATAATCAGATGCTGCTGTTTTGTAATGAAAAGGGGATACAACAACAGTTCAATCCTGCTTATACGCCACAGTCAAATGGTGTAGCTGAATGAAAGAATAGGACGTTAATTGAGACCGCGAGAACTATGCTAGATGATTCATGTTTACCCATTGTTTTCTGGGGTGAAGCTGTGAGTACAACGTGCTATGTGATGAACAGAGTTCTAGTGGTGAAAAGACATGGTAACACTTGTTATGAACTATTACACAAGAGAAATCCTAACATTAAACACCTTGAACCCTTTGGTGCTCCTTGTACTATTCTAGTACGAGATACAGGAGGAAAATTTAATTCAAAGGCTGTCTCTGGTATTATCTTAGGATATGAGAATCCAAATAAGCGAGTGTACAATACTAAATCTAAGTGTGTTGAAGAATGTTTTGAGGTTAATATTCAGCGTAACGCTCTGGCTCGTGTTAGTAAAGGGTTCACATGGCAATTTGAATATAATACACTTTTTAATTCTTTTAACCTTCCACCGGATGCTACCGAAGATGAGGTACTTACTCAGATGTTGTATGATGTTCAGAATTTCACAGAGAATGTCATTTCAATTCCTAGTCAGACTCAGAACCAGATTCAAATTACTCATAAGAGTCCGATTCCGAGTCCGCGGTGAAGTTCCCAAAGTGATCATTCTAATGCAGATCCTAATGTGGAAATAGTGTATGAGACAGATGAAGACAGTGAATCAGAAGAAGATGAGGGATTTAATCAGACACGATTGATAGAGGAACATCTTAATCCTCTTTATAATCAACCACCAACTATTACAATGACTGAACAGCCAATTGAAGCAGGAGGTGTACGTAGATCAAACCGTGTTATCATGCCTCCAAAACATCTAGATGATTATTTTGTAGATTCAAGGGGCATCCCTCATATTTGTATTCCTCATGCCAAGACTAATGAAGCATCTATGTCTGAAGTTCCTACTACATCTGATGTTCCCGTGGTAAGTGAAAGCCCAACGGCAACAGAAGATGTTGAAACAGAGAGTGCAAATGTGGTGACAACTTTTTATTCCTCATTAAATAAGACAGGGAGAGTATTTGTGCATGCTCACTCATGCTATGTGTGTCAAATTGAACCGAAAGATGCCTTTGAAGCATTGAAATATGATGAGTGGGTTAGTGCAATGCAGGAAGAGTTGTTACAGTTTAAACATTTGAAGGTTTGAAGACTAGTCAATCTACCACATGGTTGTGAACCCTATGGTCTTCGATGGGTGTTGAAGAGTAAGAAAGATGAACAGGGTATTGTTATTAGAAATAAAGCTAGGTTAGTGGTAAAGGGATATTAACAAATCCCTGAGATTGACTATGATGCGATATTTGCTCCGGTAGCCAGACTGGAAGCAATAAAAATTTTCTTGGCTTTTGCATCCTTTATGGGATTTAAAGTTTACCAAATGGATGTGAAAAGCGCGTTTTTGTATGGAGAGATTAATGAGAAAGTTTATGTTGAACAACTACCTGGTTTCGAAGATCCTCATTTCCCAGAAAAGGTTTATAGACTTGAAAAGGCACTTTATGGTCTTCACCAAGCTCCTAGAGCGTGGTATGCCACGTTGTCCAACTATATACTTAAAAACGGTTCCCGGAGAAGTGTCATTGGTCACACGCTTTTCATCAAGAAAAAGGGACAACATCTTATGTTAGTGCAGGTTTATGTTGATGATATCATCTTTGGGTCAACGGATCAGGAAATGGTTGATGGTTTTGAGAAGGTCATGCAGCGGAAGTTCAAAATGAGTTCCATGGGAACTATAAAGTTTTTCTTAGGTTTGCAGGTAGCTTAGACGGATAAAGGCATCTTCTTGCATCATACCAAGTATGTTGCTGATATCCTGAAGCGCTTTCAAATGGAAGAAGAAAGACCAGCTAAGTCTCCGTTGTCAGTGAATCATGGGATCTCACCTGATTGTTAGTGAAACATGGGATCTCTAATGTATCAGACAGCTTCTCGACCAGATATTATGTTTGTGGTTTGCCTGTATGCTCGTTATCAGGCGAATCCTAATGTTCATAATATGTTTGTGGTTAAGAAGATTCTGAGGTATTTGAAAGATACACCGAGTTTAGGGTTATGGTATCAGTGTGAGGATGGTTTTAATCTCACAGCCTATAGTGATTTTGACTATGGCAGTTGCAAGAAAGATTTTAAGTCAACATCTGGAGGTTGTCAGTTCCTTGGTAGCAAGATAGTTACTTAGCTGTGTAAGAATCAGACAGCAGTGGCTCAGTCCACTTGTGAAGCAGAATATATTGCCGCGGTCAGCTGTACATCACAGGTTATCTGGATTCAACAGCAACTACGTGACTATGGTTTGCATATTTCTAACACTCCTGTTTATGTTGATAATACTGCTACTATAGCTGTCACTAAAAATCCCGTAAATCATTTTAAAACGAAACATATAGGGATTAAATACCATTTTATTAGAGATTGCTATGAGAAAAAGTTAATAGATGTAGTGCAGATAGACACTACAACCCAACGGGCTGATCTTTTCACTAAAGCTTTTGATAAACCACGCTTTGAGTACATGTTAAAAGAAATAGGTATTAAATTGCTGACTGATGTGGTTCCTGAAACTGAGGTTCCTAACACAGAGGAACCTGACAAAGAGATTGAGTTGTGAATGCCTTAAAACTGCTTATATAGTATGTATTTGTTTGCATGGTAGTTTGTAGTTTTTTTTGTTTGCATGATAGATAATTGTCTTCTGATGGTACGGCATGCTTATTTATGCTCTTAGTTAGATTTTATGCTTTTGTACAGATAAAATCGAAAAGCCATAAAAATTATAAAACCAGAAAATCAAATAAAAAGTTGAAAAATAGAACATCCATAAAAAAATTGGAAAATCCAGAAAATGAGTTGCTTATTCTGTTTGTGGGAAAGTGATTGCAATACTGAACTGACATGTAACTGGTGAAAAACAAGTAGTACAGAATGATTGATAATGTATTGCTAGACTTTATAGACCTAATTCTAGATAGAGGTGATCACAATAACAATGAGTAAATATCATGATGAGAAAATCATGGAAAGATTTACAACGGTTGAGGGTAGTCACCTACTTATCACTGAATATGTACTGAGAAATGATTGTTCAGAAACTCAACAGACAGCTGAGGTCTCCCCTACTACAATTTATACTCGGTAACAAAGGATAATTTTGTGAGTCCCCAAGGTGAGCATACTTTGTCTAGGATGCATACTTGTTTCTATTTACCTTTATTTCTTGGACCGAAAGTCAACAACATACATGTCGGGTATCCAAAGGGAGGTGTTCTCTCTAGACGGGTTGAGAAGTGCAATCTTGTATCACAGACATAGAATGATTTGTACAATGCAACGTCATCGGGTTATAGATTTCAACATCAGAAGATTGGTTTTTTGTGCAGATACTACAAAGTCAAAGAAAGTGGTGCATCATTGATATCACATATTTTATACATGTTTTCCTTAGCGATATCGATCACATTTTAGTCCTTTCGAATGCGATTTGGTGTTTATTTTGATAGTGTTATGAAAGTTCGTGTACTAAAACCAAGAAGACGAAATTTGAAGTTATTTGATGGTTTTAGTGATTTTTTATGCAAACGAGTAAAAGAAGTTGGTTTGATTCGAGTTCGGTTTGAGTTAGTGAGTTTTCAGCTTCAGATTCAGCAAAGGGGGCCTTGAGCGCCGCTCAAATGCCTGGTGTGCCGCTCCATTAGGCACAAAAATCATGCCGAGAGTTTTCAAAGTTTCACATATCAGAAATTGGGGGCCCTGAGCGCCTCTCAAGAAGTGGAGCGCCGCTCCAGGTGCAGCCGGGTTCAGAATTGGGGTATTTAAAGCACGAATTTTTACCCTAAGAAAGATATATCATTCCCAGACGATTTGCAGAAGCTCTAAGATGAAAAAGGTGATTTTTGGGGAATCCTAAGATCATTCTAACGCTTCAATCATTACAGGAACGTGCTTCGATTCGTTCATCACTCAAGATTCATTCATCTATTAGGTTATCTCTTTGTTTCAAACAATGAATTCATCTTTTATTTTGATTGTGATTTTGGTTTTAGCCATGATTGTTGGCTAGTTATTTAATGTTTGTCTAGACTAATAACCGAGGTTTTGGATGTTTATTTGAATTATCAAGGATTTTATGCATGTTAATATGGTATTGATTAAAAGATCCATTCTTGTTCATGTTTACATGTTTGCTCTCAATTGATTATTGTGTTTGTTTGATCAAGGGAACCCTAGTTTAATTTAACACTTTAATTTACAACTATTTTGTCTTAAGTAGTTATTTGCTAAACCAGACCAAGGGGTTAAATTGAGTAAAGACTAGTAAATTGGATAGGAATGAATTGTGTAAGCGAACGTAAGCACAATAAGGTCTTAAGTGCTAGGGAACCGATGTGCAAAAGTGTGCAATGCTTAATTTGCCTTTCAAACTTTTAAATTTATATAACCTTTATTATTACTCTTTTAACACCCTAACGAGCAACAAAACCCAATCAGAGGTAGTATTTTAGGTTATCGTCCCAAGAGAGCATAGATACGTTATAAGTTGTTTATAGCTTAGCTCTTATTAAAGAACTAAGGATATTTTTATGTCTTTTATTGGATATATTCGTATCTCTTAGGAAAGAGATGATAAACGGAATAACAAATATAAAACAATAAAGTGAAGATTAAAATTAAATAATTATAAACAAAAGCAATTAAATGAACGAATAACTCATACGAGAATCATATTAGGCAAGTTTCATAACTTATATTAACACAAATCAAGATAACAATCATAGACCAATTATTATCCCTAAACCGGTTAAGACAAGTGTTGCATATCATTTAATAAGCAGGACTTAAAGCATATATTAGACATGTGATGTGCATGACTAATATCTCAATTCTTAGCGTTCAATTTAATTACATGATACATACCAACCTTATGATGCGGATCAACATGTAAAAAGACTGACAAATTATATAAGCTATTAAACATCAAGCAGATCAACTCAAGTTACTAGCTGAAAGTCAATTGCTACTTAGTTTTCATGTAATCATTAATTAAACACATCTAAACAAAGGATCTTTGATTAAGCCTAACAATATCAAACTCTATTATATAAGTGTAATTCCAATTAAATAAGTTTATCACTATTATGCTGTTTAACATAGTTGCATGCAATTCAATTTGACAAGTTTGATGGACTAGATCTAAACAAGTAGCATGAATCGAATAATAGATCATCGGATCAAGTACTAATCAACCCTAAAATTATGTTATCTAATCATTAAGCATGGCAAGCAAGTGTATTTAAGCAAAAAAGATTCGAAACAGTTCAAATATTATCACAGAAACTCGACCACACATATATGGGAAAGAACCAGAAATTGTACGGATGAAGCACTGAAGCCGGCGGCTTCCTTCCCATCAATTCGGCGGCTTGAGGGTGAGGCCGACGGCTTCATCTGATTCTCAGATGAAGTTCAATCTTCGTCCACGTAACTACTATGAACTTTTAGTTCATGGCAGAAGACTAACAGAAAAGAATACAGTAAATAAGATAAATAAAACAATAAAATAAGGATAGAATCATACCTTAAAAAGAAGGTAGATGTAAAATAACTTGAATTAAAACTTGAATCTTGATTACAAAGACTAAATCTAACCTAAGGGTTTAAAGAAAAACCCTAAAAAATGACCTAACCAGAATTATTGAATTTTGAAAACTAATACATATGAAAACTGAGACCAGAGGCTAGTATTTATACTATTTAAGTTCGGTGGCCAAGCCGGCTGCTTCAATGGGAAGCCGGGGGCTTGCCTTGAGTCAGTGACTCCTTTTGCAAGTTAAACTTAATCCGCAAGCTAAGCCTTTTAGCCAACATACCCAAGCCGGTGGCTTCAGAAGAGCCCGACGGCTTCGTAGATTCGTCAAATCTTTTTGATTTTGTTTTCATTTTTGCTTGAACTTGATCAACAAGTTGAGAAACCGTATCAGTTAGGCCGGCGGCTTCAGTACCAAGCCGGCGGCTTCCGTTGCCTTTTTCTAGATCAACAATTTCTTTTACTTTTACGAAGATTCTGGAACATTCTGCACATGTGACTCCTAAGCCGGCGGCTTCCTTGAATCCATGCTGGCGGCTTCATTAAGCCGTTCTGCAATTTACTGTGTTTTTGATCCTGTTTGATACATAACTTTGATAAAATCATTAGAAATACCTTTTTCTAATTTTTACCCATTTTCGCACGTTTTAAGGTTAAAATGACTCTAAAATACCAAGATAACTCCTCAAAATGTTATTAAAAACTGTATAATTTAGGAGTTATCAGGAACCCTACACTGTGTAATTAGAGTTTGGGTGGTCATTAAGAGAACTCTTGATGACCCGTTTGGTTAATTTGCGTGCATAGATGAGATAAAAGAACTTAATAACACGAACATCCATTACCGAGGGTAAAAGGTCTAGATGAACATTCTTGTTTGAATTAAATACAAAACTGTCTTTAATATTTGTTAAGTGCTAGCGCATAAACTAAAAAGAACAAAAATACTATTTTTACTTTTATAAACCATTTCTTGATTTGGCTAATCGTTAAATAGCCAAAACTACAAAAACCAATAATTTCATTAGATTTCTAGATAAAGTAGTTTAATTACTTGTAGTTACAATTTTAAGTTGATACGAAAACTTTCCTTGGAATGAACTTTGGACTTTACCAAATCATACTAGTACACGATCGGGTACACTGCCTGTTAGTGTGTTTAATCAATCAAACTGGTATTTTCCACTGATAAATTATATACCTGATTTTACATAGGTGGTACTGTAATGGATAAGACAGAAGAAGAGGCTCTTTCCCTGAACTCTTAAGGGGGAAGCTAAAAAATGGCTAGATAAGCAACTCGAAGGTACGATTACATCTTGGGATCAGTTGGTAGATAAGTTCTTATCAAAGTTTTTCCTGCGTCTCGAGCTGCTAGATTTCAAGCAGAAATTTCACAATTCAGACAAAAGAGAAATGAGACATTATTTGATGCTTGGGACAGATTTTCTAATATGTTGCGCTCGTGTTCGCAACACGGGTTGAATGATTTACAAAAGGTCCAGATTTTCTATTAAGGTTGTGACGTACCAACTCGTCAGAGTATTGATCAAGCAGCAGGTGGTACTGTAATGGATAAAACAGAAGAAAAGGCATTAGAAATTATTAAAAAGCAAGCTGCCTACACTCACGAATGGCATCAAGATTATGAGTCATCCCGTTCAGCTTCAGTTAAGAGTACCGAAACCACTAGTGCGTATGATGATTATGGGTCTAAAAATGCTAAGCTAGATAAATTTTGTAGGCATCTAGAGAATATGGATAAGGATATTCATGGTATGAAGGTTGGTTATGAGTATTGTGGGGGATTACATTTAGCAAAAGATTGTGATGCGGGTTTGACGATAAGTCAAAAAGGAGAGATAGCATACATCAGTCAGCAGAATAATAATCAATTTCAAGGGCGTGCTCAGTTCAACCGCAACTTCAATAGTCCCTAAAATCCTCAAGGTCGAAAGGGAGTAGTAGTAATAATAATTATCAGAATCAGCCGAGTGGGGGATTTCAGCAACAACCTCCCGGGTTTTTCCGAAAAACTCAGGATGAAGAGAAAAAGCCTAATTTAGAGTCTATGATTGAGAAGTTGGTAATTTCACAAACCCAGCTAGTTAATAATGTGAAGGAAACGAATGATAAGAACGAGCAGTTATTTAGGAATCATCAGGCTTCGATTTAAAATTTAGAGAAGCAGATTGGTAATTTGTCGGATTTGATTAGTGAAAGGAAACCAGGTGAACTCCCGAGTAATACTAAAGTAAATCCGAGAAATGAGCATTTGAATGCTATTACTACTCGGAGTGGTAAGGCATATGAGGCACCGAAGATGCCTATTGTTGATGATTATTGGGTTCCGTTGAAGAAAGTTAGTAAGCCAGTTGTGGGTATGGAGCCGGAAAAAGTGGTTGAAGATGTAGAGAAAAATCAACCTGGTGATGCAGAAAAGAGTGTTTAAGCAAAGCCGGTCGTCAAGGAATATCAACCACCGTTACCATACCCTACGAAGCAAAGACTTGAAAAGTTAAAGGCCGAGAGAAATAGGTTCATGGATATGATTAAGTCGGTGAATATCAATATGCCGTTTATTGATGTTATTGCGGGTATGCCGAGATATGCACGGTTTTTGAAAGATATGTTAACCAACAGGAAGAAGATGGAGAAATCAAGTCGGTGGTGATGAATGCAAATTGCTCAGCGGTGGTTTTGAACGAGCTTCTCGAGAAGCTCGATGATCTGGGTTGTTTCACGATACCTTGTTTACTTGGCCAGTTAGACTGTATGAGAGCTTTGCCGAACTTGGGGGCTAGCATCAATTTGATGCCTTATAGTGTTTACCTTAAGCTAGACCCAGGACCACTTAAAACAACTAGAATGGCCATCCAGTTAGCTGACCGTAGTTTAACTTCCCAAGGGGTATTGTGGAAAATATGTTAGTCCGGGTGGGTAACCTTATTTTTCCCGATGACTTTGTAGTTTTGGATATGGAAGAGGACACATGGGTGCCTCTTATTTTGGGAAGACCATTTTTGAACACGGCTAGGTATATTATAGATGTGTATGGCCAATGTTTGACCCTTAGGATAGATGGGGCAAGTGTAACCTTTTCTATTGACCATACCCTTAAATACCCTAAGTCTACCGATGACCAATGTTATTTTTTGCAAACCATGGACACGCGTGTTGAGTTTTTGCAGGAATTCCCAGAATTGGAAGAAATAGGTGAATGTGATATTGCTAGTGGTGAAGAAGATATGTTAGAGGAGATTGATATGTTGCAAGTTTTGATGGCTAACGGTTATGAGCCAACTAATGATGAGTTTAAAAATTTGGAAGAAGATAATGAATACCGTAGCAAATCCTCTATCGATGATCCTCCCAAATTGGAGCTAAAGCTGCTCCCTGAACATCTTAAGTACGCTTACCTTCAGGAAGAATCTAAGCTTCCCATCAATATTGCTAAAGATCTCTCGGTAAGTCAGAAATCTCAACTCGTTACCATGCTCCAGGCCCACAAACCTGTGATTGTATGGAAAATTCAAGACATAAAGGGTATTAGTCCTTCATATTGCACCCACAAAATCTTAGTGGAAGATAATTTCAAACCTGTAGTGCAACGCCAAAGAAGGCTAAATCCCCATATGAAAGAGGTCGTTAAAAAGGACATCATTAAGTTACTTGATGCAGGTCTTATTTACCCGATCTCTGACAGTCCTTGGATAAGCCCCGTTCATTGCGTACCTAAAAAGGGTGGCATGACCGTCACCACTAACGAATGAAACGAGCTTATCTCCACGACGACTATCACGGCGTGTCGTGTCTGTATTGACTACCGAAAGTAAAATGACGCCACACGAAATGACCATTTTCCATTGCCCTTTATCGCCAGATGTTGGAATGGTTGTCTGGAAATAGCTTTTATTGTTTCCTTGATGGTTTCTCGTGATATTTTAAAATCTTATCGCGCCCGAGGACTAAGAAAAGACAACCTTTACGTGTCCCTATGGTACTTTTTCATACCGTCGCATGCCCTTCGAACTTTGCAATGCTCGACATTTCAAAGGTGCATGATGGTGATTTTCCATGATATGGTTGAGGATTGCATGGAAGTGTTCATGGATGACTTTTCAGTCTTCGGTGACACTTTTGAGTCATGTCTTCACAACTTGGAAAAGATGCTTGTGAGGTGTGAAAAGTCCAATCTCGTGCTCAACTGGGAGAAATGCCACTTTATGGTTCGTGAAGGCATTGTTCTCGGGCAAAAAATCTCAAGTGCCGGTATAAAGGTTGACCCCGCTAAGGTTGATGTTATCGCCAACCTTCAACCTCCTACCGATGTCAAGGGTGTTAGGAGCTTTCTCGGGCACGCCGGTTTCTACCGGAGATTTATTAAGGATTTTTCCAAAATTGCAAACCCGATGAATAAACTTCTAGAGAAAGATGCACCTTTTCTATTTTCAGCCGAGTGTACCAAAGCATTCAAGCTTTTGAAGGAAAAACTTGTTAACGCACCAATAATTATAGCTCCGAATTGGTCCCTTCCATTCGAGCTAATGTGTGATGCTTCTGATTTTGCTATTGGTGTTGTTTTAGGCCAACGGGTTGAGAAACAATTTCGACCCATCTATTTCGCGAGTAAAAGTTTGCAAGGAGCTCAGTTGAATTACATGACTACTGAGAAGGAGCTCCTTGCCATTGTGTTTTCGTTTGATAAGTTCAGGTCCTATCTTGTTCTATCTAAGACTGTTGTCTTTACGGACCATTCAGCTCTCAAGTACCTTTTCTCGAAATCGGATGCGAAACCTCGATTGATTCGTTAGGTCATGCTTTTGCAAGAATTTGATATCGAGATCCGGGATAAGAAGGGTTCTGAAAACTTGGCGGCTGACCATCTCTCTCGACTCGAGAATCCAAATCTCGAGATACATCACGAGTTTAGTATTCAAGACCATTTTTCGGATGAACATCTCATGAAAGTAAAGATCGGGGAACCAGCCTCGGTATGTTGATATCGCAAATTATCTTGCGGGCGGGTTTCTCAAAAAAGGGTGGTCACATCAAAAGAGAAGAAAATTCTTTAGTGACATCAAACACTAATTTTGGGAGGACCCATACCTATTTCGGCGATGTTTAGATGGTACAATTCGAAGGTGTGTTTCCGGAAAGGAAAGTACAAAAATCTTTCTAGCTTGCCATCTTGGTCCTACAGGTGGGCACTTTGGTCCCCAAATCATGAGGAGGAAGGTTTATGAGGCCGGTTTTTATTGGCCTAGTATTTTCAAAGATGCCCACCTAATTTGCAAATCTTGTGATGCGTGCCAACGGGCTGGAAAAATCACCAAAAGAGATGAGATGCCTCAACATAGCATTCAAGTATGTGAGGTGTTTGACATTTGGGGGATTGATTTTATGGGCCCGTATCCTAAATCTCATTCTGTAATGACCCGGACTTTTTCGATCGATCTATACTTATAAGATTAATATTTACATAAATTAAACCTTACCAACATGATAAGCAACCCAAATTGTTGAGACTTATGTTTTTGAAAAGAGATTTACACAACGTTTGACCGTCTAGTTTGACCGATGGTATCACGAACTATATAACATATGATAATTATACGTTTGTGTATATATATGTATATATACATATTTAACATGATCTAAGGATGTTTTAATATCTCATTTTGTATTAATAACAATAAGTTATAAGTATATTTTGAAACTACTAACTTAAGTTTTCAAAACGATAACTTTAAGTAACGTTTTTTGATATAAATACTTATAACCTATAATGTTTATACATATATCGTATATGTAATGTATTTAATCACTTTTTAAGGATTTAAATACATAAAACAATATAAGTATATTCACAAAAGATAACTATATTTGAATCCTCGTTCCGTTTTCACAGGATTTCTATACGTATATCTAGAGTATATGTACTCGTATCATACCTAGCTTCTATATGTATTTACTATTGGTATATACACATCAAATCACCACCTAACCAGCCCTTGTTCATGCCTTATGTATAAGGTAATTACTTTTGTATTATTGTATGACTAATTAACAAGATTACAAACTTGAAAATTGTCTTTGTCTCCCCCCATTCACGTTTTTAAAGGGGTTAAGAGTACTCCATTTTTGATTCATTTTTACCTCAAATCTCTAGCTAAATACACACACACTTATGAACCCTAAACACCTTAACCATCTCAGCTCACAACCATGAAGATCTAGCTTCAAAAACATCACTTAATCACCATAATAAAACCCTTACAAAAACACCTCAAGAATCCTTCCAAAAACACAAGTTTACTTCCAATCTTTCATCCAACTCCATCACTCTTTTGGTTCTAGATTTTTACTTCTCTTTTACAGCAATCTTGTCCAAGTAACTTGAGGTAGTAACTTTGTTCATAACCTTATTCGATTCATATATATATAGCTATCTTATTTTGTGGTATAAAATTTTAACAACAAGAACATAGTTTGAATGTTTTCAAACTTGTTTGCAAACTAAATAGATCCTTCTCACTTAACTTTTAAAATACTTCAAGACCTGTAATATATCATAAATATATGCTAATTTAACAAGGTATAACTTGGTTTTTCAAAGAACACCTTAAAAACTGAATTTACGACGTCGGAGTGCAACTGGGGGCTGTTTTGGGTTGGATAATTAAAAACCATCTTAAACTTTGAATTGGAGGTTTATTTTCTGGAAAAATGATTTTTACTATGAATATGATAACACATAAAAATTTCATGATTTAACTCAAAGTATAAGTATTTTTAGAAAAATAATCATTTAAGGTTGTTTACATGATGGAAAATGATTAACTTCATAAGTTTCACTAAAGTTTGACCTATGACCTGTGATTTCGAATACAAACTAAGGTATTTACAGTTCATAGTCTTAAAGAGGGACTCGATCCAAGGAAGTGGCAAGTTGAATCAACGAAAACGGAGTTGTAACGAAGAAACTATGACCAAAACGAGATCGGATATCTAAGACTAGTTTAGCTACGAAAATAATTGGAGAAAATTAAATAAATCACATATTTTTAAAATAACATGTTATTTTATATATATGTACTCATAATTTAATTTTATATGGTTCAGGATCACCCGTAAACAATACGAGAAGATTAATCATAAGATCCCATGATTGTACGCAACACGTCATTTGACAACACCGGTACTTTATGTACGCAACACGTCATTTGACAACACCGGTACCGTGGGTCAAGATTAATCTCGACCAATACATATACGATGGGGGTTTTTATTTATTTCATTGGGGGTTTATTAAACACCTAAAAATGAACCATTAAAATTGAATTACTAACATCGGACTGCTAACTACGGACTAAGGAATTATTAAAAGTATTAAAAGTATTATAAGTATATATATGTGACGTTTGTTTAAAAAGAAAAGGTATTGATATATTATATATGGATAGGTTCGTGATATCAATCGGAGACCAAGTCAAAATTACATATCTTCAAGACGAAAGTGAGTATATAGTCCCACTTTTAAACTCTAAATATTTCGGGATGAGAATACATGTATTTTATGTTTTACGATATGGACACAAGTAACTGAAAAATATATTCTACGTTGAGTTGTACCACTGGCATACTTCCCTGTAGCTTGGTAACTACTATTTACAGCGGTATTGTAAACGCGAATCCTGTTGATAGATCTATCGGGCCTGACAACCCCAACCGGACTGGACGACCAGTATTCAACGGTTGCACAGTACTTCGTTTTGTGACTACACTTGGTACGGTGTAGTAAGATTTCATAATAAAGGGAATATGCGACGTGATTAAATGTTAAGTATGGTTACCAAGTGCTCAACCACTTAGAATATTTTTATTAAAACGTTTATATATGAAATCTTGTGGTCTATATATATATATTGCTGCCGGCATTAAACCTATATCTCACCAACTTTATGTTGACGTTTTAAGCATGTCTATTCTCAGGTGATAATTAGAAGCTTCCGCTGCAACATGTTGAATTTAAGCAGGATTTTGTGTACTCATATTTGTGTCAAAAATAAAACTGCATATCCGAGGATTTGTATTGTAAAATATGCTAGAAATCGTGTTGTTATCATCATTTGTAAAGTTTGTAAGTCTAAGATTATCGCTAAACGATAATCATCTTTATTTTGTCTAAAGCTTGTATCAAAATAAGAATTATGGTTTGTAATGTAAAATATATGCAGTTGTTCTTTTAAAAATGTCGCATATAGAGGTCAATACCTCGCAATGAAATCATACGTTATCTAACACGTTCTTATGGTTAAGGACGGGTTATGACATGTGGTATCAGAGCGGTGGTCTTAGCGAACCAGGTTTGCATTAGTGTGTCTAACTGATAAGTCGTTAGGATACATTAGTAAGTCTGGACTTTGACCGGGTCTGATTTAAAAACCATTGCTTATCATTGTTGGTTAAAATTTATATGTAAATATTATGTAGTACTAATGGGTTAGTTGTTATGTGATAGATGTCGGGCTCGAAACTTATTATCACATTCAGCGACTCCGAATCAGAATCTTCAGATGGCGTTTCAGTCATTAACCTATCCGATGACGAAAATAATATCTTTGGGGAAGACTCACAAATTCCGGATGAACCAACTATAGGGAACCCGGAAAGTGAACCCGAGGAGGAAAGTGAACCCGAGGAGGAAAGTGAACCCGAGGAAGAAATACAGGAAATTACGAAAGACAAGTTCGAACTAGGAAAGAAACGAAAGGCTAATGAATTAGAAAATTCAAATCCCGAGTTTAGTAAGGATGATGTGGCACCAACTCCACTAGACACTACCACCCCTATTCCCGCTATACCTATTCGTTCTATCCCGGCATCCAGTTCTTCAGCCCCACCGCCAAAATATAGGCAGACAGCTAGGATAAGCGTTAGGCCATTCCTTGAACTTAAACGTCCTAGAAAATAGACCAAACGATGCGCTGCCGTATTAAACCATGGGATCATATAATGTTTTGTATAATATTATTAGAGTGGTTTGCTTAATGTTCGATGTAAGATAAGCATATGTAAAATAGTGAAGTATGAAATGCAATAATTTTCCATGGTTAAGTATTATTTAGATTGTAGTAATTGGTTCTGTACTAAGCTATTAAGTATGAACATTAACGGGTAGGTACTACCCTAGATATAATTATAAAACGCTAATAAGAAGAAAAGGCTTTTATAATAATACCTAGTTCATATTATTAATAAGCTATAATGTACTGTAAATATACACTACATCTATAATATTCCATGTGAATAATTATTTTCTTTTCATTCTTATAGAAGAATATGGCGCGATTGAACCGAATGTCGGAACAAGAAATCCAGGAACTCATCAATCAGCGAGTGAACGACAGAATGTTATGGGTCAAGGCTGCAAGAGGTGCTGCAGTTAACGCAAATCCTCGTGTGGGGTGCACTTACAAAACTTTTCAAGCTTGCAAGCCCTCATCATTCAGTGGAACAGAAGGACCGATCGGTTTAACCCGGTGGATAGAAAAGATGGAGACTGTGTTTAAAATCAGTGGTTGTGTTGAAAAGGACATGACCAAGTATGCATCGTGCACTTTACAAGATAGTGCACTCACGTGGTGGAAAAATTATGTGAAGGCTGTAGGAGGAGATGTAGCTTATGATACTCCATGGGAAGAATTCAAAACAATGTTAATTAACGAATATTGTCCAAGGAACGAGGTTAGGAAGTTGGAAGATGAATTACGAAGCCTGAAGGTTGTTGGTACTGAAATCACCAACTACAATCAGCGATTCATGGAATTAGTTTTGCTATGTCCTGAATTGGTTCCAACCGAAGAACGGAAGATTGAAATGTACAAAGATGGTTTGCCCACAAAGGTCAAGGCAAACGTTACAGCATCGAGACCTAAGACAATTCATGAAGCTATAACCATGGCAAACGAGCTAATGGATCAGGTCATCTTGGATAAGAAATCATCCAATACTGATGTGAAGGTATTGGGTAACAAAAGAAAGTGGAATGGAAATTATGATCGAGGTAACCAACAACAATCTTTTAAGAAACAAGAAACCACGAAAGGTGCGGGTAGTGGTTCAGGTTTTGGTTACAAAGGACAAAGTCCTTTATGCAACCGATGCCACAAACATCATTTTGGTTACTGTAGTGTGGTATGCAACAAGTGTAATCGACAGGGTCATCTTGCTGAAGATTGTAGGGCTCTCGTTACAAATACAAATGGTACCAAGACTCCTGCCACCAATGCAAATAGAACTGCTTTGGCTACCATTACTTGTTATGGGTGTGGAAAAAAAGGTCACTATAAGAGCCAGTGTCCGAATCCAGAGAAGAATAATGGATCTGCACGTGGAAGAGCATTTGTTATTAATGCTAGAGAGGCGTGTGAAGACCCGGAGCTTGTTACGGGTACGTTTACCATTAATAACTTATCCGCATCTATTATATTTGATACTGGTGCCGATAGAAGTTACATGAGTAGAGGCTTTTATGCTAAATTGAATTGTTCATCATTACCTCTAGATGTTAAGTACATGATTGAGTTAGCTAATGGTAAACTAATTAAAGCCGATAAAATTTGCCGCGATTGTAAAATAAATTTAGCCGGAGAAACATTTAAAATTGACTTAATACCCGTAGAATTAGGAAGTTTTGATGTAATAGTCGGCATGGACTGGATGTCCAAAGTAGGAGCTGAAGTTGTGTGTGCCAAGAAGGCAATTCGCATTCCTTGTAAGGATAAAATGCCGGTGATGATTTATGGAGAGAAGGGTAACTCAAAGCTAAAACTCATTAGCTGTTTAAAAGCCAAGAAGTGTTTAGAAAAGGGATGTTATGCTATTCTAGCACATGTTAATAAAGTCGAAAAGAAAGAAAAAGAGAAGTGCATCAACGACGTGCCTGTGGCAAGAGATTTTCCTGAAGTTTTTCCAGAAGAGTTGCCGGGATTACCTCCATTTAGATCTGTAGAATTTCAAATAGATTTAGTACCAGGAGCTGCACCATTTGCCCGTGCTCCATATAGACTTGCACCGTCCGAGTTAAAAGAACTTCAGAGTCAGTTAAAAGAATTACTGGATCGTGAATTCATACGTGTCATAACCCGTCCTTAACCATAAGAACGTGTTAGATAACGTATGATTTCATTGCGAGGTATTGACCTCTATATGCGACATTTTTAAAAGAGAAACTGCATATATTATACATTACAAACCATAACCATTATTTTTGTTACAAGCTTTAGACAATAAAAAGATGATTATCGTTTAGCGATAATCTTCGACTTACAAACTTTACATATAATGATAACAACACGATTTCGAGCATATTTTACAACACAAATCCTTGGGTATGCAGTTTTATTTTTGACACAAATATGCGTACGCAAGATCCTGCTCAAATTCAACATAATGCAGCGGAAGCTTTAGTAATCACCTGAGAATAGACATGTTTTAAAAGGTCAACATAAAGTTGGTGAGATATAGGTTTAATGTCGGCAGCAATACATATATATAGACCACAAGATTTCGTATATAAACAGTTTAATAAAAATATTCTAAGTGGTTGAGCACTTGGTAACCATACTTAACATTTAATCACGTCGCATATTCCCTTTATTATGAAATCTTACTACACCGTACCAAGTGTAGTCACGAAACGAAGTACTGTGCAACCGTTGAATACTGGTCGTCCAGTCCGGTTGGGGTTGTCAGGCCCGATAGATCTATCAACAGGATTCGCGTTTACAATACCGCTGTAAATAACAGTTACCAAGCTACAGGGAAGTATGCCAGTGGTACAACTCAACGTAGAATATATTTTTCAGTTACTTGTGTCCATAACGTAAAACATAAAATACATGTATTCTCATCCCGAAATATTTAGAGTTTAAAAGTGGGACTATATACTCACTTTCGTCTTGAAGATATATATATAATTTGACTTGGTCTCCGGTTGATATCACGAATCTATCCATATATAATATATCAATACCTTTTCTTTTTAAACAAACGTCACATATATATACTTATTATACTTTTAATACTTTGAATAATTCCTTAGTCCGTAGTTAGCAGTTCGTTGTTAGTAATTCAATTTTAATGGTTCATTTTTAGATGTTTAATATACCCGCAATGAAATAAATAAAACCCCCAATGAAATAAATAAAACCCCATCGTATATGTATTGGTCGAGATTAATCTTGACCCATGGTACCGGTGTTGTCAAATGACGTGTTGCGTACATAAAGTACCGGTGTTGTCAAATGACGTGTTGCGTACAATCATGGGATCTTATGATTAATCTTCTCGTGTTGTTTACGGGTGATCCTGAACCATATAAAATTGAATTATAAGTACATATATATAAAATATCATGTTAACTTAAAAAGATGTGATTTATTTAATTTTTTTCCCAATTATTTTCGTGGCTAAACTAGTCTTGGATATCCGATTTTGTTTCGGTCATAGTTTCTTCGTTACAACTCCGTTTTCGTTGATTCAACTTGCCATCTCCTTGGATCGAGTCCCTCTTTAAGACTATGAACTGTAAATACCTTAGTTTGTATTCAAAATCACACGGCATAGGTCAAACTTTAGTGAAACTTATGAAGTTAATCATTTTCCATCATGTAAACAACCTCAAATGATTATTTTTCTAAAAATACTTATACTTTGAGTTAAATCATGAAATTTTTATGTGTTATCATATTCATAGTAAAAATCATTTTTCCAGAAAATAAACCTCCAATTCAAAGTTTAAGATGGTTTTTAATTATCCAACCCAAAACAGCCCCCGGTTGCACTCCGACGTCGTAAATTCAGTTTTTAAGGTGTTCTTTGAAAAACCAAGTTATACCTTGTTAAGTTAGCATATAATTAAGATATGTTACAGGTCTTGAAGTATTTTAAAAGTTAAGTTAGAAGGATCTATTTAGTTTGCGAACAAGTTTGAAATCATTCAAACTATGTTCTAGTTTATAAACTCTTATATATATAGCTTTAAATATATGAATTGAAAAAGAGTTGAAGTAGAGTTTTTACCTCAAGTTTAAAATGTAAAGTTGCTGGAAAGAAGTAGTAAAATAAAAGTTGAGAGAGTTCTTGCAAGTGTGTGTGAAAATTGGAAGTAAAATTTGGAAAATGAATGTGTAAAAATGAGTTAGAAATGGTGCTTATTTATAGGCTTGAAAATTTGGTTTTTAGTGAAAATATCTAAGATAAGTTAAAATTTATTATGTCATGAATGACATATTATTCCAATAATTGAAGATTTCTATTGGTATATACCAATAGTAAATACTTCTAGAAGCTGTGTATAGTACCCTAGATATACGTATAGGATTATTGAGGAAACGGAACGAGAATTCAAATATAACTATCTTTTGTAAATATACTTATATTGTTTTATGTATAAAAGCCCTTTAAAAATGATTAAATACATTACTTATACGATATATGTATAAACATTATAAATCATCAGTATTTATGTCAAATAACGTTACGTAGGTTATTGTTTTGAAAACTTAAGTTAGTAGTTTCAAAATATACTTATGACTTTTTGTTATTAATACAAAATGAGATATTAAAACATCCTTAGATCATGTTAAATATGTATGTATAATTATCATATATTGTATAGTTCGTGATATCATCGGTCAAACTAGACGGTCAAACGTTGTGTAAAACTCTTTTCAAAAACATAAGTCTCAACAATTTGGATTGCTTATCATGTTGGTAAGGTTTAATTTATGTAAATATTAATCTCATAAGTATAGAACGATCGGAAAAGTGCGGGTCGTTACAGTACCTACCCGTTAAATAAATTTCGTCCCGAAATTTTAAAATTGTACCTATTTTGCGTCATCGAGAAACAAGTGTGGATACTTTTGTTTCATCTGATCCTCTCATTCCCAAGTAAACTCAGGACCTCTTCGAGCATTCCAACGAACCTTAACGATTGGTATGTTGCTCTGCTTGAGCTGTTTAACTTCACGATCCATGATTTCGATTGGTTCTTCGATGAATTGTAGTTTCTCATCGACATGGATTTCTTCAAGAGGAATGGTGAGGTCTTCCTTTGCAAGACACTTCTTAAGGTTTGAGACGTGAAAGGTATTGTGTACTCCGGCGAGTTGTTGCGGTAACTCGAGTCGATAAGCTACCGGTCCAATGCGTTCGATGATCTTGAACGGGCCTACATATCTTGGGTTCAGTTTACCTCTTTTACCGAAACGTATTACACCTTTCCAAGGTGACACCTTTAGCATAACCATGTCCCCAATCTGAAACTCTAATGGTTTCCTTCGGACATCGGCGTAGCTCTTTTGGCGACTTCGGGCTGTTTTCAATCTCTCCTTGATTTGTACTATCTTCTCAGTCGTTTCGTGTATGATCTCGGGACCAGTTAATTGTCGATCTCCTACTTCATTCCAACAGATAGGAGATCTACACTTCCTTCCATACAATGCTTCGAATGGTGCAGCTTTAATGCTTGCATGATAACTATTATTATACGAAAATTCTGCTAACGGTAGATACTTATCCCATCCGTTTCCAAAATCGATCACACATGCCCTGAGCATGTCTTCAAGAGTCTGAATCGTTCTTTCACTCTGCCCGTCGGTTTGCGGATGATATGCGGTACTCATATCTAAACGAGTTCCTAGTGCCTCCTGCAGTGATTGCCAGAACTTTGAGGTAAATCTACTATCACGATCGGATATAATGGAAATAGGTATTCCATGCCTTGAAACAATTTCCTTTATATACAATCATAATAGTTTCTCCATTCTATCCGTTTCCTTTATAGGCAAGAAATGGGCAGATTTGGTAAGACGATCAACAATCTCCCAAATGGTGTCGTATCCCCAGGCAGTCTTTGGTAACTTCGTGATGAAATCCATGGTAATACCATCCCATTTCCATTCTGGGATTTCTGGTTGTTGAAGTAACCCTGATGGTTTATGGTGTTCTGCCTTGACCTTGGAACAAGTTAAACACTCCCCAACATATGTTGCAACGTCTGTCTTTAAGTTAGGCCACCAATAATGTGTCTTAAGATCTTGATACATCTTTCCAACTCCAGGATGTATCGAGTATCTTGTCTTATGTGCCTCGTTCAATATCAACTTCCTTAATCCACCCAACTTCGGTACCCAAATACGGTTTGCAAAATATCGAATTCCGTCTTCCCGTATAACGAGTTGCTTCTCATACTTCTTCATTATTTCATTTCTTATGTTTTCTTTAGTAAGTGCTTCTCGTTGAACTTCTTTGATTTGTGAGTTGAGATTCATGCGAATTTTTATGTTCATCGCTCGTACTCGAATTGGTTCTCATTCCTTTCTGCTTAGAGCATCGGCCACCACGTTCGCCTTCCCGGGATGATAACGAATTTCACAATCATAGTCGTTTATCAGCTCGACCCACCTACGTTGCCTCATGTTCAGCTGTTTTTGATCGAAAATATGTTGAAGGCTTTTATGATCAGTAAACACAGTGCATTTAACCCCATACAAGTAGTGTCTCCATATCTTCAATGCAAACACGACTGCTCCCAGTTCTAGATCATGCGTCGTATAATTCCGCTCGTGAATCTTTAATTGTCGGGATGCGTATGCAGTAACTTTCTTCCGTTGCATAAGAACGCAACCAAAACCTTGTCGCGAAGCGTCACAATATATTTCAAAATCATCGTTCCCTTCTGGTAACGATAAAATAGGCGCCGTAGTCAACTTCTTTTTCAGTAATTGAAATGCACTCTCCTGCTCAGAAGTCCATTCATATTTCTTCCCTTTTTGCGTTAACGCTGTCAACGGCTTAGCTATTCAGGAAAAATCTTGAATAAACCTTCTATAATAACCGGCTAAACCCAAAAATTGGCGTATCTGCATTGGTGTCTTAGGAGTCTCCCATTTTTCAATGGCTTCAATTTTTGCTGGATCAACCTGAATTCCTTTGCTACTAACAACGTGGCCAAGAAATTGCACTTCTTTCAACCAGAAAGCACATTTAGAAAATTTAGCATATAGCTGTTCTTTTCTCAACAACTCTAATATCAACCTTAAATGCTGCTCATGCTCTTGCTCACTCTTGGAATAGATAAGAATATCATCAATGAAAACGATAACAAACTTATCTAAATATGGACTACAAACTCGATTCATGAGGTCCATGAATACAGCTGGCGCATTCGTCAATCCAAACGGCATGACAAAAAATTCGTAATGGCCGTAGCGTGTCCGAAAAGCAGTTTTCGGTATATCTTCTTCTTTGACACGTAATTGATGATAGCCCGATCTTAGGTCAATTTTCGAGTACACACATGATCCTTGGAATTGATCAAATAAGTCGTCAATTCTCGGTAGTGGATACCGATTCTTGATAGTTAACTTATTTAATTCACGATAATCTATACACATTCGGAAAGATCCGTCTTTCTTCTTGACGAATAAAATTGGAGCTCCCCACGGTGAAGTACTTGGTCGTATGAATCCACGATCCAGTAATTCTTTTAACTGACTCTGAAGTTCTTTTAACTCGGACGGTGCAAGTCTATATGGAGCACGGGCAACCGGTGCAGCTCCTGGTACAAGATCTATTTGAAATTCTACAGATCTAAATGGAGGTAATCCCGGCAACTCTTCCGAAAATACTTCAGGAAAATCTCTTGCCACAGGCACGTCATTGATGCACTTCTCTTTTTCTTTCTTTTCGACTTTATTAACATGTGCTAAGATAGCATAGCACCCTTTCTTCAAGCACTTTTGAGCTTTCAAATAACTAATGAGTTTTAGCTTTGAGTTACCCTTCTCTCCATAAATCATTACTGGCGTTTTATCCTTACGAGGAATGCGAATTGCCTTCTTGGCGCACACAACTTCAGCTCCTATTTTGGACATCCAGTCCATGCCGATTATTACATCAAAACTTCCTAATTCTACGGGTATCAAATCAATCTTAAATGTTTCTCCGGCTAAATTTATTTTACAATCACGGCAAATTTTATCGGCTTTAATTAGTTTACCATTAGCTAACTCAATCATGTACTTAACATCTAGAGGTAATGATGAACAATTCAATTTAGCGTGAAAGTCTCTACACACGTAACTTCTATCAGCACCAGTATCAAATATAATAGATGCGGATAAGTTATTAATGGTAAACGTACCCGTAACAAGCTCCGGGTCTTCACATGCCTCTCTAGCATTAATAACAAATGATCTCCCACGTGCAGGTCCGATATTCTTCTCTGGATTCGGGCACTGGCTCTTATAGTGACCTTGTTTTCCACACCCATAACAAGTAATGGTATCCAAAGCAGTTCTATTTGCATTGGTGGCAGGAGTCTTGGTACCATTTGTATTTGTAACGAGAGCCCTACAATCTTCAGCAAGATGACCCTTTCGATTACATTTGTTGCATACCACATTACAGTAGCCAGAGTGATGTTTGTGGCATCGGTTGCATAAAGGATTTTGTCCTTTATAACGAAAGCTTAAACCACTACCCGCACCTTGCGTGTTTTCTTGTTTCTTAAAAGATTGTTGTTGGTTACCTCGATCATAATTTCCATTCCACTTTCTTTTGTTACCTGATACCTTCACATCAGTATTGGATACTTTCTTATCCATGATGACCTGATCCATTAGCTCGTTTTCCATGGTTATAGCTTCATGAATTGTCTTAGGTTTCGATGCTGTAAGATTTGCCTTGACCTTTTTGGGCAAACCATGTTTGTACATTTCAATCTTCCGTTCTTCGGTTGGAACCAATTCAGGACATAGCAAAACTAATTCCATGAATCGCTGATTGTAGTTGGTGATTTCAGTACCAATAACCTTCAGACTTCGTAACTCATCTTCCAACTTCCTAACCTCGTTCCTTGGACAATATTCGTTGATTAACATTGTTTTGAATTCTTCCCACGGAGTATCATAAGCTACATCTCCTCCTACAGCCTTCACATAATTTTTCCACCACGTGAGTGCACTATCTTGTAAAGTGCACGATGCATACTTGGTCATGTCCTTTTCAACACAACCACTGATTTTAAACACAGTCTCCATCTTTTCTATCCACCGGGTTAAACCGATTGGTCCTTCTGTTCCACTGAATGATGAGGGCTTGCAAGCTTGAAAAGTTTTGTAAGTGCACCCCACACGAGGATTTGGGTTAACTGCAGCACCTCTTGCAGCCTCGACCCATAACATTCTGTCGTTCACTCGCTGATTGATGAGTTCCTGGATTTCTTGTTCCGTCATTCGGTTCAATCACGCCATATTCTTCTATAAGAATGAAAAGAAAATAATTATTCACATGGAATATTATAGATGTAGTGTATATTTACAGTACGTTATAGCTTATTAATAATATGAACCAGGTATTATTATAAAAGCCTTTTCTTCTTATTAGCGTTTTATAATTATATCTAGGGTAGTACCTACCCGTTAATGTCCATACTTAATAGCTTAGTACAGAATCAATTACTACCATCTAAATAATACTTAACCATGGAAAATTATTGCATTTCACACTTCACTATTTTACATATGCTTATCTTATATCGAACATTAAGCAAACCACACTAATAATATTATACAAAACATTATATGATCCCATGGTTTAATACGGCAGCGCATCGTTTGGTCTATTTTCTAGGACGTTTAGGTTCAAAGAATCGCTTAACGCTTATCCTGGCTGTCTGCCTATATTTTGGCTGTGGGACTGAAGAACTGGATGCCGGGATAGAACGAATAGGAATAGCGGGAATAGGGGTGGTAGTGTCTACGACCAAGTACTTCACCGTGGGGAGCTCCGATTCTATTTGTTAAAAAGAAAGATGGATCTTTTAGGATGTGTATAGATTATCGTGAATTAAATAAGTTAACTATCAAGAATCGGTATCCACTACCGAGAATTGATGACTTATTTGATCAACTGCAAGGATCATGTGTTTATTCGAAAATCGACCTAAGATCGGGTTATCATCAATTACGTGTCAAAGAAGAGGACATTCCGAAAACTGCTTTTCGGACACGTTATGGTCATTACGAATTTTTGGTCATGCCGTTTGGATTGACGAATGCGCCAGCTGTATTCATGGACCTCATGAATCGAGTTTGTAGTCCATATTTAGATAAGTTTGTTATCGTTTTCATTGATGATATTCTTATCTATTCCAAGAGTGAGAAAGAGCATGAACAGCATTTAAGGTTGATATTAGAGTTGTTGAGAAAAGAACAGCTATATGCTAAATTTTCTAAATGTGCTTTCTGGTTGAAAGAAGTGCAATTTCTTGGCCACATTGTTAGTAGCAAAGGAATTCAGGTTGATCCAGCAAAAATTGAAGCCATTGAAAAATGGGAGACTCCTAAGACACCAACGCAGATACGCCAATTTTTGGGTTTAGCCGGTTATTATAGAAGGTTTATTCAAGATTTTTCCCGAATAGCTAAGCCGTTGACAGCGTTAACGCAAAAAGGGAAGAAATATGAATGGACCTCTGAGCAGGAGAGTGCATTTCAATTACTGAAGAAGAAGTTAACTACGGCGCCTATTTTATCGTTACCAGAAGGGAACGATGATTTTGAAATATATTGTGACGCTTCGCGACAAGGTTTTGGTTGCGTTCTTATGCAACGGAAGAAAGTTATTGCATACGCATCCCGACAATTGAAGATTCACGAGCGAAATTATACGACGCATGATCTAGAATTGGGAGCAGTCGTGTTTGCATTGAAGATGTGGAGACACTACTTGTATGGAGTTTAATGCACTGTGTTTACTGATCATAAAAGCCTTCAACATATTTTTGATCAGAAACAGCTGAACATGAGGCAACGTAGGTGGGTCGAGTTAATAAACGACTATGATTGTGAAATTCGTTATCATCCCGGGAAAGCGAATGTGGTGGCTGACGCATTAAGCAGAAAGGAACGAGAACCAATTCGAGTACGAGCAATGAACATAAAAATTCGCATGAATCTCAACTCACAAATCAAAGAGGCTCAACGAGAAGCTCTTACTAAAGAAAACATAGGAAATGAAATAATGAAGAAGTATGGGAAACAACTCATTATGCCGGAAGATGGAATTCGATATTTTGCAAACCGTATTTGGGTACCAAAGTTGGGTGGATTAAGGAAGTTAATATTGAATGAGGCACATAAGACAAGATACTCGATACATCCTGGAGTTGGAAAGATGTATCAAGATCTTAAGACGCATTATTGGTGGCCTAATTTGAAGACAGACGTTGCAACATATGTTGGGGAATGTTTAACTTGTTCCAAAGTCAAAGCAGAACACCAAAAGCCGTCAGGGTTACTTCAACAACCAGAAATCCCAGAATGGAAATGGGATGGTATTACCATGGTTTCATCACGAAGTTACCAAAGACTGCCTGGGGATACGACACCATTTGGGTAATTGTTGATCGTCTTACCAAATCTGCACATTTCTTGCCTATAAAGGAAACGGATAGAATGGAGAAATTATTACGATTATATATAAAGGAAATAGTTTCAAGGCATGGAATACCTATTTCCATTATATCTGATCGTGATAGTAGATTTACCTCAAAGTTCTGGCAATCACTACAGGAGGCACTAGGAACTCGTTTGGATATGAGTACCGCATATCATCCGCAAACTGACGGGCAGAGTGAAAGAACAATTCAGACTCTTGAAGACATGCTTAGGGCATGTGTGATCGATTTTGGAAACGGATGGGATAAATATTTACCATTAGCAGAATTCTCGTATAATAATAGTTATCATGCGAGCATTAAAGCTGCACCATTAGAAGCACTGTATGGAAGGAAGTGTAGATCCCCTATCTGTTGGAACGAAGTAGGAGATCGACAATTAACTGGACCCGAGATCATCCATGAAACTACTGAGAAGATAGTGCAAATCAAGGAGAAATTGAAAACAGCCCGTAGTCGCCAAAAGAGCTACGCCGATGTCCGAAGGAAACCATTAGAGTTTCAGATCGGTGACATGGTTATGTTAAAGGTGTCACCTTGGAAAGGTGTAATACGTTTTGGAAAAAGGGGTAAACTAAACCCAAGGTATGTAGGCCCGTTCAAAATTATCGAACGCATCGGACCGGTAGCTTATCGACTCGAGTTACCGCAAAAACTCGCCAGAGTACATAATACATTTCACGTCTCGAACCTTAAAAAGTGTCTTGCAAAGCAAGACCTCACCATTCCTCTTGAAGAAATTCAAGTTGACGAGAAACTACAATTCATAGAAGAACCAATCGAGATCATGGACCGTGAAGTTAAACGGCTCAAGCAGAGCAACATACCGATCGTTAAAGTTCGTTGGAATGAACGAAGAGGTCCCGAGTTTACTTGGGAGCGAGAGGATCAAATGAAACAAAAATACCCGCATTTGTTTCCCGATGACGCAAAATAGGTACGATTTTAAAATTTCGGGACGAAATTTATTTAACGGGTAGGTACTGTAATGACCCGGACTTTTTCGATCGATCTATACTTATAAGATTAATATTTACATAAATTAAACCTTACCAACATGATAAGCAACCCAAATTGTTGAGACTTATGTTTTTGAAAAGAGATTTACACAACGTTTGACCGTCTAGTTTGACCGATGATATCACGAACTATATAACATATGATAATTATACGTTTGTGTATATATATGTATATATACATATTTAACATGATCTAAGGATGTTTTAATATCTCATTTTGTATTAATAACAATAAGTTATAAGTATATTTTGAAACTACTAACTTAAGTTTTCAAAACGATAACTTTAAGTAACGTTTTTTGATATAAATACTTATAACCTATAATGTTTATACATATATCGTATATGTAATGTATTTAATCACTTTTTAAGGATTTAAATACATAAAACAATATAAGTATATTCACAAAAGATAACTATATTTGAATCCTCGTTCCGTTTTCACAGGATTTCTATACGTATATCTAGAGTATATGTACTCGTATCATACCTAGCTTCTATACGTATTTACTATTGGTATATACACATCAAATCACCACCTAACCAGCCCTTGTTCATGCCTTATGTATAAGGTAATTACTTTTGTATTATTGTATGACTAATTAACAAGATTACAAACTTGAAAATTGTCTTTGTCTCCCCCCATTCACGTTTTTAAAGGGGTTAAGAGTACTCCATTTTTGATTCATTTTTACCTCAAATCTCTAGCTAAATACACACACACTTATGAACCCTAAACACCTTAACCATCTCAGCTCACAACCATGAAGATCTAGCTTCAAAAACATCACTTAATCACCATAATAAAACCCTTACAAAAACACCTCAAGAATCCTTCCAAAAACACAAGTTTACTTCCAATCTTTCATCCAACTCCATCACTCTTATGGTTCTAGATTTTTACTTCTCTTTTACAGCAATCTTGTCCAAGTAACTTGAGGTAGTAACTTTGTTCATAACCTTATTCGATTCATATATATATAGCTATCTTATTTTGTGGTATAAAATTTTAACAACAAGAACATAGTTTGAATGTTTTCAAACTTGTTTGCAAACTAAATAGATCCTTCTCACTTAACTTTTAAAATACTTCAAGACCTGTAATATATCATAAATATATGCTAATTTAACAAGGTATAACTTGGTTTTTCAAAGAACACCTTAAAAACTAAATTTACGACGTCGGAGTGCAACCGGGGGCTATTTTGGGTTGGATAATTAAAAACCATCTTAAACTTTGAATTGGAGGTTTATTTTCTGGAAAAATGATTTTTACTATGAATATGATAACACATAAAAATTTCATGATTTAACTCAAAGTATAAGTATTTTTAGAAAAATAATCATTTAAGGTTGTTTACATGATGGAAAATGATTAACTTCATAAGTTTCACTAAAGTTTGACCTATGACCTGTGATTTCGAATACAAACTAAGGTATTTACAGTTCATAGTCTTAAAGAGGGACTCGATCCAAGGAAGTGGCAAGTTGAATCAACGAAAACGGAGTTGTAACGAAGAAACTATGACCAAAACGAGATCGGATATCTAAGACTAGTTTAGCTACGAAAATAATTGGAGAAAATTAAATAAATCACATCTTTTTAAAATAACATGTTATTTTATATATATGTACTCATAATTTAATTTTATATGGTTCAGGATCACCCGTAAACAATACGAGAAGATTAATCATAAGATCCCATGATTGTACGCAACACGTCATTTGACAACACCGGTACTTTATGTACGCAACACGTCATTTGACAACACCGGTACCGTGGGTCAAGATTAATCTCGACCAATACATATACGATGGGGGTTTTTATTTATTTCATTGGGGGTTTATTAAACACCTAAAAATGAACCATTAAAATTGAATTACTAACATCGGACTGCTAACTACGGACTAAGGAATTATTAAAAGTATTAAAAGTATTATAAGTATATATATGTGACGTTTGTTTAAAAAGAAAAGGTATTGATATATTATATATGGATAGGTTCGTGATATCAATCGGAGACCAAGTCAAAATTACATATCTTCAAGACGAAAGTGAGTATATAGTCCCACTTTTAAACTCTAAATATTTCGGGATGAGAATACATGTATTTTATGTTTTACGATATGGACACAAGTAACTGAAAAATATATTCTACGTTGAGTTGTACCACTGGCATACTTCCCTGTAGCTTGGTAACTACTATTTACAGCGGTATTGTAAACGCGAATCCTGTTGATAGATCTATCAGGCCTGATAACCCCAACCGGACTGGACGACCAGTATTCAACGGTTGCACAGTACTTCGTTTTGTGACTACACTTGGTACGGTGTAGTAAGATTTCATAATAAAGGGAATATGCGACGTGATTAAATGTTAAGTATGGTTACCAAGTGCTCAACCACTTAGAATATTTTTATTAAAACGTTTATATATGAAATCTTGTGGTCTATATATATATATTGCTGCCGGCATTAAACCTATATCTCACCAACTTTATGTTGATGTTTTAAGCATGTCTATTCTCAGGTGATAATTAGAAGCTTCCGCTGCAACATGTTGAATTTAAGCAGGATCTTGCGTACTCATATTTGTGTCAAAAATAAAACTGCATATCCGAGGATTTGTATTGTAAAATATGCTAGAAATCGTGTTGTTATCATCATTTGTAAAGTTTGTAAGTCTAAGATTATCGCTAAACGATAATCATCTTTATTTTGTCTAAAGCTTGTATCAAAATAAGAATTATGGTTTGTAATGTAAAATATATGCAGTTGTTCTTTTAAAAATGTCGCATATAGAGGTCAATACCTCGCAATGAAATCATACGTTATCTAACACGTTCTTATGGTTAAGGACGGGTTATGACACATTCGAATCTTTACATTCTCGTTGCAATCGATTATGTTTCTAAATGGGAAGAGGCGAAAGCTCTCCCAACTAACAATGCACGGGTTGTAATTACCTTCTTAAAGGGCATCTTTGCCCGATTTGACACCCTGAAAGCCCTCATTAGTGATAGAGGGACCCACTTTTGTAACGCACAAATGGAGAAAGTGTTGAAACGATACGGGGTAACCCATAAAGTTTCAACATCTTACCACCAGCAAACAAGTGGGCAAGTTGAGAATACCAACCGGTCATTGAAGCGAATCTTAGAAAAGACCGTTGGTATGAATCCTAAGGAGTGGTCTACAAAGCCTGAAGATGCATTGTGGGCATTTCGTACGGCCTACAAGACACCGATAGGCACGACTCCTTATCGTTTGGTATATGGTAAAGCATGCCATCTTCCTTTGGAGATTGAACATAAAGCTCATTGGTCTTTAAAGGTGTGCAATATGGATTATCATGAGGCAGGTCGCTTTCGTTTGGATCAATTAAACGAGTTGGATGAGTTGCGCCTTGACGCATATGAGAACTCGGTTATTTACAAGGAGAAAACCAAACGTTGGCATGATAACCGAATCAAAAACCCGAAAGAATTCAAGGAGGGCGATCGAGTCATTCTCTATAATGCTCGGTATAAGTTGTTGCCTGAAAAGTTAAAGTCCCGATGGAACGGGCCATTCGTTGTGAAGAAGGTGTACCCGTATGGTACAATTGAGTTAGTGAATTTGAAAGGTAAAGAGTTTAAGGTAAATGTCCACTGGGTCAGACCTTACATTGATGGTTTTCTAGAGACTGAGAGCGAAGATGAGTTTAACCTCAACTTCGAGCCGGAAAACAAATGATTGCGGAGTCGAGTTCTGTGAACGACTAGGTAATAAACTTCACGTTGTTGTAGAGTTTGTGTCTTTTTGTGCTTGTTTGGTGATATGTACAATGTGATCTTGCTCGGCTTTTTGTTTGGTCCTTTGTTGGTTTTTAGGATGAGGATTTGTGTTAAAAACACTTAGAATTTCGAATTTCTGGGTCAGGAGCACTTGGAGCGCCGCTCCAGACCTTTGAGCGCCGCTCAACATATACGTATCTGAAGTGCCAGATGTTGGAAAACCCTCGACATGAATTTTTAGTTCAATTGAGCGCCGCACACCCATTTTGAGCGCCGCTCCGTTAAAGCTGAGCGCCGCACAACTTTACATGGAGCGCCGCTCCGATACAGCTGATGGGCCTGGCCGAAATTTTTAATAAAACAAAAGTCCACTTTTTCTCAACCACACACATAGGCGACTGGTTTTAGTCCTTAGATACACCTCAACCTCTCGTTCTATTTATTCTATCTATCTTTCCTTCACATACATACTCCTAGATCTAAAAACCCTAATTTCTTAAATTTCTTGTTCAATTACTTCCAAATCGTGCAAGAATGCCTCCTACTAAGGTCCGAATTTTTTTTCTACCTTACTAATCTCATCTAATTATGTGTAATTGCTTGCTCTAACTTTGATTTACATGATGAATTAGTGTGGGGTTGGTTTAATTGGGTTTTTGGGTGCTAATTATTGATGGGTTTTGTTAGATTATGATTGTATAATTTGAATTCATGATTAATTTTATGTTGTTAAAAGTTTCACTCTAAATCTAGGGTTGGTGTGTTTGAATTCAGAATTTGGGGTTGTTAGGAGAGATTGTTGCTTGAATTTTTCATGTTCTTGAGTTGTTGATGTGTTTTTGAGCTAGTGTGGGGTTGTGTTCATATGGGCGGGTCATGTTGGTTTGAATGACTTGTGCTATTTTTGGTTTATTTATGTAGGATGCCATGCTAGAGGTTATATAACATGAGTTTTTGAGATGTGATGAGTATGTTGTTAGTAATAACTTGAATTGGTAAAAGTTAGCAAACATGATGAACTTTACTAGATTTGTAGAAATTAAAAAGAGTTATGTGTAATCATGCTAGTCATGTTTTGGTTGTGTTAGGTATTTGGTGATTATTATTTTTACTAACATTAACTTTTGAGTTTGGTGTTTTGTTTTCTTTACTTGTTTCATGTGTGTAGAGAACGAGAAGCAACCCGGAACAACCACGAAAACCACCGAACAATCCGGAACTTTGGTTGTCCCAGATTGCTAACGATGAAGACATGGAGGAACGATTTACGATAATTAGTGCACGTCTGATTGAAAGAACATATTATTTAGATTGGACGCAACTTACGGCGGTGGGATATAATATTGTAAGAAATTTGCGTAGGTACTTGTGGTTAACATACGGGGGTAAAGAGTGTAGTGACCCGAACTTTTCCATGTTTATATATATTAAATGAAATTGTTATTTACATAATTAAGTGTTTCCAACATGTTAAGCAATCAAACGTGTTAAGACTTGATTAATTGAAATATGTTTCATATAGACAATTGACCACCCAAGTTGACTGGTGATTCACGAACGTTAAAACTTGTAAAAACTATATGATGACATATATATGATTATATATATAGTTAACATGATATTATGATAAGTAAGTATCTCATCAGGTATTTTAACAATGAGTTATATACATAAAATTGTGTTTATTGAATTAAGAAACTTGAAACGATATATATAACGATTATCGTTATAACAACGTCTTACTAATTACCTATGAATCATATTAATATATTGTTACACTATGTTTAATCATGATAAATGATAAGTAAACATGTCATTATGTATATTAACAATGAACTACATATGTAAAAACAAGAATACTAACTTAAGGATTTCGAAACGAGACATATATGTAACGATTATCATTGTAACGACATTTAAATGTATGTATATCATATTAAGATATATTAATATATCATAATATCATGATAATATAATAATTTAACATCTCGTTAGATATAATAAACATTAGGTTAACAACATTTAACAAGATCGTTAACTTAAAGGTTTCAAATCAACATTTACATGTAACGACTAACGATGACTTAACGACTCAGTTAAAATGTATATACATGTAGTATTTTAATATGTATTCATACACTTTTGAAAGATTTCAATACAGTTATCAAAATACTTCTACTTAACAAAAATGCTTACAATTACATCCTCGTTCAGTTTCATCAACAATTCTACTCGTATGCACCCGTATTCGTACTCGTACAATACACAGCTTTTAGATATATATACTATTGGTATATACACTCTAATGATCACCTCTTAGCAGCCCATGTGAGTCACCTAACATATGTGGGAACTATTATTTGGCAACTAGCATGAAATATCTCATAAAATTACAAAAATATTAGTAATTATTCATGACTTATTTACATGAAAATAAAATTACATATCCTTCATATCTAATCCATATACCAACGACCAAAAACACCTACAAACACTTTCATTCTTCAATTTTCTTCATCTAATTGATCTCTCTCAAGTTCTATCTTCAAGTTCTAAGTGTTCTTCATAAATTCTATAAGTTCTAGTTTCATAAAATCAAGAATACTTCCAAGTTTGCTAGCTTACTTCCAATCTTGTAAAGTGATCATCCAACCTCAAGAAATCTTTCTTATTTATAGTAAGATATCTTTATAATACAAGGTAATACTCATATTCAAACTTTGATTCAATTTCTATAACTATAACAATCTTATTTCGAGTGGAAATCTTACTTGAACTTGTTTTCGTGTCATGATTCTGCTTCAAGAACTTTCATGCCATCCAAGGATCCTTTGAAGCTAGATCTATTTTTCTCATTTCCAGTAGGTTTATCCACAAAACCTGAGGTAGTAATGATATTCATAACATCATTCGATTCATATATATAAAACTACCTTATTCGAAGGTTTAAACTTGAAATCACTAGAACATAGTTTAGTTAATTCTAAACTTGTTCGCAAACAAAAGTTAATCCTTCTAACTTGACTTTTAAAATCAACTAAACACATGTTATATATCTATATGATATACTAACTTAATGATTTAAAACCGGAAAACACAAAAAACACCGTAAAATCGGATATACGCCGTCGTAGTAACACCGCGGGCTGTTTTGGGTTAGTTAATTAAAAACTATGATAAAATTTGATTTTAAAGTTTTTATTATAGGAAAATGATTTTTCTTATGAACATGAAACTATATCCAAAAATCATGGTTAAACTCAAAGTGGAAGTATGTTTTCCAAAATGGTCATCTACACGTCGTTCTTTCTACTGAAATGACTACCTTTACAAAAATGACTTGTAACTTATTTTTCCGACTATAAACCTATACTTTTTATGTTTAGATTCATAAAATAGAGTTCAATATGAAACCATAGCAATTTGATTCACTCAAATCGGATTTAAAACGAAGAAGTTATGGGTAAAACAAGATTGGATATTTTTTTATTGTTGTAGCTACGGGATATATTGTAACAATTTTATACAAATCATATCCTAGCTAACTTATATTGTATTATACATGTATTCTAATATATTATGTAATCTTGGGATACCATAGACACGTATGCAAATGTTTTGACATATCATATCGACCCATGTATATATATTATTTGGAACAGCCATAGACACTCTATATGCAGTAATGTTGGAGTTAGCTATACAGGGTTGAGGTTGATTCCAAAAATATATATACCTTAAGTTGTGATCTAGCCTGAGACGTGTATACACTGGGTCATGGATTGATTCAAGATAATATATATCGATTTATTTATGTACATCTAATTGTGGACAACTAGTTGTAGGTTACTAACGAGGACAGCTGACTTAATAAACTTAAAACATTAAAACGTATTAAAAATGTTGTAAATATATTTTGAACATACTTTGATATATATGTACATATTTGTTATAGGTTCGTGAATCGACCAGTGGCCAAGTCTTACTTCCCGACGAAGTAAAAACTGTGAAAGTGAGTTATAGTCCCACTTTTAAAATCTAATACTTTGGGATGAGAATACATGCAGTTTTATAAATGTTTTACGAAATAGATACAAGTAAATGAAACTACATTATATGGGTGAATGATCAAAGCCGAATATGCCCCTTTTGCTTGGTAGCCTAAGAATTAGTAAACCGATCTACTAATTGACGCGAATCCTAAAGAAAGATCTATTGGGCCTAACGAACCCCATCCAAAGTACCGGATGCTTTAGTACTTCGAATTCGTTTATATCATGTTTGAAGGATTTCCCGGAATGGTAGGGGATATTCTTATATGCATCTTGTTAATGTCGGTTACCAGGTGTTCACCATATGAATGAATTTTATCTCTATGTATGGGATGTATATTGAAATATGAAATCTTGTGGTATATTATTATGATTTGATAATATATAGGTTAAACCTATAACTCACCAACATTTTTGTTGACGTTTTAAGCATATTTATTCTCAGGTGATTATTAAGAGCTTCCGCTGTTGCATACTAAAATAAGGACAAGATTTGGAGTCCATGCTTGTATGATATTATGTAAAAACTGCATTCAAAAAACTTATTTTTGATGTAATATATTCTTATTGTAAGCCATTATGTAATGGTCGTGTGTAAACGGTATATTTTAGATTATCATTAGTTAATAATCTATGTATTGCTTTTTAAACCTTTATAGATAAAATAAAGGTTATGGTTGTTTTAAAAATGAATGCAGTCTTTGAAAAACGTCTCATATAGAGGTCAAAACCTCGCGACGAAATCAATTAATATGGAACGTTTATAATCAATATGAACGGGACATTTCAGTTGGTATCAGAGCGTTGGTCTTAGAGAACCAGAAAATTACATTAGTGTGTCTTACCGAGTTTGTTAGGATGCATTAGTGAG
This sequence comes from Rutidosis leptorrhynchoides, assembly GCF_046630445.1. NCBI lineage: Eukaryota > Viridiplantae > Streptophyta > Magnoliopsida > Asterales > Asteraceae > Rutidosis > Rutidosis leptorrhynchoides. The sequence goes on from NC_092336.1 coordinate 447,672,346, forward strand.
TCTGGACTTCGACCGTGTTTTTCTTCAAAAAAAAAAAACGATTGCTTAACATTTTTTTGTTGGAAACTATATATTATTAACATGTAAATATTATGTGATATATTAATCTCTTAACGTGTTTGATATTTTGTGATAGATGTCTACCTCTAGTACAAATCCCATGATTCACCTAATAATAATGCAGAGTCGAAAATATTTTAGGAAGATTCACAAATTCCCGAAGAGGAACCGGAAGAGGAGGAACCGGAAGAAGAGGAATCGAAAGAAGAGGATTCGGAAGAGGAGGAACCAGAAGAAGAAGAGGTTCTGGAGGAAGAAATATTGATACTTATAGTAAATCGATTAAATAAAAGAAAATCCTCAACCAACGGACCAAAGTTAATAATGGTCAATGGTGTTTCCGCCGAGGAAGCAAAATATTGGGAAGATTACCAATTTTCCGATGAATCGGATCCCGATGAGGATTCCGATGATGTTATAGAAATTACCTCGACCCAATTTAATAAAGCGAAAGAAAATAATAAGGGAAAAGGTATAAAAATTGAGAAACCCGATTCCAACCCCGATGAACTTTATATGTATCGACAACATCCGTATTTCCTAAAATGTAACAATGACCCGAGAACCTCTAAACCACCAGGTTTTTCTAAACCATTATGGAAAACGACGGCTCGTATTAGAGGTACACCATATATCCCTAGAAAATTAGGAAAACGAACAAAGTCCGAAGAAGAAGAAACCAGTGATTCAGATTAGAGGGTTGTAATCATGTTGTGTAGTGTGCTTGTACTTTTATGTTTTATGTAAAAATTGCTTGTATTGTTTGTTAATTATCTTTTACGAATCTAATCCTTGTCTATTTTACAGTATAAAAACAAAATGGACGTTAAGGGTAGACAACCGAATATTTTAGAAGACCTACCAGAGGATATGATTGAGGAAATCTTGTCTAGAGTCGGTCAGAATTCATCAGCACATTTAGTTATGACGAAATTAACTTGTCAAACATTTGAAAGACTTACCAGAAATGCCTTAGTTTATAAAAGGCTTTCCTTTGATAGGTGGGGTATATCACATTAGGGAGACCGTAAGTTACACCATGTTTTCTTTAAAGCATTAAATGCGGGGAACCCAAATGCAATTTTACGCTACGGGTTAAGAACCTATTTTGACTCAACATATCCCAACATAGGATTTCGTGAATTAGAAAGAGCTTCTAACATGCAACATAAAGAAGCATGTTATGCTTACGGGTTAGTGATGTTCGTTTCTTACCAAAGTGAGAAAAAGAACATCGGATTGCAGCTTTTAAATAAGACCTTCCCACATGTGACGAATTCAGTAGTTGGGGTGAGAAACAAGGTTTTTAGATTATTACGGGGCTGTTGGACATTACGAAACCCTCGTCCTTTTGACGACATTACAACATGCTGCCTATCCAATGGTCATAACAGTTATTTTTCACAAGACCAAGGATGGGAAGTCGTCTTAGTAAAACCAGAATGAATGACTTGTTTCTGGACTTATGAATTACGTGTCTTTATTTCCTTTGCTGAACAACTTGCGTATTAACTAGATTTATCTTCAAAACTGTCATGTATCATAGTGTACTATATTTCATGTTATATGTAATATAGCGAAGTTGTAAGTTTGAAGAATATTTGTATGTGATATATTATTATAATCAGTTTTTCATATGGAATTGTAGTAGTTGAATTGTATATTAGCTACTAAGTATGAACTTAACGGGTAGGTAGTACCCGAATTTAAACTTATAAAACGCTAATATGAAGAAAAAGCTTTTATAAATGAGTTCATATTATGCTACGAAATACTATTGACTACTCTTAATATTCTATATGATTAACTCGATTTAGTTGGCTATTTTGAAGGAAATGGCACCGACTACTCGACACACCATGAATATGAGCGAAGAGGAATTTCGTACCTTTCTTGCTGCAAACATAGCCGCAGTACAGGCTGCGCTACATACCAACAATAACTATGAATCTAGCAATGCAGCTAACTGTGCAAGAAATCGTGTAGGATGCTCCTACAAAGAATTCACTGCCTGCAAACCTTTGGAATTTGATGGAACCGAAGGACCAATTGGATTGAAACGGTGGACCGAGAAAGTCGAATCAGTGTTTTCTATAAGTAAGTGTACTGAAGAGGATAAAGTCAAGTACGCTACGCATACCTTCACAGGTACTGCGTTAACGTGGTGGAATACCTATCTTGAACCAGGTAGGATAAAATGCTGCTTACGCACTACCGTGGTCGGCATTCAAGCAATTGATGAACGAGCAGTACCGTCCTAGAAACGAAGTCAATAAACTCAAGGCAGAACTTAGAGAGTTACGAACACAAGTTTTCGACATTACCACATATGAACGACGATTCACAGAGTTGTGCCTATTGTGTCCCGGAGCATTCGAAGATGAAGAAGAGAAGATCGACGCGTTTGTAAAAGGGTTACCAGTAAGGATTCAAGAAGATGTGAGTTCACACGAGCCCGCTTCTATACAAAAGGCAAGTCGAATGGCTCATAAACTCATAAATTAGATTGAGGGAAGAATTAAAGAGCAGGCGGCCGAAGAAGCCAACACGAAACAACTCAAGAGGAAGTGGGAGGAAAACGGTGACAAGAGTCACCAGTACAACAACAATAACAATTACAACCACAATCGGAACAACTATCCCAACAACCGCAACAACAATCGCAACAATAACCGCAATCCTAACAATAACTACAACGAACATCCCAACAACAACAACAACTGTTTCAACAATAATAACAATCCCAACAACAACCTCAATAACAACAACGGCAACAAAAACCAAAAACATCCATGTCATAGGTGTGAAGAAAATCATCAGGGGTTTTGCACAACATTTTGCAACAGGTGTAAAAGAAATGGTCATAGCACGATAAAGTGTGAGGTCTACGGACCAAAGTTTAACAGAACTAAAGGAACAAATAATGTCGGAACAAGAAATGTCGAAACGAATAGTGTCGGAGCAAGTAATACCAACGCTGTTTGTTATAAATGTGGAAAACCGGGTCACATTATTAGAAATTGCCCGAATCAGAGGAATACTAATGGGCAGGGCCGTGGAAGAGTTTTCAATATTAATGCGACAGAAGCACAGGAAAACCCGGAGCTTGTTACGGGTACGTTTCTTATTGACGATAAATCTGCTTATGTTTTATTTGATTCGGGTGCGGATAGAAGCTATATGAGTAGAGAATTTTGTGCTAAATTAAGTTGCCCATTGACGCATTTGGATAGTAAATTTTTACTCGAATTAGCAAACGGTAAATTAATTTCAGCAGATAATATATGTCGGGAGAGAGAAATTAAACTGGGGGATGAAACGTTTAAAATTGATTTAATACCAGTCGAGTTAGGGAGTTTTGATGTAATAATTAGCATGGACTGGTTGAAAAAGGTGAGGGCAGAGGTCGTTTGTTACAAAAATGCGATTCGCATTATGCGTGAAAAAGGAAAACCTTTAATGGTGTACGGAGAAAAGAACAACGCGAAATTAAATCTTATTAGTAGTTTGAAGGCACAAAAACTAATAAGAAAAGGTTGTTACGTCATTCTAGCACACATCGAGGAAGTTAAACCTGAAGAAAAGAACATCAGTAATGTTCCCGTCGCAAAAGAATTTCTCGATGTATTTCTGAAAGAATTACCGGGATTACCCCCACATCGATCCGTTGAATTTCAAATAGACCCTGTACCAGGAGCTGCACCAATAGCTCGTGCTCCATACAGACTCGCACCCAGCGAAATAAAAGAATTACAAAGTCAGTTACAGGAACTTTTAGAGCATGGTTTCATTCGACCAAGCACATCACCATGGGGAGCTCCTGTTTTGTTTGTCAAGAAGAAAGATGGTACATTTAGGTTGTGTATCGACTACCGAGAGTTGAACAAACTTACCATCAAGAACCGCTACCCACTACCGAGAATCGATGGCTTATTTGATTAACTACAAGGCTCGTCTGTTTATTCGAAGATCGATTTACGTTCTGGATATCATCAAATGCGGGTGAAGAAGGATGATATTCCAAAGACTGCTTTTAGGACGCGTTACGGTCATTACGAGTTTATGGTTATGCCGTTTGGATTGACTAACGCACCAGCTGTGTTCATGGAACTCATGAACCGAGTGTGTGGACCATATCTTGATAAGTTTGTCATTGTTTTTATCGATGACATACTTATTTACTCGAAGAATGATCAAGAGCACAAAGAACATTTGAGAAAAGTGCTAGAGTTGCTGAAAAAAGAAAAATTGTACGCTAAGTTTTCAAAGTGTGCATTTTGGTTGGAAGAAGTTCAATTCCTCGGTCACATAGTGAACAAAGAAGGTATTCAGGTGGATCCAGCAAAGATTAAAACCATTGAAAAGTGGCAAACCCCAAAAACTCCGAAACACATACGCCAATTTTTTGGGCTTGCTGGTTATTACAGGAGATTCATCCAAGACTTTTCCAGAATAGCAAAACCCTTGACTGCATTAACACATAAAGGGAAGAAATTTGAATGGAAAGATGAACAAGAGAAAGCGTTTCAATTGTTAAAGAAAAAGTTAACTACGACACCTATATTGTCATTACCTGAAGGGAATGATGATTTTGTGATATATTGTGACGCCTCAAAGCAAGGTCTCGGTTGTGTATTAATGCAACGAACGAAAGTAATTGCTTATGCGTCTAGACAATTGAAGATTCACGAACAGAATTATATGATGCATGATTTGGAATTAGGCGCGGTTGTTTTTGCATTAAAGACTTGGAGGCACTACTTATATGGGGTCAAAAGTATTATATATACCGACCACAAAAGTCTTCAACACATATTTAATCAGAAACAACTGAACATGAGGCAGCACAGATGGATTGATTTGTTGAATGATTACGACTTTGAGATTCGTTACCACCCGGGGAAGGCAAATGTGGTAGCCGAAGCCTTGAGCAGAAAGGAAAGAGAACCCATTGGAGTAAAAGCTATGAATATAATGATTCACACTAACCTTACTACTCAAATAAAGGAGGCGCAACAAGGAGTTTTAAAAGAGGGAAATTTAAAGGATGAAATACCCAAAGGATCGGAGAAGCATCTTAATATTCGGGAAGACGGAACCCGGTATAAGGCTGAAAGAATTTGGGTACCAAAATTTGGAGATATGAGAGAAATGGTACTTAGAGAAGCTCATAAAACCAGATACTCAATACATCCTGGAACGGGGAAGATGTACAAGGATATTAAGAAACATTTTTGGTGGCCAGGTATGAAATTCGATGTTGCTAAATACGTAGGGGAATGTTTGACGTGTTCTAAGGTCAAAGCGGAGCATCAGAAACCATCAGTTCTACTTCAACAACCCAAAATCCCGGAATGGAAATGGGAAAACATTACCATGGATTTCATCACTAAATTGCCATGGACTGCAAGTGGTTTTGATACTATTTGGGTAATAGTTGATCGTCTCACCAAATCAGCACACTTCCTGCCAATAAGAGAAGATGACAAGATGGAGAAGTTAGCACGACTGTATTTGAAGGAAGTCGTCTCCAGACATGGAATACCAATCTCTATTATCTCTGATAGTGATGACAGATTTATTTCAAGATTCTGGCAGACATTACATCAAGCATTAGGAACTCGTCTAGACATGAGTACTGCCTATCATCTACAAACTGATGGGCAGAGCGAAAGGACAATACAAACGCTTGAAGACACGCTACGAGCATGTGTTATTGATTTCGAAAATAGTTGGGATCGACATCTACCGTTAGCAGAATTTTCCTACAACAACAGCTACCATTCAAGCATTGAGATGGCGCCGTTTGAAGCACTTTATGGTAGAAAGTGCAGGTCTCCGATTTGTTGGAGTGAAGTGGTGGACAGACAGATTACGGGTCTGGAGATAATATAAGAAACTACCGAGAAGATCATCCAAATTCAACAACGGTTGAAAACCGCCCAAAGTCAACAAAAGAGCTACGCTGACATTAAAAGAAAAGATATAGAATTTGAAATTGGAGAGATGGTCATGCTTAAAGTTGCACCTTGGAAAGGCATTGTTCGATTTGGTAAACGAGGGAAATTAAATCCAAGGTATATTGGACCATTCAAGATTATTGATCGTGTCGGACCAGTAGCTTACCGACTTGAGTTACCTCAACAACTCGCGAATGTACATAACACTTTCCACGTCTCAAATTTGAAGAAATGTTTTGCTAAAGAAGATCTCACTATTCCGTTAGACGAAATCCAAATCAACGAAAAACTTCAATTCATCAAAGAACCCGTCGAAATAATGGATCGTGAGGTTAAAAGACTTAAGCAAAACAAGATACCAATTGTTAAGGTTCGATGGAATGCTCGTAGAGGACCTGAGTTCACCTGGGAACGAGAAGATCAGATGAAGAAGAAATACCCGCACTTATTTCCAGAAGATACGTCAACACCTCCAACTGCTTAAAATTTCGGGACGAAATTTATTTAACGGGTAGGTACTGTTGAAATGTCCCGTTCTTATTGATTAAAAACGTTCCATATTAATTGATTTCGTTGCGAGGTTTTGACCTCTATATGAGACATTTTTCAAAGACTGCATTCATTTTAAAACAAACCATAACCTTTATTTCATCAATAAAGGTTTAAAAAGCTTTACGTAGATTATCAAATAATGATAATCTAAAATATCCTGTTTACACACGATCATTACATAATGGTTTACAATAAACATATGTTACAACAAAATAAGTTTCTTGAATGCAGTTTTTACACAATATCATACAAGCATGGACTCCAAATCTCGTCCTTATTTAAGTATGCGACAGCGGAAGCTCTTAATAATCACCTGAGAGTAAACATGCTTAAAACGTCAACAAAAATGTTGGTGAGTTATAGGTATAACCTATATATATCAAATCATAATAATAGACCACAAGATTTCATATTTCAATACACATCCCATACATAGAGATAAAAATCATTCATATGGTGAACACCTGGTAACCGACATTAACAAGATGCATATATAAGAATATCCCCATCATTCCGGGACACCTTTCGGATATGATATAAATTTCGAAGTACTAAAGCATCCGGTACTTTGAATGGGGTTTGTTAGGCCCAATAGATCTATCTTTAGGATTCGCGTCAATTAGGGTGTCTGTTCCCTAATTCTTAGATTACCAGACTTAATAAAAAGGGGCATATTCGATTTTGATAATTCAACCATAGAATGTAGTTTCACGTACTTGTGTCTATTTTGTAAATCATTTATAAAACCTGCATGTATTCTCATCCCAAAAATATTAGATTTTAAAAGTGGGACTATAACTCACTTTCACAGATTTTTACTTCGTCGGGAAGTAAGACTTGGCCACTGGTTGATTCACGAACCTATAACAACATATACATATATATCAAAGTATGTTCAAAATATATTTACAACACTTTTAATATATTTTGATGTTTTAAGTTTATTAAGTCAGCTGTCCTCGTTAGTAACCTACAACTAGTTCTCTACAGTTAGATGTACAGAAATAAATCAATAAATATTATCTTGAATCAATCCACGACCCAGTGTATACGTATCTCAGTATTGATCACAACTCAAACTATATATATTTTGGAATCAACCTTAGCCCTGTATAGCTAACTCCAACATTCACATATAGAGTGTCTATGGTTGTTCCGAAATATATATAGATGTGTCGACATGATAGGTCGAAACATTGTAAAGTGTCTATGGTATCTCAAGATTACATAATATACAATACAAGTTGATTAAGTTATGGTTGGAATAGATTTGTTACCAATTTTCACGTAGCTAAAATGAGAAAAATTATCCAATCTTGTTTTACCCATAACTTCCTCATTTTAAATCCGTTTTGAGTGAATCAAATTTCTATGGTTTCATATTCAAATCTATTTTATGAATCTAAATAGAAAAAGTATAGGTTTATAGTCGGAAAAATAAGTTACAAGTCATTTTTGTAAAGGTAGTCATTTCAGTCGAAAGAACGACGTCTAGATGACCATTTTAGAAAACATACTTCCACTTTGAGTTTAACCATAATTTTTGGATATAGTATCATGTTCATAATGAAAATAATTTTCTCAGAATAACAACTTTTAAATCAAAGTTTATCATAGTTTTTAATTAACTAACCCAAAACAGCCTGCGGTGTTACTACGACGGCGTAAATAAGGTTTTACGGTGTTTTTCGTGTTTCTAGATTTTAAATCATTAAGTTAGCATATCATATAGATATAGAACATGTGTTTAGTTGATTTTAAAAGTCAAGTTAGAAGGATTAACTTTTGTTTGCGAACAAGTTTAGAATTAACTAAACTATGTTCTAGTGATTACAAGTTTAAACCTTCGAATAAGATAGCTTTATATGTATGAATTGAATGATGTTATGAAAATCATTACTACCTTAAGTTCCTTGGATAAACCTACTGGAAAAGTGAAAAATGGATCTAGCTTCAACGGATCCTTGGATGGCTCGAAGTTCTTGAAGCAGAATCATGACACGAAAACAAGTTCAAGTAAGATCATCACTTGAATTAAGATTGTTATAGTTATAGAAATTGAACCAAAGTTTGAATATGATTATTACCTTGTATTAGAATGATAACCTACTGTAAGAAACAAAGATTTCTTGAGGTTGGATGATCACCTTACAAGATTGGAAGTGAGCTAGCAAACTTGAAAGTATTCTTGATTTTATGTAACTAGAACTTGTAGAATTTATGAAGAACACTTAGAACTTGAAGATAGAACTTGAGAGAGATCAATTAGATGAAGAAAATTGAAGAATGAAAGTGTTTGTAGGTGTTTTTGGTCGTTGGTGTATGGATTAGATATAAAGGATATGTAATTTTGTTTTCATGTAAATAAGTCGTGAATGATTACTCATATTTTTGTAATTTTATGAGATATTTCATGCTAGTTGCCAAATGATGGTTCCCACATGTGTTAGGTGACTCACATGGGCTGCTAAGAGCTGATCATTGGAGTGTAAATACCAATAGTACATACATCTAAAAGCTGTGTATTGTACGAGTACGAATACGGGTGCATACGAGTAGAATTGTTGATGAAACTGAACGAGGATGTAATTGTAAGCATTTTTGTTAAGTAGAAGTATTTTGATAAGTGTATTGAAGTCTTTCAAAAGTGTATAAATACATATTAAAACACTACATGTATATACATTTTAACTGAGTCGTTAAGTCATCGTTAGTCGTTACATGTAAGTGTTGTTTTGAAACCTTTAGGTTAACGATCTTGTTAAATGCTGTTAACCCAATATTTATAATATCAAATGAGATTTTAAATTATTATAATATCATGATATTATCATGTATGAATATCTCTTAATATGATATATATACATTAAATGTCTTTACAACGATAATCGTTACATATATGTCTCGTTTAAAAATCATTAAGTTAGTAGTCTTGTTTTTACATATGTAGTTCATTGTTAATATACTTAATGATATGTTTACTTATCATAGTATCATGTTAACTATATATATATCCATATATATGTCATCATATAGTTTTTACAATTTTTAACGTTCGTGAATCACCGGTCAACTTGGGTGGTCAATTGTCTATATGAAACATATTTCAATTAATCAAGTCTTAACAAGTTTGATTGCTTAACATGTTGGAAACATTTAATCATGTAAATATCAATCTCAATTAATATATATAAACATGGAAAAGTTCGGGTCACTACAGTACCTACCCGTTAAATAAATTTCGTCCCGAAATTTTAAGCTGTTGAAGGTGTTGATGAATCTTCTGGAAATAGATGCGGGTATTTCTTCTTCATCTGATCTTCACGCTCCCAGGTGAACTCGGGTCCTCTACGAGCATTCCATCGTACCTTAACAATCGGTATCTTGTTTTGTTTAAGTCTCTTAACCACACGATCCATTATTTCGACGGGTTCTTCAATGAATTGAAGTTTTTCATTGATTTGGATTTCGTCCAACGGAATAGTGAGATCTTCTTTAGCAAAACATTTCTTCAAATTTGAGACGTGGAAAGTGTTGTGTACAACCGCGAGTTGTTGAGGTAGCTCTAGTTGGTAAGCTACTGGTCCGACACGATCTATAATCTTGAATGGTCCAATGTACCTTGGATTTAGTTTCCCCCGTTTACCAAATCGAACAACGCCTTTCCAAGGTGAAACCTTAAGCATGACCATTTCTCCAATTTCAAATTCTATATCTTTTCTTTTACTGTCTGCGTAGCTCTTTTATCGACTCTGGGCGGTTTTCAATCTTTGTTGAATTTGGATGATTTTCTCGGTAGTTTCTTGTATTATCTCCGGACCCGTAATCTGTCTATCCCCCACTTCACTCCAAAAAATCGAAGACTTGCACTTTCTACCATAAAGTGCTTCAAACGGCACCATCTCAATGCTTGAATGGTAGCTGTTGTTGTAGGAAAATTATGCTAACGGTAGATGTCGATCCCAACTATTTCCGAAATCAATAACACATGCTCGTAGCATGTCTTCAAGCATTTGTATCGTTCTTTCGCTTTGTCCATCAGTTTGTGGATGATAGGCAGTACTCATATCTAGATGAGTTCCTAATGCTTGCTGTAATGTCTGCCAGAATCTTGAAATAAATCTGCCATCCCTATCAGAGATAATAGAGATTGGTATTCCATGTCTGGAGATGACTTCCTTCAAATACAGTCGTGCTAACTTCTTCATCTTGTCATCTTCTCTTATTGGCAGGAAGTGTGCTGATTTGGTGAGACGATCAACTACTACCCAAATAGTATCAAAACCACTTGCAGTCCTTGGCAATTTAGTGATGAAATCCATGGTAATGTTTTCCCATTTCCATTCCGGGATTTCGGGTTGTTGAAGTAGACCTGATGGTTTCTGATGCTCAGCTTTGACCTTAGAACACGTCAAACATTCTCCTACGTATTTAGCAACATCGGCTTTCATACCCGGCCACCAAAAATGTTTCTTGAGATCCTTGTACATCTTCCCCGTTCCAGGATGTATTGAGTATCTGGTTTTATGAGCTTCTCTAAGTACCATTTCTCTCATATCTCCAAATTTTGGTACCCAAATCCTTTCAGCCCTATACCGGGTTCCGTCTTCCCGAATATTAAGATGCTTCTCCGATACTTTGGGTATTTCATCCTTTAAATTTCCCTCTTTTAAAACTCCTTGTTGCGCCTCCTTTATTTGAGTAGTAAGGTTATTATGAATCATTATATTCATAGATTTTACTCGAATGGGTTCTCTGTCCTTCCTGCTCAAGGCATCGGCTACCACATTTGCCTTCCCCGGGTGGTAACGAATCTCAAAGTCGTAATCATTCAACAATTCAATCCACCTACGCTGCCTCATATTCAGTTGTTTTTGATTAAATATGTGTTGAAGACTTTTATGGTCGGTATATATAATACTTTTGACCCCATATAAGTAGTGCCTCCAAGTCTTTAATGCAAAAACAACCGCACCTAATTCCAAATCATGCGTCGTATAATTTTGTTCGTGAATCTTCAATTGTCTAGACGCATAAGCAATCACCTTCGTTCGTTGCATTAATACACAACCGAGACCTTGCTTTGATGCGTCACAATAAATCACAAAATCATCATTCCCTTCAGGCAATGACAATATAGGTGCCGTAGTTAGCTTTTTCTTCAATAACTGAAACGCTTTCTCTTGTTCATCATTCCATTCAAATTTCTTCCCTTTATGCGTTAATGCAGTCAAGGGTTTTGCTATTCTGGAAAAGTCTTGGATGAACCTTCTGTAGTAACCAGCTAGTCCTAAAAACTGGCGTATGTGTTTCGGAGTTTTTGGGGTTTCCCACTTTTCAACAGTTTCTATCTTTGCCGGATCCACCTTAATACCTTCTTTGTTCACTATGTGACCGAGGAATTGAACTTCTTCCAACCAAAATGCACACTTTGAAAACTTAGCGTACAATTCTTCCTTCCTCAATACTTCTAACACCTTTCTCAAATGTTCACCGTGTTCTTGGTCATTCTTTGAGTAAATAAGTATGTCATCAATGAAAACAATGACAAACTTGTCAAGGTATGGTCCACACACTCGGTTCATAAGGTCCATGAACACAGCTGGTGCATTAGTTAAACCAAATGGCATGACCATAAACTCGTAATTACCGTAACATGTTCTGAAAGCAGTCTTTGGAATATCATCTTCTTTCACCCGCATTTGATGATACCCGGAACGTAAGTCAATCTTTGAATAAACAGACGAGCCTTGTAGTTGATCAAATAAGTCGTCTGTAACATCCCGCATTTTTCCGTTAAATTATTTTAACGCCCGTCTTTTTCTTTTTAAATAATACCCTTCGTATCTGGATTCGTATCCTTTGTTAAGTAACATTTTAAATATTCTCGTTATCGGATTTTAATATCTCCCGTACTCCCGTGAAATTTAAAATAATTCGTTCGGTTAATTCCCGCACCCGATTCATAGTTGAGGGACCAAACTTGCCAAGGGTTCAAACCTTTGACTAGGTCAAAGGGTCAAACCCTTTCCACCCTTTCATTATCACCTCCTCCATTTTATTACTTCCTCCATTTTCTCTCTAACTCCAAACACAAAGATTCATCATCTATTTATGATCTAGCGGGTATTTTGCAAAACAAATTACATATTTGAGCTCCTTGCAACTTTCTCTTCGTTTTGGTACCAACTTCATCTCATTTGGGTAACATTTCTAAAACACTAAATTTCTTTAAATTCGTGTTCTTGACTTATAAAGTTGTTAATTAGTGTCTATGGCTCATTGTGATGTCGTGTATGTAATTTGTATGCCCGATTCGTTGTTTTTGGTGTAACTAGTTCATTATGAAAATTGCTTGCTAAATCTTTGATTTTGGATGATTAAAAGTTGTTTAATTGTTAAAGTTCATGTATTAAATGTGTTACTAGCGTCATTAGCCTCAATTTGACGTGTAGGTTGATTAAGAAAACTTCAAAAACATGATTATTGATTTTGAGATGTTTGACTAGGGTTTGATAGTTCTTGACATGAATTTTTGGATGCTTGAATGCCATGAAATGTTAATTGTTAGTGTTTAGTAGTAATGTATGCTTCATTACCTTCAAAACGGCATATCACATGTGTGAATTGGATTCCCGAAACTTAAAATGCATTTGATGAACTTGAAACTTTAAAAATGGATTCTTAATGATCACTTGACGGAAAATCGGTTATTGAAATTGATGTTTTTGTTTGATGAAACGTGTTTAGTTGTTTTCCTTGTCAAATTACTTTTCCAACGATATATAGTATGCATTTTGGATGTTTTCGGTTCATAAAATATGTTAATTTGAGTTTTGGTTCGTGACTTGGACCATTTTTCTGCAAACTGCATGTTTCCCAGGTATTGCGCGCCGCGCATATACCCGTGCGCCGCGCAGAATTAGAAATCCCAGATGTTTGCCTTCGTGGTTAAGTTCTGACCAGGATTTACACTTGGGTGCGCGCCGCGCATATGCCCAGCTCATTTTTGTTTTTATTTTTCCTTTCACAAAATGTTTCCCGCTTAACCGTAACTCCGATTAACATGAAACTTGGCCATTCTGCTCATAAATGATTTCTCATCATGGGAAAATTGTCGGATACCCGACCCGACCCCGTTGACCTTGACTTTGACCAAGTTTGACTTTTAGTCAAACTTAACCAAACAATTATACGATCGTTCTAACATGCTTAATTACTTGTATCGTGCATGAAACTTGACAAATTGATCCACCTGCTATATTAATCGAGTCGTAACGAGCCATAGGACTAATTGAACATCTTTGACCCTTCGTGACTATCGTTATTGATATAACCTATATGTTTAGGTCAAGACTAGCTTTGTCTTTGCACGCGTGTACTTGTCGAAGTACTTTATTAACTCTTGCACTCAAGGTGAGATCATAGTCCCACTTTTTACTCTTTTGAACTTACTTTTGGGATGAGAAAACATAAACGATTCTTTTGAACTAAGTGAACACAAGAACGGGAAAACAAACATTCTACATACGAGTTTGAACACAAATCCTCAATTCGATTATCATTAGTTACATCAGATGGTGTAAGCGAGAACTTATGTTATATGGCCATATGGGTTTGACAAACCCTCACTTCGGACGGTTCGCTACCGTCTACGGGTGAAATATATTTTCGGGAAACAGTGTATGTTCTAACACTACTATTACGGGGTTCAACGGACGGAATGTTAAGCTTTGATAATTGAGTGCTCGTGAATATTAACTTTAGAATGTATTACTATTATTTCAACTTTACAAATCTTGTGGTTCGGCTTACTTTACTTTTACTCACATACTTACTTAAACCTATGAATTCACCAACGTTTTCGTTGACAGATTTCTATGTTTTTCTCAGGTCTTGCACGATATGTGATACATGCTTCCGCTCACTATTTGATACTTGCATTGGATTTCGAGTATACATGCATTACTTGGAGCGTCTTTTGACTTTACTTTAAACCGTGTCGCCTAGATTTCAAATGTACTTATAACCTTGTAACTTAACTTTTGGTTGAACAATTCTTGTAAACTTTGGAAACAATCTTTATTTTGAAATGAAGGCGACATATTTTGGTCAAACTTTGTCTTAAAGACTTATGACCATGCAATGGGACCTACGTAGACGACGCCGTCACTTGACGATTTGTCGGGGTCGCTACAAGTGGTATCAGAGCCTTGGTTGTAGGGATTTAGAGTTCATTTGTGTCCACCTCGAGTCATAGGGTACATAGGTGAATCTAGACTACAACCGGCATATAGACTGAAGTAGGAATTACTTGACTATTTGTGCATTTATACTCGAACTCTTCTATCATATCTAACTCGTATTCGATCTTGATCTTACGTTGATAAATTTTGTTGATGCGCCACCTTGACTTTATGAAGTAATGTTAAATGCACATGAGAATCAGGGTAATATAATTTCCGGGATTATATTACGGTGATTCACATGGACGTTCCGACATTATGACATAGAGAATTTAAGGCGAGTCAAGGAAAATTTTCTCTCTATCCTTATTCCATGCCACGGTTAGTATTGTTGAAAATACTAACCAACGATATTCTTGTGTCATGAAGGAACAATGGTTCACCAAGGTCAACACAACACTCCTCTCGAAACTCTAGAACAAGCTCTTCAACGAATGATAACCACCGCCGTGGGTACGGCCGTGGCCAATCACTTTTCTAACAACAACAATCATGGAACCGGTAATTCAAACGAAGGTTGCTCCCACAAGAACTTCATGAAGTACAATCCTTCCACTTTCGATGGAACCGGGGGACCGGTTACTCTCACCCGATGGTTTGAACAAACAGAATCCGTTTTTAGCACAAGCGGTTGTCGAGACCAAGATAAGGTCAAGTTTTCCACCCTCACTCTTACCGGTATCGCTCTCTCATGGTGGAACATGTATGTACAATCAGTGGGTATCGATGAAGCCCTTACACTCTCTTGGACCGAATTAAGAGAAAGAATGATCACCGGATACTTCCCGCGCGATGAGACTCGAAGGCTCGAGAAAGGGCTAAGGAATTTAAGAACGGTCGGGAATGACCTCGGAGCTTATAATCAACGGTTTACCGAACTAGTCTCAATGTGTCCAAATCTCATGACTCCCGAATCCCTAAGAGTCGAACTTTACATGGATGGCCTCCCTAAGAGCATTCAACACGGGGTAATGGCATCCCAACCCATTAACCTACAAGAGGCTTTAACAATGGCCCGCCATACTTTAGACACGGCGAATGAAATGGAAACGCCGGCACCAATGGTCGAGAACCAATCGAGCGGCAATAAAAGAACATGGGAAGCCTCTCAATCAAGCAACCACAACCACAACAACATCTCCAAGAAGCCTTTCACCCTCGGCCGCAAGAAGGGGTACGCCGGAAATCTACCTTATTGTAACAAGTGTCGCAAACATCATTTTGGTGAGTGTGGCAAACCATTTTGCATCAAGTGTCACCGAAGTGGCCATGTGGCCCATGCCTGTAAGAGTACCGCTACCGTCGCTCGAAAGGAGCCCAATGCGCCCACGACGGGTGTTTGCTTTGAATGTGGCCAACCGGGTCATTTTAGGAGTGCATGCCCAAATAAGAAAATCAACCCCAACGCACGCCGTTGAACTTTCGACATCAACGCCTAGGATGCCCGAGACGACGATGGACTTGTCACGGGTACGTTTCTTCACAACAAACCGTATGTTTCATACTTATTCGATTCAATTACCGCTAGACGTTTTACAACCAAGACTTTGACTTGTACTCATTACATTCCACCTTTTTCCCTTAGATACTACTTAGGCAATTTAAGCGACCAACGGAAAGATATTGTGTGTCTATAAATTCTATCGGAGGATATACGTTAAGAATATTGACTTGACACCTATAGAACTAGGGAGCTCGGAACCTATTCGTTAAGGAGAAATTATTCCCCTATAGTTATGTATAGAATATTGGGAACTAAGTAATTTTCGGTTGGAAACTGATACCCTCTTCCTCGTATCCATGACCTCATGATTATTTGCACGAATCCCGTATGTTCCAAATCGACCTCCGTTCCGGTTATCATCAATTGGGGGTTAAGTGAGACGATGTCTCCTAAGCCACTTTCCGAACTCGCAACGTTAGTTGTAAATCTCTCTTAGTACCGTTTGATTTAATTAGGGCTCGCCCGTATCCATAAACCTCTTGAACCGCGTATGCAAATTCATATAGACTAATCTGTTATCGTATTTATAGATGACATCTTAACTTATTCAAGTAAAGAAGGAAAACGAACAACATCACCATCTTAAGCTCGAACTTTTGAGAAAAGAGCAACTCTATACCAAATTCTCCGAGTGAGAGTTTCTGTTGAACGAAGTCCAATTTTCTAGACCATGATGTTAATGGTCAAGGCATTACAATCAATCTCGAAATCAAGCCACATGTAATCAGGAAACTCTCCCAACTCAGACTTATATTCGTAAAAATATTAGATCTCACCGGTTGTTACCGAAGATTCATTTCTGACTTTTCTCGTGTCACACGACTTTTAAACTCGTTAACTCATTAAGGAAAACTCTAAACCTCTCCGTGTTCGAACCTTGAGCGTGATTCTTCACACCAACATTTCTAGTTAAAATCGTATAGCAACAGATGGAACTCAAACATGGAAATATTTCTACTTGAACGCCGAAAGGCATACTCTCTCGACTCAAAAATCAACATAACTGAAATTCGTTATTTTGCACGGAGAATTCGAATACTAAATTGTGGATCCGATCAATTTTCTCGTCATCCCGTACCACACTACATACCTCTGTTATTTCACCGTCACAGTCTGATATTACTGGAATTTAAGATAGCACACAATCCAACGATACTTCACTCTTCTTTGACTTAACGCCCTTGTGTTTCTGATAATCGGTCAACTATTATTCAACCCCGAACTATACAACTACGTGTACTACCTCGTTTCTCTTTCAGACTTCAACTTTTGACAACTAGAGGCACGTTATGGCAACCTCGAGATGTAAACTCATCCTATTCTAAGTCCTCATTTCACTACTATCTTTACCGTTCGCATTTCCGTTTAAAGAAACTCCTTGTAACATTTCTCCATGGATAGAGAAACTCCTCATATTACATAAGTATTCGCCACGAGGGTGAATAGTCCTAACGAACATTTTTCGAACCCTAACTAACTTGTTCAAACGTATCTTAAGAGATTCTATTCCAACATGGTGTATCTTTGTCAATTATTCCATATCGAAATACTCGTTTCACTTCTAGTTTTACAAGAAACCTTGGGAACCCGCTTAGACATGAGTACCGCGTACCACCCACAAACAGACGAACCGAGCAAACGAACGATTTACGTCTTGGAAAGACATGTCACAAACTCGTATTGTCACCTTTAGTAGATCACTCTTACAACAGTAGTTACCACTCGTGTGTTCACGCGCACTTTCCGAAACCCTATATGACCGCTAATGTCATACCCCTGTTCATTTAACCAAAGCATCAACCACCGAAATCTGAACTCCATCAAGAAACAACAATTGAAATCATTCAAATCCGGGGAGGGCTCGAGACGATCCGTAGTCGCCAAAAGAGTTATACCAAACTTAGATGAAAACCTCACAAATCCCAGTGTGTAACCACGTAATATTGAGAAGCCGCACCTTGGAAAGGTGTAATCCATTTTGGGAAATCGAGAAAGGCTATAGCCGCAATATTGAACCTTTTGAAACCTTGGGGCGTATTGGAACCGCTTCCTACCGTTTAGAACTTCCGACTCAATTAAGTTTCCGTTTACCTTACATTTCGTGTAACAAACATAGAAACGTGTCCCGCGGAACAGGAACGTGCAATTCTTCTAAATGCACCAACTATTGAAGACAAACTTCTCTTCATAGGAAAACCAGTTGAAACCGGGGATCGTAAAAATCCAAATTCATGAGAACACTCAAGGACGTACTTTCACTTATTCATAGCATTGACAACGTAAAGTCTTGAGTAAGAGATATCGACTATTACTTCCAACTAAATTTCGGGACGAAATTTCTTTTGAGGTGTGGATAATGTAACATCCTGCATTTTTCCGTTAAATTATTTTAATGCCCGTCTTTTTCTTTTTAAATAATACCCTTCGTATCTAGATTCGTATCCTTTGTTAAGTAACATTTTAAATATTCTCGTTATCGGATTTTAATATCTCCCGTACTCCCGTGAAATTTAAAATAATTCGTTCGGTTAATTCCCGCACCCGATTCATAGTTGAGGGACCAAACTTGCCAAGGGTTCAAACCTTTGACTAGGTCAAAGGGTCAAACCCTTTCCACCCTTTCATTATCACCTCCTCCATTTTATTACTTCCTCCATTTTCTCTCTAACTCCAAACACAAAGATTCATCATCTATTTATGATCTAGCGGGTATTTTGCAAAACAAATTACATATTTGAGCTCCTTGCAACTTTCTCTTCGTTTTGGTACCAACTTCATCTCATTTGGGTAACATTTCTAAAACACTAAATTTCTTTAAATTCGTGTTCTTGACTTATAAAGTTGTTAATTAGTGTCTATGGCTCATTGTGATGTCGTGTATGTAATTTGTATGCCCGATTCGTTGTTTTTGGTGTAACTAGTTCATTATGAAAATTGCTTGCTAAATCTTTGATTTTGGATGATTAAAAGTTGTTTAATTGTTAAAGTTCATGTATTAAATGTGTTACTAGCGTCATTAGCCTCAATTTGACGTGTAGGTTGATTAAGAAAACTTCAAAAACATGATTATTGATTTTGAGATGTTTGACTAGGGTTTGATAGTTCTTGACATGAATTTTTGGATGCTTGAATGCCATGAAATGTTAATTGTTAGTGTTTAGTAGTAATGTATGCTTCATTACCTTCAAAACGGCATATCACATGTGTGAATTGGATTCCCAAAACTTAAAATGCATTTGATGAACTTGAAACTTTGAAAATGGATTCTTAATGATCACTTGACGGAAAATCGGTTATTGAAATTGATGTTTTTGTTTGATGAAACGTGTTTAGTTGTTTTCCTTGTCAAATTACTTTTCCAACGATATATAGTATGCATTTTGGATGTTTTCGGTTCATAAAATATGTTAATTTGAGTTTTGGTTCGTGACTTGGACCATTTTTCTGCAAACTGCATGTTTCCCAGGTATTGCGCGCCGCGCATATACCCGCGCGCCGCGCAGAATTAGAAATCCCAGATGTTTGCCTTCATGGTTAAGTTCTGACCAGGATTTACACTTGGGTGCGCGCCGCGCAACCCATAGCGCGCCGCGCATATGCCCAGCTCATTTTTGTTTTTATTTTTCCTTTCACAAAATGTTTCCCGCTTAACCGTAACTCCGATTAACATGAAACTTGGCCATTCTGCTCATAAATGATTTCTCATCATGGGAAAATTGTCGGATACCCGACCCGACCCCGTTGACCTTGACTTTGACCAAGTTTGACTTTTAGTCAAACTTAACCAAACAATTATACGATCGTTCTAACATGCTTAATTACTTGTATCGTGCATGAAACTTGACAAATTGATCCACGTGCTATATTAATCGAGTCGTAACGAGCCATAGGACTAATTGAACATCTTTGACCCTTCGTGACTATCGTTATTGATATAACCTATATGTTTAGGTCAAGACTAGCTTTGTCTTTGCACGCGTGTACTTGTCGAAGTACTTTATTAACTCTTGCACTCAAGGTGAGATCATAGTCCCACTTTTTACTCTTTTGAACTTACTTTTGGGATGAGAAAACATAAACGATTCTTTTGAACTAAGTGAACACAAGAACGGGAAAACAAACATTCTACATACGAGTTTGAACACAAATCCTCAATTCGATTATCATTAGTTACATCAGATGGTGTAAGCAAGAACTTATGTTATATGGCCATATGGGTTTGACAAACCCTCACTTCGGACGGTTCGCTACCGTCTACGGGTGAAATATATTTTCGGGAAACAGTGTATGTTCTAACACTACTATTACGGGGTTCAACGGACGGAATGTTAAGCTTTGATAATTGAGTGCTCGTGAATATTAACTTTAGAATGTATTACTATTATTTCAACTTTACAAATCTTGTGGTTCGGCTTACTTTACTTTTACTCACATACTTACTTAAACCTATGAATTCACCAACGTTTTCGTTGACAGATTTCTATGTTTTTCTCAGGTCTTGCACGATATGTGATACATGCTTCCACTCATTATTTGATACTTGCATTGGATGTAGAGTATACATGCATTACTTGGAGCGTCTTTTGACTTTACTTTAAACCGTGTCGCCTAGATTTCAAATGTACTTATAACCTTGTAACTTAACTTTTGGTTGAACAATTCTTGTAAACTTTGGAAACAATCTTTATTTTGAAATGAAGGCGACATATTTTGGTCAAACTTTGTCTTAAAGACTTATGACCATGCAATGGGACCTACGTAGACGACACCGTCACTTGACGATTTGTCGGGGTCGCTACATCGTCGATTCTCGGTAGTGGGTAGCGGTTCTTGATGGTAAGTTTGTTCAACTCTCGGTAGTCGATACACAACCTGAATGTACCATCTTTCTTCTTGACAAACAAAACAGGAGCTCCCCACGGTGATGTGCTTGGTCGAATGAAACCACGCTCTAAAAGTTCTTGTAATTGGCTTTGCAGTTCTTTTATCTCGCTGGGTGTGAGTCTGTAAGGAGCACGAGCTATTGGTGCAGCTCCTGGTACAAGATCTATTTGAAATTCAACGGATCGATGTGGGGGTAATCCCGGTAATTCTTTTGGAAATACATCAGGAAATTCTTTTGCAATGGGAACATCATTGATGCTCTTTTCTTCAGTTTGTACTTTCTCGACATGTGCTAGAACAGCATAGCAACCTTTTCTTATTAGTTTTTGTGCCTTCAAATTACTAATAAGATGTAGCTTCGTGTTGCCCTTTTCTCCGTACGCCATTAAGGGTTTTTCTTTTTCTCGTATAATGCGAATTGCATTTTTGTAACAAACTATCTCTACTTTCCCTTCTTTCAACCAGTCCATACCGATTATCACATCAAAACTCCCAAACTCTACTGGTATCAAATCAATCTTAAATGTTTCGCTAACCAGTTTAATTTCTCGATTCCGACTTATATTATCTGCTGAAATTAATTTACCATTTGCTAATTCGAGTAAAAATTTACTATCCAAAGGCGTCAATGGACAACTTAATTTAGCACAAAAATCTCTACTCATATAGCTTCTATCCGCACCCGAATCAAATAAAACGTAAGCATATTTATTGTCAATAAGAAACGTACCCGTAACAAGCTCCGGGTCTTCCTGTGCCTCTGCCGCATTAATATTGAAAACTCTTCCGCGGCCTTGTCCATTCGTGTTCTCCTGGTTCGGGCAATTTCTAATAATGTTGCCTGGTTTTCCACATTTATAACAAACTACATTGGCATAACTTGCTCCGACACTACTTGCTCCGCCATTACTCGTTCCAACACCATTTGTTCCTTTCGTTCTATTAACCCCTGGTCCGTAGACCTCACACTTCGCCGCGCTATGACCATTTCTTTTACACTTGTTGCAAAATTTGGTGCAGAACCCCGAGTGATACTTTTCACACCTTTGGCATAGCTGCTTCTGATTGTTGTTGTTGTTGCGGTTATTATTGTTGTTGGGATGATTGTTGTAGTAGTTGTTGTTGTTGTTGTTGTTGTTGTTGGGCCGTTTGTTGTAGTTGCGATTGATGTTGCGATTGTTGGGATAATTGTTGCGATTATTATTGTAATTGCTGTTGTTGTTGTATTGGTGATTCTTATCACCGTTTTCCTCCCACTTTCTTTTAACTTGCTTCACATTGGCCTTTTCAGCAGTCTGTTCTTTAATTCTTTCTTCAATCTGGTTCACTAGTTTGTGACCCATTCTACATGCCTGTTGTATGGAGGCGGGCTCGTGTGAACTTATATCTTCTTGGATTCTTTCCGGTAATCCTTTCACAAACGCGTCGATCTTCTCTTCCTCATCTTCGAACGCTCCCGGACACAATAGGCACAATTCTGTGAATCGTCTTTCATACGTGGTAATATCAAATCCTTGGGTTCGTAACCCTCTAAGTTCTGTCTTGAGCTTATTGACCTCGGTTCTGGGACGGTACTTCTCGTTCATCAAGTGCTTGAATGCTGACCACGGTAGTGCGTACGCATCGTCTTGTCCCACTTGCTCTAGATAGGTATTCCACCATGTTAACGCAGAACCTCTGAAGATATGCGTAGCGTACTTCACTTTGTCCTCTTCAGTACACTTACTTATGGCAAACACCGATTCAACCTTCTCGGTCCACCGTTTCAATCCGATCGGTCCTTCGGTTCCATCAAATTCCAAAGGTTTGCAGGCAGTGAATTCTTTGTAGGTGCATCCTACACGATTTCCTGTACTGCTAGATCCAAGGTTATTGTTGGTATGTAGCGCAGCCTGTACTGCGGCTATGTTTGAAGCTAGAAAAGTACGGAATTCCTCTTCATTCATATTCACGGTGTGTCGAGTAGTCGGTGCCATTTCCTTCAAAATAGTCAAATGGAACAAGTTAATCATACAGAATATTAAGAGTAGTTAATAGTATTTCGTAGCATAATATGAACTCATTTATAAAAGCTTTTTCTTCATATTAGCGTTTTATAAGTTTAAATTCGGGTAGTACCTACCCGTTAAGTTCATACTTAGTAGCTAATATACAATTCAACTACTACAATTCTATATGAAAAACTGATTATAATAATATTTCGCGTTCAAACTTTTACACAATATTTTACAAACTTACAATACCGCTTATTTTACATATAGCATGAAATATAGCACACAATAAATTTGATACAAGATGGTTGTGAAGATAATTTTAGCTAGTACACAAGTCGTTCAGCAAAGGCAATAAAGACACGTAATTCATACGTCCAGAAACAGGTCATGCATTCTGGTTTTACTAGGATTACTTCCTATCCTTGGTCTTGTGGAACATAACCGTTATGGCCGTTGATAAGACAGCGTGTTATAACGTTGTCAAAGGGACGAGGGTTATTTAATGTCCAACAGTCCCGTAACAATCTAAAAACCTCATTTCTTACCCCAATTACCGACTTCGTCACTTGTGGAAATGTTTTGTTTAATAGTTCTAGCCCGATGTTCTTGTTCTCACTTTGGTGAGAAGCGAACATTACTAATCCGTAAGCATAACATGCTTCTTTATGTTGCATGTTAGCCGCTTTTTCTAAATCACGAAGTTCAATATTCGGATATATTGAGTCAAAATAATTTCTTAACCCATTGCGTAAAATAGCATTTGGGTTCCCCGCAATATATGCGTCAAAGTAAACACATCGTAACTTATGGATTTCCCAATGTGATATCCCCCATCTTTCGAACGAAAGCCTTTTATAAACCAAGGCATTCTTGGAACGTTCTTCAAATGTCTTACAAACTGATCTCGCCTTAAATAGTTGTGCCGAAGAATTCTGACCGACTCTAGACAAGATTTCATCAATCATGTCTCCGGGTAGGTCTCTTAAAATATTGGGTTGTCTATCCATTTTGTGTTTTTATACTGTAAAATAGACAAGAGTTAGATTCATAAAAAAATACTTATTAATACAAGCAATTTTTACATATATCATAAATCATAAGCACACTATATTACATATATTACACCACACGAATACAACAATCTTATTCCGACTCGCTTGTTTCTTCTTCTTCGGTTTTGGTTCGTTTTGCCAAGTTTCTAGGGATATATGATGTTCCCCTAATACGAGCCGTCGTTTTCCACATTGGTTTAGAAAAACCTGGTGGTTTAGAGGTTCCCGGGTCATTGTTACAACTTAAGGACTTCGGGGGTTGACGATACATATAAAGTTCATCGGGGTTGGAATTAGATTTCTCTATTTTTATGCCCTTTCCCTTATTATTTTCTTTTGCCTTTTTAAATTCAGTTGGGGTAATTTCTATAACATCATCGGAATTCTCGTCGGAATCCGATTCATCGGAGAATTGGTAATCCTCCCAATATTTTGCTTCCTTGGCGGAAACACCATTGACCATAATTAACCTTGGTCGGTTGGTTGAGGATTTTCTTTTACTTAACCGTTTTATTATTTCCCCCACCGGTTCTATTTCTTCATCCGGTTCCGATTCTTCTTCCGGTTCCGATTCTTCTTCCGGTTCCGACTCTTCTTCCGGTTCCTCTTCGGGAACTTGTGAATCAGTCCACGAATCATTCCAATTTACATTTGACTCTTCATTATTATTAGGTGAGTCAATGGGACTTGTTCTAGAGGTAGACATCTATCACATAATATCAAACGCGTTAAGAGATTAATATATCACATAATATTCACATGTTAAAAATATATAGTTTCCAACAAAATTTGTTAAGCAATCATTTTTCAAGTAAACACGGTCGAAGTCCAGACTCACTAATGCATCCTAACAAACTCGATAAGACACACTAATGCAAAATTCTGGTTCTCTAAGACCAACGCTCGGATACCAACTGAAATGTCCCGTTCTTATTGATTAAAAACGTTCCATATTAATTGATTTCGTTGCGAGGTTTTGACCTCTATATGAGACGTTTTTCAAAGACTGCATTCATTATAAAACAAACCATAACCTTTATTTCATCAATAAAGGTTTAAAAAGCTTTACGTAGATTATCAAATAATGATAATCTAAAATATCCTGTTTACACACGACCATTACATAATGGTTTACAATACAAATATGTTACAACAAAATAAGTTTCTTGAATGCAGTTTTTACACAATATCATACAAGCATGGACTCCAAATCTCGTCCTTATTTAAGTATGTGACAGTGGAAGCTCTTAATAATCACCTGAGAATAAACATGCTTAAAACGTCAACAAAAATGTTGGTGAGTTATAGGTTTAACCTATATATATCAAATCATAATAATAGACCACAAGATTTCATATTTCAATACACATCTCATACATAGAGATAAAAATCATTCATATGGTGAACACCTGGTAACCGACATTAACAAGATGCATATATAAGAATATCCCCATCATTCCGGGACACCCTTCGGATATGATATAAATTTCGAAGTACTAAAGCATCCGGTACTTTGGATGGGGTTTGTTAGGCCCAATAGATCTATCTTTAGGATTCGCGTCAATTAGGGTGTCTGTTCCCTAATTCTTAGATTACCAGACTTAATAAAAAGGGGCATATTCGATTTCGATAATTCAACCATAGAATGTAGTTTCACGTACTTGTGTCTATTTTGTAAATCATTTATAAAACCTGCATGTATTCTCATCCCAAAAATATTAGATTTTAAAAGTGGGACTATAACTCACTTTCACAGATTTTTACTTCGTCGGGAAGTAAGACTTGGCCACTGGTTGATTCACGAACCTATAACAATATATACATATATATCAAAGTATGTTCAAAATATATTTACAACACTTTTAATATATTTTGATGTTTTAAGTTTATTAAGTCAGTTGTCCTCGTTAGTAACCTACAACTAGTTGTCCACAGTTAGATGTACAGAAATAAATCGATAAATATTATCTTGAATCAATCCACGACCCAGTGTATACGTATCTCAGTATTGATCACAACTCAAACTATATATATTTTGGAATCAACCTCAACCCTGTATAGCTAACTCCAACATTCACATATAGAGTGTCTATGGTTGTTCCAAAATATATATAGATGTGTCGACATGATAGGTCGAAACATTGTATACGTGTCTATGGTATCTCAAGATTACATAATATACAATACAAGTTGATTAAGTTATGGTTGGAATTGATTTGTTACCAATTTTCACGTAGCTAAAATGAGAAAAATTATCCAATCTTGTTTTACCCATAACTTCTTCATTTTAAATCTGTTTTGAGTGAATCAAATTGCTATGGTTTCATATTGAAATCTATTTTATGAATCTAAACATAAAAAGTATAGGTTTATAGTCGGAAAAATAAGTTACAAGTCATTTTTGTAAAGGTAGTCATTTCAGTCGAAAGAACGACGTCTAGATGACCATTTTAGAAAACATACTTCCATTTTGAGTTTAACCATAATTTTTGGATATAGTTTCATGTTCATAATAAAAATCATTTTCTCAGAATAACAACTTTTAAATCAAAGTTTATCATAGTTTTTAATTAACTAACCCAAAACAGCCCGCGGTGTTACTACGACGGCGTAAATCCGGTTTTACGGTGTTTTTCGTGTTTCTAGGTTTTAAATCATTAAGTTAGCATATCATATAGATATATAACATGTGTTTAGTTGATTTTAAAAGTCAAGTTAGAAGGATTAACTTTTGTTTGCGAACAAGTTTAGAATTAACTAAACTATGTTCTAGTGATTACAAGTTTAAACCTTCGAATAAGATAGCTTTATATGTATGAATCGAATGATGTTATGAACATCATTACTACCTTAAGTTCCTTGGATAAACCTACTGGAAAAGAAAAAAATGGATCTAGCTTCAACGGATCCTTGGATGGCTCGAAGTTCTTGAAGCAGAATCATGACACGAAAACAAGTTCAAGTAAGATCATCACTTGAAATAAGATTGTTATAGTAATAGAAATTGAACCAAAGTTTGAATATGATTATTACCTTGTATTAGAATGATAACCTACTGTAAGAAACAAAGATTTCTTGAGGTTGGATGATCACCTTACAAGATTGGAAGTGAGCTAGCAAACTTGAAAGTATTCTTGATTTTATGTAACTAGAACTTGTAGAATTTATGAAGAACACTTAGAACTTGAAGATAGAACTTGAGAGAGATCAATTAGATGAAGAAAATTGAAGAATGAAAGTGTTTGTAGGTGTTTTTGGTCGTTGATGTATGGATTAGATATAAAGGATATGTAATTTTGTTTTCATGTAAATAAGTCATGAATGATTACTCATATTTTTGTAATTTTATGAGATATTTCATGCTAGTTGCCAAATGATGGTTCCCACATGTGTTAGGTGACTCACATGGGCTGCTAAGAGCTGATCATTGGAGTGTATATACCAATAGTACATACATCTAAAAGCTGTGTATTGTACGAGTACGAATACGGATGCATACGAGTAGAATTGTTGATGAAACTGAACGAGGATGTAATTGTAAGCATTTTTGTTAAGTAGAAGTATTTTGATAAGTGTATTGAAGTCTTTCAAAAGTGTATAAATACATATTAAAACACTACATGTATATACATTTTAACTGAGTCGTTAAGTCATCGTTAGTCGTTACATGTAAGTGTTGTTTTGAAACCTTTAGGTTAACGATCTTGTTAAATGTTGTTAACCCAAAGTTTATAATATCAAATGAGATTTTAAATTATTATAATATCATGATATTATCATGTATGAATATCTCTTAATATGATATATATACATTAAATGTCTTTACAACGATAATCGTTACATATATGTCTCGTTTAAAAATCATTAAGTTAGTAGTCTTGTTTTTACATATGTAGTTCATTGTTAATATACTTAATGATATGTTTACTTATCATAGTATCATGTTAACTATATATATATATATATATATATCCATATATATGTCATCATATAGTTTTTACAAGTTTTAACGTTCGTGAATCACCGGTCAACTTGGGTGGTCAATTGTCTATATGAAACATATTTCAATTAATCAAGTCTTAACAAGTTTGATTGCTTAAAATGTTGGAAACATTTAATCATGTAAATATCAATCTCAATTAATATATATAAACATGGAAAAGTTCGGGTCACTACAACTGTAGTGGCACGAACTTTTCCATGTTTATATATATTAAATGAAATTGTTATTTACATGATTAAGTGTTTCCAACATGTTAAGCAATCAAACTTGTTAAGACTTGATTAATTGAAATATGTTTCATATAGACAATTGACTACCCAAGTTGACTGGTGATTCACGAATATATGATTATATATATAGTTAACATGATATTATGATAAGTAAGTATCTCATTAGGTATTTTAACAATGAGTTATATACATAAAATTGTGTTTATTGAATTAAGAAACTTGAAACGATATATATAACGAATATCGTTATAACAACGTCTTACTAATTACCTATGAATCATATTAAGATATTGTTACACTATGTTTAATCATGATAAATGATAAGTAAACATGTCATTATGTATATTAACAATGAACTACATATATAAAAACAAGACTACTAACTTAAGGATTTCGAAACGAGACATATATGTAACGATTATCGTTGTAACGACATTTAAATGTATATATATTATATTAAGATATATTAATATATAATAATATCATGATAATATAATAATTTAACATCTCATTAGATATAATAAACATTGGGTTAACAACATTTAACAAGATCGTTAACTTAAAGGTTTCAAATCAACATTTACATGTAACGACTAACGATAACTTAACGACTCAGTTAAAATGTATATACATGTAGTGTTTTAATATGTATTCATACACTTTTGAAAGACTTTAAGATACTTATCAAAATACTTCTACTTAACAAAAATGCTTACAATTACATCCTCGTTCAGTTTCATCAACAATTCTACTCGTATGCACCCGTATTCGTACTCGTACAATACACAGATTTTAGATGTATGTACTATTGGTATATACACTCCAATTATCAGCTCTTATTAGCCCATGTGAGTCATCTAACATATGTGAGAACCATCATTTGGCAACTAGCATGAAATATCTCATAAAATTACAAAAATATTAGTAATCATTCATGACTTATTTACATGAAAACAAAATTACATATCCTTTATATCTAATCCATATAACAACGACCAAAAACACCTACAAACACTTTCATTCTTCAATTTTCTTCATCTAATTGATCTCTCTCAAGTTCTATCTTCAAGTTCTAAGTGTTCTTCATAAATTCTATAAGTTCTAGTTTCATAAAATCAAGAATACTTCCAAGTTTGCTAGCTTACTTCCAATCTTGTAAAGTGATCATCCAACCTCAAGAAATCTTTCTTATTTACAGTAATATATCTTTCTAATACAAGGTAATACTCATATTCAAACTCTGATTCAAATTCTATAACTATAACAATCTTATTTCGAGTGGAAATCTTACTTGAACTTGTTTTCGTGTCATGATTCTGCTTCAAGAACTTTCAAGCCATCAAAGGATCCTTTGAAGCTAGATCTATTTTTCTCATTTCCAGTAGGTTTATCCACAAAACCTGAGGTAGTAATGATGTTCATAACATCATTCGATTCATATATATAAAACTAACTTATTCGAAGGTTTAAACTTGAAATCACTAGAACATAGTTTAGTTAATTCTAAACTTGTTCGG
Source organism: Rutidosis leptorrhynchoides (assembly GCF_046630445.1). Lineage (NCBI taxonomy): Eukaryota > Viridiplantae > Streptophyta > Magnoliopsida > Asterales > Asteraceae > Rutidosis > Rutidosis leptorrhynchoides. Next base: position 447,702,348 of record NC_092336.1, read on the forward strand.
AAACAAAAGTTAATCCTTCTAACTTGATTTTTAAAATCAACTAAACACATGTTCTATATCTATATGATATGCTAATTTAATGATTTAAAATCGGAAAACACGAAAAACACCGTAAAACCGGATATACGCCGTCGTAGTAACACCGCGGGCTGTTTTGGGTTAGTTAATTAAAAACTATGATAAACTTTGATTTAAAGTTGTTCTTCTGGGAAAATGATTTTTCTTATGAACATGAAACTATATCCAAAAATGATGGTTAAACTCAAAGTGAAAGTATGTTTTCCAAAATGGTCATCAACACGTCGTTCTTTCGACTGAAATGACTACCTTTACAAAAATGACTTGTAACTTATTTTTCAAACTATAAATCTATACTTTTTATGTTTAGATTCATAAAATAGAGTTCAATATGAAACCATAGCAATTTGATTCACTCAAATCGGATTTAAAACGAAGAAGTTATGGGTAAAACAAGATTGGATATTTTTTGATTGTTGTAGCTACGGGAAATATTGTAACAATTCTATACAAATCATATCCTAGCTAACTTATATTATATTATATATGTATTCTAATATATTATGTAATCTTGGGATACCATAGACACGTATGCAAATGTTTTGACATATCTATCGACCCATGTATATATATTATTTGGAACAACCATAGACACTCTATATGCAGTAATGTTGGAGTTAGCTATACAGGGTTGAGGTTGATTCCAAGAATATATATACTTTGAGTTGTGATCTATCCTGAGACGTGTATACACTGGGTCGTGGATTGATTCAAGATAATATATATCGATTTATTTTTGTACATCTAATTGTGGACAACTAGTTGTAGGTTACTAACGAGGACAACTGACTTAATAAACTTAAAACATTAAAACGTATTAAAAATGTTGTAAATATATTTTGAACATACTTTGATATATATGTACATATTTGTTATAGGTTCGTGAATCGACCAGTGGCCAAGTCTTACTTCCCGACGAAGTAAAAATCTGTGAAAGTGAGTTATAGTCCCACTTTTAAAATCTAATATTTTAGGATGTGAATACATGCAGTTTTATAAATGTTTTACGAAATAGACACAAGTAAATGAAACTACATTATATGGGTGAATGATCGAAGCCGAATATGCCCCTTTTGCTTGGTAGCCTAAGAATTAGTAAACCGATCTACTAATTGACGCGAATCCTAAAAATAGATCTATTGGGCCTAACGAACCCCATCCAAAGTACCGGATGCTTTAGTACTTCGAATTCGTTTATATCATGTCCGAAGGATTTCCCGAAATGATAGGGGATATTCTTATATTCATCTTGTTAATGTCGGTTACCAGGTGTTCACCATACGAATGAATTTTATCTCTATGTATGGGATGTATATTGAAATATGAATTCTTGTGGTCTATTATTATGATTTAATAATATATAGGTTAAACTTATAACTCACCAACATTTTTGTTGACGTTTTAAGCATGTTTATTCTCAGGTGATTATTAAGAGCTTCCGCTGTTACATACTAAAATAAGGACAAGATTTGGAGTCCATGCTTGTATGATATTATGTAAAAACTGCATTCAAGAAACTTATTTTTGATGTAATATATTCTTATTGTAAACCATTATGTAATGGTCGTGTGTAAACGGTATATTTTAGATTATCATTAGTTAATAATCTACGTAATGCTTTTTAAACCTTTATAGATAAAATAAAGGTTATGGTTGTTTTAAAAATGAATGCAGTCTTTGAAAAACATCTCTTATAGAGGTCAAAACCTCGCGACAAAATCAATTAATATGGAACGTTTATAATCAATATGAACGGGACATTTCAAAGAGTTGAGGCCGTATGAAAAGTTGTTTGAAATTCGAGAAGATATTTATGAGCAATTGACTTTAGAGTTCTTTTTGATGGTTAGTTGTCGACCAAGAGCTACTCCGATCGAGGAGAGTTTCTTGACGTTTAGGTTAGGCGGATTAGATCGTGGTATGAGTAAAATTGGTTTAGCTCGGGCATTGGATTTGTATCCCGAATTGGAAGACAATGATTTGAGGTGGATTTTAATACAGAGTAAAGTGTTCGGGCAAGAAACTTTTAGTGAAAGTGAGTATTGGCCAACTGTGGCAAAAGACACCACGGGTCCTTTTAGTGCGAGTAGAAGTTTTGGGTCGATGTTTCGATTACCGGAGGACCGTATGATTTTTAAAATGATTTCACATATGTTCATGGCACTGGGAATGCGAATAAAGTGCAGCGAAGGGATCTTTGGATTTTACAACAAATTAAATTGAGAAAACGTATTGATGTGCCTTGTATGGTAGGAGTTTGGTTACAGGAGGTTGGTACGGATAGATGCACGGAACGCGCTTTGTTAGGTGGGCATTTGGTGACTCGGTTTGCTTGGGCATTTTCAGTTCCTACTAATAGGTGTGATAGGTTGGAAATTGAGGAGATGCCTACTAATCTTTTATTTTTCTCAAAAGCCGAATTTATTAAGAGAAGTCAAAGAGGTTGGGTGTTATGGGATGATGAAAAACAACAACAACAACAACAACAACAACAACAACAACAACAACAACAACAACAACAACAACAACAACAACAACAACAACAACAACAACAACAACAACAACAACAACAACAACAACAACAACAACAACAACAACAACAACAACAACAACTGTAGTGACCCGAACTTTTCCATGTTTATATATATTAAATGAGATTGATATTTACATGATTAAATGTTTCCAACATGTTAAGCAATCAAACTTGTTAAGACTTGATTAATTGAAATATGTTTCATATAGACAATTGACCACCCAAGTTGACCGGTGATTCACGAACGTTAAAACTTGTAAAAACTATATGATGACATATATATGGATATATATATAGTTAACATGATACTATGATAAGTAAACATATCATTAAGTATATTAACAATGAACTACATATGTAAAAACAAGACTACTAACTTAATGATTTTGAAACGAGACATATATGTAACGATTATCGTTGTAACGACATTTAATGTATATATATCATATTAAGAGATATTCGTACATCATAATATCATGATAATATAATAATTTAAAATCTCATTTGATATTATAAACATTGGGCTAACAACATTTAACAAGATCGTTAACCTAAAGGTTTCAAAACAACACTTACATGTAACGACTAACGATGACTTAACGACTCAGTTAAAATGTATATACATGTAGTGTTTTAATATGTATTCATACACTTTTGAAAGACTTCAAGACACTTATCAAAATACTTCTACTTAACAAAAATGCTTAAAATTACATCCTCGTTCAGTTTCATCAACAATTCTACTCGTATGCATCCGTATTCGTACTCGTACAATACACAGCTTTTAGATGTATGTACTATTGGTATATACACTCCAATGATCAGCTCTTAGCAGCCCATGTGAGTCACCTAACACATGTGGGAGCCATCATTTGGCAACTAGCATGAAATATCTCATAAAATTACAAAAATATGAGTAATCATTCATGACTTATTTACATGAAAACAAAATTACATATCCTTTATATCTAATCCATACACCAACGACCAAAAACACCTACAAACACTTTCATTCTTCAATTTTCTTCATCTAATTGATCTCTCTCAAGTTCTATCTTCAAGTTCTAAGTGTTCTTCATAAATTCCAAAAGTTCTAGTTTCATAAAATCAAGAATACTTTCAAGTTTGCTAGCTCACTTCCAATCTTGTAAGGTGATCATCCAACCTCAAGAAATCTTTGTTTCTTACAGTAGGTTATCATTCTAATACAAGGTAATAATCATATTCAAACTTTGGTTCAATTTCTATAACTATAACAATCTTATTTCAAGTGATGATCTTACTTGAACTTGTTTTCGTGTCATGATTCTGCTTCAAGAACTTCGAGCCATCCAAGGATCCGTTGAAGCTAGATCCATTTTTCTCTTTTCCAGTAGGTTTATCCAAGGAACTTAAGGTAGTAATGATGTTCATAACATCATTCGATTCATACATATAAAGCTATCTTATTCGAAGGTTTAAACTTGTAATCACTAGAACATAGTTTAGTTAATTCTAAACTTGTTCGCAAACAAAAGTTAATCCTTCTAACTTGACTTTTAAAATCAACTAAACACATGTTCTATATCTATATGATATGCTAACTTAATGATTTAAAACCGGGAAACACGAAAAACACCGTAAAACCGGATTTACGCCGTCGTAGTAACACCGCGGGCTGTTTTGGGTTAGTTAATTAAAAACTATGATAAACTTTGATTTAAAAGTTGTTATTCTGAGAAAATTATTTTTATTATGAACATGAAACTATATCCAAAAATTATGGTTAAACTCAAAGTGGAAGTATGTTTTCTAAAATGGTCATCTAGACGTCGTTCTTTCGACTGAAATGACTACCTTTACAAAAATGACTTGTAACTTATTTTTCCGACTATAAACCTATACTTTTTCTGTTTAGATTCATAAAATAGAGTTCAATATGAAACCATAGCAATTTGATTCACTCAAAACGGATTTAAAATGAAGAAGTTATGGGTAAAACAAGATTGGATAATTTTTCTCATTTTAGCTACGTGAAAATTGGTAACAAATCTATTCCAACCATAACTTAATCAACTTGTATTGTATATTATGTAATCTTGAGATACCATAGACACGTATACAATGTTTCGACCTATCATGTCGACACATCTATATATATTTCGGAACAACCATAGACACTCTATATGTGAATGTTGGAGTTAGCTATACAGGGTTGAGGTTGATTCCAAAATATATATAGTTTGAGTTGTGATCAATACTGAGATACGTATACACTGGGTCATGGATTGATTCAAGATAATATTTATCGATTTATTTCTGTACATCTAACTGTGGACAACTAGTTGTAGGTTACTAACGAGGACAGCTGACTTAATAAACTTAAAACATCAAAATATATTAAAAATGTTGTAAATATATTTTGAACATACTTTGATATATATGTATATATTGTTATAGGTTCATGAATCAACCAGTGGCCAAGTCTTACTTCCCGACGAAGTAAAAAAATCTGTGAAAGTGAGTTATAGTTCCACTTTTAAAATCTAATATTTTTGGGATGAGAATACATGCAGGTTTTATAAATGATTTACAAAATAGACACAAGTACGTGAAACTACATTCTATGGTTGAATTATTGAAATCGAATATGCCCCTTTTTATTAAGTCTGGTAATCTAAGAATTAGGAAACAGACACCCTAATTGACGCGAATCCTAAAGATAGATCTATTGGGCCTAACAAACCCCATCCAAAGTACCGGATGCTTTAGTACTTCGAAATTTATATCATATCCGAAGGGTGTCCCGGAATGATGGGGATATTCTTATATATGCATCTTGTTAATGTCGGTTACCAGGTGTTCACCATATGAATGATTTTTATCTCTATGTATGGGATGTGTATTGAAATATGAAATCTTGTGGTCTATTATTATGATTTGATATATATAGGTTAAACCTATAACTCACCAACATTTTTGTTGACGTTTTAAGCATGTTTATTCTCAGGTGATTATTAAGAGCTTCCGCTGTCGCATACTTAAATAAGGACGAGATTTGGAGTCCATGCTTGTATGATATTGTGTAAAAACTGCATTCAAGAAACTTATTTTGTTGTAACATATTTGTATTGTAAACCATTATGTAATGGTCGTGTGTAAACAGGATATTTTAGATTATCATTATTTGATAATCTACGTAAAGCTTTTTAAAACCTTTATCTATGAAATAAAGGTTATGGTTTGTTTTAAAAATGAATGCAGTCTTTGAAAAACGTCTCATATAGAGGTCAAAACCTCGCAACGAAATCAATTAATATGGAACGTTTTTAATCAATAAGAACGGGACATTTCAGTTGGTATCAGAGCGTTGGTCTTAGAGAACCAGAATTTTGCATTAGTGTGTCTTATCGAGTTTGTTAGGATGCATTAGTGAGTCTGGACTTCGACCGTGTTTACTTGAAAAATGATTGCTTAACAAATTTTGTTGGAAACTATATATTTTTAACATGTGAATATTATGTGATATATTAATCTCTTAACGCGTTTGATATTATGTGATAGATGTCTACCTCTAGAACAAGTCCCATTGACTCACCTAATAATAATGAAGAGTCAAATGTAAATTGGAATGATTCGTGGACTGATTCACAAGTTCCCGAAGAGGAACCGGAAGAAGAGTCGGAACCGGAAGAAGAATCGGAACCGGAAGAAGAAATAGAACCGGTGGGGGAAATAATAAAACGGTTAAGTAAAAGAAAATCCTCAACCAACCGACCAAGGTTAATTATGGTCAATGGTGTTTCCGCCAAGGAAGCAAAATATTGGGAGGATTACCAATTCTCCGATGAATCTGATTCCGACGAGAATTCCGATGATGTTATAGAAATTACCCCAACTGAATTTAAAAAGGCAAAAGAAAATAATAAGGGAAAGGGCATAAAAATAGGGAAATCTAATTCCAACCCCGATGAACTTTATATGTATCGTCAACCCCCGAAGTCCTTAAGTTGTAACAATGACCCGGGAACCTCTAAACCACCAGGTTTTTCTAAACCAATGTGGATAACGACGGCTCGTATTAGGGGAACATCATATATTCCTAGAAACTTGGCAAAACGAACCAAAACCGAAGAAGAAGAAACAAGCGAGTCGGAATAAGATAGTTGTATTCGTGTGGTGTAATATAAGTAATATAGTGTGCTTATGCTTTATGATATATGTAAAAATTGCTTGTATTAATAAGTATTTTTTTTTTATGAATCTAACTCTTGTCTATTTTACAGTATAAAAACACAAAATGGATAGACAACCCAATATTTTAAGAGACCTACCCGAAGACATGATTGATGAAATCTTGTCTAGAGTCGGTCAGAATTCTTCGGCACAACTATTTAAGGCGAGATCAGTTTGTAAGACATTTGAAGAACGTTCCAAGAATGCCTTAGTTTATAAAAGGCTTTCGTTCGAAACATGGGGGATATCACATTGGGAAATCCATAAGTTACGATGTGTTTACTTTGATGCATATATTGCGGGGAACCCAAATGCTATTTTACGCAATGGGTTAAGAAATTATTTTGACTCAATATATCCGAATATTGGACTTCGTGATTTAGAAAAAGTGGCTAACATGCAACATAAAGAAGCATGTTATGCTTACGGATTAGTAATGTTCGCTTCTCACCAAAGTGAGAACAAGAACATCGGCCTACAACTATTAAACAAAACGTTCCCACAAGTGACGGAGTCGGTAATTGGGGTAAGAAATGAGGTTTTTAGATTGTTACGGGACTGTTGGACATTACGTAACCCTCGTCCCTTTGACGACGTTACAACACGCTGTCTTATCAACGGCCATAACGGTTATGTTCCACAAGACCAAGGATGGGAAGTAGTCCTAGTAAAACCAGAATGCATGACTTGTTTCTGGACGTATGAATTACGTGTCTTTATTGCCTTTGCTGAACGACTTGTGTACTAGCTAGAATTATCTTCACAACTATCTTGTATCAAAGTTATTGTGTGATATATTTCATGCTTTATGTAAAATAAGCGGTATTGTAAGTTTGTAAAATATTGTATAAAAGTTTGAACGCGAAATATTATTATAATCAGTTTTTCATATAGAATTGTAGTAGTTGAATTGTATATTTGCTATTAAGTATGAACTTAACGGGTAGGTACTACCCGAATTTAAACTTATAAAACGCTAATATGAAGAAAAAGCTTTTATAAATGAGTTCATATTATGCTACGAAATACTATTAACTACTCTTAATATTCTGTATGATTAACTTGTTCCATTTGACTATTTTGAAGGAAATGGCACCGACTACTCGACACACCGTGAATATGAATGAAGAGGAATTCCGTACTTTTCTAGCTTCAAACATAGCCGCAGTACAGGCTGCGCTACATACCAACAATAACCTTGGATCTAGCAGTACAGGAAATCGTGTAGGATGCACCTACAAAGAATTCACTGCCTGCAAACCTTTGGAATTTGATGGAACCGAAGGACCGATCGGATTGAAACGGTGGACCGAGAAGGTCGAATCGGTGTTTGCCATAAGTAAGTGTACTGAAGAGGACAAAGTAAAGTACGCTACGCATACCTTCACAGGTTCTGTGTTAACATGGTGGAATACCTATCTAGAGCAAGTGGGACAAGACGATGCGTACGCACTACCGTGGTCAGCATTCAAGCACTTGATGAACGAGAAGTACCGTCCCAGAACTGAGGTCAATAAGCTCAAGACAGAACTTAGAGGGTTACGAACCCAAGGATTTGATATTACCACGTACGAAATACGATTCACAGAATTGTGCCTATTGTGTCCGGGAGCATTCGAAGATGAGGAAGAGAAGATCGACGCGTTTGTGAAAGGATTACCGGAAAGAATCCAAGAAGATATAAGTTCACACGAGCCCGCCTCCATACAACAGACATGTAGAATGGCTCACAAACTAGTGAACCAGATTGAAGAAAGAATTAAAGAACAGACTGCTGAAGAGGCCAATGTGAAGCAAGTCAAAAGAAAGTGGGAGGAAAACGGTGATAAGAATCACCAATACAACAACAACAGCAATTACAACAATAATCGCAACAATTATCCCAACAATCGCAACATCAATCGCAACTACAACAAACGGCCCAACAACAACAACAACCACAACAACAACAACAACAACAACAACAACAACAACAACAACAACAACAATCATCCCAACAACAATAATAACCGCAACAACAACAACAATCAGAAGCAGCTATGCCAAAGGTGTGAAAAGTATCACTCGGGGTTCTGCACCAAATTTTGCAACAAGTGTAAAAGAAATGGTCATAGCGCGGTGAAGTGTGAGGTCTACGGACCAGGGGTTAATAGAACGAAAGGAACAAATGGTGTCGGAACGAGTAATGGCGAAGCAAGTAGTGTCGGAGCAAGTTATGCCAATGTAGTTTGTTATAAATGTGGAAAACCGGGCCACATTATTAGAAATTGCCCGAACCAGGAGAACACGAATGGACAAGGCCGCGGAAGAGTTTTCAATATTAATGCGGCAGAGGCACAAGAAGACCCGGAGCTTATTACGGGTACGTTTCTTATTGACAATAAACCTGCTTACGTTTTATTTGATTCGGGTGCGGATAGAAGCTATATGAGTAGAGATTTTTGTGCTAAATTAAGTTGTCCATTGACGCGTTTGGATAGTAAATTTTTACTCGAATTAGCAAATGGTAAATTAATTTCAGCAGATAATATATGTCGGAATCGAGAAATTAAACTGGTTAGCGAAACATTTAAGATTGATTTGATACCAGTAGAGTTAGGGAGTTTTGATGTGATAATCGGTATGGACTGGTTGAAAGAAGCGAAAGCAGAGATCGTTTGTTACAAAAATGCAATTCGCATTATACGAGAAAAAGGAAAACCCTTAATGGTGTACGGAGAAAAGGGCAACACGAAGCTACATCTTATTAGTAATTTGAAGGCACAAAAACTAATAAGAAAAGGTTGCTATGCTGTTCTAGCACACGTCGAGAAAGTACAAACTGAAGAAAAGAGCATCAATGATGTTCCCGTCGCAAAAGAAATTCCCGATGTATTTCTGAAAGAATTACCGGGATTACCCCCACATCGATCCGTTGAATTTCAAATAGATCTTGTACCAGGAGCTGCACCAATAGCTCGTGCTCCTTACAGACTCGCACCCAGCGAGATGAAAGAATTGCAAAGCCAATTACAAGAACTTTTAGAGCATGGTTTCATTCGACCAAGCACATCACCGTGGGGAGCTCCTGTTTTGTTTGTCAAGAAGAAAGATGGTACATTCAGGTTGTGTATCGACTACCGAGAGTTGAACAAACTTACCATCAAGAACCGCTACCCACTACCGAGAATCGACGACTTATTTGATCAACTACAAGGCTCGTCTGTTTATTCAAAGATTGACTTACGTTCCGGGTATCATCAAATGCGGGTGAAAGAAGATGATATTCCAAAGACTGCTTTCAGAACACGTTACGGTCATTACGAGTTTATGGTCATGCCGTTTGGTTTAACTAATGCACCAGCTGTGTTCATGGACCTTATGAACCGAGTGTGTGGACCATACCTTGACAAGTTTGTCATTGTTTTCATTGATGACATACTTATTTACTCAAAGAATGACCAAGAACACGGTGAACATTTGAGAAAGGTGTTAGAAGTATTGAGGAAGGAAGAATTGTACGCTAAGTTTTCAAAGTGTGCATTTTGGTTGGAAGAAGTTCATTTCCTCGGTCACATAGTGAACAAAGAAGGTATTAAGGTGGATCCGGCAAAGATAGAAACTGTTGAAAAGTGGGAAACCCCGAAAACTCCGAAACACATACGCCAGTTTTTAGGACTAGCTGGTTACTACAGAAGGTTCATCCAAGACTTTACCAGAATAGCAAAACCCTTGACTGTATTAACGCATAAAGGGAAGAAATTTGAATGGAATGATGAACAAGAGAAAGCGTTTCAATTATTGAAGAAAAAGCTAACTACGGCACCTATATTGTCATTGCCTGAAGGGAATGATGATTTTGTGATTTATTGTGACGCTTCAAAGCAAGGTCTCGGTTGTGTATTAATGCAACGAACGAAGGTGATTGCTTATGCGTCTAGACAATTGAAGATTCACGAACAAAATTATACGACGCATGATTTGGAATTAGGCGCGGTTGTTTTTGCATTAAAGACTTGGAGGCACTACTTATATGGGGTCAAAACTATTATATATACAGACCACAAAAGTCTTCAACACATATTTAATCAGAAACAACTGAATATGAGGCAGCGTAGGTGGATTGAATTATTGAATGATTACGACTTTGAGATTCGTTACCACCCGGGGAAGGCAAATGTGGTAGCCGATGCCTTGAGTAGGAAGGACAGAGAACCCATTCGAGTAAAATCTATGAATATAATGATTCATAATAACCTTACTACTCAAATAAAGGAGGCGCAACAAGGAGTTTTAAAAGAGGGAAATTTAAAGGATGAAATACCCAAAGGATCGGAGAAGCATCTTAATATTCGGGAAGACGGAACCCGATATAGGGCTGAAAGGATTTGGGTACCAAAATTTGGAGATATGAGAGAAATGGTACTTAGAGAAGCTCATAAAACCAGATACTCAATACATCCTGGAACGGGGAAGATGTACAAGGATCTCAAGAAACATTTTTGGTGGTCGGGTATGAAAGCCGATGTTGCTAAATACGTAGGAGAATGTTTGACGTGTTCTAAGGTCAAAGCTGAGCATCAGAAACCATCAGGTCTCCTTCAACAACCCGAAATCCCGGAATGGAAATGGGAAAACATTACCATGGATTTCATCACTAAATTGCCAAGGACTGCAAGTGGTTTTGATACTATTTGGGTAATAGTTGATCGTCTCACCAAATCAGCACACTTCCTGCCAATAAGAGAAGATGACAAGATGGAGAAGTTAGCACGACTGTATTTGAAGGAAGTCGTCTCCAGACATGGAATACCAATCTCTATTATCTCTGATAGGGATGGCAGATTTATTTCAAGATTCTGGCAGACATTACAGCAAGCATTAGGAACTCGTCTAGACATGAGTACTGCCTATCATCCACAAACTGATGGGCAGAGTGAAAGGACGATACAAATGCTTGAAGACATGCTACGAGCATGTGTTATTGATTTCGGAAACAGTTGGGATTGACATCTACCGTTAGCAGAATTTTCCTACAACAATAGCTACCATTCAAGCATTGAGATGGCGCCGTTTGAAGCACTTTATGGTAGAAAGTGCAGGTCTCCGATTTGTTGGAGTGAAGTGGGGGATAGACAGATTACGGGTCCGGAGATTATATAAGAAACTACCGAGAAGATCATCCAAATTCAACAACGGTTAAAAACCGCCCAAAGTTGACAAAAGAGCTACGCTGACATTAAAAGAAAAGATATAGAATTTGAAATTGGAGAGATGGTCATGCTTAAAGTTGCACCTTGGAAAGGCGTTGTTCGATTTGGTAAACGAGGGAAATTAAATCCAAGGTATATTGGACCATTCAAGATTATTGATCGTGTCGGACCAGTAGCTTACCGACTTGAGTTACCTCAACAACTCGCGGCTGTACATAACACTTTCCACGTCTCGAATTTGAAGAAATGTTTTGCTAAAGAAGATCTCACTATTCCGTTAGATGAAATCCAAATCAACGAAAAACTCCAATTCATCGAAGAACCCGTCGAAATAATGGATCGTGAGGTTAAAAGACTTAAGCAAAACAAGATACCAATTGTTAAGGTTTGATGGAATGCTCATAGAGGACCTGAGTTCACCTGGGAGCGTGAAGATCAGATGAAGAAGAAATACTCGCATCTATTTCCAGAAGATTCGTCAACACCTTCAACAGCTTAAAATTTCGGGACGAAATTTATTTAACGGGTAGGTACTGTAGTGACCCGAACTTTTCCATGTTTATATATATTAAATGAGATTGATATTTACATGATTAAATGTTTCCAACATGTTAAGCAATCAAACTTGTTAAGACTTGATTAATTGAAATATGTTTCATATAGACAATTGACCACCCAAGTTGACCGGTGATTCACGAACGTTAAAACTTGTAAAAACTATATGATGACATATATATGGATATATATATATAGTTAACATGATACTATGATAAGTAAACATATCATTAAGTATATTAACAATGAACTACATATGTAAAAACAAGACTACTAACTTAATGATTTTGAAACGAGACATATATGTAACGATTATCGTTGTAACGACATTTAATGTATATATATCATATTAAGAGATATTCGTACATCATAATATCATGATAATATAATAATTTAAAATCTCATTTGATATTATAAACATTGGGTTAACAACATTTAACAAGATCGTTAACCTAAAGGTTTCAAAACAACACTTACATGTAACGGCTAACGATGACTTAACGACTCAGTTAAAATGTATATACATGTAGTGTTTTAATATGTATTCATACACTTTTGAAAGACTTCAAGACACTTATCAAAATACTTCTACTTAACAAAAATGCTTAAAATTACATCCTCGTTCAGTTTCATCAACAATTCTACTCGTATGCATCCGTATTCGTACTCGTACAATACACAGCTTTTAGATGTATGTACTATTGGTATATACACTCCAATGATCAGCTCTTAGCAGCCCATGTGAGTCACCTAACACATGTGGGAGCCATCATTTGGCAACTAGCATGAAATATCTCATAAAATTACAAAAATATGAGTAATCATTCATGACTTATTTACATGAAAACAAAATTACATATCCTTTATATCTAATCCATACACCAACGACCAAAAACACCTACAAACACTTTCATTCTTCAATTTTATTCATCTAATTGATCTCTCTCAAGTTCTATCTTCAAGTTCTAAGTGTTCTTCATAAATTCCAAAAGTTCTAGTTTCATAAAATCAAGAATACTTTCAAGTTTGCTAGCTCACTTCCAATCTTGTAAGGTGATCATCCAACCTCAAGAAATCTTTGTTTCTTACAGTAGGTTATCATTCTAATATAAGGTAATAATCATATTCAAACTTTGGTTCAATTTCTATAACTATAACAATCTTATTTCAAGTGATGATCTTACTTGAACTTGTTTTCGTGTCATGATTCTGCTTCAAGAACTTCGAGCCATCCAAGGATCCGTTGAAGCTAGATCCATTTTTCTCTTTTCCAGTAGGTTTATCCAAGGAACTTAAGGTAGTAATTATGTTCATAACATCATTCGATTCATACATATAAAGCTATCTTATTCGAAGGTTTAAACTTGTAATCACTAGAACATAGTTTAGTTAATTCTAAACTTGTTCGCAAACAAAAGTTAATCCTTCTAACTTGACTTTTAAAATCAACTAAACACATGTTATATATCTATATGATATGCTAACTTAATGATTTAAAACCTGGAAACACGAAAAACACCGTAAAACCGGATTTACGCCGTCGTAGTAACACCGCGGGCTGTTTTGGGTTAGTTAATTAAAAACTATGATAAACTTTGATTTAAAAGTTGTTATTCTGAGAAAATTATTTTTATTATGAACATGAAACTATATCCAAAAATTATGGTTAAACTCAAAGCGGAAGTATGTTTTCTAAAATGGTCATCTAGACGTCGTTCTTTCGACTGAAATGACTACCTTTACAAAAACGACTTGTAACTTATTTTTCCGACTATAAACCTATACTTTTTATGTTTAGATTCATAAAATAGAGTTCAATATGAAACCATAACAATTTGATTCACTCAAAACGGATTTAAAATGAAGAAGTTATGGGTAAAACAAGATTGGATAATTTTTCTCATTTTAGCTACGTGAAAATTGGTAACAAATCTATTCCAACCATAACTTAATCAACTTGTATTGTATATTATGTAATCATGAGATACCATAGACACGTATACAATGTTTCGACCTATCATGTCAACACATCTATATATATTTTGGAACAACCATAGACACTCTATATGTGAATGTTGGAGTTAGCTATACAGGGTTGAGGTTGATTCCAAAATATATATAGTTTGAGTTGTGATCAATACTGAGATATGTATACACTGGGTCGTGGATTGATTCAAGATAATATTTATCGATTTATTTCTGTACATCTAACTGTGGACAACTAGTTGTAGGTTACTAACGAGGACAGCTGACTTAATAAACTTAAAACATCAAAATATATTGAAAATGTTGTAAATATATTTTGAACATACTTTGATATATATGTATATATTGTTATAGGTTCATGAATCAACTAGTGGCCAAGTCTTACTTCCCGACGAAGTAAAAAAATCTGTGAAAGTGAGTTATAGTCCCACTTTTAAAATCTAATATTTTTGGGATGAGAATACATGCAGGTTTTATAAATGATTTACAAAATAGACACAAGTACGTGAAACTACATTCTATGGTTGAATTATTGAAATCGAATATGCCCCTTTTTATTAAGTCTGGTAATCTAAGAATTAGGAAACAGACACCCTAATTGACGCGAATCCTAAAGATAGATCTATTGGGCCTAACAAACCCCATCCAAAGTACCGGATGCTTTAGTACTTCGAAATTTATATCATATCCGAAGGGTGTCCCGGAATGATGGGGATATTCTTATATATGCATCTTGTTAATGTCGGTTACCAGGTGTTCACCATATGAATGATTTTTATCTCTATGTATGGGATGTGTATTGAAATATGAAATCTTGTGGTCTATTATTATGATTTGATATATATAGGTTAAACCTATAACTCACCAACATTTTTGTTGACGTTTTAAGCATGTTTATTCTCAGGTGATTATTAAGAGCTTCCGCTGTCGCATACTTAAATAAGGACGAGATTTGGAGTCCATGCTTGTATGATATTGTGTAAAAACTGCATTCAAGAAACTTATTTTGTTGTAACATATTTGTATTGTAAACCATTATGTAATGGTCGTGTGTAAACAGGATATTTTAGATTATCATTATTTGATAATCTACGTAAAGCTTTTTAAAACCTTTATCTATGAAATAAAGGTTATGGTTTGTTTTAAAAATGAATGCAGTCTTTGAAAAACGTCTCATATAGAGGTCAAAACCTCGCAATGAAATCAATTAATATGGAACGTTTTTAATCAATAAGAACGGGACATTTCAACAACAACAACAACAACAACAACAACAACAACAACGACAACGACGACAACGACAACGACAACGACAACGACAACGACAAAGACAACGACAACGACAACGACAACGACAACGACAACGACAACGACAACGACAACGACAACGACAACGACAACGACAACGACAACGACAACGACAACGACAATGACAACGAAAACGACAACGACAACGACAACGACACCAACACCAACACCAACACCAACAACAACACCAACACCAACACCAACACCAACACCAACACCAACACCAACACCAACAACAACAACAACAACAACAACAACAACAAGGTTATGGTGCTGGTCGTGGTCGCGGTTGTGGTGTTAGTCGATCAACTTATGAGGGAGGTAGTTCAAGTGGTGCAAACGTACAGGGTACGTGGGCACTTAGTGAAGAAAGTTGGGATTCTTCGGTAAACAGTGTGGATGGTATGCATTTGGAAATTCAGAATAATCAGTCAGCGTACAATGCTCAAGTGGAGCATAATCAGAGAATGTTGGAGGAATAATGAAAGCATAATGAGGATATGAGGGCTTGGCATCAGAATAGTTATGGTTCGATTAACACAGCGTTGGGGCAGTTTAGAACGGAGGTTGCTCATTTAGGTGAGCGATTTGATAGGGTTGAGTATAATGTGATGGGGATTCAAGTTCATAATCAGTGGGAGATTCATCAGCGGCAGATTCAGAGACAGATGCGTCGGACACCGGAGGCTTACATTCTGACGTGTACTACGATTCCTGACTATACAGCAGTTACTCCCCCGAGGCCGGATCCGTCGTATGACCCGTATCAGGCTTGCCAGGACATATATGGTGTGGCGTGGGACCCCTTCAGAGTTTTGTGGTCGAGTGAATGATTGGTCGTTGCACATGATGTTGTTGTAATTGGTGTTTAAGACTATTTATTTTATTTTGGCATGTGATAACTCTGAATGCTTGTAGGTTTTATTTATTTTGTGTGACTTGGATATTATTTTTGGGTGCAAGGTGTTTGGTCACCTCGGTGGTGCCACCTTGTGAAATGTCCCGTTCTTATTGATTAAAAACGTTCCATATTAATTGATTTCGTTGCGAGGTTTTGACCTCTATATGAGACGTTTTTCAAAGACTGCATTCATTTTTAAACAAACCATAACCTTTATTTCATCAATAAAGGTTTAAAAAGCTTTACGTAGATTATCAAATAATGATAATCTAAAATATCCTGTTTACACACGACCATTACATAATGGTTTACAATACAAATATATTACAACAAAATAAGTTTCTTGAATGCAGTTTTTACACAATATCATACAAGCATGGACTCCAAATCTTGTCCTTATTTAAGTATGCGACAGCGGAAGCTCTTAATAATCACCTGAGAATAAACATGCTTAAAACGTCAACAAAAATGTTGGTGAGTTATAGGTTTAACCTATATATATCAAATCGTAACAATAGACCACAAGATTTCATATTTCAATACACATCCCATACATAGAGATAAAAATCATTCATATGGTGAACACCTGGTAACCGACAATAACAAGATGCATATATAAGAATATCCCCATCATTCCGGGACACCCTTCGGATATGATATAAATTTCGAAGTACTAAAGCATCCGGTACTTTGGATGGGGTTTGTTAGGCCCAATAGATCTATCTTTAGGATTCGCGTCAATTAGGGTGTCTGTTCCCTAATTCTTAGATTACCAGACTTAATAAAAAGGGGCATATTCGATTTCGATAATTCAACCATAGAATGTAGTTTCACGTACTTGTGTCTATTTTGTAAATCATTTATAAAACCTGCATGTATTCTCATCCCAAAAATATTAGATTTTAAAAGTGGGACTATAACTCACTTTCACAAATTTTTACTTCGTCGGGAAGTAAGACTTGGCCACTGGTTGATTCACGAACCTATAACAATATATACATATATATCAAAGTATGTTCAAAATATATTTACAACACTTTTAATATATTTTGATGTTTTAAGTTTATTAAGTCAGCTGTCCTCGTTAGTAACCTACAACTAGTTGTCCACAGTTAGATGTACAGAAATAAATCGATAAATATTATCTTGAATCAATCCACGACCCAGTGTATACGTATCTCAGTATTGATCACAACTCAAACTATATATATTTTGGAATCAACCTCAACCCTGTATAGCTAACTCCAACATTCACATATAGAGTGTCTATGGTTGTTCCGAAATATATATAGATGTGTCGACATGATAGGTCGAAACATTGTATACGTGTCTATGGTATCTCAAGATTACATAATATATAATACAAGTTGATTAAGTTATGGTTGGAATAGATTTGTTACCAATTTTCACGTAGCTAAAATGAGAAAAATTATCCAATCTTGTTTTACCCATAACTTCTTCATTTTAAATCCGTTTTGAGTGAATCAAATTGCTATGGTTTCATATTGAACTCTATTTTATGAATCTAAACAAAAAAAGTATAGGTTTCTAGTCGGAAAAATAAGTTACAAGTCGTTTTTGTAAAGGTAGTCATTTCAGTCGAAAGAACGACGTCTAGATGACCATTTTAGAAAACATACTTCCACTTTGAGTTTAACCATAATTTTTGGATATAGTTTCATGTTCATAATAAAAATCATTTTCTCAGAATAACAACTTTTAAATCAAAGTTTATCATAGTTTTTAATTAACTAACCCAAAACAGCCCGCGGTGTTATTACGACGGCGTAAATCCGGTTTTACGGTGTTTTTCGTGTTTCCAGGTTTTAAATCATTAAGTTAGCATATCATATAGATATAGAACATGTGTTTAGTTGATTTTAAAAGTCAAGTTATAAGGATTAACTTTTGTTTGCGAACAAGTTTAGAATTAACTAAACTATGTTCTAGTGATTACAAGTTTAAACCTTCGAATAAGATAGCTTTATATGTATGAATCGAATGATGTTATGAACATCATTACTACCTTAAGTTCCTTGGATGAACCTACTGGAAAAGAGAAAAATGGATCTAGCTTCAATGGATCCTTGGATGGCTCAAAGTTCTTGAAGCAAAATCATGACACGAAAACAAGTTCAAGTAAGATCATCATTTGAAATAAGATTGTTATAGTTATAGAAATTGAACCAAAGTTTGAATATGATTATTACCTGGTATTAGAATGATAACCTACTGTAAGAAACAAAGATTTCTTGAGGTTGGATGATCACCTTACAAGATTGGAAGTGAGCTAGCAAACTTGAAAGTATTCTTGATTTTATGAAACTAGAACTTTTGGAATTTATGAAGAACACTTAGAACTTGAAGATAGAACTTGAGAGAGTTCAATTAGATGAAGAAAATTGAAGAATGAAAGTGTTTGTAGGTGTTTTTGGTCGTTGGTGTATGGATTAGATATAAAGGATATGTAATTTTGTTTTCATGTAAATAAGTCATGAATGATTACTCATATTTTTGTAATCTTATGAGATATTTCATGCTAGTTGCCAAATGATGGTTCCCACATGTGTTAGGTGACTCACATGGGCTGCTAAGAGCTGATCATTGGAGTGTATATACCAATAGTACATACATCTAAAAGCTGTGTATTGTACGAGTACGAATACGGGTGCATACGAGTAGAATTGTTGATGAAACTGAACGAGAATGTAATTGTAAGCATTTTTGTTAAATAGAAGTATTTTGATAAGTGTATTGAAGTCTTTCAAAAGTGTATAAATACATATTAAAACACTACATGTATATACATTTTAACTGAGTCGTTAAGTCATCGTTAGTCGTTACATGTAAGTGTTGTTTTGAAACCTTTAGGTTAACGATCTTGTTAAATGTTGTTAACCCAATGTTTATAATAACAAAAGAGATTTTAAATTATTATATTATCATGATATTATGATGTACGAATATCTCTTAATATGATATATATACATTAAATATCGTTACAACGATAAACGTTACATATATGTCTCGTTTCAAAATCATTAAGTTAGTAGTCTTGTTTTTACATATGTAGTTCATTGTTAATATAATTAATGATATGTTTACTTATCATAATATCATGTTAACTATATATATAACCATATATATGTCATCATATAGTTTTTTTTTAACAAGTTTTAACGTTCGTGAATCACCGGTCAACTTGAGTGGTCAATTGTCTATATGAAACCTATTTCAATTAATCAAGTCTTAACAAGTTTGATTGCTTAACATGTTGGAAACATTTAATCATGTAAACATCAATCTCAATTAATATATATAAACATGGAAAAGTTCGGGTCACTACAGTACCTACCCGTTAAATAAATTTCGTCCCGAAATTTTAAGCTGTTGAAGGTGTTGACGAATCTTCTGGAAATAGATGCGGGTATTTCTTCTTCATCTGATCTTCACGCTCCCAGGTGAACTCGGGTCCTCTACGAGCATTCCATCGAACCTTAACAATTGGTATCTTGTTTTGCTTAAGTCTTTTAACCTCACGATCCATTATTTCGACGGGTTCTTCGATGAATTGGAGTTTTTCGTTGATTTGGATTTCATCTAACGGAATAGTGAGATCTTCTTTAGCAAAACATTTCTTCAAATTCGAGACGTGGAAAGTGTTATGTACAGCCGCGAGTTGTTGAGGTAACTCAAGTCGGTAAGCTACTGGTCCGACACGATCAATAATCTTGAATGGTCCAATATACCTTGGATTTAATTTCCCTCGTTTACCAAATCGAACAACGCCTTTCCAAGGTGAAACTTTAAGCATGACCATCTCTCCAATTTCAAATTCTATATCTTTTCTTTTAATGTCAGCGTAGCTCTTTTGTCGACTTTGGGCGGTTTTCAACCGTTGTTGAATTTGGATGATCTTCTCGGTAGTTTCTTGTATAATCTCCGGACCCGTAATCTGTCTATCCCCCACCTCACTCCAACAAATCGGAGACCTGCACTTTCTACCATAAAGTGCTTCAAACGGCGCCATCTCAATGCTTGAATGGTAGCTGTTGTTGTAGGAAAATTCTGCTAACGGTAGATGTCGATCCCAACTGTTTCCGAAATCAATAACACATGCTCGTAGCATGTCTTCAAGCGTTTGTATCGTCCTTTCGCTCTGCCCATCAGTTTGTGGATGATAGGCAGTACTCATGTCTAGACGAGTTCCTAATGCTTGCTGTAATGTCTGCCAGAATCTTGAAATAAATCTGCCATCCCTATCAGAGATAATAGAGATTGGTATTCCATGTCTGGAGACGACTTCCTTCAAATACAGTCGTGCTAACTTCTCCATCTTGTCATCTTCTCTTATTGGTAGGAAGTGTGCTGATTTGGTGAGACGATCAACTATTACCCAAATAGTATCAAAACCACTTGCAGTCCTTGGCAATTTAGTGATGAAATCCATGGTAATGTTTTCCCATTTCCATTCCGGGATTTCGGGTTGTTGAAGTAGACCTGATGGTTTCTGATGCTCAGCTTTGACCTTAGAACACGTCAAACATTCTCCTACGTATTTAGCAACATCGGCTTTCATACCCGGCCACCAAAAATGTTTCTTGAGATCCTTGTACATCTTCCCCGTTCCAGGATGTATTGAGTATCTGGTTTTATGAGCTTCTCTAAGTACCATTTCTCTCATATCTCCAAATTTTGGTACCCAAATCCTTTCAGCCCTATACCGGGTTCCGTCTTCCCGAATATTAAGATGTTTCTCCGATCCTTTGGGTATTTCATCCTTTAAATTTCCCTCTTTTAAAACTCCTTGTTGCGCCTCCTTTATTTGAGTAGTAATGTTATTATGAATCATTATATTCATAGATTTTACTCGAATGGGTTCTCTATCCTTCCTGCTCAAGGCATCGGCTACCACATTTGCCTTCCCCGGGTGGTAACGAATCTCAAAATCGTAATCATTCAATAATTCAATCCACCTACGCTGCCTCATATTCAGTTGTTTCTGATTAAATATGTGTTGAAGACTTTTGTGGTCGGTATATATAATACTTTTGACCCCATATAAGTAGTGCCTCCAAGTCTTTAATGCAAAAACAACCGCGCCTAATTCCAAATCATGCGTCGTATAATTTTGTTCGTGAATCTTCAATTGTCTAGACGCATAAGCAATCACCTTCGTTCGTTGCATTAATACACAACCGAGACCTTGCTTTGATGCGTCACAATAAATCACAAAATCATCATTCCCTTCAGGCAATGACAATATAGGTGCCGTAGTTAGCTTTTTCTTCAATAACTGAAACGCTTTCTCTTGTTCATCATTCCATTCAAATTTCTTCCCTTTATGCGTTAATGCAGTCAAGGGTTTTGCTATTCTGGAAAAGTCTTGGATGAACCTTCTGTAGTAACCAGCTAGTCCTAAAAACTGGCGTATGTGTTTCGGAGTTTTCGGGGTTTCCCACTTTTCAACAGTTTCTATCTTTGCCGGATCCACCTTAATACCTTCTTTGTTCACTATGTGACCGAGGAATTGAACTTCTTCCAACCAAAATGCACACTTTGAAAACTTAGCGTACAATTCTTCCTTCCTCAATACTTCTAACACCTTTCTCAAATGTTCACCGTGTTCTTGGTCATTCTTTGAGTAAATAAGTATGTCATCAATGAAAACAATGACAAACTTGTCAAGGTATGGTCCACACACTCGGTTCATAAGGTCCATGAACACAGCTGGTGCATTAGTTAAACCAAACGGCATGACCATAAACTCGTAATGACCGTAACGTGTTCTGAAAGCAGTCTTTGGAATATCATCTTCTTTCACCCGCATTTGATGATACCCGGAACGTAAGTCAATCTTTGAATAAACAGACGAGCCTTGTAGTTGATCAAATAAGTCGTCGATTCTCGGTAGTGGGTAGCGGTTCTTGATGGTAAGTTTGTTCAACTCTCGGTAGTCGATACACAACCTGAATGTACCATCTTTCTTCTTGACAAACAAAACAGGAGCTCCCCACGGTGATGTGCTTGGTCGAATGAAACCACGCTCTAAAAGTTCTTGTAATTGGCTTTGCAGTTCTTTCATCTCGCTGGGTGCGAGTCTGTAAGGAGCACGAGCTATTGGTGCAGCTCCTGGTACAAGATCTATTTGAAATTCAACGGATCGATGTGGGGGTAATCCCGGTAATTCTTTCGGAAATACATCGGGAAATTCTTTTGCAATGGGAACATCATTGATGCTCTTTTCTTCAGTTTGTACTTTCTCGACGTGTGCTAGAACAGCATAGCAACCTTTTCTTATTAGTTTTTGTGCCTTCAAATTACTAATAAGATGTAGCTTCGTGTTGCCCTTTTCTCCGTACACCATTAAGGGTTTTCCTTTTTCTCGTATAATGCGAATTGCATTTTTGTAACAAACGATCTCCGCTTTCACTTCTTTCAACCAGTCCATACCGATTATCACATCAAAACTCCCTAACTCTACTGGTATCAAATCAATCTTAAATGTTTCGCTAACCAGTTTAATTTCTCGATTCCGACATATATTATCTGCTGAAATTAATTTACCATTTGCTAATTCGAGTAAAAATTTACTATCCAAAGGCGTCAATGGACAACTTAATTTAGCACAAAAATCTCTACTCATATAGCTTCTATCCGCACCCGAATCAAATAAAACGTAAGCAGATTTATTGTCAATAAGAAACGTACCCGTAACAAGCTTCGGGTCTTCCTGTGCCTCTACCGCATTAATATTGAAAACTCTTCCACGGCCTTGTCCATTCGTGTTCTCCTGGTTCGGGCAATTTCTAATAATGTGGCCTGGTTTTCCACATTTATAACAAACTTCATTGGCATAACTTGCTCCGACACTACTTGCTCCGCCATTACTCGTTCCGACACCATTTGTTCCTTTCGTTCTATTAACCCCTGGTCCGTAGACCTCACACTTCGCCGCGCTATGACCATTTCTTTTACACTTGTTGCAAAATTTGGTGCAGAACCCCGAGTGATTCTTTTCACACCTTTGGCATAGTTGCTTCTGATTGTTGTTGTTGTTGCGGTTATTATTGTTGTTGGGATGATTGTTGTAGTTGCTGTTGTTGTTGTTGTTGTTGTTGTTGTTGTTGTTGTTGGGCCGTTTGTTGTAGTTGCGATTGATGTTGCGATTGTTGGGATAATTGTTGCGATTATTGTTGTAATTGCTGTTGTTGTTGTATTGGTGATTCTTATCACCGTTTTCCTCCCACTTTCTTTTGACTTGCTTCACATTGGCCTCTTCAGCAGTCTGTTCTTTAATTCTTTCTTCAATCTGGTTCACTAGTTTGTGAGCCATTCTACATGCCTGTTGTATGGAGGCGGGCTCGTGTGAACTTATATCTTCTTGGATTCTTTCCGGTAATCCTTTCACAAACGCGTCGATCTTCTCTTCCTCATCTTCGAATGCTCCCGGACACAATAGGCACAATTCTGTGAATCGTCTTTCGTACGTGGTAATATCAAATCCTTGGGTTCGTAACCCTCTAAGTTCTGTCTTGAGCTTATTGACCTCGGTTCTGGGACGGTACTTCTCGTTCATCAAGTGCTTGAATGCTGACCACGGTAGTGCGTACGCATCATCTTGTCCCACTTGCTCTAGATAGGTATTCCACCATGTTAACGCAGAACCTGTGAAGGTATGCGTAGCGTACTTCACTTTGTCCTCTTCAGTACACTTACTTATGGCAAACACCGATTCAACCTTCTCGGTCCACCGTTTCAATCCGATCGGTCCTTCGGTTCCATCAAATTCCAAAGGTTTGCAGGCAGTGAATTCTTTGTAGGTGCATCCTACACGATTTCCTGTACTGCTAGATCCAAGGTTATTGTTGGTATGCAGCGCAGCCTGTACTGCGGCTATGTTTGAAGCTAGAAAAGTACGGAATTCTTCTTCATTCATATTCACGGTGTGTCGAGTAGTCGGTGCCATTTCCTTCAAAATAGTTAAATGGAACAAGTTAATCATACAGAATATTAAGAGTAGTTAATAGTATTTCGTAGCATAATATGAACTCATTTATAAAAGCTTTTTCTTCATATTAGCGTTTTATAAGTTTAAATTCGGGTAGTACCTACCCGTTAAGTTCATACTTAGTAGCTAATATACAATTCAACTACTACAATTCTATATGAAAAAATGATTATAATAATATTTCGCGTTCAAACTTTTATACAATATTTTACAAACTTACAATACCGCTTATTTTACATAAAGCATGAAATATAGCACACAATAACTTTGATACAAGATAGTTGTGAAGACAATTCTAGCTAGTACACAAGTCGTTCAGCAAAGGCAATAAAGACACGTAATTCATACGTCCAGAAACAAGTCATGCATTCTGGTTTTACTAGGACTACTTCCCATCCTTGGTCTTGTGCAACATAACCGTTATGGCCGTTGATAAGACAGCGTGTTGTAACGTCATCAAAGGGACGAGGGTTACGTAATGTCCAACAGTCCCGTAATAATCTAAAAACCTCATTTCTTACCCCAATTACCGACTCCGTCACTTGTGGAAACGTTTTGTTTAATAGTTGTAGCCCGATGTTCTTGTTCTCACTTTGGTGAGAAGCGAACATTACTAATCCGTAAGCATAACATGCTTCTTTATGTTGCATGTTAGCCGCTTTTTCTAAATCACGAAGTCCAATATTCGGATATATTGAGTCAAAATAATTTCTTAACTCGTTGCGTAAAATAGCATTTGGGTTCCCCGCAATATATGCGTCAAAGTAAACACATCGTAACTTATGGGTTTCCCAATGTGATATCCCCCATCTTTCAAACGAAAGTCTCTTATAAACCAAGACATTCTTGGAACGTTCTTCGAATGTCTTACAAACTGATCTCGCCTTAAATAGTTGTGCCGAAGAATTCTGGCCGACTCTAGACAAGATTTCATCAATCATGTCTCCGGGTAGGTCTCTTAAAATATTGGGTTGTCTATCCATTTTGTGTTTTTAAACTGTAAAATAGACAAGAGTTAGATTCATAAAAAAAAATACTTATTAATACAAGCAATTTTTACATATATCATAAAGCATAAGAACACTATATTCCATATATTACACCACACGAATACAACTATCTTATTCCGACTCGCTCGTTTCTTCTTCTTCGATTTTGGTTCGTTTTGCCAAGTTTCTAGGGATATATGATGTTCCCCTAATACGAGCCGTCGTTGTCCACATTGGTTTAGAAAAACCTGGTGGTTTAGAGGTTCCCGGGTCATTGTTACAACTTAAGGACTTCGGGGGTTGACGATACATATAAAGTTCATCGGGGTTGGAATTAGATTTCTCTATTTTTATGCCCTTTCCCTTATTATTTTCTTTTGCCTTTTTAAATTCAGTTGGGGTAATTTCTATAACATCATCGGAATTCTCGTCGGAATCCGATTCATCGGAGAATTGGTAATCCTCCCAATATTTTGCTTCCTTGGCGGAAACACCATTGACCATAATTAACTTTGGTCGGTTGGTTGAGGATTTTCTTTTACTTAACCGTTTTATTATTTCCCCCACCGGTTCTATTTCTTCATCCGGTTCCGATTCTTCTTCCGGTTCCGATTCTTCTTCCGGTTCCGACTCTTCTTCCGGTTCCTCTTCGGGAACTTGTGAATCAGTCCACAAATCATTCCAATTTACATTTGACTCTTCATTATTATTAGGTGAGTCAATGGGACTTGTTCTAGAGGTAGACATCTATCACATAATATCAAACACGTTAAGAGATTAATATATCACATAATATTCATATGTTAAAAATATATAGTTTCCAACAAAAATGTTAAGCAATCATTTTTAAAGAAAACACGGTCGAAGTCCAGACTCACTAATGCATCCTAACAAACTCGATAAGACACACTAATGCAAATTTTCTGGTTCTCTAAGACCAACGCTCGGATACCAACTGAAATGTCCCGTTCTTATTGATTAAAAACGTTCCATATTAATTGATTTCGTTGCGAGGTTTTGACCTCTATATGAGACGTTTTTCAAAGACTGCATTCATTTTTAAACAAACCATAACCTTTATTTCATCAATAAAGGTTTAAAAAGCTTTACGTAGATTATCAAATAATGATAATCTAAAATATCCTGTTTACACACGACCATTACATAATGGTTTACAATACAAATATATTACAACAAAATAAGTTTCTTGAATGCAGTTTTTACACAATATCATACAAGCATGGACTCCAAATCTTGTCCTTATTTAAGTATGCGACAGCGGAAGCTCTTAATAATCACCTGAGAATAAACATGCTTAAAACGTCAACAAAAATGTTGGTGAGTTATAGGTTTAACCTATATATATCAAATCGTAACAATAGACCACAAGATTTCATATTTCAATACACATCCCATACATAGAGATAAAAATCATTCATATGGTGAACACCTGGTAACCGACAATAACAAGATGCATATATAAGAATATCCCCATCATTCCGGGACACCCTTCGGATATGATATAAATTTCGAAGTACTAAAGCATCCGGTACTTTGGATGGGGTTTGTTAGGCCCAATAGATCTATCTTTAGGATTCGCGTCAATTAGGGTGTCTGTTCCCTAATTCTTAGATTACCAGACTTAATAAAAAGGGGCATATTCGATTTCGATAATTCAACCATAGAATGTAGTTTCACGTACTTGTGTCTATTTTGTAAATCATTTATAAAACCTGCATGTATTCTCATCCCAAAAATATTAGATTTTAAAAGTGGGACTATAACTCACTTTCACAAATTTTTACTTCGTCGGGAAGTAAGACTTGGCCACTGGTTGATTCACGAACCTATAACAATATATACATATATATCAAAGTATGTTCAAAATATATTTACAACACTTTTAATATATTTTGATGTTTTAAGTTTATTAAGTCAGCTGTCCTCGTTAGTAACCTACAACTAGTTGTCCACAGTTAGATGTACAGAAATAAATCGATAAATATTATCTTGAATCAATCCACGACCCAGTGTATACGTATCTCAGTATTGATCACAACTCAAACTATATATATTTTGGAATCAACCTCAACCCTGTATAGCTAACTCCAACATTCACATATAGAGTGTCTATGGTTGTTCCGAAATATATATAGATGTGTCGACATGATAGGTCGAAACATTGTATACGTGTCTATGGTATCTCAAGATTACATAATATATAATACAAGTTGATTAAGTTATGGTTGGAATAGATTTGTTACCAATTTTCACGTAGCTAAAATGAGAAAAATTATCCAATCTTGTTTTACCCATAACTTCTTCATTTTAAATCCGTTTTGAGTGAATCAAATTGCTATGGTTTCATATTGAACTCTATTTTATGAATCTAAACAAAAAAAGTATAGGTTTCTAGTCGGAAAAATAAGTTACAAGTCGTTTTTGTAAAGGTAGTCATTTCAGTCGAAAGAACGACGTCTAGATGACCATTTTAGAAAACATACTTCCACTTTGAGTTTAACCATAATTTTTGGATATAGTTTCATGTTCATAATAAAAATCATTTTCTCAGAATAACAACTTTTAAATCAAAGTTTATCATAGTTTTTAATTAACTAACCCAAAACAGCCCGCGGTGTTATTACGACGGCGTAAATCCGGTTTTACGGTGTTTTTCGTGTTTCCAGGTTTTAAATCATTAAGTTAGCATATCATATAGATATAGAACATGTGTTTAGTTGATTTTAAAAGTCAAGTTATAAGGATTAACTTTTGTTTGCGAACAAGTTTAGAATTAACTAAACTATGTTCTAGTGATTACAAGTTTAAACCTTCGAATAAGATAGCTTTATATGTATGAATCGAATGATGTTATGAACATCATTACTACCTTAAGTTCCTTGGATGAACCTACTGGAAAAGAGAAAAATGGATCTAGCTTCAATGGATCCTTGGATGGCTCAAAGTTCTTGAAGCAAAATCATGACACGAAAACAAGTTCAAGTAAGATCATCATTTGAAATAAGATTGTTATAGTTATAGAAATTGAACCAAAGTTTGAATATGATTATTACCTGGTATTAGAATGATAACCTACTGTAAGAAACAAAGATTTCTTGAGGTTGGATGATCACCTTACAAGATTGGAAGTGAGCTAGCAAACTTGAAAGTATTCTTGATTTTATGAAACTAGAACTTTTGGAATTTATGAAGAACACTTAGAACTTGAAGATAGAACTTGAGAGAGTTCAATTAGATGAAGAAAATTGAAGAATGAAAGTGTTTGTAGGTGTTTTTGGTCGTTGGTGTATGGATTAGATATAAAGGATATGTAATTTTGTTTTCATGTAAATAAGTCATGAATGATTACTCATATTTTTGTAATCTTATGAGATATTTCATGCTAGTTGCCAAATGATGGTTCCCACATGTGTTAGGTGACTCACATGGGCTGCTAAGAGCTGATCATTGGAGTGTATATACCAATAGTACATACATCTAAAAGCTGTGTATTGTACGAGTACGAATACGGGTGCATACGAGTAGAATTGTTGATGAAACTGAACGAGAATGTAATTGTAAGCATTTTTGTTAAATAGAAGTATTTTGATAAGTGTATTGAAGTCTTTCAAAAGTGTATAAATACATATTAAAACACTACATGTATATACATTTTAACTGAGTCGTTAAGTCATCGTTAGTCGTTACATGTAAGTGTTGTTTTGAAACCTTTAGGTTAACGATCTTGTTAAATGTTGTTAACCCAATGTTTATAATAACAAAAGAGATTTTAAATTATTATATTATCATGATATTATGATGTACGAATATCTCTTAATATGATATATATACATTAAATATCGTTACAACGATAAACGTTACATATATGTCTCGTTTCAAAATCATTAAGTTAGTAGTCTTGTTTTTACATATGTAGTTCATTGTTAATATAATTAATGATATGTTTACTTATCATAATATCATGTTAACTATATATATAACCATATATATGTCATCATATAGTTTTTTTTTACAAGTTTTAACGTTCGTGAATCACCGGTCAACTTGAGTGGTCAATTGTCTATATGAAACCTATTTCAATTAATCAAGTCTTAACAAGTTTGATTGCTTAACATGTTGGAAACATTTAATCATGTAAACATCAATCTCAATTAATATATATAAACATGGAAAAGTTCGGGTCACTACACCTTGTGCCTCGGCATGTATTAGGTTCACTTTATTATTTAGTTGTGTTGTTAGGTAAATGTGCTGTTTTTCCAAGACTGGCATTAAGTTCGGCAAAAAATTTATGGATGATGATGTTTGTGGTTGATCGGGAATGGACGATGTTCTTATGTTGGCAGTCAGTTCAGCGCCATCTGTCTCTGGCATTCCGCGATCCTTGGTGAACTCGATAAGTTTTATATTTTCTTTCTCACATTTACCCTTTCGATTTTTAAATCTATTTTGATTTCATGTAATGAGGGCATTACATGATCTCAAGTGTGGGGTGGAGGATGTAAAATCTCTCGGGTTGGTTGAATTGTCTGAGTTGTCATCATAAACGCTTTGAAATCTATGAGTCTTGAGATTTACAGCAGATTTTGGTCGAAAACAAAAAAAAATTTAAAAATTAGGAAAAAAAAATATATATAAAATCTTAGAGTTAGTAAAAAAAAGAAAAAATTTAAAAAATTAGAGAAAAAGAAAAAAAAATAGAAAAACACTGAAAATTCGACCTTAACCAGTCACATTGGAAGTTGTTACCTATGAATTGACGAGTACAAAACGCAGTTCCTGTATTCTTTCCTCCCTACTCCGATACCGGGTTTAGTTGGCTCGGTAAGTTTACTTATTTCGTGTCGTTTTCCAGACCTAGGGAAACTGTGGGTGACACTAGCCTTAATCAAAACACGTTCATTACCATTGAATGTGAAATCCTACTAATTCTTCAGAATTCAAAGTAGGTCACCTGAATCAAGTCGGGTGTAAACCGTGAGAGAGCGGTGATTGCATAGCGTGATTGTGACCGAATCACGTGCCAGATCAAGAACTTTTGGTTACTTGGTATATCAGATTTCCAAAACTATACCATTTTATTATTGCATCATTTAATGGTGTGATACTGTGGGAAGAGGAACCTTTAGTTTCACCGGTGTTGTCCTCTTTAGGAACAATAGCTACGTTCTTGTGTTTGCTTAGACAACACAACCCATAGCCAAAATCTATGGCACCCAAAGGTTTTTGGGATTTATCGGAAAAGGGGTAGTATCTACTTCCTACCTTTCTTAAAACAAGCATAAAAGATTGTCATGTGGGAAGTAGGCAACTTGGAAGTAAACTCTTCCAAAACGAGTTTCAAATAGACCTTAGCTTAAAAGTAAAGTCTTTCAGGTATCGTGCACTAGACCCAATGTTCTCCTACACCCAAGATAATTATTGAACGACGCCTTCAATACCAGGAGGAAGATTACTTTGTAAACTACCGGAGCAATAACTATCCATGTGACTACTCCGAAACAGGGTAGTGGTTTTGAATGCACATCATTCAATTAAGGAAAATATAGTAACTACTTCCTACATTTTTCCTACCAATAGCATGGAGGCTATATACGTGGGAAGTGGGGTCTACGGACTTAAAAACAAAACATCCTTTGGGATGATTATGATGATGGAATTAAGAATAACACTCTTAGTTTCACGACTAAGGTGTAGGATCCAATGTGTACCAAGTTCTATTGTCATATGCAGTTTCATGATGTTGGTTCGGGGCTTCCACTTATTTTCCCGAGTTTCTTTGAAGATTATATTTGAGGTTCGAGTTTTCTTTCACCTATTTGATTTGGTATGCTAGTTCGTATTTTATCGCTACCATGTTCGTTACATTATTCCGGCTGGAAAGAGGGTGTTAGGGATAATAAGTGGAAGCCGTGTTGTTTGTTATTTGAATATCGCGCCCATATTAGAGTTCTATTGTTTGTTGGTTATTTTGGCGATTTATCATTGATTGAAGAGGTTATAGTTCGAGATTTTGTTTGAGTTCGGTTGCTTGAGGACAAGAAAAACTCTAGTGTGGGGTGGTTTGATATCGCATATTTTATACATGTTTTCCTTAGCGATATTGATCACATTTTAGTCCTTTCGGATGCGATTTGGCGTTTATTTTGATAGTGTTATGAAAGTTCGAGTTCTAAAACCAAAAAGATGAAATTTGAATTTATTTGATGGTTTTAGTGATTTTATATGCAAACGAGTGAAACAAGTTGGTTTGATTCGAGTTCGGTTTGAGTTAGTGAGTTTTCAGCTTCAGATTCAGTAAAAGGGAGCCTTGAGCGCCGCTCAAAGGCCTGGATCGCCGCTCCATTAGGCACAAAAATCATGTCGAGAGTTTTCAAAGTTCCACATATAAAAAAATTAGGGGCCCTGAGCGCCGCTCCAGGTGCAGCCGGGTTCAGAATCGGGGTATTTAAAGCACAAATTTTTACCCTAAGAAAGATATATCATTCCCAGACGATTTGCAGCAGCTCTATGACGAAAAAGGGTGATTTTTAAGGAATCCCAAGATCATTCTAACGCTTCAATCATTACGGGAACGTGCTTTGATTCGTTCATCACACAAGATTCATTCATCTATTAGGTTATCTCTTTGTTTCAAACAATGAATTCATCTTTTATTTTGATTGTTATTTTGGTTTTAGCCATGATTGTTGGCTAATTATTTAATGTTTGTCTAGACTAATAATCGAGGTTTTGGATGTTTATTTGAATTATCAAGGATTTTATGCATGTTAATTTGTTATTGATTAAAAGATCCATTCTTGTTCATGTTTACATGTTTGCTCTCAATTGATTATTGTGTTTGTTTGATCAAGGGAACCCTAGGTTGAAATGTCCCATTCATATTGATTATAAACGTTCCATATTAATTGATTTCGTCGAGAGGTTTTGACCTCTATATGAGACGTTTTTCAAAGACTGCATTCATTTTTAAAACAATCATAACCTTTATTTTATCGATAAAGGTTTAAAAAGCATTACGTAGATTATCAAATAATGATAATCTAAAATATACCGTTTACACACGACCATTACATAATGGTTTACAATATGAATCTATTACATCAAAAATAAGTTTCTTAAATGCAGTTTTACATAATATCATACAAGCATGGACTCCAAATCTTGTCCTTATTTTAGTATGCAACAGCGGAAGCTCTTAATAATCACCTGAGAATAAACATGCTTAAAATGTCAACAAAAATGTTGGTGACTTATAGGTTTAACCTATATATTATCAAATCATAATAATAGAACACAAGATTTCATATTTCAATACATCCCATACATAGAGATAAAAATCATTCATACGGTGAACACCTGGTAACCGACATTAATAAGATGCATATAAGAATATCCCCATCATTCCAGGACATCCATCGAACATGATATAAAAACTCGAAGTACTAAAGCATCCGCTACAACGGATGGGGTTTGTTGGGCCCAATAGATCTATCTTTAGGATTAGCGTCAATTAGTAGACTGGTTTACTAATTCTTAGGTTACCAAGTAAAACGGGCATATTCGGCTTCGATCGTTCAACCATAGAAATTAGTTTCATGTACTTGTGTCTATTTTGTAAAACATTTATAAAGCTGCATGTATTCTCATCCCAGAAATATTAGATTTTAAAAGTGGGACTATAACTTAACTTTCACAGATTTTTACTTCGTCGGGAAGTAAGACTTGGCCACTGGTCGATTCACGAACCTATAACAAATATGTACATATATATCAAAGTATGTTCAAAATATATTTACAACATTTCTAATACGTTTTAATGTTTTAAGTTTATTAAGTCAGTTGTCCTCGTTAGTAACCTACAACTAGTTGTCCATAGTTAGATGTATAGAAATAAATTGATATATATTATCTTGACCCAATCCACGACCCAGTGTATACACGTCTCAGTCTAGATCACAACTCAAAGTATATATATATATTTTTGGAATCAACCTCAACCCTGTATAGCTAACTCCAACATTACTGCATATAGAGTGTCTATGGTTGTTCCAAATAATATATATATAGATGGGTCGATATGATATGTCAAAACATTTGCATACGTGTCTATGGTATCCCAAGATTACATAATATATTAGAATATATGTATTATACAATATAAATTAGCTAGGATATGATTAATATAGATTTGTTACCAATTTTCACGTAGCTACAACAAGTAAAAATATCCAATCTTGTTTTACCCATAACTTCTTCGTTTTAAATCCGTTTTGAGTGAATCTAATTGCTATGGTTTCATATTGAACTTAAGTTTATGAATCTATACAGAAAAAGTATAAGTTTATAGTCGGAAATACAGGTTACAAGTCGTTTTTGTAAAGGTAGTCATTTCAGTCGAAAGAACGACGTCTAGATGACCATTTTGGAAAACATACTTCCACTTTGAGTTTAATCATGATTTTTGGATATAGTTTCATGTTCATAAGAAAATTCATTTTTTTCAGAAGAACAACTTTTAAATCAAAGTTTATCATAGTTTTTAATTAACTAACCCAAAACAGCCCGCAGTGTTACTATGACGGCGTATATCCAGTTTTATGGTGTTTTTCGTGTTTTCAGGTTTTAAATCATTAAGTTAGCATATCATATAGATATAGAAAATGTGTCTAGTTGATTTTAAAAGTCAATTTAGAAGGATTAACTTTTGTTTGTGAACAAGTTTAGAATTAACTAAACTATGTTCTAGTGATTTCAAGTTTAAACCTTCGAATAAGGTAGTTTTATATATATAAATCGAATGATGTTATGAACATCATTACTATCTCAGGTTTTGTGGATAAACCTACTGGAAATGAGAAAAATAGATCTAGCTTCAAAGGAACCTTGGATGACTTGAAAGTTCTTGAAGCAGAATCATGACACGAAAACAAGTTCAAGTAAGATTTCCACTCGAAATAAGATTGTTATAGTTATAGAAATTGAATCAAAGTTTGAATATGAGTATTACCTTGTATTAGAAAGATATCTTACTACAAATAAGAAAGATTTCTTGAGGTTGGATGATCACTTTACAAGATTGGAAGTAAGCTAGCAAACTTGGAAGTATTCTTGATTTTATGAAACTAGAACTTATAGAATTTATGAAGAACACTTAGAACTTGAAGATAGAACTTGAGAGAGATCAATTTGATGAAAAAAAATTGAAGAATGAAAGTGTTTGTAGGTGTTTTTGGTCGTTGGTATATGGATTAGATATAAAGGATGTGTAATTTTGTTTACATGTAATTAAGTCATGAATGATTACTAATATTTTTGTAATTTTATGAGATATTTCATGCTAGTTGCTAAATGATGGTTCCCACATGTGTTAGGTGACTCACATGGGCTGCTAAGAGCTGATCATTGGAGTGTATATACCAATAGTTCATACATCTAAAAGCTGTGTATTGTACGAGTACGAATACAGGTGCATACGAGTAGAATTGTTGATGAAACTGAACGAGGATGTAATTGTAAGCATTTTTGTTAAGTAGAAGTATTTTGATAAGTGTCTTGAAGTCTTTCAAAAGTGTATGAATACATATTAAAACACTACGTGTATATACATTTTAACTGAGTCGTTAAGTCATCGTTAGTCGTTACATGTAAATGTTGATTTGAAACCTTTAGGTTAACGATCTTGTTAAATGTTGTTAACCCATTGTTTATTATATCTAAAGAGATGTTAAATTATTACATTATCATGATATTATGATATATTAATATATCTTAGTATGATATATATACAGTTAAATGTTGTTACAACGATAATCGTTACATATATGTCTCGTTTCGAAATCATTAAGTTAGTAGTCTTGTTTTTACATATGTAGTTCATTGTTAATACACTTAATGACATGTTTACTTATAATTTTTCATGATTAAACATAGTGTATCAATATCTTAATATGATTTATATGTATTTAGTAAGACGTTGTTGTAACGATAATCATTATATATATCGTTTCGAGTTTCTTAATTCAATAAACTCAATTTTATGTATATAACTCATTGTTTAAATACCTAATGAGATACTTACTTATCATAATATCATGTTAACTATATATATAATCATATATATGTCATCATATAGTTTTTACAAGTTTTAACGTTCGTGAATCACCGGTCAACTTGGGTGGTCAATTGTCTATATGAAACCTATTTAAATTAATCAAGTCTTAACAAGTTTGATTTCTTAACATGTTGGAAACACTTAATCATGTGAATAACAATTTCATTTAATATATATAAACATGGAAAAGTTGGGTCACTACATAGGTTAATTTAATACTTTAATTTACAATATTTTATCTTAAGTAGTTGTTTGCTAAACCGGACCAAGGGGATAAATTGAGTAAAGACTAGTAAATTGGATAGGAATGAATTGTGTAAGCAAACGTAAGCACAATTATTAATCGAATTACTAAGTTAGTTAATTAGTTGAACACAAAAAATAAGGTCTTAAGTGCAAGGGAACCCTACACTGTGTAATTAGAGTTTGGGTGGTCATTAAGAGAACTCTTGATGACCCGTTTGGTTAATTTGCGTGCATAGATGAGATAAACGATCTTAATAACACGAACATCCATTACCGAGGGTAAAAGGTCTAGATGAACATTCTTGTTTGAATTGAATACAAAACTATCTTTAATATTTGTTAAGTGCTAGCGCATAAACTAAAAAGAACAAAAATACTGTTTTTACTTTTATAACCCATTTCTTGATTCGGCTAATCATTAAATAGCCAAAACTACAAAAACCAGTAATTTCATAAGATTTCTATGTAGTGACCCGAACTTTTCCGTGTTTATATACATTAAATGAAATTGATATTTACATGATTAAATGTTTCCAACATGTTAAGCAATCAAACTTGTTAAGACTTGATTAATTGAAATGAGTTTATGTAGACAATTGACCACCCAGTTTGTCAGGAGATTCACTAACGTTAAAACTTGTAAAAATGACATGATATATATATATATATATATATATATATATATATATATATATATATATATATATATATATATATATATATATATATATATATATATATATATATATATATATATATTATGATAAGTAAATATCTCACAAAGTATATTAACAAAGAGTTACATGCATAAAATGAAACTACTGAATTAAAGAAACTCGAAACGATATATATATAACAATTATCGTTATAACAACGTTTTAATTAAAATAAATACATATGTATTGTATTAGGATATTAACACACTATGTTTAAAATGATAAAATGATAATTAAATATATCATTAAGTGTATTAACAATGAACTACACGGGTAAGACGAGACTACTAACTTAAGGATTTCGAAACAATATATATGTAACGATTATCGTTGTAATAACATTTTAACATATATATATATATATATATATATATATATATATATATATATATATATATATATATATATATATATATGATATTAAGATATATTAATACACCATGTATCATGTAAACATAACAATTTAACATCTCATTAGGTATAATAAAAATGGATTAATTACATTTAACAAGATCGTTAACTCAAAGGTTTCAAAAAAACACTTACATGTAACGACTAACGGTGACTTAACGATTCAGTTAAAATGTATATACATGTAGTGTATTAAGATGTATGAATACACTTTTGGAAGACTTCAAGACATATATCAAAACACTCATACTTAACAAAAATGGTTACAGTTACTTTTCCATTCATTTTCATCAACAATTCTACTAGTATTCAATGCATATTCGTACTCATACAATACCCAGCTTCTAGGTGTATTTACTATTTATATATACACTCAATAATCAGATCTTAGCAGCCCTAAATGACTCATCAACCATTATAGAAACATGTAGGGATTAACCTTTGTCATTTACCATGAATTATTAAGCTAAATAACAAAACTAGAAAGCCTTTGTTGACTAGCATAAAAAACGTGGGATAACATGGATATATACATCCATTTCATGCTAGATCACTACATCATATTACTCTCTAAACACATACACTTCCATCTCTTTTAACCCTCATCATAATCAGCAAGTTTTGATCTCATAATCAAAGCTTAGATCACCATAAAAAGAATCATTCAAGAACACATCAAGAACACCTCAAGAAACCTTTCAAGTTGCAAGATTACTTTCAATCTTTCTAATCCATTCAAAGTAATCATATAAGATCAAGAAATCTTTGTTATTTACAGTAGGTTATCTTCCTAATTCAAGGTAATACTCATATTCAAACTTTGATTCAATTTTCATAAACATAACTATCTTAATTCGAGTAGTAATCTTACTTGAACTTGTTTTCGTGTAATGATTCTACTTCAAGAACTTTCAAGCCATCCAAGATCCTTTGAAGCTAGATCATTTCTTGGCACTTCCAGTAGTTTTACCTACTAAACTTGAGGTAGTAATGATGTTCATAACATCATTCGATTCATATATATAAAACTATCTTATTCGAAGATTATAACATGTAATCACTAGAACATAGTTTAGTTAATTCTAAACTTGTTCACAAACAAAGTAAATGCTTCTAAATTAACTTTTAAAATCAACTAAAAACATGTTCTATATCTATATGATATGCTAACTTAATGATTTAAAACCTGGAAACACGAAGAACACCGTAAAACCGGACATACGCCGTCGTAGTGAAACCGGGGGCTGTTTTGGGTTAGATAATTAAAAACTATGATAAACTTTGATTTAAAAGTTGTTCTTCTGAGAAAATTATTTTTCTTATGAACATGAAACTATATCCAAAAATCATGGTTAAACTCAAAGTGAAAGTATGTTTTTCAAAATGGTCATCAAGACGTCGTTCTTTCGACTAAAATGACTACCTCTTACAAAAACGACTTTTAACTTATATTTTTGACTATAAACCTATAATTTTTCTATTTAGATTAGTAATCTTTGGTTCGATATGAAACCATAGCAATTTGATTCACTCAAAACGGATTTAAAACGAAGAAATTATGGGTAAAACAAAATTGGATATTTTTACTTGTTTTAGCTACGTGAAACTTTGTAACAAATCTATACTAACCATAACTTAACTAAATTATATTGTATTATACATGTATTCTAACATATATTATGTAATCTTGATAGACCATAGACACGTATACAATATTTTGACATATCATATCGACGTCATATATATATATATATATATATATATATATATATATATATATATATATATATATATATATATATATATATATATATATATATATATATATATATATATTATTTGGAATAACCATAGACACTCTATATGCGGTAATGCTCGAGTTAGCTATACAGGGTTGAGGTTGATTCCAAAATAATATATATACCTTGAGTTGTGATCGAGTCTGAGACTTGTATACACTGGGTCGTGGATTGATTCGAGAAAATATATTGATTTATTTATGTACTACTAACTGTGGACTACTAATTGTGGACTACTAACGTTGGACTACTAACTTAACAACTTAAAACGTCAACACGTAATAAAAATGTTCTGAATATATTTCGATCATACTTTGATATATATGTATATATTTGTTATAGGTTCGTGAATCGACCCGTGGCCAAGTCTTATTCTCGGCGATTTAAAAATCTGTGAAAGTGAGTTATGGTCCCACTTTTAATATCTAATGTTTTTGGGATGAGAATACATGCAGTTTTATAAATGCTTTACAAAATAGACACAAGTAATTGAAACTACTTTCTATGTTGGATTATCGAACCAAATATGCCCCTTTTTAGCTTTAGCCTAAGAATTAGGGAAATGGTCCCTAATTGATGCGAATCCTAAAGATAGATCTATTTAGCCCAACAAGCCTCATCCGAGTTACGGATACTTTAGTACTTCGATTTATCATATCCGATGAGAGTCCCGGAATGATGGGGATATTCTATATGCATCCTGTTAAGGTTGGTTACCAGGTGTTCAACATATGAATGAATTTTATCTCTATGCAGTTTACGAAATGCCTGATATGAGATGTATATTTATGGAAAAATGAAATCTTGTGGTCTATTATTACGATTTAATAATATATAGGTTAAACCTATAACTCACCAACATTTTTTGTTGGCGTTTTAAACATGTTTATTCTCAGGTAATTATTAAGAGCTTTCGCTGATGCATACTAAATTAAGGACAAGATTTGGAGTCCATGTTTGTATAATATTGTTTAAAAACTGCATTCAAGAACTTATTTTGATGTAACATATAATTATTGTAAACCATTATATAATGGTCGTGTGTAAATGGTATATTTTAGATTATCATTATTTGATGATCTACGTAATGCTTTTTAAACCTTTATCGATAAAATAAAGGTTATGGTTTGTTTTAAAAACGAATGCAGTCTTTGAAAAACGTCTCATATAGAGGTCAAAACCTCGCAAAGAAACCAATTAATATGAAACGTTTATAATCAATATGAACGGGACATTTCATTCTAGATAAAGTAGTTTAATTACTTGTAGTTACAATTTTAAGTTGATACGAAATCTTTCCTTGGAACGAACTTTGGACTTTACCAAATCATACTAGTACACGATCGGGTACACTACCCGTTAGTGTGTTTAATCAATAAAATTGGTATTTTCCACTGATAAATTATATACCTGATTTTACACATTAATCATCATGTATAGTTGTACTTATTTTATTTGTTTTGGTTATGTTTGGTAATCTAGCATGGAGGAAAGTGCAACATCAGAAAATCCAAAAAAAAAAAAAAAAATTGATGCAAGTTATGTTTATTTCTTCAAATTGTAAATAAATTGATGCACCACATTACTGTGAGAGAATCATGGATTAAGATTTGAACAAATTTTAAAAAGATTGATACGTTATTTAAGTCTCAGACAACAGATATTTCAATCAGAGAGCTGTTTGGAAGATTTAGTTATCTACATCCGAGGGGGAGAAGTTTATCAGTTCATTAGATATAGAGAACTTAAATCATTCTGTTCACATCACTAATTTGGTGAACTCTAAATATTTTATCTGTGATATGGGATTGTACCTATTGGCCTGGATAGCAGGGGGTATCTTCTGGAGGATATCTTAGCGTTCCATCACTCAAATATATCACTACCATCCATCCAACATCATTACATCATACGATTTCCGTTCAAGTATGAGGTTTATAGCGGCCGGTATGCACCTTTTCAAAGTATGCAAGAAATTTAAGACAAACAATGTTATCTGAAACGAAAAGTGTAAGTTTAAGGTAGAAGCTCATGGTTGACAGGGTTGCTAGAAAGATCGTGAGATGGTTCTATTCAATCAAATTGAAAGTACATCGATGTGAAAAGAGGACAGCGTCAATAGATTTGTGCTCAATTGTTCTACCTGAAACATCGTGCGATCTCAAATGAGGACTGAATTTGTGATCAAAATATAACATTGAAAAAAGTTAATGTAATTAATTTAACGTGATCATTGAAGTCTAGGGTGAAAGTTGGTAAATGTTTATTGATATCTTTGAAAGTTGTTCTGTATATGCTTTGTTATACATGAAAATGTATGAATTATGGAATAACATGTCAAAATAAGTTCAGTTCTGATCCCCGAATCAAAAGATTGAATCAATATGGTATGTCAGCTCACAAAAACATGTGTTATGTTCTTCTTGGTGTTACTCTTGATAAACAGTATTATTTGTTCTTATGATAATCGCATCTAATTCCTGATTATGCTGTTGATTAATGAAACTGATGTCATAAGCTGAATGTAAATAATGGCAGACATGTAATGTTAAAGATTTGCTGAATATGCCTATTATTATATTGTTTATCATGACACAATGGATCTTGTACAGTTTCTTGCTTTGTAGCTTTGCATGTGCTTATATATCTGAAAAATCCAAAAATATATATTTGCATTTCTAGTTAGTTGCATGTGCATTTAAGTTTTAGTTTTTAAGCTTGGCAACTCAATTCTCAGAAAGGTTCACTGTGAAAGGAATCATGTGTTTTTCCTTAAACCTAACATAAGTTGTTTGGAGTGTAATGGAACAAAGCGTGTTTAATTTTTGTATTGTAGAGATCTGTCCCAGGGGGAGTGGACAAGAAAAGGTTTGTGAAGTTGAAATTAAAAGTTTTAAATTGTAGAACATAAAGACAGTCGACCAAGTGAGTATACACACACGATCGAGTGTGTACCATACACGACCGACTGTATCTGAAATATAATGTGATGTGTTTTAAACACACTCGGCCGAGTGAGTCACACTCACGGACGAGTAAGTGACACACTCGACAGAGTGTGTCTGAGGGTATAAAAGGGCTTGACCAACGAACGGCTCAAAACACTTGGTTGTTTTTGGACGAATTTTACCACGATTTTTCGAAGATATGAAAAGTGTTGTTGATCTCGCGTTTTAGATACACATTTTCTTTGTGATTACAACGCCACTAACAAGGTATCTTAACTCGAATCCATTTGTTAGATATGGTTGATTTTATGTTCGAATATTAAACTCCTAATCGAATGTTTTTTAGACATGATCTGAAGAAATTGATGTTATACATGTGTTTATCGGCCTGTTTAGAGGAGTATATGACCAGGACTCGAACCAAAACAACCTATTTGATCGATTTTCAAAATTGGGTGAAACCAGATCTGGATGAACACACACGACTGAGTGTGTGACACACTCGACCGGTTGCTCTAATTATGTCAGGTGGTTTGTTGGTTGGAAATTGGAGATTTGATCTTGACCGTAGGAGAGTTTTGGCCAAATACAGGCCTATCCAAGTGGAATCAAAAGTAGTTGCCACTCAGACCACTCATGAACAATGAAAGAGTCTAGATTTCTTAACTTTCATTGAGATAGGAGACTATTACTGTCCAAAGCTTATTCAAGAGTTCTATACCTATGTAGCCTTAGAAGAGGGTAAGAAGAAATATGTTCATGCTAATTTCTTCGAGAAATCCTATAAGTGGACCCTAGATGAGTTTGCTGATCATTTACTATTATCGTACTGGGGAGCCAAGATTTATAGTCCTAGCAAAGATCTTAGGATAATTCCTAGCAAGTTTAATGCTAGAGGAGTGGCTTCTCACATCACTAAGCCAGGGTATGCAATGGGTGCCAATAGAATCGAGGTTAGAGACAGTGATGTTAGAACTGATTTGATACCTAACATGAGGATTATCAAAAGAAATGTGGTTTTTAGAGATCCAAATGATGATTTGCTTTCTGGTTCTGAAGCCGTTCTGTTATATTGTCTTACGAAATGAATTAAAGTGAATTTTGGTCAGATTGTCGTTAATATTATGAAGGTTATCATGGATACTGAGGAAAGGTCATTTCCTTATGCCGTTCTTTTGAATCACTTGTTTGATGAGTTAGATCTGTTTGAGAACAAGCATTACAATATGAAGCCAGTCCCAGAGGATGTTATTGTGGGATAATTCTAATGTTTGTGCTTTTGTGTGTTTATGCTTAGTTATGATTAATGTGTAATTCGATAAGGCTAGCATGTTAGCCTTAAAACTATGGTTTGTAATAAATA
The DNA here is from genome assembly GCF_046630445.1 of Rutidosis leptorrhynchoides. Classification (NCBI taxonomy): domain Eukaryota; kingdom Viridiplantae; phylum Streptophyta; class Magnoliopsida; order Asterales; family Asteraceae; genus Rutidosis; species Rutidosis leptorrhynchoides. Next base: position 447,745,734 of record NC_092336.1, read on the forward strand.
ATAACCTCTGAACGATGTAACCGTACGTTTATTAGTTAATGTGTTTATCATGTTTGTTTATCCACTGATTCATATAATTAACTTGATACCCCATGATACATGGGGGTAAATGCTTAACAGTTGTATTGCTTTGAGTTTCTTACAGATTATATGAGATGTCTCAAGAACAGCAACATACATCAGAGGAGACAGTACCTGAAGAGTAACAGATCCCGTTATCTTCTGAATTACCCGGTCTAATTGGACGTGAAGACACGAACGTGTTAGCTTGTGTTGATGATACCGGAACTGAAGCTCAAAGAGGAAAGCTTGGTCCTATTATTGCATTTCTAAAGCGATCTAGAATCCTTAAGGCGATTACTATTGAGAGCACTCTGTACTACTCGCATCAGAGAACTTTCTGGGAGGTTGCTAGAGTAGTTATTGAGGATAATAAGCCGGTAATACTAAGCTCGATCAACAACACTATTGTTCGAATCTCTGCACAGACTATCAAGGAGGATATTGGGTCTCCTGATGATGATACAATGCCAACTTCCTTACCAGATCTGAAGGTAAGAAGGTGTTTGAAGTGTTGTGGTTATGCAGGAGACAAAACTAAGGCAGTGAAGCATACAACGTTCAGTAGGCAATACAGATACTTCACGTATGTGCTTTTGAGGTGTTTGAGCCAGATGCAGGGTGGTTTTGATGATATGACTGAGAAGTATATTTCGATGTTTGTTGCTTTAGTTTTGAATGTGGACTTTAATTTCTCTCAACTTGTTTTTGATGGAATGTTGATGAATGTGAAGAGGAAAGTTCATCTTGTGTTTCCGAGGTTCCTGCAAATAATGTTGGAGAAGCAGGTTCAAGGTTTAGTGAAAATTCCACAGGATGTGCTTAAACAAAATCATCTGAATGATCAATCTTTCAATCGGTTCATGCAAAACAGAATCGGTTCTACTGTGATTCCTTAAAAGAGGTTGATTGGTCATCTGGCAAATCAAAAGTATGTATGCCCAGAGGGTTTGAGCTGTCGTCATGAAAACAGCACTTCTGGTGACGAAACCGATATTACTAATGCTGGAGAAGAGGAGGTTAATCAGCCACCGCCTAGGTCTGCTGAACCTCATTTGCGTGATGAAGATGATGTTACAGCTCTTGATGATTCTCAGACTGAGATGGTAAAAAGGAAGTTAGCTAAAGCTCCAAATGTGTCTACCAAGCAGAGACAGAAGCGTTTGAGGTTTATGGTCAAATACGGAAGTTCGTCTTCAACGACAAAGTCACAACCAAAGGTCACTCCAACCACTCAACCTCCTGCTGATGTTAGTGGTTCTACTCAACTTCCACCTACTAAACAACCGCAAACACAACCTCCTCCACAAGTTCAAATCTCACAGCGGCCTACTGTTATTGCTGGTGATTCATCTGGGATGATTAATCGACGACTTATTCAGTTTCTGCTGACTTTGCTAAATTTTAAAAGGCTGTTGAGGAGGATAAGTAGAAGCGAGACTCAGAGATGGATGCGATGAGAGAGTTAGTTGATAGATAGCAGCTGCGAATAGATGAGCTTGACAAGACTGTGGAAAGTCAGGCTGGTGAAATTGTGTCTTTACAGACTAAAAATCGAGATTTGACTGAGCGATTTGTGATGACTCAGAAATTTCCGACCAAATTTAAACTTAATCTTTATATGTTTCTGACACGATAAGCAAAGTCTGTAATATTGAGTCTCAAAAGTTTTGGAATTATATTCATGTAATCAATTACCCTTTTGACTGTGTTTGACGATTCACGAACATTTATGTGTATATGGATATGTATATATAATATATAGTTATATTAATTGAAAATGTTAACAAAGTATTAGATGAATAATACTTTACATGAACGTAATTGTTTCAATATATTTATCAACGAAATTAAAAGATAATATCAAATGATTGAATTATCAGATATATTATGATATTGTTATGGGTCTCTATTACGAGGTCCACATTGATTTGAGAAATCGTTCCTTTTCAATGCTATTCGGAATAATTGGTAAAGTGATCTACATATCAGAACAAAGTGTCAAATAACGATAATTAGACAAAAGTTAGTGGAAGACTAAATTTCATAATAATCAATTGATTTAGTTTCAAAGGTACGAAAATGTTTTTCGATATAATAGAATTTGATTATTTAAAATGTCTTTGATTAAATAACGTGAGTTGGAATATTGGTTGTTAAATATATAAATAACTTGCAACGTATATTTAAAACGTGTTTATGTATATTGAATATATATATATATATATATATATATATATATATATATATATATATATATATATATATATATATATGTGATTTCAAATTAATTAAGTAAACGATAGTAACAATTGGTTATTGATTCGATTGATATTTAATCATGTTAATTAGAACGTTTGAGAAGTTAAAATAAATGTTGGCGCATAAATGAATGATATCAAACTAAGTTCTAGAGCGTAAACGTTAAGTAATATAATAATTTCTATTATGTAAACAATCATAAATTATACTTTGAAATATAATTAGTATTTGAAAAACCGAATATTATATTATTAAATAAATAGTTCTAAATTGATATTTCTAAATGAATATATATATATATATATATATATATATATATATATATATATATATATATATATATATATATGTATGTATGTATATAGCAAAACGATGATTTAAAGAAGCAAATGACCAAAACACTCAAATGGATAAGTTACACTTTGAGTGAGATAGTTTTTCATTGATTTGAGTCGTGTTATTGATAAAGGTACATTACACGAAACGTAAAGTATAAGATTTTATAGCATACGAAACCACGTTCTAAAAATCGAGACCGGGACACTAGTCGAGAGACAACGTATGTAACGACCCGACAAAATCGTCATTGACGGCGCCATCTACTTAGGTCCCATTACGTGGTCATAAGTCTTTAAAATGACGTTTGACCAAAATATGTCGCATTCATTTCAAATGTAAAAGTGTTTCAAGTTTACAAAGGTAGTTCCACGACTAGTTACATTACAATGTTTAACGTACTAATGAAACCTATGCGACACAATTTTGAAAGTAATCCAAAAGATGCTCCATGTATGCTTATATACTCGACATCCAAGTAAGTATCAAAAAGAGTGCGGAAGCATGTATCACATAGCGTTTAAGGACCTGAGAAAACATATAGAAAACTGTCAACGAAAAACGTTGGTAAAATCATAGGTGTATTAGTAACGTTGTTTTTGAACCACAAGATTTAATATAGTTGATTATCCAAATCGTTTGTATTCCAAAATTATGTTCGCGAGCACCTAATTATCAAGACTTAACTGTTTTATACCCTGTTATGTAGTGTTAGAACGTACACTATACTCGAAAATATATTTCATCCGCTAATGGTAGCGAACCGTCCGATTGAGGCTCGTCAAGCCCATGTGATCACATAATATAAGTTCTCGTTTACACCCTACAAGTGTAACTAATGATAATTGAATTGAGGCTTTTTGTTCAAACTCGCACGTGGAATGTTTGTTTTCGTACTTGTGTTCAAAGTATAAAAGTATGATATGTATATGTTTCTCGTCCCATAGTTTAAAGCATAAATTGTTGAAAAGGTGGGACTATGATCTCACCTTGAGTGCACGTATGTAAAAGTACTTCAACAAGTAAACGTGTGCAAGAACGAATGCTAGTCTTGACCTAAACAAATAGGTTGTATCAATATCGGTAAACACGGTTGGTCAAAGTGTGCAATTAGTCCTATGGCTCGTTACGACTCGATTATAATAGCATGTGAATCAAATTGTCATGTTTCATGCAAAGTAATAGTATAAAAGCATGTTAGAATGATTGCATAAGTATTTGGTTAAGTTTGATTAAAAGTCAACTTTGGTCGGGTCAAAGTCAACGAAAAAGTCAACACGTTCGGGTCGGGTCCTGAACTATTTTTCTGAGGTTTTTATTCATATATAAGCATGTTAGAACAAGTTACATGTGAATCGGAGGTGTATAGCATATCAAACATTTTTCGTAAAAGTGTAGGCTTGGTCAGAACCCAAACACGGCAAATGCCGCGCCGCGACCAAAGAGTGCCGCGCCGCGGTAATCAACGTGATCTGATGCCTGGTCTGTTTCAATTTTACAAGTCCTAAATCAATTTTCATTTAAACACAAAACGCAAACTGTAAACTCTTACGACACGTATCTTATATCGTTGGAAAGGTAATCTGACGAGGAACACAACTAAACACGTTTCATCAATCAAAAACATCATTTGCAAATATCAAGTTTCCAAATTAAATGATCAATTAATGCTCATCATTAATGCTTCAATTTCATAAATGCACAATTATGATTCGGGAATTAAATGCACACATGTGATACGCCGTTTCGTAGATAATTACGCATACAATGCAGCTAAACACTTACCAACAACAATTCATGGCATTCAATGCATCAAATGTTCACATTTAGTTCTATCAAACCCTAACCAACATCACCAAGATCAATAATCAAGTTTATGAAGTTTTCTAAAACAACCTACACATCAAATTGAAGCTAGTGATACTAGTAACACAATTAAAACATGCACTTATAACATTTAACAACATTCAAGCAACCAAATCACCAAATCAAACACACCAAAGTTTAAGTTTATGCTAGTTGCTTAAAATAACGAGATCCAACATATAAATCATATATTCATGTTAGACTTGAGCCATAGACACTAATTAACATTTTTACAAGTAAAAATCATCAAGAACACAAAATCTATTGATTTTAGAAAGTTACCCAAATGAGAAGTAATCAGTATGGATTCGAAGAGGAAGATGCAAGGATTCCTAATATGTAATTTGTTTGGATTGGTGCTTGCTCGATTTGATTTAGATGATGAATCTTTGGGTTGGTGTTTGAGAGAATTTAGTGAAAGTATTAAAGAAAAAGGAAAATGAAATGGAAAAAAATGAAAAGAGGTGGTGGGTGTTGACTAGTCCATCTAGTCACACCTTTGATCAATTGGCGAAACTAGTCCCTTGAGTTCGGTTGCGGGGGCGTGAATTACCTAAACGAGATAATTTAGAAATGCCTATTAACGAAAGGTGTTATAATTATATAATGGACTTTAAAATAGTTAAACGGAAAGTAAACGGAAAAAGGCGGGATGTTACATTACTTACTCTTTAAAGGAAATTTTGTCCCGAAATTTAAGTAGGCGTAGTAGTCGTTGTTTCTTCCTCGAGATCTTGCGTTTCCGCATCCGCGAATAGATGAGGGTACTTCCTTTGCATTTGATCTTGCCTTTCCCAAGTAAACTCGGGTCCTCTTTTGGCATTCCAACGGATCTTAACAATTGGAATTCGGCTTTGTTTTAACGTTTTGACGGAGGTGTCCACAATTTCAACCGGTTCCTCCACGAAATAAAGTTTGTAATCAATGGTAAGCTCCTCGAGAGGGATGACAATATCGGGTTCGGCAAGGCACATTTTCAAGTTGGATACATGGAAGGTAGGGTGAACGGAGCTCAATTGAGGCGGAAGATCTAAACGATAAGCAACGGTTCCAACACGCTCCAAGATTTCGAAAGGACCAATATACCGCGGATTTAGATTCCCGCGTTTCCTAAAACAGATTACACCCTTCCAAGGTGCGACTTTTAACATTACGCGATCACCGACTTGAAATTCAAGGTCGTTGCGTCGTTTGTCGGTATAGCTCTTTTGACGACTACGGGCCGTCCTAAGCCTATCTCGGATTTGAACGATCTTCTTGGTTGTTTAATGAATGAGTTCAGGTCCGGTGATTTGTGTGTCACCTACTTCAGCCCAACAAAGAGGTGAATGACATTTTCGGCCATATAAAGCTTCAAATGGTACGGTGTTAATACTCGCGTGATAACTATTGTTGTAGGAGAATTCGGCGAGAGGCAAGCACTTATACCAAGCTTTTCCAAAGTCGATAACGCAAGTTCGTAGCATGTCTTCCAAGGTTTAAATTGTGCGTTCGCTTTGTCCGTCTGTTTGCGGATGGTATGCGGTGCTCATGTCTAAACGCGTTCCCAACGCTTCTTGTAAAGTACGCCAAAATCTAGAAACAAATCGGCCATCTCGGTTGGAGATAATCGATAAGGGTACACCGTGTCAGGCTACGATTTCTTTAATGTAAAGTTGTGCGAGTTTCTCCATGTTGTCGGTATCCTTCATGGCTAGGAAGTGCGCAGATTTGGTGAGGCGGTCAACAAAAACCCAAATCGTATCATAACCACCCACCGTCTTTGGTAGTTTGGTGATAAAATCCATCGTTATCCTTTCCCACTTCCATTGCGGGATCTCGGGTTGTTGAAGTAGTCCGGATGGTCTTTGATGTTCAGCTTTGATTTTGGAGTAAGTTAGGCATTTTCCAACGTAAGTAGCGACGTCCCTTTTAATGTTCGGCCACCAATATTGTTCTTTGAGGTCGAGGTACATCTTATTGGCACCGGGGTGAATCGAATATCTTGACTTATGGGCCTCGTCTAAAATAAGGCTTCACAAGTCTCCATAACTAGGTACCCAAATTCTTCCGGCGAAATATCGGAGTCCGGTTTCTTTAACTTCGAATCGAGAGGTGAGGACGTTCAAGTGTTCGAGAGAGATGTTTTCATCCTTGAGAGCCTCGTCTTGGGCTACACAAATTTGACTATTGAGGTTGGTGTGAATGGTGATGTTTAAAGCTCGGACACGAAGAGGCACCGCTCTTTCTTTTCGACTTAAGGCATCGGCTACTACGTTTGCCTTCCCGGGATGGTAACGAAGCTCACAATCATAATCGTTTAAAGTTTCAATCCACCATCGTTGTCTCATGTTTAGTTGCTTTTGATCGAAAATGTGTTGAAGGCTTTTGTGATTTGTAAAGATGGTACTTTTTGTTCCATAAAGATAGTGTCTCCACATTTTAAGTGCAAAGAAAATGGCTCCGAGTTCGAGGTCATGTGTCGTGTAGTTCCGTTCATGAATTTTCAATTGTCGAGAGGCATAAGTAATGACTTTCTATCGTTGCATCAATACACACCCAAAACCATGTTTCGAGGCATCGCAATATACAAAAAAATCATCATTACCTTCGGGAAGTGACAAGATAGGAGCGGTGGTTAGCTTTATCTTCAAGATTTGAAATGCGGATTCTTGTTCGATTACCCAAATGAATTTCTTTCCCTTGTGAGTTAACGCGGTTAGAGGACGAGCAACCAAGGAGAAGTTTTTGATGAATCTACAATAGTATCCGGCGAGACCCAAAATTTGACGAATGTGAGTAGGAGTAGTAGGAGTCTCCCATTTACTAATGGCTTCAATTTTTGTGGGATCGACTTTAATACCTTGATCACTTACAACATGACCAAGAAATTGAACTTCCTTTAACCAAAATTCACACTTGGAGAATTTAGCATAGAGTCGTTCTTGTCTCAAGAGTTCAAGCACAAGTCGGAGATGTTGTTCGTGCTCTTCTTTGCTTTTAGAATAGACCAAGATGTCATCGATGAACACAATAACGAATTTATCGAGATGCGGTTTGCACACGCAGTTTATAAGATTCATGAATACCGTCGGTGCGTTAGTGAGACCAAATGGCATAACAAGAAATTCATAACTACCATAACGAGTCTGGAAAGCGGTTTTGGAGACATCTTCCCCTTAACCCTTAATTGATGATAACCCGAGCGGAGATCGATTTTTGAATATACACGAGATCCTTGTAGTTGATCAAAGAGGTCATCGATGCGAGGAAGAGGATATCGGTTCTTAACCGTCAATTTATTTAGTTTACGATAATCAATGCACATTCGTAGGGATCCGTCTTTCTTCTTAACGAACAAAATCGGAGCGCCCCATGGTGAATGGCTAGGTTGGATAAAACCACGGTCAAGTAGTTCTTGGATTTGACTTTAAAATTCTTGCATTTCGGATGGAGCAAGTCTATACGGTGTAAGTGCTATGGGTGTGGCTCCCGGAATAAGATTGATTTGGAATTCTACCGGTCGATGAGGTGGAAGACCCGGCAATTTGTCGGGAAATACATCGGAAAAGTCACTAACAATTGGCACATCATCGATATGCTTCTCATCGGACTCGACTTTCTTAACGTGGGCAAGGATCGCAAAACAACCCTTACGGAGTAGTTTTCTAACTTTAAGGCACGAGACGAGGTTGAGTCTGGTGCAACTCTTATCGCCATAAACAATCAAGGGTTCACCATTCTCGATAGAAATTCAGATTGCATTAAGATCACAAAGGATGTGAGATTTCGTTTTTGCTAACCAATTCATACCAATTATTACATCGAAGCTTCCTAGTTCCATGGGTATTAAGTCAATTTCAAACACATTACCCAAAATGTTTAACGTACACCCCTGGTAATATGTGTCGGCACTCAATAGTTTCCCGTTGGCCACTTCAATGGTATAAGTGGTATCTAGTGGAAGTGGTGGAGTGCTAAAATAATGAGTCAAAGTCTTGGATACAAAACTCTTATCGGCACCCGAATTGAATAAACAAGTAACATAAGTGTTGTTGAGAAGAAACGTACCCGTGACTAATTCATTGTCATCTCGGGCTTCCTCGGTGTTGATATTGAAAGCTCGGCCGCGTCTGTTGAGGTTAGCTTTCTTCTTCGAACACGCATTTCTAAAATGACCCGTTTGGCCACATTCAAAACAAGCACCCGGTTTTGGTGCATTAGGCCCCTATTGAGCGACGGGGCACTTCTACAATCGTTGGCCACATGACCACTCCTTTGGCACCGGTGGCAAAATGATTTGTCACATTCACCATAGTGATGTTTGTGGCATTTGTTGCAAAAGGGTTTATTTCCGCCATAACTTTTCTTGGCGTCGGAGGTGAAAGGCTTTTTGGTGAAGTTGTTGTTGTAGTTTCTTGATGGAGTGGCTTCCCATTTTCTTTTGTTGCTACCCGACTTATCCTTGGCGTTAGGTGCCAGTACTACAATTTCGTTCACCGTTTCTATCAATTTGCGGGCCATGTTCAAAGCTTCTTAATGATTGGTGGGTTTGGATGACATTACTCCGTGTTTTATGCTCTTTGAAAGACCATCCATGTAAAGTTCGACCCTTGAAGACTCGGGGTTCACAAGGTTTGGGCACATCAAGGCTAATTCAGAAAATCGTTGATTATAAGCCTTGAGGTCATTTTCGACCGCTTTTAGAATTCTTAGTTCTTGCTCGAGCTTGCGAGTCTCTTCACGTGGGAAGTATTCGGTGATCATCTTCCCCTTTAAGTCGGACCAAGAGAGAGCGTGGGCTTCATCGGTACCCACCGATTGTACATACGTGTTCCACCACGTGAGAGCGATACCGGCAAAAGTGTGGGTGGAATATTTGACCTTGTCTTGGTCTCGGCAACCGCTTATGCTAAAAATGGCTTCCGTTTGTTCGAACCATCGGGTGAGAGTAACTGATCCCCCGGTCCCATCAAAAGTATGAGGTTTGCATCCCATGAAAGCTTTATAGGAGCATCCCTCATTTGAATTACCGGCTCCATTGTTGTTGTTGTTGTTGTGGTTGTTGTTGTTGGAGGAGTGACCGGCCATGGCCGCATCCACGGCGGTGGCTATCATTCGTTGTAGAGCTTGTTCGGGGGTCTCATGGAGTGGCACACGGCGAGGAGGCATTGTTCCTTCAAAACACAAGAATAACGTTGATTAGTATTTTCAATAATACTAATCATGATATGGAATAAGGATAGAGAGAAAATTTTCCTTGACTCGCCTTAAATTCTTTATGTCATAATGTCGGAACGTTCATATGAGTCACCGTAATATAGTCCCGGAAATTATATTACCCTGATTCATATGTGCATTCAACATCATTTCATATAGTCAAGGTGGCGTGTCAATCAAATTAAACAACGTGAGATTAAGATGAAATAAAAGTAGATATGAGTAGAAACGTTCGAGTATAAATGCACAAGTAGTCAAGTAATTCCTACTTCAAGTCTATATGCCGGTTGTAGTCTAGATTCACTAATGTACCCTATGACTCGGGGTTGACACCAATGAACTCTAAATCCCTACAACCAACGCTCTGATACCATCTGTAGCGACCCGACAAAATTGTCATTGACGGCGCCGTCTACTTAGGTCCCGTTACGTGGTCATAAGTCTTTAAAATGACGTTTGACCAAAATATGTCGCATTCATTTCAAATGTAAAAGTGTTTCAAGTTTACAAAGGTAGTTCCACGACTAGTTACATTACAATATTTAACGTACAAATGAAACCTATGCGACACAATTTTGAAAGTAATCCAAAAGATGCTCCATGTATGCGTATATACTCGACATCCAAGCAAGTATCAAAAAGAGTGCAGAAGCATGTATCACATAGCGTTTAAGGACCTGAGAAAACATATAGAAAACTGTCAACGAAAAACGTTGGTGAAATCATAGGTGTATTAGTAACGTTGTTTTTGAACCACAAGATTTAATATAGTTGATTATCCAAATCGTTTGTATTCCAAAAGTATGTTCGCGAGCACCCAATTATCAAGACTTAACTGTTTTGTACCCTATTACGTAGTGTTAGAACATACACTATACTAGAAAATATATTTCATCCGCTAACGGTAGCGAACCGTCCGAATGAGGCTCGTCAAGCCCATGTGATCACATAATATAATTTCTCGTTTACGCCCTGCAAGTGTAACTAATGATAATTGAATTGAGGCTTTTTGTTCAAACTCGCACGTGGAATGTTTGTTTTCGTACTTGTGTTCAAAGTATAAAAGTATGATACGTATATGTTTCTCATCCCATAGTTTAAAGCGTAAAAGTTGTTGAAAAGGTGGGACTATGATCTCACCTTGAGTGCACGTATGTAAAAGTACTTCAACAAGTAAACGTGTGCAAGAACGAATGCTAGTCTTGACCTAAACAAATAGGTTGTATCAATATCGGTAAACACGGTTGGTCAAAGTGTGCAATTAGTCCTATGGCTCGTTACGACTCGATTATAATAGCATGTGAATCAAATTGTCATGTTTCATGCAAAGTATTAGTATAAAAGCATGTTAGAATGATTGCGTAAGTATTTGGTTAAGTTTGATTAAAAGTCAACTTTGGTCGGGTCAAAGTCAATGAAAAAGTCAACACGTTCGGGTCGGGTTCCGAACTATTTTTCTGAGGTTTTTATTCATATATAAGCATGTTAGAACAAGTTACATGTGAATCGGAGGTGCGTAGCATATCAAACATTTTTCGTAAAAGTGTAGGTTTGGTCAGAACCCAAACACGGCAAATGCCGCGCCGCGACCAAAGAGTGCCGCGCCGCGGCAATCAACGTGATCTGATGTCTGGTCTGTTTCAATTTTACAAGTCCCAAACCAATTTTCATTTAAACACAAAACGCAAACCGTAAACTCTTACGACACGTATCTTATATCGTTGGAAAGGTAATTTGACGAGAAACACAACTAAACACGTTTCATCAATCAAAAACATCATTTGCAAATATCGAGTTTCCAAATTAAATGATCAATTAATGCTCATCATTAATGCTTCAATTTCATAAATGCACAATTATGTTTCGGGAATTAAATTCATACATGTGATACGCCGTTTCGTAGATAATTACGCATACAATGCAACAAACCCTACCAACAACAATTCATGGCATTCAATGCATCAAATGTTCACATTTAGTTCTATCAAACCTTAACCAATATCACCAAAATCAATAATCAAGTTTATGAAGTTTTCTAAAACAACCTACACATCAAATTGAAGCTAGTGATGCTAGTAACACAATTAAAACATGCACTTATAACATTTAACAACATTCAAGCAACCAAATCACCAAATCAAACACACCAAAGTTCAAGTTCATGCTAGTTGCTTAAAATAACGAGATCGAACATATAAATCATATATTCATGTTAGACTTGAGCCATAGATACTAATTAACACTTTTACAAGTAAAAATCATCAAGAACACAAAATCTAGTGATTTTAGAAAGTTACCCAAATGAGAAGTAATCGGTATGGATTCGAAGAAGAAGATGCAAGGATTCCAAATATGTAATTTGTTTGGATTGGTGCTTGCTCGATTTGATTTAGATGATGAATCTTTGGATTGGTGTTTGAGAGAATTTAGTGAAAGTATTAAAGAAAAAGGAAAATGAAATGGAAAAATATGAAAAGAGGTGGTGGGTGTTGACTAGTCCATCTAGTCACACCTTTGATCAATTGGCGAAACTAGTCCATCGAGTTCAGTTGCGGGTGCGTGAATTACCTAAATGAGATAATTTAGAAACACGTATTAACGGAAGGTGTTATAATTATATAACGGACTTTAAAATAGTTAAACGGAAAGTAAATGGAAAAATGCAGGATGTTACAACGTACAAGTCTTTGGAACTAAAATTACAAGTTAACTATGCATGTAAATATAATATAATAATTAAATAATTATAAGAATTAAATATATTATATTAAATATTATATAAAATCGTCGGCATAAAAATGTTAAAAACAAGTGAGTGCTGGCCAGGTACCCCATGCGATCGCATGGGATATACCCTTCACAGTCGTGTGATCGCATGGCAAGGGGAGGTAGGTGAGGTTCTATAAAACGCGAAGTTTTCTGACGAATTCAATTCACATTTAATCAATCAATCTCTCTACTCTCTCTATAAATATATTATTATTATTATTATTATTATTATTATTATTATTATTATTATTATTATTATTATTATGATTAATATTATTATTATTCTTATAGTTAGGAGTATTATTATTATTAGTGGTTGTATTATTATTAGTATTATACATAAAATACTACGACGAGGTCATGAGCGAGCTATTTCAAAACGGGTTTTTCGAGCAGGATAGAGCTAAGAAAATTATGGGTTATAGCTATGGAGGTTATGGATATTGTTCGGGGGTATGCTCGTGAGGTCAATCTAGTGTTTATCATTTTCGTTGCGTCAACATAATTTCCTGCAATATTGAATCACAATATTGATACGTGAGCATTCATATCTTATCTTTTATATATCAATAGTGTATCCCTAACTAGTGCTCGAGTATATATGTTTATGCATGCTTGTATGCTTAATTTTGTCGTTAAATAGTTTATGATAAATCATGAATTTAATACATATGCTACTGAGATAACGTATATGATATGCATGTCATTGGAAAGCTGGTGAAAAATTAATAACTTTTCATTTAGAAAGCGTATGGTTTCGATGAACGGATTGAAAGATATAGTCAACTAAATTATCATTAACTTTAGTATTATTATTATTACTATCGTCGTTATTATCGTCATTATTATTATTATCTAATTATTATTATTATTATTATTATCATTATCGTTATTAATATAAGTATTATCATTAAAAATTGTTATTGTTATTATTACTACTATCGTTATTATCATTAAGGTTATTATTACTATTATTAATAATAATAATAATAATAATAATAATAATAATAATATTATTATTATTATTATTATTATTATTATTATTATTATTATTATTATTATTATTATTATTATCATCATCATAATAATTATTAGCATTAGCATTAGTATTATTATAATGATTATTTTTAGTATCATTATCATTAAAACTAATATTAGTGTCATCTAATTATTATGATTACTATTATTATCATTATTATGAATGTGATATGGCCAAAACAGGCGGTTTTATTTGTGCGGTGTCGTTAGGTCGCAACACGTCAGAATTAGCTACCACAAGAGAGTAATGGTTTTATCATTTATATTTAGATGGGGTTTCCTAGCTATAACTCACCTACTTGTCTTTCTTTTAACGAGTAAGTGGTAAATATAACTCAGGTTCGTATTTTTGTATGTTTGTTCAGTAACGTGGGACCAAAGTGCCTATATAGCTAACCCTAGTGACAAGAGGTGATAGATTAAGATTAACTATGAATATATTAGTATAACTATAAGGATAGATAGGTATGAAGAATAGGGTTCTGATGGGGAATTATCGCAGGAGTTAACTTCCTAGAATAAACACTAAACCTCAATTAATTAGGCTATGGACCTAACTGATTTGTCACTAAGAGTTTAGGCCTTGAAGATTCTGGCTAAGACGGATATCCCTACTCCCAACGTTAACCTGGAGGGTTTAAACTACCTTATGGATAGAATCCTAGGTACATGAACAAAGTGGTATATCCCTAAAGGAAAGTCTCAGCTTTTCTTAATCCTAGTTGGTTTCACTAAAGTAATATTCCACCACTTAATACTATGATATGCCTTAACATTAACAGGTGTGCAATCTTAGATTTACTAGGTGTGCAATCTTAGATTTACTGTTAATTGGGTTAGAGGTCTCTCCTTTGCGATCACTTATTCAACCCCGGATCATCTTACAACATCTCAAGAACGTTGCTTCTGACGCGAATCATGCTTCTAAGTAGACCAGTATTCACTAAACTCTATATTGTCTACCCTAATCACAACCTAAATGGGCAGCTCTTCTTTGATGAATAAATAATTACTCATACGTAGGTACTATATCCCCATTATGACATTAAGCACACATAACTACTTACCCGTATCCTAGGGTTGATCAAGTCCTAATACTAGGTTATAGCCACGTGAATAAGCGGAAAGGGTGATCCGTAAATTAAACTTCTATACCGTTAAGGTTTCAGCATAACAATAGCATAAATTTCAGATAAAGTATGCAATCATATAATAAACATTTGCAACAGATAGATAGTCATGCAAAATGAAAGCAACTTAAGATAACAAAATAACTTTATTAAATTAAGGAAAGCGTTCACCGTTTACAGACGAGATCCGGACAATTACAAGTGCTGACATCATCTAGACTGCTCCTATTATAATCTTTGGCGTTCGCCTCCGGGTACTTAATTTCTCGCTCGGAGGTGAGAAGGCCTTGAAAGCTCTAGTAAGAGAAAGTGTATTGTAGTGAGGGAGTGAAGAGAAATGTGTTGAAATTGGATGACAAAAAGCCTTTAAATTTAATTAAATTTTGTCTGCAAACAGCTGGCAGGCCGTTTGGAAACCCGTTTGGCAGGCCGTTTGCACAGCCCGTTTGCCAGGCCTGCCCGTTTGCATGGCCCGTTTGATCTGGGCGTTTGGCAGGCCGTTTGCCATATTGGCAGGCCGTTTGGCCACCCGTTTGGCAAGCCATTTGGCTTGCTAATTCCTTGGATCGTAACTTGATTTCTTGTCTTTCACCATTTTCGCTCTAGAATCTTCGTTTTAGCTCCGTTTTTCTCGATTTTTCTTGCATCGTCTTCGTAATTACTTTGCCTACAAATCTAAACGAAGAACGATTATTTTGCCGACAAAGCTTTGAACTTTATGCTTTTTGGGACTCAATATCGGGGGCAACAACATGACTTTTTAGCCGATATCAAATATCTCACACTTAGACTTTGCTTATCCTCAAGCAAACTTTCGAACTTTAGACACCGAAGACTTTTATTCGTAGAGATCGAGTGATTTTTGTTCCGCAAGACGGAGGAGCAAAAACTTGGTTTTATTCTTTTTGTTATTCCCAAACCATTTTCCCCCAAGCATGAGGGGAGGTTACATAACTGAGGCTATCTCACTCGGGTCACTCAATTCACTAAAGTGTTTTGGGTATCCTATAGTTCTAAGAAATGAGATCACTCATAGCCAGTCATGCTAACATTCTTCGTCATAGGCTTGCTCGAGAATCAAATCTCTATCACTTATTTGAGAGAACTTTCGGTTATGAACCCAGCTTGTATCGCGAAGAGATGGTGTTTTGGAGGTTTTCTGGGATGTGAAGGGTTTTGATAGATAGGAGCTTCCTTGGAAAGGTCGAATTTTCGATGATCTTTTTCATCTTTTTGTCAGGAATTTCAGGATCGAGCTTTCCTCTTTTTGACTGCCAGGAGTTCTTTTCTCGAATCTTTCTTTGGTTCTGCTTTTATTAGAACCCAAATACAACTTTTTTTTTAAATCAAGCATCTTTTGCTTCTTTCTTCAAGGTCTCCTTTTGGAGGTCTCTCTGATAGTTTGGCTTGGGTGCTCGCGTTTTCCCAAAAGAAATGATTTTTATCGGGATTTATTTCTTTATTTATTGGGGTGGCTAGAATGGATGGGTTGTGGTGAATGGAATTGTAGAGCGGAGATGGAAATGGATGTGTGTGAATTGGGGGTGTTTTTGTCTTCACGAGTAGCTGAGGTTCTAACTTAGTAATCTTCGTCAAAATGTGTGATTCCGAAATGTAGATCCAGAGCAAGTTCTGATTCCGAGATGTTGTCAACGGCGCGCTCAACGGAAATATGGTGAAGCACTAAAAATGAGTGCTTATAAAGCCTTATTTGTGGGTGCCTCACAACGATTATAATGGATCAAATAGCGCCTTTCGTTATGCAATGCTCTTTTGGAATACTTGGTTTGATTTTTGCAAAACGTTTTAACCTTGTTTTACTCTTTGGTCTATTTTGTAGCAAAAACTTTTGATCTTTTATAGAATTTAATAATCCTTGGTGTTTTTATGGTTCGAAAAGTTTTAAATTTTAGGAAAAATTTAGTTTATCCAACACTTGAGGATTTTACACGAATCGTTATGTGCAATATTTGCTATCCTACACTTTAAAATAACATTGTCCTCAATGTTAGGGATACGGCGTATCCCACACTTTAGGTTTTGAAAGAGGCGTTTTGTTATTAAAAGTTTATGTTGGTGGGGTTGCCAATCCCACATTTAGTTTTTAAAGTGGTATAGTAGTTTGCGTATATTCTATTTGAAAAAGTGGTGAAGACGTAGTACTCCCCTATGGTCGCAAGACGTGCAGTTAGATGGCGTGCTAACTAAGGTTGCAAAACTCGCTATTCGGAGATTAATCGGTTGAGACTTTAGAAGGATTAATCGGTAATCCGGGGATTAATCGGGGATTAATCGGATTGTACTTTATATATTTAAATATTAAATTTTAAAAATTATATGTGTAATATAGGAAGAAAAACCATAAATATAAAAATGAACTTTAACATAATTGTCTAAAATGATCCATTTTGCTCAATAACTATAAACTTCTAGTTTAATTTCATGTTAAAATATTAACTATTTTTTACTTAAACCGACTTTGATTACCCAATTCGATTTTGACCCATCAATTAATGTTGACCATTTAATTAAACGAATTTTTGGAAATCGGAATGGATTGCTCTTAAAAATGATTAATCGGGGATTAATCGGCGAGTAATCGGGTTTTTTACAACACTGGTGCTAACTATGGGATCTCCAATCGTTGTGCCGACGTCATCCTCGTTCAATTCGTCCCTGCTCCAAGTCGTGTTTCCATCACGTATGGTCTCGATCGTCGTTCGTTCATGACGTTTTATTCATGCAATTTTTATTCTAAATATCATACACACTAAAAAAAAACATAAAGTAGTTATGCCCGAGATCGGGCGTACATACATAGTTTAATTATGCAATAAAGTATCATAAGTAATCATCAAAATAGTTCTGAAATAAGGGAATTCATGGTTGAGGTGGAGGTTAGGGTAAGGAATACGATACGCTGGTGCGGGGCTGTCTAGGGGGTCGAAGGGCTGATTGTCCCTCATCAGTCATCTCTAGCGAATTGCTGTGCAAATTCCGCTGTGTTCATCCTAGAAGATACCCTGAACTGAATCTCATCTAACCGTACGATCATTCATGTGAGTGATGAGGTGCTTGTGTGAATCATAGGCCCCGTACGCCATCTTTGCCACTACTGCAAATCGCTTCCCAAGTGCGGGTTCATACCCATACCGTCTATACCCTGTGTGACTCCCTCAGTCATATACTGGCTCGCAGCCTAATCCCATACGGAAGCCTGAGCGTCGACGGATGTATCTCTGTGAGTGCTCATGTGGGATGTGTCAAACAGGTTATTGACGAAACCTGCGGCCCCTGTGCTCGGTTCCCTAGGAGGAGATGGGATGACTGTATGCTGTGTGTACTGATGCTGAGGAGGAGATGGAGGTCCTGTATGCTGACGGCTCGGGCCTGCACCTCTGGGGTCCCTATGGGATACTAATACCGGATACTCATGAGGATATGGCGGGACATTTAGTTGCATGCCTGCGTAATGTGTAAAATGATCCAAATTTTGGAAGATCGCATGTTGGGCAAACCAACTCTCGTGTCCTGGTAGATCCCCTATGTGGTAGTGGTATGGTGGAAACAGTGGCCTATCACCTTCCCCAACTGATGATTGTCGGCGGGTGTCAGTGGGCCGTCCCTGTGTGGTGGGATCATCCTCATCCCTTGGTTCCTGAGAACCTCACCGTCTCCTACCATCTCTTGTCCTGGCATCAGGTCTGAACCCTGTTACTCTAACCCCCGGAACTGTCCGGTCTTCGAAATCAGGTATCGCTGGATTTGCTGCAATGATCCACTGTTCACCCTCGATGCGAATGTATTCCCAAGTGTTCAGTAGCCTATACCCTATTTCTTCCGATTCGGCCCCAATTCTATACCCAAACCCCTCGATACTCCCCAAAACACGCATTCGACGAAGGAGTTTCGTAACAACGGCGCCCAAAACTGGCACAAATGTCCTAGCTGGATCCTTTTCTTTAGTAAATGCCTGGGCCAGGAGGTGTGCGACTTGTATATTCTGGTTGTTCATCATGGCGTGCATCAGGCGCATATCGTTAATGGTAACAGCACCACCATGTTGGGCTTTTGGGTGAAGGGTTTTAGTGATGAGGTGGTGAAGGATGTGGTGTACGGGATTGATGAATTTCGACGCCTTTTTACTTGATCTCCACGGCTCATTATCGGAGGTGTATTAGCGCCAGAAAGCTGGGTAGTCTATATTATTCAAGGTGGTGTACCCTCTCTTGAATAAGGAACTGTTGAGCTGTGACGGTTTGTACAGTTCCAAATACCTTGCAAATCGTGAAAGAGATAGATGGTACGTCTGATTTTGGTGGCAAAAGTGGATACACTCTTGATCATTGTAATCCTCTGGATCAACGTTTGAGTCAAACCTCCAAGTTGCCATAAATTCTACGTATGGCTCATTGTACGCTTTTTCATTTATCTCAAACAGTAGTTGCCAGGCTCTGTGTGTTCTCCCATTTGCTTGAAAGTTCAAGATTGCCCTAAGCTCATTGGCCCATCCACACCGTTCCATAATCTTCCAGTTAATATATTTGTTAGCCCCTTTTGGCCGGTTAATCCAGGCCCTCATAAATGGCTCATTTTCTATTGGATCTTCTTGCCCGAGGAGGTAGTGGGGCAACTCATATTCTACTGGTAAGCGATTAGCCATCTGCAGAATCAAGTAACATAGGTTATGTTTCAAAAAGATTAAGACTTAGAATTTAAAAATGCATATATTTTTCGAAAAAAATTCGAAATGAGGGCTTTAAAAATGACATTTTCCAAATTCCTGTTATAGTGAAATATAGCCCAAATTATCACAAACAATATCTAATCCAACTACAAATTTATTTTTAGGCAAAATTCAAAGCGTACCCGTGATTTACAAATAAATAATGCTAAAAATAATAATTATAGCAAGTTAGTCGTAATAAGCAATTTTGGTCAATACGTGATGATTTTTTAAGCATACAATGGTTCTAATGACCATTGTTGATTACCTTAAATATTTTTAATCACTAAACTTGAGCTATAGCATTCGTAAGTCAAAGATTAAGGCCTTATTACCGAAAAAAATTCATTTTGTTCAAAACGTACAAAATAAGGAAAATCAAAGATGAAGCTACATTTTCATGAGCAAATTGATGATATCTTTATTTGGACTAGTTTTAAGGCAATCCTAAGTTTAGAAAAACGTTTTAACTCTAGGAAAAACCCTAATCCTAATTAAGTGTAGTTTAATCAAAATGTCAAATTTATGCACTCAAGCATATATTGTTCCAAAATTAGTTTCTAAACATCCTTAATGAATCACTAAGCCTAATTCAGATAGTAAAACATAAATTTTCCAAGAATTTCACCAATTTCCACCCTAAAACCTTAACTAATGAATCGAGAGCTAAAAACTATCCAAAGTGCTTCAATCGAACCTAAAAACTAACAAACAATAATCACATTATCTAACTAAGCATAAAGGAATCCAAAATTGGGCATAAAACACAATTTTTCTCAAAAGTTAAAATTTTTGACTTTGAGAGAAAACTCGAATTTTGACCAAGAAAGAGTACCTTTTACACCAAATTAATGATGGAAACGTATTTAGGAGGCAAGAGAGAATCATATTTGAGCTTCGATTTGTTGAAAATGGTCAAAAATTGAGGTTGGAGTGGTGTGGTGGTGGCGACGGTCGTGGGGTGCAGGGAGGGAAGAAGAAGAACAAAAAGAAAAGAGGAAAAAAAAGGAGAAAGGAAAGAAAAGGAGAAAGAAATTAGCCAGTGTGGCTTGCGGGCTTATTTCCCTGACCCGACTCGCAGAATTTTATATTTTTCCAATTTTAAAATTTTAATTATATTAATAAGAGGTAAATTAAAAAAACTGCTTCGGATCTTAATCCGGTTATTATTATTTTTTTATTAAACTAAAATTTAAAGATAAAGACAAATAGACGGATTAAAATTAAAATATTCTATTTTATTAATAACTCAAATTACATAAGTTCCACAACTAAGTTCCAGAAATGACGCGGAAAGAAAGACAAGTTTAAAGCTTCTTTGACCATCCAGAGTAAAATAGCGGAGTGTACTGAAAATATTTCAAAATCACTTAACATCTTGCGTTCACGCTTTTGTAAATCTCCGATGTCGTCCATAAATTTAACCAAAGCCCTTCTAACTTTTTTAACGTTTGAAATTCCGTTCCTTGGTCCAGTATCTCGATAATTAAGTTCAAAAAGAAGTTTTGACACTGTGTCTTGAAATAAAAGATCTTCCGCGCAGTCAGGATCACCGATAGTAAATTTAAAGTTTGTAGATATTTCCCGAATGATCTTCCTTTAAGAGGTTGTAAATGGAAATTTTGACATAGTGAGGATTTGTACGAGTTCATAATATATTTCCTTTCTTTTTGTGAAAGAAATTCTGATGTATTCTTTCCTCGGTGGAATCCGGAAAAACTTCAATTAATCTTTTGATAAGAATTGAGGCTGGATCAAAGTAAAAGAAATCTCGGTTTCCATATTTTGAAATAGGGTTAGGTTTCTTGCTTTCAGTCCAAAATTCTAATTCAGAAATCATTGCGGAGACGTAGCGGTTTATATAAATTGGAGAAACTTCCTTATTGGTGAAGTGAGGGAGAAAACTGATGAATGACTCTAAATCAAATTTGAAATCAATTTCTGCATCCCGATACTTGGCAAAAATATCATCCCCACATTCTTTTAACAGTTTGTGAAGAGAACGAACTTGAGAACGCATCTCTTTTAACAGATTGATTTGAAATGTTGAGAACGGGAAGTCTGAGGAATAGAGGTGCCTAATGAATTCTCTATAGATGTCTAACCTTCTACTAGGATTTAACAGATTTCCAGTAAACGGAGCTGTTGTTTTACCTGTGTTTCGTTTCTCTTTTGGGACGTATTCAAACAAGTCTGGATATTTGAAAATAGTTGGATACTCTTCCTGTATTTCATCTTCTATAATCATGAGTTCATTAAGGCTGAGTCTCCCTTTTGGATCGTGAAGAGGGTCGAATCCTGGTTTATTTGAGTAAAACTTATCTAAAAGCAATGAAATCTCTAAGTCAGGTGAAATTATCCGGCTTCTTGCACTACAAGGATCAAGAACTAATTCTTGATGAGATTCATCAGGGTTTAGATTTGTTTTTGTTTTATAAAGAAAAACTTCTCCGGTTTCTGAAGTTGTGGGAGAGCAACTGCCATTCGCACTTTCTTCGTAGTCAGTTAAGTTGAAATCTACAGAAATTAAGACCATAATTAATATTTTGTTTTTATAGTTTTGAAAAAGGGTTTACTGTAATGGCGACTTTAAATCCTATACTGACAAACTCCCTGTTTGTTAAGCATGTCTGGTTCCAGTCAATTTATCCTTGAAACAAGTGGCCAGGCCGACAACGGAGAGGCAGGATCCTTTTGGTTCCAATGTAATTGGAGACTGTTCGGAAAATCCAACAACCAAGTCCGTGTATAATTGTCTTTCTTAGACACCACTCAAGAGTCTCAGATATTTTGACAGAATCAACGATTACCTTAAAAGACAGGAAATTAAGCCCCCGTCAGCGGCGCCAAAAACTTGCTACCCTCATGATATGGCCAAAACAGACGGTTTTATTTGTGTGGTGTCGTTAGGTCGCAACATGTCAGAATTAGCTACGACAAGAGAGTAATGGTTTTATCATTTATATTTAGCTGGGGTTTCCTAGCTATAAATCACCTACTTGTCTTCCTTTTAATGAGTTAGTGGTAAATATAACTCAGGTTCGTATTTTTTGTATGTTTGTTCAGTAACGTGGAACCAAAGTGCCTATATAGCTAACCCTAGTGACAAGAGGTGATAGATTAAGATTAACTACGAATATATTAGTATAACTATAAGGAAAGATAGGTATGAAGAATAGGGTTCTGATGGGGAATTATCACAGGAGTTAACTTCCTAGAATAAACACTAAACCTCAATCAATTGGGCTATGGACTTAACTGATTTGTCACTAAGAGTTTAGGTCTTGAAGATTCTGGCTAAGATGGATATCCCTACTCCCAACGTTAACTTGGAGGGTTTAAACGACCTTATGGATAGAATCCTAGGTACATGAACAAAGTGGTATATCCCTAAAGGAAAGTCTCAGCTTTTCTTAATCCTAGTTGGTTTCACTAAAGTAATATTCCACCACTTAATACTATGATATGCCTTAACATTAACAGGTGTACAATCTTAGATATTCTAAGGTACTGCTAATGGGGTTAGAGGTCTCTCCTTTACGATCAGTTATTCAACCCCGGATCATCTTACAACATCTCAAGAACGTTGCTTCTAAAGCGAATCATGCTTCTAAGCAGACCAGTGTTCACTGAACTCTATATTGTTTACTCTAATCACAACCTAAATGGGCAGCTCTTCTTTGATGAATAAATAATTACTCATGCGTAGATACTATATCCCCATTGTGACCTTAAGCACACATAACTACTTACCCGTATCCTAGGGTTGATCAAGTCATAATACTAGGTTATAGCCACGTGAATAAGCGGAAAGGGTGATCCGTAAATTAAACTTCTAAACCGTTAAGGTTTCAGCATAACAATAGCATAAGTTTCAGATAAAGTATTCAATCATATAATAAACATTTGCAACAGATAGATAGTCATGTAAAATGAAAGCAACTTAAGATAACAAGATAACTTTATTAAATTAAGGAAAGCATTCACCGTTTACAGACGAGATCCGGACCATTACAAATGCTGACATCCTCTAGACTGCTCCTATTACAATATTCGGCATTCGCCTCCGGGTACTTAATTTCCCGCTTGGAGGTGAGAAGGCCTTGAAAGCTCTAGTGAGAGAAAGTTTATTGTAGTGAGAGAGTGAATAGAAGTGTGTTGAAATTGAATGACAAAAAGCCTTTAAATAGAATTGAATTTTGCCTGCAAACGGCTGGCAGGCCGTTTGGCAACCCATTTGGCAGGCCGTTTGCATAGCCCGTTTGCCAAGCCTGCTCGTTTGCAAGGCCCGTTTGATCTGGGCGTTCGGCAGGTAGTTTGCCATACTGGCAGGCCGTTTGGCCACCCATTTGGCAAGCTGTTTGGTCACCCATTTGGCAAGCCGTTTGGCTTACTGATTCCTTAGATGGTAACTTGATTTCTCGTCTTTCACTGTTTTCGCTCTAGAATCTTTGTTTTAGCTCTGTTTTTCTCGATTATTCTTGCATCGTCTTCGTAATTACTTTACCTACAAATCTAACCGAAAAATGATTATTTTGTCGACAAAGCTTTAAACTTTATGCTTTTTGGGACTCAATATCGGGGGCAAAAACATGACTTTTTAGCCGATATCAAATATCCCACACTTAAACTTTGCTTGTCCTCAAGCAAACTTTCGAACTTTAGACACCGAGGACTTTTATTCGTAGAGATCGAGTGATTTTTGTTCCGCAAGACGGAGGAGCAAAAACTTGGTTTTATTCTTTTTGTTATTCCCAAACCTTTTTCCCGCAAGCATGAGGGGAGGTTACATAACTGAGGCTATCTCACTCGGGTCACTCAATTTACTAAAGTGTTTTGGGTGTCCTGTAGTTCTAAGAAATGAGATCACTCATAGCCAGTCATGCTAACATTCTTCGTCATAGGCTTGCTCGAGACTCAAATCTCTATCACTTATTTGAGAGAACTTTCGGTTATGAACCCAGCTTGTATCGCGAAGAGATGGTGTTTTGGAGGTTTTCTAGGATGCGAAGGGTTTTAATACATATCACTATATTTTTATCATTAAAATGATACTATGTAAACGTTATACAAATTATAACACTTAATATATAAAAATATATTTTTATCATATATTAACATAAATTTTTATCGTTAATACATTATAATAAATGATGAAATAATTTAAGAAATATTTTTAGTTAAAATATGTAGAATAAATATAAGATATTTAATTATTAAAATAACATATAATTCAGTAAAATAACACATAGGTTTCAAATAAATATATATAAACTAATTACATTGATTTATCTAAAAATTTCCAAATACGACAAATTAGTCAGTTATGTGATAATTTGAGTTTTATAAATTATCGATTTATTCAAATATCATGACTTATACTCTAGTAATATAATTATAAACATATATAAATTTTGAAATTCATTTTTGATTAAATAACTTTTGTTGACTTTTGCATGATAATCTCGAGCATTAGGATTGTGATACACTACGACGTGACCTAAATTGTTAGACAGATATTGACCAACATATAAATATATATAATTAATACAGGTTCGTGAATCCGAGGCTAACCCTGCACTTGTTCAGTGCCGTCATTTGCATGATTGCTACGAAATACAGTATCGTGAGTTTCATTACTCCCTTTTTAAATGCTTTTGCAATATATATTTTTGGGACTGAGAATACATGAGATGTTTTATAAATATTTGACGAAATAGACACAAGTAGTCAAAATTACATTCTATGGTTGGATTATCGAAATCGAATATCACCCCTTTTAGCTTCATAGCCTAAGAATTAGGGAACAGACACCCTAATTGACACGAATCCTAAAGGAAGATCTACGGGCACTAACACCCCCCATTCTGGAAAATGGAATGCTTTAGTACTTCGATTTAAAAGGTGATTGCGATTGCCGTTATATAGCATACTTGCGAGTATGCGGGGGATATTCTATATGCATCCTTTTAGTTCGGTTATCAAGCGTTCACCATATGAATTATTTTTATACACTTGCGAGTGTAATGTTATTTATGAAAAATGAAATCTTGTGGTCTATTAAAATTATGGAAATGATCGATTATGATAAACTAACAAACTCACCAACCTTTTGGTTGACACTTTTAAGCATGTTTATTCTCAGGTATTAAAGAAATCTTCCGTTGTGCATTTGCTCATTTTAGAGATCTTACTTGGAGTCATTCATGGAATATTTCAAAAGACATTGCATTCGAGTCGTTGAAGTCAACAAGATTATTATTAAGTCATTTATAGTTGGATATATTATGAAATGGTATGCATGCCTGTCAACTTTCATTGTAATGAAAGTTTGTCTTTTAAAAACGAATGCAATGTTTGTAAAATGTATCATATAGAGGTCAAATACCTCACAATATAACCCTATGTTATTGTATTCGTCCTTATTGATTAGGACGGGTCGTCTCATGTGCTATCAGAGCGGTGGTCTTAGCGAACCAGGTCTTGCATTAGTGTGTCTAACAGATAGTTAATAAGAAGCATTAGTGGGTCTGGACTTCGACCGTGTCTGCATATCAAAATGTTTTGCTTATCATTTCTTGTCGGAAATTACCTGCTTATTATTCTTAAGTCTAGACATGTTTTAGTGCAAATATTGCATAGATAGTGTATAGACAAAATTCATATCTTAAGCATATCTATTACTATAAACTCTGCATGGCAGCTTCTGAAAGATCCTCCGTAACCTACGGAATCTTTTGGACTATATATAAGTATTCTATATGATTAGAATATCATCCGAATCTAAAAATTATTTCATATCGAAATTCCTTTAGCTAATCGTGTAAGATGGATCATGTACCAAATTCGAATTCATATAATTCCGAAGGCGATTCTGAAGACTCTGAAAGTAGTGTGACCGAAGTGCCCCAATTGGTTGACTACACTTCTTTCTGGAGGAGATGGAGATGGGTTCGAGACATACTCATTCGCTGGAGAAATGAAGAAGGAGAACCCTACCGCAGACCAAATTTACCTCCCGACATCGGAGAACTTGACGCGCTCACCGGTCAACCAATTCGCAATGCTGTTTTCACACTCTTTGCCCGAATATTCTGCCTCGAAGAACGCATCCATAGAATTATGTTGGCGATTCAGCCTCTAGTCCCGACTACTAATCAAGTAGGATTAGTGGAAGAAGTTAGAGAGCTTCGTGCTAGGCTTGAAGAAAGAATGGAGTTTCTGGAAAGTACAGTACGTAATTTGGAAGACAGGCTTACTTCTACATCAACAATACCAGTACCACCAACAACATCCACATCGCAAGCCTCAATACCACAAGCACCAGCAGCATCACTGGCATCAGCAGTACCATCATCAGCAACATCAACAGTACCATTACCACCATCAACAACAACATCTGCATCCCACACCTCAACATCACAATCTGTATCTCAGGCATTAACGTCATACGCATCGTAGATACCAAGGAGTACCAGCAATAATAACCGATGAAGTATTAATTCATAACTTCATTGGAGAAACATTCTGCGGCGACTATGTAATCTCTAAAGTCTTAAAGATTATCTAATCCAGCCTTAACCATAAATCAGATGAGTGGACCGAAATGATAGAAGGAAGAGTAGAAACCCTGACAAGAATGGTGCGTGATTTACAAGTTAGACTTGTTATACAAGCGCCACCGGTAATACCACCAGCATCACCATCAGTATCACCAACACCAGCAACACATGTAGCACTACAAGCTACACCAGCTCCATAACCATCAACGATATCAACACCACAATCATCAACGGATATATTGTATCAACGAGTTATGAAGTATTAACTCATTCCCGCTGAAAAATTTATATGTATATCTTATATATATAAATTTTGAAACCATAATAAATCTTTTTGTACTAAGCTATTACGTGTGAATCATAACTGGTAGATACTACTCGATTAATTCATGTTACTAATATGCTATGATGTACATCCTTCATTAAAGATTTACCAATTGTTAACTATAATCTCTACTTCAACTTAATAGATTCCATTTCATAATAACCCAAGAGTATTACTCAAATACAAGTTTGATTTTATACTTTCATTTTTGATATACTCGAAAATTTCTAGAAATTATCATTCGTGTCTTACGAAGTTCACAAGAATTCCACGAACATCAACATCATTCATCAAAGAAATACTCAGCGAAGATTATGTAATTTCTAAAGTTTTAGGAATTTCTCAATAATAATTTCAACTGTAAATTAAATGAGTTTAATTTAATATTAACTCATTAAATCTATGTTACATCTGCAGAAAATATACATATTTTCATAAAGACTGTAATAAAATTCTTTGGTACAAAATATTACTTGTGAAACTTTTAACGGGTAGGTAATACCCGAGAGATATATAAATTCACAATTAATAGGTTACATTCTCCGATTTTGATTCAGCAATCATTAACTATACTCACTACTTTCACAACGATATACATTCTTTCATGGAAATCAGAACAACCATTTTTATCCAAATTCGATTACATATTCTGATTTTAACAGATCAGAATCTAAGTCGAGATATAACCGATAACATCACTCTTAAATCCCTACATCTTTCAAAGCTATACTTTGACTTCAAAACTGTGCTAGAACATCAGTTCTATTCATAAAACCCAGAAAAGTGTTCATGTAATTCAAAATTCAAGAACACCATATGTATACTGACGATTACAATCTGCGTTCAAACCCTTCATAATTCTTAAAAACCCCTCAATTAAGAAACAATCGAGAGGATGATCTAACCACACGTTATCTACAAAAAGAAGGACTTATGCATATAGTCATGCATCTGGAAAACTCTTGGAACCTAAGTAGAAGTTTAAAACGAATTTATGATCCCTTGGCGTTGTTATTACCGAAAATAACTTTACAATCCCTCTCCAAATTAGCCAATTTTGTTACATATCCAGCAAATCAACTTCGACTTTCATTCGGATTAGCCTTATTATAATCTTGACATATAAGTTTGCCTTTCGTCATCGTTACAGGGGAACCGTTTATATCCCACCACATAGCAGTAAACTTACCAACAACTTCATTACTCATTGGCTTAAGTCTCTCCGAAAAACCATTATATTTGTTCATTAAAACCCTATCATATACTCATCCACATCTTGTAACAAGAATTGCCATACCAATTATCGGGAATCAGCAATCAGTATTTTGAATCTCGCAACATTTCTACATCAACAGTTATATGTATACATATAACATTTATCTCTTAGAATTATGATCTTCCATTCTGAAATTCTGAAAAGCACCCAATCTACGAATCAATACTTTGAATGTTGAAAAAGCTGAATGAAGCAGCAAACAACCTTAACAGTCAAAAGTTTGATAATAAAGAAGGATACATTGGAAAAGCTCAAAAGAAAATTTGGTACTGAAAAACGGATTGAACAAACCATGAAGGAGGCCGTGGACAAATCACAAAGACTAAATCTGCCTTCAAAGAATCCAAATGACTCAGTATCTGCTGAGGTCATTAACAAATACATTGCTCCTGACTCTAAATCCTTACGGACAAATCTTTTTCATCATCCTTCGTTATTAGAAATTCTAAGATATCATCGTATCTTTCATTATAAATATCCTCGATATTTCTGAAGATATTTTCATAGCTATTCTTATCTGAAATCATTTATCTCTTGGCACTATCAGTGTTACATCATAAAGGAAGCTGTTTTAGTTTCTAAATTCTGAAAAAAATCGAATTTAAAATATGAATGTTTTTGAAGTAGTGTTGGGAACTGAAGCATGAGTTAGTATAATATAATGACACTTGATCAACGTGATTATATTACAGTAAGTCATGCTGAGTTTTGAATGAAACAAGATGATTCACAGACCATACCGTCATCATGTGCCATGTTACACAACTCTTGCATTCTACTTGATCTCTAATTATATCAAGAACATATTTCTTGAGAGCTCTGGCTTTTCCTGTGACTTCCGGTAATTTAACCAACCAAGATCTTGCTATTACAATTTTTCTCTTAGAACATTAGTCATGTTCATTCGAAACTCCATACATACGAATGCTAGACCATTAATTGTTGTGCTTAATGGCAAGTAGAGAAAACAAAAGCATGAAGCTTCGAAATAGAAAGGGGAGTATAAATCGCAGCAAATAAGAGAGAGCATTAACTGTGGATGTCAATGATTATAGAAAGACAGAAGCAGGGACTCCGAAAAATAAGGAAAGATATAAACCCCAATAAAAACCCAGAAATTACAAACCATGTATATCGATCCGTATAGCAATATAAAGACACGGGAGAACTAAAAACACTATAAAACCAAGAGTATAGTAGAAGTGAATAGATTCTTCCGGCGGCAGATAAAAAGAAGAATGACAGATATGAAAGTTAGGAGTATATCAAGAATCAGAACTTGATGGAGCATATTGACGAATGCTTTAAAGTATGAATTGAGGGAGAAAGAATAGAAGGTGTGAGCTATGGAAATAAGGAAACGAAGGAAGTGAATTTATAGTGAAATACCCGACAGAGCAATCGAAGCAGATTATTGCATTTAACCAAAGAAGATCCTAATTTCCTTAATTATTGAAAAACCAAATCTTATTACGAAGACTTTCTCTAAATCCCTTGAACTTTGGAAATCAACCCTATCTACGTCAAAAGATATGACGAAACTTTATTTTCTCATTTCACTCTTTTGCGATAGCTTCACTCATACTTTTCACATAATCGAGTTGTTTTATCCATATTACTCAATGACGATAAAACGCTAATTTCTAGCTCGTATGCATCATGAAAACATACTTACTATCAGCCATGACCATCCCAATCAAATTTCGGGACGAAATTTCTTTAACGAGTAGATACTGTGACGACCCAGAAATTTCCGACCAAATTTAAATTTAATCTTTATATGTTTCCGACACGATAAGCAAAGTCTATAATATTGAGTCTCAAAAGTTTTGAAATTATATTCATGTAATCAATTACCCTTTTGACTGTGTTCGATGATTTACGAACATTTATGTGTATATGGATATGTATATATAATATATAGTTATGTTAATTGAAAACGTTAACAAAGTATTAGATGAATAATACTTTACATGAACGTAATTGTTTCAATATATTTATCAACGGAATTAAAAGATAATATCAAATGATTGAATTATCAGATACATTATGATATTGTTACGGGTCTCTATTACGAGGTCCACATTGATTTGAGAAATCGTTCCTTTTTAACGGTATTCGGAATAATTGGTAAAGTGATCTACATATGAGAACAAAGTGTCAAATAACGATAATTAGACAAAAGTTAGTGGAAGACTAAATTTCATAATAATCAATTGATTTAGTTTCAAAGGTACGAAAACGTTTTTCGATATAATAGAATTTGATTATTTAAAATGTCTTTGATTAAATAACATGAGTTGGAATATTGGTTGTTAAATATATAAATAACTTGCAACGTATATTTAAAACGTGCTTAAATATATGATTTCAAATTAATTAAGTAAACGATAGTAACAATTGGTTATTGATTCGATTGATATTTAGTCATGTTAATTAGAACGTTTGAGAAGTTAAAATAAATCTTGGCGCATAAATGAATTATATCAAACTAAGTTCAAGAGTGTAAACGTTAAGTAATATAATAATTTATATTATGTAAACAATCTTAAATTATACTTTGAAATATAATTAATATTTGAAAAACTGAATATTATATTATTAAATAAATAGTTCTAAATTGATATTTCTAAATGAATATATATATATATATATATATATATATATATATATATATATATATATATATATATATATATATATATATATTTTACAACATGATAAAATATAATATTAACCTTGATATGAAACGTTTTGATTTAAAATAATACTATTATATATATATATATATATATATATATATATATATATATATATATATATATATATATATATATATATATATATATATATATATAATATATATAGCAAAACGATGATTTAAAGAAGCAAATGACCAAAACACTCATATGGATAAGTTACACTTTGAGTGGGATAGTTTTTCATTGATTTGAGTCGTGTTATTGATAAAGGTACATTACACGAAACGTAAAGTATAAGATTTTATAGCATAGGAAACCATGTTCTAAAAACCGGGACCGGGACACTAGTCGAGAGACAACGTACAAGTCTTTGGAACTAAAATTACAAGTTAACTATGCATGTAAATATAATATAATAATTAAATAATTATAAGAATTAAATATATTATATTAAATATTATATAAAACCGTCGGCAGGAAAATGTTAAAAACAAGTGAGTGCTGGCCAGGTACCCCATGCGATCGTATGGGATATACCCTTCACAGCCATGCGATCGCATGGCAAGGGGAGGCAGGTGAGGTTCTATAAAACGCGAAGTTTTCTGACGAATTCAATTCACATTTTATCAATCGATCTCTCTACTCTCTCTATAAATATATTATTATTATTATTATTATTATTATTATTATTATTATTATTTAGATTAATATTATTATTAATCTTATAGTTAGGAGTATTATTATTATTAGTGGTTGTATTATTATTAGTATTATACATAAAATACTACGACGAGGTCATGAGCGAGCTATTTCAAAACGGGTTTTTCGAGCGGGATAGAGCTAAGAAAATTATGGGTTATAGCTATGGAGGTTATGGGTATTTTTCGGGGGTATGCTCGTGAGGTCAATCTAGTGTTTATCATTTCTGTTGCGTCTACGTACTTTCTTGCAATATTGAATCACAATATTGATACGTGAGCATTCATATCTTATCTTTTATATATCAATAGTGTATCCCTGACTAGTGCTCGAGTATATATATTTATGCATGCTTGTATGCTTAATTTCGTCGTTAAATAGTTTATGATAAATCATAAATTTAATACATATGCTACTGAGATAACGTATATGATATGCATGTCGTTGAAAAGCTGGCGAAAAATTAATAACTTTTCATTTAGAAAGCGTATGGTTTCATTGAACGGATTGAAAGATATAGTCAACTGAATTATTATTAACTTTAGTATTATTATTATTACTATCTTCGTTATTATCGTCATTTTTATTATTATCTAATTATTGTTATTATTATTATCATTATCGTTATTAATATAAGTATTAACATTAAAAATTGTTATTTGTTATGATATATGGAGTAAAAGTCAAATATGGATGATAATTCTGTTTACATACGCATGCATAGGAATAGTTATTTGCATAGTAAAATTATGAATTATTGATTACTATTTCACCTACTCTATAATTGAAGATGAAAACGAGTAATGTACAGTTAAGTTTTAGTATTATAAATACTCACTCAATTGTAAGGATATGTACACCATTCTTCAATAAGAATTTACTCTCTTCTTTCTTCTTTCACATAAATGAAAATAGGCCACAAAATGTAGTTATATACTACTAAATTACAACACGTTATCAGCACGAAGAGCTCCCGTCGGCCACCGTCCTCCACCGTTGGAAGATCTTGAAACCTCATGTGTCTTTTAATCAAGAATTTATTAGCTTGGGTTCTTCCACCACTGATTCATCAGGTACTCTATACATGATTTAAATGACTACAAAATGAACACATGATAAAAAGAAATAAATAAAAATAATAATAACGACTACAAATTGTAAGATGACTTTTTGATAATTAAAACACATTTGTGGTACTCGACACTCGATCAATTTACTTATATTAAGGATTACCTTTGTAGTTAGCTACTACTTGAATTTAGATGTCTTTATGAAAACGGAACATACATCCATTTTTTTTTTGTGGTTCACATATAATTTCTTTTAATTTATTGATTTTTTGTTTATATACTCTTAAGAAAATTTTCCGATAGATAATACAAACAACTTACAAATATATGCATATTCAATATTTTCAAATTATAGAAATAATCAAACTTACACTAATTGGTCTACTTATCAGAAAAGTACCAGGCCCATCGTATATCAGAAATCAAGTCATACACTCGTTCATTTTCTTTTTCCAATCCTCTATGACGGATTTTTCTCTCTTAAAAAAAAATCTATACATATACAAACATGTACATTGTGCTAAAGGTGTTGTACCTTTTTCATAAATAATACTGAGTATACAAAAGTAGAGACCAAACCAACGTTTCTAAATGAGCCCAACTTAGGAAGAGAAAACAACTTACCACTCTCTTGAAGTTTTATTCGATCACCACCTTAATCACTAGCACCATCACACAACATGTTGTTTGGCATGAATGAGAAATAGACAACTTATAATAATTTGAGTATTGGACATTTATGCGTATATCAACATTTGAGAGATAAAGTTTACACTTTTTAATTACCTTTACAGCTTGCAAAACCTCTCATTCAAAATATCATTCACGAAGCTTAGGCCCACACTTTGTGATAGTGGAATTCATTAGGTACATCTAATTATTAATTTCTTTATTTTAAACGAAAAGCAAAAGCCACGATTTCTGTTTCCTGTGTGGCAACAACCGAATATTTTTTTTCCAAAACACTTTCGAGTCCTACAGCTGCTATGTTGTCCTATTACTATTTCTGTGATCCGTTTTATTCTGTTCTTATTTCAGTCATGTTCATAAATTTCGTACCACACACTTTAGTATTTTTTTTTTTTAGCGACAATCACCAAACCTAAAATACCCCACTTACCAATTTTCTTTTCACTAGTGGGTTATAAAAGTAGGAATATTGTAATGAAAATTGGGCCGCTGTTTTCATAGTTTAACATTTTAAAATTCAACAACTTGAAGTTAAAAACTCACAGTTGGTCACTTTATGAAGGTAGAACAAAAACGATGGCCGACAATGAGATTACATAAAATAACGAATAACTATTTTTTTTAGTTTGATTATTTTGAAAACTTGTCTTTTAAAAGTTGCAGTCAAATGATAAGACCTCACTAACCAAATCCCCAACTAATGATAATATCATTAATTTAAAATGACAAAAAGAAATATTTAAATACAACTTTCGGTTGATGATCGTGATTCGAGATAATGGCTATTGATATAAAAATAAATAAAAAATAAAAGCTATATCAAAACAAACACTATTTTTTTTTTTTTTTGGTATTGCGACGAGTACAAATCAACTAAAAGTCTAAAAGATAAATGCTCTTATAGGAACCAGATATTCACAATAATTGCCTAAGCTAGATATGAAACAAATAGTTCATCAAGAAAAAAAATATGCATCTAAAGCTTCTACTGAAAATTATTGTGCAAAGTACAACATATAACTATATGGTCAAATTCATTTGAGCCTTCGGGGTCACACACATATACACCGAGACGTCAAATAAAATATATATATGATGTATATATATTAGTCAAGTAACAAAATAGTAAATCAAAATTAATTCATATGAATAGTAAATGAAATGAAATTAATTAATTTACTATTCACATAAAAAGCGCATATGATGAAAAACACAGCGCATATGATTAAAACCGCATATGATGAAAAGCGCAGCGCATATGATGAAAAGCGCATATGAAGAAAAACGCATATGATAAAAAAACGCATATGATGAAAAGCGCAGCGCATATGATAAAAAGCGCATATGATATAAAGCGCATATGATGAAAAGCGCAGCGCATATGATGAAAAGCGCATATGATAAAAAGCGCATATGATGAAAAACACAGTGCATATGATTAAAAGCGCATATGGTGAAAAGGATATATGATGAAAAAGCACATATGGTAATTAATGAAAAAGCACATATAGTGATTAATGGAAAGCACATATGGTGATTAATGAAAAGTATATTGTGAAAAGGAATCACAAATGTTTCTTGAAAGAATTCAAGGTAAGATATGTGAATAAATTCATCCACTATGTGGACCATTTAGACATTTCGTGTTCTTATAGACGCATTTAGTAGATGGTCTCATGTTTGTCTATTATCAAGCCGTAAAATGGCATTTGCATAGTTTATTGCACAAATTATTAAATTAAGAGCACATTTTTCTGATTACACTATTAAAAGAGTGCAAATTGATAATGCTGATGAGTTAACATATCAAACATTTAATGATTATTATATTTCTATAGGGATTGTTGTTGAACATCCTATTACTCATGTACATACAAAATTGGTTTAGCTGAATCAATAATTAAATGCTTGCAGCTAATAACTAGACTATTGAAAATGAGTACAGAACTCTCAAAATTTATATGGGGGCATGCAAATTTACATGCTGTGATATTATTTCACATTAGACAAAGTGCAACTCATAAATATTCTTCCCTACAACTTGATTTTGGCCGAGAGCCAAATATTTCCCATTTGATTGTGCAGTGTATGCTCTAGTTGCACAACTTAAAATGGTTCCTGAAAGGAGGATGACGATATATATATTGAATAAAAAACATCTTCAATTATAAGATATATTGAACTCATGACAGGTGATGTTTTTTACAGCACGTTTTGCTGATTGTCACTTTAATGAAACATTGTTCCCTAAATTAGGGGGAGAAGTGAAAAATAAAGAAAAAGATGCTTCATGAAAAATAAAGAAAAAGATGCTTCATGATGTGAACATCAATTAAGGTATATAGAACTCGCATAAAAGAATGCGAAACAAAAGTTCAAAAATGTTGCATATGCAAGAACTTGCAAATTAATTACGTGATGCATTTAAAGATACAAAAAGAGTGACTAAATCATATATAATAACAGTAAAAGCTCCAGCTCGAATTGAAATTCTAAAAGCTGGCAATAATGTCACTCTTGAGTCTTTGCCACGCATGAAATGTGGAAGATCAATTGGTTCCGAAGATAAAAATCCTTGAAAAGAAAATCAGCTGATAATGAGGTGTTCAAGAAGAACCAAATATCAATACTCCTTCTGTAGAGGATATTGATAACAAATACAGAAATTGCAATAAATTGTGCAATATAATGAAACCGAAACGGAATGACAAATATTTATGAGAATTTTTCATATAATGACATCATAAATAAAGATGATGATCTAGAACCAAAATTTGTCATTGAGTGTCAAAATAGACATGACTGAGCTTAATTGAAAGGAGCAATACGAGCTGAATTAGAATCGCTCAATAAAAGAAAAGTTTTTGGATCAATCGTGATCACTTTTAAAGATGTGAAAAGTATGGGATACAAATGAATTTTTATCCGAAAAAAAATGCAAATGAAGTTACAAGGCAAAACTAGAATTGTAACTCAAGATTTCCTACAAAGACCAGAAATGAAATATGAGGAAGACTTATCATCCTGTAATGGATACAGTTACTTATTATATACTTAATCAACCTGGTAGTTACTTAAATGCATCTCATAGATGTTGTTACTACTTATCTGTATGGATCACTTGATAGTGATATACATGAATATACCTGAAGGGTTTAAGGTATCATAAGCATTTAATACAAAATCCAAAGGAATGTATTTCATTAAATCACAAAGATTTTTATATGGGATTATACAAGTACTTGATAAGAAAAGGGTATACATATAAACTTATTTGCACGTGTGTTTTATAAAAATAATGTTCGGATATGTGATCATAGTTGTTTATATTAATTATCTTAAATAAAGAAATCTATGAAGCCATTCAACTTCTAAAGAAATATTTTGAAATGGAAAAATCAAGTATTACATTGATTTACATATTGAGCATATGACTAATGACTTACTTATACATCAAACAATTTATACAGAAAAGATTTTAAAATATATTAATATGGACAAGACAAAAACCATTAAGTACTCCTATGGTTGTCAGATCTCAATATTGATACTGATCCATCCTCTAGAAGATCATGAAGATTTTCTTGGTTCATAAGTTCCATATTTTATTGCAATTGGGGCTCTTATGTATCTTACAAATTATACAAGACCTGACATTTCTTTTGCAGCTAATTTGTTGACAAGGTTCAACTCAGCCCCTACCAAAATACATTGGAATGGGATCAAATATATATTTTGATACCTTCGGGGAACTACTGATTTATAATTATTTTATTCTAACAACTCAAAACAAGATTTGTTTGGTTATATAGATGCAGATTATTTATCTGATCCACATAAAGCTAAATCTCAAACTGGATATGAATTCCTAAATGGAGGCACTCAATACCATGGTGTTCTCGAAAACAAATACTTGTTGCAACATCATCAAATGATGCCGAAGTGATTACATTACATGAAGCCACTCCGGAATGTTGTTGGTTGAGATAAATGACACAACTCATTACTGATTCTTGTGGGCTAGAACGCGATAAAAGTCTAACAAATATCTATGAAGATAATACAGCTTGCATAGCACCGATGAAAGAAGTGTATATCAAAAGTGACCAAACAAAACACATACCTCCTAGATTCTTCTCATACACTCAAGATCTCATCAAGGACAACCAGATTGAAATGAGATATATTCAATCCAGCAAAAATCTGCCCATTTTTTAACCAAAGCACTTCCAACTGCTGTTTTCAGAACACACGTTCACAATATTGGCATGAGACAAGTTCAAAAGATGTGACGACTCAACGATGTCTACTTGAGGGGGAGTCAACTCTATGCTGCACTCTTTTTCCCTTGGCTAAAGTTTTTATCCCACTGGGTTTTTCTTTAGCAAGGTTTTTAACGAGGCAGTACTAGTTGATCTGTAACGAAACAAAATTATCATCCAAGGGGGAGTGTTATGATATATGGAGTAAAAGTCAAATATGGATGATAATTCTGTTTACATACGCATGCAGAGGAATAGTTATTTGCATAGTAATATTATGAATTATTGATTACTATTTCACCTACTCTATAATTGAAGATGAAAACGAGTAATGTACAGTTAAGTTTTAGTATTATAAATACTCACTCAATTGTAAGGATATGTACACCATTCTTCAATAATAATTTACTCTCTTCTTTCTTCTTTCACATAAATTGAAAATAGGCCACAAAATGTAGTTATATACTACTAAATTACAACATTATTGTTATTATTACTACTATCGTTATTATCATTAAGGTTATTATTACTATTATTATTAATATTATTATTATTATTATTATTATTATTATTATTATTATTATTATTATTATTATTATTATTATTATCATTATAATAATTATTAGGATTAGAATTAGTATTATTATAATTATTATTATTAGTATCATTATCATTAAAACTAATGTTAGTGTCATCTAATTATTATGATTACTATTATTATCATTATTGTGAATGCGATATAAAAGAGAACTAAAAACAATTAAACAAATCGATTAGGAAATATTGAGTATAAGTATCATGATGAAATTAAAATATTGTAAGATATTGATTTAGATAAAAATATCGTTTTTATTATTTTTATCATTATTATTATTATTATTATTATTATTATTATTATTATTATTATTATTATTATTAAAAGTATCAATAATATTAAAACTATCATTTTTATTAAAATTATCATTTTTAATAGAAATATCATTGTTATTATAAAATATCATTATTATTATCAATTTAGTATTATTATTATTAAAAATTATCATTTTGAATAGAATTATTATTTTTATATAAAATATTATTATTATTAAAGTTAATATTAAAAAGTATTGTTATTATTAAAATTATCATGATTGGAATTATCATTTTATTATAATTAATATCATCATTAGTAAATATAAATATTTTTATTATTATTATTAGTATGATAATAATAATTATTATTATTATTATAAAATAATATAACTTTTACTCATTAGTAATATTATCAATATTATATTATTTAATCAAATAACATTTGATACAAATATATATTTATTAAATGTAATACAATTATACTAATAATACATATCACTATATTTTTATCATTAAAATGATATTATGTAAACGTTATACAAATTATAATACTTAATATATAAAAATATATTTTTATCATATATTAACATAAATTTTTATCGTTAATACATTATAATAAATGATGAAATAATTTAAGAAATATTTTCTATATAACTATTAATTATTTAAAATATGTAGAATAAATATAAGATATTTAATTATTAAAATAACATATAATTCAGTAAAATATAACATAGGTTTCAAATAAATATATATAAACTAATTACATTGATTTATCTAAAAATTTCCAAATACGACAAATTAGTCAGTTATGTGATAATTTGAGTTTTATAAATTATCGATTTATTCAACTATCAAGACTTATACTCTGGTAATATAATTATAAACATATATAAATTTTGATAGTCATTTTTGATTAAATAACTTATGTTGACTTTTGCATGATAATCTCGAGCATTAGGATTGTGATACACTACGAAGTGACCTAAATTGTTAGACAGATATTGACCAACATATAAATATGTATAATTAATATAGGTTCATGAATCCGAGGCCAACTCTGCACTTGTTCAGTGCCGTCATTTGCATGATTGCTAAGAAATACAGTATCGTGAGTTTCATTACTCCCTTTTTAAATGCTTTTGCAATATATATTTTTGGGACTGAGAATACATGTTCTGTTTTATAAATATTTGACAAAATAGACACAAGTACTCAAAATTACATTCTATTGTTGGATTATCGAAATCGAATATCACCCCTTTTAGCTAGATAGCCTAAGAATTGGGGAACAGACACCCTAATTGACGCGAATCCTAAAGGTATATCTACGGGCACTAACACCCCCCATTTCTGGAAAATGGAATGCTTTAGTACTTCGATTTAAAAGGTGATTGCGATTGCCGTTATATAGCATACTTGCGAGTATGCGGGGGATATTCTATATGCATCCTGTTAGTTCGGTTATCAAGCGTTCACCATACGAATGATTTTTATACACTTGCGAGTGTAATGTTATTTATGAAAAATGAAATCTTGTGGTCTATTAAAATTATGGAAATGATCGATTATGATAAACTAATGAACTCACCAACCTTTTGGTTGACACTTTTAAGCATGTTTATTCTCGGGTATTAAAGAAATCTTCCGATGTGCATTTGCTCATTTTAGAGATATTACTTGGAGTCATTCATGGAATATTTCAAAATACGTTGCATTCGAGTCGTTGAAGTCAATAAGATTATTATTAAGTCATTTATAGTTGGATATATTATGAAATAGCATGCATGCCTGTCAACTTTCGTTGTAATGAAAGTTTGTCTTTTAAAAACGAATGCAATGTTTGTAAAATGTATCATATAGAGGTCAAATACCTCGTAATGTAACCATATGTTATTGTATTCGTCCTTATTGATTAGGACGGGTTGTCTCGCGATTAAATGAATGGGAGAAGAAGGTTGTGATTGAAGAGCTTAAGGAAGGGACAGATCCTTTTGGTACTTTGGATGATGAGGAGGACAGGGCTCTTGAGATTGCAAGAGGTTACACGGAGGATAACCCACTGTACGTAACTCCACTTCAAGTAATAACTATTTCTGAGTTTTTAACTATGTAAGATCACCTTAATCATACTACTGTTTATGATGATTTAGAAGAAGGGGAGATCCCTCCGGATCTAACCAAGACTGAACAGGAATTGATGGACTGTCTAGAGCGAGAAGCTAAGGAATCTGCTGACGCTGCATCAAAAGCCTCGACTTCAGGGGCTCATAAGTTTGATGAGAATTTAAGTGATTCTGATGCTATTGATGAGAGTGATAACAGTTTTGATGAGGTTATTATTGAAGATGAGCTAACAGAGTCTTATCCTCGTTATGAAGGTTTTGCAGATGATGATCTTCCAACTTTTGCTGATTATTTTCAAATGAACGATGAGATTTTGAATAGAAAGTGCAAGGAGAAAGAACATAAAGAATAAGAGAGTGTGTAGACGGAAGGGTTTTTGCCAGTGAAAATTAATAAAGAAAAGGTAGAAGTGTTGGAAGAAGAATGGAAGATTTCAATGCGAATCCGAAAGTATGTGATGAAACCTGACGTGGAGCCTCAATTTTTGAAGTTTATTGAGTATTGCGAGAGTTTGCATGCTAAAGGAAAGATCATAGCTTGGGCCTACATAAAAAATTTCGATATCT
Source organism: Rutidosis leptorrhynchoides (assembly GCF_046630445.1). Lineage (NCBI taxonomy): Eukaryota > Viridiplantae > Streptophyta > Magnoliopsida > Asterales > Asteraceae > Rutidosis > Rutidosis leptorrhynchoides. The sequence continues at coordinate 447,787,251 of NC_092336.1, forward strand.
ACGCGATTAAGAAAGAACACGGAGTGGATTACATCAGATATGCACATGAGTTCACTTCGTCACCATATTTTGAATTTATGCAGGTCGCTAGGCTCAAGATGTTATATCAGGATTATGTTCGTATTCCTGATCTTTTGGATCGTAAGATAAGAAGATCATTTCGGTCGCCTAATTTCAAAGATTTTCGACCCCAATTTCTAAAGATCTCTTACAGGACGAACAAGAAAACGGGCATAAGAAGGAAGATAGTCAAATATCAACCTGTGAAGTATATGCGAAAGGTTCCTTTGAGGAAAATGTCGCAGCACTTCAGCCCTCATTTTCGTTGGTGGTATTATGATTAACGCTCTGAGGAAGCGGTTATCGTGTTAGATAAGGATGGAGGAGATAAAAATGATAGTATCAGGGTTCTCGATCCAATCTGACTGAGAAATTGCTGTGAAGAAGATATGTTTACCCTATACTACAACAAGATGCTCTATCGCCCAGAAAATCGTGTGCAGGCTGAACAGTATTGCAGAGTTGTGAAACTCTGTTATTTGAAGAACTGGGTGACTGATCCTTTTACTGATTGATAGCTGAATTCTTGTTCTACGGCTATGTCTTAGGGGGAGTTTGTTGGTGCATGAATCCCCAGCCGTAGTTTACGTTATCGTTTTAATACATTCAGTTATGTAATAACATTCTCGTATGACTATTGATTACATTTGTGTTTGTGTGTGCTTAGTTTTATAATAATCAATATGTTAAACTGCATACACATTCGACCGAGTGTGTTCACACACTCGACCGACTGTGTGACTCAGTCGACCGACTGAGTGACTCAGTCGACCGACTGTGTCGGGTTGCAGTATATATACGGGCTGAAATCTACTTTGATAGGTTACATTCCCTATCAACCCTAATTGACTGGTTACGATTTCTCTAGATCCCTAACACCATTACCACCGAAATAACACGTTAAGGAGTTGTTCTAATCTAGGTTTCACTCTAGGTTTGGCTTAAACGAATCTAATACGACCCATATCTCGGTTATAGTTGTATCTAGTGAATTCCGCATCTAGATACAATCCAAGCGACCTGAGATCCGTCAAACATCGTCTACAGAGCTGCAGCAAATTAAGCAAGAAATACTAGATTTTGACTAGATACGTGATTGAGGTATGTTTTCATTAATGACTTTATGTTAATCATAGTTTGCACAATTGCATTTTAATTGCCATATACGATTTGATTTCTATAATCAGTAATTATATATTTATATGGTGATTATGATGTCGCTTTTCTTAGTTATGCATGTGTGTAGAGGTAGATTTCGAAAGCTACATTTTGGGAGCAAAAATAAAAACAAAACTTTGTGCTCTTTTCTTAGAAGAGCATCATAGTTCTGATTATCGTTTGAATTTTTTTTTATATTTTAATTGATTATTCTATATTATTTTATAAATTATATTTATTTTATTTGTTGACTATAGCTCGGCAAGCTTATCTCTTTATCAACCATACAATAGTACAACAAGGTTTCTTGAGTGATCTGATTTTGTACATATGCTTAGTGTGTTACTTTTATTTAATTTTTAATGAGAAATGAGATGGAAGAAGGTTGAAATAAAGAAGAGATTATGAGAATACCATTACTGTTAAAAAAAAAAAGGGAAATGCCTCAAATTCAAATAAAAACCTAAAAATCTACGCTAAAGAAAATCGACGAGTCATTAGTGAGAAGAAATGGTAACGGTCGGATGGATGTTCACATTTGTTGACGGTACGTGATATTTGACCAAACCATAACTTCACGAAATAGACGAAAACAATCATGTTAACGTTTGGTCAAGTCAGTATGATTTGATTCATAATCAGGTTCTAATATTTGTGATTAGGATGAGTTTTGATCGTGATTTTGATTTTGACTTGGAGGTTTTTGATTTGTTATTGGTCAACTCATATGTGTCTTACTTTTGTCTCCATTTTGATGATTTGTCACTTTCTATAGATTTATCGAGTTGGAAGAAGGATGAAATGCAGATGAGAATATCACTACCATACTATTTAACAATGAAGGAAATATAAATTGTTATATAGACAAAAGTACATATAGCACGAGTACTAGTCTTGTTAATCGTTTTTTTTTTTATCATTTTGAAAGATATATATAGGAGTGGATTTTTTCCATCATTGAAATTACTTCAACCGATATATATAATTAATAATTGGTGAATTTAATAATTAAATAACGCATATATTGGTGAATTTAATAATTGATATGGTGGATATATCACCAACCGATACATATAAATGATAACACATCGAATTTGATTGGTAACTCCCTAATTTTTTTCTGCATTGGTATTGTTATCCATTAAAATTATCCGTCCACATTTATATTCGATCGTCAACATTCATATTAGGTGGAAGAAGTGGTTTAATGAATATCTCTTGAATATTAAAAACTACTTAAAATATTGTACTAACCTTATATTTAAATTGTTACTGATGACAAATTATACTTTTTGAAAACATTGATTTATTTTGATTTATTTGAATCTTTTAAAGTAATGACATATATGTAATAAGAACATTTGTTGTTTAAAAGTAGAATGTTAACGTGACTATGTTCTATGATAGAGGGATACTGTGATAAATGTTGTGTTATGATATTGTGAGTGATATAGTAAAATATAATTAGTACTCGAGTAAATAAGAAAATTAAAAATCTAATCAATGAAGTTGTATCTCTTCCGTTGTGAAAATCGTGGTTTTCCCCCCCACAGACAACTATGCCTGCCACAACTTGTGCTAAGGCAAGTTGTGGTACAACAATGTCCCTTTTTGTGGAAGCACAGCAAATGGTTTAAAAAAAAGTGACGAATATTTTTTTATTTGGTAAACTCATTATAAATAACATTCATCACTCTAATTAGGTGTTCTAAAGATATAGTATCAAAACTTCTTGATTATTATATAATAACTTAACTATAATAATAAAAAAGAAAGGAACCATCGACCACATGAAGATGATAGCCACCAGAGGAACATTTATAAAAAAATAGAAAACAATAATCATTAATTTTTGAAAAGCCAATGTAAAAGTAGTAATGAAACTAATACTGAGTAATTCTTAATATATATTTTCTTGACATATCCTGAACTTCTCATAGTAACAAACCTGCACAAAAGTAACAAAATACCTTTTGTAGATTGAGTGATTGACCACTTGCATGTCTATTAACCAACTCAACAGCTTGTTAATATTAAGTAATATTAATATTAAATATAAATAATTAAGGACCTATTAATTACACGTTCCATGATCATTTGACTTTCTCAACACCTCTCTCAAATTAAATGGAAAAAGGAACTTTTATTACATATGAAATCCATTACATAAATAGTCATTACCTGCAAAATGAAAATTGAGAAGACAGATTCAAAAGAAAATGCACCAGACATATTTATGTAACGGATTTCATAATCTGATGAGGGACTGGTTATTAAAATATTGTTTCTTACTTTTGAGTGGATCGCTTCGAGGACAAAAGGAAGGAAGTTAGATTGGTTATCATGGCTCTCGAATCCTTATGTATGTAGTTCGTGTTGTTTTCTTGATTGGGTTGCTCCCTTTGCATCCCTCGTTATGTATTTAGTCTAAGCTCGTGTTTGCTTGGGTCCTCTAGTCTTTGTAAAGAGGCCCTTGCTCTTGTAATCTCGTGTTTTTTATAAAATATATTTTGCCTTGCAAAAATAAATAAATATATTTTATATACTTTTCTAAAACTATGTCAAAATTTGCAGTGTAGAACTAATTCAGACGGAGGAAATGTAATTTATCTGTTTAGTGTTACGGCAGAGTTTCTTTTATATTTATTATTTGTTAAAATTAAAAAAAAAATAGCTAGTGGTAGGTTTCCATTACATTACATTAAAAATGATTAGCTATTGTTATGACAGTGCACACTAGTAAGAAGTTCGAAAACAGGCTTGGACTCGATCAATGGGCGAGTCCAGTGACATCAATAACCGTCATGTGGTAGTTGAAATGATATTGACAAATGAGGCACCACCAAGACTAGAGCATGAACATGAACTAAGACCAGATGTTACACAGGTGGGACAGGAACCAACCATGCCTTCAGCAGGACTAGATCAACAAGCACCCTCACCAAAACCACATGTTGCACCTGAAGTCGTCAGTGTAAATGAACCAGTAATTACTGCTGAACGTATACAGACACAAGGACCAAAACCCACTACTGCACCACCAATACCCAAATCTGCACAGAAACAAGTACAAGCATCAGCATCAAAACAACATCTTGCACATGAGGTAGTCAGTGTAAATGAACCTACTGAACTTATACAGACACAAGGACCAAAACCCACTACTGCACCAGCTCTACCACCGATACCCAAATCTGCACAAAAACATGGACAATCATCGACATCAGGACAAGCATCAGCATCGGGACAAGCTGTGTAGAGACCCGTCCTAATCCATCTGGACGAAGTCCATATTGATTACAAACGATTCACAATAGTTGATTACATCGCGAGGTACTTGACCTCTATATGATACATTTTACAAACATTACATTCATTTTTGAAAAGACAATCTTTCATTACATCGAAAGTTGACGGCATGCATACCATTTCATAATATATCCAACTATACTTGACTTAATAATAATCTTGATGAACTCAACGACTCGAATGCAACGTCTTTTGAAATATGTCATGAATGACTCCAAGTAATATCTCTAATATGAGCAAATGCACAGCGGAAGATTTCTTTCATACCTGAGAATAAACATGCTTTCAAGTGTCAACCAAAAGGTTGGTGAGTTCATAGGTTTTTCATAAAACAATAAAATTCATCATTTTGATAGACCACAAGATTTAAATCTTGCATGGTACAAATGGGCCTGAATCCTATACCCACCTATAATGTACATGCGATATCTTTTAAATACAGTACACCTTTCTCGTGTACGAAATCATCTTTCATAAATCTTAGTAACCGTACACATTTCTTGTGCATAAAAATGACATACACATAACCTGTGTATAAAATCATTCTCTCGATACATAACATTCACTTTTCATTGCTTTCATAGCTTGGCTTGGTAACCGACCTTAACATATAATGCGCATAATAATATCCCCAAAACAGAACATCTCGTCTGTATAATAATCATATAAACTTCGAAGTACTAAACACTACGCCCACTAGCCCTTCCGTCTATTGAACATTCTGGGTGGGGGTGTTAAACCCGGTAGCTACCTTTAGGATTCGCGTCAATTAGGCGTGCACTAATTCTCAAAATTAGTGATGTTCCCTAATTCTTAGGTTACCATGCAATAATAATCAGGGGAAAAATATTCATATCAATTGTGGAAATTATCAAGTCCACATAATTCAATGGTGGCAATTATCACGTCCACATAATTCATTCGAGGAATGTTTTGCTTGTGTCTATCTCGTCAAACAATTATAAAAGCATTTCATGTATTCGCAGTTCAAAATGTATTTCAAAAGCATTTAATAAAGCAGTTGTAAAAGTAGCGCATGTATTCTCAGTCCTAAAAATGTAAAGAGTAAAAGGGAGAAATGAAACTCACGTATACAAATATTGTAAAACAGTTAATAAAGCATTTGCATGTATTCTCAGCCCAAAAATGTAATGAGTAAAAAGGGAGCAAATGAACTCACTCTACTGTATTTTGTAGTAAAAATACATATGACGTCACTGAACAAGTTCAGGGTTGACCTCGGATTCACGAACCTATATTCAATCATGTATATTAATACATGTAATGGTAATCGAACAATTATATATTAGTAGTGATTCTATTTGTTATTTTATTTTATGTTTTATTAATAACTTAATTAGATATATTTATCTTTATATAGATAATTAACATTTATTATCAAAGTATTAATATGGTTAGGTTTTATATCATAAATATATTTTTATATAGAAAATCTTCATTTGATATATTAATAATACTAATAATAATAATGATAAAAATAATACTAATTATGATAATAATTATGATAATTCTAATAATAATAATAATAATAATAATAATAATAATAATAATAATAATAATAATAATAATAATAATAATAATAATAATAATAATAATAATAAGTAGGCTACCTCAGCTCAAGAAGTAATCCTAAAAAAATGCCCAAGTCCGGGTTTGAATCCACGACTTCCCGCTAACTCAAAAACAATCCTAACCATTACGCCATTTGAGTTTTTCTGAAACAATCACCATCTTAATTTCTTTTAAATCCTTTTCTATCCCTTCTTCTTCCTAAAATTTAACCGAATTCTCCGTAATCATAACATCAACATGCTTATCCTATCATCATCATCTTATCACCATCTAAAATCTCGTTATTACCACGATCCCATCACATTACCATCATGACTTGTCTCATCATCGAATACCTCATTTATACTGTATCACTATCTCATTAACATGTTAATTGAATATGGGTTATGGAACGTGACTATGTTTCGTGAAGTTGAGCTGAGTTTTAGAATTAATACAAGGAAATTGGGCCAAGTTATAAAGCTATGGATTAAAGGCCCAATGAAGCAAACGATTTCGTGGCCCATCTACCATTCAAAGGCCCAACAGAAAAATGAAGAGGCCCGATCACATGCACTTGTGGGTGTCTGGTATCCTGCGATGGTAGCAGGAGTTCAAGGGAAAAATTACACGATCATCACAACCTTAAATTTCTATCTTATCATAATCATCATCTTTATTTACCAAACTCGTTAACAACGTCATCGATCTTGTTGTTTATTACTATGATCATAATATTACCATCATTGAGTACATCATCAACTCATCTTCCCTATCAACTCTTCAGTCCAATAACGCACTAGATTAATCCATCCCAACTAGGAAAGTTAAATGGGTTTGATTATAACGGAATTATAGCTGTCGAATATTTAATCACAAGTGTACATGTTAGAATGATTGAAATGGAATTCTTGTGGAAAAGGAATCGTCCTTAACGCTATTCAAATCGCCCCACTAGTTCAAAAAGGCTGTCAACTTGTTGGCAAGAATAAAGGGGTAGGTTTTCCTTGGCCTACCACGAAAAAAAAATCAAAAGTAAGGAGTTTTTGTCGGACAAAAGGGAAAGAGAATATCATGCAATAGCATTATTCAAAGGCTGTTTTTGGGTTCCACTAATTGTTCGATCGAAGACCAACTGTACAACAACCTATCACAAATACATTCGGTGGCCATCTGTTTGTACTTGTTACCCTTATTTGTTTAAAATAATCAAGTGGGTTAGTTGATAAAAAGGGTGTCGGTAATGAGACTTGCTTTTGTTCCACTTGTATTAATAAAAACGCATTATATATAACACAAATTATACCTAAGTTGATCGAGCTGTATAAAAATCCTCGTCCTCTTTTTCCTTTGTAAAGTGTTCAATTATATTGGCTTTTGACACAGGAGTAGGAGAAGATTAAAATAGCAGTAGCTTCGTTCGATCATATCATAAAACGGGATATGGTAGTATAATTATGATAATTGATGGTGGTTACATGGTGGAGGAAAATGGTGATGATTGTCGACGTGTATTTGAATTGCACAGAAAAGAAAACAGTAGGTATGTTATTTAACTTGGATTTTGTTCAATAGAAGCTGAAACAGATAATTTGCAGTAGCAGTCAAGTAACTGAGATGATTGTTTGTGGTGGTTTGGTTTCAATGAAAATAATGGTGCTTGTTGGTATAGGGTTGATGAAGATGATTAGAAGGTGACGGAGGACATGGTTGATCAAGAAAACCAAAGGTGTGGTTGTTATGATGGCGATAACACAAAAAAAAATATAGAAAGGTGTCTCGATGGTATTGGAAGATCATGGTGGTTGATGGCGTTGGAGGTGGTGGAAGTGGTACCCGGAAGGTGGTGTTGTATGGTTACGATGTTGCTCGAACAAAGCATAAACAGAATTAGTTGATGAAGTCCATGGGTGTTGAGATGATGTTATAATGACAGTCCCTTTATAATTTTATTTGATTTTTCTTCCTTTAAGTTTTCTGTTTGTTTTCTCTCCTTTTGACTTGCAGCAGGGTTTTGTAAAGTGGAAATAATAGAATGATGATGTACATGAATTGATTTGTATTGGATTGTTGTGATCAAGGATATGGACGCCAGACAGGAATGAAAAGAAACAACAAAAAAATATAAAGTGATATCTTCAATTTCAACAGAATCGTACGGGTCTAGATTAATCTTTGTAATCAGATTCCAAAACTTACAAATCAAAAACAGTTTGGAAAAGGATGTGAAACTGAATTGTACGATTGATAAGGATAGGTAATAAGTTGTGCACAAGAACAAAAACTCAATCCAAATCGATGGATACGTTCAACAGATTCAATTCATTCTTGCTTTAATCAAATTAATATTAATAATATATATATATATATAAATGATAATAATAATACTTTTGATAATAATAATTAATAATTAATAATAATAATACTAATAATAATATAAATACAAAAAGAATAATTTATTTCTATTAATACAGATAATAAGATAATAATATTTATAATAATAATAATACCAACTAATACATAAGAATGATTCTAATGATAATGATATTTAGTTATAATAACAATGATAATAATAATTTTATTAATGTTAATAATCATAATGCTATACTAATCATGATGATATATGTATTATTAATGATAATAATATTATTAGTATAGTAACTATATTCTTCTAACTTGATATCGCATTTAATATATATATATATATATATATATATATATATATATATATATATATATATATATATATATATATATATATATATATATATATATATATATATATATATATATATATATATATATATATATATATATATATATATATATATATATATATGTATATATATGAAAGGATCCGAAACTAATCATCCGGACGTTGTCCATATTGATTACAAACGAATTACAATAGTTGATAACATTGCGAGGTACTTGCCCTCTATATGATACATCTTACAAACGTTGCATTTATTCTTAAAAGACAATCTATAGTTACATCCATAATTGACATATTCGCCTGACATTTCGTAATATTCAAATGACCTAAACCGCCATTTACTTAATAATAGTCTCTATGAACTTCAATGACTCGAATGCAACGCCTTATGATATAAGTCCTTAATGGCCTCAAGTAGTATCCTTAGTACGAGATAATGCACAGCGGAAGACTTAATTCATACCTGAGAATAACATGCTTTAAAATGTCAACATAAAGTTGGTGAGATATAGGTTTAATGTCGACAGCGATATAAATATAGACCACAAGATTTCATATATAAACATTTTAATAAAAATATTCTAAGTGGTTGAGCACTTGGTAACCATACTTAACAATTAATCACGTCGCATATTCCCTTTAATATGAAATCTTACTACACTGTACCAAGTGTAGTCACGAAACGAAGTACTGTGCAACCGTTGAATACTGGTCGTCCAGTCCGGTTGGGGTTGTCAGGCCCGATAGATCTATCAACAGGATTCGCGTTTACAATACCGCTGTAAATATTAGTTACCAAGCTACAGGGAAGTATGCCAGTGGTACAACTCAACGTAGAATATATTTTTCAATTACTTGTGTCCATAACGTAAAACATAAAATACATGTATTCTCATCCCGAAATATTTAGAGTTTAAAAGTGGGACTATATACTCACTTTCGTCTTGAAGATATATATAATTTGACTTGGTCTCCGGTTGATATCACGAACCTATCCATATATAATATATCAATACCTTTTCTTTTTAAACAAACGTCACATATATATACTTGTTATACTTTTAATACTTTGAATAATTCCTTAGTCCGTAGTTAGCAGCTCGTTGTTAGTAATTCAATTTTAATGGTTCATTTTTAGATGTTTAATATACCCGCAATGAAATAAATAAAACCCCCAACGAAATAAATAAAACCCCATCGTATATGTATTGGTCGAGATTAATCTTGACCCACGGTACCGGTGTTGTCAAATGACGTGTTGCGTACATAAAGTACCGGTGTTGTCAAATGACGTGTTGCGTACAAACATGGGATCTTATGATTAATCTTCTCGTGTTGTTTACGGGTGATCCTGAACCATATAAAATTGAATTATAAGTACATATATATAAAATATCATGTTATCTTAGAAATATGTGATTTATTTAATTTTTCCCAATTAATCCCGAAGTTAAACAAGTCTAGGATAACCAATTTTGTTTCGGTCATAGTTTCTTCGTTACAAATCCGTTTTCGTTGATTCAACTTGCCATCTCCTTGGATCGAGTCCCTCTTTAAGACTATGAACTGAAAATACCTTGGTTTGTATTCAAAATCACACGACATAGGTGAAACTTTAGTGAAACTTATGAAGTTAAACATTTTTGTTACAAAAAAATAACACTTAATGACCATTTTTCTAAAAATACTTATACTTTGAATTAAATCATGAAATTTCTATGTGTTAACATATTTATAGTAAAAATCATTTTTCCAGAACATAAACCTCCAATTCAAAGTTTAAGATAGTTTTTAATTATCCAACCCAAAACAGTCCCCGGTTACACTCCGACGTCGTAAAAACAGTTTTTAAGATATTCTTTGAAAAACCAAGTTATACCTTGTTAAGTTAGCATATATTTAAGTTATATTACAGGTCTTGAAGTATTTTAAAAGTTAAGTTAGAAGGATCTATTTAGTTTGCAAACAAGTTTGAAAACTTTCAAACTATGTTCTTGTTGTTAAAATTGTATACCACAAAATATGATAGCTATATATATATGAATCGAATAAGGTTATGAACATAGATACTACCTCAAGTTCCTTGGACAAGGTTTCTGTAAAAGAGGAGTAAAAAGCTAGAACCAAAAGGGTGATGGAATTGGATGAAAGATTGGAAGTAAGTTTGTGTTCTTGGAAGGATTTCTTGAAGTGTTTTTGTATGGTTTTCTTATGGTGTTTAAGTAAGGTTTTTGAAGCTAAATGATGGGGAAAATGCTTGGAGATGATCAAGTATGAAGTTAAGAGTATTTTGAGAGAGAAATGGAAGTGTAAGTATAAGAAAATGGGGTGAAGAAATGGTGTGCATGCATAAAAACGTTTTTAGGTTATAAAGGAAAAAAAAATACCTAACTTTGTTTTCTTGCTAAATAATTCATGCTACTTGACAAATGGTTGGTTCCACATGTTTCTTAATCATTTAAGGCTGCTAAGGAGCAGATTTTTATTGGTATATACCAATAGTAAATACATCTAGAAGCTGCGTATGATACGGGTACATATACCCTAGGTATACGTATAGAAATCTTTGAGAAAACGGAACGAGAATTCAAATATAGCTATCTTTTGTAAATATACTTATATTGTTTTATGTATTTAAGTCTTTAAAAGTGATTAAATACATTACTTATACGATATATGTATAAACATTATAGGTCATAAGTATTTAAGTCAAATAACGTTACGTATGGTTATCGTTTTGAAAACTTAAGTTAGTAGTTTCAAAATATACTTATAACTTATTGTTATTAATACAAAATGAGATATTAAAACATTCTTAGATCATGTTAAATATGTATATATACATATATATACACAAACGTATAATTATCATATATTGTATAGTTCGTGATATCATCGGTCAAACTAGACGGTCAAACGTTGTGTAAAACTCTTTTCGAAAACATAAGTCTCAACAATTTGGATTGCTTATCATGTTGGTAAGGTTTAATTTATGTAAATATTAATCTTATAAGTATAGAACGATCGAAAAAGTGCGGGTCAACTTTAGGGTTTTTGCTTATCGTGTCGGAACCATATAGAGATTAGAGTTTAAATTTGGTCGGAAATTTCCGGGTCGTTACAGTACCCACCCGTTAAAGAAATTTCGTCCTCGAAATTTGGTAGAGGTTGTCATAAATAACAATAGGAATGTTTTCATGACGAATATGAGGTAATAATGAAATTTTATCATTATTGAAAGATTTAGATAAAACGATTCGGTTATGTGAGACGCACGAGCGAAGCTATCACAAAAGAGTGAAATGAGTAAATATAGAATTGTTGTAACCGATGACGTGATTATGATCGATTTCCGGGATTTAAGGGTTTTAAAGAAAATCTTATGTAATAAGATTTAGTTTTGCGGCGATCAGGATCTTCTTTGATTTAACGCGGCAATCTGTTTTGATTTCTTTGTCGAATATTTCACTATAAATTTACCTCCTTCCCTTTCTTTCTTCCCACATCTTCTATTCTTTCTCTTTAGTTCCTACTTTAAGACATTCGCTAATATGCTCCATCCCATTCTAATCCTTGTTATATTTCTAACTTTCATATCTTTCATTCTTCTTTTTCATCTATCACCAGAAGAATCTATTCTCTTTTATCCTTTCCTTGGAATTATAATGTTTTTAATTCTCCCGTGCCTTTACGTTGCAATACGTATTGATATGCACGGTTTGTAGTTTCGGGGTTGTTGTTAGGTTTTATACCTTCCCTTATATTTCGATGTTCCTACTCCCATCCCTTAAAATCATTGTCATCCACAGTTAATGCTCTCTCTTATTTGCTGTAGTTTATGTTCCTATTTCTATTCTGAGGTTTTGTCCCTTCGTTTCTTCTTCCTGTCCTCGAGCCAAGCGAACAATGGTCCGAAATTCGTAGGTAGGAAATTTGGAATGAACCTAGCTATTGGTTTTAGAATGAAATTGTAATGGCACGATCTTGATTCGTTAAATTACTCGAATATTCCGGAAAATTAGAACTAACAAGGTGATACGTTCTAATATGTTTGGAGACTTGATAGAATGTAAGAGCCGTGTAACATGGCACATGATGACGGTACTGTGAATCATCACATTCCATTAGAAACTTAACATGACTTACTGTAATATAATGAAGTTGATCAAGTTTCATTATATTATACTAATTCATGCATCAGTTCCCAACACTACTTCAAATCATTTATATTTTAATCTCGGAGGTTTCAGAATTTAGAAATTAACACAGTTTCTTTTATATTGTAACGCAGATGTTACGGAGAGATAAATGATCGCAGATAGGAATAGTTGTAAAAATATCTCCAGAAATATGAAAAATATGTATAACGAATGATATGAAGATATCTTATAATATCTAAGATAAGATGATGATGAAAAATATCATCCTGGCAAGGTTTTGAATAAAGAGTAGGGTTCTTACTGACGGTTTCAGCAGGTACGGAATCGTTTGTATTCTTTGAGAGCAGGTTCAGTCCCTGTGATTTATCCACAGCCTCTTTCATACTTTGCTTCATCCGTTTTCTAGTTCCAAACTTTTTTTTTTCCAGCTTTACCACCTTACTATTCTTTGTCATCAAACTTTTGACCGTTAAAGTCGTTTACAGTTTTTGCTGCTTCGTTAGCATTTCAAGAACTATTTCATAGTCCCGGGTGTTTTTCAGAAACTTCACGTTCAGATTATGAAATTCTTAGGGATAGACATTATAGATATGATGGAAGAAGTTCCGCGAGATTTTCAAAATACTGATTGTTGATTTCGCCAAAAGGATAACGATCTGCTGGTGCACCTGTTGATGTTGTCGAGGGATATAAAAGGTTTTCCGGTAATGACGGCGAAAGGACAAGGTATAAATATCATGATTATAATAGAAATAATCTCACTGAAAAGTCGAAGTGGAGCTGTGACAAAATTAGCTTCTTGAAAAGGAATTGTAGGGTTGTTCTTGCTAATAAATGGCAAAGGATTCAATATGTTATGTGTTAAATTATGAATTTGGGTTCGAGAGTTCTTCAGGTGTATAACTGTATGTATAAATCTTCATTCCGTAGGCAAGGTGCGGCGGGTTCAACTTCTCGGTCGAGGTGTTTTCAGGAATCATGAAAGGATTTGAATGCGAATTGTAATCGTCAAGTTACGAATGAGGTTTAAGATAAAATCAAGTGGCAAGCTTGAAGAATTGTTTAGCTTCATATGTTACAATCAACATTTTAATTCATTTTAATTGTCCAGAGTTAGCCGGAACAGTTAGCGTGGAATCCTTAATAGATTTTTAATTAGTTAAATCGTGTGTTTCTAACAATTTTTTTTTTATTTTGTCCAATGTTTTCTTCTTTATGCCACTTGTTGGATTCTGGTAGGTCAAAATCCGAATATGAAATTTGATTGAAAATGGTTATTCTGGGGTGAGCGGATACGAATATCGGTGGTTGTAAGTAAGATAATAGATAACCGTTGAATCAGATTCAAGAATGTACAATATAACTTATTAATGTGAATTCTAAATATTCCTCGGGTACTACCCACCCGTTAAAATATTTTCATCATTAATAGTTTGTACGAAGGAATTTTTAATTACTATCTTTATGAAAATATACTTGCATATATATTTTCTTCAGAGATAATCATAGATTTAATGAGTCAATAAGATATTAAACTCATTTGATTTATCGTTAATTCTAGGTTACATAATCTCTAAGACTTTAGAAATTACATAATCGTCATACGATACATAAAGCGAAGATAATCGATGTAGAACGATATATAGAACGAAGATCATACTCGAAGTACAGATATTGAGTCGTGTGATGTTGATATTCGAGATACAGATTGTGATGTTGAGATTTAAGGCGCGGTTGTGATTGGGGTGATAAAGGTACTGTCAGCGTTGACGATGGTAGTACGGATTATGCTGCTGGTGCTGCTGTTGGTGTTTGTAACCTTCGCACCATATTCTCCAAAACCACTACCCGAGCACGGAGTTTGTTGACTTCTTCTATTATACCGGGATGATTGACGGTTGGAATGAGCGAATGAACAAGATTTGAAATATGGGATAGTATGTAATCATGACGAGATACTCTAGAAATGAGCGAGAAAATGGTGTTTCGAATAGGTTCGCCGGTAAGTGCTTCAGGTTCATCGTTAAGAGGACAATTTGGTGGATGGAATGGATCACCTTCTTCTTGCCTCCAGAAATTTAGTATATTACGAACCCATCCCCAATTCATCTAGAATAGATGATGGGAAATTGGTTGATCCATTCCGGTAACGCTGTTCTCGGAGCTCGAATGGAAATCCATATCGGCGAAGCTATCGAAGTCGGAGGAATTTGAGCTGGATGAAGAATCCATCTTGTATGGTCGGAGAAATGAATTTTTGGTTTGGAATAGATTATAGGAGTTGGGTTTGGTACTCTTCAATACATAATTTACATATGTATATATAATATCAAAATCCCATGAATTACGGAGAATCTTTGAAATACGTCAGGCAATGTCTATAGTAACAGATACGCTAGGATATGAATTTTGTCTATACACTATCGATGCACTAAATGCAGTAAGATGTGTCTAGACTTAAGAATGATAAGCAGGCAGTTCCCTAAGAATGATAAGCAGATGATTTCCGACTAGGATTGATAAGCAAAACTTTTGACAGGCAGACACGGTCAAAGTCCAGACTCACTTAATGTATCCTAACAACTACTAGTTAGACACACTAATGCAAGGCCTGGTTCGCTAAGACCAACGCTCTGATACCAACTGAAAGGATCCGAAACTAATCATCCGGACGTTGTCCATATTGATTACAAACGAATTACAATAGTTGATAACATTGCGAGGTACTTGCCCTCTATATGATACATCTTACAAACGTTGCATTTATTCTTAAAAGACAATCTATAGTTACATCCATAATTGACATATTCGCCTGACATTTCATAATATTCAAATGACCTAAACCGCCATTTACTTAATAATAGTCTCTATGAACTTCAATGACTCGAATGCAACGCCTTATGATATAAGTCCTTAATGGCCTCAAGTAGTATCCTTAGTACGAGATAATGCACAGCGGAAGACTTAATTCATACCTGAGAATAACATGCTTTAAAATGTCAACATAAAGTTGGTGAGATATAGGTTTAATGTCGACAGCGATATAAATATAGACCACAAGATTTCATATATAAACATTTTAATAAAAATATTCTAAGTGGTTGAGCACTTGGTAACCATACTTAACAATTAATCACGTCGCATATTCCCTTTAATATGAAATCTTACTACACTGTACCAAGTGTAGTCACGAAACGAAGTACTGTGCAACCGTTGAATACTGGTCGTCCAGTCCGGTTGGGGTTGTCAGGCCCGATAGATCTATCAACAGGATTCGCGTTTACAATACCGCTGTAAATATTAGTTACCAAGCTACAGGGAAGTATGCCAGTGGTACAACTCAACGTAGAATATATTTTTCAATTACTTGTGTCCATAACGTAAAACATAAAATACATGTATTCTCATCCCGAAATATTTAGAGTTTAAAAGTGGGACTATATACTCACTTTCGTCTTGAAGATATATATAATTTGACTTGGTCTCCGGTTGATATCACGAACCTATCCATATATAATATATCAATACCTTTTCTTTTTAAACAAACGTCACATATATATACTTGTTATACTTTTAATACTTTGAATAATTCCTTAGTCCGTAGTTAGCAGCTCGTTGTTAGTAATTCAATTTTAATGGTTCATTTTTAGATGTTTAATATACCCGCAATGAAATAAATAAAACCCCCAACGAAATAAATAAAACCCCATCGTATATGTATTGGTCGAGATTAATCTTGACCCACGGTACCGGTGTTGTCAAATGACGTGTTGCGTACATAAAGTACCGGTGTTGTCAAATGACGTGTTGCGTACAAACATGGGATCTTATGATTAATCTTCTCGTGTTGTTTACGGGTGATCCTGAACCATATAAAATTGAATTATAAGTACATATATATAAAATATCATGTTATCTTAGAAATATGTGATTTATTTAATTTTTCCCAATTAATCCCGAAGTTAAACAAGTCTAGGATAACCAATTTTGTTTCGGTCATAGTTTCTTCGTTACAAATCCGTTTTCGTTGATTCAACTTGCCATCTCCTTGGATCGAGTCCCTCTTTAAGACTATGAACTGAAAATACCTTGGTTTGTATTCAAAATCACACGGCATAGGTGAAACTTTAGTGAAACTTATGAAGTTAAACATTTTTGTTACAAAAAAATAACACTTAATGACCATTTTTCTAAAAATACTTATACTTTGAATTAAATCATGAAATTTCTATGAGTTAACATATTTATAGTAAAAATCATTTTTCCAGAACATAAACCTCCAATTCAAAGTTTAAGATAGTTTTTAATTATCCAACCCAAAACAGTCCCCGGTTACACTCCGACGTCGTAAAAACAGTTTTTAAGATATTCTTTGAAAAACCAAGTTATACCTTGTTAAGTTAGCATATATTTAAGTTATATTACAGGTCTTGAAGTATTTTAAAAGTTAAGTTAGAAGGATCTATTTAGTTTGCAAACAAGTTTGAAAACTTTCAAACTATGTTCTTGTTGTTAAAATTGTATACCACAAAATATGATAGCTATATATATATGAATCGAATAAGGTTATGAACATAGATACTACCTCAAGTTCCTTGGACAAGGTTTCTGTAAAAGAGGAGTAAAAAGCTAGAACCAAAAGGGTGATGGAATTGGATGAAAGATTGGAAGTAAGTTTGTGTTCTTGGAAGGATTTCTTGAAGTGTTTTTGTATGGTTTTCTTATGGTGTTTAAGTAAGGTTTTTGAAGCTAAATGATGGGGAAAATGCTTGGAGATGATCAAGTATGAAGTTAAGAGTATTTTGAGAGAGAAATGGAAGTGTAAGTATAAGAAAATGGGGTGAAGAAATGGTGTGCATGCATAAAAACGTTTTTAGGTTATAAAGGAAAAAAAAATACCTAACTTTGTTTTCTTGCTAAATAATTCATGCTACTTGACAAATGGTTGGTTCCACATGTTTCTTAATCATTTAAGACTGCTAAGGAGCAGATTTTTATTGGTATATACCAATAGTAAATACATCTAGAAGCTGCGTATGATACGGGTACATATACCCTAGGTATACGTATAGAAATCTTTGAGAAAACGGAACGAGGATTCAAATATAGCTATCTTTTGTAAATATACTTATATTGTTTTATGTATTTAAGTCTTTAAAAGTGATTAAATACATTACTTATACGATATATGTATAAACATTATAGGTCATAAGTATTTAAGTCAAATAACGTTACGTATGGTTATCGTTTTGAAAACTTAAGTTAGTAGTTTCAAAATATACTTATAACTTATTGTTATTAATACAAAATGAGATATTAAAACATTCTTAGATCATGTTAAATATGTATATATACATATATATACACAAACGTATAATTATCATATATTGTATAGTTCGTGATATCATCGGTCAAACTAGACGGTCAAACGTTGTGTAAAACTCTTTTCGAAAACATAAGTCTCAACAATTTGGATTGCTTATCATGTTGGTAAGGTTTAATTTATGTAAATATTAATCTTATAAGTATAGAACGATCGAAAAAGTGCGGGTCAACTTTAGGGTTTTTGCTTATCGTGTCGGAACCATATAGAGATTAGAGTTTAAATTTGGTCGGAAATTTCCGGGTCGTTACAATATATATATATATATATATATATATATATATATATATATATATATATATATATATATATATATATATATATATATATATATATATAATTATGTTCCAAATATTAAATATATAATAATTATATAATGAAACAAATAATTCTAAAGTATAACTTTTAATACATTGTTAATGTTTTGCAAATTATTATCTTTACTCACATCTAATCATAATATACTGTTCGTGAATCGTCGGAATGGTCAAAAGTCAATTGAATATATGAACAGTGTTCAAAAATTTTAAGATTTCAACTAGGGGTGATCACAAAACCGTCAAACCGCGAAAACCGGCCGGACCGGACCGATTTTTTGGTTCTGTCCAGTTTTGAATATTAGTGGTCCGGTCGCCGGTTTTAAGATATCTAAACCGCCAAACTCGGTTCGGTTTACAGTTTCATTAGGCCACCGGCCGATTAAACCGGACCGGACCGGACTAACCATCATTGTTCTAGACATTGGCCCACATTGTTTATATAATCTTATGATGGTCATTAAATAGAAAAATCATCAAAGAGATGATACTGCAGAACATGAATGTGACAAGAAACAAACCTTGCCACTTGAAAGCTCAACACATTGAGCTATAAACATACTGAAAGGGACAAGAATGCATACAACATCCAAGAACAAAATCAAAGTATCCCTAAACTGAATAAGGCTATCACTATATTTTACAAATAGTAAATAAACTTAAAAGTCAGCCACGAATAGAACCGATAATTTACATTCTCCAGCTATCAAAACCGCAACAGGTCATAAGATTAACCATTCTGTATTCACTAAAACTCGATCAATGCGTGAGCTCTACCCATCACCTCCTTCCCGTCTAAATTTAGCGTTTTGTAAAGCTTGAACTTATAAGTTTGCGTTGAACTTACATAAGCTACCCACATAAGCTACCCATTTTACCACTTCTTAATGGAAAGTAACAAATTACTTATTCAATGCTCTATTAAAAAAGTGAAGTTCAAAACCGTCAAACCGGTCAAACCGGACCGGACCAAAATGGACCAAACCAACCAGTTAGACGACTTTCTTGGTCTGCTCTGGTTTTACATTTGTTGAAACCGTGGTTGCCGGTTTGGTTTGAGATTTAGTCCAAACCGGACCAAACCGAACCGTGAACACCCCTAATTTCAACATTATAGACATTGCTTATCGTGTCGGAAACATATAAAGATTAAGTTTAAATTTGGTCGGAAATTTCCGGGTCGTCA
Source organism: Rutidosis leptorrhynchoides (assembly GCF_046630445.1). NCBI lineage: Eukaryota > Viridiplantae > Streptophyta > Magnoliopsida > Asterales > Asteraceae > Rutidosis > Rutidosis leptorrhynchoides. The sequence goes on from NC_092336.1 coordinate 447,807,112, forward strand.
CAGTACCTACCCGTTAAAGAAATTTCGTCCCGAACTTTGAGTGTGGTCGTCATGGTTAACGATAAAAATGTTTTCATGACGAATATGAGTTGATAAATAGAGTTTTATAATCATTGAGTAATACAGATAAAACAATTCGATTATTCGAAGAGCACGAATGAAGCTATCACAAAAGAGTGAAATGAGAAAATAAAGATTCGCCTTAACTTTGACGTAGTCACATTTGAATTTAGAAAATAAGGTGCGTCTTAACTTTTGAAGTTGTCTTGGTTGAATTTCGGAATTCAAGGGATTTAAAGAAAATCTTCGAAATCTAAAAGATTTGATTCTTCGGCGAGTAAGGAAATTAAGATCTCTATAAGTAAATGCGATCATCTGTCTCGATTGCTTTGTCTGGTATTTTCACTATAAATGAACTTCTTCCATTCCATTAATTTCCACCACTCCCATTCTCTATACTTTAATTCATACTTCCAAATCATCAGTCAATATGCTTCATCCAGTTTTAATTCTGGATATATTCCTGACTTTCATATCGATCATTCTCCTTTTTTATCTACCACTGGAGGAATTTGTTCATTTCTACTATTACCTTGGGGTTATAGTGTTTTTAATTCTCCCGAGTCTTTATATTGTTATACACATTGATATACACGGTTTGTAATTCTTGTGTTGTTGCTGGGCTTTATATTTTCCCTTATATGTCGGAGCTCCATACTTTTATTTCTTCTTCCCGACTTCAAGTCAAGCGAATAATGGTCCAGAATTCGTAGGTATGAAGTTTCGATTGATCATCCTGTTCTAAGCAAGAAGGAACGTAATTGCACGATTTGATTTGGTAAATTACCAGAATTACTGAGAACGGAACTATCAAGAATATAATTTCTTGATACGTTCAGAGATTAAGCAGAATGAAAGAGTTGTGTAACATGACACATGATGATGGTATGATGTACTGTGAACCATCATCACGTTTCATTAGAAACTCAGCATGACTTACTGTAATATAACCATGTTGGTCGGGCGTCATTATATTATACTAACCCATGCTTCAATTCCCAACACTTCTCCCTAATTCATTCATAATTTATATTTAGATTTTACAGAAGTTTCCAATATAATGGGATACATAAAACACGAAGAGGTAGATAATTTCGGACAAGAATATTTATGAAAATATCCTCAGAAATATCGAAGATATTTATGATGATATTTTGGAATTTCTAAGTTCGAAGGTTGATGAAGAAAGATTTTTCCACAAGATTTTAACATGACGTCGGAGTAAGATATTCTCTAAAGATTTCATCGGATCCAGAATTACCTGAATTCTTTGAATATAGGGTTTGGTCCTTGTATTTGTCCTTGGTCTCCTTCATGGTTTGCTCAATCCGTTTTTCAGTACCAAAATTTCTATCGAGTGTTCCCAACACTCCATTCTTTATCATCAAACTCTTGGCCATTTAGACCATCTACAATTTTGTTGTTTCTTCTGCATTTAATGCTACCGTATCTGAATCATCGGTTATCAATCCGAGGTGGTTTCAAGAGAATTGTGTTTTTAGATGATTAAACACTGATGGTAATCGTCAAGATACGAATGATTGTTTAGGATGAAATCAAGTGGCAAACTTAAAGAATTGTTTAGTTTTATATGTTATAATCAATATTTTAATTCATTTTAATTGTCCAATGTTTTCTTCATTATGCCACTTGTTGGATTCTGAGAAGTCAAAATCCAAATATGAAATTGAATGAAAATGGTTATTTTGTGGTGAACAGATTCGTATATCGGTGAATGTAAGTAGGATAGTAAATGACTGTTAAATCAAATTAGAAGAATGCACATTGTAACTTATTAATGTGGAATTTAAATATTCTTCGAGTAATACCTACCCGTTAAAATGTTTTCATCATTAACAGTTTGTACAAAAGAATTTTTAATTACAATCTTTATGAAAACATATATACATATATATTTTCTTCAGATGTAATCATGGATTTTAACGAGTTAATATGATATTAAACTCATATGATTTTCGGTTTGAGCTAGAATAAGTAATCTCTAAAACTATTAGGAACCACATATTCTTCGCAGAATATTTCTTCACTGAAGTTATGGATCAATACTTCATCGTTCATTGTTGTTGGTACTCCTTGGTATCTATGGTGCGTATGATGTTGATGTTCGAGGTATAGATTGTGATGTCGAGACGTGTGATGCAGATGTTGCTGGTGGCGGTACTGTTGGTGTCAGTGATGTTGCTGAAGCTGGTATGTTTTGCACCATATTTTTCAAGGCTACATCTCGGGCGCGAAGCTCGTTGACTTATTATTCCGGGATGATTGGCGGTTGGAACAAGCAGATGAATAAGGTTTAGAATTGTAGATAATATATAATCGTTGCGAGATATCCTGAAAATGAGAGTAAAAATGGTGTTTCGGACTGGTTCGCCGGTAAGTGCTTTAGGTTCTTTGCCTAGAGGTGAATTTGGTTGATGGAAAGGATCACCTTCTTTTTATCTCCAATGATTAAGTAGGCTACGAACCCATCAGATGAATTGAGGATGGATGATTGGTTGATTCATTCAGGTGACGCTGCTTTCGGAGCTTAGATGAACATCCATGTCGGAATAGCTGTCGGAATTCGACGAACTTGAACTGGTTACAGAATTCATCTTGCGCGATTAGATAAAGGATTTTTCGATATGAATGATTTTCGGATATCTGATGATATTCTAATTACATAGAATATCTATGTATAGTACAGAAGATCCCGTAGATTACGGAGGAAATTAAGGAAACGTGTCAGATAACGTCTACAGTAACAGATACGCTAAGATATGGATTAGCAGATACGCTAAGATATGAATTTGTCTATACACTATTCATGCAATCAATGCAGCAAGATGTGTCTAGACTAAGAATGATAAGCAGATAATTTTGACAAGAAATGATAAGCAAAACTTTTGACATGCAGGCACGGTCGAAGTCCAGACTCACTAATGCATCCTAACGACTTATCAGTTAGACACACTAATGCAGACCTGGTTCGCTAAGACCACCGCTCTGATACCAACTGTAGAGACCCGTCTTAATCCATCTGGACGAAGTCCATATCGATTACAAACAATTCACAATAGTTGATTACATCGCGAGGTACTTGACCTCTATATGATACATTTTACAAACATTACATTCGTTTTTGAAAAGACAATCTTTCATTACATCGAAAGTTGACGGCATGCATACCATTTCATAATATATCCAACTATACTTGACAAAATAATAATCTTGATGAACTCAACGACTCGAATGCAACGTCTTTTGAAATATGTCATGAATGACTCCAAGTAATATCTCTAATATGAGCAAATGCACAGTGAAAGATTTCTTTCATACCTGAGAATAAACATGCTTTCAAGTGTCAACCAAAAGGTTGATGAGTTCATAGATTTTTCATAAACAATAAAATTCATCATTTTGATAGACCACAAGATTTAACTCCTGCATGGTACAAATGGGCCCGAATCCTATACCCACCTGTAATGTACATGCGATATCTTTTAAATACAGTACACCTTTCTCGTGTACGAAATCATCTTTCATAAATCTTAGTAACCGTACACATATCTTGTGCACAAAAATAACATACACATAACCTGTGTATAAAATCATTCTCTCGATACATAACATTCACTTTTCATTGCTTTCATAGCTTGACTTGGTAACCGACCTTAACATATAATGCACATAATAATATCCCCAAAACAGAACATCTCGTCTGTATAATAATCATATAAACTTCGAAGTACTAAACACCACGCCCACTAGCCCTTCTGTCTAGTGAACATTCTGGGTGGGGGTGTTAAACCCGGTAGCTACCTTTAGGATTCGCGTCAATTAGGCGTGCACTAATTCTCAAAATTAGTGATGTTCCCTAATTCTTAGGTTACCAAGCAATAATAATCAGGGGAAAAATATTCATATCAATTGTGGCAATTATCAAGTCCACATAATTCAATGGTGGCAATTATCACGTCCACATAATTCATTCGAGGAATGTTTTGCTTGTGTCTATCTCGTCAAACAATTATAAAAGCATTTCATGTATTCGCAGTTCAAAATGTATTTCAAAAGCATTTAATAAAGCAGTTGTAAAAGTAGCGCATGTATTCTCAGTCCCAAAAATGTAAAGAGTAAAAGGGAGCAAATGAAACTCACGCATACAAATATTGTAAAACAGTTAATAAAGCATTTGCATGTATTCTCAGCCCAAAAATGTAATGAGTAAAAAGGGAGCAAATGAACTCACTCTACTGTATTTTATAGTAAAAATACATATGACGTCACTGAACAAGTGCAGGGTTGACCTCGGATTCACGAACCTATATTCAATCATGTATATTAATACATGTAATGGTAATCGAACAATTATATATTAGTAGTGATTCTATTTGTTATTTTATTTTATATTTTATTAATAACTTAATTAGATATATTTATCTTTATATAGATAATTAACATTTATTACCAAAGTATTAATATGGTTAGGTTTTATATCATAAATATATTTTTATATAGTAAATCTTCATTTAATATATTAATAATACTAATAATAATAATGATAAAAATAATACTAATTATGATAATAATTATGATAATAATAATAATAATAATAATAATAATAATAATAATAATAATAATAATAATAATAATAATAATAATAATAATAATAATAATAATAATAATAATAATAATAATAATAATAATAATAATAAGTAGGCTACCTCAGCTCAAGAAATAATCCTAAAAAAATGCCCAAGTCCGGGTTTGAATCCACGACTTCCCGCTAACTCAAAAACAATCCTAACCATTACGCCATTTGAGTTTTTCTGAAACAATCACCATCTTAATTTCTTTTAAATCCTTTTCTATCCCTTCTTCTTCCTAAAATTTAACCGAATTCTCCGTAATCATAACATCAACATGCTTATCCTATCATCATCATCTTATCACCATCTAAAATCTCGTTATTACCACGATCCCATCATATTACCATCATGACTTGTCTCATCATCGAATACCTCATTTATACTGTATCACTATCTCATTAACATGTTAATTGAATATGGGTTATGGAACGTGACTATGTTTCGTGAAGTTGAGCTGAGTTTTAGAATTAATACAAGGAAATTGGGCCAAGTTATAAAGCTATGGATTAAAGGCCCAATGAAGCAAACGATTTCGTGGCCCATCTACCATTCAAAGGCCCAACAGAAAAATGAAGAGGCCCGATCACATGCACTTGTGGGTGTCTGGTATCCTGCGACGGTAGTAGGAGTTCAAGGGAAAAATTACACGATCATCACAACCTTAAATTTCTATCTTATCATAATCATCATCTTTATTTACCAAACTCGTTAACAACGTCATCGATCTTGTTGTTTATTACTATGATCATAATATTACCATCATTGAGTACATCATCAACTCATCTTCCCTATCAACTCTTCAGTCCAATAACGCACTAGATTAATCCATCCCAACTAGGAAAGTTAAATGGGTTTGATTATAACGGAATTATAGCTGTCGAATATTTAATCACAAGTGTACATGTTAGAATGATTGAAATGGAATTCTTGTGGAAAAGGAATCGTCCTTAACGCTATTCAAATCGCCCCACTAGTTCAAAAAGGCTGTCAACTTGTTGGCAAAAATAAAGGGGTAGGTTTTCCTTGGCCTACCACGAAAAAAAATCAAAAGTAAGGAGTTTTTGTCGGACAAAAGGGAAAGAGAATATCATGCAATAGCATTATTCAAAGGCTGTTTTTGGGTTCCACTAATTGTTCGATCGAAGACCAACTGTACAGCAACCTATCATAAATACATTCGGTGGCCATCTGTTTGTACTTGTTACCCTTATTTGTTTAAAATAATCAAGTGGGTTAGTTAATAAAAAGGGTGTCGGTAATGAGACTTGCTTTTGTTCCACTTGTATTAAAAAAACGCATTATATATAACACAAATTATACCTAAGTTGATCGAGCTGTATAAAAATCCTCGTCCTCTTTTTCCTTTGTAAAGTGTTCAATTATATTGGCTTTTGACACAGGAGTAGGAGAAGATTAAAATAGCAGTAGCTTCGTTCGATCATATCATAAAACGGGATATGGTAGTATAATTATGATAATTGATGGTGGTTACATGGTGGAGGAAAATGGTGATGATTGTCGACGTGTATTTGAATTGCACAGAAAAGAAAACAGTAGGTATGTTATTTAACTTGGATTTTGTTCAATAGAAGCTGAAACAGATAATTTGCAGTAGCAGTCAAGTAACTGAGATGATTGTTTGTGGTGGTTTGGTTTCAATGAAAATAATGGTGCTTATTGGTATAGGGTTGATGAAGATGATTAGAAGGTGACGGAGGACATGGTTGATCAAGAAAACCGAAGGTGTGGTTGTTATGATGGCGATAACACAAAAAAAAATATATAGAAAGGTGTCTCGATGGTATTGGAAGATCATGGTGGTTGATGGCGTTGGAGGTGGTGGAAGTGGTACCCGGAAGGCGGTGTTGTATGGTTACGATGTTACTCGAACAAAGCATAAACAGAATTAGTTGATGAAGTCCATGGGTGTTGAGGTGATGTTATAATGACGGTCCCTTTATATTTTTATTTGATTTTTCTTCCTTTAAGTTTTCTGTTTGTTTTCTCTCCTTTCGACTTGCAGCAGGGTTTTGTAAAGTGGAAATAATAGAATGATGATGTACATGAATTGATTTGTATTGGATTGTTGTGAGCAAGGATATGGACGCCAGACAGGAATGAAAAGTAACAACAAAAAAATATAAAGTGATATCTTCAATTTCAACAGAATCGTACGGGTCTAGATTAATCTTTGTAATCAGATTCCAAAACTTACAAATCAAATACAGCTTGAAAAAGGATGTGAAACTGAATTGTACGATTGATAAGGATAGGTAATAAGTTGTGCACAAGAACAAAAACTCAATCCAAATCGATGGATACGTTCAACAGATTCAATTCATTCTTGCTTTAATCAAATTAATATTAATAATCTATATATATAAATAATAATAATAATAATAATACTTTTGATAATAATAATTAATAATTAATAATAATACTAATAATAATATAAATACATAAAGAATAATTTATTTCTATTAATACAGATAATAAGATAATAATATTTATAATAATAATAATAATACAAACTAATACATAAGAATGATACTAATGATAATGATATTTAATTAACAACAATGATAATAATAATTTTATTAATGTTAATAATCATAATGCTATACTAATCATGATGATATATGTATTATTAATGATAATAATAATAATAATATTAGTATAGTAACTATATTCTTCTAACTTGATATCACATTTAATATATATATATATATATATATATATATATATATATATATATATATATATATATATATATATATATAATTATGTTCCAAATATTAAATATATAATAATTATATAATGAAACAAATAATTCTAGAGTATAACTTTTAATACATTGTTAATGTTTTGCAAATTATTATCTTTACTCACATCTAATCATAATATACTGTTCGTGAATCGTTGGAATGGTCAAAAGTCAATTGAATATATGAACAGTGTTCAAAAATTTTAAGATTTCAACATTACAGACTTTGCTTATCGTGTCGGAAACATATAAAGATTAAGTTTAAATTTGGTCGAAAATTTCCGGGTCGTCACAAGCTGCGCCTGCACTCAACCTTCCATGTCAAGATCTTTTAGCTGGTAAGCTATACTCCCTTGGGGCCCAAAATTTTGAAATACCCATATATTATTCTTTCAATGCTCGAACAAAAAAATACATCAATTTTAAAACAGTTTTGCGCAATTAAAAGAAAAGTTGAAGACCAACTTAAAGATTATCAAGAAAAAAAGATACACGTCAATCCCATTAATTAAGGATGCTTTAAGTTTTAACGCATGTCATTTAATAATTTAATTAAGAGTTGTAACTGATTGATGTTAATAACTATTGACAATGATATATTAGAGACCTTTGACTTTACCGTCCATGCCCTGTATGGGATTGGTGCGGGTTTCCTCTTGAGCACGTAGTTGGGGGCGAGTATAGCAACTGCGGAAATGATTGCGTGGGTGGTTAAGTCCCCGGAGTGATCCCAACTAACTGTTGTTAAAAAAAATAAAAAATTACGAGGGTCTATTATATCTCGAATAGGCCTTCTAAAATAATGAGAAAGCCATATCCACATGTTTAAAAAATATACTCTTGGTATGTAAAAATATTTGTTGAATACTTAGGTGCGAGAAGACAGGATATTTTTAAAATATGTCTCCCCTGTACAAATCATCAATGGAAGGAGATTGGGAATTAGCTAAAGACATATTGCAACGACCAATCAAGATTACAGTTGCAGACAATTGTTACAGTGTGGCATCACTGCAAATTTTGAAACGGTGCTTCATATTGCTGCATCATCTGCTCAAAGCACAGATTTCGTGCGACATGTTATTGGCGAGATGCAACCTGCGGATTTGATGTATCAGAATAAGAATGGGAACACTTCCCTTTGTTTGGCAGCTATGACAGAAAATGTTGAAATTGCCAGAATTATGGTGGCTAAGAACCGACGCCTGCTGACCGTCCGTAATAGTAATGATATGACACCGCTTTTAATTGCTGCTTTATATGGAAAGCGTGAAATGGTAACTTATCTCTACGATGAAACAAATCCGGATGGATGGTCATATGCGAATAATATATGGGTTTGTTTAAAATGTGTCGAGACTGATCTATTTGGTAAGGACTGTTTACCTTGTATTTTCGTATTATATTCATCCAATTATCATAAAGTATGATTCACGACTACATTAAAGATAAGCAAGTGTGATTAGGCTTATTTAGGCATAAATATCATATTTCTTTTCAGGGTTTATTTTCGTTTTCATATTTATTATAGGTTACGACTCATCAAGTAATTAGTGATCACTTCTTTGTAGATATTGCACTACGAATATTTCCAAACTTGGAAGGCGATGAAGGTGACAGAGAGATTCAGAGTATTCTTGGAGTTTTGGCTCGAAAACCTTCCGCATATTGTTGGGGTGACCTTCACCCCTTTCCCACATCGGTTGGAGAGGCAAAAACAAAGGCCCTTATATGTGGCTTGATACCTCTTCCTTACAGGACGCGTTTTAAACCCGTGAGGGCAGCTGAGTCGCTGGTGGCTCGCTGTTCCCAAAGCGGACAATATTCTGTGGTGGTCCTGGCTTCTATCTCCGTTGCCAACAACTGGTATCAGAGCCGGGGTTACCACACCGATGTTGGGGGAGGGGATTGTTGGGGTGACCTTCACCCCTTTCCCACATCGGTTGGAGAGGCAAAAACAAAGGCCCTTATATGTGGCTTGATACCTCTTCCTCACAGGACGCGTTTTAAACCCGTGAGGGCAGTTGAGTCGCTGGTGGCTCGCTGTTCCCAAAGCGGACAATATTCTATGGTGGTCCTGGCTTCTGTCTCCGTTTTGGGTTTTGTTATTGGGTTTCCAAATATGAGTAAGTATTAACAAGCCCAAGCCCAACAAAATTAGGCCCATTGTAACATCCCGCGTTTTTCCGTTAAATTTAATTTTAACACCGTCTTTTTTTTTTAAACATAATCTTTCGTATTTAAATTAATAGTTTCCGTGAGTAACGTTCATTATATTTCCGCTATTTAATTTTGACATCACCCGTTTACTCGAGCGTTTTAAAAATATTCGTTTGGTTAATTCCCGCACCCGATTTGAAACTCGAGGGACTAAAATTGACACGGGGCAAACTAGTTGACTAGGTCAACTAGTCCACCCCAATCACCACCATTCAACCATCTCCCTCTCTCTCTCTTTCTCTCTAGCAAGAACACACACACAAACCCCAACTTCATAGAATCATCATCTAAATTCGGGATTGGAAGCAAACTTCAAAACAAATTACATATTTGGAATCCTCTCTTCATCCTCTACAATTTGATACCAACTTCATCTCGTTTGGGTAACATTTCTAAAACTCTAGATTTCTCTAAATTCGTGTTTTTGATTTGAAATGGTGTTAGTTAGTGTCTATGGCTCGTGTATAACATGAATATATGTTTTGTTTGCTCGATTTGTCGATTTGGAGTAACTAATATGAACTTTGAAATGGGTTTGCTTAATCTTGCATTTTGGAAGATTAAATGTTGTTTGATTGTTAAAGTTCATGTTTTAATTGTGTTACTAGTATCACTAGCTTCGTTTTGATGCGTAGGTTGATTAAGAAAACTTCAAAAACCCGATTAATGATTTTGTGATGTTGACTAGGGTTTGATAGTTCTTGACATGAACTTTTGATGCTTGAATGCCATGGAATGTTAATTGTTAGTGATTAGTTGTAATGTATGCTTAATTACCTTCGAAACGGCATATCGTATGTGTAAATTGGATTCCCGAATCATAAAATACGTTTTACGAACTTGAAACTTTGAAAATAAACCTTTCTTGATCAATTGACGAGTTTTCGGTTATTGTAAATGATGTTTTTGATTGATGATATGTGGTTAGTTGTATTCCTCGTCAAAATACCTTTTCGACGATATATGATAGGCATTATAAGTGTTTGCGGGTCAAGTGTTGTGTTAGAAAAGGTTTTGGTTCGTGCACACTTGGAAAAACTGACCAGAATTCTCTGCCCAGGTAGTGGCGCAGCGCGCCCCATCCCCGCGCGGCGCGCGGATTGGCCTGGCCAGATTCTGCCTTGTTTGGCGCATTTCACGCGAAATGTTTGACTAGCTACCGACCTCCGATTCACATGAAACTTGTTTTAATATACTTGTATATGAATATTTAGCATAGAAAAATAGTTCGGGACCCGACCCGAACGCGTTGACTTTTTCGTTGACTTTGACCAAGTTTGACTTTTAGTCAAACTTAACCAAACTTTTATACAATCATTCTAACATGCTTTTATACTTGTTTCTTGTATGACACTTGACAACGTGATTCACATGCTATACTCAATCGAGTCGTAACGAGCCATAGGACTAATTGAACACATTTCACCCGACCTTGTGTCGTAACCGATTAATTGATATAACTTACTTGTTTAGGTCAAGGCTAAGCAACTTTCATGCATACGTTACTTTGTGAAGTACTTTTATACTCGTGCACTCGAGGTGAGATCATAGTCCCACCTTTTCAACAACTTTTTATACTTTTAAATTGTGGGCTGAGAAACATGTACTTTGTTACATTTTGTACTACTTACTTTTATACTTTGAACACAAGTACAAGGAAAACAAACATTCCACAGCGAGTTAGAACAAAAATCCTCAATTCGATTATCATTAGTTACACTTGCAGGGTGTAAGCGAGAACTTATATTGTGTGGCCATACGGGTTTGACAAACCCTCATTACGGACGGTTCGCTACCGTCTACGGATGAAATATATTTTCGGGAAACAGTGTATGTTCTAACACTATTGTGATGGGGTTCTATGGAAGGAAACGTTAAGTCTTGATAATTGGGTGCTCGCGAACAATACTTTTGGAATGCAAACGATTTTGATAATCAACTATGGGAATACTAAATCTTGTGGTTCAAAAACAACGTTTATTACAAACACCTATGATTTCACCAACGTTTTTCGTTGACAGTTTTCTATATGTTTCTCAGGTTCATACTTGGCTATTTGATACATGCTTCCGCGTACACTCATACTTGCTTGGAGTCGAGCATACATGCATACACTCTGATTTCTTGCTTGGGGTCAAGCATACATACATACATACGCTAGTGATAGCACCTTTGGATTCAAACATATTGTTTACATACTTACGCTATTTATAGCAACTGTGTTTTTCAACTTATATTATGTCGCAAGTTATTTCATTTATACTTTATGACTTTTGTAAACTTAGACTTGTTGTCGAACGGTTTTGTAAACTAAACTTGCAAGTCTTGTACCTTTCAAATGAATGCGACATAATTTTGGTCAAACGAGTCTCATATAGGGACTACGACCACACAACGGGACCTAAGTTAACGGCGCCGTCAATAACGGCTTTGGTCGGGTCGTTACAAGTGGTATCAGAGCGTTGGTTGTAGGGAACTAGGACGTGCTTTAGTGTGTCTAACAGAGTCGTTAGGACGCATTAGTGAGTCTAGACTACAACCGGATAGTTAGCATTTGCATTCTGACATACGTTTGCTATAGATAGCACTTACTTGACTACTTGTGCATTATACTTGAATCATTCTTAGGCAAACTTTTTAATGGTACCCAACCTTCATCATACGAACTCGCATTCCGCCACTTTTTGGTAACACACGTAAATTCATGATTCATACACGTATGGATGACGACGACTTCATTAGTCACACTTGTTCGGGAACTCTGTCTCCCGGATTGTTATTTGCCACCGTTTCAACTTACTATCGGTTTCCCACTGGTGTCTCTTACTATCTACTTTTTGGTGTTACTACCATCACTACTCTAGGTGAGTATCGTCATCAACATTTATCACTACGGTTGCGTGCTACTCGTTATCATGACTCGTTACTCTTTTCATACCTAAATACATTATTGTTTGAATCGAACCGATTTGACGTTAACAATCATTTATACACTTCCCGCGGGGAAACGCTTCTTTAGAGTTGTAGAAACTATTTCGATTTAATACGAGTCACGTTTGAGACGTCGTTACATTTTGTTCATTTTAGATTTTCGCGATGACACGAACTTGAATCTATAGAGTGATGTGGGAATGGAGGTATGAGTTAGCGTAATATAACGACACTCGATCAACGTGGTTATATTACGGTAAGACATACCAAAGTTCTAGTGACGCGTGATGGTGGTTAGACTCGATCAACCTAAACACCACCATGTGCCATGTACATGACTTCATCCTTTCATGTTTGGACATCCGAAAACTCCGAGAATATTGATAACAACCATACCGGGGACACCCCTTCGACTTTTGTCGAACTATACTTATGCTTCCGAATGAATTACCGATTCCTCTCGACTTCAACCGTATGTTACACGTGTATACTATCTCGTCCTCGCACAGTCTTATTGACTAATTACGATTTACTCGTTATGCTCGCACCGAGGCGGAAACTTCCCTCTCATCACACTCGTACTTCCGGTTCAGGAAATCTTTACTCTAGACTCTCAATGGGGGGAGAGACTCTCCACGTTATACTAGTATTCACCTCGAGGGTGAATAGTTCCGACGAACGTTTTTCTTTCAGAAACCGATGAGAACTTGCCCCGACGAACGTTTTTGGAAACTGATAAATTTTTCGCGACGCGAATTTTCTTGAGAAACTTGTCCTAACAAACTTGTCCAAATATACCTTACGGAATGTACTCCGTTTCGGACCGAGATCCTCGTTTCACTTCTAGATTTTGGAGTGCCTCACAAAAAGTCTCGGGACCACGTTTAGACATGAGTACCGCACATCAACCATAACCCGACGGACCGAACAAACATACGATTTAAGTCTTGAAAACCATAATACGAATTTGTATTACCAACTTCAAATTTACTTGAGAAAAGTATTTTCCTTTAACCGAATCCTCGTACTACAATGATTTTCATTCGAGTTTTAACGTCACTCCTTTTGAAACCACATGTGACCGGAAACGTCATTCTCCTTTGTCGAACCAAGTAAACGATGATCAATTCACCGGGGCCGAGGTTATTCATGAGCAACCGAGAAAATTTATTCATATTCAGGTAAAACCCTACGCGATTCGTAATCACCAAGAGCTACGCCGATGTTAGACGTAAACATTTCAAATTCCACGTGGGAAACCGCGTCACGTTAAAAGTCGCACCTTGGAAAGGTTTAATCCGTTTCGGGAAACGTAGGAAGCTAAATCCGCAATATTTTGATCCTTTAAATTCTTGGGGCGTTTTGGACCCGTCGCTAGCCGTTTAGACTTTTCCGACTCATTTTGGGTCTCCGTTTATCCTACATTCGATGTATCAACTCAAAGACGTGTTTTGCGATACGAGAACTTGATATCTCCTTTGGTGAACTCACTATCGACGATAAACTTCATTCCTAGGAGGGCCGGTCGAAACCATGAATCGTGAACCCAAACTCTAAGACGACGTGAAATCCCGACTGTCAAAGTTCGTTGAAATGTCCAAGGGAGTACCTTCACTTATTCGTAGAACCAACAACGCAAGATCTCGAGGAAGAAACAACAACTACTACTTCCAACTAAATTTCGGGACGAAATTTCTTTTGAGTTGTGGATAATGTAACATCCCGCGTTTTTCCGTTAAATTTAATTTTAACACCGTCTTTTTTTTTTTTTTAACATAATCTTTCGTATTTAAATTAATAGTTTCCGTGAGTAACGTTCATTATATTTCCGCTATTTAATTTTGACATCACCCGTTTACTCGAGCGTTTTAAAAATATTCGTTTGGTTAATTCCCGCACCCGATTTGAAACTCGAGGGACTAAAATTGACACGGGGCAAACTAGTTGACTAGGTCAACTAGTCCACCCCAATCACCACCATTCAACCATCTCCCTCTCTCTCTCTTTCTCTCTAGCAAGAACACACACACAAACCCCAACTTCATAGAATCATCATCTAAATTCGGGATTGGAAGCAAACTTCAAAACAAATTACATATTTGGAATCCTCTCTTCATCCTCTACAATTTGATACCAACTTCATCTCGTTTGGGTAACATTTCTAAAACTCTAGATTTCTCTAAATTCGTGTTTTTGATTTGAAATGGTGTTAGTTAGTGTCTATGGCTCGTGTATAACATGAATATATGTTTTGTTTGCTCGATTTGTCGATTTGGAGTAACTAATATGAACTTTGAAATGGGTTTGCTTAATCTTGCATTTTGGAAGATTAAATGTTGTTTGATTGTTAAAGTTCATGTTTTAATTGTGTTACTAGTATCACTAGCTTCGTTTTGATGCGTAGGTTGATTAAGAAAACTTCAAAAACCCGATTAATGATTTTGTGATGTTGACTAGGGTTTGATAGTTCTTGACATGAACTTTTGATGCTTGAATGCCATGGAATGTTAATTGTTAGTGATTAGTTGTAATGTATGCTTAATTACCTTCGAAACGGCATATCGTATGTGTAAATTGGATTCCCGAATCATAAAATACGTTTTACGAACTTGAAACTTTGAAAATAAACCTTTCTTGATCAATTGACGAGTTTTCGGTTATTGTAAATGATGTTTTTGATTGATGATATGTGGTTAGTTGTATTCCTCGTCAAAATACCTTTTCGACGATATATGATAGGCATTATAAGTGTTTGCGGGGCAAGTGTTGTGTTAGAAAAGGTTTTGGTTCGTGCACACTTGGAAAAACTGACCAGAATTCTCTGCCCAGGTAGTGGCGCGGCGCGCCCCATCCCCGCGCGGCGCGCGGATTGGCCTGGCCAGATTCTGCCTTGTTTGGCGCATTTCACGCGAAATGTTTGACTAGCTACCGACCTCCGATTCACATGAAACTTGTTTTAATATACTTGTATATGAATATTTAGCATAGAAAAATAGTTCGGGACCCGACCCGAACGCGTTGACTTTTTCGTTGACTTTGACCAAGTTTGACTTTTAGTCAAACTTAACCAAACTTTTATACAATCATTCTAACATGCTTTTATACTTGTTTCTTGTATGACACTTGACAACGTGATTCACATGCTATACTTAATCGAGTCGTAACGAGCCATAGGACTAATTGAACACATTTCACCCGACCTTGTGTCGTAACCGGTTAATTGATATAACTTACTTGTTTAGGTCAAGGCTAAGCAACTTTCATGCATACGTTACTTTGTGAAGTACTTTTATACTCGTGCACTCGAGGTGAGATCATAGTCCCACCTTTTCAACAACTTTTTATACTTTTAAATTGTGGGCTGAGAAACATGTACTTTGTTACATTTTGTACTACTTACTTTTATACTTTGAACACAAGTACAAGGAAAACAAACATTCCACAGCGAGTTAGAACAAAAATCCTCAATTCGATTATCATTAGTTACACTTGCAGGGTGTAAGCGAGAACTTATATTGTGTGGCCATACGGGTTTGACAAACCCTCATTACGGACGGTTCGCTACCGTCTACGGATGAAATATATTTTCGGGAAACAGTGTATGTTCTAACACTATTGTGATGGGGTTCTATGGAAGGAAACGTTAAGTCTTGATAATTGGGTGCTCGTGAACAATACTTTTGGAATGCAAACGATTTTGATAATCAACTATGGGAATACTAAATCTTGTGGTTCAAAAACAACGTTTATTACAAACACCTATGATTTCACCAACGTTTTTCGTTGACAGTTTTCTATATGTTTCTCAGGTTCATACTTGGCTATTTGATACATGCTTCCGCGTACACTCATACTTGCTTGGAGTCGAGCATACATGCATACACTCTGATTTCTTGCTTGGGGTCAAGCATACATACATACATACGCTAGTGATAGCACCTTTGGATTCAAACATATTGTTTACATACTTACGCTATTTATAGCAACTGTGTTTTTCAACTTATATTATGTCGCAAGTTATTTCATTTATACTTTATGACTTTTGTAAACTTAGACTTGTTGTCGAACGGTTTTGTAAACTAAACTTGCAAGTCTTGTACCTTTCAAATGAATGCGACATAATTTTGGTCAAACGAGTCTCATATAGGGACTACGACCACACAACGGGACCTAAGTTAACGGCGCCGTCAATAACGGCTTTGGTCGGGTCGTTACACCCATTGCTTGGTTGACTTGGTCAAGCATAGGAGGGCATCTTAAAACATCAAGTTGCAGCTGTTTTCATTATCAAGAGTGAAGAGAGTTCAAGAAAAAGAGAGAAAAAATCCCAATTTCCGTCACTTCTTACAGCAGTCCAGAAAACCTTCGATCCCCGGAGATCCGACCGTTGAATCTTCTTCATTTTTGGGCTGTGTCTTCCTGACATCAGTGCCAAGGTTTTCAACCGTTGAATTCGTCTAAAAGGCCTGTAGGTCGAGTTATTGCTGCTGGAGCAGAGAGCAGTTTTTGGGTGATTTATTCCTCTTTTGTCTTTATTTATTTCATATACTTGTTGATTGTTCTTGTTCAAGAGTATGATGATGTTGTATACCTCTAGTTGATCTAGAGAAGGATTATTATATTGCTCTCCTTGTTGATGATAGTGGAATTTAAGTGGCTTACGAGTCCCGTGGTTTTTACTCTCGATTTTGAGGGGTTTTCCACGTAAAAAGTCTCGCGTGTATTGTGTGTGCTTGATTATTCGTTATTAGTTGATTTGCTACTGATTTGGGGACTGATTTGGGTTGGTTTTGATATAGCTTGTTTGTTAGTTTCCTCACGGGTTCATACGGGTCGGGAAATGCTTGTCAAACGGGTTTGTTTCCGCTTTGTAGATTGCCCGTTGTGATTATTTTCCCATCAAATTGGTATCAAGAGCTAGGTTATTTGATTTGACTTGTGTGAAAGATGGAAGCTAATACAAGTAAAATGATTAGTTTAAATGGTTCAAATTATCATGTTTGGAAAGGTAAAATGGAGGATCTTCTTTATGTGAAAGATTATTATTTGCCTGTTTTTACTGAGGATAAACCTGAGGAAAAATCTGATGCTCAATGGAAAATTTTGCATAGACAAGTATGTGGGTATATTCGGCAGTGGGTTGATGATAATGTTGTGAATCATATTACTGGGGAGACTGATGCTAAAGCCTTATGGAAAAAGCTTGAGCAGTTATATGAACGAAAGACTGGGAATAACAAGTTGTTCTTAATTAAGCAGATGATGGCTTTGAAGTATCATGATGGGACTCCTATTACAGATCACCTAAATGCATATCAGGGTATTATAAATCAGCTTGCAGGTATGGGTATCAAGTTTGAGGATGAGATTCAGGGTCTCTGGTTACTTGGTACATTACCGGACTCTTGGGAGACTTTTAGGACATCTTTGTCCAACTCTGCACCGAATGGTACTATCACCATGGAATTGGCTAAGGGTAGTATTTTGAATGAAGAGATGAGAAGAAAGTCACAAGGTTCCTCTTCACAGTCAGATATCTTGGTCACAGAAACGCGGGGGAGAAGTCATAGTAGAGGTCAGGGTAAAAGAGGCAATCATCGTAGCAGCTCACGCAAAGGTAAATTTGCTAATGTTGAGTGTTATAATTGTCATGAAAAGGGGCACACAAAGTGGTATTGTCCAAAGTTAAAGAACGAGAAGAAAAAAGCATATGACAAGAATAAACAAAAGAAAAGTGATGGTGGTGATGATGATAAGGTTGAAGTTAACGCTATCACAGATGAGTTCTTTGTTTGTATTGATTATGATATGATCAATCTTACTCATGATGACACGAGTTGGATTGTTGATAGTGGTGCTACATGTCATGTTGCAATTTGTAGAGATCACTTCTCATCTTACACTCCAGGTGACTATGGATTTGCTAGGATGGGTAATGCCGGGTTATCAAAGATCGTTGGTATTGGAGATGTTTGTTTGAAATTTGACACGGGAATGGAGTTAGTTTTGCATAATGTAAAACATGTTCCGGATATGAGACTTAATGTTATTTCAACAGGAATTCTTGATGATGATGGTTATTATAACGGTTTTGGTAATGGTATTTGGAAACTAACTCTTGGTTCTATGATAGTGGGAAGAGGCAAGAAAGACTCAAGATTATACATCACGCGTCCGAAGATCATCCAGAACATTGTTAACGCAGTGGACAATGTTGATTCTACTGAGTTGTGGCATAAAAGACTTGGCCACATGAGTGAAAAGGGGATGTCTATCTTGTTCAAGAAGAATGTGTTGTCGGGTGTTAGTGATATTGATTTGAGTAAGTGTTCTCACTGTTTGGCAGGGAAACAGACCAGAGTTGCGTTTAAGAGTCATTCTCCTTTTCGAATGGAGAACATACTTGATCTAGTTCATTCGGATGTTTGTGGGCCTATGAAGACTAGGACACTTGGTGGATGTTCCTACTTTGTTACATTCATCGATGATCATTCCAGGAAGGTGTGGGTTTATACCTTAAAGTCAAAGGATCAAGTATTTGAAAAGTTTAAGGAATTTCATACACTATGAATGGCAAACGGGGAAGAAACTCAAGTGTATTCGGACTGATAATGGCGGTGAATACATTGGCAGATTTGATGCTTATTGTAAGGAGAATGGTATTCGGCATCAAAAGACTCCACCAAAGACACCTCAGTTGAATGGCTTAGTAGAGAGGATGAACAGAACTTTGGTTGAGAGAGTTAGATGTTTGCTTTCACATGCAGGGTTGTCCGATTCTTTTTGGGGTGAGGCTTTAAATACGGCAGTTCATATTATTAATCTAACCCCTTGTGTTCCTTTGCGTTTTGATGTTCCTAACAGGGTTTGGAGCGGCAAAGATGTTTCTTACCGTCATTTACGAGTTTTTGGATGTAAAGCTTTTGTTCATGTTCCCAAAGATGAGAGGTCAAAGCTTGATATGAAGACTAAGCCATGTGTATTCCTCGGCTATGGTGAAGATGATTTTGGGTACAGGTTATACGATCCAGTTCAGAAGAAACTTGTACGAAGCCGAGATGTTGTTTTTACAGAAGATCAGATGTTAAAAGATGTTGAGAAGACAGATTCAGTTCCTCAAACTAGTGCTGATCTTGTTGATTTGGATCCAGTTACTCCACAACATGTTGGAGATGATGTTCATAATGATGAACATGGTACTGATGATGATTATGCTTCGGAGCAGGTAGAGATTCCAGTACCAGATGTGCCCCCATTTGTCCCACTTAGGCGGTCTACTCGAGACCGTCATCCTTCTGTTAGATATTCTGCTGATGAGTATGTATTAGTTACTGATGGGGGAGAGCCAGAATGTTATTCAGAAGCAATGAAAGATGCGCATAAGAAAGAGTGGAGTGAAGCTATGCAAGATGAGATGAATTCTTTGCATGAGAACAATACTTATGAGCTGGTGAAGTTACCTAAAGGCAAGAGAGCTTTGAGAAACAAATGGGTATTCAAAGTGAAGACAGATGAGCTTACTTCACAACCAAGGTACAAAGCTAGGTTAGTCATTAAAGGATTCAGCCAGAAAAGGGGTATTGATTTTGATGAGATTTTCTCACCGGTTGTGAAGATGGGATCTATTTGAGTGGTTCTTGGGTTAGCTGCTAGTCTTGATCTTGAGGTTGAGCAGATGGATGTCAAGACTGCTTTTCTTCACGGTGATTTGGATAAGGAAATCTACATGATGCAACCTGAAGGTTTTCGGGTTAAGGGTAAAGAAAATTATGTTTGTAGACTTCAGAAAAGTTTATATGGGTTGAAGCAAGCACCGAGACAGTGGTATAAGAAGTTTGAGTCGGTTATAGGAAAGCAAGGCTATCGAAAGACAACTTCAGATCATTGTGTTTTCTTTCAGAGGTTTGGTGATGATGATTTCATCATATTGTTGTTATACGTTGATGATATGTTAATTGTTGGTAAAAATATTAAAAGAATTGCGCAGTTGAAGCGAGAATTGAGTAAGTCTTTTGCTATGAAAGACTTGGGGCCAGCAAAACAGATTCTTGGCATTCGGATTTCTAGAGATAGAGGTGCTAAGACGTTACATATATCACAAGAGCAATACATTGAAAAGGTGCTAAGTAGATTCAACATGAAGAATGCTAAAGTGGTTAGTTCCCCTCTTACAAACAACTTTAAGCTAACAGAAAGAGATTGTCCTACTTCAAAGGAGGATGTTGAGGAGATGGATATAGTTCCATATGCGTCAGCAGTTGGTAGCTTGATGTATGCTATGGTGTGTACTAGGCCAGATATAGCTCATGCGGTAAGTGTTGTTAGTCGGTTTATGTCAAATCCGGGTAAGAAGCATTGGGAAGCGGTTAAATGGATTATGAGATACTTACGAGGTACTTCAAAGTTAGGTATCACATTCGGAAATAGAGAGCCGGTGCTTGTTGGTTATACAGACTCAAATATGGCAGGAAACAAAGATAACATGAAATCCACTTCTGGATATTTGATGACTTTCGCAGGGGGAGCAGTTTCATGGCAATCAAGGTTACAAAAGTGTGTTGCATTGTCTACAACCGAGGCTGAGTATATGGCAGCAACAGAAGCGTGCAAAGAACTATTGTGGATGAAAAGGTTTCTACAAGACCTTGGGTTTAAGCAATCACGATATGTGGTTCTTTGTGATAATGAGAGTGCGGTTCATTTGGCTAGAAATTCTATGTATCATAAGCATACAAAACATATAGATGTGCGGTATCATTAGATTAGAGAACGTCTTGAAGATGGTTCGTTTGAACTTGATAAAGTTCACACCGATGATAATGGTTCCGACATGTTCGCAAAGGCTTTAGCAAGTGAGAAGCTCAAGGTATGTTGCTCGATCGCTGGGATGGCGATTCCTTCCTCATAATTGGAAAGGGGGAGATTTGTTGGGTTTTGTTATTGGGTTTCCAAATATGAGTAAGTATTAACAAGCCCAAGCCCAACAAAATTAGGCCCATTGCTTGGTTGACTTGGTCAAGCATAGGAGGGCATCTTAAAACATCAAGTTGCAGCTGTTTTCATTATCAAGAGTGAAGAGAGTTCAAGAAAAAGAGAGAGAAAATCCCAATTTCCGTCACTTCTTACAGCAGTCCAGAAAACCTTCGATCCCCGGAGATCCGACCGTTGAATCTTCTTCATTTTTGGGCTGTGTCTTCCTGACATCAGTGCCAAGGTTTTCAACCGTTGAATTCGTCTAAAAAGGCCTGTAGGTCGAGTTATTGCTGCTGGAGCAGAGAGCAGTTTTTGGGTGATTTATTCCTCTTTTGTCTTTATTTATTTCATATACTTGTTGATTGTTCTTGTTCAAGAGTATGATGATGTTGTATACCTCTAGTTGATCTAGAGAAGGATTATTGTATTGCTCTCCTTGTTGATGATAGTGGAATTTAAGTGGCTTACGAGTCCCGTGGTTTTTACTCTCGATTTTGAGGGGTTTTTCACGTAAAAAGTCTCGCGTGTATTGTGTGTGCTTGATTATTCGTTATTAGTTGATTTGCTACTGATTTGGGGACTGATTTGGGTTAGTTTTGATATAGCTTGTTTGTTAGTTTCCTCACGGGTTCATACGGGTCGGGAAATGCTTGTCAAACGGGTTTGTTTCCGCTTTGTAGATTGCCCGTTGTGATTATTTTCCCATCACATTTGAGGGACCCAAGCAACATCTTTTGAGGAGAATCCACAATTCAAGTAATTACAATTTGTTTATTTTTTATTATCATTGATCAATGTTAACATACATGGATCATCATCATCATCATCATCTAACTAGCTATATGATTTCATACTTCTTTTTTCAGTGATGGTTTATTTCAAGGAGATACCACATTCAAACACAAGTGAAGCAATGCAACTACTTAGACAAATTTTGACAAGTACAGAGAGATGGCAAGAAAATATATTATTTGATAAACTCCGAGGCCCTGTCACTACCACCACCGTTGGTCGACCACTAATAAAACAGAATACATACCCTTCTCGGGTACTTTTTATTGCTGCGGAAATGGGCAACACTACATTTATAGTTGAGCTTTTTCGTAAATATCCTGATCTTATTTGGAAAATAAACGACATTTACCAAAATATCTTTCACGTTGCTGTCTCTCGTCGCCATGAAAGTATCTACAATCTGTTATATGAGATTGGCTCAATGAAGGAATTAATAGTTGCTCAGAAGAACGTAGATGGGAATACTATGTTGCGTCATGTTGCTAAGAATGCTGAAAATAACGTACTTGAAGATATCTCAGGAGCAGCTTTTCAGATGCAACGTCGATTGTTGTGGTATAAGGTACGTTATCCATCCTATCGTACAGTAACAGTTAAGTTAAGAACCATTTTTATTCACCTTTTTTTCTTTCTATAAAGGGGTATTACACAAGTAGGTCATCAAACTATAAGAAAATGTTTGATTAGGGAAAATATACCAAGTTAATATTAACAGCCCATTATAACCCAAGGGGACTTTGGGGTTGTCTTTCAAAAAATAATAAAATTAACAAATCATTGTAGTCTTTTATATTTGTTATGCTTGTAACATATCTTGATTATGAAAAAACCAAACAAGTTAGTATTAACCTGGACTTTAAGAAGTATGACTATAGATGTTAATACTAACATATATATATCTTGTGATATAGGAAGTAGAGTCTATGATACCTTCTTCCTATCGAGAATGGAAGAACAAGCCTGGCCAAACGCCTTATGAACTCTTCACAACGACCCACAAAGATTTACTAAAGGACAGTGAAAAGTGGATGAGAGGAACATCAAGCAAATGCATGTTGGTTGCTACATTGATAGCCACCATTGTATTTGGTGTTGCTTTTACAATTCCAGGTGGGTATAACCAGACGTCTGGTTTTCCTATCTTTTATCACAATCCACCCTTCTTAGTGTTTGTCATGTTAGATGCCATATCTTTAACTTTGTCCGCCTCTTCAATCCTTGTGTTCTTATCCATCCTCACTTCTCGATATGCTCAAGAGGATTTCATAGCATCATTTGTTGGGAATTTATGAGCCCAAACAACAATCACCAATTCAGATTTGGTGATCCCACAAACAACAAACGGACAATAATAAAGAAAAATAAAGAAAACGACACAAGAAATTACGTGGTTATATGCAATCGGTTAGATTGCTTTAGTCCACGGCCAACTAGAGTGATTTTTATTGATATTTTCGTGCATACACTTTAGGGTTACAATATGATGTATTTATAGGCATAACATAACAAAGAAACAACTTGGAGAGCAAGAAAATGCATTTTTCCTCGTCAGGCTCCCGTCAGGTCTGGGTCGCGATGCCCCTCTAGGGTGTCACAATGCCCTTTAAAGCATGATATTGATCCCGAACAAATCTTTTGTTAAGGGGCATCGTGACTGATCCGGTCGCAAGGCACCTTAACACTGCAGCACACTTTTTTTTCTTCTTGTTTTGATATCCTTCACACATCCAACAATCTCCCACTTGAAGATAGTCAAAACATGACTAATTGTCAACCCAAAGCTAACCATCTCAACCAAGAACATCGAACCACCTTTTATACCTCCAATCAAACATGGGACACGCAAACTCAACATCGCTGGAAGAGCAGACTTTCGATACAAGGTCTACAACACTACTTGTCAAAATCTAACATCAATAACCCTTTATCACTCTAGTCGACGTCTTCCATTTTCAGTTAACAAGAAGACCAGTTGAAGCTATGCAGAACTTCAACTTCCCGATCGTAACCACCTTAGTACACATATGAGCAGGATTCTCAGTACCAGGAATTTTCGTAACAACTAAAGTACCATCTTCAATGAGTTCGCGAATTTTATGATACCTTAGCTTTATGTGTTTCGTATGACCATGAAACACCGGTTTCTTTCCTAAATGGATAGCACTTTGATTATCACAGTAAATGACCCAATTTTGTTGAACTCGCCCCAACTCCATCATAAAATTCTTCAATCAAACATGTTCTTTGCTTGCTTCGGCGGCGATCATATTCAGCCTCCGTTGTTGATAATGCAACACATCTTTCGAGTCTAGACAACCAACTAACTGCAGTCTTTTCAACCGTGAAAACATAACTCGTAGTGTTTTTCCCCTAATCATCACATCCACCCAAATCAGCATCAACGTACCCTCTCAAAATGGAATCACCTTTAGTGAATTGCAACCCCATTTTAGAAGTACATTTTAAGTAGCGCAAAAGCAACTTTATTCCTTCCCAATGTTCAATACCCGGATTCGACATAAACCGACTCACAACTCCTGCTACATGAGCTATGTCGGGTCTTGTACACACCATAGCATGCATAACACTTCCAACCGCAGATGCATAAGGAACTTGAGCCATTGCCTCTTTCTCTTTATCCGTTGTAGGTGATTGACTCTTCATAACTTCAAAGTACCGCCTAAAGGCAAGGATCGTGCCTTTGAATCTTCCATGTTGAACCGCTCTAACACTTTCTCGATATACTTGGTTTGAGACAAAGTTAAAGTACCTTCAACTAGATTCCTTGTAATACTCATCCCTAGTATTTGTTCAGCAGCACCCAAGTCTTTCATTTCGAACTCAAGAGATAATTGTCTCTTCAACTTATTGATCTCCGACATGTCTGATCCTGCAATCAACATATCATCAACATATAGTAACAATATAACATAGGAGGACTTGAATTTCTTCAAGTAACAACAATGATCCTAATTGCTTCTCATGAAGCCTCTCCTAGTCATAAATTCATCGAACTTCAAGTACCATTGCCGAGGTGCTTGTTTCA
Source organism: Rutidosis leptorrhynchoides (assembly GCF_046630445.1). Lineage (NCBI taxonomy): Eukaryota > Viridiplantae > Streptophyta > Magnoliopsida > Asterales > Asteraceae > Rutidosis > Rutidosis leptorrhynchoides. The sequence continues at coordinate 447,832,553 of NC_092336.1, forward strand.
ATCCATACAGACTTTTTTTTTTAATTTGCAAACCCACTTCTCATTACCAACTACCTCAAAGCCCATAGGTTGCATCATATAAATCTCTTCATTGAGATCCCCATGTAAGAATGCGGTCTTTACATCTAATTGTTCTAGATGTAAGTCATCGGCAGTTACAATACTCAAAACCAAACTAATAATAGTCATCTTCACAACCGGCGAGAAAATCTCTTTATAATCGACCCCCTCCCTTTGTTGAAATCCTTTAACTACTGATATGCGTAAAACACACCTAATCTTATTGTAATATACTTACGAATTCGTTCACAGGGAGCAGAGTTTAGGATTAAAAATACTAATAATTATTCTAGAGATTTTAGTTGTAAAATGGGGATTTGTTTTAAAACTAATATAAACAAAGAAAGATAATACGAATTCAATAGATAAAGGGGTATTCACTTAGAGTCAATTCCCTAGGTTTCAGATTGCTTTTTTTAAGAACAATGTAATTAAATCCCTAAGTATAACTCTCGTTAACCAAGTTCATTAATCAATTAGTAAAATAAGCTGGTGTCCCTTACTTAGTTACCAATTATATCATGAAAGTGTCGGTTTTTCACGTTGATCTCCTATACGCTTCTGAATAACACAATCAATCAATATTAACTACTCAAGATTATGATTCAGTTGAAGGGTAAATCGGCGTCGCTATTTAGGCTTCACAATTACCTACTCAATTGATGGGATTAATTACTTGTCTAATTACACCGGTCTCCCGTATATAATTCAACCAATCTAATTATCTCTCAATGACCTAGACAAGTTAATTAATCTAGTAACTCTCGTTACGTCAATCAACAGACAAGTAATTAATGGGATCAATTAATAGGAATAATTAAGAATATGAATAGAGTAATTAATTTAAATAGACAAAAGATTAGCAAGCCATCACCTAGGTTCAATCATCTAAGTGAATAGTAGGATTTAGCTACTCATGATCATTAAATAATCAACATAAACAATTAAGTACAAATAATTAACCACTAGTGCAAGGACCCGTGGATTCACGGGATTTTCAAGAGAAAATTATTGAATGATATGTTATATTTGAAGAATATTATTTAACCATGATATGGATGTTATATAATCAAAATGTGGATAAAATTGTTGGAAATTTAGTGTAATTTTGGGTTTTAATCTACACTTGTAAATGGGTTTGGAGGTACGGAGTGTACACCCATTAAGTGATAGATTACCCGGATCCAAAAGTGGTTTTCCATTATTTACTATCATGACTTAGTCTACCTGAAATTTGACTAAGTGTTTTCAGTACTAAGTTTTCTTAGTAAGCTGAAATTTGGCTAAGTGTTTTGTGCTGGTTGTTCTGCATTGCTGGTCCTTGTGCTGGTTGTTTTGCGCAGCTGGTCCCTGTGCTGGTTGTTCTGCGCAGCTGGTCCCTGTGCTGGTTGTTCTGCGCAGCTGGTCCTGTTTGCTGATTCCTCTGCGCTGCTGGTCCTGTATGCTGACTTTTGCGCTGCTGGTCCTGTTTGCTGATTTTTGCGCTGCTGGTCCTTTTGCAGTGCTGGTTCTTAAGAGACAGCAGTAAGAAAACACTTAACACAATTTTGAGTGATTACGGAAGAATTATTCTTGCACCCACTTTTACTTTAGTGGTTGAAGGAATAATACTTGTTTATTATAAAGTGATCACTCATGCTTTGATAGTTGTAAAATATAATATTTGTTTATTGTAAAAGTAACAACTTTTACTTTAATGATAGAAATGATAATATTTGTTTATTGTAAAAGTAATAACTTTTACTTTAATGATGGAAGAAATATTCTTCCTGTGGCCACTTTTGAATATTATAGAAGATACTTTTATTAATCAATCGGCCAATTGATTTTAAAAAAAGACTCTTTCATGATAAGGGTGTATATAAATATATTAATCAATATGCATGAGGAGATACACAAGTTACGAACACCAAAATATTCTTCTGCAAAAAGGATTCTTGTTTCTGCCAAAACAAGAATTTAATCTCTGTCTTATCCCAAAGTGATATTCGTGTAACCCAGGCTATAAGGGTCGAATAATTACTTTCGGAAAGTGATACCACGATTCAGTGATTTATCCGGCTATCGACTATTTTACCCTACACGAAAAAATTTAATAAAACTTCCAACAATCGAAAGTAATTATTTGTTATAATCGATGGCTGCTACGATGAAACACATGACGGCAAATTTCTCCAAACTTGATAAGTTTGAGAGAATTGATTTTAGGAGATGGCAAAAGAAGATGCACTTCTTTCTGAGCAGCATGAGTGTGGTGTACGTACTCAGCACACCAATTCCTGAAGATCATGGTGATGATGCCACTATTGAACAAATTCGGAAAAGGTGCAAGTGGGAGAACGATGACTACATCGCTAGAGGTTTAATCCTCAATGGTATGGCTGATTCCCTTTTTGATATTTACCTAAATGTTGAATCTTCTAAAGAACTATGGGACTGTTTAGAAACCAAGTATATGTCTGAGGATGCTTCTAGTAAAAAGTTCCTTGTGAGTAATTTACAAGATGGTCGATTCTAGATCGGTCTTGGAACAATACAATGAGCTCATTCGTATACTTGGTCAATTCACACAACATAAGATGAACATGGATGAGTCTATTCAAGTCTCAAGCATAATTGATAAACTACCTCCATCTTGGAAAGAATTTAAACATTCTTTGAAACATAAGAAGGAGGAGTTAACTCTTGTTGAATTGGGTAGTCATCTGCGTATTGAGGAATCCCTCAGGTTGCAGGATAATGACAAGCCAAAGAGCAACGAAGTTGCTGGTACGTCAGTTGTCAATATGGTGGAACATAAAAAGTTCATTAGTAATAATGACAAAAAGGGCAAACGTAAACATCAAGGTTATAACAAGGCTAATCCGAACAAGAAGTCTAAATTGACTTGTTGGAAGTGTGGTAAAACTGGACACATGAAAAAGGATTGCAAGGTTATTTTTGGTAATAATAATGCCAAATGATCTAGCACAAGCGGTTCGGGAAATGGTTTAAACAACCACAACTCGAAAGGTCAGAATATATTTAATAATTCAAATGAGAATTATTATGTTTCATATATATCTGAGGCTTATTTTGTGCAGGATGATGATGTCGCGTGGTGGGTTGACTCGGGAGCCACCACCCATGTATGCAAGGATAGATTTTGGTTCAAGACTTACGAGTCCGTGACTGATGGATCAATTCTTCATATGGGAAATGAGTCAACAGCCTCTGTTCATGGACGTGGAAGTGTGGATTTGTGTTTTAGTTCTGGAAAAACTATTTGTTTGTTTGATGTTTTGCATGTACCACAAATAAGAAAAAATTTGGTTTCCAGTAGTGTGTTAAATTGTTGTGGTTATAAACAAGTGATTGAATCTGATAAGTTTGTTTTGTCAAAACATGGTATGTTTGTTGGTTTTGGTTATTTATGCAATAGAATGTTTAGACTTAACATTAATCACTTGAATGTTAATTTTGCTTTTATATCTACTTCTAGCATAAATAATTCTACACTTTGGCATGCTAGACTAGGACATGTACACTTTAAAAGAATGCAAGATATGTCTAAAGATGGATTATTACCGGCCTTTGACATGAACAATGAAAAGTGTAAAACGTGTATGTTAACAAAGATCACTAAGAAACCATTTCAAAATGTACATCGTGATACTGAAATTTTGGAATTAATACATAGTGATTTATGTGATTTGCATGCTACTCCTACTTTAGGGAACAAGAAATATTTTGTGACTTTTATTGATGATGCTTCTAGATTTTGCTATGTTTATTTGTTACATTCTAAGGATGAAGCATTAGATAAATTTAAAATATTTAAAACTGAAGTAGAATTACAACAAAAGGCTTTGATTTAAAGACTTAGAACGGATAGGGGAGGTGAATACATTGACCAATCGTATTTCCAATCCGTTGGTATTATCCATGAGACCACAGCCCCTTATACTCCACAACAAAATGGTATATCTGAAAGGAAGAATAGGGTCCTTAAGGAAATGGTTAATTCCATGTTATCCTATTCGGATTTAAGTGAAGGATTTTGGGGGGAAGCTATGTTAACAGCTTGTTATTTGCTTAATAGAGTTCCTAACAAAAGAAACAAGATTACACCTTATGAACTTTGGAATAAAAGGAAACCTAACTTGAATTATCTTCGGGTATGGGGTTGTAGGGCGGTTGTAAGACTACCTGATCCCAAGAAGAAAAGTTTAGGTGAAAGAGGTATAGATTGCATATTTGTTGGATATGTTGAACATTCCAAGGCATATAGGTTCTATGTAATAGAGCCTAATGAGTTTGTCTCAATCAATTCTGTGATTGATTCAAGGGATGCAATCTTTGATGAAAATCGATTTCCATCTATACCTAGACCAAAGGATATGATTCCAAGTAACAATGGAATCAATAAGGATTGTAATGATGAAGTCTCTGAAAAGGCTGTTGATCAGTCACTTGAGCTTCGGAAAAGCAAAAGAAAAAGGAAACCTAAATCATTTGGACCAGATTTTCAACTATACTTAGTTGAAGGTTTTAGGGATGATGTTTCTACCCAATATTCGTATTGTTTCAATGTTGATGATGATCCTAAAACATATGATGAAGCAATGAGGTCTCAGGATGTTGCATTCTGGAAAGAGGCAATTAATGATGAGATGGATTCTATCATGGACAATAACACTTGGGTGTTAGCTGATCTACCTCCTGGTTGCAAACCTTTGGGTTGTAAATGGATCTTCAAAAAGAAGATGAAGGTGGATGGAACTATTGAAAAATTCAAGGCAAGGTTAGTCATTCAAGGCTTTAGACAAAAGTCTGGAATTGACTATTTTGATACTTATGCTCCCGTGGCACGTATCACTACCATTAGACTGCTGATTGCTTTGGCTACGATTCACAATCTAGTTATTCACCAGATGGATGTGAAGACAGCATTCTTGAATGGTGAATTGGACGAGGAGGTTTATATGAACCAACCTCGGGGCTTTGTCATGCCAGGAAATGAAGGCAAGGTGTGCAAACTTGTGAAATCCTTATATGGTTTGAAACAAGCACCCAAGCAATGGCATCAAAAGTTTGATGAAGTGATTTTATCTAGTGGTTTTAAATTAAACCAAGCAGATAAATGTGTATATAGTAAATTTGATGATTCTGGCAAAGGAGTTATAATTTGTCTATATGTTGATGGCATGTTAATCTTTGGGACTGACCAAAGTCAGGTTGATTTAACAAAAGAATTTTTGTCATCAAAATTCTCCATGAAAGATATGGGGGAGGCTGACGTTATCTTTGGCATTAGGATCAAACGTGAAAGCAAAGGAATTTCGATTTGTCAATCTCATTATATTGAGAAGGTGTTGAAAAAGTTCAATTGCTTTGAATGTAATCCTGTGAGTACCCCTGTTGATCCAAGTGAGAAGCTTATGCCTAATCAAGGTGAAGCTGTATCACAACTTGAGTATTCTCAGGTGATTGGCTGTTTGATGTACGCCATGACTTGTACAAGGCCGGATATTGCTTTTGCTGTGGGAAAACTGAGTAGATATACTAGTAATCCTAGTACTCATCATTGGCAAGCAATTAGGCGGGTACTGAAGTACTTGAAGAAAACTATGGACTATAGTTTATCTTATAATGGGTTTCCTTCGGTAATAGAAGGATATTCTGATGCGAGTTGGATAACCAATATTGAAGATCATTCTTCAACGAGTGGTTGGGTGTTCTTGCTTGGGGGAGGTGCTATTTCATGGGCTTCTAAGAAGCAGACATGTATTACCAACTCAACGATGGAATCTGAGTTTGTTGCTTTAGCTGCTGCTGGTAAAGAAGCAGAATGGCTTAGAAACTTGATCCATGAGATACCATTATGGCCTAAACCTATAACAGCCATGTCTATCCATTGTGATAGTGCTGCGACATTGGCAAAGGCTTATAGCCAGATGTACAATGGAAAGTCTAGACACTTAGGTGTCAGACATAGCATGATTCGTGAACTCATCATGAATGGGGTGATTTCTATAGTGTTCGTGAGGTCACAACAGAATTTAGCTGATCACTTGACGAAGGGATTGGCAAGAGACTTGGTGAACAAGTCTGCTGTGGGGATGGGTTTAAAGTCCACATAAATTTCTAATTATAAGATACCCAATTCCCTTCTGATGAAAATTAGAAGTTGAATTCAATGTGGAAGGCTTATACTTAGAAATTTGGAGTACAAAATTTTGTATCATCCCAAGGTAAGGTATGTACTCGGACCTGTTGAAGGTGAGGATGAAGTTTAGCTTCTTAATGGTTTATTTGAAAAAGTGCAATAGCAGGTGCATGACTGAAATGAACTACCTATGTGAATGTGAAGTTTTGCCGCTTCAACAAAGCTTGGACTTTTGCTTTAGATACATTCATTAATGGATATGGACACATGGCTTGTAAAGTGTCAGGATAGCTTTAGAGTATTTGAAAACTTATGTGTATGTTATTTTCAGTTATTCAAATGGGTTGAAGGGTTCAATTCTTAGAACACCCCGATTCTCGAATATTTGAAATGTGTAATGTACTAAGGTGAAAATTCAATCTTCAAGATATTTTCATTTATGCATAAGTTTTGTTTTAATTTGTTTAATTCTCATGAAATGAATTGCACTAAATTGGGGAGGATTGTTGGAAATTTAGTGTAATTTTGGGTTTTAATCTACACTTGTAAATGGGTTTGGAGGTACGGAGTGTACACCCATTAAGTGATAGATTACCCGGACCCAAAAGTGGTTTTCCATTATTTACTATCATGACTTGGTCTACCTGAAATTTAACTAAGTGTTTTCAGTACTAAGTGTTTTCAGTACTAAGTTTTCTTAGTAAGCTGAAATTTGGCTAAGTGTTTTGTGCTGGTTGTTCTGCATTGCTGGTCCTTGTGCTGGTTGTTTTGCGCAGCTGGTCCCTGTGCTGGTTGTTCTGCGCAGCTGGTCCCTGTGCTGGTTGTTCTGCGCAGCTGGTCCTGTTTGCTGATTCCTCTGCGCTGCTGGTCCTGTATGCTGACTTTTGCGCTGCTGGTCCTGTTTGCTGATTTTTGCGCTGCTGGTCCTTTTGCAGTGCTGGTTCTTAAGAGACAGCAGTAAGAAAACACTTAACACAATTTTGAGTGATTACGGAAGAATTATTCTTGCACCCACTTTTACTTTAGTGGTTGAAGGAATAATACTTGTTTATTATAAAGTGATCACTCATGCTTTGATAGTTGTAAAATATAATATTTGTTTATTGTAAAAGTAACAACTTTTACTTTAATGATAGAAATGATAATATTTATTTATTGTAAAAGTAATAACTTTTACTTTAATGATGGAAGAAATATTCTTCCTGTGGCCACTTTTGAATATTATAGAAGATACTTTTATTAATCAATCGGCCAATTGATTTTAAAAAAAGACTCTTTCATGATAAGGGTGTATATAAATATATTAATCAATATGCATGAGGAGATACACAAGTTACGAACACCAAAATATTCTTCTGCAAAAAGGATTCTTGTTTCTGCCAAAACAAGAATTTAATCTCTGTCTTATCCCAAAGTGATATTCGTGTAACCCAGGCTATAAGGGTCGAATAATTACTTTCGGAAAGTGATACCACGATTCAGTGATTTATCCGGCTATCGACTATTTTACCCTACACGAAAAAATTTAATAAATCCTCCAACAAAAATAACATAATTCATCAAGTTCGACGAAAATAGAAAACAACAATGATAAAGAAATATTAATGGGTTGATGTCTAAATATAGTCCTCAGGCATATGAATGGGTTGAAACATAATCAAAAAAGTCACATATCATATTCATCCTTAAAGATATATGAACTAAATATTATTCTTAAGAAATACTACTACTTTCTTCAAGTAACAAATAAATTTCAACGTTATCTTGTTAAAAACACTAAAATGTAGCATGTCTCAAAATTTGATTTTTCATATTCCAAAATTAATGTTTCCAATCTTAACATCAGCCAACATCTTCTTAGATTAGTTTTCAGCAACCCTTTTCTAATCTTTATGTGAAAACACCCATGGTTATCATCTGATCTTCGTATCTGCAAGTCAAAGTAGGCTAAATTTCATAACAGATACAACATCCTAATCCTTGTAGTCTTCATTTTAATCGTTGTTGTCTCTTGCATATCATCCAATTCAGTACACAATAATGATAGAGCATAAATTCGAGAATGTATATTCAAAGTGAGAAAACACTCACGGTAGAATAGTTAGGTAAATGGTCAAAACGTGAAAACAGCTGTATTTGTTGTTTAGTAACACGACAAAGCAAATCAGCTCCCAAATTTTTATGAGAAAAAGGAAACCATAATGGGGTCTAAGCATATTGATAGAGCATATTCACAATAATAAAACTCATGTGAACTAAAGTGGTCACTCTTCAAGATACATATAAAATTATAAGCTCATAAGTATGAACAATTAGCATCATCTTTGGATAACTTATGGCCTTAAAATATAAATGCTTAAACACTGTTTTATGCACATAACAGAAGCAACATGAGCAAGTAAAGTAGCAGACCTTTTCGAATTCGATCGATAAATGTTTTGGCCGGGGTTAGGTCTGCAAACAAATAGGTTTAATATCCAGAATCTTTTGGTAATATTTCTTTCAACTCTGCAGACCCAGTGAGCACCTCATCAAATTCATAGGTATCTTAGCCCCAACTGTTTTTTGTAGTTTCAACCATTTAAGCTGAAAAAACATACATCAAATAATCAAATGAGTAGACTTTGAACAACAAATCAAGCATCAATCATCAAGCATCAATAGTAAAAGAGTAGCTAAATTTATCCTTTGAAATGTATCATATTGCAGTGTTGCACACCTACTACAGTTGAAATTCCACACAATTCATAAAATCGGCATCTGCTACCGACTCATTAGCACTTTAAAATCTCAATCTCACTGTAGCATATAACTACCAGAAAATGCAATGTCAACCCTGGTTCAATTAATTTTTGTCCAATACAGTGTTCATCTTACAACGATTGCTACTTCCAAATATACAAACAAAATCTAACAGATAAATGCATATAGTGATAATATGCAAGATACTGGTAATTGAAATCAAATCAGTTAGAAGAAAAAGAAAGATTAAAAGTTTGTGTGATACCTTTTTTTGGAGAGGTTGACTAACAACGATATTTGAAGGAGCGGATAACTTTATTACTTATATCATATAATGATCTAGTGTATATTTTAGAAAATACATTAACCACGTAAAGTAAATCCAAAAATTTATCAATTATGTTTCAAACCCTAACATTTAAATAACACAAAACAATATTTAAGAACCTAAAAGGTAAGCTCATGTGAAAAACATTCAATATACATAAGTTTAAAAGGTAGTCTATGAACAACGAATAGAGATTCAAAGATCACAAAAGGATTACAGTTTGAAGAAAGGAGGGTGTTGAACTACTTTTATAGTTTCAAGAAAAGATAACATAGTTATATTGTCACAAATTCGATCAAAAATGATAGTTCATATTGTGTTCTTGTTTGAGACTTCCAATACAAATGCTAAGATATTACAACAAATATGAGGATTTATAATTACAAAGCCATAATTGTAAGAGACGGCGATCTTCATCAATAACAATAACAATAACAATAAAGCATTTCATTTTTAACATCAAGTACTCAACATCAAAAGGAGTCACATACCTCGATACTTCTATAATGAACATAAAAATCTTCAACATTGATATCAAAGCATCCCTTCCTTAAACATATCCTCCATCTCAAACTCCTCCTATTAGGACTTCATAACAAGTCAAACTTATAATCTCAAAATAATTTTTAATCAAAACATGGTTGAGAATCCAAATAATTGCCATAGGCATATCCCTTTGATCCAATATTGGACCAAGATTGTTTATCTCTTTGATGCTCCTAATAACCTTTGAATAGGTCCATCTAGATAAACAGATTGGTGTATAGTATGACAGAAACTGAACTAATCAATCATATTACCTGAATGAGTAAAATAGACAAATCAAGCCCTAAATAACTCCATTTAAAATATGCATTTTGAAATACTTGTAACCGGAAAACTAATGGCATCCATCTGTATCTTACCATAAGACTCGGTTAGAATGTTCATTTAAAGAACTTTAAAAAGCTTTGTTGACTTGTCTAGTATAGTTGGGTCAAAATTATAAATAAAGCATCATGAAATTCAGTTAGGAAATCGGTGGACCCAGTGAGCACCTCATCAAATTCATAGGTATCTTAGCCCCAACTGTTTTTTGTAGTTTCAACCATTTAAGCTGAAAAAACATACATCAAATAATCAAATGAGTAGACTTTGAACAACAAATCAAGCATGAATCATCAAGCATCAATAGTAAAAGAGTAGCTAAATTTATCTTTTGAAATGTATCATATTGCAGTGTTGCACACCTACAGTTGAAATTCCACATAATTCATAAAATCGGCATCTGCTACCGACTCATTAGCACTTTAAAATCTCAATCTCACTGTAACATATAACTCTACCAGAAAATGCAATGTCAACCCTAGAAGAAGAAGCGTGCTCTGCAATTACAATTACAATTTTGAGAGGCTCAAAAAATTGAGCGGTATTTTGCTGCATATTTATTTCACACACTTCTATTCATTTTCATTTTTAAATTTAAATTTAAAACAATTTAATTACCGGGAACTGCCATGCTATTTTTTTTTTTTTTTTTTTTTTTTTTGTAATTGTTTAATTTAGAATAAATCACCCCTTAATATTAGAGTAGAATAGATAGATTATATTAAAACAATTTAAAGGCCCTAGTTTTTTTTTTCTCTTCTTTTTTTATTTTTTTTTAAACTATAGAAAGACTTTTTAATGACATCACACTTTTAGCTAAATATTAGAGTAGAATAGATAGATTATATTAAAACAAGAAATTAAATAATTCGTACCAATCCTTTAATGTTGAAACAATAATCAAGGTTCGACTACAAATCTCAAACGAAGAAGACAAAGTCTTCAGATTACTCGATGTCCTTCAACCAAGAAAAGAAATAATATGGAGCAATGAATTAAATAATAGCTTTTAACCCTCCTTGACTTTTGATTTCTTTTCGTCAACCTCGTCAACCTCCAGGAACCCCAACAAAAGTGAGAGCAAATTAAAAATAATAAATTGTTATAATTTATCGGTATATAACTATCTTTAGTGGTCTGGTTCTTGACTGTAAGCTATTGATAATTTTTAGAAGATAAAAGAGAGGGAGAGAGTATATTGATATTATTCGGTGTGTCAAACTTACACACATATGAGGCTTATTTATAGTGCTTAAATCTACTGTACATACTTTACATAGTTAAGAGTTGTTAAATGCATTTGGCCATATGCATAAAAGTTGTCGGCCATACATATTTGTCTTATAACACTCTCCCTTGGACGACAATTTTGTTTCATTAAGATCAACTACAAGTTATTGCCTCGTTAAAAACCTTGCTAAAGAAAAACCAGTGGGAAAAACTTTAGCTAGGGGAAAAAGAGTGCAGCATATAGTTAACTCCCCCTCAAGTAGACATAGCTGAGTCGTCACATCTTTTGAACTTGCCTCATGCCAATATTGTGAATGTGTGTTCTGAAAATAGCGGTTGACAGTGCTTTGGTATAAAGATCAGCAGAGTTGTTGATTGAACGTATCTCATTTTAATCTGGTTGTCTTTTACGAGATCTTGAGTATATGAGAAGAATCTGAGTTTTCATCTGAAACTGTATCATCTAAATCTTTTATGTACAAGTTTAGCCCCTGTGATTTGTCTACAGTCTCCTTCATGATTTTGCTCAAACCCTTGTTTCAATTCCTATTCCCTTTTAGTCTTTTCTGAGCCTTACCAGCATACCATTCTTTTCCATCAAACTTATGACCGTTAAGACCGTCCATGGCTTTGGCGCCTCGTCAGCATTTATATTTTCTGTCACTTTTGATACTCTTCTTTCATTTGTATTATGCAAGCTGCATTTTCTTCATATATAGTTGTTGGTGAAGATAGTTGTTGGTCTTTTATAGCGTTCTAGTCCGCAAGAATCAATAATGATTTGTGTCATTGATCTCTCAACCAAACACATTTTCGAGTAGTTTCATATAATGCAATCACTTGGTCATGATTTGATGATGTTGCAATAAGTGTTTGTTTTAAGAACGCCATGATTTTGTGGTACCTCCATTTAGGAATGCATATCCAGTTTTAGATTTAGCTTTATGTGGATCAGATAAATAACCTGTATCTGCATAATCAACCAAATCTTGTTTTGATTCGTTAGAATAAAATAATCCTAAATCAGTAGTTCCTCGAAGGTATCGAGATATGTGTTTAATTCCATTCCAGTGTTTTTTGGTGGGAGCTGAGCTGAACCTTGCCAACAAATTAACTGCAAAAGAAATGTCAGGTCTTGTACAATTTGTAAGATACATAAGAGCTCCAATTGCACTAAGATATGGTACTTCTGGTCCTAGGATATCTTCATGATCTTCACATGGACGAAATAGATCAGTGTCAACATTAAGTGATCTAACAACCATAGGAGTACTTAATGGTTTTTGCCTTGTCCATATTGAAACGTTTTAAAATCTTTTATGCATAAGTTGTTTGATGTACAAGTAAACCATTAGACATATGCTCAATCTGCAAACCAAGGCAATACTTGGTTTTTCCGAGATCTTTCATTTCAAATTCTTTCTTTAGAAGTTGAACGGCTTCATGGATCTCTTTATTTGTACTTATGATGTTAAGATCATCGACATAAACGGCTATGATCACATATCCGGATGTTGTTTTCTTAATAAGAACACATGTTCAAATAAGATTATTTGTATACCATTTTTCTTATTAAGTAATCACTTAATTAGTTATACTATTGTATCAACCAATATAAAAATTTTTGTAATTTAATTGAGTACATTTCTTTGTGTTTTGCATTTGATGCTTCTGATACCTTAAATCCTTCAGGCATCTTCATATATATATATATATATATATATATATATATATATATATATATATATATATATATATATATATATATATATATATATATCACTATCAAGTGATCCATAAAGATCAGCAGTAATAACATCCATGAGATGCATTTCAAGATTTTTAGAAACTGGCAGGCTGATTAAGTATCTAAAAGTAATTGCATCTATAACAGGGGAATAAGTTTCATCATAATCAATTCCCGGTCTTTGAGAAAAAATATTGAGTTACAAGTCTAGCTTTATACCTTGTAACTTCATTTTTCTCATTTCATTTTCGCATAAAAATTCATCTATACTCCACATGTTTCACATCTTTAAGTGTGAGAACGATAGATCCAAAAACTTTTCTTTTATTGAGCGATTCAAATTCAGCTCATATTGCTCTTTTTCAATGATCCCAATCATGTCTATTTTTTCATGACAAATTTTGGTTCTGGATCATCATCATCATTCATGATGTCATATGCAACATTATATGAAAATATCTCATCAAGATTTTTCATGTCATTTCGGTTTCATAATATTTTTTTGAATGTGCATAATTGATTGCAATTTCCGTATTGACATCATCAATCTCCTCTGCAGAAGGAGTATTGATTTGTAGTTCTTCTTGAACACTTTCTTTTACCTCATTATCAGCTGATTTTCTTTTTCGAGGATTTTTATCTTTGGAACCAATTGGTTTCCCACGTTTCTGGCGTGACAAAGACTCATGAGTGACATTATTGCCAACTTTTAGAATTTCAATTCTAGCTGAAGCATTTACTGCTAGTATATATGATTTAGTCACTACTTTTTGTATCTGTAAATACATCAGGTAATTTATTTGCAAGTTCTTGCATATGTATTATTTTTTAACTTTCTTTTCGCATTCTTTTGTGCGATGATCAAGATACATTAATTTATGTTCACATCATGAAACATCTTTTTCTTTATTTTTCATTTCTCCCCCTAATATAGGGAACAATTTTTCATTATAATGACAATCAGCAAAATGTGTTGTAAAAATATCACTCGTCATGGGTTCAATATATCTTATGATTGAAGATGTTTCATATCCAACATATATTCCCATCCTTCTTTGAGGACCCATTTTAGTGCGTTGTGGTGGTGCGATAAGAACATAAACTGCACAACCAAATGTTCTAAGATGGAAAATATTTGACTCTCGACCAAAATTAAGTTGGTAATGGAGAATACTTATGACTTGCACTTGGTTTAATGCGAATTAATATCGCATCATGTAAATTTACATGTCCCCATATAAATATTGAGAGTTTTGTACTCATTACTAATTGTTTAGTTATTAGCTGCAAGAGTTTATCTATTGATTCAGCTAAACCAATTTTGTGTATACACATGAGCAACTGGATTTTCAACAACAATCCCTGTAGACATATAATAATCATTAAATGCTTGAGATGTTAACTCACAAGCATTATCAAGTCTCATCCTTTTAATGGTGTAATCAGAATAATGTGTTCTCAATTTAATAATTTGTGCAAAAATTTTGCAAATGTCATATTATGGCTTGATAACACACAAAGATGAGGCCATCCGCTAGATGCGTATATTAGAACCATGAAATATCAAAATGGTCTACATGATGCATGAATTGGTCCATATATATAACCTTGAATTTTTTCAAGAAACATTGGTGACTCTTTCTCAATATTCTTTTCATTAATCACCATATGTGCTTTTCATTAATCACCATATGTGCTTTTTCATTAATCACCATATGCTCTTTTCATTATATATCCTTTTCACCATATGCACTTTTAATCATATGCGCTGTGCTTTTCATCATATGCACTTTTCATCATATGCGCTTTTAATCATATGCGCTGCGCTTTTCATCATATGTACTTTTTATCATATGCGCTTTTAATCATATATCCTTTTCACCATATGCGTTTTTAATCATATGCGTTGTGCTTTTTATCATATTCACTTTTCATCATATGCACTTTTAATCATAAGCGCTGCGCTTTTCATCATATGCGCTTTTCATCATATGCACTTTTTATCATATGCGCTTTTCATCATATGCACTTTTTATCATATGCGCTTTTAATCATATATCCTTTTCACCATATGCGCTTTTAATTATATGCGCTGTGCTTTTTATCATATGCACTTTTCATCATATGCACTTTTAATCACATGCGCTGCGCTTTTCATCATATGCGCTTTTCATCATATGCACTTTTTATCATATGCGCTTTTAATCATATGCGCTGCGCTTTTCATCATATGCGCTTTTTATCATATGCGCTTTTAATCATATGCGCTGCGCTTTTCATCATATGCGCTTTTTGGTGCTATATAGATATTTCTCATTTTCGGTTATCATTGACTGATAATCATATCCATTATGATATATATATAAGAAAAACTTAACAAATTTCTCTTTGATTTGGGAGAAAACAAGACAGTGTTTATCATAAAATTCGTACCATTTGGTAATATGAATTTTTGTCTTTTTCGTTCTTTATATCAAGTTTGCAAGACCTGATATAGTATTTATAATTCCTTCATTTGATTTAAATCATTGAAATATTTCTTAGATTTGATCATAGTGTGTATGTTACCACTATCTGCAATACATAGGTCTTTACTATTTAATTGATGTTGTATTTCAGCAGGATTCATACTAAAACTTCAAATAAGATAAGCAAATAATGAGTTATATTTTAGCAAGATAATCAAGTTATATTACCTGCAAACAAGTTACAATCTGAAGTACATAAAAGATAACACTTAATAAACATATGCGTTATGGTCTAAAACCATTTATTTATGAGTGATACATAACAAGCTAGGCATCTTAGAAAATTCAAACCATTCAAGTCTCAAGGTAGCTCAGGGTTTATTTAATCAAGATTTTTCAACAGATTCACTCTCGTTTTCTTTTCTTTTGGGACTTATTTGTAGAGCTAAACAAGATGTTCATGTATTCAAGAAATACTAGACTGATGATCCACGTTACCAGATCATTAATAAGAATCTCCGGGATTCTTATAAGAGCGTCTACTAACATCTTCAAGTTTATTCTTTCATGGATCACCATTATTTCTTGATAATTAATATTGTATCTATCTTTGAGTATTTTCCATAATATACTTGGATCTTCGATCATATAATATGTAGATTCTAAGGACTTGTCAATATGTTTGCTAAGAAAAATACTTGATATTGCTTTCTCTTGTTCGGAACAATTGTTATTTTCATTCAGGGTTTCTAAAATACCGATTGATTCGAGATGTTTTTCTACATTCATAACCCATGTTAAGTAGTTGTTCCCACTTGATTCTAAAGGAGCAAATTTAAGCCTTTTCAAATTCGACATTTTCTATTATCAAAAGATGAACAACATAAATCATAATCATAATCAACTTCTATTCATAGACAGATAATAAAATGAAATTAGAATCATTTTAAATTCATAAGTAGCAAAAAACAGAATAATGGTATGATTACAAATGATAAAACCACAAGAGCAGGATAGAATATAGGTTCACCCCGTGGTATATTAGCAATAATGATGATAGTTAGTATGACCAATACAATAGGAAAAATCACCCTTGTGTGAATCATCTTTACAAAAAAAATTTTGAGAGTGGTAATCTGAGAAAATGAAGATTGATTTGTGAAAATATGAAAACGGAGATGTTTATTTTATATTTGAAAAATATAGTCGTTGTAACGTCGTTAGTTAACGTTAACAACCGTTATGTATATATGACCGTTGTAACGTAGTTAGTTGACGTTAATGACTGTTATGTACTCGTTGTATTAATAATAATTTTAATAAAATAATTTTATTAGTACAAATACGATTACTATAAATACATTTAGTATAAATATGTTTAGTATAAATACGAAGATTAAGAGAATAAACATATTATGCATAAATAATAAATTTTAAGAAAAAACATTAGTTTGCATGAAATAAATAATGATTAATTGCATAAGTAATCATAAATGTTAGATAACATAAATATAAATGTTAGTGAAGTTAAGAGTTAGATTACAGAAATATAATTCAGGCGGTATAACTGACCATATATAACTTAAATAATATAAATATAAATGTTAGTGAAGTTAATAAAAGTTAGATTACATAAATATAATTCAGGCGGTATAACCGACCATATATAACTTAAATAACATAAATATAAATGTCAGTGAAGTTAATAAAAGTTAGATTACATAAATATAATTCATGCGGTATAACCGACCATATATAACTTAAATAACATAAATATAAATGTTAGTGAAGTTAATAAAAGTTAGATTACATAAATATAATTCAGGCGGTATAACCGACCATATATAACTTAAATAACATAAATATAAATGTTAGTGAAGTTAATAAAAGTTAGATTACAGAAATATAATTTTACTTGTGATGATAATAATATTTACCTTACTAATAAATAATAGAAAATATCGTTAAAGAATTTCTTACCTTGATTAGTAACTTGTGCTTGCTTAGATAAACCTTGATTATACGGAGCAGTTCGTGCTGATAACGTGTTATAATTTATCAGTATATAACTACCTTTAGTGGTCTGGTTCTTGACTGTAAGCTATTGATAATTATTAGAAGATAAAAGAGAGGGAGAGAGTATATTGATATTATTCGGTGTGTCAAACTTACATACATATGAGGCTTATTTATAGTGCTTAAATCTACTGTACATACTTTACATAGTTAAGAGTTGTTAAATGCATTTGGCCATATGCATAAAAGTTGTCGGCCATACATATTTGTCATATAACATAAACTAGTCCGGACCGGCCCGCGCGTTGCGGTGGGGGCTTTCGGTCTGCGTATTTATATTTAACGTAGCGTTGAGTATTTACAGAGGGGAACACGGCTCATGTGTTAAACGCCGTTTTAGATGTCGTTGTGTTAAGCGTTTTTTAAAAAGTATCCGTTTCTAACGTAGTTAGTTTTGTTTTGTTCAATAAATTTTTTTGAGTATAACGGCTCTGTCGAAAAAATTTAACTCGCGGCGAGCAGAAAGATACGGGTTGTCGTTGTGTTTAGCGTTTTTTAAAAAGTGTCTTTTTCGAACGTGGTTAGTTTCGTTTTTTTCATGAAATTATTTCGAGTCTGACACTGCCGTCGAAAAAATTTAACTCGTGGCGAGCGAGAAGATACGGGTTGTTGTTGTGCTTAGTGTTTTTTTAAAAATTGTCCGTTCCGCGTATAGTTAGTCCCGTTGGGTTCATAAGATTTTTCCGAATTGAACGGTGGTCTCGGAAAAATTTAACTCGAACTGAGCGAGAAGATAGTGCTCGTTATAAATTCGGGTGGGGTTAGTTTTTTTTATTTTATTAAAATTATATATTTACACTTTTAACCCCTGGAAAAGGTGTGAACTTGAGGGGTCGTTGTGTAAATATGACCGAACTTGAGGGACCGGTTGTAATGTGAACGCAGGCTTAAAACTACAATCCGGTACAACAAAAACTACAAGGATTCTCACCACATTTAGTATATAAGGGTTAATATCCTAAATCTAATTCTCTTGTCTCTCGTCTCCCGAATGGGATCGCCCCCTTCTTTTCCAACGTACAGGGATATATATATATATATATATATATATATATATATATATATATATATATATATATATATATATATATTGTTATATGATGTCCTCCTTATCCCCTATGTCGGCTAGATAAAGTGTAGGGCCCAAGTAAAATTTACAAATCCATCGACAATTATTAACATCAACCATCGGCCCAATTTTTGAGAATTGATATTTCCACCACCAATTTTACTTGCTCCACTTATATTGTCTAAATTGCCCTTAATCAAAGACTTACACAAATTATTTAAAACTTTTTGTTATAATTTAGTGAGAGATATTTAGAGAAAAAGACATGAAATTATGGTGGAAGAAGTAAAATCAATGTTAGAAATATCATCTCTCAATTTGAATATAAGTCACCATTTTTTCATGACAAAATTACATGGGGTCCTTTGGTATGTTCAAAACTACAACCGGAGACCAAATATTTTTTTTTTGATTTGAGGGATCACTGCGATATGCATTCGTTTCACGGGGAGTCCATTTGCCTAACATCTGTGAGTTTTGACCGTTAAGTAACTGCACATGACCTACACATGAGGGCACAATGGTATTTTTTTTTGTTACCATTCCACTTTCATCACTCACCTTCATCCCCATAAAAATCCCCAACCCTAACACATACAGTAACCCTTAAACTAAATAAAAACTAAAATTTAACAACTCTGCACAAACAATTGTCAATTAGTTGTAATGCATCTTAATAAAATAAAAATTCGATCTGAAAATCTGAACAGAACAATAGCTATTAAGTATATATGAAAATATTTACCAAACAATTGATTCACTATGATCTTTCATATATATTTGTATATGAAATATTCTGACACATAAATACGATCTGAAATTCATGAACACCTTCGTTTACTCAGATCGATACTTCCAAATCTGAAAGTGTTCATCACAGCAAAACCTAGATCGAAAATCACAACCATAATCTGGGTTTGTTATTGCTTCATCGGAATAAAGTATGTATTCTTGATTTGCATCGAATATCTCATTCTCTAGCTCAACCTTCGATTTCGCTAACGCCGTCGTTGCCGTCGATTTTGCTGAAAACGTCGTTGTCATCGATTTCACCCACAATCGACCCCATGAACAAAGAAAATATTTTTAAAACAAAATCCAGATACTTCATCGATTGATTGTTTACTCTGATTTTGCCTCATTGATATCCGATTTTGCGATGTCAGTTGCACTAATATCTTCAAAGTTGGATTTACAGGTTAATTTTTAACTCATCTTTTATTTATTGAAACGAAATTTTCTGAAAATATATACTCCGTATCATTTTTGGGAGAAACGCACAAAGGTATAGACTGAAATTTATGAAAATGTAACAATGGTGGATGAATAAATTAATACAAGTATGAGTTATATATGGGTGGGGGTAATAATTGTGGGTGGATAATATTGCAGGTTGGTATGAAGGCACAAGTTTATAAGCATGTGGCAGTACAAGCTTACTTTAACGAACAAAGTCAAATAAATGTTAGGAATGGGTACAGGTAACACTTGGGGGGTAAAAAGACCAATATAACCTCATGTGCAAGTCATGTGCAATGTCTAACTGTCAGGATATCACGGACATTAAGGAAATGGTCTAGTCGTGAAATGAATGTATACCATAGTGACCCCTTAAGTCAAAAAAATTCTTTTGGACTCCGATTGTAATTTTAAACATATCACAAGGACCCCCCGTGTAATTTTGTCTTTTTTCATTTAATGATATTCAGCCCAATATCTTAATACTCCATGCGAGATGTAATAACCAAACGCGAATAATAGTACCGAACTGTATTGCCTTTAGCCTCGTATTTTTAAAAACAATCTCACATTTAGCAAACATGAAGTCTGGATCCGCGAAAAATATCCGAACAACAACTAATCCTTTATCTTTTTTTAACTTTATATTTAAGCATCATCCATTATCTCTCAATTCGCTCTTCAACTCGCTCAAATAACCAAATCAACAATTTCACCAAATGCGAACCCAAAACTCTTCGAATTCACATGAAGTCATAATAATAAGAATAGATATCGCGACTAAAAATATATATAATTGGAGCGATATCAACTACCAACCGAGCCTTGTACAGCTTTTTCCCGTTCAACTCATCTTTGACCCGAAAGACCCATTTATTGTGCAACGCATTTTTATTTGGAGGTAATTTCACTAGTGACCATGTCTTGTTCTTTATAAGTGACCCCATATCTTCTTTCATAGCAAGCTCCCACTGTATGGATTCTTTAGAATATCTTACTTCAAAATAACTCTCGGGTTCACCATTTTTGGTATAGAGCAAATGGTTTGCCGATGGAGAAAACCTAACATTAGGTTTGGGCGTTCTACTTGAGCATCTCAATGGTGGTGTAATGGGTTGTGGTGATTGAGGTACATCGCCACTATCTTCACCATTAGAGCTCCCACCACTTTTGAAGCTTTCACCACTCTCCGAATCATCCCCACCATTTTGATCCTCACCGTTAATCGGCAATTCAATAGTTTCCGAACTCCCACTAGAACCTGTATTTACATCAACAAAATCATCAAGCATAACCGTTTCATGATTAGCATTAACCGTTACCTTAGTGCCATACAACGAACTTTCATCAAAAGTAACATCTCGACTACGAATCACCTTCCTCGCCTCATTGTCCCAACACCTATAACCCATGTCATCCAAACCGTACCCGATAAATGTACATCTTCTTAATTTTGCATCAATTTTGTCTTTGTCTATGTCTTTGGTCTTCACATAAACATTGCAACCGAAAACCTTTAAGTGAGCCAAACTCACCCTTTTACCAGTGCATTCTTCTTCAAGAATTCGAAACTCTAACGGTGTTGAGGGTCCCCTATTAATCAAATAAGCTGTCGTATTCACGACATCCTCCCAAAACATCTTGGGTAGACCCGCATATAACTGCATACTCCTAGCCCGCTCATTAAGCGACCGGTTCATGCGTTCGGCAACCCCATTGTGCTGTGGTGTTTCCAGAACTGTTTTCAACATACGAATACCATGTTTCGCATAATAGTCTTTAAACTCTTTGCTACTGTATTCTCCTCCATTGTCAGATTTCAAGCACTTAACTTTCAAGTTAGTCTCGTTTTCAACAGCAGCTCTCAACACTTTAAAAGTAGCAAACACATCATATTTAACCTTAAGAAAATAAACTCATACCTTCCTTGTGGAGTCATCAATGAAGGTGACATAGTAGCGAGAACCACCACGTGACTCGACCGTTGTAGGTTCATAAATGTCGGAATGAACAAGTTCAAGCTTCTCCTTCTTTGCGCAATTCCCGATTTCCCAATTGACACCTTCTTTTGCTTCCCCAAAGTACATGGTTCGCAAAACCCGATATCCACCTTCTTTAAATCTAAAATCTTCCCGTTAAAAACTAGCAACTTCATCCCCTTCTCACTCATATGCCCTAAACGACGGTGCCATAAGGTAGAATCGGCCCCTACATTACTTGTCACATTAACCTCATCATCATCGAATACCGCGACCATGTATAAAGTTCCCCTTTTATGTCCTGATGCCATGATACGACCATCCCTTTTAACTTGCTGTAACATCGCATCTTTTTCCGTTATACTATTTTAAAGTCCGTTATATAATTATAACATCTTTCGTTAAAATGTGTTTTAAAATATTTCGTTTAGGTAATTCACGCACCCGCTTTTAAACTTGAGGGACTAAACTTGCCAAATGCCCAAAGTCTTGACTAGGTCAACTAGCAACCATGGCATCACCACCATTCATTATTCACCTCCTTTTTCACTTTTCTTAATACTTCCACCATTTTCTCTCAAACTCCTAATACAAAGAATCATCATCTAAATCGTTTCAAGGAAGCAAACATCAAAACAAATTACATATTTGGAATCCTTGCATCTTCCTCTTTGAATCCATACCAACTTTATTGCATTTGGGTAACTTTCTAAAAACACTAGATTTTGTGTTCTTGATGTTTTTAACTTATAGAAGTGTTAATTAGTGTCTATGGCTCAAGTCTAACATGAATATATGATTTGTATGCTTGTTCTTGTCATTTTGATGTAACTAGCTTAAACTTGAAATGGGTGTGCTTAATCTTGAGTTTTGGTGGATCATATGTTGTTAGATGTTAAAAGTGCATGTATTAAATGTGTTACTAGCATCACTAGCTTCAATTTGGTATGTAAGTTGACTTGGAAAAACCTCATTAACATGATTAAGGATTTTATGATTGTTGGTTAGGGTTTGGTAGCCTTGAATGTGATTTTTGATGCATTAAAAGCCTTGCAATGTTGTTTGTAAGTGTTTAGTAGTATTATATGTGTAATTACCTACGAAACGACGTATTATATGTGTGTAGTAAGTTCCCGAATCATCTTATGCGTTTTACGAACTTGAAACCTTGATAACGAGCTTTAAATGATCAATTGACGAGAATTAAATTATTGTAAATGATGTTTATGTTTGATGAAAAGTGTTTAGTTGTATTCCTTGTTAAATTACCTTTCCAACGATATAAGATAAGTGTTTTGAATGTTTACTGTTCATAAGTTATGGTTGTTGGAAGTTAGATTCGTTTAAGTGTTCAAAACTGCGAGACTTGCTGAACAGATACATGGAGCGGCGCTCCATAACCTTGAGCGGCGCTCCAAACCCGGCTGTCCAAAGTTTCACTTTTTCGTTTAATTCTAACTATGCTACGTACCTCCGATTAACATGAAACTTGTTCTAACATGCTCATATATGATTAAAAACCTCAGAAAAATAGTTCGGGACCCGACCCGAACGTGTTGACTTTTTCGTTGACTTTAACTTGACCAAAGTTGACTTTTGTCCAAACTTAACCAAATACTTATGCAATCATTCTAACATGCTTTTATACTTGTACCTTGCATGAAACTTGACAAATTTGATTCACATGCTATATAATCGAGTCGTAACGAGCCATAGGACTAATTGAACAACTTTGACCAATCGTGTTTACCATTATTGATACGACCTACTTGTTTATGTCAAGACTAGCATTCGTTCTTGCACACGTTTACTTGCGAAGTACTTTTATACGCTTGCACTTAAGGTGAGATCATAGTCCAACTTTTACTCTTTTATACTTATACGTGGGATGAGAAAACATAAACGATTTATACTTTTATACTTTGAACATAAATACGAAAGCAAAGATACATACGAGTTAGAACCAAAATCCTCAAGTCCAATTATCATCAGTTACACTTGTAGGGTGTAAGCGTGAACTTATGTTGTGTGGCCATACGGGTTTAACGAACCCTCATTCGGACGGTTCGCTACCGTTAGCGAATGAAATATAATTTTATCGGAATAGTGTAGGTTCTAACACTATATAAAGAGGTAAGATTCAGTTAAGCTTTGATAATTGGATGCTCGTGATACAAACACATCTTTTGAGATGTATACGCTTGATAATCGGTTTATACTAAATCTTGTGATTCAAAACATACTTTATACATATACCTATGATTTCACCAACATTTTCGTTGACAGATTTTCTATGTTTTTCTCAGGTCCTTGAATACTAGGTGATACATGCTTCCGCACTATACTTTTTTATACTTGCTTGGATGTCGAGTATACTTGCATACGTGGAGCGTCTTTTGACTTATTCTTAAATTGTGTCGCATGTGTTTCAATTGTACTTTAAACATTGTAATGTAACTAGTTGTCAAACTAATTTGTTAACCTTGAAACATCCTTACTTTTGAAATGAATGCGACATACTTTTGGTCAAACATTGTTTTAAAGACTTATGGCCACGTAACGGGACCTAAGTAGACGGCGTCATAAATGACGATTTTGTCGAGTCACTACAGATGGTATCAGAGCATTGGTTGTAGGGATTTACAGTTCATTGATGTCAACCCCGAGTCATAGGGTACATTAGTGAGTCTAGACTACAACCGGCATATAGACTTGAAGTATAACTTACTTGACTACTTGTGCATTTATACTCGAACTTTTCTATTCATACCTAACTCTTATTCCATCTTAATCTCACGTTGTTTAATTTGATTGACACGCCACCTTGACTATATGAAATAATGTCGATGCACATATGAATCAGGGTAATATAATTTCCAGGATTATATTACGGTGACACATATGAACGTTTCGACATTATGACATAAATAATTTAAGGTGAGTCAAGGAAAATTTTCTCTCTATCCTTATTCCATATCATGGTTAGTATTATTGAGAATACTAATCAACGGTATTCTTGTGTTTTGAAGGAACAATACCTCCTCGCCGTGTACCGCGCAATGAAACTCCCGAACAAGCTCTTCAACGAATGATAGCCACCGCCGTAGATGCGGCCATGGCCGGTCACTCATCTAACAACAACAACAATAACAACAACCACAACAACAACAATGGAGCCGGTAATTCAAACGAGGGATGCTTCTATAAAGCTTTCATGGGGTGCAAACCTCACACTTTCGATGGAACCGGAGGACCGGTTGTGCTCACCCGATGGTTTGAGCAAACGGAAACCGTCTTTAGCATAAGCGGTTGTCGGGACCAAGACAAGGTCAAGTACTCCACTCACACTTTCGCCGGTGTCGCGCTCACGTGGTGGAACATGTATGTACAATCGGTGGGTACCGATGAAGCCAACGCTCTCTCTTGGTCCGATTTGAAAGAAAAGATGATCACCGAATACTTTCCGCGCGAGGAAACCCGAAGGCTCGAACAAGAGCTAAGAACTCTAAAAGCGGTCGGAAACGACTTCAAGGCTTATAATCAACGATTTTCCAAACTAGCCTTGATGTGCCCAATCCTTATGAACCCTGAGTTTTTAAGGGTTGAACTTTACATGGATGGTCTTCCAAAGAGCATCAAACACGGAGTAATGTCATCCAAACCCACCAATCATCAAGAAGCTTTGAATATGGCCCATAAATTGATAGAAATGGTGGATGAGATCGTAGTACCGGCACTTAAAGCCGAGGATAAGTCGGGTGACAACAAAAGAAAATGGGAAGCCACTCCATCAAGCAACTACAACAACAACAACTTCACCAAAAAGCCTTTCACCTCCGAAGGTAAGAAGAGTTATGCCGGAAACTTGCCTTATTGTAACAAGTGCTACAAACATCATCTTGGTGAATGTGGCAAACCATTTTGCGTCAAGTGTCAAAGGAGTGGCCACGTGGCCCACGATTGTGGGAATACCGCCCCCCGTTGCTCAAAAGGGGCCCAATGCACCAAAACCGGGCATTTGTTATGAATGTGACCAACCGGGTCATTTTAGAAATGCGTGCCCAAAGAAGAAAGCTAACCCCAATACACGCGATCGGGCTTTCAACATCAACACCGAGGAAGTCTGAGATGACAATGAACTAGTCACGGGTACGTTTCTTCTCAACAATTCTTATGTCTCTTGCTTATTCGATTCGGGTGCCGATAAGAGTTTTGTATCCAAGGCTTTGACTCATTATTTTAGCACTCCACCACTCCCACTAGATACTACTTATACCATTGAAGTGGGCAACGGGAAACTATTAAGTGACGACAATTTTTTATCGGGGATGTACGTTAAACTTAATGGATAAAGAGTTTGAAATTGACTTGATACCTATAGAACTAGGGAGTTTTGATGTAATAGTTGGTATAGATTGGTTAGCCAAAACCAAATCTCACATCCTTTATGATCTTAAAGCAATTCAAATTCCTATCGAGAATGGTGAACCATTGATTGTTTATGGCGATAAGAGTTGCACCGGACTCAACCTCGACTTGTGCCTTAAAGTTAAAAAGTACCTTCGTAAAGGTTGTTTCGCAATTCTAGCCCACGTTAAGAAAATTGAGATCGACGAGAAGCATATCGATGATGTGCCAATTGTTAGTGATTTGTCCGATGTATTTCCCGATGAATTGCCGGGTCTTCCACCTCATCGACCGGTAGAATTCCAAATCGATCTTATTTCGGGAGCCGCACCCGTAGCACGTGCATCGTATAGACTTGCTCCATCCGAAATGCAAGAATTGCAAAGTCAAATTCAAGAACTACTTGACCGTGGTTTTATCCAACCTAGCCATTCACCATGAGGCGCTATGATTTTATTCGTTAAGAAGAAAGATGGATCCCTACGAATGTGTATCGACTATCGTGAACTAAACAAATTGATGGTTAACAACCGATATCCTCTTCCACGCATCGATGACCTCTTTGAACAATTACAAGGATCTCGTGTATATTCAAAAATCGATCTCCGCTTGGGTTATCATCAATTAAGGGTTAAGGGGGAAGATGTCTCCAAAACCACTTTCCGGACTTGTTATGGTAGTTATGAATTTCTTGTAATGCAATTTGGTCTCACTAACGTACCGGCGGTGTTCATGGATCTTATGAACCGCGTGTGCAAACCATACCTCGACAAATTCGTTATCGTGTTCATCGATTATATTTTGGTCTATTCTAAAAGCGAAGAAGAGCACGAACAACATCTCCGACTTGTGCTTGAACTCTTGAGACAAGAACGACTCTATGCCAAATTCTCCAAGTGTGAATTTTGGTTGAAGGAAGTTCAATTTCTTGGTCATGTTGTAAGTGATCAAGGTATTAAGGTCGATCCATCGAAAATCGAATCCATTTGCAAATGGGAAACTCCTACTGCTCCTATTCACATTCGTCAATTCTTGGGTTTCGCCGGTTACTATCATAGATTCATCAAAAATTTCTCCTTGGTTGCTCGTCCTCTAATCGCGTTGACCCACAAGGGAAAGAAATTCAATTGGGCGACCGAACAAGAGTCCGCGTTTCAAATCTTGAAGACAAAGCTAACCACCGCTCCTATCTTGTCTCTTCCCGAAGGCAATGACAATTTTGTTGTATATTGCGATGCCTCGAAACATGGTTTTGGGTATGTATTGATGCAATGAAAGAAAGTCATTGCTTATGCCTCTCGACAACTAAAAATTCATGAACGGAACTACACGACACATGATCTCGAACTCGGAGCCGTTGTCTTTGCACTTAAAATGTGGAGACACTATCTTTATGGAACCAAGAGTACTATCTTCACAAAAGCCTCCAGCACATCTTTGACCAAAAGCAACTACACATGAGACAACGCCGGTGGATTGAAACCTTAAACGACTACGATTGTGAGCTTCGTTACCATCCCGGAAAGGCAAATGTAGTGGCCGATGCCTTAAGTCGTAAAGAAAGAGCGGTGCCTCTTCGTGTCCGAGCTTTAAACATCATCATCTACACCAATCTCAATAGTCAAATACGTGTAGCCCAAGACGAGGCTCTCAAGGATGAAAACATCTCTCTCGAACACTTGAACGACCTCACCTCTTGATTCGAAGTTAAAGAAACCGGACTCTGATATTTCGCCGGAAGAATTTGGGTACCTAGTTATGGGGACCTACGAAGCCTTATTTTAGACGAAGCCCATAAGTCAAGATATTCGATTCACCCCAGTGCCAATAAGATGTACCACGACCTCAAGGAACAATATTGGTGGCTGAACATTAAAAGGGACGTCGCTACTTATGTTGGAAAATGCCTAACTTGCTCTAAGGTCAAAGCCGAACATCAAAGACCGTCCAGACTACTTCAACAACCCGAAATCCTGCAATAGAAGTGGGAAAGGATAACGATGGATTTTATCACCAAA
Organism: Rutidosis leptorrhynchoides; assembly: GCF_046630445.1. NCBI lineage: Eukaryota > Viridiplantae > Streptophyta > Magnoliopsida > Asterales > Asteraceae > Rutidosis > Rutidosis leptorrhynchoides. The sequence continues at coordinate 447,860,931 of NC_092336.1, forward strand.
CTACCAAAGACGGTGGGCGGTTACGATACTATTTGGGTTATTGTTGACCGTCTCACCAAATCCGCGCACTTCCTAGCCATGAAGGAAACCTACAACATGGAAAAACTTGCACAACTTTACATTAAAGAGATCGTAGCCCGTCACGGTGTGCCTTTATTGATTATTTCCGACGGAGATGGCCGTTTTGTTTCTAGATTTTGGCGTACTTTACAAGAAGCGTTGGGAACGCGTTTAGACATGAGCACCGCATATCATCCACAAACTGACGGACAAAGCGAACGCACAATTCAAACCTTGGAAGACATGCTACGAGCTTGTGTTATCGATTTCGGAAAAGCTTGGGACAAGCACTTGCCTCTCGCTGAATTCTCTTACAACAATAGTTACCACGCGAGTATCAACGCCGCACCTTTCGAAGCTTTGTATGGATGAAAATGTCGTTCTCCTCTTTGTTGGGCCGAAGTAGGCGACACACAAATCACCGGACCCGAACTCATTCATGAAACAACCGAGAAGATCGTTCAAATCCGAGATAGGCTTAGGAAGGCCCGAAGTCGTCAAAAGAGCTATACCGACAAAAGACGCAACGATCTCGAATTCCAAGTCGGTGACCGTGTAATGTTAAAAGTTGCACCTTGGAAAGGTGTAATTCATTTCGGGAAACGCGGGAAGCTAAATCCGCGGTATATTGGTCCTTTCGAAATCTTGGAGCGTGTTGGAACCGTTGCTTATCGTTTAGATCTTCCGTCTCAACCGAGCTCCGTTCATCCTACTTTCCATGTGTCAAACTTGAAAAAGTGTTTTACCGAACCCGAACTCGTCATCCCTCTCGAGGAACTTACTATTGATGACAAACTCCACTTTGTGGAAGAATCGGTTGAAATTGTGGACCACTCCGTCAAAACGCTAAAACAAAGCCGAATTCCGATTGTCAAGGTCCGTTGGAACGCCAAAAGAGGACCCGAGTTTACTTGGGAAAGACAAGATCAAATGCAAAAGAAATACCCTCATTTATTCGTGGATTTGAAAACGCAAGATCTTGAGAAGAAACAACGACTACTACGTCTACTTAAATTTCGGGACGAAATTTCTTTTAAGGAGTAGGTAATGTAACATCGCATCTTTTTCCGTTATACTATTTTAAAGTCCGTTATATAATTATAACATCTTCCGTTAAAATGCGTTTTAAAATATTTCGTTTAGGTAATTCACGCACCCGCTTTTAAACTTGCGGGACTAAACTTTCCAAATGCCCAAAGTCTTGACTAGGTCAACTAGCAACCATGGCATCACCACCATTCATTATTCACCTCCTTTTTCACTTTTCTTAATACTTCCACCATTTTCTCTCAAACTCCTAATACAAAGAATCATCATCTAAATCGTTTCAAGGAAGCAAACATCAAAACAAATTACATATTTGGAATCCTTGCATCTTCCTCTTCGAATCCATACCAACTTTATTGCATTTGCGTAACTTTCTAAAAACACTAGATTTTGTGTTCTTGATGTTTTTAACTTATAGAAGTGTTAATTAGTGTCTATGGCTCAAGTCTAACATGAATATATGATTTGTATGCTTGTTCTTGTCATTTTGATGTAACTAGCTTAAACTTGAAATGAGTGTGCTTAATCTTGAGTTTTGGTGGATCATATGTTGTTAGATGTTAAAAGTGCATGTATTAAATGTGTTACTAGCATCACTAGCTTCAATTTGGTATGTAAGTTGACTTGGAAAAACCTCATTAACATGATTAAGGATTTTATGATTGTTGGTTAGGGTTTGGTAGCCTTGAATGTGATTTTTGATGCATTAAAAGCCTTGCAATGTTGTTTGTAAGTGTTTAGTAGTATTATATGTGTAATTACCTACGAAACGACGTATTATATGTGTGTAGTAAGTTCCCGAATCATCTTATGCGTTTTACGAACTTGAAACCTTGATAACGAGCTTTAAATGATCAATTGACGAGAATTCGATTATTGTAAATGATGTTTTTGTTTGATAAAAAGTGTTTAGTTGTATTCCTTGTTAAATTACCTTTCCAACGATATAAGATAAGTGTTTTGAATGTTTACGGTTCATAAGTTATGGTTGTTGGAAGTTAGATTCGTTTAAGTGTTCAAAACTGCGAGACTTGCTGAACAGATACATGGAGCGGCGCTCCATAACCTTGAGCGGCGCTCCAAACCCGGCTGTCCAAAGTTTCACTTTTTCGTTTAATTCTAACTATGCTACGCACCTCGGATTAACATGAAACTTGTTCTAACATGCTCATATATGATTAAAAACCTCAGAAAAATAGTTCGGGATCCGACCCGAACGTGTTGACTTTTTCGTTGACTTTGACTTGACCAAAGTTGACTTTTGTCCAAACTTAACCAAATACTTATGCAATCATTCTAACATGCTTTTATACTTGTACCTTGCATGAAACTTGACAAATTTGATTCACATGCTATATAATCGAGTCGTAACGAGCCATAGGACTAATTGAACAACTTTGACCAATCGTGTTTACCGTTATTGATATGACCTACTTGTTTAGGTCAAGACTAGCATTCATTCTTGCACACGTTTACTTACGAAGTACTTTTATACGCTTGCACTCAAGGTGAGATCATAGTCCCACTTTTACTCTTTTATACTTATACGTGGGATGAGAAAACATAAACGATTTATACTTTTATACTTTGAACACAGATACGAAAGCAAAGATACATACGAGTTAGAAACAAAATCCTCAAGTATAATTATCATCAGTTACACTTGTAGGATGTAAGCGTGAACTTATGTTGTGTGGCCATACGGGTTTAACGAACCCTCATTCGGACGGTTCACTACCGTTAGCGAATGAAATATAATTTTATCGGAATAGTGTAGGTTCTAACACTATATGCAGAGGTAAGATTCAGATAAGCTTTGATAATTGGATGCTCGTGATACAAACACATCTTTTGAGATGTATACGCTTGATAATCGGTTTATACTAAATCTTGTGGTTCAAAACATACTTTATACATATACCTATGATTTCACCAACATTTTCGTTGATAGATTTTCTATGTTTTTATCAGGTACTTGAATACTAGGTGACACTATACTTTTTGATACTTGCTTGGATGTCGAGTATACTTGCATATGTGGAGCATCTTTTGACTTATTCTTAAATTGTGTCGCATGTGTTTCAATTGTACTTTAAACATTGTAATGTAACTAGTTGTCGAACTACTTTGTAAACCTTGAAACATCCTTACTTTTGAAATGAATGCGACATACTTTTGGTCAAACGTTGTTTTAAAGACTTATGACCACGTAACGGGACCTAAGTAGACGGCGCCGCAAATGACGATTTTGTCGGGTCGCTACACTTGCCACTTGCGATCACCAAAGGTAGTGTGATTGCCTTCTTCATCCAATTGACCAACTGAGATAAGCTTCCGTTTTAAATCTGGAATGTACCTCACATCTTTCAATGTCTAATCGGATCCTTGGGATGTCCTTAATATCACATATCCAATGCCTCTTATGTCTAAGCATTTGTCATCCGCCAATCTTACTTTCCCCCAATAAGGTTTAAAAATCTTCATCATCTCCTTACTAGGATTAGCGTGGAATGATGCACCCGAATCCATGATCCAAGCTTCAACCGAATTTTCAACACAACACACCAAAGCGTCATCCGTATCTCCGGAAGTAAAGTTCACCCTAGCGTTATCCATTTTCGGATTCTTACATTGAGTGATAAAGTGACCCTTTTGATTGCAATTTCAACAAACCGCCGATTCTCGGTCCCTATAGTTATATCTCTTCTTGAATTTCTTACCCTTCTTCGTACCCTTATCGTTCTTCCTGCCCCTATTGTCAGTATTTAAGAGCGACCCTGATGATTCCCTGGAATTTCTCCTACGAGAATCTTCACCAAGAATCAAATCCCGAATCCCCTCAAACTTGAGTTTAGAAGTTCCCATAGAACTACTAACCGCCGTAAAGGTGTAGCGACCCGACCAAATCATCATTGACGGCGCCGTCTACTTAGGTCCCGTTACGTGGTCATAAGTCTTTAAAACAACGTTTGACCAAAAGATATGTCGCATTCATTTCAAATGTAAAGGTTGTTCAAGTTTACAAGAATAGTTCCACCACAAGTTACGATACAAAGTTTTAAGTACAAATGAAACTTATGCGACACAATTTAAAAGTATCCAAAAGACGCTCCATGTATGCATATATACTCGACATCCAATGCAAGTATCAAAATAATGAGCGGAAGCATGTATCATGTATCGTTCAAGGACCTGAGAAAAACATAGAAATCTGTCAACGAAAACGTTGGTGAAATCATAGGTTTTAGTAAGTAAGTACAAGTGAACCACAAGATTTGCATCAAAGAAATAATAGTAATACATTCCAAAAGTTTGTTTCACGAGCACCCAATTATCAAAGCTTAACATTCCATCCATTGTATACCCCATCCATAGTGCTAGAACAAACACTGATTCTCGAAAATATATTTCATCCGTAGACGGTAGCGAACCGTCAAAGATGAGGGTTGTCAACCCATATGGCCATATAACATAAGTTCTCGCTTACACCCGGCAAGTGTAACTAATGATAATCGAATTGAGGATTTTTGTTCTAAACTCGTATGTAGAATGTTTGTTTTCCCGTTCTTGTGTTCACTTAGTTCAAAAGAATCGTTTATGTTTTCTCATCCCAAATATAAGTTCAAAAAGAGTAAAAGTGGGACTATGATCTCACCTTGAGTGCAAGAGTTAATAAAGTACTTCAACAAGTAGACGCGTGCAAAGACAAAGCTAGTCTTGACCTAATCATATAGGTTGTATCAATAACGGTAAACACAAACGGTCAAAGATGTTCAATTAGTCCTATGGCTCGTTACGACTCGATTATTTAGCATGTGAAATCAAATTGTCAAGTTTCATGCAAGATACAAGTATATAAACAAGTTAGGAAGGTTGCATAATCATTTGGTTAAGTTTGACAAAAAGTCAAACTTTGGTCGGTCAAAGTCAACGAAAAAGTCAACACGTTCGGGTCGTGTCCCGAACTATTTTTCTGAGGTTTTTAATCATGTATGAGCATGTTAGGACAAGTTACATGTGAATCGGAGGTGCGTAGCATAGCAAACATTATTCAAAAATTGACCAAGTTGGACATACCAAAATGGCGCGCCGCGCGGGTATATGGCGCGCCGCGCCATTACCTGTGCAGAGAATTCTGGCAGTTTTTAAGTTTTATGCACGAACCTAACTTCAAACAATCACCATTTATGATCCGCAAACAATCAAGACAAGTATCTTATACCGTTGGGAAGGTAATTTGACGAGGAAAACAACTAAACACATTTCATCAATCAATCTACCTATTACAACAACCAAAACCGCATCTAATGCTTAACATTAACCGCATACAAGTTCATAAATGCAATTCAATGATTCGGGCAACCAATTTACATGAATGATATGCCGTTTCGAAGGTAATCAAGCATACAATCCAACTAAACACTTACCAATAATAATCCATGGCATTCAATGCATCAAAAGTCCATTTCAAATTCATCAAACCCTAACCCAAATTCACCAAAATCAATAATCAAGTTCATGAAGTTTTCTAAGGCAACCTACACATCAAATTGAAGCTAGTGATACAAGGAACACAATTAGAACATGAACTTTTAACATCTAACAACATATGATCATCCAAAATTCAAGAACAACACACCAAAATTCAAGTTCATGCTAGTTACACTAAAACAACGAGATCGAGCATATAAATCATATATTCATGTTAGACTTGAGCCATAGACACTAATTAACACTTTTATAAGTTAAAAACATCAAGAACACAAAATCTAGTGATTTTAGAAAGTTACCCAAATGAGATGAAGTTGGTACCAAAATGAAGAGGATGAAGAGAGGATCACGAATATGTAATTTATTTTGTTGTAAGCCTCCTAGATCGAATTTAGATGATGATTGAATGAATTTGGAAATTGGGTGTGTGTTCTTGCTAGAGAGAAAGAGAGAGAGATGGAGATGATAATGAATGGGTGAAAGGGGTTTGACCCTTTGACCTAGTCAAGGGTTTGATCCCTTGTCAAGTTTTAGTCCCTCAACTTTCGTTCGGGTGCGGGAATTACCTAAACGAGATAATTTAAAACGCGTATCAACGGGAGATGTTATAAACATATAACGGACTTTATATTAGTATAACGGAAAAGTAAACGGAAAAAGGTGGGATGTTACATTACCTACTCCTTAAAAGAAATTTCGTCCCGAAATTTAAGTAGGCGTAGTAGTCGTTGTTTCTTCCTCGAGATCTTGCGTTTCTGAATTCACAAATAGATGAGGATACTTCCTTTGCATTTAATCTTGTCTTTCCCAAGTAAACTCGGGTCCTCTTTTGGCATCCCAATGAACCTTGACAATCGGGATTCGGCTTTGTTTCAATGTCTTGACGGAGGTGTCCACAATTTCAACCGGTTCCTCCACAAAATGAAGTTTGTCATCCATAGTAAGTTCTTCGAGAGGGATGACGATATCGGGTTCGGCAAGACACTTTTTCAAGTTAGATACATGGAAGGTAGGATGAACGGAGTTCAATTGAGGCGGAAGATCTAAACGATAAGCAACGGTTCCAATACGCTCCAAGATTTCGAAAGGACCAATATACCGCGGATTTAGCTTCCCGCGTTTCCCAAAACGGATTACACCCTTCCAAGGTGCGACTTTTAACATTACTCGGTCACCGACTTGAAATTCAAGATCGTTGCGTCGTTTGTCGGTATAGCTCTTTTGACGACTTCGGGCCGTCCTAAGCCTATCTCGGATTTGAACGATTTTCTCGGTGGTTTCGTGAATGAGTTCGGGTCCGGTGATTTGCACGTCGCCTACCTCGGCCCAACAAAGAGGTGAACGACATTTGCGGCCATATAGCGCTTCAAAAGGTGCGGCTTTAATACTCGCGTGATAACTATTGTTGTAAGAGAACTCGGCGAGAGGTAAGTGCTTGTCCCAAGCTTTTCCGAAATCAACCACGCAAGCTCGTAACATGTCCTCTAAGGTTTGAATTGTACGTTCGCTTTGTCCATCGGTTTGAGGATGATATGCGGTGCTCATGTCTAAACGCGTTCCCAACGCTTCTTACAATGTACGCCAAAATCTAGAAACGAAACGGCCATCTCGGTCGGAGATAATCGATAAAGGTACACCGTGTCGGGCTACGATCTCCTTAATGTAAAGTTGTGCAAGTTTCTCCATTTTGTCCGTTTCTTTCATGGCAAGGAAGTGTGCGGATTTGGTGAGACGGTCAACAATAACCCAAATGGTATCATAACCGCCCGTCGTTTTTGGTAGCTTGGTGATAAAATCCATCGTTATCCTTTCCCACTTCCATTGCGGGATCTCGGGTTGTTGAAGTAGTCCGGACGGTCTTTGGTGTTCGGCTTTGACTTTGGAACATGTCAAACACTTGGAAACATAAGTAGCTACGTCCCTTTTGATGTTCGGCCACCAATATAGCTGTTTAAGGTCGTGGTACATCTTATTGGCACTGGGGTGAATCGAGTATCGTGACTTATGGGCTTCATCTAAAATAAGGCTTCGTAGGTCCCCATAACTAGGCACCCAAATCCTTCCGGCGAAATATCGGAGTCCGGTTTCTTTAACTTCGAATCGAGAGGTGAGGACGTTCAAGTGTTCGAGAGAGATGTTTTCATCCTTGAGAGCCTCATCTTGGGCTACCCGAATTTGGCTATTAAGGTTTGTGTGGATGGTGATGTTTAAGGCTCGGACACGAAGAGGCACCGCTCTTTCTTTTCGACTTAAGGCATCGGCTACTACATTTGCCTTCCCGGGATGGTAACGAAGCTCGCAATCGTAATCGTTTAAGGTTTCAATCCACCTTCGTTGTCTCATGTTTAGTTGCTTTTGATCGAAAATGTGTTGGAGGCTTTTGTGGTCGGTAAAGATAGTACTCTTGGTCCCGTAAAGATAGTGTCTCCACATTTTAAGTGCAAAGACAACGGCTCCGAGTTCGAGATCATGTGTCGTATAGTTTCGTTCATGAATTTTGAGTTGTCGAGAAGCATAAGCAATGACTTTCGTTCGTTGCATCAATACACACCCAAAACCATGTTTCGAGGCATCACAATATACAACAAAGTCATCATTGCCTTCGGGAAGTGACAAGATAGGAGCGGTGGTTAGCTTCGTTTTCAAGATTTGGAATGCGGATTCATGTTCGGTCGCCCAGATGAATTTATTTCCCTTGTGAGTCAATGCGGTTAGAGGGCGTGCAACCAAAGAGAAGTTTTCGATGAATCTACGATAGTACCCGGCGAGACCCAAAAATTGACGAATGTGAGTAGGAGTAGTAGGAGTCTCCCATTTGCTAATGGCTTCGATTTTCGTTGGATCGACTTTAATACCTTGGTCACTTACAACATGACCAAGAAATTGAACTTCCTTTAACCAAAATTCACACTTGGAGAATTTGGCATAGAGTTGTTCTTGTCTTAAAAGTTCAAGCACAAGTCGGAGATGTTGTTCGTGCTCTTCTTCATTTTTAGAATAGATCAATATGTCATCGATGAACACAATAACGAATTTATCGAGATACGGTTTGCACACGCGGTTCATAAGATCCATGAACACCGCCGGTGCGTTAGTGAGACCAAATGGCATGACAAGGAATTCATAACTACCATAACGAGTTCGGAAAGCGGTTTTGGAGACATCTTCCCCCTTAACCCTCAATTGATGATAACCCGAGCGGAGATCGATTTTCGAATATACACAAGACCCTTGTAGTTGATCAAAGAGGTCATCGATGCGAGGAAGAGGATATCGGTTCTTAACCGTCAATTTATTTAGTTCACGATAATCAATGCACATTCGTAGGGATCCGTCTTTCTTTTTAACAAACAAAATCGGAGCGCCCCAAGGTGAATGGCTAGGTTGGATAAAACCACGATCAAGTAGTTCTTGGATTTGACTTTGCAATTCTTGCATTTCAGATGGAGCGAGTCTATATGGTGCACGCGCTACGGATGCGGCTCCCGGAATAAGATCGATTTGGAATTCAACCGGTCGATGAGGCGGAAGACCCGGCAATTCGTCGGGAAATACATCGGAATAGTCACTAACAATTGGCACATCATCGATGTGCTTCTCATCGGACTCGACTTTCTTAACGTGAGCAAGGATCGCAAAACAACCCTTACGGAGTAGTTTTCTAACTTTAATACACGAAACGAGGTTGAGTCCGGTGCAACTCTTATCGCCATAGACGATCAAAGGTTCACCATTCTCGATAGGAATTCGGATTGCGTTAAGATCACAAAGAATGTGAGATTTCATTTTGACTAACCAATTCATACCGATTATTACATCAAAGCTTCCTAGTTCCATGGGTATCAAGTCAATTTCAAATTCCTTACCCAAAATGTTCAAAGTACACCCCCGGTAATATGTGTCGGCACTTAAGAGTTTTCCGTCGGCCACTTCGATGGAATAAGTAGTATCTAAAGGGTGTGGTGGAGTGCAAAGGGTAGGAGCTAAAGTCTTGGACACAAAACATTTATCGGCACCCGAATCGAATAAGCAAGAGACATAAGAATTGTTGAGAAGAAACGTACCCGTGACTAGTTCAGTGTCATCCCGGGCTTCCTCGGTGTTTATGTTGAAAGGTCGGCCGCGCTTATTGGGGTTATCTTTCTTCTTTGGGCATGCATTTCTATAATGACCCGTTTGGCCACATTCGTAACAAGTGCCCGTCTTTGGTGCATTGGGCCACTTTCGAGCGACGGGAGTGGCACTTTTACAATCGTTGGCCTTATGACCAACTCCTTGGCACCGGTGGCAAATTAACTTACTACATTCGCCAAAGTGATGTTTGTTGCATTTGTTACAAAGAGGTAGGTTCCCGGCATAACCTTTCTTGCCGTCGGAGGTGTAAGGCTTCTTAGTAAAGTTGTTGTTGTTTGATTGGGAGGGTTCCCATTTTCTTTTGTTGCCGCCCGATTTATCCTCGGCCTTAGGTGCCGGAACTACGATTTCGTCAACCGTTTCAATTAGTTGGCGAGCCATGTTCATAGCGGCTTGATGAGTAGTGGGTTTGGATGACATCACCCCTTGTTTGATGCTTTTTGGAAGACCGAGCATGTAGAGCTCAATCCTTTGAGATTCGGGGTTAACAAGATTAGGACACATCAAGGATAGTTCGGCGAAACGTTGATTATAAGCCTTAAGATCGTTTCCGACCGCTTTCAAAGCTCTTAGTTCTTCCTCAAGTTTTCGGGTTTCTTCGCGCGGAAAATATTCAACAATCATCTTTTCCTTTAGATCGGCCCAAGAGAGGGCATGAGCTTCATCGGTACCCACCGATTGAACATAGGTGTTCCACCATGTTAGAGCAATTCCGGAGAAAGTGTGAGTGGAGTATTTGACCTTGTTTTGGTCCCGGCAACCGCTTATGCTAAAGACGGCCTCGGTTTGTTCAAACCAACGAGTAAGCACAACCGGTCCCCCGGTTCCATCATAAGTGTGGGGTTTGCACCCCATGAAAGTTTTGTAGGAGCACCCTTCGCTAGAGTTACCGGCTCCTTGGTTGTTGTTGTTGTTGTTGTTGTTGTTGTTGTGGTTGTTATTATTATTGTTGTTGGATGAGTGACCGGCCATGGCCGCATCTACGGCGGTGGCTATCATCCGTTCGAGAGCTTGTTCGGGAGTTTCATTGCGGCGTACACGACGAGGAGCCATTGTTCCTTCAAGACACAAGAGTATCATTGATTAGTATTCTCAATAATACTAACCGTGATATAGAATAAAGATAAAGAGAAGTTTTTCCTCGACTCGCCTTAAATTCTTTATGTCATAATGTCGGAACGTTCATATGAGTCACCGTAATATAATCCCGGAAATTATATTACCCTGATTCATATGTGCATTCGACATCATTTCATATAGTCAAGGTGGCGCGTCAATCAAATTAAACAACGTGAGATTAAGATGAACTAAGAGTAGATATGAGTAGAAGCGTTCGAGTATAAATGCACAAGTAGTCAAGTAATTCCTACTTCAAGTCTATATGCCGGTTGTAGTCTAGACTCACCGATGTACCCTATGACTCGGGGTTGACACTAATGAACTCTAAATCCCTACAACCAACGCTCTGATACCATCTGTAGCGACCCGACCAAATCATCATTGACGGCGCCGTCTACTTAGGTCCCGTTACGTGGTCATAAGTCTTTAAAACAACATTTGACCAAAAGATATGTCGCATTCATTTCAAATGTAAAGGTTGTTCAAGTTTACAAGAATAGTTCCACCACAAGTTACGATACAAAGTTTTAAGTACAAATGAAACTTATGCGACACAATTTAAAAGTATCCAAAAGACGCTCCATGTATGCATATATACTCGACATCCAATGCAAGTATCAAAATAATGAGCGGAAGCATGTATCATGTATCGTTCAAGGACCTGAGAAAAACATAGAAATCTGTCAACGAAAACGTTGGTGAAATCATAGGTTTTAGTAAGTAAGTACAAGTGAACCACAAGATTTGCATCAAAGAAATAATAGTAATACATTCCAAAAGTTTGTTTCACGAGCACCCAATTATCAAAGCTTAACATTCCATCCATTGTATACCCCATCCATAGTGCTAGAACAAACACTGATTCTCGAAAATATATTTCATCCGTAGACGGTAGCGAACCGTCAAAGATGAGGGTTGTCAACCCATATGGCCATATAACATAAGTTCTCGCTTACACCCGGCAAGTGTAACTAATGATAATCGAATTGAGGATTTTTGTTCTAAACTCGTATGTAGAATGTTTGTTTTCCCGTTCTTGTGTTCACTTAGTTCAAAAGAATCGTTTATGTTTTCTCATCCCAAATATAAGTTCAAAAAGAGTAAAAGTGGGACTATGATCTCACCTTGAGTGCAAGAGTTAATAAAGTACTTCAACAAGTAGACGCGTGCAAAGACAAAGCTAGTCTTGACCTAATCATATAGGTTGTATCAATAACGGTAAACACAAACGGTCAAAGATGTTCAATTAGTCCTATGGCTCGTTACGACTCGATTATTTAGCATGTGAAATCAAATTGTCAAGTTTCATGCAAGATACAAGTATATAAACAAGTTAGGAAGGTTGCATAATCATTTGGTTAAGTTTGACAAAAAGTCAAACTTTGGTCGGTCAAAGTCAACGAAAAAGTCAACACGTTCGGGTCGTGTCCCGAACTATTTTTCTGAGGTTTTTAATCATGTATGAGCATGTTAGGACAAGTTACATGTGAATCGGAGGTGCGTAGCATAGCAAACATTATTCAAAAATTGACCAAGTTGGACAGACCAAAATGGCGCGCCGCGCGGGTATATGGCGCGCCGCGCCATTACCTGTGCAGAGAATTCTGGCAGTTTTTAAGTTTTATGCACGAACCTAACTTCAAACAATCACCATTTATGATCCGCAAACAATCAAGACAAGTATCTTATACCGTTGGGAAGGTAATTTGACGAGGAAAACAACTAAACACATTTCATCAATCAATCTACCTATTACAACAACCAAAACCGCATCTAATGCTTAACATTAACCGCATACAAGTTCATAAATGCAATTCAATGATTCGGGCAACCAATTTACATGAATGATATGCCGTTTCGAAGGTAATCAAGCATACAATCCAACTAAACACTTACCAATAATAATCCATGGCATTCAATGCATCAAAAGTCCATTTCAAATTCATCAAACCCTAACCCAAATTCACCAAAATCAATAATCAAGTTCATGAAGTTTTCTAAGGCAACCTACACATCAAATTGAAGCTAGTGATACAAGGAACACAATTAGAACATGAACTTTTAACATCTAACAACATATGATCATCCAAAATTCAAGAACAACACACCAAAATTCAAGTTCATGCTAGTTACACTAAAACAACGAGATCGAGCATATAAATCATATATTCATGTTAGACTTGAGCCATAGACACTAATTAACACTTTTATAAGTTAAAAACATCAAGAACACAAAATCTAGTGATTTTAGAAAGTTACCCAAATGAGATGAAGTTGGTACCAAAATGAAGAGGATGAAGAGAGGATCACGAATATGTAATTTATTTTGTTGTAAGCCTCCTAGATCGAATTTAGATGATGATTGAATGAATTTGGAAATTGGGTGTGTGTTCTTGCTAGAGAGAAAGAGAGAGAGATGGAGATGATAATGAATGGGTGAAAGGGGTTTGACCCTTTGACCTAGTCAAGGGTTTGATCCCTTGTCAAGTTTTAGTCCCTCAACTTTCGTTCGGGTGCGGGAATTACCTAAACGAGATAATTTAAAACGCGTATCAACGGGAGATGTTATAAACATATAACGGACTTTATATTAGTATAACGGAAAAGTAAACGGAAAAAGGTGGGATGTTACATTACCTACTCCTTAAAAGAAATTTCGTCCCGAAATTTAAGTAGGCGTAGTAGTCGTTGTTTCTTCCTCGAGATCTTGCGTTTCTGAATTCACAAATAGATGAGGATACTTCCTTTGCATTTAATCTTGTCTTTCCCAAGTAAACTCGGGTCCTCTTTTGGCATCCCAACGAACCTTGACAATCGGGATTCGGCTTTGTTTCAATGTCTTGACGGAGGTGTCCACAATTTCAACCGGTTCCTCCACAAAATGAAGTTTGTCATCCATAGTAAGTTCTTCGAGAGGGATGACGATATCGGGTTCGGCAAGACACTTTTTCAAGTTAGATACATGGAAGGTAGGATGAACGGAGTTCAATTGAGGCGGAAGATCTAAACGATAAGCAACGGTTCCAATACGCTCCAAGATTTCGAAAGGACCAATATACCGCGGATTTAGCTTCCCGCGTTTCCCAAAACGGATTACACCCTTCCAAGGTGCGACTTTTAACATTACTCGGTCACCGACTTGAAATTCAAGATCGTTGCGTCGTTTGTCGGTATAGCTCTTTTGACGACTTCGGGCCGTCCTAAGCCTATCTCGGATTTGAACGATTTTCTCGGTGGTTTCGTGAATGAGTTCGGGTCCGGTGATTTGCACGTCGCCTACCTCGGCCCAACAAAGAGGTGAACGACATTTGCGGCCATATAGCGCTTCAAAAGGTGCGGCTTTAATACTCGCGTGATAACTATTGTTGTAAGAGAACTCGGCGAGAGGTAAGTGCTTGTCCCAAGCTTTTCCGAAATCAACCACGCAAGCTCGTAACATGTCCTCTAAGGTTTGAATTGTACGTTCGCTTTGTCCATCGGTTTGAGGATGATATGCGGTGCTCATGTCTAAACGCGTTCCCAACGCTTCTTGCAATGTACGCCAAAATCTAGAAACGAAACGGCCATCTCGGTCGGAGATAATCGATAAAGGTACACCGTGTCGGGCTACGATCTCCTTAATGTAAAGTTGTGCAAGTTTCTCCATTTTGTCCGTTTCTTTCATGGCAAGGAAGTGTGCGGATTTGGTGAGACGGTCAACAATAACCCAAATGGTATCATAACCGCCCGTCGTTTTTGGTAGCTTGGTGATAAAATCCATCGTTATCCTTTCCCACTTCCATTGCGGGATCTCGGGTTGTTGAAGTAGTCCGGACGGTCTTTGGTGTTCGGCTTTGACTTTGGAACATGTCAAACACTTGGAAACATAAGTAGCTACGTCCCTTTTGATGTTCGGCCACCAATATAGCTGTTTAAGGTCGTGGTACATCTTATTGGCACCGGGGTGAATCGAGTATCGTGACTTATGGGCTTCATCTAAAATAAGGCTTCGTAGGTCCCCATAACTAGGCACCCAAATCCTTCCGGCGAAATATCGGAGTCCGGTTTCTTTAACTTCGAATCGAGAGGTGAGGACGTTCAAGTGTTCGAGAGAGATGTTTTCATCCTTGAGAGCCTCATCTTGGGCTACCCGAATTTGGCTATTAAGGTTTGTGTGGATGGTGATGTTTAAGGCTCGGACACGAAGAGGCACCGCTCTTTCTTTTCGACTTAAGGCATCGGCTACTACATTTGCCTTCCCGGGATGGTAACGAAGCTCGCAATCGTAATCGTTTAAGGTTTCAATCCACCTTCGTTGTCTCATGTTTAGTTGCTTTTGATCGAAAATGTGTTGGAGGCTTTTGTGGTCGGTAAAGATAGTACTCTTGGTCCCGTAAAGATAGTGTCTCCACATTTTAAGTGCAAAGACAACGGCTCCGAGTTCGAGATCATGTGTCGTATAGTTTCGTTCATGAATTTTGAGTTGTCGAGAAGCATAAGCAATGACTTTCGTTAGTTGCATCAATACACACCCAAAACCATGTTTCGAGGCATCACAATATACAACAAAGTCATCATTGCCTTCGGGAAGTGACAAGATAGGAGCGGTGGTTAGCTTCGTTTTCAAGATTTGGAATGCGGATTCATGTTCGGTCGCCCAGATGAATTTATTTCCCTTGTGAGTCAATGCGGTTAGAGGGCGTGCAACCAAAGAGAAGTTTTCGATGAATCTACGATAGTACCCGGCGAGACCCAAAAATTGACGAATGTGAGTAGGAGTAGTAGGAGTCTCCCATTTGCTAATGGCTTCGATTTTCGTTGGATCGACTTTAATACCTTGGTCACTTACAACATGACCAAGAAATTGAACTTCCTTTAACCAAAATTCACACTTGGAGAATTTGACATAGAGTTGTTCTTGTCTTAAAAGTTCAAGCACAAGTCGGAGATGTTGTTCGTGCTCTTCTTCATTTTTAGAATAGATCAATATGTCATCGATGAACACAATAACGAATTTATCGAGATACGGTTTGCACACGCGGTTCATAAGATCCATGAACACCGCCGGTGCGTTAGTGAGACCAAATGGCATGACAAGGAATTCATAACTACCATAACGAGTTCGGAAAGCGGTTTTGGAGACATCTTCCCCCTTAACCCTCAATTGATGATAACCCGAGCGGAGATCGATTTTCGAATATACACAAGACCCTTGTAGTTGATCAAAGAGGTCATCGATGCGAGGAAGAGGATATCGGTTCTTAACCGTCAATTTATTTAGTTCACGATAATCAATGCACATTCGTAGGGATCCGTCTTTCTTTTTAACAAACAAAATCGGAGCGCCCCAAGGTGAATGGCTAGGTTGGATAAAACCACGATCAAGTAGTTCTTGGATTTGACTTTGCAATTCTTGCATTTCAGATGGAGCGAGTCTATATGGTGCACGCGCTACGGGTGCGGCTCCCGGAATAAGATCGATTTGGAATTCAACCGGTCGATGAGGCGGAAGACCCGGCAATTCGTCGGGAAATACATCGGAATAGTCACTAACAATTGGCACATCATCGATGTGCTTCTCATCGGACTCGACTTTCTTAACGTGAGCAAGGATCGCAAAACAACCCTTACGGAGTAGTTTTCTAACTTTAATACACGAAACGAGGTTGAGTCCGGTGCAACTCTTATCGCCATAGACGATCAAAGGTTCACCATTCTCGATAGGAATTCGGATTGCGTTAAGATCACAAAGAATGTGAGATTTCATTTTGACTAACCAATTCATACCGATTATTACATCAAAGCTTCCTAGTTCCATGGGTATCAAGTCAATTTCAAATTCCTTACCCAAAATGTTCAAAGTACACCCCCGGTAATATGTGTCGGCACTTAAGAGTTTTCCGTCGGCCACTTCGATGGAATAAGTAGTATCTAAAGGGTGTGGTGGAGTGCAAAGGGTAGGAGCTAAAGTCTTGGACACAAAACATTTATCGGCACCCGAATCGAATAAGCAAGAGACATAAGAATTGTTGAGAAGAAACGTACCCGTGACTAGTTCAGTGTCATCCCGGGCTTCCTCGGTGTTTATGTTGAAAGCTCGGCCGCGCGTATTGGGGTTATCTTTCTTCTTTGGGCATGCATTTCTATAATGACCCGTTTGGCCACATTCGTAACAAGTGCCCGTCTTTGGTGCATTGGGCCACTTTCGAGCGACGGGAGTGGCACTTTTACAATCGTTGGCCTTATGACCAACTCCTTGGCACCGGTGGCAAATTAACTTACTACATTCGCCAAAGTGATGTTTGTTGCATTTGTTGCAAAGAGGTAGGTTCCCGGCATAACCTTTCTTGCCGTCGGAGGTGTAAGGCTTCTTAGTAAAGTTGTTGTTGTTTGATTGGGAGGGTTCCCATTTTCTTTTATTGCCGCCCGATTTATCCTCGGCCTTAGGTGCCGGAACTACAATTTCGTCAACCGTTTCAATTAGTTGGCGAGCCATGTTCATAGCGGCTTGATGAGTAGTGGGTTTGGATGACATCACCCCTTGTTTGATGCTTTTTGGAAGACCGAGCATGTAGAGCTCAATCCTTTGAGATTCGGGGTTAACAAGATTAGGACACATCAAGGATAGTTCGGCGAAACGTTGATTATAAGCCTTAAGATCGTTTCCGACCGCTTTCAAAGCTCTTAGTTCTTCCTCAAGTTTTCGGGTTTCTTCGCGCGGAAAATATTCAACAATCATCTTTTCCTTTAGATCGGCCCAAGAGAGGGCATGAGCTTCATCGGTACCCACCGATTGAACATAGGTGTTCCACCATGTTAGAGCAATTCCGGAGAAAGTGTGAGTGGAGTATTTGACCTTGTCTTGGTCCCGGCAACCGCTTATGCTAAAGACGGCCTCGGTTTGTTCAAACCAACGAGTAAGCACAACCGGTCCCCCGGTTCCATCATAAGTGTGGGGTTTGCACCCCATGAAAGTTTTGTAGGAGCACCCTTCGCTAGAGTTACCGGCTCCTTGGTTGTTGTTGTTGTTGTTGTTGTTGTTGTTGTTGTTGTTGTTGTTGTGGTTGTTATTATTATTGTTTTTGGATGAGTGACCGGCCATGGCCGCATCTACGGCGGTGGCTATCATCCGTTCGAGAGCTTGTTCGGGAGTTTCATTGCGGCGTACACGACGAGGAGCCATTGTTCCTTCAAGACACAAGAGTATCATTGATTAGTATTCTCAATAATACTAACCGTGATATAGAATAAAGATAAAGAGAAGTTTTTCCTCGACTCGCCTTAAATTCTTTATGTCATAATGTCGGAACGTTCATATGAGTCACCGTAATATAATCCCGGAAATTATATTACCCTGATTCATATGTGCATTCGACATCATTTCATATAGTCAAGGTGGCGCGTCAATCAAATTAAACAACGTGAGATTAAGATGAACTAAGAGTAGATATGAGTAGAAGCGTTCGAGTATAAATGCACAAGTAGTCAAGTAATTCCTACTTCAAGTCTATATGCCGGTTGTAGTCTAGACTCACCGATGTACCCTATGACTCGGGGTTGACACTAATGAACTCTAAATCCCTACAACCAACGCTCTGATACCATCTGTAGCAACCCGACCAAATCATCATTGACGGCGCCGTCTACTTAGGTCCCGTTACGTGGTCATAAGTCTTTAAAACAACGTTTGACCAAAAGATATGTCGCATTCATTTCAAATGTAAAGGTTGTTCAAGTTTACAAGAATAGTTCCACCACAAGTTACGATACAAAGTTTTAAGTACAAATGAAACTTATGCGACACAATTTAAAAGTATCCAAAAGACGCTCCATGTATGCATATATACTCGACATCCAATGCAAGTATCAAAATAATGAGCGGAAGCATGTATCATGTATCGTTCAAGGACCTGAGAAAAACATAGAAATCTGTCAACGAAAACGTTGGTGAAATCATAGGTTTTAGTAAGTAAGTACAAGTGAACCACAAGATTTGCATCAAAGAAATAATAGTAATACATTCCAAAAGTTTGTTTCACGAGCACCCAATTATCAAAGCTTAACATTCCATCCATTGTATACCCCATCCATAGTGCTAGAACAAACACTGATTCTCGAAAATATATTTCATCCGTAGACGGTAGCGAACCGTCAAAGATGAGGGTTGTCAACCCATATGGCCATATAACATAAGTTCTCGCTTACACCCGGCAAGTGTAACTAATGATAATCGAATTGAGGATTTTTGTTCTAAACTCGTATGTAGAATGTTTGTTTTCCCGTTCTTGTGTTCACTTAGTTCAAAAGAATCGTTTATGTTTTCTCATCCCAAATATAAGTTCAAAAAGAGTAAAAGTGGGACTATGATCTCACCTTGAGTGCAAGAGTTAATAAAGTACTTCAACAAGTAGACGCGTGCAAAGACAAAGCTAGTCTTGACCTAATCATATAGGTTGTATCAATAACGGTAAACACAAACGGTCAAAGATGTTCAATTAGTCCTATGGCTCGTTACGACTCGATTATTTAGCATGTGAAATCAAATTGTCAAGTTTCATGCAAGATACAAGTATATAAACAAGTTAGGAAGGTTGCATAATCATTTGGTTAAGTTTGACAAAAAGTCAAACTTTGGTCGGTCAAAGTCAACGAAAAAGTCAACACGTTCGGGTCGTGTCCCGAACTATTTTTCTGAGGTTTTTAATCATGTATGAGCATGTTAGGACAAGTTACATGTGAATCGGAGGTGCGTAGCATAGCAAACATTATTCAAAAATTGACCAAGTTGGACAGACCAAAATGGCGCGCCGCGCGGGTATATGGCGCGCCGCGCCATTACCTGTGCAGAGAATTCTGGCAGTTTTTAAGTTTTATGCACGAACCTAACTTCAAACAATCACCATTTATGATCCGCAAACAATCAAGACAAGTATCTTATACCGTTGGGAAGGTAATTTGACGAGGAAAACAACTAAACACATTTCATCAATCAATCTACCTATTACAACAACCAAAACCGCATCTAATGCTTAACATTAACCGCATACAAGTTCATAAATGCAATTCAATGATTCGGGCAACCAATTTACATGAATGATATGCCGTTTCGAAGGTAATCAAGCATACAATCCAACTAAACACTTACCAATAATAATCCATGGCATTCAATGCATCAAAAGTCCATTTCAAATTCATCAAACCCTAACCCAAATTCACCAAAATCAATAATCAAGTTCATGAAGTTTTCTAAGGCAACCTACACATCAAATTGAAGCTAGTGATACAAGGAACACAATTAGAACATGAACTTTTAACATCTAACAACATATGATCATCCAAAATTCAAGAACAACACACCAAAATTCAAGTTCATGCTAGTTACACTAAAACAACGAGATCGAGCATATAAATCATATATTCATGTTAGACTTGAGCCATAGACACTAATTAACACTTTTATAAGTTAAAAACATCAAGAACACAAAATCTAGTGATTTTAGAAAGTTACCCAAATGAGATGAAGTTGGTACCAAAATGAAGAGGATGAAGAGAGGATCACGAATATGTAATTTATTTTGTTGTAAGCCTCCTAGATCGAATTTAGATGATGATTGAATGAATTTGGAAATTGGGTGTGTGTTCTTGCTAGAGAGAAAGAGAGAGAGATGGAGATGATAATGAATGGGTGAAAGGGGTTTGACCCTTTGACCTAGTCAAGGGTTTGATCCCTTGTCAAGTTTTAGTCCCTCAACTTTCGTTCGGGTGCGGGAATTACCTAAACGAGATAATTTAAAACGCGTATCAACGGGAGATGTTATAAACATATAACGGACTTTATATTAGTATAACGGAAAAGTAAACGGAAAAAGGTGGGATGTTACAAAAGGTACCCGACCAATTTTCAGGCAAAGACGAATGCAAGATCAGTGCCTGAAGTTCGTCATCAAATACAATATCCACCGAAGCAAGTCTGGTGATGAGAATGTTAAAATCATTGATATGATCCGTAGCACTAGCACCCTCCTTCATCTTTTGGTTGAACAATTGACGCATGAGAAAAACCTTATTGGCTGCATTAGGTTTCTCATACATGTTTGTAAGTGCGTTAATGCACCCAAACGTAGTCTTCTTGTTATAACGTTGTAAGCAACGTTTTTTGCAAGAGACATCCTAACCGCCCCTAAAGCTTGACGATCTAGTAGATCCCAATCTTCTTGTTTAACTTCATCAGGTTTCTTCTCCTTTAAAGGTAAGTGCAATTTTTTCTGATACAAATAATCCTCTATTTGCATCTTCCAAAACCCGAAATCCTTCCCATCGAACCGATCAATTCTAAGCTTTCCTTCGTCCGCCATTGCGCCCTTTAATCGAACCTATGCTCTAGATACCAGTTGTTGGGAATTTATGAGCCTAAACAACAATCACCAATTCAGATTTGGTGATCCCACAAACAACAAACGGACAATAATAAAGAAAAGTAAAGAAAACGACATAAGAAATTACGTGGTTATATGCAATCGGTTAGTTTGCTTTAGTCCACGGCCAACTAGAGTGATTTTTATTGATATTTTCGTGCAGACACTTTAGGGTTACAATATGATGTATTTATAGGCATAACATAACAAAGAAACAACTTGAGAGCAAGAAAATGCGTTTTTCCTCCCGTTAGGTCTGGGTCGCGATGCCCCTCTAGAGTGTCGCGATGCCCTTTAAAGCATGATATTGATCCCGAACAAATCCTTTGTTAAGGGGCATCGTGACTGATCCGGTCGCAAGGCAACTTAACACTGCAACACTTTTTTTCTTCTTCTTGTTTTGATATCCTTCACACATCCCACATCATTACCTAACCGACTAATGGTAGGTCTAACAATGCTTTTCTTCTCCATAGTAACTATGATGATGGCTTTTAGCGTTAGTTTCTACGTGCTATACCGCCAAAAATTTGCCATTGTAGCAGGTTCAATTAGTCTACTTGCTCCAATACCTATCATTACATATGGCCAGTTACATTTTCCCCTTAAGAAGGACATGTACCACTTAACGTAAGGTTCAAGGGATTTGTTTAAGCCGAAGAAACAAATGCTCTATTGTCGACATCCAAGGTTTTAATGGTGGTACCTTGTTGAATTTATACTGAACTTGAAGATTCACTTTGAGATTTTGTTATGTTTTGTAGTGAAACTTGCTCATTTGTTTAAGTTTACATGTAGTAGCATTTTTCTCTCATCAAATAGTGTAGTTCTTTGTTTTCAGTAATTCAATTTTCCTGCAGTTAGTATGTTTTTAATCTAATTGCATGTGGTTTGATATTAGTGATGGGAGTTCAATCTATGTACTTAAGAATATATTGGTTATGTTTTATCTATAAGTTAAAATGACATAAAGCCTACCAAAATATTTTATTCTGTATAAATTGTATAACCTTAGAATTATTAGAAAAATATAACATATAAAACTATGTATTATATACGTAGTATAAACGAGCAGCAGGGAGGGTCCCCGCTTTGGTAGCTGAGAACCGAAAACATATTTTTAAAGAAAATGTTGAAAACATTATACTGACTTTATATGACAATAATAACAAAAAGTTAAAAATATACTCCGTAATACATATATGATCGATCATTTCTGTAAGAAAAATAATAATTTTTTTAAATGGTGTAACATAGTTTTTATATATACGATTGATCTCAGTGTCCAATATTACGTTTTGGGTTGTAACAAATTAATTGTATTAAATCGTCCCAAGTTCTATCGTACATTATTTCCTTTTGTTATGTAGCAAATTATTTGTTATAAATAATTATCATATAACCAGTTAACGTGCGAAAATGAATATATATATATATATATATATATATATATATATATATATATATATATATATATATATATATATATATATATAGTAGAGGGGTCAAATGAGAACTTTTTTTTGTGTGAGAACCATGAGAACTCAAAAATACACTGAAATTCAAGAAAAAAAGGGAAATTCGAGCAAACAAGGTGAAATTCGAGCAAAAACGGGACACGGGCAAACAAAAAACGTGATATTCGAACAAAAAAAAAGGCGGGCGAACAATTTGTGCTCTACATTTTGATAGTCGAACAAAAAAATGTAGAACACGTTGATATTCGAACAAAAAATGCGATATTCGAACAATTTGTGTTCTACATTTTGGTATTAGAACAAAAAAAAAATAAAAAATATTTTTTTTTACTCGACTATGATTTTTTTATTCGTCCGTGTTTTTAATTTTTGCTCGACTTCCCTTTTTTTGCTCGAATTCCCCTTTTTTTTGCTCGAATTCCCCTTTTTTTTGCTCGAATTTTAGTGTATTTGGGTGTATTTTGAAGTTCCTAGAGTTCTCACACTAAAAAAATTCTCACTGGATCCTCTCCATATATATATATATATATATATATATATATATATATATATATATATATATATATATAGTGGTAGGAAGAGGAAAGTAACCAATCGGGGGGAAACGGGGGGAAGCAAATTTTTTTTTTGTTCACGAACATTATAGATTGGATGAAAATATGAACATTTAATAAAGACACTTTGTGATAAATATTTTTATTTTGACGGAAAAACGCTTGAAGAAGTAATATATAACAATTATCGTGTTTTTCGAGCGTATGTTAAGGTTTAAATATTAGGGTTTAGATATTAAGGTTTAGATATTAGGGTTTATAAGGTTTAGATATTAGGGTTTAGAAATTTAGGGTTTATGTGACGACTCCGTCAAAACACTTAACGGCTCCGTCACTTGGTCCCACAGCTTGATCGAAACTCTATATGAATTTAATAAAACAACCTTGCATTCTTTATTTAAAAATGATTTCCTATAAAGGAAATCTACTAAAATGTATAAGTTTAGAAAAACTATACAATAATACTTTAACTAAAAGTTGACCAAAACAAAGTCAACAAACAACCACTATTTAATGTAACAAAATAGAATGCAAGTTAATGTTTAACAAAAGCTGCCATCATAAATATGCAGACTCTCTAAGCACAGCGGAAGCAATCAATCATGAACCTGAGAATAAAACATGCGAGTAACTGTCAACAAAAATGTTGAGTGAATTATAGGTTTAATATTGCAAACAATATTTAATTTAAACAATAAAAATTTATGTTTGAAAACATAAAAGTCCTTTTTAAACCACCAAATTATATGCTAGAAAACATATAATAAAACATTATTCCATTTTCCGTGAGCCACCTGGTAACCACTTAACCCTTTATTTACCCTTGCCAAACACAATAAATAATATACACCGAACAAGTGTATCTACAACAAAATACGAAGTACTAAACATTCCGATTATAAATTGCTAGCGCGACTAGCTCGAAATGGGGTTGTCAAACCCGATAGATCTATCCATAGGATTCGCGTTCACCAGTAGAAACCAGTGATTACAATTACCAGATTAGGGAATATTTTTGTTCGACTCACAATGAATAATTTAAACCAACTTCCACTTGTGTCCAAAATATAAAATAAATTGCATGTATTCTCATCCCAAAAGATTTAAAATAGAAAAATGGGACTATAACTCACCTTAATAGCAACTGAAGAAATCTCACAAACAAGCGAACAGCAAATAAAGTAAAGTGATCAAGAAAGATCACAACGCCGACCTATAAATAAAGCAGGCCGATATAAATAACTAACTTAGGTCAAGTCTTAGTATGATAGCTATTGTACATGTTGCAAGTAGGCATAGAATAACACTCGGCAAGCATCGGTTTGACTGGAACAGCATACGGACACACACTTTCTATTTTTAGAAAGTTTCTATTTTTAGCAGGTTTCCATTTTTGGAAAGTTTTCTATTTTAGGAAAGTTTCTATTTTTGGAAAGTTTCTATTTTTGGAAAGTTTCTATTTTTGGAAAGTTTCCAAATTTAGAAAGTTCTATTTTTAGAAAGTTTTGAAGTTAGGAAAGTTTCCTTATTTAGAAAGTCAACAGAAGTCAACTGAAAGTCAAAGTCAATCGAAAGTCAACTCAAAAGTCAACCTTGGTCAAACATAGTCAACATTAATTTGAAAAGTGTAAGTTATAATAATAACATAGGTTATAATGTTTATTAAAGTCAAAAGTGTATAATTATGTCTTAACATAAGTTTAATTAAATAAAAATGAATTATTAAAGTTTAGATAAGTTTAAATGATATAATTAATATAACATAAGTATTTAATTAATTAATTAAATATTAGTCATAATATAAGTATTATTAATTAATAATAAATTTTAAATCATATCATAAGTATTATTAATTAATAATGAATTATTAATCATATCATAAATTTCTAATTATACTTATTAAATCATAAGTATTTAATAATTAAATAATAACTAAGTCTTATAATAATTAAATAATTATTTAATCCTTATTATAAGTCCTATAATACTAATAATCTCATAATATAAGTTTAATACTTATCATAAGTATTTTTCATTAATAATAAAAGTATTATTAATCATAAGTTTAATTAAAATGTTAATTAAATCATAAGTCATAATTAAATGATATAATAAATATATATCATAAGTCTTAAATAATAATAATTACTTCTTATATCATAAGTAATTAATCAATAATGAAAATCATTATTTTTCTCATAAGTTTTAATATTTAACCATAAGTTTTAATCAAAAGTTCATCGGGTCGTATCTTGAGCCCCGGGTGTCGGTTTTCGGCGAGCCTTACATATATCTCCGCCTAAGCAAACCACCCGACACTTTGGTACACTCAAGAACACACCATGAACAGCCCACAAGTTGTGATATACAGTCAATACACTACTTGGAACTTCAATTCAATCAAAAACATGTTTTAGACGTAACGGGTGATTCGTGGCTCGGATTGAGATGACCCGAACATGAAAGTTCGCCCCACCATCAGTCGTAACACACTAACACACCCTAAAGTCACCAAATATGGTCACAAAGTCGGACCAAACCTGGTTCATACCAAAATCACATTTCAATCTTAACAAAATACCACTTTGATCGTAACTAGGGTTCCGGGAATCGAAACGACATGAATCCGGTGTCTAAAATTAATGTCTTGATGAGAGGAACTCATTTATATACTTTATTTTAACTTTTATATCAGTTACAAAGTCAGAAACACACGAAAAAGCTGCTGTCCAAATTATATCAAACCGAAAAATATGCAATCGAGTAATTCTACGAATACAATCAACATTACAACAACTAATAATCATCATACTAATAAAATATAATCAAAATACAGAAAAATAAAGAAAAATTAAAAATCTAGGGTTAGGGTTTATACCCTAATCAATAATCAAGTGATATAGACGCGTAGAGAACGATGAGAGGAATCCGTTTATGTTGAAAGCCCTAATTCTTAACCTTGATTTGATGATGAAATGGTGATGATGATGATGAAAGGGGACGTTCATGGGAGGAGAGGGAGGAAGGAGGTGAAAAAAATAAGATGATTAGGTTAGAAATGAGAGTAAGTAGTGAAGTTTAGAGTAATGGTCACTAGTTTGCAAGTTTGACAAAATACTCCCCTCCTTAAGGGATTTTCGGCCAAAAACTGAATGGGGTGGGCCCCATAGTGGCCCAATTTGATAAATGACAAAATCCTAGTGGCCCGAACGCCCGAACGAAACCCGAAACGCGAAAACGCCGCTACGCGATTAATTTTTCGAAGAGATAATAAGTACGCGACGAATAAAATATATAAACACTATATATAATCATATGACATCAAAATATCATATTTAAAATAATTAGGACTTAAAAATTCCAAAAGTTCGACCGTTGGTTTGAAAACCGAAAAGATTCGCCGGATAGAAATCCGCGACTCGTAGGAACGTATAATTTAAAATATGAATACAAATATTCATATAACACATAATAATTAATATATTATTACAAAAATAATAATATAGGTCATAGAAATGACGTGGCACGAATAACAATTAACGGTCGTTAAATAGTTAACGGTAAAAGATAACGGAAAAAGTAGGGTCGTTACAGTACCTTCCCGTTACGGAAATTTCGTCCCGAAATTTAAGCAGGTGCAGGGGTTGACTCAGCATTTGGGAACAAATGCGGGTACTTCTTCTTCATCTGATCTTCACGCTCCCAAGTGAACTCGGGATCGCTTCCGGTGTTCCATCTAACTCGAACAATAGGAATTTTACTCTGCTTAAGAGTCTTTACCTCTCGGTCCATAATTTCAACAGGTTCTTCAATAAAATAAAGTTGCTTATCAACATGAAGTTCATCAAAAAGAATAGTTTCATTGGCCTCGGCCAAACACTTCTTTAAATTCGATACATGAAAAACGTCACGAATAGCACTGAGTTCTTGTGGCAATTTCAAACGATAAGCCACTGGTCCAACTCTCTCAATAATCCCAAAAGGTCCAACAAATCGAGGATTCAACTTTCCCCTTTTACCAAAACGTACCACACCCTTCCAAGGTGAAACTTTCAACATAACACGATCACCGACCTGAAAGTCGATATCGTTCCTTCTCTTATCAGCATAACTCTTTTGCCTACTCCTGGCAGTTCTCAATCTTTCCTTAATCTGTGCAATCTTCTCGGTAGTCTCGTGAATGATCTCTGGTCATGTGAGTTGAGCATCCCCAACCTCATTCCAACAGACAGGAGACCTACACTTTCTATCATACAGAGCTTCAAATGGTGCGGCTTTAATACTTGCATGATAACTGCTGTTATAAGAAAACTCATCCAGTGGCAAATATTTATCCCACCCATTTCCAAAATCAATAACACACGCTCTTAACATGTTTTCTACGTTTGAATGGTCCTTTCACTCTGACCATCCGTCTGTGGATGATAAGCGGTGCTCATATCCAATTTAGTTCCTAGAGCACCTTGTTAGGACTGCCTCAGTCCAACATAATCGATACTGAAACACCATGTCTCGAAATAATCTCCTTCAAATACAAACGAGTAAACTTCTTCATTGAATATGTTTCCTTAATTGGCAAGAAAAGAGTTGACTTAGCGAGTCGGTAACAATCACCCAAATGGTATCATAACCACCCACAACTCTCGGTAACTTCGTAATAAAGTCCATCTTAATACCTTCCCACTTCCACTCGGAAATTTCAGGTCGCACCAAAAGTCCAAACGGTTTCTGATGTTCAGCTATAATCTTAGCACTGGTCAAACACTTAGCCACATACGTAGCCACATCAGCCTTCAAATGAGGCCACCAATACAGCTCCTTAAGATCATGATGCATCTTTCCTGAACCAGGATGAATAGAGTACCTAGACTTATGAGCCTTATCTAAAACAAGTTGTCGTAGGTCACCAAACTTCGGAACCCAAAGGCGTCCCGCAAAAATACCGAGTGCCATCGGTTCGTACATCTAACTGTTTACTCAAGCCTCGGACCTTCCCGTTACAAAATTCCCATCCTTCAAGGCTTCTTGTTGAGCTGCAAGAATCTGCCTTGCGAGGTTTGTTCGAATGGTCATATTTAAGGCTCTAAACCTACGAGGTTCAGCCCTTTCTTTACGACACAAGGCATCAGCCACAACATTGGCCTTACCCGGATGATATAAAAGTTCACAATCATAATCATTCAACGTCTCAATCCATCTGTGTTGTCTCATGTTCAGCTGTTTCTGATCGAGGATATGTTGAAGACTTTTGTGATCTGTGTACACAGTACTCTTAACCCCATACAAATAGCGTCTCCAAATCTTAAGTGCAAACACAACAGCTCCTAACACTAAATCATGGATTACGTAATTCTGCTCGTGAATCTTCAACTGACGTGACGCGTACGCAATAACTTTCTTTTGTTGCATCAAAACACAACCAAAGTCTTGACACGAAGCATCACAATAGATAACAAAATCATCATTACCCTCAGGTAGTGATAATATCGGTGCAGAAGTTAACTTCTTCTTCAGAGTTTGGAAAGCAGACTCTTGTTCACTCTTCCACTCGTACTTCTTCCCCTTATGCGTTAAAGCAGTCAGAGGTTTCGCTACTCGTGAAAAATCTTGAATGAACCTTCTATAATAGCCTGCTAATCCTAGAAACTGGCGAATCTGAGTAGGAGTTTTCGGAACTTCCCACTTTTCAATCGCCTCAATCTTAGCAGAATCAACTTGTATTCCCTATTTACTAACAATATGTCCGAGGAAATTGAACTTCTCTTAACCAGAAAGCACACTTAGAGAACTTAGCGTACAACTCTTCTTTCCTCAACAGATCAAGCACTAACTTTAAATGTTCTTCGCCCTTCATCTCTCTTAGAATAAATAAGGATGTGGTCGATGAAAACGGTAACGAATTTGTCCAGATAGGGTCTACACACACGGTTCATGAGGTCCATGAACACAACAGGTGCATTTGTCAATCTGAACGGCATAACAAGAAATTCAAAGTGACTATAACGGGTACAGAAAGCGGTTTTCGGAACATCAGATTCTTTAACACGCAACTGGTGAATAGCCTGAATGAAGATCGATCTCAGAATAAACGGACAAACCTTGAAGTTGATCGAACAGATCATCAATTCTCGGAAGAGGGTAACGGTTCTTAACTGTAAGCTTGTTCAACTCGCGATAATCACTATACCATCGGAACGAACCACCCTTCTTCTTAACAAACAAAACAGGAGCTCCCCAAGGGGACGATCTGGGATGAATGAAATGTAGTTGCAACAATGAGGGAAGAAATATATGAAGTAGTCACTTCGGTGGCATAGATATTTAAGGCAATTCTCTCGAAGGAGATAACGAGGATCATGGACTTCAAAGTAAATTTTGATTACATTTCCGAAAGGAAGACGTACGAAAGGTGTGATATTTCAACGAGAGTGAACTTCCTTGTACAATGAGCGAGGCAATCTAGGATTCATCCATATTCTTAAATTTATGTGCGGATGAAAAGAACGCGAATCATGGGTTATAAAGAATGGCCGACTCCAGGTTAGATGAATCTCCAAAAATAATTTCGTGCACCCTAAAGTATCGAATCCTAAGATTGATGTTTACGAGGGTGTTGCGGTTGACAGCGAAAATTGAGAGTAGAAACTCCTCAAACGGTCTAGAGTAATATATATCCATGATACCCATTATAACAACTGTTGGGGTAGAAACCCACCTAGCGCCTTTTCTACAATAAGGTGACCATCGAGGGTACCCCAGAAAATTGATTTATCGGTCCGTGTTTCGGCCATGTCCAACCATAAGAGATAAAATCTAATGAGCGCAAAGACTCTCCAACAAATTTACAAAGCCGGCCCCCCCCAAAGTGGTGTATGAGTTTCTATCAATGAACTTAATGGTAAGTTTCATCCTTAAACGGAGGATGAGGAGAACTGTGATCCAAACACTCGGTAGAGTAATGCGAACAGTTGATAAAATTAATCAAAGGAGTTTTGAAAAAGCTTGAAACGTCTGATGTAACCCCATAAATGGAACGAAGCTCTTAGTAAATTTAGAAGTATGTACAACGTGTACCATTTTACGTAAATCAATTTGAGTTAACTAAACAACTCAACAAGAGTGGTTTTTAAAATAATTTTGAAGGTATAATTTAGTGTATAATAGCCAAAATAGGTAAGGGTAAATTAGTCCATTTGAATTCATACGTACATATATGATTTTATAAATAGTATACATGACAAAATATTTCATTACTTCTATTCGCCCATAAATCTCGTGAGAACCGCCCAATTGCACAAATGTGTAAAATTTTTAATGAAAAGCAGGGTATCCGCATTACAGAGGTTACGAGTTGAAGTAAGATCGTTAAAGCTCGGGTGATGGACTTGAATCGTCTTGCGACATCTAATCAATAAATGCTACGAGGTCATGAAAACCAATGAGTTAAATATTGTTTTGACTATTATCAGGACATAAGTCCTTGGGCCAAAACTCTTCACGTGCGAAGCTGTCACTAACAAGAGAGTTATGAATGATAAAACATAGGGTAAGTAGTTCGGTTAAGACGAGTCTCTCGTATATCAACAAATAAGATAATGAGTATCTTCCTTACTCATGTAACAACGTTAGAATTTCCGAATGAGTGGTGTATAAATTTTCTCTGACTCGCTTTCTATTCCTCATGTCACAATATTGGGACTTTTTATGAATTAACGTAATATAATCACGTTGGCCTGACGCCATTATATTTCACTAACTCATAGTTCCATTCCAATATCACTACATAAGGTCAGGACACGTGGTCAACCTCGAATTTCAACACAATTTCCCTAAAATAATTTCTTAACAATGTGCTAAGGATAGCACAAGAGACAAAGACATCGAAAGTAATGAATAGGAGTAATGGTGACATGAAAATGTCTTCGAAGTACCAAGAATCTCTAAAAGTCAAGGATGACGTTTTTCGGTTCAAAAACCAAAGCACATAGGCACAACTGCACAATGGCATGTAATGTAACAAAAATGTTATATACCCAAACACAATAGCTGACATTGAAATGCCGAGCCTTTAGAAGTCAAGAATGACATCTCGCGTAATATAACTCAAACGTTATATACATAACCATAATAGATGACATAGAAATGCCAAGAATTTTAGAACACCTAATGTAACTCAAATGTTATATCAATAAACACAAATTATGACATAGAAATGTCGAGAATTTCAGAAGTCAAGAATGTCACCCCCCTCGGTTTCACTAACCGAGGTGTTCCCATAAGAGATGAACTCGCATGAGTCGGAGAATACGTTTAAATCGGAATGGGAGTTCCTCCCGGATTCAGAACATAATAGAAATGTATGTATGATAACAATATACATACCAACACGACACAAATAATCACATATAATAATATATAATAGGCCGGGCTGTAGACTAGACTCACTAATGCACCCTATTGACCCGGGTAACGACATCAATGCAGCCTAATTCCCTACAACCAGAGCTCTGATACCAACTGTGACGACTCCGTCAAAACACTTAACGGCTCCGTCACTTGGTCCCACAGCTTGATCGAAACTCTATATGAATTTAATAAAACAACCTTGCATTCTTTATTTAAAAATGATTTCCTATAAAGGAAATCTACTAAAATGTATAAGTTTAGAAAAACTATACAATAATACTTTAACTAAAAGTTGACCAAAACAAAGTCAACAAACAACCACTATTTAATGTAACAAAATAGAATGCAAGTTAATGTTTAACAAAAGCTGCCATCATAAATATGCAGACTCTCTAAGCACAGCGGAAGCAATCAATCATGAACCTGAGAATAAAACATGCGAGTAACTGTCAACAAAAATGTTGAGTGAATTATAGGTTTAATATTGCAAACAATATTTAATTTAAACAATAAAAATTTATGTTTGAAAACATAAAAGTCCTTTTTAAACCACCAAATTATATGCTAGAAAACATATAATAAAACATTATTCCATTTTCCGTGAGCCACCTGGTAACCACTTAACCCTTTATTTACCCTTGCCAAACACAATAAATAATATACACCGAACAAGTGTATCTACAACAAAATACGAAGTACTAAACATTCCGATTATAAATTGCTAGCGCGACTAGCTCGAAATGGGGTTGTCAAACCCGATAGATCTATCCATAGGATTCGCGTTCACCAGTAGAAACCAGTGATTACAATTACCAGATTAGGGAATATTTTTGTTCGACTCACAATGAATAATTTAAACCAACTTCCACTTGTGTCCAAAATATAAAATAAATTGCATGTATTCTCATCCCAAAAGATTTAAAATAGAAAAATGGGACTATAAC
Source organism: Rutidosis leptorrhynchoides (assembly GCF_046630445.1). NCBI lineage: Eukaryota > Viridiplantae > Streptophyta > Magnoliopsida > Asterales > Asteraceae > Rutidosis > Rutidosis leptorrhynchoides. Next base: position 447,893,558 of record NC_092336.1, read on the forward strand.
TCACCTTAATAGCAACTGAAGAAATCTCACAAACAAGCGAACAGCAAATAAAGTAAAGTGATCAAGAAAGATCACAACGCCGACCTATAAATAAAGCAGGCCGATATAAATAACTAACTTAGGTCAAGTCTTAGTATGATAGCTATTGTACATGTTGCAAGTAGGCATAGAATAACACTCGGCAAGCATCGGTTTGACTGGAACAGCATACGGACACACACTTTCTATTTTTAGAAAGTTTCTATTTTTAGCAGGTTTCCATTTTTGGAAAGTTTTCTATTTTAGGAAAGTTTCTATTTTTGGAAAGTTTCTATTTTTGGAAAGTTTCTATTTTTGGAAAGTTTCCAAATTTAGAAAGTTCTATTTTTAGAAAGTTTTGAAGTTAGGAAAGTTTCCTTATTTAGAAAGTCAACAGAAGTCAACTGAAAGTCAAAGTCAATCGAAAGTCAACTCAAAAGTCAACCTTGGTCAAACATAGTCAACATTAATTTGAAAAGTGTAAGTTATAATAATAACATAGGTTATAATGTTTATTAAAGTCAAAAGTGTATAATTATGTCTTAACATAAGTTTAATTAAATAAAAATGAATTATTAAAGTTTAGATAAGTTTAAATGATATAATTAATATAACATAAGTATTTAATTAATTAATTAAATATTAGTCATAATATAAGTATTATTAATTAATAATAAATTTTAAATCATATCATAAGTATTATTAATTAATAATGAATTATTAATCATATCATAAATTTCTAATTATACTTATTAAATCATAAGTATTTAATAATTAAATAATAACTAAGTCTTATAATAATTAAATAATTATTTAATCCTTATTATAAGTCCTATAATACTAATAATCTCATAATATAAGTTTAATACTTATCATAAGTATTTTTCATTAATAATAAAAGTATTATTAATCATAAGTTTAATTAAAATGTTAATTAAATCATAAGTCATAATTAAATGATATAATAAATATATATCATAAGTCTTAAATAATAATAATTACTTCTTATATCATAAGTAATTAATCAATAATGAAAATCATTATTTTTCTCATAAGTTTTAATATTTAACCATAAGTTTTAATCAAAAGTTCATCGGGTCGTATCTTGAGCCCCGGGTGTCGGTTTTCGGCGAGCCTTACATATATCTCCGCCTAAGCAAACCACCCGACACTTTGGTACACTCAAGAACACACCATGAACAGCCCACAAGTTGTGATATACAGTCAATACACTACTTGGAACTTCAATTCAATCAAAAACATGTTTTAGACGTAACGGGTGATTCGTGGCTCGGATTGAGATGACCCGAACATGAAAGTTCGCCCCACCATCAGTCGTAACACACTAACACACCCTAAAGTCACCAAATATGGTCACAAAGTCGGACCAAACCTGGTTCATACCAAAATCACATTTCAATCTTAACAAAATACCACTTTGATCGTAACTAGGGTTCCGGGAATCGAAACGACATGAATCCGGTGTCTAAAATTAATGTCTTGATGAGAGGAACTCATTTATATACTTTATTTTAACTTTTATATCAGTTACAAAGTCAGAAACACACGAAAAAGCTGCTGTCCAAATTATATCAAACCGAAAAATATGCAATCGAGTAATTCTACGAATACAATCAACATTACAACAACTAATAATCATCATACTAATAAAATATAATCAAAATACAGAAAAATAAAGAAAAATTAAAAATCTAGGGTTAGGGTTTATACCCTAATCAATAATCAAGTGATATAGACGCGTAGAGAACGATGAGAGGAATCCGTTTATGTTGAAAGCCCTAATTCTTAACCTTGATTTGATGATGAAATGGTGATGATGATGATGAAAGGGGACGTTCATGGGAGGAGAGGGAGGAAGGAGGTGAAAAAAATAAGATGATTAGGTTAGAAATGAGAGTAAGTAGTGAAGTTTAGAGTAATGGTCACTAGTTTGCAAGTTTGACAAAATACTCCCCTCCTTAAGGGATTTTCGGCCAAAAACTGAATGGGGTGGGCCCCATAGTGGCCCAATTTGATAAATGACAAAATCCTAGTGGCCCGAACGCCCGAACGAAACCCGAAACGCGAAAACGCCGCTACGCGATTAATTTTTCGAAGAGATAATAAGTACGCGACGAATAAAATATATAAACACTATATATAATCATATGACATCAAAATATCATATTTAAAATAATTAGGACTTAAAAATTCCAAAAGTTCGACCGTTGGTTTGAAAACCGAAAAGATTCGCCGGATAGAAATCCGCGACTCGTAGGAACGTATAATTTAAAATATGAATACAAATATTCATATAACACATAATAATTAATATATTATTACAAAAATAATAATATAGGTCATAGAAATGACGTGGCACGAATAACAATTAACGGTCGTTAAATAGTTAACGGTAAAAGATAACGGAAAAAGTAGGGTCGTTACAGTTTAGGCTTTAGATTTAAGATTTAGATTGAGTTTTTAACACGAACGGTTTAGAATTTAGGGTTTAGCGTTTGGTGTTTTGAGTTTATGGAATAAACCCAAAACACCAAACCCTAAACCCTAAACTCTAAATCGGGCTAAATTTTACTTCACAAAACATAAAAAAAAAACGTTAACATTCTTCACGAACAATATTATCTTAATATGTTATTTTTGTCAATAGTTTTCCCGCTAAAATAATAACATTCATCACGAAGTGTCTTTTTTAAATGTTCATATTCTCATCCAATGTATAATGTTCGTGAACAAAATTTTTTCAAAAAACGAAAAAAAAAATTACTTCCCCCCGCTTCCTCTCGATTGGTTACTTATCCATTGATCATGCCCATATATATATATATATATATATATATATATATATATATATATATATATATATATATATATATAGGCTGGTTCAAACGAGAATCAAGAAAATGTATAGAACTGCGAGAACCAATCTGGATCACAATTTTTTTTTTTCAATCTTAAAATATATATTTTTAATAAAAAGGTATATTTGTAAAACCTTCCAAAACGTTTAGTTTTCTGTTTGTAACTTACACAAATTTGTTATTTAGCTCCTCATTGAAGGAAACAAATATTTGTAGTTTTGAGATTTTAATTTCTAGAAAATGTAAATGTAAATGTTAATAACGTTTTCAAACTATTTCTTTTGAAAATAGTAAAAAAAAATAAATAAAAAAAATTCAATATTTCAATCGAAATTCATACTTATGAAATTAACGTTCGTATTTGCGTAGGTGGATAGGTGCATATGTTCATATGTGAAAAGTTAGAAAAATAGATGTTCATATCTATGAAATTTAATTAACTTTCGTATGTGCATAGGTGATGTTCATATGTGAACAATTAAAAAAATAGTTGAAATTTCTTAGGTAAAAGTAAAGTTTTATATGGTCATTTGTGAATAATTAATCATTTAGTTTCTATACTATTAAACATAAACAATTTGAGTTTACATACGTTAATGAAACAAACATATGAACAAACTAGTGAGACTATATATATATATTATATATTATATTAGTTATATAAAGGGTTAAAGACATGAAAGTATATTGAACTTTTATTTATATTTATATATTTATTTATTTAAAAGTTCTGGACAAGATTATTTTATTATGTATATTTATTTATTTAAAAGTTCAAACGAGAAAAACAAAAAAGGGTGCGGGGAAAGAGCCCCTCCATGCCCAGAAAAGATTTGTCCATGGTGCTGCCTAGGGATGACAATAGATACCCGATTCAGTGGATGTCCACCCGATCCACCTGATTATTTGTGGATATGGACGATCCAATTGAATATGGATACAGATATGGATGAACCGAAATTGATATAGTATAGGAGGGATTGTTAATCTACTAATGGATATGAGATAGATAGTTTGGTTGAAACAAGCTCTTCTACAAATCAGATGATGATTACCCTTCATGTAATAACATTGGGATTTTCAAACGAATGGCTTGGAAATTTTTTTTTATTCACTTTCTATTCCGTAAGTCATGATATTGAAATTTCTATGTGAATTACCATAATATAATCACGTTGGTCAAGCGTCATTATATTTCACTAATTCATATTTCCATTTCAATATCACTCCACAAGGTCAGGATACGTGATCAAACTTAGATAGTTGACGTTGAAATGTTGAGTCATGAGTGACATCCCTGTGAGTCAAAGAATACTTTGTATCACAATGGTGAGTCAGATCATTAAGATAACAGTCACATAGTAAATGATCCTTCAGAGTCGGGATCAGGCAAGATGATAAGGTTTTGGCTTGACATCTTTAGGAAAAGATACAGAATATCAGAAGAGGTTCTAAGGCAACACGCAAGTCTAATAGCAGGGAGAGTGTCTAAAGAACTTAGGCAATCAGTGAGCAATTAAGCAGGAAATGTTATAGTCCTAGAATTGCTAAGGCACCCTATCTAGCACATAAGGCACACATAAAATGCAATTCTGGTTCTCTATAACAACATGGCTCTGATATCAATCTGTCACACCCCCTAAATGGGACCGGGGGTCATATGTGACTAACCAATACCAAAACACAAGTGTAAAGCGAGAACGACTCTAAATGAGACGTTTTTATTAAAATCCAAAGTATTATAGCAGCGGAATTAAATTGTCATTACAAAAAGAAGCCAAAATGTAAATGTAATTGTTCTAATGCAATAACATAAATATAAAATGCGGACTCTATAGCAGCATAGTCCAAGTAGCAAGTAATCTTTTAGCAGTCATCACCTGAGACAAAACATGTTTAAAGTGTCAACCAAAAATGGTTGGTGAATTCATAGGTTTATCAATAATAACCAAGTTTTTAGACCACAAGATATAATTATAAAGTTTGATGTAGAGACATCCTTCAAAAGCAAGTGCTGAAGTTATGATATCGAACTAAACATAAGTTACCCTAAACACTTTATTCGTTCGTGTCGTTGAATCATTAACATGTATCCATTGACCAACGATCACCTGGATAGAGATGAAATGTCCCGTTCTTATTGATTAAAAACGTTCCATATTAATTGGTTTCGTTGTGAGGTTTTGACCTCTATATGAGACGTTTTTCAAAGACTGCATTCATTTTTAAAACAAACCATAACCTTTATTTCATAAATAAAGGTTTAAAAAGCTTTACGTAGATTATCAAATAATGATAATCTAAAATATCATGTTTACACACGACCATTACATAATGGTTTACAATACAAATATGTTACATCGAAATCAGTTTCTTGAATGCAGTTTTTACACAATATCATACAAACATGGACTCCAAATCTTGTCCTTATTTTAGTATGCAACAGCGGAAGCTCTTAATATTCACCTGAGAATAAACATGCTTTAAACGTCAACAAAAATGTTGGTGAGTTATAGGTTTAACCTATATATATCAAATCGTAACAATACACCACAAGATTTCATATTTCAATACACATCCCATACATAGAGATAAAAATCATTCATATGGTGAACACCTGGTAACCGACATTAACAAGATGCATATATAAGAATATCCCCATCATTCCGGGACACCCTTCGGATATGATATAAATTTTGAAGTACTAAAGCATCCGGTACTTTGGATGGGGTTTGTTAGGCCCAATAGATCTATCTTTAGGATTCGCGTCAATTAGGGTGTATGTTCCCTAATTCTTAGATTACCAGACTTAATAAAAAGGGGCATATTCGATTTCGATAATTCAACCATAGAATGTAGTTTCACGTACTTGTGTCTATTTTGTAAATCATTTATAAAACCTGCATGTATTCTCATCCCAAAATATTAGATTTTAAAAGTGGGACTATAACTCACTTTCACAGATTTTTACTTCGTCGAGAAGTAAGACTTGGCCACTGTTGATTCACGAACCTATAACAATATATATACATATATATTAAAGTATGTTCAAAATATATTTACAACACTTTTAATATATTTTGATGTTTTAAGTTTATTAAGTCAGCTGTCCTCGTTAGTAACCTACAACTAGTTGTCCACAGTTAGATGTACAGAAATAAATCGATAAATATTATCTTGAATCAATCCACGACCCAGTGTATACGTATCTCAGTATTGATCACAACTCAAACTATATATATTTTGGAATCAACCTCAACCCTGTATAGCTAACTCCAACATTCACATATAGAGTGTCTATGGTTGTTCCGAAATATATATAGATGTGTCGACATGATAGGTCGAAACATTGTATACGTGTCTATGGTATCTCAAGATTACATAATATACAATACAAGTTGATTAAGTTATGGTTGGAATAGATTTGTTACCAATTTTCACGTAGCTAAAATGAGAAAAATTATCCAATCTTGTTTTTACCCATAACTTCTTCATTTTAAATCCGTTTTGAGTGAATCAAATTGCTATGGTTTCATATTGAACTCTATTTTATGAATCTAAACAGAAAAAGTATAGGTTTATAGTCGGAAAAATAAGTTACAAGTCGTTTTTGTAAAGGTAGTCATTTCAGTCGAAAGAACGACGTCTAGATGACCATTTTAAAAAACATACTTCCACTTTGAGTTTAACCATAATTTTTGGATGTAGTTTCATGTTCATAATAAAAATCATTTTCTCAAAATAACAACTTTTAAATCAAAGTTTATCATAGTTTTTAATTAACTAACCCAAAACAGCCCGCGGTGTTACTACGACGGCGTAAATCCGGTTTTACGGTGTTTTTCGTGTTTCCAGGTTTTAAATCATTAAGTTAGCATATCATATAGATATAGAACATGTGTTTAGTTAATTTTAAAAGTCAAGTTAGAAGGATTAACTTTTGTTTGCGAACAAGTTTAGAATTAACTAAACTATGTTCTAGTGATTACGAGTTTAAACCTTCGAATAAGATAGTTTTATATATATGAATCGAATGATGTTATGAACATCATTACTAACTCAAGTTTAGTAGGTAAACCTACTGGAAGTGACAAGAAATGATCTAGCTTCAAAGGATCTTGGATGGCTTGAAAGTTCTTGAAGTAGGATCATGACACAAAAACAAGTTCAAGTAAGATTTTTACTCGAATTAAGATAGTTTATAGTTATAGAAATTGAATCAAAGTTTGAATATGAATATTACCTTGAATAAGAAAGATAACCTACTGTATATAACAAAGGTTTCTTGATCTTAGATGATTACTTGGAATGGATTAGAAAGCTTGGAAGTAAATTAGTAAACTTGAAGGGATTTTTGAAGTGTTCTTGAAGTGTTCTTCCTATGATGATTATAGCTTGATTCTTGAAGTGATTTTTGATGAATATGATGATTAACTACTGTAAAAATACGTTCATAATAGTGTGTGTGTGTTGAGAGAGAATTAGAAAGAGAATTGGAAGTGAAATGGAGTGAATGATGAGTGGTAATTGGTGAGTGGTGAGTGGGGTTAAAAGGAGTTCTAGTTAGTTGACTAGCTCATGGTAGAAGTTAAAATTGATTAGTCATACATGACATAATCAAGAGTGGAATCCCATGCTAGTTCCTATTGGTATATACCCATAGTAAGTACGTTTTGAAGCTGTGTATAATACGGGTAAGAATACGACTAGAATTCTTGATGAAAGAAAAGAATGGGAAAGTATTTGTAACCATTTTTGTTAAGTATGAGTGTTTTGATATATGTCTTGAAGTCTTCCAAAAGTATTTTAATACATCTAAATACACTACATGTATATACATTTTAACTGAGTCGTTAAGTCATCGTTAGTCGTTACATGTAAGTGTTGTTTTGAAACCTTTAAGTTAACGATCTCAATTAATGTTGTTAACCCATTGTTTATTATATCTAATGAGATGTTAAATTATTATATTATCATGATATTATGATATATTAATATATCTTAATATGATATATATACATTTAAATGTCGTTACAACGATAATCGTTACATATATGTCTCGTTTCGAAATCCTTAAGTTAGTAGTCTTGTTTATATGTATATAACTCATTGTTAATATACTTATGGAGATACTTACTTATCATAATCTCATGTTAACCATATGTATATCCATATATATATCGTCATGTCGTTTTTACAAGTTTTAACGTTCGTGAATCGCCGGTCAACTTGGGTGGTCAATTGTCTATATGAAACATATTTCAATTAATCAAGTCTTAACAAGTTTGATTGCTTAACATGTTGGAAACATTTAATTATGTAAATATCAATCTCATTTAATATATATAAACATGGAAAAGTTCGGGTCACTACAGTACCTACCCGTTAAATAAATTTCGTCCCGAAATTTTAAGCTGTTGAAGGTGTTGACGAATCTTCTGGAAATAGATGCGGGTATTTCTTCTTCATCTGATCTTCACGCTCCCAGGTGAACTCGGGTCCTCTACGAGCATTCCATCGAACCTTAACAATTGGTATCTTGTTTTGATTAAGTCTTTTAACCTCACGATCCATTATTTCGACGGGTTCTTAGATGAATTGGAGTTTTTCGTTGATTTGGATTTCATCTAACGGAATAGTGAGATCTTCTTTAGCAAAACATTTCTTCAAATTCAAGACGTGGAAAGTGTTATGTACAGCCGCGAGTTGTTGAGGTAACTCAAGTCGGTAAGCTACTGATCCGACACGATCAATAATCTTGAATGGTCCAATATACCTTGGATTTAATTTCCCTCGCTTACCAAATCGAGCAACGCCTTTCCAAGGTGCAACTTTAAGCATGACCATCTCTTCAATTTTAAATTCTATATCTTTTCTTTTAATGTCAGCGTAGCTCTTTTGTCGACTTTGGGCGGTTTTCAACCGTTGTTGAATTTGGATGATCTTCTCGGTAGTTTCTTGTATAGTCTCCGGACCCGTAATCTGTCTATCCCCCACTTCACTCCAACAAATCGGAGACCTGCACTTTCTACCATAAAGTACTTCAAACGGTTCCATCTCAATGCTTGAATGGTAGCTGTTGTTGTAGGAAAATTCTGCTAACGGTAGATGTCGATCCCAACTGTTTCCGAAATCAATAACACATGCTCGTAGCATATCTTCAAGCGTTTGTATCGTCCTTTCGCTCTGCCCATCAATTTGTGGATGATAGGCAGTACTCATGTCTAGACGAGTTCCTAATGCTTGCTGTAATGTCTGCCAGAATCTTGAAATAAATCTGCCATCCCTATCAGAGATAATAGAGATTGGTATTCCATGTCTGGAGACGACTTCCTTCAAATACAGTCATGCTAACTTCTCCATCTTGTCATTTTCTCTTATTTGCAGGAAGTGTGCTGATTTGGTGAGACGATCAACTATTACCCAAATAGTATCAAAACCACTTGCAGTCCTTGGCAATTTAGTGATGAAATCCATGGTAATGTTTTCCCATTTCCATTCTGGGATTTCGGGTTGTTGAAGTAGACCTGATGGTTTCTGATGCTCAGCTTTGACCTTAGAACACGTCAAACATTCTCCTACATATTTAGCAACATCGGCTTTCATACCCGGCCACCAAAAATGTTTCTTGAGATCCTTGTACATCTTCCCCGTTCCAGGATGTATTGAGTATCTGGTTTTATGAGCTTCTCTAAGTACCATTTCTCTCATATCTCCAAATTTTGGTACCCAAATCCTTTCAGCCCTATACCGGGTTCCGTCTTCCCGAATATTAAGATGCTGCTCCGATCCTTTGGGTATTTCATCCTTTAAATTTCCTTCTTTTAAAACTCCTTATTGCGCCTCCTTTATTTGAGTAGTAAGGTTATTATGAATCATTATATTCATAGATTTTACTCGAATGGGTTCTCTGTCCTTCCTGCTCAAGGCATCGGCTACCACATTTGCCTTCCCCGGGTGGTAACGAATCTCAAAATCGTAATCATTCAACAATTCAATCCACCTACGCTGCCTCATATTCAGTTGTTTCTGATTAAATATGTGTTGAAGACTTTTGTGGTCGGTATATATAATACTTTTGACCCCATATTAGTAGTTCCTCCAAGTCTTTAATGCAAAAAAAACCGCGCCTAATTCCAAATCATGCATCGTATAATTTTGCTCGTGAATCTTCAATTGTCTAGACGCATAAGCAATCACCTTCGTTCGTTGCATTAATACACAACCGAGACCTTGCTTTGATGCGTCACAATAAATCACAAAATCATCATTCCCTTCAGGCAATGACAATATAGGTGCCGTAGTTAGCGTTTTCTTCAATAACTGAAACGCTTTCTCTTGTTCATCCTTCCATTCAAATTTCTCCCCTTTATGCGTTAATGCAGTCAAGGGTTTTGCTATTCTGGAAAAGTCTTGGATGAACCTTCTGTAGTAACCAGCTAGTCCTAAAAACTGGCGTATGTGTTTCGGAGTTTTCGAGGTTTTCCACTTTTCAACAGTTTCTATCTTTGCCAGATCCACCTTAATACCTTTTTTGTTCACTATGTGACCGAGGAATTGAACTTCTTCCAACCAAAATGCACACTTTGAAAATTTAGCGTACAATTCTTCCTTCCTCAATACTTCTAACACCTTTCTCAAATGTTCACCGTGTTCTTGGTCATTCTTTGAGTAAATAAGTATGTCATCAATGAAAACAATGACAAAATTGTCAAGGTATGGTCCACACACTCTGTTCATAAGGTCCATGAACACAGCTGGTGCATTAGTTAAACCAAATGGCATGACCATAAACTCGTAATGACCGTAACGTGTTCTGAAAGCAGTCTTTGGAATATCATCTTCTTTCACCCGCATTTGATGATACCCGGAACGTAAGTCAATCTTTGAATAAACAGACGAGCCTTGTAGTTGATCAAATAAGTCGTCGATTCTCGGTAGTGGGTAGCGGTTCTTGATGGTAAGTTTGTTCAACTCTCGGTAGTCGATACACAACCTGAATGTACCATCTTTCTTCTTGACAAACAAAACAGGAGCTCCCCACGGTGATGTGCTTGGTCGAATGAAACCATGCTCTAAAAGTTCTTGTAATTGGCTTTGCAGTTCTTTCATCTCGCTGGGTGCGAGTCTGTAAGGAGCACGAGCTATTGGTGCAGCTCCTGGTACAATATCTATTTGAAATTCAACGGATCGATGTGGGGGTAATCCCGGTAATTCTTTCGGAAATACATCGGGAAATTCTTTTGCGAAGGGAACATCATTGATGCTCTTTTCTTCAGTTTGTACTTTCTCGACGTGTGCTAGAACGGCATAGCAACCTTTTCTTATTAGTTTTTGTGCCTTCAAATTACTAATAAGATGTAGCTTCGTGTTGCCCTTTTCTCCGTACACCATTAAGGGTTTTCCTTTTTCTCGTATAATGCGAATTGCATTTTTGTAACAAAAGATCTCTGCTTTCACTTCTTTCAACCAGTCCATACCAATTATCACATCAAAACTCCCTAACTCTACTGGTATCAAGTCAATCTTAAATGTTTGGCTAACCAGTTTAATTTCTCGATTCCGACATATATTATCTGCTGAAATTAATTTACCATTTGCTAATTCGAGTAAAAATTTACTATCCAAAGGCGTCAATGGACAACTTAATTTAGCACAAAAATCTCTACTCATATAGCTTCTATCCGCACCCGAATCAAATAAAACGTAAGCAGATTTATTGTCAATAAGAAACGTACCCGTAACAAGCTCCGGGTCTTCCTGTGCCTCTGCCGCATTAATATTGAAAACTCTTCCGCGGCCTTGTCCATTCGTGTTCTCCTGGTTCGGGCAATTTCTAATAATGTGGCCCGGTTTTCCACATTTATAACAAACTACATTGGCATAACTTGCTCCGACACTACTTGCTCCGCCATTACTCGTTTCGACACCATTTGTTCCTTTCGTTCTATTAACCCCTGGTCCGTAGACCTCACACTTCGCCACGCTATGACCATTTCTTTTACACTTGTTGCAAAATTTGGTGCAGAACCCCGAGTGATACTTTTCACACCTTTGGCATAGCTGCTTCTGATTGTTGTTGTTGTTGCTGCGGTTATTATTGTTGTTGGGATGATTGTTGTAGTTGCTGTTGTTGTTGTTGTTGTTGTTGTTGTTGTTGTTGTTGTTGTTGGGCCATTTGTTGTAGTTGCGATTGATGTTGCGATTGTTGGGATAATTGTTGCGATTATTGTTGTAATTGCTGTTGTTGTTGTATTGCTGATTCTTATCACCATTTTCCTCCAACTTTCTTTTGACTTGCTTCACATTGGCCTCTTCAGCAGTCTGTTCTTTAATTCTTTCTTCAATCTGGTTCACTAGTTTGAGAGCCATTCTACATGCCTGTTGTATGGAGGCGGGCTCGTGTGAACTTATATCTTCTTGGATTCTTTCCGGTAATCCTTTCACAAACGCGTCGATCTTCTCTTCCTCATCTTCGAATGCTCCCGGACACAATAGGCGTAATTTTGTGAATTGTCTTTCGTACGTGGTAATATCAAATCCTTGGGTTCGTAACCCTCTAAGTTCTGTATTGAGCTTATTGACCTCGGTTCTGGGACGGTACTTCTCGTTCATCAAGTGCTTGAATGCTGACCACGGTAGTGCGTACGTATCGTCTTGTCCCACTTGCTCTAGATAGGTATTCCACCATGTTAACGCAGAACCTGTGAAGGTATGCGTAGCGTACTTTACTTTGTCCTCTTCAGTACACTTACTTATGGCAAACACTGATTCGACCTTCTCGGTCCACCGTTTCAATCTGATCGGTCCTTCGGTTCCATCAAATTCCAAAGGTTTGCAGGCAGTGAATTCTTTGTAGGTGCATCCTACACGATTTCCTGTACTGCTAGATCCAAGGTTATTGTTGGTATGTAGCGCAGCCTGTACTGCGGCTATGTTTGAAGCTAGAAAAGTACGGAATTCCTCTTCATTCATATTCACGGTGTGTCGAGTAGTCGGTGCCATTTCCTTCAAAATAGTCAAATGGAACAAGTTAATCATACAGAATATTAAGAGTAGTTAATAGTATTTCGTAGCATAATATGAACTCATTTATAAAAGCTTTTTCTTCATATTAGCGTTTTATAAGTTTAAATTCGGGTAGTACCTACCCGTTAAGTTCATACTTAGTAGCTAATATACAATTCAACTACTACAATTCTATATGAAAAACTGATTATAATAATATTTCGCGTTCAAACTTTTACACAATATTTTACAAACTTACAATACCGCTTATTTTACATATAGCATGAAATATAGCACACAATAAATTTGATACAAGATGGTTGTGAAGATAATTCTAGCTAGTACACAAGTTGTTCAGCAAAGGCAATAAAGACACGTAATTCATACGTCCAGAAACAAGTCATGCATTCTGGTTTTACTAGGATTACTTCCCATCCTTGGTCTTGTGGAACATAACCGTTATGGCCATTGATAAGACAGCGTGTTGTAACGTCGTCAAAGGGACGAGGGTTACGTAATGTCCAACAGTCCCGTAACAATCTAAAAACCTCATTTCTTACCCCAATTACTGACTCCGTCACTTGTGGGAACGTTTTGTTTAATAGTTGTAGCCCGATGTTCTTGTTCTCACTTTGGTGAGAAGCGAACATTACTAATCCGTAAGCATAACATGCTTCTTTATGTTGCATGTTAGCCGCTTTTTCTAAATCACGAAGTCCAATATTCGGATATATTGAGTCAAAATAATTTCTTAACCCATTGCGTAAAATAGCATTTGGGTTCCCCGCAATATATGCGTCAAAGTAAACACATCGTAACTTATGGATTTCCCAATGTGATATCCCCCATCTTTCGAACGAAAGCCTTTTATAAACCAAGGCATTCTTGGAACGTTCTTCGAATGTCTTACAAACTGATCTCGCCTTAAATAGTTGTGCCGAAGAATTTTGACCAACTCTAGACAAGATTTCATCAATCATGTCTCCGGGTAGGTCTCTTAAAATATTGGGTTGTCTATCCATTTTGTGTTTTTATACTGTAAAATAGACAAGAGTTAGATTCATAAAAAAAAATACTTATTAATACAAGCAATTTTTACATATATTATAAAGCATAAGCACACTATATTACATATATTACACCACACGAATACAACTATCTTATTCCGACTCGCTTGTTTCTTCTTCTCCGGTTTTGGTTCGTTTTGCCAAGTTTCTAGGGATATATGATGTTCCCCTAATACGAGCCGTCGTTTTCCACATTGGTTTAGAAAAACCTGGTGGTTTAGAGGTTCCCGGGTCATTGTTACAACTTAAGGACTTCGGGGGTTGACGATACATATAAAGTTCATCGGGGTTGGAATTAGATTTCTCTATTTTTATGCCCTTTCCCTTATTATTTTCTTTTGCCTTTTTAAATTCAGTTGGGGTAATTTCTATAACATCATCGAAATTCTCGTCGGAATCCGATTCATCGGAGAATTGGTAATCCTCCCAATATTTTACTTCCTTGACGGAAACACCATTGACCATAATTAACCTTGGTCGGTTGGTTGAGGATTTTCTTTTACTTAACTGTTTTATTATTTCCCCCACCGGTTCTATTTTTTCATCCGGTTCTGATTCTTCTTCCGGTTCCGATTCTTCTTCTGGTTCCGACTCTTCTTCCGGTTCCTCTTCGGGAACTTGTGAATCAGTCCACGAATCATTCCAATTTACATTTGACTCTTCATTATTATTAGGTGAGTCAATGGGACTTGTTCTAGAGGTAGACATCTATCACATAATATCAAACGCGTTAAGAGATTAATATATCACATAATATTCACATGTTAAAAATATATAGTTTCCAACAAAATTTGTTAAGCAATCATTTTTCAAGTAAACACGGTCGAAGTCCAGACTCATTAATGCATCCTAACAAACTCGATAAGACACACTAATGCAAAATTCTTTTTCTCTAAGACCAACGCTTGGATACCAACTGAAATGTCCCGTTCTTATTGATTAAAAACGTTCCATATTAATTGGTTTCGTTGCGAGGTTTTGACCTCTATATGAGACGTTTTTCAAAGACTGCATTCATTTTTAAAACAAACCATAACCTTTATTTCATAAATAAAGGTATAAAAAGCTTTACGTAGATTATCAAATAATGATAATCTAAAGTATCCTGTTTACACACGACCATTACATAATGGTTTACAATACAAATATGTTACATCGAAATCAGTTTCTTGAATGCAGTTTTTACACAATATCATACAAACATGGACTCCAAATCTTGTCCTTATTTTAGTATGCAATAGCGGAAGCTCTTAATATTCACCTGAGAATAAACATGCTTTAAACGTCAACAAAAATGTTGGTGAGTTATAGGTTTAACCTATATATATCAAATCGTAACAATAGACCACAAGATTTCATATTTCAATACACATCCCATACATAGAGATAAAAATCATTCATATGGTAAACACCTGGTAACCGACCTTAACAAGATGCATATATAAGAATATCCCAATCATTCCGGGACACCCTTCGGATATGATATAAATTTTGAAGTACTAAAGCATCCGGTACTTTGGATGGGGTTTGTTAGGCCCAATAGATCTATCTTTAGGATTCGCGTCAATTAGGGTGTATGTTCCCTAATTCTTAGATTACCAGACTTAATAAAAAGGGGCATATTCGATTTCGATAATTCAACCATAGAATGTAGTTTCACGTACTTGTGTCTATTTTGTAAATCATTTATAAAACCTGCATGTATTCTCATCCCAAAATATTAGATTTTAAAAGTGGGACTATAACTCACTTTCACAGATTTTTACTTCGTCGAGAAGTAAGACTTGGCCACTGTTGATTCACGAACCTATAACAATATATACATATATATTAAAGTATGTTCAAAATATATTTACAACACTTTTAATATATTTTGATGTTTTAAGTTTATTAAGTCAGCTGTCCTCGTTAGTAACCTACAACTAGTTGTCCACAGTTAGATGTACAGAAATAAATCGATAAATATTATCTTGAATCAATCCACGACCCAGTGTATACGTATCTCAGTATTGATCACAACTCAAACTATATATATTTTGGAATCAACCTCAACCCTGTATAGCTAACTCCAACATTCACATATAGAGTGTCTATGGTTGTTCCGAAATATATATAGATGTGTCGACATGATAGGTCGAAACATTGTATACGTGTCTATGGTATCTCAAGATTACATAATATACAATACAAGTTGATTAAGTTATGGTTGGAATAGATTTGTTACCAATTTTCACGTAGCTAAAATGAGAAAAATTATCCAATCTTGTTTTTACCCATAACTTCTTCATTTTAAATCCGTTTTGAGTGAATCAAATTGCTATGGTTTCATATTGAACTCTATTTTATGAATCTAAACAGAAAAAGTATAGGTTTATAGTCGGAAAAATAAGTTACAAGTCGTTTTTGTAAAGGTAGTCATTTCAGTCGAAAGAACGACGTCTAGATGACCATTTTAAAAAACATACTTCCACTTTGAGTTTAACCATAATTTTTGGATGTAGTTTCATGTTCATAATAAAAATCATTTTCTCAAAATAACAACTTTTAAATCAAAGTTTATCATAGTTTTTAATTAACTAACCCAAAACAGCCCGCGGTGTTACTACGACGGCGTAAATCCGGTTTTACGGTGTTTTTCGTGTTTCCAGGTTTTAAATCATTAAGTTAGCATATCATATAGATATAGAACATGTGTTTAGTTAATTTTAAAAGTCAAGTTAGAAGGATTAACTTTTGTTTGCGAACAAGTTTAGAATTAACTAAACTATGTTCTAGTGATTACGAGTTTAAACCTTCGAATAAGATAGTTTTATATATATGAATCGAATGATGTTATGAATATCATTACTAACTCAAGTTTAGTAGGTAAACCTACTGGAAGTGACAAGAAATGATCTAGCTTCAAAGGATCTTGGATGGCTTGAAAGTTCTTGAAGTAGGATCATGACACAAAAACAAGTTCAAGTAAGATTTTTACTCGAATTAAGATAGTTTATAGTTATAGAAATTGAATCAAAGTTTGAATATGAATATTACCTTGAATAAGAAAGATAACCTACTGTATATAACAAAGGTTTCTTGATCTTAGATGATTACTTGGAATGGATTAGAAAGCTTGGAAGTAAATTAGTAAACTTGAAGGGATTTTTGAAGTGTTCTTGAAGTGTTCTTCCTATGATGATTATAGCTTGATTCTTGAAGTGATTTTTGATGAATATGATGATTAACTACTGGAAAAATACGTTCATAATAGTGTGTGTGTGTTGAGAGAGAATTAGAAAGAGAATTGGAAGTGAAATGGAGTGAATGATGAGTGGTAATTGGTGAGTGGTGAGTGGGGTTAAAAGGAGTTCTAGTTAGTTGACTAGCTCATGGTAGAAGTTAAAATTGATTAGTCATACATGACATAATCAAGAGTGGAATCCCATGCTAGTTCCTATTGGTATATACCCATAGTAAGTACGTTTTGAAGCTGTGTATAATACGGGTAAGAATACGACTAGAATTCTTGATGAAAGAAAAGAATGGGAAAGTATTTGTAACCATTTTTGTTAAGTATGAGTGTTTTGATATATGTCTTGAAGTCTTCCAAAAGTATTTTAATACATCTAAATACACTACATGTATATACATTTTAACTGAGTCGTTAAGTCATCGTTAGTCGTTACATGTAAGTGTTGTTTTGAAACCTTTAAGTTAACGATCTCAATTAATGTTGTTAACCCATTGTTTATTATATCTAATGAGATGTTAAATTATTATATTATCATGATATTATGATATATTAATATATCTTAATATGATATATATACATTTAAATGTCGTTACAACGATAATCGTTACATATATGTCTCGTTTCGAAATCCTTAAGTTAGTAGTCTTGTTTATATGTATATAACTCATTGTTAATATAATTATGGAGATACTTACTTATCATAATCTCATGTTAACCATATGTATATCTATATATATATCGTCATGTCATTTTTACAAGTTTTAACGTTCGTGAATTGCCGGTCAACTTGGGTGGTCAATTGTCTATATGAAACATATTTCAATTAATCAAGTCTTAACAAGTTTGATTGCTTAACATGTTGGAAACATTTAATCATGTAAATATCAATCTCAATTAATATATATAAACATGGAAAAGTTCGGGTCACTACAAGAGACGTCGCTCTCAGTAGGCCTACTCACATTAACTAAGTTTGCGTTCACAAAGCAATTAACGATATCATGGTAGGGATTTAGCATGAAACATAACATTGCAGCACAGTTAAACAGTTTAGAGTACTTGTGTCTAAGCGTAAAACAGTTTTAAAACTAAGCATGTGTCTCACCCCAAGGTTTGTAAACAGTTAAGAAATAGTAAAAATGGGGCTATGAAGTTCACCTTAGTAGCAAGTAAATTATTCCACGCAAAGGAGAATGAAGAAAGTATGTAACCGGAGATCTCAACCTAGAGATATAACGTTTGGTTAGTTAATGTCTAACAGACATAAAGTATGTTTATTAATATAGCAACTATATTAACAGTGACGGTTCACGAGAAAAGTTCCTAATTCTCAAAAGTTTCTATTTTCGGAAACTTACTATTTATGGAAAGCTTCCACTTATAGTAAGTTTCTAGTTTTAGTAAGTTCGGGATATAGTCCTTCACAAAGACGTTGCACAACCTTGCCCGAACTTCGTTGCTATCAAGTAAGTCAGGGATGACCAGATGTAACCGGGGCTCAGGACTCTTGATCAGAAACTAAGTCATGACATTCGAGATCCACAAGCTTATCCCATAAATGGCAACCTAGACATCATCCTCTTATGACCGTAAGTAGCTGTGAAATTCGTATAAGTCATACGTTATCGATATCATTATAGTTTTCACGTTTTATATGCGTATAGGAATACGACACACTTAATATTATTTATGTGTTATTATACTTTATAGTTTCAATAATTAGTATAGTATAATAATTTAATTAAATTAAAATGTTTTTGTATAATAGTTTGTATGTTTTATTATCATTATATATTTATCACTTTTATTAAATCCTAAAGTCTTATCACTTTGATTATTATTTTATTATATTTTAAGTAACCTAGATAAGTTCTAAGTCTTTAATCCTTTATCTTATTTAATTAGTAACTTGTGTGTTTTCAAACTTAACAATATTACTTTATCATTATCTTTAAATAATTTAGATAAGTTTTAACTCTTTTAAATTTTTCCAACTACTATCTTATCCCTTATCTATTCTAAATTGTAGCCTTATTAATTTAAAATCATCATTATCATCTCATCGTAATATCATATTAATATCTTAATCATAATACCTTCGTCATCGTAATCATTATCTTAACATGATACATATAACATAACTTTTAATCATATTTTCATGTTACTAATTTATACTATCATGATTAAAGTTTTAACTTCAATGTCTTACATTTATCATAATCATCATACTAATCATACTTAACTTTTAAAAACCATTATGTTAACTTAATCATAACATAATACATATATCTTAATATTCAATCATACAAATTATTTTTATATGTGTATTTATGATTCATATATATTTATATGTATACATATACACACGCATACATAATACATGTTGTACACCCTGATTTTTTTTTAAATCACAGCGGAAGACAGAATTTACATAAATACCCTTAGTTAATTACAAACATGATCATCACAAATCATTAGTTAGTTACTTAATTACAAACCACCGGTGTTACGTTAAACAACTAGTTACATATTTATAAAAGTTAAGACATCAGAGTTCGTCTTGTCAAACATATCTTCAGCCCAACTCTCGTCCCTACTAGTACTAAAATCCAAAACCTGTAAGGGAGGAGGTGAGGAGTTAGCACTAGGCTAAGTGAATGGAACTATCAAAAGGTCTAATATACAGTACCAACTTGTACTCCCATAGCAACAACTTTATACAACTACATACAACATACAACAACTGGCAACTATGCTCCAACTAGAGGACCGGCAGCTTGTACGGGCACACGACCACTTGCTGATCAGTCTAGCATCTACCGATAGTCCTTACTACTGAATCCCCAGTATAGTCATCCACACGCAGGTGATGCGTCGTTCAACACTATACTCAACAAACAGTAGCCAACTGGACCCAACCACAACTAGGTTGACCTCTCTGAGCTGAACCTAATAGATCAAGGTTCCAACTACAACAACAACTTGTACACATACAATCAGTCAACTACTACTACTACAACAGGCAACTAATACTACTAAAAGCATGGCAACCCTAACTACGATCAACTGTACAACATAACTACTAAACATGGCAACTAACAACAATATAAATATAGTAGCGTAACTTGCTACTCTATACTACACCAAGTGATAATCCCACTCACTGATTACCAGCAACAGAAGGCACTCAGAATTCTAATCTTACTGAGCCTTCTCTTCGTCCTTATCACCTGAGAATAGACATAACACAGTCAGTAATCGTGTCTTGATAACAACCCAACAACCAGATAACAACACAACAACACCAAAACTAACACTTAATCACTTTATAACTGGTCTGCCAACCGTACGAGTAACACCATCACACGCACGTTTGATAACATTCACTCGTACGGTTAAGGTAGTCAACCGTGTGGTGAACTGTGCAAGTGAGTGGTGATGGGAACTTATGTTTTGATTGTGATGATACGTACGATTGAGATGTGACTCATGCGAGTCACTGGTCACTCGTGTGGTGAATCGAACAGATCAGGTGAGTCACTGTAGGATGTTTGGTCATAGACTAAATGTACGAGTGAGTTAAATTTGATCTAGCTTTTTAAAAGTTTACCATTGAAAATTACTCTTCAATACGATTCCAACGATATTTTATTCATCAAAAACGGAGTTACAGTTTGAAAGTTACGCCCTTTTCAATTTTACCAAAAGCTGACCAGTGCTCAACCGCGTGTCTGAGACCTCAAATGTACGGTTGAGCCCTCAACTACATGGTTGAGCCCTCAAACACGTGCTCAACCGCGTGGTTGTGCCCTCAAACGCGTGGGAGCTGTAGAACAGCTCCAACTCGCTATTTTCGCGTTTTTTGACCCCAAATCATGATTTTTGCTCAATCTGATCATGAAACCACTTCAAAAACATCATATAACAACTGTAGAACATATATCTAACATCAGTTAAGCATAACAAACACATAATCATAAGATTTAAGCATCAAAACCATACTTTTACTCAAGAACATAAAAACCCAATTTCTAACAATCAAAGCATGGATTCAACAAGACAAACCTAAGATGATGCTCACAATTGTAGCGACCCGACAAAATCGTCATTGACAGCGCCATCTACTTAGGTCCCGTCACGTGGTCAAAAGTCTTTAAAATAACTTTTGACCAAAGATATGTCGCATTCATTTCAAAAGTAAGAGTGTTTCAAAGTTTACAAGAATAGTTCAACCAAAAGTTACGTTACTAAGTTATAAGTACAATTGAAACCTATGCGACACAATTTTAGATAAAGTCAAAAGACGCTCCACGTATGCATGTATACTCAACATCCAAGCAAGTATCAAAAGTAATGAGCGGAAGCATGTATCACAAAAAGTTCAAGGACCTGAGAAAAACATAGAAATCTGTCAACGAAAATGTTGGTGAAATAATAGGTTTAAGTAATTAAGTACAAATGAACCACAAGATTTATATCATTGAAATAATAGTTATCCATTCCAAAAATTGTTATCACGAGCACCCAGTTATCAAGGCTTAACTTTCCATCCATAGAACCCCATCACAATAGTGTTAGAACATACACTGTTGCTCGAAAATATATTTCATCCGAAGTATCGGTAGCGAACCGTCCGAATGAGGTTTTGTCAAACCCATATGGATCCATACAACATAAGTTCTCGCTTACACCCGGCAAGTGTAACTAATGATAATAGAATTGAGGATTTTGTTCTAACTCGTATGTAGAATGTTTGTTTTCCTGTACTTGTGTTCACTTAGTAAAAAGAAACGTTTATGTTTTCTCATCCCAAATGTAAGTTCAAAAGAGTAAAAGTGGGACTATGATCTCACCTTGAGTGCACGTATGTAAAAGTACTTCAACAAGTAAACGTGTGCAAGAACAAACGCTAGTCTTGACCTAAACAAATAGGTTTGTATCAATATCGGTAAACACGGTCGGTCAAAGTGTTCAATTAGTCCTATGGCTCGTTACGACTCGATTACTATAGCTTGTGAGTCAAGTTGTCACGTTTCATGCAAGATACAAATATAAAAGCATGTTAGAACGATTGCACAAACATTTGGTTAAGTTTGATTAAAAGTCAACTTGGGTCGGGTCAAAGTCAACGAAAAAGTCAACACGTTCGGGTCGGGTCTCGAACTATTTTTCTGAGGTTTTTAATCATATATGAGCATGTTAGAACAAGTTACATGTGAATCGGAGGTGCGTAGTATAGCAAACATTTTTCGTAAAAATGGCAAACCAAAACAGTCCCTGGCAGTGCATCTGGACGGCGTCCAGATTTGCTGGACGGCGTCCAGCATTGAAGGACTGGACGGCGTCTAGTATTGAAGGACTGGACGGCGTCCAAGAATCTGGACGGCGTCCAAATCAGTATCCAGTTCCTGTTTTGCTGCAAC
The DNA here is from genome assembly GCF_046630445.1 of Rutidosis leptorrhynchoides. Classification (NCBI taxonomy): domain Eukaryota; kingdom Viridiplantae; phylum Streptophyta; class Magnoliopsida; order Asterales; family Asteraceae; genus Rutidosis; species Rutidosis leptorrhynchoides. The sequence continues at coordinate 447,916,188 of NC_092336.1, forward strand.
ACACAAATGCACGAACCAAAACTCAAACAATCTCAATTTATGACCCTTAAACAACCAAAACATGTATCTTATATCATCGGAAAGGTATTTTGACGAGGAAAACAACTAAGCATATTTCATCAATCAATCTACCACTTACAACAACTAAAATCACATTGAATGCTCAACATTTATTACATTCAAGTTCATAAATGCGGTTTGGTGATTCGGGAACTTACTACCTACATACAATACGCCATTTCGTAGGTAATCAAGCATACAATCCAACTAAATACTTACCAACAATAATTCATGGCATTCAATGCATCAAATGTTCACATTTAGTTCTATCAAACCCTAACCAACATCACCAAAATCAATAATCAAGTTTATGAAGTTTTCTAAAGCAACCTACACATCAAATTGAAGCTAGTGATACTAGTAACACAATTAAAACATGAACTTTTAATATCTAACAACTTTTAAGCAACTAAATCTCAAAAACAACACACCAAAATTGAAGTTCATGCTAGTTACTTCAAAACAACAAGATCGAGCATACAAATCACATATTCATGTTAGACTTGAGCCATAGACACTAATTAACACTTTTATAAGTTAAAAACATCAAGAACACAAAATCTAGTGATTTTAGAATACCCAAATGTAATGAAATCGGTATGGAATCGAAGAGGAAGATGCAAGGATTCCAAATATGCAATTTGTTTTGCAAAACACTTGCTAGATTGGATTTAGATGATGATTCTTTGGATTTGAGTTTGAGAGAAAAATGTTGAAGTAGTAAAAGAGAAAGAGATGGATGAATGGATGAGAGTGAATGTTGACCACTTTGACCTAGTAACATCTTTGGTCATTTGGCAAGTCTAGTCCCTCAAGTTTCATTCGGGTGCGTGAATTACCTAAACGAGATAATTTAAAACGCGTATCAATGAGAGATGTTATAAATATATAACGGACTTTAAAATGATTAAACGGAAAGTAAACGGAAAAAGGCGGGATGTTACATTACCTACTCATTAAAAGAAATTTCGTCCCGAACTTTAAGTAGGCGTGGTAGTCGTTGTTTCTTCCTCGGGATCATGCGTTTCCGAATTCACGAATAGATGAGGATACTTCCTTTGCATTTGATCATGCATTTTCCAAGTAAACTCGGGTCCCCTTTTGGCATTCCAATGGACCTTGACAATTGGAATTCGGCTTTGTTTTAACGTTTTGACGGAGGTGTCCACAATTTTAACCGGTTCCTCCACGAAATGAAGTTTGTCATCAATGGTAAGCTCCTCGAGAGGGATGACGATATCGGGTTCGGCAAGGCACTTTTTCAAGTTGGATACATGGAAGGTAGGATGAACAGAGCTTAATTGAGGCGGAAGATCTAAACGATAAGCAACGGTTCCAACATGCTCCAAGTTTTCGAAAGGACCAATATACCGCGGATTTAGCTTCCCGCATTTCCTGAAATGTATTACACCTCTCCAAGGTGCGACTTTTAACATTACGTGATCACCGACTTGAAATTCAAGGTCGTTGCGTCGTTTGTCGGTATAGTTCTTTTGACGACTACGGGCCGTCCTAAGCCTATCTCGGATTTGAACGATCTTCTTGGTTGTTTCATGAATGAGTTCGGGTCTAGTGATTTGTGTGTCGCCTACTTCGGCCCAACAAAGAGGTGAACAGCATTTTCGGCCATATAAAGCTTCAAATGGTGCGGCGTTAATACTCGCGTGATAACTATTGTTGTAGGAGAATTTGGCGAGAGGCAAGTGCTTATCCCAAGCTTTACCAAAGTCGATAATACAAGCTCGTAGCATGTCTTCCAAAGTTTGAATTGTGCGTTCACTTTGTCCGTCAGTTTGTGGATGATATGCGGTGCTCATGTCTAAACGCGTTCCCAACGCTTCTTGTAAAGTACGCCAAAATCTAGAAACAAAATGGCCATCTCAGTCGGAGATAATCGATAAGGGTACACCGTGGCGGGATACGATTTTTTTAATGTAAGGTTGTGCGAGTTTCTCCATGTTGTCGGTTTCCTTCATGGCTAGGAAGTGCGCGGATTTGGTGAGGCGGTCAACAATAACCCAAATAGTATCATAACCGCCCACCGTCTTTGGTAGTTTGGTGATAAAATCCATCGTTATCCTTTCCCACTTCCATTGCGGGATCTCGGGTTATTGAAGTAGTCCGGACGGTCTTTGATGTTCGGCTTTGACTTTGGAGCAAGTTAGGCATTTTCCAACATAAGTAGCGACGTCCCTTTTCATGTTCGGCCACCAATATTATTCTTTGAGGTCGTGGTACATCTTATTGGCGCCAGGGTGAATCGAGTATCGTGACTTGTGAGCTTCATCTAGAATGAGGTTTCGTAAATCCCCATAACTAGGCACCCAAATCCTTCCGGCGAAATATCGGAGTCCGGTCTCCTTAACTTCGAATCGAGAGGTGAGGACGTTCAAGTGTTCGAGAGAGATGTTTTCATCCTTGAGAGCCTCGTCTTGGGCTACACGAATTTGACTATTGAGGTTGGTGTGAATGATGATGTTTAAAGCCCGGACACGAAGAGGCACCGCCCTTTCTTTTCAACTTAAGGCATCGGCTGCTACATTTGCCTTTCCCGGATGGTAACGAAGCTCACAATCGTAATCGTTCAAAGTTTCAATCCACCGTCGTTGTCTCATGTTTAGTTGCTTTTGATCGAAGATGTGTTGAAGGCTTTTGTGATCGGTGAAGATAGTGCTCTTGGTTCCATAAAGATAGTGTCTCCACATTTTAAGTGCGAAGACAACGGCTCCGAGTTCGAGATTCGTGTAGTTTCGTTCATGAATTTTCAATTGTCGAGAGGCATAAGCAATGAGTTTCTTTCGTTGCATCAATACACACCCAAAACCATGTTTTGAGGCATCGCAATATACAACAAAATCATCATTGCCTTCGGGAAGTGACAAGATAGGAGCAGTGGTTAGTTTTGTCTTCAAGATTTGAAATGCGGATTCTTGTTCGGTTGCCCAAATGAATTTCTTTCCCTTGTGAGTTAACGCGGATAGAGGACGAGCAACCAAGGAGAAGTTTTCGATGAATCTACGATAGTACCCGGCGAGACCCAAAAATTGACGAATGTGAGTAGGAGTAGTAGGAGTCTCCCATTTACTAATGGCTTTGATTTTTGTTGGATCAACCTTAATACCTTGATCACTTACAACATGACCAAGAAATTGAACTTCCTTCAACCAAAATTCACACTTGGAGAATTTGGCATAGAGTTATTCTTATCTCAAGAGTTCAAGCACAAGTCGGAGATGTTGTTCGTGCTCTTCTTCGCTTTTAGAATAGACCAAGATGTCATCGATGAACACAATAACGAATTTATCGATATACGGTTTGCACATGCGGTTCATAAGGTCCATGAACACCGTCGGTGCGTTAGTGAGACCAAATGGCATAACAAGAAATTCATAACTACCATAACGAGTCCGTAAAGCGGTTTTGGAGACATCTTCCCCCTTAACCCTTAATTGATGATAACCCGAGCGGAGATCGATTTTCGAATATACACGAGATCCTTGTAGTTGATCAAAGAGGTCATCGATGCGAGGAAGAGGATATCGGTTCTTAACCGTCATTTTATTTAGTTCACGATAATCAATGCACATTCGTAGGGATTCGTCTTTCTTCTTAACGAACAAAATCGGAGCGTCTCATGGTGAATGGCTAGGTTGGATAAAACCACGGTCAAGTAGTTCTTGGATTTGACTTTGCAATTCTTGCATTTCGGATGGAGCAAGTCTATACGGTGCACGTGCTACGGGTGCGGCTCCCGGAATAAGATCGATTTGGAATTCTACCGGTCGATGAGGTGGAAGACCCGGCAATTCGTCGGGAAATACATCGGAAACTTCACTAACAATTGGCACATCATCGATATGCTTCTCATCGGACTCGACTTTCTTAACGTGGGCAAGGATCGCAAAATGTGATGACCCAGAAATTTCCGGCTAAATTTAAACTTTATCTTTATATTATTCTGACACGATAAGCAATGTTTGTTAAGTTAAATCTCAAGGATTTTAAACTATGTTTATACATTCATTTAAACCTCGACCAAATTCCAATGATTCACGAACCATTAAATGAACATATATGAATACGTATGTATATGTGTATATATTATAAATTGAAAATGTCAAAAAAGTATTTAAACGTATAATGCTTTACATGAACGTATTTGTTTCAATATGATTATCGACGAAATTAAAAAAAATATATTAAATGCTTGAATTATCAGAAACATTGAATTATGATTACAAGTCTCTGTTGAGAGGTCCACTATGATTGAGAAAATCTATTCCTTTTAACGATATTCAGAATAATTTGTAAAGCTATTTATAAATAAAAATAAAAAGTGTCATTTACGAAAGTTAGACAAAAGTTAGTGGAGAATTGGTTTCCATAATATTCTATTAATCTATTTTCAAACGTACAAAAACGTTTTCAGTTTAAAAAGAACTTTATTATTAAAATATATATAACTTTTATAAATATCTAGAATCACTTTTGACAACTCATTACTTAACCAGTATAATAAATATAATGATATTTATATTTTATTTCATTAAATATATATAACGATTTAAATTAATATTATATATATTTATACGCGTATTATACATACATAGTTTTTATACTTTTACTATACTTTAACTTTACCTTTACTTTACTTTTACTTTACTTTAACTTTAATAATTTACTTTAATAATTCATACTTTAATAATTCACTTTAATAATTCATACTTTAATAATTCATACTTTAATAATTCACTTTAATAATTCATACTTTAATAATTCACTTTAATAATTCATACTTTAATAATTCACTTTAATAATTCAAAAATCTATTATAAATAGAATTCAATAGGTTTCATTATTTCATAGAAACTTGAAAATATATTTCTCTAAACTCTCTCAAATGATATATATATATATATATATATATATATATATATATATATATATATATATATATATATATATATATATATATATATATATATATATATTTGCTCTGTATTATTTCAAGATATTATTAGTATACATAAAATATTACGACGGAGTGATGTCCGAGTGATTTCAAAATAGTTTTTTGAATGAGTCGAAGCTAAGGAAATTATGGGTTATAGCTATGGAGGTGATGGGTATGGTTTATGGGTATGCTCGTGAGGTCAATCTAGTGTTTATCATCTCCGTTGCGTCTACGTACTTTCCTGCAATATTGAATCTCAATATTGATACGTTCGTGAATCCGAGGCCAACCTTGCACTTGTTAAATGACGTTATATGTATTTTTACTACGAAATACAGTATGGTGAGTTTCATTTGCTCCCTTTTTAATTGCTTTTGCAATATATATTTTTGGGCTGAGAATACATGCGCTGCTTTTATAAATGCTTTACGAAATAGAGACAAGTGATCAAAAATGATAATTCTGCGGATTGATGTGCTAGGTAATTTAGTTACATGTTATAAGAGCATGTGAGTGCGAATCCTAAAGATAGATCTATCGGGCTTAACACCCCCATCCTGTAGGCTGCACTAGACATAAGAGCTAGTGGGCGGATGTTTAGTACTTCGAGGATTATTTATACACTTGCGAGTGTACGTATCCATCTTTGCGAAGATGACTTATTATATTATTGTTAAGGTTGGTTACTGAGGCCTCAACATAAGCAGAACGGTTTTATACACTTGCGAGTGTACATATATTTATAAACGGAAATCTTGTGGTCTATTAATATATTGAAATGATTGTTATGATAAACCTATGAACTCACCAACCTTTTGGTTGACACTTTAAAGCATGTTTATTCTCAGGTATTAAAGAAATCTTCCGCTGTGCATTAGCTCATTTTAAGGATATTACTTGGAGTCATTCATGGCATATTTTGAAAGACGTTGCATTCGAGTCATTGAGTTCATCAAGATTATTTTTAAGTCAATTATAGTTGGATGTATTATGAAATGGTATGCATGCCGTCAACTTTTGTTGTAAAGAAAGTTTGACTTTTAAAAATGAATGTAATGTTTGTAAAATGTATCATATAGAGGTCAAATACCTCGCGATGTAATCAACTATTATGAATAGTTTATAATGTATATGAACGGGTCATTTCAGTTGGTATCAGAGCGGTGGTCTTAGCGAACCAGGTCTGCATTAGTGTGTCTAACTGATAGTCGTTAGGATGCATTAGTGAGTCTGCATGTCAAAAGTTTTGCTCATCATTCTTGTCAGAAATTACTTGCTTATCATTCTTAGTCTAGACACATCTTATTGCATTGATTGCATGAATAGTGTATAGACAAAATTCATATCTTAGCGTATCTGCTAATTCATATCTTAACGTATCTGTTACTGTAAACTTTGCCTGATATATTCCGTAAATTCCTCCGTAATCTACGAAATCTTTTGCGCTATATATATAGATATTCTATGTAATTAGAATACCACCCGATAGCCAAAAAATCATTTCATATCGAAAAATCCTTTATTCAATCGAACGAAATGGAATTCGTCATTAGTTCAAGTCCCTCGAATTCCGATATGGAATCCCACTCAAGCTCCGAAAGCAGTGTGACCGGAATGGATCAACCAATTAGCCATCATCTATTCTGGATGAATTGGGGATAGGTTCGTAGCCTCCTCAATAATTGGAGACAAGAAGAAGGTGATCCCTTCCATCCACCACATTGCCCTCTTGGCGATGAACCTGAAGCACTTACCGGCGAACCGGTCTGAAACACCATTTGCACTCTCATTTTCAGAGTATCTCGTCACGATTATATACTACATCAAATTCTAGATTTTATTTATCTGCTCGTCCGAACCGACAATCACCCCGGTGTAACAGAAGAAGTCAACGCGCTTCGCGCTCGAGTAGTGGCTTTAGAGAATATGATGCAAGGGTTACAAACACCAACAAATAATGAAGTATTAATTCATAATTTCAATTTTATTGAATAAATACTCCGTAGAAGTTATGTAATTTCTAAAGTCTTTAGGGATTATTCAGTTCTAGTTTCAACCGTAAATCAAATGAGTTTAATTTAATATTAACTCATTAAATCTATGTTACATCTGAAGAAAATATGCACATATATATTTTCATAAAGACTGTAATAAAATTCTGTTGTACAAAATATTAATTGTGAAAAAAAAAAAAAAATTAACGGGTAGGTAATACCCGAGAGATATATAAATTCACAATTAATATGTTACATTTTTCGAATCTGATTAAGCAAATCATCAACTATACTCCCAAAATCTCACAACAATATACATTCTTGTATAGTAATCAAAACAACCATTCTCACCCAAATTTGATTACGCATTCTGATTTTGACAAATCAAAATCCAAGTCATGATTTAACAGAAGACATCACTCTTAGATTCCTACATCTTTCAAAGCTATACTTTGACTTCAAAACTGTGTTAGAACATCATATGTATATTAACGATTACAAACTGTGTTCAAACTCTCCGAAGTTTTCGAAGACACTTCAAACAATGAACAATCGAGATGATGATCCAACCACATATTACCCACATTTATGTACCTAAAAAGCTCTCGAAGCCAAAGTCATAGTTCAACGCGTATCCGTGTCAGACCCTTTGGCATTTATTAGCTAAAATGACTTTTCAATTCCTTTTCAAAGTAGACAGTTTTGTCACAGCTCCAGCAAGTCAACTTCGACTTTTCAGTCGGACTAGTCTTATTATAACCTCGATAGATACGTTGCCCTTTCGCCAACGTTACCGGGGAATCGTTTATATTCACCACATTAGCAATAAACTTACCAACAACTTCACTGATCTTTGACTTTCCAAAAAAAAAAAAAATCATTATAATTATCGAAACCCTATCATATATTTATTCGTACCTTATAACAAGAATTACCATACCAATTATTGAGAATCAGCAATCAGTATTTTGAAACCTCGCAGCATGTCTACATCAACAATTACATATACACACAACGTCTACCTCCAAGACTTACATTCTTTGAATGAGAAATTTCTGAAAAACACCCTAAACTGCGAACCAGTTCTCGAAATTTTGAAAAATGCTGATGAAGCAACAAAAACTGTAAACGACCTTAACAGTAAAAAGTTGGATTATAAAGGATAGTATATTGGCAAAGCTCAGAAAAAGAGAAGCTTTAGAACTGGAAAACGGATTGAGCAAAGTATGAAGGAGGCTGTGGACAAATCATAAAGGCTGAACCTGCCTTCAAAGGATCCAAATGATTCATTACTTGCTGAAGTCATTAACGAATACCTTGCTCCTAACTCTAAACTCCTGCGGACAATATCCTTCATCATCCTCTGATATTAGACATTCTAAGATATCATCGTATCTTTCATTATAAATACCATCCATACTTCTGAAGATATTTTTATAATTATTCTTATCTGAAATTATTTACCTCTTCGCGCTATCTGTATTATATCATAAAGGAAACTATTTTAGTTTCTAAATTCTGAAACATTCGAGTTTAAAATAGGAATATTCTTGAAGAAGTGTTGGGAGCTGAAGCATGAGTTAGTATAATATAATGACACTTGATCAACGTGATTATATTACAGTAATTCATGCCGAGTTTCTAAATGGAACATGATGATTCACAGATCATAACGTCATCATGTGCTATGTTACACGACTCTTGTATTCTATTTAATCTCTAAAAATATCAAGAATATATTTTCTTGATGATTCGGTCTTTTCAGGGTATTTTGGTAAATTAACAAATCAAGATCGTGTCATTACAATTTCCTTCCTAGAACATTAACAATGTTCATTCCGAAATTTATATGTGCGAATTCTGGACCATTACAAGCGGTGCTTAATCGCAAGAAGAAGAAACGAAAGGACAAAGCTCCGAACTAGAAATGGGAGTATAAATCATAGCAAATAGAAGAGAGCATTAACTGTGGATGACAATGATTATAGAAGAAGCAAGGACTTTGAAATATAAGGAAAGATATAAAACCCAACAACAACCCAGAAATCACAAACCGTATATATCAATGCATATAGCAATATAAAGACACGGGAGAACTAAAAACACTATAAAACCAAGAGTATAGTAGAAGTAAATAGATTCTTCCGGAGGCAGATGAAAAAGAAGAATGACAGATATGAAAGTGAGGAGTATATCGAGAATCAGTACTGGATGAAGCATATTGACAAATACTTTAAAATATGAGTTGAGGGAGAAAGAATAGAAGGTGTGAGTTGTAAGGAAACGAAGGAGGTGGATTTATAGTGAAATACCCGACAGAGAAATCAAGATGGATTATCGTATTAATTCGAAGAAAATCATAATCTCCTTAATCACCGAAGCATCAAATCCAACATAGATTACAAAGATTTTCTTTAAATTCGGAGATCAATTGTGATGACGTCAAAAGATATGACGAATCACTATAATCTTATTTCCTTCATTTACGATAACTTCCCTCATACGCTTCGAGTAATCGAATTATTTTATCCATACTTCTTAGACATGATAAAACTTTATAATCATCATAATAACATTCTCATTGTTAGTCATGACGACCTCTATCAAATTTCGGGGACGAAATTTCTTTAACGGGTAGGTACTGTGACGACCCAGAAATTTCCGACTAAATTTAAACTTTATCTTTATATTATTCTGACACGATAAGCAATGTTTGTTAAGTTAAATCTCAAGGATTTTAAACTATGTTTATACATTCATTTAAACCTCGACCAAATTTCAATGATTCACGAACCATTAAATGAACATATATGAATACGTATGTATATGTGTATATATTATAAATTAAAAATGTCAAAAAAGTATTTAAACGTATAATGCTTTACATGAACGTATTTGTTTCAATATGATTATCGACGAAATTAAAAAAAATATATTAAATACTTGAATTATCAGAAACATTGAATTATGATTACAAGTCTCTGTTGAGAGGTCCACTATGATTGAGAAAATCTATTCCTTTTAACGATATTCGGAATAATTTGTAAAGCTATTTATAAATAAAAATAAAAAGTGTCATTTACGAAAGTTAGACAAAAGTTAGTGGAGAATTGGTTTCCATAATATTCTATTAATCTATTTTCAAACGTACAAAAACGTTTTCAGTTTAAAAAGAACTTTATTATTAAAATATATATAACTTTTATAAATATCTAGAATCACTTTTGACAACTCATTACTTAACCAGTATAATAAATATAATGATATTTATATTTTATTTCATTAAATATATATAACGATTTAAATTAATATTATATATATTTATACGCGTATTATACATACATAGTTTTTATACTTTTACTATACTTTAACTTTACCTTTACTTTACTTTTACTTTACTTTAACTTTAATAATTTACTTTAATAATTCATACTTTAATAATTCACTTTAATAATTCATACTTTAATAATTCACTTTAATAATTCATACTTTAATAATTCACTTTAATAATTTATACTTTAATAATTCACTTTAATAATTCATACTTTAATAATTCACTTTAATAATTTAAAAATCTATTATAAATAGAATTCAATAGGTTTCATTATTTCATAGAAACTTGAAAATATATTTCTCTAAACTCTCTCAATCGATATATATATATATATATATATATATATATATATATATATATATATATATATATATATATATATATATATATATATATATATATATATATATATATATATATATATATATATATATATATATATTTGCTCTGTATTATTTCAAGATATTATTAGTATATATAAAATATTACGACGGAGTGATGTCCGAGTGATTTCAAAATAGTTTTTTTGAATGAGTCGAAGCTAAGGAAATTATGGGTTATAGCTATGGAGGTGATGGGTATGGTTCATGGGTATGCTCGTGAGGTCAATCTAGTGTTTATCATCTCCGTTGCGTCTACGTACTTTCCTGCAATATTGAATCTCAATATTGATACGTTCGTGAATCCGAGGCCAACCTTGCACTTGTTAAATGACGTTATATGTATTTTTACTACGAAATACAGTATGGTGAGTTTCATTTGCTCCCTTTTTAATTGCTTTTGCAATATATATTTTTGAGCTGAGAATACATGCGCTGCTTTTATAAATGCTTTACGAAATAGAGACAAGTGATCAAAAATGATAATTCTGCGGATTGATGTGCTAGGTAATTTAGTTACATGTTATAAGAGCATGTGAGCGCGAATCCTACAGATAGATCTATCGGGCTTAACACCCCCATCCTGTAGGCTGCACTAGACATAAGAGCTAGTGGGAGGATGTTTAGTACTTCGAGGATTATTTATACACTTGCGAGTGTACGTATCCATCTTTGCGAAGATGACTTATTATATTATTGTTAAGGTTGGTTACTGAGGCCTCAACATAAGCAGAACGGTTTTATACACTTGCGAGTGTACATATATTTATAAACGGAAATCTTGTGGTCTATTAATATATTGAAATGATTGTTATGATAAACCTATGAACTCACCAACCTTTTGGTTGACACTTTAAAGCATGTTTATTCTCAGGTATTAAAGAAATCTTCCGCTGTGCATTAGCTCATTTTAAGGATATTACTTGGAGTCATTCATGGCATATTTTGAAAGACGTTGCATTCGAGTCATTGAGTTCATCAAGATTATTTTTAAGTCAATTATAGTTGGATGTATTATGAAATGGTATGCATGCCGTCAACTTTCGTTGTAAAGAAAGTTTGTCTTTTAAAAACGAATGTAATGTTTGTAAAATGTATCATATAGAGGTCAAATACCTCGCGATGTAATCAACTATTATGAATCGTTTATAATGTATATGAACGGGTCATTTCACAAAACAACCCTTACGGAGTAGTTTTCTAACTTTAAGGCACGAGACGAGGTTGAGTCCGGTGCAACTCTTATCGCCATAAATAATCAAGGGTTCACCATTCTCGATAGGAATTCGGATTGCGTTAAGATCACAAAGGATGTAGGATTTCGTTTTTGCTAACCAATTCATACCGATTATTACATCGAAGCTTCCTAGTTCCATGGGTATCAAGTCAATTTCAAACTCATTACCCAAAATGTTTAACGTACACCCGCGGTAATATGTGTCGGCACTCAATAGTTTCCCGTTGGCCACTTCAATGGTATAAGTGGTATCTAGTGGAAGTGGTGGAGTGCTAAAAGAATGAGTCAAAGTCTTGGATTCAAAACTCTTATCGGCACCCGAATTGAATAAGCAAGAAACATAAGAATTATTGAGAAGAAACGTACCCGTAACTAGTTCATTATCATCTCGGGCTTCCTCGGTGTTAATGTTGAAAGCTCGGCCGTGCGTATTGGGGTTATCTTTCTTCTTCGGGCATGCATTTCTATAATGGCCCGTTTGGCCACATTCGTAACAAGTGACCGTCTTTGGTGCATTGGGCCCCTTTCGAGCGACGAGGGCGATACTTTTACATTCATTGGCCTTATGACCAACTCCTTGGCACCGATGGAAAATTAGCTTGCCACATTCACCAAAGTGATGCTTGTTGCATTTGTTGCAAAGAGGTAGGTTTTCGGCATAACCCTTCTTGCCGTCGGAGGTGAAAGGCTTCTTGGAAAAGTTATTGTTGCTTGATTGGGGGGCTTCCTATTTTCTTTTGTTGTTACCCGACTTATCCTCGACTTTAGGTGCCGGCACTACAATTTCGTCCACCGTTTCTATCAATTTGCGGGCCATGTTCAAAGCTTCTTGATGATTAGTGGGTTTGGATGACATTACTCAGTGTTTGATGCTCTTTGGAAGACCATCCATGTAAAGTTCAACCCTTAAAGATTCGGGGTTCACAAGGTTTGGGCACATCAAGGCTAGTTCGGAAAATCGTTGATTATAGGCCTTGAGATCGTTTCCGACCGCTTTCAAAGTTCTTAGCTCTTGTTCGAGCCTTCGGGTTTCTTCGACGATCAACTTTTCCTGTAAGTCGGCCCAAGAGAGGGCGTGAGCTTCATCGGTACCCACCGATTGTACATAGGTGTTCCACCATATGAGGGCGACACCGGCGAAAGTGTGAGTGGAGTATTTGACCTTATCTTCGTCCCGACAACCGCTTATGCTAAAAACGGCCTCCGTTTGTTCGAACCATCGAGTGAGAGTAACCGGTCCCCCGGTCCCATCAAAAGTTTGAGGTTTGCACCCCATGAAAGCTTTATAAGAGCATCCCTCGTTTGAATTACCGGCTCCATTGTTGTTGTTGTTGTGGTTGTTGTTATTGTTGTTGTTGTTGTTGGAAGAGTGACCGGCCATGGCCGCATCCACGACGGTGGCTATCATCCGTTTAAGGGCTTGTTCGGGAGTCTCATGGCGTGGCACACGGCGAGGAGGCATTGTTCCTTCAAAACACATGAATACCGTTGATTAGTATTTTCAATAATACTAATCATGATATGGAATAAGGATAGAGAGAAAGTTTTCCTTGACTCGCCTTAAATTCTTTATGTCATAATGTCGGAACGTTCATATGAGTCACCATAATATAATCCCGGAAATTATACCCTGATTCATATGGGCATTCGACATTATTTCGTATAGTCAAGGTGGGGGGTCAATCAAATTAGACAACGTGAGATTAAGATGAAATAAAAGTAGATATGAGTGGAAACGTTCGAGTATAAATCGTCATTGACAGCGCCGTCTACTTAGGTCCCGTCACGTGGTCATAAGTCTTTAAAATAACGTTTGACCAAAGATATGTCGCATTCATTTCAAAAGTAAGAGTGTTTCAAAGTTTACAAGAATAGTTCAACCAAAAGTTACGTTACTAAGTTATAAGTACAATTGAAACCTATGCGACACAATTTTAGATAAAGTCAAAAGATGCTCCACGTATGCACGTATACTCGACATCCAAGCATGTATCAAAAGTAATGAGCGGAAGCATGTATCACAAAAAGTTAAAGGACCTGAGAAAAACATAGAAATCTGTCAACGAAAACGTTGGTGAAATCATAGGTTTAAGTAAGTAAGTACAAATGAACCACAAGATTTATATCATTGAAATAATAGTTATCCATTCCAAAAATTGTTATCACGAGCACCCAATTATCAAGGCTTAACTTTCCATTCATAGAACCCCATCACAATAGTGTTAGAACATACACTGTTTCTCGAAAATATATTTCATCCGAAGTAACGGTAGCGAACCGTCCGAATGAGGGTTTGTCAAACCCATATGGATCCATACAACATAAGTTCTTGCTTACACCCGGCAAGTGTAACTAATGATAATCGAATTGAGGATTTTGTTCTAAATTCATATGTAGAATGTTTGTTTTCCTGTAATTGTGTTCACTTAGTAAAAAGAAACGTTTATATTTTCTCATCCCAAATGTAAGTTCAAAAGAGTAAAAGTGGGACTATGATCTGACCTTTAGTGCACGTATGTAAAAGTACTTCAACAAGTAAACGTGTGCAAGAATGAACGCTAGTCTTGACCTAAACAAATAGGTTTGTATCAATATCGTTAAAAACGGTCGGTCAAAGTGTTCAATTAGTCCTATGGCTCGTTACAACTCGATTACTATAGCTTGTGAGTCAAGTTGTCACGTTTCATGCAAGATACAAATATAAAAGCATGTTAGAATGATTGCACAAATATTTGGTTAAGTTTGATTAAAAGTCAACTTGGGTCGGGTCAAAGTCAACAACAAATTCAACACGTTCGGGTCGGGTCTCGAACTATTTTTCTGAGGTTTTTAATCATATATGAGCATGTTAGAACAAGTTACATGTGAATCGGAGGTGCGTAGTATAGCAAACATTTTTCGTAAAAATGGCAAACCAAAACAGTCCCTGGCAGTGCATCTGGACGGCGTCCAGATTTGCTGGACGGCGTCCAGCATTGAAGGACTGGACGGCATCCAAGAATCTAGACGGCGTCCAGATCAGTATCCAGTTCCTGTTTTGCTGCAACACACAAATGCACGAACCAAAACTCAAACAATCCCAATTTATGACCCGCAAACAACCAAAACATGTATCTTATATCATCGGAAAGGTATTTTGACGAGGAAAACAACTAAGTATATTTCATCAATCAATCTACCACTTACAACAACTAAAATCACATTGAATGCTCAACATTTATTACATTCAAGTTCATAAATGCGGTTTGGTGATTCGGGAACTTACTACCTACATACAATACGCCATTCGTAGGTAATCAAGCATACAATCCAACTAAACACTTACCAACAATAATTCATGGCATTCAACGCATCAAATGTTCACATTTAGTTCTATCAAACCCTAACCAATATCAACAAAATCAATAATCAAGTTTATGAAGTTTTCTAAAGCAACCTACACATCAAATTGAAGCTAGTGATACTAGTAACACAATTAAAATATGAACTTTTAACATCTAACAACTTTTAAGCAACTAAATCTCAAGGACAACACACCAAAATTTAAGTTCATGCTAGTTACTTCAAAACAACAAGATCGAGCATACAAATCACATATTCATGTTAGACTTGAACCATAGACACTAATTAACACTTTTATAAGTTAAAAACATCAAGAACACAAAATCTAGTGATTTTAGAAAGTTACCCAAATGTAATGAAATCAGTATGGAATCGAAGAGGAAGATGCAAGGATTCCAAATATGTAATTTGTTTTGCAAAACACTTGCTAGATTGGATTTAGATGATGATTCTTTGAATTTGAGTTTGAGAGAAAAATGTTGAAGTAGTAAAAGAGAAAGAGATGGATGAATGGATGAGAGTGAATGTTGACCACTTTGACCTAGTAATATCTTTGGTCATTTGGCAAGTCTAGTCCCTCAAGTTTCATTCGGGTGCGTGAATTACCTAAACGAGATAATTTAAAACGCGTATCAACGGGAGATGTTATAAATATATAACGGACTTTAAAATGAATAAACGGAAAGTAAACGGAAAAAGGCGGGATGTTACAACAATGATACTAGAAATCAGTCTCTAAAGTCTCTTAATCCAATTTCAAGTTTAGATCAATTAGGGTTTCAAGAGTGAAGGAGTTAGGTACATGAGTAATATTTCTAATTTGGGGAAAATGATGGAATAATCCAGATTCAAGCTATTTATATTGGGTTATAAAACCATACCCTATAACACACGGGTATTTACGATTTATCTGATATCTTTCGTACTTAATTTGACTGCCCTAACAGAGTCCAAATTAAACAAACGAACCTGTTTGTGACCCTTGTCACAAACTGGTCTTAACAAAATCATCAAATAATCAAAAACATACAATCATTTAAAATCACTAATTACGCCAAATCCAAGGGTACAATGGTCATTTCAACTAGGCCCAAAACACGGGTGTTACAAATCTACCCTCCTTAAAAGAGATTCCGTCCTCGGAATCGGGTCAACTATGGTCAACAAAACCCAAAATTGATACTCGAACCGCCAAAACATACGATCAACTTTATCGATCTTATCCCCGATACCGACATTATCCACCACAATTGCATAGGGAAACGAGATTCTTGACGTCAATACACTTCCGTTACACAATAATTTGTCACAATCTTCATCCATCAACGTCCGTTAATATAATAGACAGAAACCTAGGCTAGATGTAAGATGACCTTTTTACCCTTAGACATATATGTGTGGTTACATATGCTTTTATTTTAAGTTAATGTTTAATGTTATTTTATTATTTGGATAAGACCAGTTTGTGACAAGGGTCACAGAACAGGTTTGCTTATTTAATTTGGACTCTGTTAGGGCCGCCTAACGAGGTACGAAAGATTTCAGATAACTGATAAATACCCGTGTGTTGAGGGGAATGGGTTTTAACCCAAATAAGTGTCAAAAGAGCTGCTCCTTTATCTCATTTCTCACCTTATCTCTAAAAATATCTCCTAACACCCCGTACCTAACTTCCTCCCATTCTTGAAACCCTAAATCATCCAATCTCGTTTTTGTGTTTGAATCAAGTTAGAAATCTGTTCCTTGTGTCATTGTGAATCTAACAAGTTAAGATTTGTGTGTTTTCATACTTGAATTTGCGTTAAAAATGGGTTTTTATTAGGTTTTTGTCAAAAGTGAATTTGGTGTCAAATTGGTCGATTTTGATGTTGTTTGTGTGTAATTGTTGAGGGTTTAGGTCCTAAAATGTTCTATAAACAAGATGTAGTTGGTTTTAAGGTCAAATTTGAGTCTAGGAACGAGATTTGGTGATTTTTGGGCAAAACCCATCACTTTTGCAGATGTTTCTGCTGAAGAACACCATCGGCCGATGGTCAGAGACCTTGACCCGATGGTCAGAGACCTTGAACCGATGGTCAGATTAGAGACCTTGACCCGATGGTCAGAGACCTTGACCCGATGGTCAGAGACCTTGACCCGATGGTCAGAGACCTTGACCCTATGGTCTCCTGTGTTTTTGGAAAAATTGTTTTGGTTGCAACTTTCAAACCGTAACTCTGTTTTTGATGAACCAAATATCGTTAGAATCATATCGATGAGTAGTTTTCAATGGTAAACTTTTAAGAAGATGGATCAAACTGTTTTTTGGGTGGAAAAAATAGGTTTTAGCGTGTATGTCCCATTTTGCACGCACTTATACGACGATATTGAATGAGCTTATGATGTAGACTTATAATATGATGTTATGACATAGTTTATAGTATAATTTGACTATAGTTTTAATTAGAGCACTATACTAATTTGGTTTATATTGTTCTCAGGAGACAAGAACAAGAAGGAAGCTCAGAGTTAGATAACTGAGCTGAAGCTGGTAATTGGTGAGTGAGTCTATCTTCGGATAGAGTTTAAGTAGCATGCCATGCTACTGTGATTTATTCTATTACCATGCTTTGATATAGTGATACTTCCATGCTTCGATAATGATTGCATGCTTACTGTGATTATGTGATATTATGTGCGCACTGTGTTTGACGCCAGCCAGGACTGAGGAGGCTGGGGACTTCTAACCAGGCCTGAGGAGGTTAGAGTCCGTATGAGGTCAACCGAGCCTGAGGAGGTTGGGTCCAATGACTGATGATTGTAGAGTATAGTTTTGAATGACGCATCCCCTGCGTTTGGATAACTATACTGTGAATTGAGTAGCCAGGACTATCGGTAGACTCAAGCCCGATCAACTAGGAGTCGTGTGCTCGTATAAGCCGCCGATCCTCGTATTGTCTTTAGTTGTATGCTAGTTGGTCGTTCGCTTGTATGGTGCTTATGCGATATCTGTTAGGTAGATTCCATTAACTTAGCGTTATGCTAATCCCCCACATTTCCACCCTTGCAGGTTTAGGTACTGCTAGTTTGGACTGGTGCTTGTGATGAAGACATGTTGGACGTGTGAACTCTGATGTGTACTTTCTATCACGTTTTTTTTTGTAATAAGTAACACCGTCGTGTAAACTTAATTTTAATTATGTGGTTCATGTTTGTGATGTACTAAAAGTTATGTTTTTAATATATAAGTCTTCTGCTGTTTTAAAAAAAATGGCCGGTGTTACAAGTTGGTATCAGAGCATAGATTTGGCAGCAAGTACATGCTTGTATATTGTTCCCAAACCTTGTGACTAGTCAAACATGTTAGTGGGATGCGGGTTATGTGAATGTAGGATACGTGTGTGTTAGTTGTGTTTGAACTAACTGTTATCCACTAAGTTTTTATGTAAGTTGTTTTGTAGCACAGGAATGGCTGATAGAATCACAACTGGCCCATCTAACCCCGGAACGTACAGAGCACCTGATGGGGTTGTTGAGTCTGATGATGATCAGAATAGTTACATCTTTGAGTTAGAAAGCAAGCTAAAAGAGGCTGAAGATAAAATTAATGAGCTTGAATTGGTGAGGCATTCAAGAAATGATGATACACCACCGGGATTCCCAACTGCACAATCCCAGACAATTCCTAATATAAATCAGACGCAGTTTCAGTACCCGATGCAGAATCAGTTTCCTCAACAATACAATGTACCGCCTCATAATGCTTATCCTTATCAAAACCCCAATATGATGAATCAGTATCAAATTCCATTGTTTCCACAACAGTTCATTCCACCTCCAAAAAGTGTTCTTACAAGAATTTTCGTGATTACAAACCCCCAGAGTTTTCAAGAAGTACAGATCCGAAAAAACTCTTAACTGGTTGCGGGAAATGGAGCGGGTATTTGAAGCCTGTCAGTGTGAACCCGAGTTACATGTTATGTATGCTAGTAGAATGTTGAAAGGTCGGGCAATGGTTTGGTAGGATTCCTTGATATCAAGCATACCAAGGGAACAAATAAGTATGATTACATGGGAGCAATTTTATGGGAATGTCTGTGAACAGTACTGTAACCCTTTTGATTTGAATCGCATCAAAACTGAATTTCTAGAAATGAAGATGATGCCTCAGATGACGATTGATGAGGTAGTGGAGAAGTATATGGATAAGCTAAGATTTGTGCAACAGGGGTTCCGGATGAATCATCTCGGATTCAACATTTTGTGAATGTGATTTTACCAGAATATAGAACCTTTGTGAAAATAGCTACATCATTATCTCAGACTATGGTGCTAGCCAAGATGGTGGAAAGTGATGTTAAGGCAGTTAGAAGTAGGATGTTTGGTAATGTGGTGAATCAAGGTGCACAAGCGTCTAGTCAGTCGGGATCTAAGTCCAAGAAGTCAGGCGGCTTTAGATCAAAGGGTAAAAGTGGTCAGAGTAGTTCTGGGTCTAGATCTGGTAGAGGGGATTGGTGCCATAATTGTAAATCTTCGCATAAAAGTCAGTGTTCAGAAGCAACTAGGCGGTGTATAAGATGTGGTGTTATTGGGCACCATCCGCAGGCTTGTTCATTCCCAAGTAGTGTGTGCTGGAATTGTCATCAACCAGGGCATCGTGCTGCAAGTTGTCCGTCAAAGAGTGTTAGTTCCGGGGCAGGGTCAGGTGTGCGTTCGGCATCAGCCAGAGGGTCTACTGCCTCGAGTGGGCAGAATAGGAAGAACCCTCCATCAGCAGAGGACAGGGCTTTTCAGATGTCAGTTGAGACAGCTACTGCAACTGACGATGTGATCACCGGTATGTTCTTAATCAACTCAATACCTGCTAGAGTATTGTTTGATTCTGGTGCGAATAGGACATTTATGTCTTTAGATTTCTGTACTAAGCTAGGGTTACCTGCTACTGTGTTGCCTGAGCCAATTAGAGTAGAGGTAGCTGATGGTAAGATGGTTTTAGTCACAACATATGTGTCTGGAGCTAGTATAGAAATTGATGGTGGGCCATTTGCTATGTCTTGTTTAGTGCTTCCAATCTCTAGTTTTGACGTAGTGTTAGGGATGAACTGGATGAGTCTACATAAGGCCTACATTAAGTGTGATAAGAAGATTGTGACTTTCCGTTTGACCGATGGAACCCGTGTTGTAGCCCATGGGGAACGGGGTGGGTTCAGTTTTTCGTTGATTTCAATGATGAAGGCGAAGAAGTCACTTTCTAAGGGGTGTGAATGCTTCATGGGATATGTTATCGATGCCAAGAAAGAGAAGAAAATGGTCTCCAATATTCTAGTGGTTTCTGAATTTCTGGAGATGTTTCCAGATGAGTTACCAGGTCTACCTCCAGTGAGGGAAGTGGAATATAAGATTGAGTTAATGCCGGGAACTACTCCAATTGCGAAAGCTCCATACCGTTTAGCTCCGTCTGAGATTCGCGAGATGATGTCTCAGATTCAAGAATTGTTAGATCATGGGTTTATTCGACTGAGGACGTCTCCGTGGGGTGCTCCTGCATTTTTTGTGAAAAAGAAAGATGGTTATATGCGTATGTGTATCGATTATCGCAAGTTGAACAAAAGAACAATGCAGAATAAATATCCTTTACCTCGAATAGATGATTTATTCGATCAGTTGCAGGGTACTTCATACTTTTCAAAGATAGACTTAAGGTCAGGGTTGTTGAGATTTAACAAGTTCCAATATATGTAAAACATTTTAAGAATCAAATGAAAGCGAAAGCATGTAAATATTACCATTTAGAACTTGTATAT
The DNA here is from genome assembly GCF_046630445.1 of Rutidosis leptorrhynchoides. NCBI lineage: Eukaryota > Viridiplantae > Streptophyta > Magnoliopsida > Asterales > Asteraceae > Rutidosis > Rutidosis leptorrhynchoides. The sequence continues at coordinate 447,937,272 of NC_092336.1, forward strand.
CTTTAACCAATTAAAGTTAAATCCCAATTAGGATCAAGTTGTGAAACATACTTACAAACTACAAGCAAATAAAGAGAATTATACCTACTCTAAGCTTGTAGTTAAGTGATGAAGATGATGATGATGAATGGAGCTCCAAAATGTATGAAACCTCAAGTTGTAATACCCCAAACTTATGCACCAACACCCTAGCTTTGGTTAGAATTTATGACACTTGAAATATCCTTGCAAAAAAAAGAAAAGAACCCTCTTTTACTACTTAAATATTTCGGCCAGCAATGGGGAAAAAGAGCAGAATTTTTTTTGCTTAATTGATGTGTAATTGCTAGTCTCTTTCAAAATGAGTCAAGCACATGCATGTACGGAAAATAGGACTTGTAATTGACCAAGAAAAGGAATCTCTAGCACTCTTGCTCACAACTCCAAGGCCACTAGTCCATAAGTTAAATAAAATAAGTTTTATAAAAGATATATTTTATAAAACTATTTTTATAAAACTTCCATATAATTATTATGTACATTTTATTTATAAAACCAATTTTATATAAAATGTAACATAATAAAATTAATTATTTAGCCTATAAATAATTAAATTTATATTATATAAATTATTCCATAATTTATACACACATCAAGTAATTTTTCAGAAAACCATTTTTCTTAAAGTCCAAGTGTCGCGTATTTAATCAATGATCCAATCGTTAAGATTAAATACTTGTAAGGTGTCGGTAAGTTTGTTATGGGTATGACCCGACTTGGATCATAACACATTAGCAACATTAATTTAATATGTCTCTCGGGCATACGAAAAACCTTCAATCTCCCACTTGCATGAGAAACATAAGAAATTAATGCAAGTGACGAATACCACCTAACGACCGTCCATCACCCCTAATATGTTACGACTATGTGCCATTCAATAACATCATCCCTTTCGAGTTCCCATCTCAAATATGAATAGGTGAATCTTTTCATTTATCCTTTCATCCTAGATGTCAAGTTAAATCCAAGAGATACAGAATGATCACTCTCTTTTAGATTTAACTTTATCAGGCCTTAGACATCTGACTCTCAACGAATAAGAGGGACAAATTCCATCTTGACTACATACGTTCAAAATATATACCTTGCATTATACCTGGGCTCTTCCTTGTGAACTACCATATTTCAGAATAGCGAAGGAAAGAATCAAGGCGCAATACTTGGTAAATATCCGAACCCAATATGCATCTCAGGTCAGAGGATACAATGATATTCGCCTTTACTCAAGAATACATGTGATCAACTACAAAGGCTCCATTTAGTAAATCTTGAGGGCGGGTCTTCCAATATTTGTATCCCACAAATATCTATGAACCTTGGTTGCAACCATGCCCCACATTCATCCCGTGAATGTATACCAATCTAAGTTCATAATAGTCTAAACCTCACATTTGCTCCCATAAATGTGATCGACTACAGAATTTAGAATAATTACTTATTCATGGATAAAATATGCAAAATAGGAACATAACTCAAAATAAATTAATATCATAATTATATTAATGAGTTTGAACAATTTCGTTCCGTTACAATACTTAAAACAGATCATGACCAATCACTAGAATATCGGAGCCCTAATGCACAAACATGTCCTGCATGTTTTGATCCATGTAAGAGCTTTGTGAGAGGATCCGCTATATTAAGATCTGTGTGAACTTTGCGAATACATATCTTTCCCTTTTCAACTTCATCCCTTATGTAGTTGAATCTCCGCTCAATGTGACGGGTCTTTTGGTGAGCACGAGGTTCCTTGATTTGAGCAATCGCACCCTCGTTGTCACAAAAGATCTCAAGAGGGTCCTGAATGGAAGGGACTACTCCTAAGTCGTCGACGAATTTCTTCATCCATGCAGCTTCCTGAGCTGCCAATGAGGTGGCAATGTACTCCAACTCTGTAGTGGATAATGCAACAATATCCTGTTTTGAACTCTTCCAAGAGACCGCACCTCCATTTAACGTGAAGAGATAACCGGATTGTGATCGAGAATCATCTCGATCAGTTTGGAAACTCGCATCCACGTAACCTTTTACAGCGAGTTCCTCCTCACCAGACCCATATATTAGAAACATATCCTTAGTTCTTCTAAGGTATTTCAATATACTTTTAACCGCAATCCAATGACTGTTTCCTGGGTTATTCTGGTATCTACTTGTCAAGCTTAGGGTGCATGACACATCCGGTCTAGTGCATATCATTGCATACATGATTGACCCAATAGTAGATGCATAAGGGACTCTCTTCATTTTCTCTTGTTCATCTTTCGTGGTAGGGCACTGAGATGAACTGAGAGGTGTTCCTCTTTGAATAGGTACCAAACCACTCTTAGAGTTCTCCATCTTGAACCTTTTCAAGACCTTTTCAATGTATGCACTTTGATTCAAACCTATCAGTTTCTTGGATCTATTCCTGTAGATCCCAATCCCCAAAACATATTGTGCTTCTCCAAGATCCTTAATGGAGAAGCATTTACTTAACCAAGTTTTAACTCCTTGCATTGCCGGAAGATCGTTCCCAAATAAAAATATATCATCCACATATAGTACAAGAAACATGACAGTGCTCCCACTAGCTTTCTTATATACACAAGCTTCATCACCATTTTTAATGAAGCCAAATTTCTCGGCTTCCTCATTAAAACGATGATTCCACATTCTAGATGCTTGTTTCAATCCGTAGATTGACTTCTTTAACTTGCATACCTTTTTAGGATATTTCGGATCAACAAAACCTTTCGGCTGAACCATATAGACATCTTCCTCAAGATGTCCATTTAGGAAAGCGGTCTTTACATCCATTTGCCATATTTCATAGTCATAATGAGCAGCAATGGCAAGTAATATCCTAATAGACTTTAGCATTGCCACAGGCGAAAAAGATTCATCATAGTCAACCCCTTGAGTTTGAGTGAAACCTTTTGCTACAAGTCTAGCTTTATATGTATCCAAGTTTCCATGTATGTCGGTTTTCATTTTGTAAAGCCATTTACAATCAACTAGCCTTGAGCCAGTAGGTTGTGCAACAAGTTCCCAAACTTGGTTGTCATACATGGATTGCATCTCAGCGTTCATGGCTTCCTGCCATTTATCCTTATCAATCCTTGATAAAGCGTCTTGGTAGTTTATTGGTTCATACAAATCAACCATCCATGAGAAACCCATATCTCTCAGGAGGATTACTAATCCTACCAGATCTGCGAACGTCTTGTGTATTTTGATCATCCATTTGATCATTCTCAACATTTTCATGTTGAGTGCCAGTGTCAACCAATTGTGTATCATCTACTTGATCTTGAACCTCTTCAAGATCTATCTTCCTTTCACTATTTCCTTCCATTAGGAACTTAGTTTCAAGGAATTCAGCCTTTCGAGCAACAAATACATTTTGCTCGGTTAGATCATAGAAATAGTATCCCATATCATCCTTGGGATATCCTATGAAGATACACTTCATGGATCGAGCATTCAACTTATTAGGGACGTAACGTTTAGGATAAGCTTCACATCCCCATACCTTTAAGTATGATAGAGATGGAGGTTTTCCAAACTACATCTCATGAGGAGTTCGTTCCACTTTCTTGGTTGGGGCCATATTTAGAATACGAGCCGCGGAGCATAGACAATAACCCCAAAATGATAGAGGTAACGAGCTTCTAGCCATCATAGATCGAACCATATCCATTAGGGTTCGGTTCCTCCTTTCGGAAACTCCATTAAGTTGGGGTGTTCCAGGATAATCCCACAACCTTTAAGATGATCTTGGAAAGCATCGCTTAGGTATTCACCTCCTCTATCGGTACGAAGTACCTTGATTGTCTTGTTGAGTTGATTTTGTACTTCGCTTTGATATTCTTTGAATGCTTCAAAAGTTTCGTCCTTGTGCCTTAATAAATAGACATATCCGAAACGACTGAAGTCATCAATGAAAGTGACGAAGTATCTTTCACCTTTCCTAGTCATGGGCTTAAAAGGTCCACATACATCCGAATGTATTAATCCTAATAAGTCTTTAGCCCTTTCATAGGTCCCTTTGAAAGGTGCTTTAGTCATTTTGCCTTGTAAACAAGACTCACATACATCAAACGAGTCTAGTTCATTTGATTTCAAAAGTCCATTCTTTTGAAGTATATGCATTCGGTTCTTGTTTATGTGACCAAGGCGACAATGCCATAAGTAGGAATCATTCAAATCCCTTTTGAGTTTCTTGGTGTTTGCATGGAACATTGAGTTATTGTATGATGTGTCATCATGAACCAATTCATAAATACCATTCGAAGGTGAAGCCTTAAAATAGAACACATTATCTAAAGAAACATGGATATCATCATTAATGAAATTAAGATTAGAACCATATTGTTTCAAACGGGATACAGAAATAATGTTTCGAGATAAATCGGGTGCATACAAAACATTTTTCAAAATAAGCTCCAAACCACTTGGTAGCTTTAAAACAAAGTCTCCTTAAGCTTTCACTTGCACCCTTGCTCCATTTCCCATGAAGAGACTTGTTGTTCCCGCATCTTGATCACTTCTTTTGAACCCCTGCAAAGTATTGCAAATATGAGTTCCACATCCTGTGTCTAATACCCATGTATTAGAAGAAGTAATACTAAGCTCAATGTATACCATATATACATTACCTGAGGTTTGCCCTGCATCCCTCTTTTCCTTCAACTCCTTGAGGTAGACCGGGCAGTTGCGTTTCTAGTGATCCATTTCACCACAACCGAAGCACGGATCTTCCTTGGGGTTAGCCTTTCCGGCAACCTTTTGCTTCTTGTTGTTGTTGGCTGGGGTAACCACCTTCCCCTTTCCCTTGCCCTTACCTAGGTAGGCGGGTCCTTTCCTCTTAGCCACCTTCGGCTTAGAAGTGTTATTGTTTTTGGACCCGTCTTCATTGATCGTAAGCACGGGTGAAGTCCTTTTACCCATGCTTGCCTCTGCCGTCTTAAGCATGGCATGTAATTCGCCAATGCTTTTATCCCATCCATTCATATTGTAATTCATTACAAATATGTCAAACCTCTTTGATAAGGAGTTAAGGATAAGGTCAGTGGCTAATTCGTTAGACACGTTGCAGTTTAGACGGTTCGCTCGATCAATTAGGCTTTTCATCTTAAGGACATAAGATGAAACGGATTGGGAGTCGTCCATCCGACATGCATGAAGCGCTCGGACCGTTTCAAAGCGCTCGACACGAGCTTGTTGAAGGAACATCTCCTTCAACTGTGTGATCATGTCATATGCACTATGATGCTCAAAATCCTTTTGGAGTTCGGGTATCATAGTCCCAAGCATGAGGCAAGAAACTTGCAACGAATCGGTGCAATATTTCTCCCAATAAGCCATGCCTTCCGTATCATCCTCGTCCGGTTGATCGAGAATGGGGTCTTCCAACACATACGCCCTATCCTCTAGTTTGAGGACAATTCTTAGATTGCGAAACCAATCCATGAAGTTCGTATGGTTGAGTTTTTCCTTTTCAAGGATTGACCTCAACGATAGGTTGTTAAAGTTTATTGGTGCGTTTGGAATGTTGTTGTTATTGGCGGCCATCTACAAAACTTAACAAAGTTGTTTAAGTATCAATTTTAATTTAACAATCAATACCCTTTAAATCCAATTGATATTTATTAAATTTTAGAATCCAACGGTAAACTAAATTTCGGTTAGGTGACCTTTATCCCGTAATTTGATCTAGCTATGTAGTCATTATATGACAATTGCAATCCTTTTACAACTTCTAAGTTATGGGATCATGCAATCCTTTTGCATGGCATATTTATCCCATCAACGCCTATTTATTCCTCATGCTTCGGTGATCTTAAGTTCATGATTCCCAAATCAAGTCGTCCTACTTGTGTAAACGTGTAAATTCAACATACAAGTGGTTAGGTGACCTTTATCCCACAAGTGTGCGAAATTTACCTTAATCATATTAGTTTGCTCATAACGGTTAGGTGACCTTTATCCCATTATGAGTTCCCTAATATTTTTAAGTGTTACACAAAAGGATGGCGATTAACTTGTTTGCCTTGTTAATAAGGGATTTTAAGTTTTCAATAATTCTAGTTTAAGAAAACTATTGTACCATACACCAACATGCATTTAGTGTATGGTTTATTTGAAAATCCATTTTTCATGTCATGTAATAAAGCCAATTTTATTACTTTGGAATAAACCATTTTATTATGTTTTAATAACCAATTATCTTAATCCTTTTGGTGTTGTTAATAACCATTTATTAATGTCCTTTTGTCATTTCAATTTAACCATTTAAATTATCATTTTTCATGTGTTTAATAACGTCTAATTTAACCAATTAAATTTTAGTTTTGTTTGTTGTTAACTTGTGTGATTAACTTGTAGCATACAAACATACAATCCACAATCATACAATAAACAACCAAGCATGCAAAACAATATGTTCACAATCAAGCCATTTTGGTAGACATTTGTTTAGCCGAAAACAAATGCCACTGGTTAAGGGTCAAATCACAAAGTAGGAGATTTCATAATCTCCCACTTAATCTTGCATCCTTCCTTGTGTTATTCATTGTCACCTTCTTGTATCTTCATTTTTACAAAAATATATCCTAATACATTTTTGTCTAGAAAATGAAAATACAATCTAATCTATTTTACATACCAAATATAAAATAAATTACATAACCAAGATAATAATATTACAAACCAAATGAATGAATTAATATTACATACCAAATGAATGAATTAAATCAACCAAACAAGCATGCAACCAAACACAAGGTCAAGGCTTAGATTGTGAACATTTACATACAACCAAAATTTGACCAAAATGGAAGAACCCAAACCCACTTTTGGGGGTTCCAAATTCGGCCATAACATGCACCCATCCAAAACCGAAAATTTTGGCATTCTATTATCATGCATGTTCATAAAATGCAAAAATCTAGTGGGTTTAAAAGATCATCACGAAGCATATTTCAACAACTTCGGCTCTAGATACCATTGTTGGGATTTAACAAGTTCCAATATGTGTAAAACATTTTAAGAATCAAATGAAAGCGGAAGCATGTAAATATTACCATTTAGAACTTGTATATCTTTAACCAATTAAAGTTAAATCCCAATTAGGATCAAGTTGTGAAACATACTTACAAACTACAAGCAAATAAAGAGAATTATACCTACTCCAAGCTTGTAGTTAAGTGATGAAGATGATGATGATGAATGGAGCTCCAAAATGTATGAAACCTCAAGTTGTATTACCCCAAACTTATGCACCAACACCCTAGCTTTGGTTAGGATTTATGACACTTGAAATATCCTTGCAAAAAAAGAAAAGAACCCTCTTTTATTACTAAAATATTTCGGCCAGCAATGGGGAAAAAGAGCAGAATTTTTTTTGCTTAATTGATGTGTAATTGCTAGTCTCTTTCAAAATGAGTCAAGCACATGCATGTATGGAAAATAGGACTTGTAATTGACCAAGAAAAGGAATCTCTAGCACTCTTGCTCACAACTCCAAGGCCACTAGTCCATAAGTTAAATAAAATAAGTTTTATAAAAGATATATTTTATAAAACTATTTTTATAAAACTTCCATATAATTATTATGTACATTTTATTTATAAAACCAATTTTATATAAAATGTAACATAATAAAATTAATTATTTAGCCTATAAATAATTAAATTTATATTATATAAATTATTCCATAATTTATACACACATCAAGTAATTTTTCAGAAAACCATTTTTCTTAAAGTCCAAGTGTCGCGTATTTAATCAATGATCCAATCGTTAAGATTAAATACTTGTAAGGTGTTGGTAAGTTTGTTATGGGTATGACCCAACTTGGATCATAACACATTAGCAACATTAATTTAATATGTCTCTCGGGCATACGAAAAACCTTTAATCTCCCACTTGCACGAGAAACATAAGAAATTAATGCAAGTGACGGATACCACCTAACGACCATCCATCACCCCCAATATATTACGACTATATGCCATTCAATAACATCATCCCTTTCGAGTTCCCATCTCGAATATGAATAGGTGAATCTTTTCATTTATCCTTTCATCCTAGATGTCATGTTAAATCCAAGAGATACAGAATGATCACTCTCTTTTAGATTTAACTTTATCAGGCCTTAGACATCTGACTCTCAACGAATAAGAGGGACAAATTCCATCTTGACTACATACGTTCAAAATATATACCTTGCATTATACCTGAGCTCTTCCTTGTGAACTACCATATTTCAGAATAGCGAAGGAAAGAATCAAGGCGCAATACTTGGTAAATATCCGAACCCAATATGCATCTCAGGTCAGAGGATACAATGATATTCGCGTTTACTCAAGAATACATGTGATCTACCATCCGGGTAAAGCAAACATCGTTGCAGATGCTTTAAGTCGCAAAAAGTCTAGTGAGAATATTAAATTTATGCGTTTGTGTATAACTTCAGATTTAATTGATCAACTGAAAACTGTTCAGGCCGCTGCTTTGGAAGATGAACATGTTAAATCTGAACTTATGAATAAACGAAAATTTGACCTAGCCGATGACTCACGTGGACTTAAAACCTTTCATGACCGTGTTTGGGTGCCTATGCTTGTAAACTTGAGGGATTTAATCTTGACAGAAGCGCATAAATCCAGACTGACAGTCCATCCAGGCAACAATAAAATGTATCATGATTTGAAATCTGTATATTGGTGGCCGACTATGAAAACAGACATCGCTCGTTTTGTTGAAAAATGTCATATTTGTTCACAAGTAAAGGCAGAACATCAAAAACCCTATGGTTCGTTACGTCAGTTAGAAATTCTCGAGTGGAAATGGGAGCATATTACGATGAATTTTGTGACAAAATTACCAAGAACTCAGAAACGGAACGATATGATTTGGGTAATAGTGGATCGACTAACTAAAATCGCTCCCTTTCTAGCTACTCGTGACACAGAGTCATTAAGTGAACTCGCCGAGTTGTATGTGAAAGAGATTGTTAGTCGACATGGTGTGCCGTTATCGATTGTAACAGACAGAGATTCTAGATTTGTGTCAAACTTCTGGAACAGTCTACAACAGAATTTGGGTACACGTGTAAATTTGAGTACAACTTATCATCCTCAGACAGATGGTCAGAGTGAGAGAACAATACAGACTTTAGAGGATATGTTAAGAGCTTGTGTATTAGAATACGGTGGGTCGTGAGATTCACATCTACCGTTGGTCGAATTCGCGTATAATAATTCCTATCATTCGAGTATAGGGATGCCACCCTATGAAATGTTGTACGGTCATCGTTGCAGAACTCCGAATTGTTGGTTAGAAGCCGGGGAGAAACAGTTTGTAGGTCCCGAAATGTTCAAATAACAGCCGAAAAAATTGCAATTGCGCGAGAAAAGTTGAAAGCCGCTAGAGACAGGCAGAAAATGTATGCTGATCCGCGTAGACGTACGGTAACCTTTAGTGTGGGTGAACGAGTGTATCTGAAAGTTTCGCCATGGAAAGGGGTTATCAGATTCGGTAAGCGTGGTAAGTTAGCACCGAGATTTATTGGTCCGTTTCCGATCAGTGAAGTGTTGAATGATCAGACTGTGGTATTAGATCTTCCGCCAGAATTAGCCGATATTCATAATACATTCAACGTATGTTATCTTCGTAAGTGTAAGGTAGAAGATGAGACGCAACTTTTACCGTTAAAAGATTTAAAGGTTGATTTGAGTAAGAAGTTGGTGGAAGAGCCGATTCGTATAGTTGATCGTAAGACAACTAAGTTGAGAAAGAAGCAGATTCCAATGGTGTTGTGTAACAACCCAACATTGATTTACCAAAAACACGACACAAAAAAAAAAATCTGTGACTGCCCATCTGGACGGCGTCCAGAAATCGGGACGGCGTCCAGCTTTTACAACTGGGACGGCGTCCAAGGATTTGGGACGGCGTCCCAATGAACTAAAAAGTACTGATCAGTTTTTATTCACACGTGAGCGGAAAACCCGCTTCCCGACACTTTTAAACGAAAACCTTTATACAACCCATCATATTAAGTAAAACTAAGAGTTTACCATAATGAAAACAAGTTTTACAACATCGGGCCCACAATGACCCGTTTTACAAATAATGTAGAGATTTCAACCCATTTATCTCTTTAGACGGATTAGGACTCTATAACCCAACCCAATACCAAGAGCATAATCCCGGAGACTACCAAATCCCCAATCCGCGTCCATATAACCAAAAGCTACCCCTTCGAGCCCAAGCGCTCCTATGCATCTAGTCTAACAACTAGTTAGCTTCATAACAAAATACCTGTAAAAAGGTAAACAGCGAGAGGGGTAAGCATAAAGCTTAGTGAATGCAATAATTATACACATACAATGCCTCGTATTTCGAATGTCGTTCGAAATAACTCGTAACTGAAAATGGGTGTTACAACTCTCCCCCACTTAAATTGGATCACGTCCTCGTGATCCGCACCTATAATAGAAGTTAAGCAGTTCTCCCTCGAACATCTCCGCTTCCAATGCGGAGTCACACAAGTAGTACTTGCATCCGCACTCTCGCTTCGTGCACTAATGCATCATAATACAACAATATTGGGTAATCAACCCACGAGTCGAAACAACCGTAACCGTTGCTCCTACGCCGAGTATCCAAACTCATACCATACACTTCACAATCATCCTAAGAGTAGAACAATTTGTCGACAAACATCGTCGTCACGAATCACGATCTTACGAAACACAACCAAGCCCGACATCCATAACATCTTCTACAAATCCGAAGATCTAACCACACGCTAATAATCACTAGCGTGCACTACCGCAACAAACGATAACTCAATACACTCAACGTCCAGAGTTTCCATATAGGAAAATACGAAAATCACTACATATACCTTCAAGTTCTCTCAGCTACAACTCGCCTCAAGCTACGTCCGTAACCATATCACTCAATCAGTCAATCCGCGCATGACCAATCCATCACTGGATTAATCTAGGACAACAATAATACACCATGTGCTGAGCAAAACATCAACACTCGACGAGGGTTCCTCCTCTAAACCCTACGACACAACCACACCAGACGGCTTCCTAGTACTAGCATGGAGACTAATCATATACTAGAATCCCGTCAAGGCAAATTATCATCACAAAATTCCGCAATTCGCCACACGATCTACAAAATATTCACCACGCCGGGTGGACCTTCCTACCTAGACCGTCCGTTAAAGATGGTCTCGACATTTCAATGCAACTAACAGTCGCATTACTAGGGAACACACTCTCGCAAACAAACAACATCCGCGTGTCTCGATGTGAGACAATCACTCTCCGCCTCACATTCATCCATAAAGTGGAATAATCCACTGACAATCTCCACGATTGTGTTTCCCGACAGGGAAAATACGATATTCGTCACGATATCGAACTTGTTCTCATTCAATTATACTGTTCGGGTTTCACGACATCCCAGATTTTTCACTACGGGAGCACCCGCAACGACAACTTCATTCTCTCACTCCGGGATCTCAAACTTCACATTTGGTCTCATACCACACATTGGTACTACACGACCACCTTACATAGGAAGTCTTACACTTCCTTCGATCCCATCATCACAATCTTCACGCATAACATTCTCGAGTTGTAACTCACAATCGTAAAGCACGATCTCGAGTCGACATTAGCAACCCGTCACTCTTCCTCGTTAGGAGCTCCGAATACCCATTGAGGCTTAGCACGGTACGCTCCAACATTTCACTATACATAACACCACTGGAGTTTTCCTCGGGAGGCAGTAAAAACTCCCCCACTTAGGATTTATCTCCCTATTCTCACCGCCAAGATGATAACATCCCGCGGAATTGTAATTCCACGTCACACCTGACCATTCTCACCGTTGGTCATAAACATCAATTCACCGCAAGTTCGCTTTAGGCTCTCAGAGCCGACATGCACAATCACTTGAGACGTCGTACACGCGATGAAATCGCACCTTCATACCACAATTCACAACTAACTACCTTAATCGTTCGAAAAGCAAACTCCACCAAAGTCTTACATATGCCTCTAAGCCTAGGCATATGTCACGCCGCTTACTTAGTCGTGATTCTCAGTCGAGATCACCCGACCTTCCACTTGACAAATCGTTATCAACAATTGCTCACTCTCATGGAGAAGAATGACCAATCCGACACAATAATTATATCGGCTGCAATATCAACACTTCATCATAACCTTTCGGACCAACCGACCATTAAGTCCGTCACCGGCTCACCGGTCATCTTTACCCGTCTATCACTTAAGAGCAACAAGATTCGCTCACCCGTCACTTCATAAGAAGTATTCATCACAATGCTCTTAAACTTCGACTTTCGCAACCGTCGATTTACTATCACCCGTCGATCACTATTATAATCTCCGCTGCTTCCAAGGGTATCTCACCGGCACCCTAAGCATAAAGTGATCACACCATCATCGGAGTTGAACATCACACTAGCAGGTATAAGAAGGCACCTGACGCAGTGTCATACAAACTCCCGCCACAACCTACTAAATTTTAGAACTCGATCTTTAGGTTCCATACACCCGATGTCACCCGTCTCTCTATAATAATGACCCGAAGTCATACATACCCGACAAACCTTACGGTTTATCGTCTTATCGAAGGTTCCTAGCGATCACACGCTACCCGCAATTTTCACAAGGCCAAAACGATAGAGCCTAACGAAACCCTTCATCTAACACTAAGAAGATGCTTGAGAACACCAAGTCTTACACCCTTCCACCTATCGGCACAGTCACAACGACAGGGGTATTCCGTTAGGAATGTTACCCTATAATCCACAACACACCAACACACTATCGTAAACATCGTCATATGGGTCCCACTCCCATGAGTTTAATGACCCGAAGACTCCTCGATTCGCCAATTCCAAGGCGACTCACAATTAGAATCCTAACACGATTCTCTACCCACACACTCTACCGAGTGTAACTCAAAACTACAATCATTAGACTTGTCGCATTCCATTACGGAATTCAAGTCCTCGTCGCACACTCGTAAGTGTAAATCGGTCATCCTAGTTACGGTGGGTAACTAAAACCAATTACAATCTCAATAATGCACCCACTACTTAGGGTGGCTAAGCACGCACCAAACTCGTGAGTTAGCTCGCTCACTTAACTAACCGATTCCATCGTAACACTTCACGACTCGCAACGAACCCGATGCGACTACAAGCACATCACCCGAGACAACTATCACTTAGGAACCAATAAAGATTCCTCATTTATCCCGAATCTACCCCAACCATGCCACGTTTCCTCCGTTCGGTACTCGTCATGTCATGCTTGATGTCAAGATACACTTTCGTAATAATGGTGATCGGTCACTATTACAAATGTGTACCTTACCATTTCCACATGGTCACGCAAAGTACTTTACCCGGACTGACGCAACATTCACACAAAATAACACGCGATAACTCCTAGTACCCGAATGACCAAAGTGCTTACCGTGAACTTGATCACTCAAAACTGCCAAACATACGAATCTCCCCAATAGATTCATCCCTAGGATACCGCACAAAAGATACCTGTATATATACACCTATATACAACATAATAATAAATATACACAAGTACACTGCAATAACACGTCATCCTATAGCCTAGGTGACTATCACTAAAACAACGTCCCCGTTCGCCTACTTACCTTAGGCACTAACAATCTAAGGCACTAATTTACTCACGAAATAAGGCCCCACATAATCCCACATTGGACAAGCACTAGTCCTAGTTAGTCACCTACTCTAAGGCACTAACAAATCTCAATCCGACCCGTACTCCTACAAGTCTCGCAAATAACGCACCACTGTTAATAAGTCTAAGACTAGGCACCTATTCCAAGGTCACCTAATTCCCTTAGACTATGCTCTGATACCACTTGTAACAACCCAACATTGATTTACCAAAAACACGACACAAAAAAAAAATCTGTGACTGCCCATCTGGACGGCGTCCAGAAATCGGGACGGCGTCCAACTTTTACAACTGGGACGGCGTCCAAGGATTTGGGATGGCGTCCCAATGAACTAAAAAGTACTGATCAGTTTTTATTCACAAGTGAGTGGAAAACCCGTTTCCCGACACTTTTAAACGAAAACCTTTATACAACCCATCATATTAAGTAAAACTAAGAGTTTACCACAATGAAAACAAGTTTTACAACATCGGGCCCACAATGACCCGTTTTACAAATAATGTTGAGATTTCGACCCATTTATCTCTTTAGACGGATTAGGACTCTATAACCCAACCCAATACCAAGAGCATAATCCCGGAGACTACCAAATCCCCAATCCGCGTCCATATAACCAAAAGCTACCCCTTCGAGCCCAAGCGCTCCTATGCATCTAGTCTAACAACTAGTTAGCTTCATAACAAAATACCTGTAAAAAGGTAAACAACGAGAGGGGTAAGCATAAAGCTTAGTGAATGCAATAATTATACACATACAATGCCTCGTATTTCGAATGTCGTTCGAAATAACTCGTAACTGAAAACAGGTGTTACATGTTGATTGAGTGGAAGCACAGTTCGGGATCGAATCTTACATGGGAGACAGAAGAGTTGATGAAGACTCATTACTGTCATTTGTTTAACCAAGACCAGATTCCGAGGACAGAATCTCTTTAAGGGGGTAGATTTGTAACAGACAGAAACCTGGGCTAGATGTAAGATGACCTTTTTATCCTTAAACATATATGTGTGGTTACATATGCTTTTATTTTAAGTTAATGTTTAATGTTATTTTATTATTTGGTTAAGATCAGTTTGTGACAAGGGTCACAGAACAGGTTTGCTTATTAAATTTGGACTCCGTTAGGGCCGCCTAACGAGGTACGAAAGATTTCAGATAACTGATAAATACTCGTGTGTTGAGGGGAATGGGTTTTAACCCAAATAAGTGTCAAAAGAGCTGCTCCTTTATCTCATTTCTCACCTTCTCTCTAAAAATATCTCCTAACACCCCGTATCTAACTTCCTCCCATTCTTGAAACCCTAAATCATCCAATCTGGTTTTTGTGTTTGAATCAAGTTAGATATCTGTTCCTTGTGTCATTGTGAATCTAACAAGGTAAGATTTGTGTGTTTTCATACTTGAATTTGTGTTCAAAATGGGTTTTTATTAGGTTTTTATCAAAAGTGAATTTGGTGTCAGATTGGCCGATTTTGATGTCGTTTGTGTATAATTGTTGTGGGTTTAGGTTCTAAAATGTTCTATAAACAAGATGTAGCTGGTTTTAAGGTCAAATTTGAGTCTAGGAAAGAGATTTGGTGATTTTTGGGCAAAACCCGTCACTTTTGCATCTGTTTGTGCTGAAGAACACCATCGGCCGATGGTCAGAGACCTTGACCCGATGGTCAGAGACCTTGACCCGATGGTCTCCTGTGTTTTTGGAAAAATTGTTTTGGTCGTAACTTTCAAACCGTAACTCCGTTTTTGATGAACCAAATATCGTTAGAATCGTATCGACGAGTAGTTTTCAATGGTAAACTTTTAAGAAGCTGGATCAAACTGTTTTTTGGGCGGAAAAAATAGGTTTTAGCGTGTATGTCCCATTTTGCACGCACTTATACGACGATATTGAATGGGCTTATGATGTAGACTTATAATATGATGTTATGACATAGTTTATAGTATGATTTGACTATATTTTTAATTAGAGCACTTTACTAACTTGGTTTATATTGTTCTCAGGAGATAAGAACAAGGAGGAAGCTCAGAGTTAGATAACTGAGCTGAAGCTGGTAATTGGTGATTGGGTCTATCTTCGGATAGAGTTTAAGTAGCATGCCATGCTACTGTGATTTATTTTATTACCATGCTTTGATATAGTGATACTGCCATGCTTAGATAATGATTGCATGCTTACTGTGATTATGTGATATTATGTGCGCACTGTGTTTGACACCAGCCGGGCCTGAGGAGGCTGGGGACTTCTAACCGAGCCTGAGGAGGTTAGAGTCCGTATGAGGTCAACTGAGCCTGAGGAGGTTGGGTCCAAGGACTGCTGATTGTAGAGTATAGTTTTGAATGACGCATCCCCTGCGTTTGGATAACTATACTGTGAATCGAGTAGCCAGGACTATCGGTAGACTCTAGCCCGATCAACTTGTGATGTGTAACAACCCTCACTTTTCGACTTCTAAATTACTGAATTAACCCTAGGGTTATATGTCTGACTATATGTATTAAGGGTTGCTATATACAATTAAATATTGACCGAATAGTAATTTTTAGTCAACAATGTACGCTTAAATAAATAATATATTATTAATTTATATAATTTGAAATAATTTAACTAAGTATATAAACTTTGTATCACTTTTATTATTTAGTTAATGTATTATATATTTAACTATATAATAAATCTAATTATACATAAATGTAATAATATTTACAAACTTACTAAAGCTATAGTTTAATAATTAAAATCATAATTATTATTAAAAATACAAAATACCGAATTATTTATTATTTTTATGCAAAATTTGTATTTATTAATTAAATAAAAAAATAAAATAAAAATAAAATAAAATATTATTGACAAATATTCTTGGAAAAACATTAAATAAATTTGTTTATTTATAAAAAAAAATCCTTAAAATAAATAAAAAAATAAAAAAATAAATAAAAAAATTACTTTTTAATTAAAAATTTTAATGGAAAAACTACTTTTATTATTTTATTTTGTGCATTATCCCATGACCTAACATTTAATACTTTTTAATTTTAAAATCCCATTAAGAATTAAATATTTCTTTTTCTTTTAATTATTTTATTCTTTTTACCTAATTTTTTCAAGTATAAATACCCCTCATTTTTCATTCAAACGCACACCAAAATTTCTCTCATTCTCTCTTTGAAGAATTACTACTAGTAAGTATTCTTTTCTTACTTTTTATTTTTTTACTTTTTACTTTTTACTTTTTACTTTTTACTTCGGTTATTATTTTTACCGAAACATGTAAATAATGTTATAAATTATATGCAATTAAAAATAAAATAAATAACATGTATACACTATTACTATTACTAGCACCTATAACCTACTACTTATATTGTAACATAAAAACATTTTGGGATATGTATTAGAGATGTATAGATCTTCGAACTTTCTTGACGAATGGTTTCTATGAGATTCTAGGCAGAGGGTTTGGATTTCCGATTTAAAGGGTCCTATGGCTCAAGCCCCTAGATCTAAATTAGCCATTCGAAGGGAAAGGGGTGATTGGAAGCTTATCTAATACGGCAAGTATCCTAAAATGGAAAACACTGATAAAAGTAGAAACTCTCTAGTCATAGAAACTTAGTAAAATAAGAAACTATCTAAAAATGGAAACTTTATAAAAATAGTAACTTACTAGGAATAGAAACTTAGTAAAACAAACACATACTTAAACTTAAACATGGGCAAAACACTTAACTACTCTTAAATGTCAATAGGTTGACTTTTCTGCTCACTCGTTCAACTCTTTATTCCGAGGAATAACTCTCTCTCTACTTACTAAGGTGAATTCATAGCCCCTCTTTATTGCTAGCAAACTTACTTACTTTTACTTGGGGTGAGACACATGCTGTTTTTACTTTTTACACTTTAGACACAAGTACCAAACTGTAATATGTTGGGCTATGACCAGCAAGTCCCCAACCGACAAGTATAAACGATAACTTGTAACGGGGCAAACTTGAAAGTCTACTCTAAATACAAGTACCAACTATTAAACTGTGATATGTTGGGCTATGACCAGCAAGTCCCCAACCGACAAGTATAAACGATAACTTGTACGGGGTAAACTTGAAAGCCTAGTCTAAATATCAGTACCAACTGTTAAACTATGCTATACCCGGCTATGTCCGACTAAGTCCCTACTGTGATATTTTTAATTGCTGCGGCATTCTTAATTATTGGAGATAGGCCTATCGGGAGTAACGTCCCCGATACATTTGACTAAGTCTTTGTATTACTTAATAATGAAATTAAACCGACAAGGACAGACACAACTTGTCATGGGGCAAAAACTTGAACGTTTAGTCTAAATATCACGCATTGGCATAACTTTTTGATCCTGCGGGAGATCAACTTTACAAACTAAATCTTGTGGTCTAAAACAACGACAAACTTTTTGTTAAACCTATGAACTTCACTCAACCTTTTTGGTTGACACTTTAGCATGTTTTGTCTCAGGTACTGTTTGATTCAAGCTCTTATACTTACTGCTTATGTGATGCTAATTGGACATAGGATCAAGAGATATCGCATTTATTACTTCTGCATGTGAACATTTACGATATTGTTATTCCTTTCATTGTAACGATATTTCATTTTCCGCTGCATACTCATTAAATTTAAATTCATCATTTAGTATTGTTCTCGTTTATTATAATATGTTGGTATGTTTTGATATTAGTGACGTTCCTTCCAGACCCTATTGGGAGGACGTTACAGATTGGTATCAGAGCATAACCAGGCTGTTATAGAGAACCAGGATTGCATTTTTTATGTGTGCCTTACTTGTTAGCTAGGGTGCCTTAGCAATCTAGGAAACTATAACCTTTCCTGCCTTAGAATTAAAGCACTTAGGATTGCCCCATAATCTTAGCGATTATGCTTTAATAAACTTGACTTAAAGATTCTAATCAAAATATTCTTCCTAATGTTAGGATGTCTAATTATCATCAAACGACCAAAATGAATCTTTTCAAGCCAACCGAAAAAGATACTGAAAGGTCTTCCACAGAAAGACCAGTCCAAAGTCCACCTTATGGCTTTGGTGGTCCTCCCTCACCAAATTATAGCCCAAATACTACTCTAAAGTTACATGGGTCTCCTGAATACTATCCAACCCCGATGAATAAAGACAAGAGGAAATGTCTTGAAGAAACTGGGCTGTCAAAGAAAATATCCCGATCTCCTTCCTACAATGAAGTTGATGCCAAGTACGAGCTCATGAATCTGCGAAAAACTACCGATGACCTTATTCGCCATATTGCAAGGATCGATGCTCAAATGAAGGAAAAAGACCTAGCGATCAAGAAGCTCATGGAGGAAAATGCTGAGCTAAAGAAAGAGATTATATACATACATTTGTTTTATCCCATGATCGATGTGGACTTTGGTTTGCACCCTTACAAGAAATGCCCGATGGAGGAAGCAATCTCTCTCCTACCTAAGGGAAGATGTTGACCTTAGATTGAAGATGGAGGAAAACTGCGTGAATAATCAACTTTCTATGAGGGATCACAAGTACCATGTAATCAACAATGATGTTTCCAATCTTTATGATAACATCGAGTATCTTTATGAGGAATAAAAGGAGAAGAACGACAAGTTTGAGAAGTTTATGAAGGAGGTTGAGGACAAGAAGAAGAAATATGAAGACTACTTCAATCTTAATATTTCCTAGTTATTTTCTATCTGTGCAAAGGCTAGGCCTTAAACTATTTCTATCCCCGAATCGTGTAATAAGAATGCTTGTTTAAAGCCTTGTTCTTAATAAAATAAAGTGTTTCGTTTATATCATATTCATCTTTATTCCACTTAATTTTTTTTTCAAACTTATGACCTATCAAGTTTATCAAACTTCTATATGTTATTGAAGATAACGGTTCGTCCACAAGCTCCTGCTACTACTTCAAACACTCACGTATCTTATGCCTTTATGCATCGGTTTGCGAACCGGAAAATATTATTGGGTTATCACAGTATACGAATTGAAATTCTTTAATCAATATCTGGTTACAAATCTCAACACGTCATACCACCATTATTACATAAATGGATGACACATCATATCTTATCATATATTATCATGTCTATAAACTTTGTCTACCACTTATCCTAAATTTCCTCCGTAAATTACGGAAATCTTTTTGCTATAAATACGTATTCAAGGAGACGAATATATCATTCGGTATTCAATACCCATTTCATATCAAACCCTATTCCAAACATATAATATGAATTTCTCAAACTCTTCAAGCTCCCACGGCAGCGTAACCGGAACAAACGAACCAATCAGCCATCATCTATTCTGGATGAATTGGGGATGGGTTCGTAGCCGACTCAATCAATGGAGACAAGAAGAAGGTGATCCCTTCCACCAACCGAATTCACCTCTTGGCGAAGAACCTGAAGCGCTTACCGGCGAACCAGTCCGAAACACCATTTTCTCTCTTCTTTCCAGGTATCCCGTCACGAATATATAATATCGAAGATTCTAGATCTTATTCACCCCTTGTTCCAACCACCAATCATCCCGGAATAATAGAAGAAGTCAACGAGCTTCGCGCTCGAGTAGTGGCTCTGGAAAATCTGGTGCGAAATCTACGAACACCAGCAGCAGCACCAGCAGCATAACCAGCATCACCACCAGTACCATCAACATCACCACTAACAGCATCAGCTTCATCAACAACAACATTCGCATCCCCCGCCTCAACAACACACTCAGTACCTCAAACATCAAAATGATACGCCCCATAGATACCAAGGAATATTAGCAATAAAGAGTTAAGATGTATTGACTCATTCTTCGTGAAGAATTATATATGTATACCTTATATATATATATGAATTGGAACAAAAATAAATCTTGTCGTACTAAGCAATTACGTGAGAATCTCAACTAGTATGTACTACTTGGTTAATTCATATCACTAATATGCTATGATGTACACCCTTCGCTAATGACTTAACAATTGTTAATCACTGCTTCAGCACAATAAACTCCATTTCATAATAAATCAAGTATAACGATGAATGTATTGATTCATAACTTCATTAGCGAAATATTTCGCAACAATTATGAAATCTCTAAGATTTTGGAGATTATTTACTCTCGTTCCAAACCGCAAATCAAATGAGTTTAATATATATTAACTCATTAAATCCATGATTATATCTGAAGAATACATATATGAACGTATATCTTCATAAAGATTGTAAAAACTGTTAATTGTGAAAATATTTTAACGGGTAGGTAATACCCGAGAAATATTTACATCTCACATAAATACACTGTACATTCTTCAAGTTCGATTCATAAATCATTAATTATACTCACTGCCTTCACTGTGATACACAATCATTTTCATACAAATTTAATTACACATTCTGAAATTAACATACCAGAATTCAAGTAAAGCTTTAGCAGGTGTTATCTTCCTAAAGATCACTACATTCATGAATTATATTCATTCGTATTCTATGATGAATTATCACATCAAACCTCCAAAATTATCATCAAGAACGCCTATTCGTTAACCATTAGATCCGTTGACGATCACAATCAGCGTTTAATCATCTAAAAAATAAAATTTCTTGAAACCATCTCGGATTGATAACCAATGATTCAGATATGGTAGCATTAAATGCAAAGGAAACAAAAGAATTTTCCTCGTCATTGGAACTTAGAAATTCTGAGATATCACTGTATCTTTCATTATAAATATCCTCTATATTTCTGAAGATATCTTTATAACGATTCTTGTCAGCAATTAATTATCTCTTTGCGATATCTTTATCACATCATAAAGGAAACTGTTTTAGTTTCTATATTCTATAAAGTTTAAGTTTAAATTATGAATGATTTGAAGTAGTGTTGGAAATTGAAGCATGAGTTAGTATAATATAATGACGTCAGGCCAACGTGATTATATTACAGTAAGTCATGCTAAATTTTTAATGGAAGATGATGATTCATAGACTTTATAATCATCATTTGCCATGTTACACGACTCTTATCTATTTAAACTCTAAACATATCAAGAAAATATTTTTCTTGAAAATTCGGTCTTTTTCGGATATTCTGGTAATATGACAAATCAAATCGTGCTATTACCTTTCCTTCTGCTTTGAATATCATGATCATTCAAAACTTCATACCTACGAATTCTGGACCGTTACTTGCTTTACAAAAGCATGAAGCTTCGACATATAAGGGAAAATATAAATCCCGATAACAACACTGAAATTACAAACCGTGTATATCAATGCGTATAGCAATATAAAGACACGGGAGAACTAAAAACACAATAAATCCTAGAGCATAGTAGAAGTAAACAGACTCCTCTGGTGGGAGTTGGAAAAGAAGGATGATTGTGGCGATAACCAATATAATGTCAAAGACAAGAACTGGATTGAGCATATTAACAAAACTTTTGGAAGTATGAATTGAGAAAGAAAGTATATAAGTGGTGAAGATAATGAAACGGAAGAAGCTAATTTATAGCAAAAATTCCAGACACAGCAATCGAGGCAATTCACCGCATTTAATTAAAGAAAATCCTAATTTCCGTAATTACCGAAAAATCAAATCTTATAAAGATTTCGAAGATTTCTTTAATTCCTTGAAATCCGGAAATCAATTGTAACTACGTCAAAAGTTAAGGCAAACATTTAATTTTCTCATTTACTCTTTTACGATAGCTTCGTTTATACTCTTTCTATAATCGAATTACTTTATCCATATTATTTAATGTCGATAAAACTCTAATTCATCATTCTTGTTATAAAGAATGGCGATCTCTATCAAATTTCATGACTATGATTTTCATGAACTCCTCTCTGTTTTGTCTGCCTAATATTGCAGCATAAACGCTCAAGGTTTTAAATGAGCTCAATATTGAAATGTCCCGTTCTTATTGATTAAAAACGTTCCATATTAATTGATTTCGTTGCGAGGTTTTGACCTCTATATGAGACGTTTTTCAAAGACTGCATTCATTTTAAAACAAACCATAACCTTTATTTCATCAATAAAGGTTTAAAAAGCTTTACGTAGATTATCAACTAATGATGATCTAAAATATCCTGTTTACACACGACCATTAGATAATGGTTTACAATACAAATAATTTACAACAAAATAAGTTTCTTGAATGCAGTTTTTACACAATATTATACAAGCATGGACTCCAAATCTCGTCCTTATTTAAGTATGCGACAGCGGAAGCTCTTAATAATCACCTGAGAATAAACATGCTTAAAACGTCAACAAAAATGTTGGTGAGTTATAGGTTTAACCTATATATATCAAATCATAATAATAGACCACAAGATTTCATATTTCAATACACATCCCATACATAGAGATAAAAGTCATTCATATGGTGAACACCTGGTAACCGACATTAACAAAATGCATATATAAGAATATCCCCATCATTCTGGGACACCCATCGGATATGATATAAATTTCGAAGTACTAAAGCATCCGGTACTTTGGATGGGGTTTGTTAGGCCCAATAGATCTATCTTTAGGATTCGCGTCAATTAGGGTGTCTGTTCCCTAATTCTTAGATTACCAGACTTAATAAAAAGGGGCATATTCGATTTCGATAATTCAACCATAGAATGTAGTTTCACGTACTTGTGTCTATTTTATAAATCATTTATAAAACCTGCATGTATTCTCATCCCAAAAATATTAGATTTTAAAAGTGGGACTATAACTCACTTTCACAGATTTTTACTTCGTCGGGAAGTAAGACTTGGCCACTGGTTGATTCACGAACCTATAACAATATATACATATATATCAAAGTATGTTCAAAATATATTTACAACACTTTTAATATATTTTGATGTTTTAAGTTTATTAAGTCAGCTGTCCTCGTTAGTAACCTACAACTAGTTGTCCACAGTTAGATGTACAGAAATAAATCAATAAATATTATCTTGAATCAATCCACGACCCAGTGTATACGTATCTCAGTATTGATCACAACTCAAACTATATATATTTTGGAATCAACCTCAACCCTGTATAGCTAACTCCAACATTCACATATAGAGTGTCTATGGTTGTTCCGAAATATATATAGATGTGTCGACATGATAGGTCGAAACATTGTATACGTGTCTATGGTATCTCAAGATTACATAATATACAATACAAGTTGATTAAGTTATGGTTGGAATAGATTTGTTACCCATTTTCACGTAGCTAAAATGAGAAAAATTATCCAATCTTGTTTTACCCATAACTTCTTCATTTTAAATCCGTTTTGAGTGAATCAAATTGCTATGGTTTCATATTGAACTCTATTTTATGAATATAAACAGAAAAATATAGGTTTATAGTCGGAAAAATAAGTTACAAGTCATTTTTGTAAAGGTAGTCATTTCAGTCGAAAGAACGACATCTAGATGACTATTTTAGAAAACATACTTCCACTTTGAGTTTAACCATAATTTTTGGATATAGTTTCATGTTCATAATAAAAATCATTTTCTCAGAATAACAACTTTTAAATCAAAGTTTATCATAGTTTTTAATTAACTAACCCAAAACAGCCCGCGGTGTTACTACGACGGCATAAATCCGGTTTTACGGTGTTTTTCGTGTTTCCAGGTTTTAAATCATTAAGTTAGCATATCATATAGATATAGAACATGTGTTTAGTTGATTTTAAAAGTCAAGTTAGAAGGATTAACTTTTGTTTGCGAACAAGTTTAGAATTAACTAAACTATGTTCTAGTGATTACAAGTTTAAACCTTCGAATAAGATAGCTTTATATGTATGAATTGAATGATGTTATGAACATAATTACTACCTTAAGTTCCTTGGATAAACCTACTGGAAAAGAGAAAAATGGATCTAGCTTCAACGGATACTTGGATGGCTCGAAGTTCTTGAAGCAGAATCATGACACGAAAACAAGTTCAAGTAAGATCATCACTTGAAATAAGATTGTTATAGTTATAGAAATTGAACCAAAGTTTGAATATGATTATTACCTTGTATTAGAATGATAACCTACTGTAAGAAACAAAGATTTCTTGAGGTTGGATGATCACCTTACAAGATTGGAAGTGAGCTAGCAAACTTGAAAGTATTCTTGATTTTATGTAACTAGAACTTGTAGAATATATGAAGAACACTTAGAACTTGAAGATAGAACTTGAGATATATACCAATAGTACATACATCTAAAAGCTGTGTATTGTACGAGTACGAATACGGGTGCATACTAGTAGAATTGTTGATGAAACTGAACGAGGATGTAATTGTAAGCATTTTTGTTAAGTAGAAGTATTTTGATAAGTGTATTGAAGTCTTTCAAAAGTGTATAAATACATATTAAAACACTACATGTATATACATTTTAACTGAGTCGTTAAGTCATCGTTAGTCGTTACATGTAAGTGTTGTTTTGAAACCTTTAGGTTAACGATCTTGTTAAATGTTGTTAACCCAATGTTTATAATATCAAATGAGATTTTAAATTATTATATTATCATGATATTATCATGTATGAATATCTCTTAATATGATATATATACATTAAATGTCTTTACAACGATAATCGTTACATATATGTCTCGTTTAAAAATCATTAAGTTAGTAGTCTTGTTTTTACATATGTAGTTCATTGTTAATATACTTAATGATATGTTTACTTATCATAGTATCATGTTAACTATATATATATATATCCATATATATGTCATCATATAGTTTTTACAAGTTTTAACGTTCGTGAATCACCGGTCAACTTGGGTGGTCAATTGTCTATATGAAACATATTTCAATTAATCAAGTCTTAACAAGTTTGATTGCTTAACATGTTGAAAACATTTAATCATGTAAATATCAATCTCAATTAATATATATAAACATGGAAAAGTTCGGGTCACTACAGTACCTACCCGTTAAATAAATTTCGTCCCGAAATTTTAAGCTGTTGAAGGTGTTGACGAATCTTCTGGAAATAGATGCGGGTATTTCTTCTTCATCTAATCTTCATGCTCCCAGGTGAACTCGGGTCCTCTACGAGCATTCCATCAAACCTTAACAATTGGTATCTTGTTTTGCTTAAGTCTTTTAACCTCACGATCCATTATTTCGACGGGTTCTTCGATGAATTGAAGTTTTTCGTTGATGTGGATTTCATCTAACGGAATAGTGAGATCTTCTTTAGCAAAACATTTCTTCAAATTCGAGACGTGGAAAGTGTTATGTACAGCTGCGAGTTGTTGAGGTAACTCAAGTCGGTAAGCTACTGGTCCGACGCGATCAATAATCTTGAATGGTCCAATATACCTTGGATTTAATTTCCCTCGTTTACCAAATCGAACAACGCCTTTCCAAGGTGCAACTTTAAGCATGACCATCTCTCCAATTTCAAATTCTATATCTTTTCTTTTAATGTCTGTGTAGCTCTTTTGTCGACTTTGGGCGGTTTTCAACCGTTGTTGAATTTGGATGATCTTCTCGGTAGTTTCTTGTATAATCTCCGGACCCGTAATCTGTCTATCCCCCACTTCACTCCAACAAATTGGAGACCTGCACTCTCTACCATAAAGTGCTTCAAACGGCGCCATCTCAATGCTTGAATGGTAGCTGTTGCTGTAGGAAAATTTTGCTAACGGTAGATGTCGATCCCAACTGTTTCCGAAATCAATAACACATGCTCGTAGCATGTCTTCAAGCGTTTGTATCGTCCTTTCGCTCTACCCATCAGTTTGTGGATGATAGGCAGTACTCATGTCTAGACGAGTTCCTAATGCTTGCTGTAATGTCTGCCAGAATCTTGAAATAAATCTGCCATCCCTATCAGAGATAATAGAGATTGGTATTCCATGTCTGGAGACGACTTCCTTCAAATACAGTCGTGCTAACTTCTCCATCTTGTCATCTTCTCTTATTGGCAGGAAGTGTGCTGATTTAGTGAGACGATCAACTATTACCCAAATAGTATCAAAACCACTTGCAGTCCTTGGCAATTTAGTGATGAAATCCATGGTAATGTTTTCCCATTTTCATTCCGGGATTTCGGGTTGTTGAAGTAGACCTGATGGTTTTTGATGCTCAGCTTTGACCTTAGAACACGTCAAACATTCTCCTAAGTATTTAGCAACATCGGCTTTCATACCCGGCCACCAAAAATGTTTCTTGAGATCCTTGTACATCTTCCCCGTTCCAGGATGTATTGAGTATCTGGTTTTATGAGCTTCTCTAAGTACCATTTCTCTCATATCTCCAAATTTTGGTACCCAAATCCTTTCAGCCCTATACCGGGTTTCGTCTTCCCGAATATTAAGATGCTTCTCCGATCCTTTGGGTATTTCATCCTTTAAATTTCCCTTTTTTAAAACTCCTTGTTGCGCCTCCTTTATTTGAGTAGTAAGGTTATTATGAATCATTATATTCATAGATTTTACTCGAATGGGTTCTCTGTCCTTCCTGCTCAAGGCATCGGCTACCACATTTGCCTTCCCCGGGTGGTAACGAATCTCAAAGTCGTAATCATTCAATAATTCAATCCACCTACGCTGCCTCATATTCAGTTGTTTCTGATTAAATATGTGTTGAAGACTTTTGTGGTCGGTATATATAATACTTTTGACCCATATAAGTAGTGCCTCCAAGTCTTTAATGCAAAAACAACCGCGCCTAATTCCAAATCATGCGTCGTATAATTTTGTTCGTGAATCTTCAGTTGTCTAGACGCATAAGCAATCACCTTCGTTCGTTGCATTAATACACAACCGAGACCTTGCTTTGATGCGTCACAATAAATCACAAAATCATCATTCCCTTCAGGCAATGACAATATAGGTGCCGTAGTTAGCTTTTTCTTCAATAACTGAAACGCTTTCTCTTGTTCATCATTCCATTCAAATTTCTTCCCTTTATGAGTTAATGCAGTCAAGGGTTTTGCTATTCTGGAAAAGTCTTGGATGAACCTTCTGTAGTAACCAGCTAGTCCTAAAAACTGGCGTATGTGTTTCGGAGTTTTCGGGGTTTCCCACTTTTCAACAGTTTCTATCTTTGCCGGATCCACCTTAATACCTTCTTTGTTCACTATGTGACCGAGGAATTGAACTTCTTCCAACCAAAATGCACACTTTGAAAACTTAGCGTACAATTCTTCCTTCCTCAATACTTCTAACACCTTTCTCAAATGTTCACCGTGTTCTTGGTCATTCTTTGAGTAAATAAGTATGTCATCAATGAAAACAATGACAAACTTGTCAAGGTATGGTCCACACACTCGGTTCATAAGGTCCATGAACACAGCTAGTGCATTAGTTAAACCAAATGGCATGACCATAAACTCGTAATGACCGTAACGTGTTCTGAAAGCAGTCTTTGGAATATCATCTTCTTTCACCCGCATTTGATGATACCCGGAACGTAAGTCAATCTTTGAATAAACAGACGAGCCTTGTAGTTGATCAAATAAGTTGTCGATTCTCGGTAGTGGGTAGCGGTTCTTTATGGTAAGTTTGTTCAACTCTCGGTAGTCGATACACAACCTGAATGTACCATCTTTCTTCTTGACAAACAAAACAGGAGCTCCCCACGGTGATGTGCTTGGTTGAATGAAACCACGCTCTAAAAGTTCTTGTAATTGGCTTTGCAGTTCTTTCATCTCGCTGGGTGCGAGTCTGTAAGGAGCATGAGCTATTGGTGCAGCTCCTGGTACAAGATCTATTTGAAATTCAACGGATCGATGTGGGGGTAATCCCGGTAATTCTTTCGGAAATACATCGGGAAATTCTTTTGCGACGGGAACATCATTGATGCTCTTTTCTTCAGTTTGTACTTTCTCGACGTGTGCTAGAACAGCATAGCAACCTTTTCTTATTAGTTTTTGTGCCTTCAAATTACTAATAAGATGTAGCTTCGTGTTGCCCTTTTCTCCGTACACCATTAAGGGTTTTCCTTTTTCTCGTATAATGCGAATTGCATTTTTGTAACAAACGATCTCTGCTTTCACTTCTTTCAACCAGTCCATACCGATTATCACATCAAAACTCCCTAACTCTACTGGTATCAAATCAATCTTAAATGTTTCGCTAACCAGTTTAATTTCTCGATTCCGACATATATTATCTGCTGAAATTAATTTACCATTTGCTAATTCGAGTTAAAATTTACTATCCAAAGGCGTCAATGGACAACTTAATTTAGCACAAAAATCTCTACTCATATAGCTTCTATCCGCACCCGAATCAAATAAAACGTAAGCAGATTTATTGTCAATAAGAAACGTACCCGTAACAAGCTCTGGGTCTTCCTGTGCCTCTGCCGCATTAATATTGAAAACTCTTCCGCGGCCTTGTCCATTCGTGTTCTCCTGGTTCGGGCAATTTCTAATAATGTGGCCCGGTTTTCCACATTTATAACAAACTACATTGGCATAACTTGCTCCGACACTACTTGCTCCGCCATTACTCGTTCCGACACCATTTGTTCCTTTCGTTCTATTAACCCCTGGTCCGTAGACCTCACACTTCGCTGCACTATGACCATTTCTTTTACACTTATTGTAAAATTTGGTGCAGAACCCCGAGTGATACTTTTCACACCTTTGGCATAGCTGCTTCTGATTGTTGTTGTTGTTGTTGTTGCGGTTATTATTGTTGTTGGGATGATTGTTGTAGTTGCTGTTGCTGTTGTTGTTGTTGTTGTTGTTGTTGTTGTTGTTGTTGTTGTTGTTGGGCCGTTTGTTGTAGTTGCGATTGATGTTGCGATTGTTGGGATAATTGTTGCGATTATTGTTGTAATTTCTGTTGTTGTTGTATTGGTGATTCTTATCACCATTTTCCTCCCACTTTCTTTTGACTTGCTTCACATTGGCCTCTTCAGCAGTCTGTTCTTTAATTCTTTCTTCAATCTGGTTCACTAGTTTGTGAGCCATTCTACATGCCTGTTGTATGGAGGCGGGCTCGTGTGAACTTATATCTTCTTGGATTCTTTCCGGTAATCCTTTCACAAACGCGTCGATCTTCTCTTCCTCATCTTCGAATGCTCCCGGACACAATAGGCATAATTCTGTGAATCGTCTTTCGTACGTGGTAATATCAAATCCTTGGGTTCGTAACCCTCTAAGTTCTGTCTTGAGCTTATTGACCTCAGTTCTGGGATGGTACTTCTCGTTCATCAAGTGCTTGAATGCTGACCACGGTAGTGCGTACGCATCGTCTTGTCCCACTTGCTCTAGATAGGTATTCCACCATGTTAACGCAGAACCTGTGAAGGTATGCGTAGCGTACTTCACTTTGTCCTCTTCAGTACACTTACTTATGGCAAACACCGATTCGACCTTCTCGGTCCACCGTTTCAATCCGATCGGTCCTTCGGTTCCATCAAATTCCAAAGGTTTGCAGGCAGTGAATTCTTTGTAGGTGCATCCTACACAATTTCATGTACTGCTAGATCCAAGGTTATTGTTGGTATGTAGCGCAGCCTGTACTGTGGCTATGTTTGAAGCTAGAAAAGTACGGAATTCCTCTTCATTCATATTCACGGTGTGTCGAGTAGTCGGTGCCATTTCCTTCAAAATAGTCAAATGGAACAAGTTAATCATACAGAATATTAAAAGTAGTTAATAGTATTTCGTAGCATAATATGAACTCATTTATAAAAGCTTTTTCTTCATATTAGCGTTTTATAAGTTTAAATTCGGGTAGTACCTACCCGTTAAGTTCATACTTAAGTTTAAATTCGCGTTCAAACTTTTACACAATATTTTACAAACTTACAATACCGCTTATTTTACATATAGCATGAAATATAGCACACAATAAATTTGATACAAGATGGTTGTGAAGATAATTCTAGCTAGTACACAAGTTGTTCAGCAAAGGCAATAAAGACACGTAATTCATACGTCCAGAAACAAGTCATGCATTCTGGTTTTACTAGGATTACTTCCCATCCTTGGTCTTGTGGAACATAACCGTTATGACCATTGATAAGACAGCGTGTTGTAACGTCGTCAAAGGGACGAGGGTTACGTAATGTCCAACAGTCCCGTAACAATCTAAAAACCTCATTTCTTACCCCAATTACCGACTCCGTCACTTGTGGGAACGTTTTGTTTAATAGTTGTAGCCCGATGTTCTTGTTCTCACTTTGGTGAGAAGCGAACATTACTAATCCGTAAGCATAACATGCTTCTTTATGTTGCATGTTAGCTGCTTTTTCTAAATCACGAAGTCCAATATTCGGATATATTGAGTCAAAATAATTTCTTAACCCATTGTGTAAAATAGCATTTGGGTTCCCCGCAATATATGCGTCAAAGTAAACACATCGTAACTTATGGATTTCCCAATGTGATATCCCCCATCTTTCGAACGAAAGCCTTTTATAAACCAAGGCATTCTTGGAACGTTCTTCGAATGTCTTACAAACCGATCTCGCCTTAAATAGTTGTGCCGAAGAATTCTGACCGACTCTAGACAAGATTTCATCAATCATGTCTCCGGGTAGGTCTCTTAAAATATTGGGTTGTCTATCCATTTTGTGTTTTTATACTGTAAAATAGACAAGAGTTAGATTCATAAAAAAAAAATACTTATTAATACAAGCAATTTTTACATATATCATAAAGCATAAGCATACTATATTACATATATTACACCACACGAATTCAACTATCTTATTCCGACTCGCTTGTTTCTTCTTCTTCGGTTTTGGTTCGTTTTGCCAAGTTTCTAGGGATATATGATGTTCCCCTAATACGAGCCGTCGTTTTCCACATTGGTTTAGAAAAACCTGGTGGTTTAGAGGTTCCCGGGTCATTGTTACAACTTAAGGACTTCGGGGGTTGACGATACATATAAAGTTCATCGGGGTTGGAATTAGATTTCTCTATTTTTATGCCCTTTCCTTTATTATTTTCTTTTGCCTTTTTAAATTCAGTTGGGGTAATTTCTATAACATCATCGGAATTCTCGTCGGAATCCGATTCATCGGAGAATTGGTAATCCTCCCAATATTTTGCTTCCTTGGCGGAAACACCATTGACCATAATTAACCTTGGTCGGTTGGTTGAGGATTTTCTTTTACTTAACCGTTTTATTATTTCCCCCACCGGTTCTATTTCTTCATCCGGTTCCGATTCTTCTTCCGGTTCCGATTCTTCTTCCGGTTCTGACTCTTCTTCCGGTTCCTCTTCGGGAACTTGTGAATCAGTCCACGAATCATTCCAATTTACATTTGACTCTTCATTATTATTAGGTGAGTCAATGGGACTTGTTCTAGAGGTAGACATCTATCACATAATATCAAACGCGTTAAGAGATTAATATATCACATAATATTCACATGTTAAAAATATATAGTTTCCAACAAAATTTGTTAAGCAATCATTTTTAAAGAAAACACGGTCGAAGTCCAGACTCACTAATGCATCCTAACAAACTCGATAAGACACACTAATGCAAATTTTCTGATTCTCTAAGACCAACGCTCGGATACCAACTGAAATGTCCCGTTCTTATTGATTAAAAACGTTCCATATTAATTGATTTCGTTGCGAGGTTTTGACCTCTATATGAGACGTTTTTCAAAGACTGCATTCATTTTAAAACAAACCATAACCTTTATTTCATCAATAAAGGTTTAAAAAGCTTTACGTAGATTATCAACTAATGATGATCTAAAATATCCTGTTTACACACGACCATTACATAATGGTTTACAATACAAATAATTTACAACAAAATAAGTTTCTTGAATGCAGTTTTTACAAAATATTATACAAGCATGGACTCCAAATCTCGTCCTTATTTAAGTATGCGACAGCGGAAGCTCTTAATAATCACCTGAGAATAAACATGCTTAAAACGTCAACAAAAATGTTGGTGAGTTATAGGTTTAACCTATATATATCAAATCATAATAATAGACCACAAGATTTCATATTTCAATACACATCCCATACATAGAGATAAAAGTCATTCATATGGTGAACACCTGGTAACCGACATTAACAAGATGCATATATAAGAATATCTCCATCATTTCGGGACACCCTTCGGATATGATATAAATTTCGAAGTACTAAAGCATCCGGTACTTTGGATGGGGTTTGTTAGGCCCAATAGATCTATCTTTAGGATTCGCGTCAATTAGGGTGTCTGTTCCCTAATTCTTAGATTACCAGACTTAATAAAAAGGGGCATATTCGATTTCGATAATTCAACCATAGAATGTAGTTTCACGTACTTGTGTCTATTTTATAAATCATTTATAAAACCTGCATGTATTCTCATCCCAAAAATATTAGATTTTAAAAGTGGGACTATAACTCACTTTCACAGATTTTTACTTCGTCGGGAAGTAAGACTTGGCCACTGGTTGATTCACGAACCTATAACAATATATACATATATATCAAAGTATGTTCAAAATATATTTACAACACTTTTAATATATTTTGATGTTTTAAGTTTATTAAGTCAGCTGTCCTCGTTAGTAACCTACAACTAGTTGTCCACAGTTAGATGTACAGAAATAAATCAATAAATATTATCTTGAATCAATCCACGACCCAGTGTATACGTATCTCAGTATTGATCACAACTCAAACTATATATATTTTGGAATCAACCTCAACCCTGTATAGCTAACTCCAACATTCACATATAGAGTGTCTATGGTTGTTCCGAAATATATATAGATGTGTCGACATGATAGGTTGAAACATTGTATACGTGTCTATGGTATCTCAAGATTACATAATATACAATACAAGTTGATTAAGTTATGGTTGGAATAGATTTGTTACCCATTTTCACGTAGCTAAAATGAGAAAAATTATCCAATCTTGTTTTACCCATAACTTCTTCATTTTAAATCCGTTTTGAGTAAATCAAATTGCTATGGTTTCATATTGAACTCTATTTTATGAATCTAAACAGAAAAATATAGGTTTATAGTCGGAAAAATAAGTTACAAGTCATTTTTGTAAAGGTAGTCATTTCAGTCGAAAGAACGACGTCTAGATGACTATTTTAGAAAACATAATTCCACTTTAAGTTTAACCATAATTTTTGGATATAGTTTCATGTTCATAATAAAAATCATTTTCTCAGAATAACAACTTTTAAATCAAAGTTTATCATAGTTTTTAATTAACTAACCCAAAACAGCCCGCGGTGTTACTACGACGGCGTAAATCCGATTTTACGGTGTTTTTCGTGTTTTCAGGTTTTAAATCATTAAGTTAGCATATCATATAGCTATAGAACATGTGTTTAGTTGATTTTAAAAGTCAAGTTAGAAGGATTAACTTTTGTTTGCGAACAAGTTTAGAATTAACTAAACTATGTTCTAGTGATTACAAGTTTAAACCTTCGAATAAGATAGCTTTATATGTATGAATCGAATGATGTTATGAACATCATTACTATCTTAAGTTCCTTGTATAAACCTACTGGAAAAGAGAAAAATAGATCTAGCTTCAACGGATCCTTGGATGGCTCAAAGTTCTTGAAGCAGAATCATGACACGAAAACAAGTTCAAGTAAGATCATCACTTGAAATAAGATTGTTATAGTTATTGAAATTGAACCAAAGTTTGAATATGATTATTACCTTGTATTAGAATGATAACCTACTGTAAGAAACAAAGATTTCTTGAGGTTGGATGATCACCTTACAAGATTGGAAGTGAGCTAGCAAACTTGAAAGTATTCTTGATTTTATGTAACTAGAACTTGTAGAATATATGAAGAACACTTAGAACTTGAAGATAGAACTTGAGAGAGATCAATTAGATGAAGAAAATTGAAGAATGAAAGTGTTTGTAGGTGTTTTTGGTCGTTGGTGTATGGATTAGATATAAAGGATATGTAATTTTGTTTTCATGTAAATAAGTCATGAATGATTACTCATATTTTTGTAATTTTATGAGATATTTCATGCTAGTTGCCAAATGATGGTTCCCACATGTGTTAGGTGACTCACATGGGCTGCTAAGAGCTGATCATTGGAGTGTATATACCAATAGTACATACATCTAAAAGCTGTGTATTGTACGAGTACGAATACAGGTGCATACGAGTAGAATTGTTGATGAAACTGAACGAGGATGTAATTGTAAGCATTTTTGTTAAGTAGAAGTATTTTGATAAGTGTATTGAAGTCTTTCAAAAGTATATAAATACATATTAAAACACTACATGTATATACATTTTAACTGAGTCGTTAAGTCATCGTTAGTCGTTACATGTAAGTGTTGTTTTGAAACCTTTAGGTTAACGATCTTGTTAAATGTTGTTAACCCAATGTTTATAATATCAAATGAGATTTTAAATTATTATATTATCATGATATTATCATGTTTGAATATCTCTTAATATGATATATATACGTTAAATGTCTTTACAACGATAATCGTTACATATATGTCTCGTTTAAAAATCATTAAGTTAGTAGTCTTGTTTTTACATATGTAGTTCATTGTTAATATACTTAATGATATGTTTACTTATCATAGTATCATGTTAACTATATATATATCCATATATATGTCATCATATAGTTTTTACAAGTTTTAACGTTCGTGAATCACCGGTCAACTTGGGTGGTCAATTGTCTATATGAAACATATTTCAATTAATCAAGTCTTAACAAGTTTGATTGCTTAACATGTTGGAAACATTTAATCATGTAAATATCAATCTCAATTAATATATATAAACATGGAAAAGTTCGGGTCACTACAAATATTATTCATAACACATTTCATGTATCCAATTTACTGAAATGACTTGCATAACATCATCATTTTGAATGATCTCTGCATTAATGATAAAATGTATTTCGTAGAAGAACCTATAGAGATTATGGTTTGTATGACTTAAACGCTTGATACAAAACAATATTCTATCCTTTGAAAAACACGCAAGGCCCCGAACATACCTGGGAACGTGAAGACCAAATGAAACAGAAATATCCCCATCTCTTCTCAACCGCTGATGCATCCGAGAAGTCTACCTAAAACTTCGGGACGAAGTTTTTATTAACGGGGAGGTACTGTAACAACCCTCACTTTTCGACTTCTAAATTACTGAATTAACCCTAGGGTTATATGTCTGACTATATGTATTAAGTGTTATTATATACAATTAAATATTGACCGAATAGTAATTTTTAGTCAATAATGTACGCTTAAATAAATAATATATTATTAATTTATATAATTTGAAATAATTTAACTAAGTATATAAACTTTGTATCACTTTTATTATTTAGTTAATGTATTATATATTTAACTATATAATAAATCTAATTATATATAAATGTAATAATATTTACAAACTTACTAAAGCTATAGTTTAATAATTAAAATCATAATTATTATTAAAAATATAAAATACCGAATTATTTATTATTTTTATGCAAAATTTGTATTTATTAATTAAATAAAAAAAATAAAATAAAAATAAAATAAAATATTATTGACAAATATTCTTGGAAAAACATTAAATAAATTTGTTTATTTACAAAAAAAAATCCTTAAAATAAATAAATAAATAAATAAATAAATTACTTTTTAATTAAAAAATTTTAATGGAAAAACTACTTTTATTATTTTATTTTGTGCATTATCCCATGACCTAATATTTAATACTTTTTAATTTTAAAATCCCATTAAGAATTAGATATTTCTTTTTCTTTTAATTATTTTATTCTTTTTACCTAATTTTTTCAAGTATAAATACCCCTCATTTATCATTCAAACTCACACCAAAATTTCTCTCATTCTCTCTTTGAAGAATTACTACTAGTAAGTATTCTTTTCTTACTTTTTATTTTTTTACTTTTTACTTTTTACTTTTTACTTCGGTTATTATTTTTACCGAAACATGTAAATAATGTTATAAATTATATGCAATTAAAAATAAAATAAATAACATGTATACACTATTACTATTACTAGCACCTATAACCTACTACTTATATTGTAACATAAAAACATTTTGGGATATGTATTAGAGATGTATAGATCTTCAAACTTTCTTGACGAATGGTTTCTACGAGATTCTAGGCAGAGGGTTTGGATTTCTGATTTAAAGGGTCCTATGGCTCAAGCCCCTAGATCTAAATTAGCCATTCGAAGGGAAAGGGGTGATTGGAAGCTTATCTAATACGGCAAGTATCCTAAAATGGAAAACACTGATAAAAGTAGAAACTCTCTAGTCATAGAAACTTAGTAAAATAAGAAACTTTCTAAAAATGGAAACTTTATAAAAATAGTAACTTACTAGGAATAGAAACTTAGTAAAACAAACACATACTTAAACTTAAACATGGGAAAAACACTTAACTACTCTTAAATGTCAATAGGTTGACTTTTCTGCTCACTCGTTCAACTCTTTATTCCGAGGAATAACTCTCTCTCTACTTATTAAGGTGAATTCATAGCCCCTCTTTATTGCTAGCAAACTTACTTACTTTTACTTGAGGTGAGACACATGCTGTTTTTACTTTTTACACTTTAGACACAAGTACCAAACTGTAATATGTTGGGCTATGACCAGCAAGTCCCCAACCGAAAAGTATAAACGATAACTTGTAACGGGGCAAACTTGAAAGTCTAGTCTAAATACAAGTACCATCTATTAAACTGTGATATGTTGGGCTATGACTAGCAAGTCCCCAACCGACAAGTATAAACGATAACTTGTACGGGGTAAACTTGAAAGCCTAGTCTAAATATCAGTACCAACTGTTAAACTATGCTATACCCGGCTATGTCCGACTAAGTCCCTACTGTGATATTTTTAATTGCTGCGGCATTCTTAATTATTGGGGATAGGCCTATCGGGAATAACGTCCCCGATACATTTGACTAAGTCTTTGTATTACTTAATAATGAAATTAAACCGACAAGGACAGACACAACTTGTCATGGGGCAAAAACTTGAACGTTTAGTCTAAATATCACGCATTGGCATAACTTTTTGATCCTGCGGGAGATCAACTTTACAAACTAAATCTTGTGGTCTAAAACAACGACAAACTTTTTGTTAAACCTATGAACTTCACTCAACCTTTTTGGTTGACACTTTAGCATGTTTTGTCTCAGGTACTGTTTGATTCAAGCTCTTATACTTACTGCTTATGTGATGCTACATGGACATAGGATCAACAGATATCACATTTATTACTTCTGCATGTGAACATTTACGATATTGTTATTCCTGTCATTGTAACGATATTTCATTTTCCGCTGCGTACTCATTAAAGTTAAATTCATCATTTAGTATTGTTCTCGTTTATTATAATATGTTGGTATGTTTTGATATTAGTGACGTTCCTTCCAGACCCTATTGGGAGGACGTTACATGATGACCCGGAAATTTTCGACCAAATTTAAACTTAATCTTTATATGGTTTCGACAAGATAAGCAAAGTCTGTAAAGTTGAGTCTTAAAATTTTAAACTATATTCATGAGATCATTTGACCTTCGACCATTTTCGATGATTCATGAACCATTATATGAACGGATATGATTATATATGTATATGTGTATTTATTATAACTTGAAAACGTTAAACTTATTCGTTTTAGATAAACATCTACGTAATACAACGTGTAATTAAAAACGTGTTTATATATATTTTGAATTATTTAATAAACAATATTAGTATTCGATTAGTAATAAGAATATTT
The DNA here is from genome assembly GCF_046630445.1 of Rutidosis leptorrhynchoides. NCBI lineage: Eukaryota > Viridiplantae > Streptophyta > Magnoliopsida > Asterales > Asteraceae > Rutidosis > Rutidosis leptorrhynchoides. Next base: position 447,975,817 of record NC_092336.1, read on the forward strand.
AGCAAGTTAGAGTAAACGATAGTACATAAAATAATTCATACCAATTTATGTTATATTATGAAAATGATTTTTTAAATTATATATATCAAACTTTGAATTATAATTAGTTTTGAAATCTAAATAGTATATTATTATTTAAATATTTCAATTACATATGATTAAACTGCTGTTACAATAAATATATATGTAAATATGATTTCTAAATATAATTGATGACTGTATGTATATTGTAATGTATAAAAATGTATAAATATTAAATATTATATATATGTTATTATATATATGTTATAATTATTAAATATTATATAATTAATAAATCTTAAAATTAACATATGAAATGTAATTACAATTTAAAATATAGGTATTCGGTTAAAAATTTTATTACTACTTTCATTATTATTAATATTATTATCTTAATAAATAATATATAGATATAAAATTTGACACATTTAAATTGTAATATTATTATTACTAATATTATTGTTAACATTAATAATAATATTATTATTATTATGATTAGTAGTAAAACTATAAATTTAGTTATTATTAGGATTATTATCATTATTACTCAAAACTATTATCTTTATTTAAAATTAGTATTATTTAATATTATTATTATTAATAGTATTATTATTATTATTATTATTAATATAATTATTAATTATTAATATCAATTATAATATATAAATAATAAATAATGATATATAAACCGCGTGATTTTATTTTTATCTGATTATCATCTCTCTTTTTTTCTTTCTTTATTCTCTGCTCGTGATTCTTGCTGTCAATATCATCAACCCTACATGAAGAATTTGATCAAGTAATACTTTGGAATTTAGCATACAAATCGTACCATATTATCTTCCTCAACCATTTGATTAATCAATCGCGTTTTCATTTTTATTTTTTTTCTTCATTCGGTCATAAACCAAACCCAATTAATCATAAATTTGATTAGAAACAAATTGAAGGAAAGTAGAAATACAGAAACATTCTAATTCCTTGACTGAAACTTTCTTCAAAGCTACAAAATATAATTCGAAGGTACGATCAAGAATTTCGAAGTCAAAGTTTTTGAATAAGAAAAGTCAACAATCTTTCTTGGGTAAAATTCGAATTGTCTGTTACAATTGAGATTAAATGGATGATTCGTAAAGCTTCTATGAGTGATTTACAACATATTTTGTGTTATAATCAAAATCCAAAACAGCCCTATATCCAAAAACGCGAATTAAATTATTATTTTTTTCGCCGCTCAGCAGTTTTTCTTTTTTATTTTATTTTCTTTTCTGCTATTTTTTTATTCCTCTGAATTGTTTCAACCATCATCACGTTTGTTTCTGATCCAAGTTCTAAATCAAATAATTTATACGCTGTTATGATTGGATCCTCTAGTCAAATTAAATTGGCGAAGAAGAAGAAAAGGAAACGGAATAATAATCGGGTTATATACAGTTAGTTTGGGGTTAAAATAGATAAATAGAAGCAGATGAACGGTTAAGGGGTGTTGTGTGTTAACGGGTGATTGTGATTTCGAGACCCGGCTGAGGCGTTTCTTTTTATTACAAATATTGGAGGTAGTTTTCAATTTTTAATTTGATTATTATTATTATTATTATTATTATTATTATTATTATTATTATTATTATTATTATTATTATTATTATTATTGTTATTATTATCATTAGTTATTATTATTGTTATGTTAATTGTTATAATTACTATTATAAATTCAAATTATTATTATTAATAGAGTTAATATCATTATATAATTATTAATATCATTGTTATTAGCATTATTATGAATATTTTTATAATTAGTATTAATGCGACTAATAAGATTATTGTTATTATTATCATTTTAATTATTATTATGTAATATCATTAAGTATTAATAGTATTATTATTATCATTGATATAAGCATGATTATTATGAATATGATTATTATGAATATTGTTATTACAAAAATAACGCAAAATATTATTATTATCATTAATATTAGCATTAGTATTAAGTTATTATTATTATTATTATTAATAACATAAGTGTCATTTAATGAACTACTACTAAAATTATTATCTTTAGTAACAAAATGGTTATTTTTATAGTTATTATTAATATCAGTATTATTACCGTTATCATTAATATTAGAGGTAATCATTATTATTAATATTATAAGTATCATTATTATAATTTCATTAAAAACTAAGTAGTATCATTATCATTAACATTATAAATATTATTAAACTTGTCATATTATATAAAATCTGCATTATTATTATTATTATTATTATTAAATCTAATAGTATTATTACCCATATCTTAATTTTCTCATTAAATTAACTAACAAATGATATTCATATAACAATATATTTAATACACAAAAGTAAACTATATTAATATCTTATTTATTAAAAATAAATAAAATGAATATAATGAAACATATAAGTATTGATATTAAAACTTATATTACTAATAATATACATAGTTGTTCGATTACAAATATATGTATTAATATATATATGAATGATATAGGTTCATGAATCCGAGGCCAACCTTGAACTTGTTCAATGACGTCATATGTATTTTTACTACGAAATACAGTATAGTGAGTTTTATTACTCCCCTTTTAAATGCTTTTGCAATATATATTTTTGGGACTGAGAATACATGCGCTTTTATAAATGTTTTATGAAATAGACACAAGTAATAGAAACTACATTATATGGTTGAATGGATCGAAGCTGAATATGCCCCTTTTAGCCTGGTAATCTAAGAATTAGGGAACATCACTAATTTTAAGAATTAGTGCACCCCTAATTGACGCGAATCCTAAAGATAGATCTATTGGGCCCAACAAACCTCATCCGTTGTAGCGGATGCTTTAGTACTTCGATGGTTTTTTATCATGTCCGATGGATGTCCCGGAATGATGGGGATATTCTTATATGCATCTTGTTAATGTCGATTATCAGGTGTTCAATCCATATGAATGATTTTTGTCTCTATGCATGGGACGTATATTTATGAGAAATGGAAATGAAATTCGTGTGGTCTATTAAAATGATGGAAATGAATGATTATGATAAACTAATGAACTCACCAACCTTTTAGTTGACACTTTAAAGCATGTTTATTCTCAGGTATGAAAGAAATCTTCCGCTATGCATTTGTTCATTTTAAGGATATTACTTGAAGTTATTCATGACATATTTCGAAGAACGTTGCATTCGAGTCATTGAGTTCATCAAAGATTATTATTAAGTCAATTTATTGTTGAATAGTGGATATTATGAAATGGTATGCATGCCTGTCAATTGTCGATGTAAAGAAAGATTGTCTTTTAAAAACGAATGCAATGTTTGTAAAATGTATCATATAGAGGTCAAATACCTCGCGATGTAATCAACTTTGTGAATCGTTTATAATGTATATGAACGAGTCCTTTCAGTTGGTATCAGAGCGGTGGTCTTAGTGAACCAGGTCTGCATTAGTGTGTCTAACTGATAAGTCGTTAGGATGCATTAGTGAGTCTGGACTTCGACCGTGTCTGCATGTCAAAAGTTTTGCTTATCATTTGTGTCGAAAATTACCTACTTATCATCCTTAGGAAATTACCTGCTTATCATTCTTAGTCTAGACACGTCTTGCTGCATTGGTTGCATGAATAGTGTATAGACAAAATTCATATCTTAGCATATCTGCTAAATCATATTTTATCATATCTATTACCGTAAACTTTGCCTGACATATCCCGTAAATTCCTCCGTAATCTACGAAATATTTTGCTCTATATATATAGTTATTCTATGCAATTAGAATACCACCCGATAGCCGGAAAATTATTTCATATTGAAAAACCCTTTATTCAACCGTACGAATATGGAATTCGTCATTAGTTCAAGTTCCTCGGATTCTGAAATGGAATCCCACTCAAGCTCCGAAAGCAGTGTGACCGGAATGGATCAACCAATCAGCCATCATCTATTCTGGATGAATTAGGGATGGATTCATAGCCTCCTCAGTCATTGGAGACAAGAAGAAGGTGATCCCTTCCATCCACCACATTTCCCTCTTGACGAAGAACCTGAAGCACTTACCGGCGAACCTGTCCGTAACACCATTTTCTCTCTCATTTCCAGAGTATCTCGTCACGATTATATACTACATCAAATTCTAGATTTTATTTATCCGCTCCTCCGAACCGACAATCACCCCGATGTAATAGAAGAAGTCAACGAGCTTCGCGCTCGGGTAGTGGCTTTGGAGAATATGGTGCAAAGATTACAAACACCAGCAGCAACACCAGCACCAACAATACCACCAACATCAATACCAGTACCACCAACAACCTAAGTCTCAACATCACACGCCTCAACATCACAATCTATACCTCGAGCATAATCTTCGTTCTACATCGGTTATCTTCGTTCTTCATGATGATTATGTAATCTCTAATGTTTTAGAGATTATGTATTCTAGTTCTAACGGTAAATTAAATGAGTTAATATTATATCTACTCATTAAATCCATGATTACATCTGAAAAAAATATATATGTATATATATTTTCATAAAGATTGTAATTGAAAATTCTTTTGTACAAACTGTTAATGGTGAAAATATTTTAACGGGTAGGTAATACCCGAGGAATATTTAGATTTCACATTAATAAGTACACTGTACATTCTTTCAAATCTAATTCAACAGTCATTTATTATCCTATTTACAACCACCGATATACGTATCCGTTCACCGCAGAATAACCCTTTTCATTTAATTTCATATTTGAATTTTGATCTATCAGAATCCAACAAGTGGCATAATGAAGAAAACATTGGACAAAAATAAAATTTGTTAGAAACAAACAAATTAACCATGAGAAAATTTTGTTAAGAATCCACGCTAACAAAATCCTAGCTAACTGTTCGTAGCTAACTGTTAATTCCTTATTACATTTTATTATCGCAATTTATTTATCGCAAATTATTTATCGCAATTTATATTCTCGCAATTTTATTTATCGTCATTTAATTTATGTTATTTATTTTACGCACTTTATTTATCGTCATTTAAATACTGTTATTTACGCATTTTAAATATCGGGACACGTATACAATGTTTTGACATATCATATCGACGCATCTATATATATTATTTGGAATAACCATAGACACTCTATATGCAGTAATGATCGAGTTAGCTATACAGGGTTGAGGTTGATTCTATAATAATATATATACTTTGAGTTGTGATCGAGTCTGAGACATATATATAATGGGTCACGATTAATTAATTCGAATATTATATATTAAACTATATATGAATTGTTGTACTACTAATTATGGACTATGAACTGTGGACTAATGACACTGGACAATTAAAATGAATTAAAATATTGATTATAACATATGAAACTAAACATTTCTTCAAGTTTGCCACTTGATTTCATCTTAAACCTCAATTGTATCTTGACGATTACAATTTGCGTTCAAACCTTTCATGATTCTTGAAAACACCTCAATTGAGAGGATGAACCAACCGCACTTCATCTATGGAAGAAAAGATTTATGCATATAGTCATGCACCTGAACAACTATCGAAAACTGAGTAAACGTTTAACACATAGCTGTGCTAATTCCATTAGCATTATTATTACCGAAAATAACATTGTAATTCTTTTTCAAATTAGCCAATTTTGTCACAGCTTCAGCAAATCAACTTCGACTTTTATTCGGATTAGCTTTATTATAACCTTGATATATAAGTTTGCTTTTCGTCATCGTTACCAGGAAACTGTTTATATCTCACCACATTAGCAGTAAACTTACCAGCAACTTCATTGACCTTTGACTTTCCGAAAAATCATTACATTTATCGAAACTCTATCATATACTCATCCACTCTTATAACGAGAATTACCATACCAATTACCGGGAATCAGCAATCAGTAATTTGAATCTCGCAACATTTCTACATCAACAGTTATATGTATACATATAACTTCTATCTTCTGGATTTACGAACTTCAATTCCGAATTTCTAAAAAGCGCTTTAGCCTACGAATCAGTTCTCTGAATTTTGGAAAGTGCTGATGAAGCAGCAAAAACTGTAAACGACTTTAACAGTCGAAAATTTGTTGACAAAGCTCAGAAAAAGAGAAGGTTTGGAACTGGAAAACGGATTGAGCAAAGTATGAAGGAGGCTGTGGACAAATCACAAAGACTAAACCTGCCTTCAAAGAATCCAAATGATTCAATGCCTACTGAAGTCTTTAGCGAATATCTTGCTCCTTACTCCAAACCCTTGCGGACAATATCCTTCATCATCCTCTGATCTTAGATATTCTAAGATATTATCATATCATTCATTATAAATATCCTCGATATTTCTGAAGATATTTTCATAACTAATCTTATCTGAAATCATTTATCTCTTCGCGCTATCAGTATTACATCATATATAAAACTACTAGTTTCTATATTCTGTAAACTTTCGAGTTTAAACTATGAATGTTTTTGAAGTAGTGTTGGAAATTGATGCATGAGTTAGTATAATATAATGACACATGATCAACGTAATTATATTACAGTAAGTCATGCTGATTTTCTAGTGGAATGTGATGATCACAGATTATAACGTCATCATGTGCCATGTTACACGACTCTTGTATTCTACTTAACCTCTAAACATATCAAGAAAATATTTTCTTGATGATTTGGCCTTTTCCAAGGTATGCTGGTAATTTGACAAATCAAGATTGTGCCATTACAATTTTCTTCTTAGAACATTAATTATGTTCATTCCAAATTTCATATCTACAAATTCTGGACCATTATTCACTTGACTTAAAGTCGGGAAGAGAAAACAAAAGTATGAAACTTCGAAGCATAAGGGAGAATATAAAGCCCGATAACAACACATAAATTACAAACCGTGTATATCAATGTTTATTGCAACATAAAGACACGAGAGAATTAAAAACATTATAACCCCAAGGGCAAAGTAGAAGAAAACGGATTCCTCCGGTGGTAGTTGGAAAAGGAGAATGATTGTTACGATAGTAAGGATAAGGACAACAATCAGAACTGGATTAAGCATTTTCATAATCTTTTGGATGTATGAACTAATAAAGAAAGTATAGGAATGGTGAGAATAATGGAACGTAAGAGTTTATTTTATAAAGGAAAAATCAGACGTAACAATCGAGGCAGATCACCTTATTTAATTATAGAGATCTTAATTTCCTTATTCATTGAAGAATCAAATCTTTTAGATTTCGAAGATTTTCTCTAAATCCCTTAAATTCCGGAAATCAACCATATCTACGTCAGAAGTTAAGACGAACTTTTATTACCTCATTTCACTCTTTTGTGATAGCTTCATTCATACTCCTCGAATAATCGAATTGTTCTATCCATATTACTCAATGATAATAAAACTCTATTTATCAACTCATATATGTCATGAAAACATTTTTATTGTTATCCATGACCATACCACTCAAATTTCGGGACGAAATTTCTTTGACGGGTAGGTACTGTGACGACCCGGAAATTTCTGACCAAATTTAAACTTAATCTTTATATGGTTTCGACAAGATAAGCAAAGTCTGTAAAGTTGAGTCTTAAAATTTTGAACTATATTCATGAGATCATTTGACCTTCGATCATTTTCGACGATACATGAACCATTATATGAACGGATATGATTATATATGTATATGTGTATTTATTATAACTTGAAAATGTTAAACTTATTCGTTTTAGATAAACATCTACGTAATACAATGTGTAATTAAAAACGTGTTTGTACATTTTTCGAATTATTTAATAAACAATATTAGTATTCGATTAGTAATAAGAATATTTGGCAAGTTAGAGTAAACGCTAGTATATAAAATAATTCATACCAATTTATGTTATATTATGAAAACAATTTTTTAAATTATATATATCAAACTTTGAATTATAATTAGTTTTAAAAACTAAATAGTATATTATTATTTAAATATTTCAATTACATATGATTAAACTGCTGTTACAATAAATATATATGTAAATATAATTTCTAAATATAATTGATGACTGTATGTATATTGTAATGTATAAAAATGTATAAATATTAAATATTAAATATATGTTATTATATATATGTTATAATTATTAAATATTATATAATTAATAAATCTTAAAATTAACATATGAAATGTAATTACAAGTTAAAATATAGTTATTCTGTTAAAAATGTTATTACTACTTTCATTATTATTAATATTAATATCAGTATTATGAATATTATTATCTTAATAAATAACATATAGATATAAAATTTGACACATTTAAATTGTAATATTATTATTACTAATATTATTATTAACATTAATATTATTATTATTATTATGATTAGTAGTAAAACTAAAAATTTAGTTATTATTAGGATTATTATCATTATTACTCAAAACTATTATCTTTATTTAAAATTAGTATTATTTAATATTATTATTATTATTATTATTAATATTATTATTATTAATAATATAATTATTAATTATTAATATCAATTATAATATATAAATAATAAATAATGATATATAAACCGCGTGATTTTATTTTTATCTGATTATCATCTCTTTTTCTTTCTTTCTTTATTCTCTGCCCATGATTCTTGCTGTCAATATCATCAACCCTACATGAAGAATTTGATCAAGTAATACGTTGGAATTTAGCATACAAATCGTACCATATTATCTTCCTCAACCATTTGATTAATCAATCGCGTTTTCATTTTTATTTTTTTTCTTCATTCTGTCATAAACCAAACCCAATTAATCATAAATTTGATTCGAAACAAATTGAAGGAAAGTAGAAATACAGAAACATTCTAATTCCTTGACTGAAACTTTCTTCAAAGCTACAAAATCTAATTCGAAGGGACGATCAAGAATTTAGAAGTCAAAGTTTTTGAATAAGAAAAGTCAACAATCGTTCTTAGGTAAAATTCGAATTGTCTGTTACAATTGAGATTAAATGGATGATTCGTAAAGCTTATATGAATGATTTACAACATATTTTGTGTTATAATCAAAATCCAAAACAGCCCTATATCTAAAAATGCGAACTAAATTATTATTTTTTTCGCTGCTCAGCAGTTTTTATTTTTATTTTTATTTTCTTTTTTGCTATTTTTTTCTTCCTCTGAATTGTTTCAACCATCATCACGTTTATTTCTGATCCAAGTTCTAAATCAAATAATTTATACGCTGTTATGATTGGATCCTCTGGTCAAATTAAATTGGCAAAGAAGAAGAAATGGAAACGGAATAATAATCGGGTTATATACAGTTAGTTTGGGGTTAAAACAGATAAATAGAAGCAGACGTTTTTGGAAGCATATGTCACCAGGAAAAGGCGGCCATGCGTTTGCATGGCCAGGCAGTGTAAAAGCCATGCGGTCACATGGCATACTGTATCAGCTCAGGTCCTATAAAGTTCGCGTGTTTTGGCCGAATTTTTACACAATTTTTCAATCTCTCTCTCTCACTATATATATATATATATATATATATATATATATATATATATATATATATATATATATATATATATATATATATATATATATATAATTTATAATTTTAATTTTAATTTAAGATTAATAATAATAAGGGTATGTTAGCGAATGTTGTAAGTGTGTAAGTCGAAATTCTGTCCGTGTAGCGCTACGCTATTATTAATAATTGTAAGTTATGTTCAACCTTTTTAAATTAATGTCTCGTAGCTAAGTTATTATTATGCTTATTTAAATCGAAGTAATCGTGATGTTGGGCTAAATATTAAAGACGGGGCAATTTGGCTTTGTACCATAATTGGGGTTTGGACAAAAGAACGACACTTGTGGAAATTAGACTATGGGCTATTAATGGGCTTTATATTAACTAAACGATACCTTGTTAATTTAATATAAAGATTACAATTTGACGTATCTATTTATAACCACATACGCTTAATCGGGTACGGTGGGCGGGATATCTATAAATACGAATTATCGTTTATTTGACCGGACACGGGGATAGATTAATAATCAATAGACTTGTTGAAACAGAGGTGAATTACATACAAGGGTAATTGGTGTAATTGTTAACAAAGTAATAAAACCTTGGATTACACGCAGTTGATAACCTGGTGTATTCATTAAACAAAGTATTAAGACCTTGTTACAGTCCGAATCCCCAATTAGTTGGAATATTTGACTTCGGGTATAAGGATAATTTGACGAAGACTCTCGCATTTTATATTTATGACTAATGGACTATTACGGACAAAACCGTATGGACATATCGAATAATCCAGGACAAAGGACAATTAACCCATGGTAATAAACTAAAATCAACACGTTAAACATCATGATTACGAAAGTTTAAATAAGCATAATTCCTTTATTTCATATTTTATCGCACTTTTATTTACTGTCATTTTATTTATTGCACTTTTAATTATCGTACTTTTTAATTATCGCAATTTTATTTATCGCACTTTAATTATTGTCATTTACTTTACGCTTTAAATTAAGTTATATTTATTTTTAATATTTTACATTAGGTTTTAACTGCAACTAAAGTTTTAAAATCGACAAACCAGTCACTAAACGGTAAAAACCCCCTTTTATAAACTTGGCTAGTTCCCCGTGGACGAACCGGACTTACTAAAAACTACACTACTGTACGATTAGGTACACTGCCTATAAGTGTTGTAGCAAGGTTTAGGTATATCCACTCTATAAATAAATAAATAACTTGTGTAAAATTGTATCATATTTAATAGTATTTTGTAGTAAATATATAACTATTTCGTATATACCTCTGCACACATCAAGTATTTTTGGCGCCACTGCCGGGGAATCTCTTAAACGACGGAAGCGAAACGCTATATATAAAAAAAACAAAAAATATATATTTTAAGAGTTGTTCAAAATATATAAAATTAAAAAGTATTTTTATTTCTATTTTAGCTTTTAAATATAAGTTTATTTAATCTATATAAATATTTTATATAAATATAAAAACAAAATAATAATAATAATAATTAAAAGTATTCGGGCCGACACTGTAGCAGCCCAACTAATTAGGCCTGGATCCACGACTCATGCGACCGCACGGAATTATAACTTCAGAATCATGCGATCGCATGACTTGAAGTGACAGGTGTGGTACCTTGGATCCATCGAATTAGGGTTAGGTTTTAATTATTATTATTAATTATTATTAATTAATTAGGATTAGGGTTAATTATTTAATTAATTAGTTTTATTTATTTTGTAATTTTAGTTTTAATTAGTTTTATTAATATAATAAATTAATACTTTTATAAAATAAATAATATAAAAATAATATTTTTATAAAAATTGTATTTTTTATAACTTTAAGCCTATTTTTATATTTTGTATATTTTTAATCATTAAAGCGTAATTTTATAATTTTTCGTTCGTAATTAGTTCGTAACTTAGTATTTTGCCGTAGTTATTTTATATTTCTAGATTTTTAAACTTTGCCGTAAAATCCTTTAAGTGCTTTCATATATCTCGACGCGCTCTTTTTCTTTCTTATTTCTCGACGCTCTAGTTTTTATTACATATAATTTTCTATTTCTTCTCTAAAATTTCAAAACGCGAAATTATTTTAAGTGGTTAAATTCATAGACATCCAAAATTTTCTGGTTCGTAGTAATAGTTTAATTTGTTAGTGGCGAGTTGTGGACTTCCGATTTAAAGGGTCCTGGCTACCTGCTGCATCTATTGGCTATTCGAAACGTGGGCAAAATCAGAAAAGTCTATTAATTTGATAACTTATATAATTTTTATTTTTATAACTAATAGGATATTCAGTGAATGCACCGAGCAAAACGTTCACCACCTGTAACTCGATCAAGACATCCAACCAATATTGTTGCCGTTGATTTTTCTTTAGAATCGTCGTCAAGTCGACCAAGTACTCCTATTCAATTTTCCGATAATCCATTTTTTGAACCCGACCTCACAATTGAGAATCTGAAGGATATTCAGGGACAATTCAGAGATCCTGAACCACTAATCATTCCTCCTGAACCACAAATCACTCACCCAGAAATTGTCGAGGAAGAAACCATTAAATCAGAATCCTCTAGTGATTCAGATTCAACAAATTCAATCATAGAGAATCTGGAACCTCTAAGTATGGAAGACCGAATGAGGGCTAAACGCACTGGCCAAGGTCATGCAATTACTCAACCAGACATTAATGCGCCAGATTATGAAATCAAAGGACAAATCCTACACATGGTAACTAATCAATGCCAATTTAGTGGTGCGCCGAAGGAAGATCCAAACGAACATCTTCGTACCTTTAATAGGATCTGTACTCTATTTAAATTCAGAGAAGTGGAGGATGAACAGATCTATCTCATGTTATTTCCCTGGACTTTAAAGAGAGAAGCCAAAGATTGATTAGAATCGTTACCTGAAGGGGCGATTGATACATGGGATGTCTTAGTTGAAAATTTCTTAAACAATTCTTTCCGGCATCTAAAGCAGTGAGACTTCAAGGAGAAATTGTTATGTTCACACAGAAGCCAAACAAAACTTTATATGAGGCGTGGACAAGATTTGGAAAGTTATTGAGAGGATGTCCGGAACATGGTTTAGACACTTATCAAATAGTACAAATATTCTACCAAGGATGCGACATCACTACACGAAAAGACATCGATATAGCAGCTGGAGGTTCCATTATGAAGAAAACCGCAACTGAAGCTTACAAAATTATTGATAACACTGCTTCCCACTCACATGAGTGGCATCAAGAAAAAGATATCGTTAGATCATCTAAAGCGGCTAGAGCCGATTCTAGCCATGACTTTGATTCCATTTCTACAAAGATAGATGCTATCGAGAGACGAATGGAAAAGATGACTAAAGATATTCACTCAATACGAATTAGTTGTGAGCAGTGTGGAGGACCACATTTGACAAAAGATTGTCTCAGTATTGAACAAACAATGGAACAAAGAGAGAATGTTTCATACATAAACCAAAGGCCTGGAAATAATTATCAGAATAATTATCAACCGCCAAGACCAATCTACAATCAAAACCAGAATTATAACCGAAATGTTCCATACAACAACCAACAAGGTCCTAGCAATCAACAAGTATCCAATAATACTTATAATCAGCAAAGACCTATTTTTCCAAATAAACCACCACAAACCGATGATAAAAAGCCAAATTTAGAAGACATGGTGTCAAAGCTAGTTGAATCTCAAACGCAATTTTTCACATCTTAGAAACAAGCGAATGAACAAAATGCTCAAGCATTTAGAAATCAACAAGGTTCTATCCAAAATCTGGAACAAGAAGTGAGTAACCTAGCAAGGTTGATAGGTGAAAGAAAACCGAGAAGTCTACCTAGTGATACAAATGCTAACCCCCGAAATGAAACGGCTAAAGCCATTACCACGAGATGTGGTATTACACTTAAACCACCTGAAATACCTGTAATTTCTGATGACGCTATTCCTAATCCACAGGCACCACAGCCTGAGCAAGATAAGGAAACAGAACCGGTAGTTGAAAAGGTTAATGAAGATAACACAGTTAAAGCTAAGCCTTATGTTAAACCATATCAACCACCACTTCGTTACCCGAGTAAAATGAGAAAAGAAAGACTTGAAGCCGAGCAATCCAAATTCTTGGATATGTTTAAACAAATAAATGTAAATCTTCTTTTTATTGATATGATATCAGGAATGCCAAGATATGCCAAATTCTTGAAAGATCTAATCACAAATAGAAAGAAAATGGAAGAGCTCTCGGCTGTTACAATGAATGCTAATTGTTCTGCAGTGCTATTGAATAAGATACCAGAAAAATTATCAGATCCAGGAAGTTTCACAATTCCATATTTTCTGGGTAGTCTTAGTTCAATAGAAGCATTGGCAGACTTAGGTGCTAGTATAAATTTAATGCTGTATTCACTATATGCTAAACTAGACCTTGGAGAATTGAAACCAACACGAATAAGCATACAACTAGCCGATCGATCAGTAAAATATCCTAGAGGGATAATGGAGAACATGCTAGTTAAAGTTGGTACTTTAGTATTTCCAGTAGATTTTGTTATTCTGGACATGGAAGAAGATTCTCGAGTTCCTCTCATATTAGGAAGACCATTCTTAAACACGGCTAAAGCAATAATAGACGTGTTCGGTAAGAAACTGACCCTAAGTATAGAGGACAAGAGTGTTACCTTTTCTGTTGATAGAGCCATGCAACAACCGCAATCTGCAGATGATACATGTTATTATATTCAAACTATAGATTCACATGCAGAATTATTAGAAGAATTTTTAGAATTACAAGGAACAGGAGAATGTTCTTTAGGAGAAGGAACTGAACCAATTGATGAAGCTTAAATGTTAGCCGCACTCATGGCTAATGGATATGAACCAACAACAGAAGAACTTCAAATGCTAAAAGAGGAAGACAGATATCGATATAAATCATCGATAGAAGAACCACCGACATTAGAGTTAAAGCCACTTCCAAACCATTTGGAATATGCTTATTTACATGGTGAATTTGAATTACCTGTAATAATATCATCTTCTCTTACTGAAAATAAAAAATCTCAACTCATTTCTGTGCTAAAAGCTCATAAACCAGCTATTTCATGGAAGATTAATGACATTAAAGGTATAAGTCCTTCGTATTGCACACATAAAATCCTTATGGAAGAAGGTCATAAAACGTATGTGCAACGCCAACGAAGACTAAATCCAAATATGCAAGATGTTGTTAAGAAAGAAATTATTAAACTGCTAGATGCAGGTTTAATTTATCCAATCTCTGATAGTCCATGGGTAAGCCCAGTTCAATGCGTACCTAAGAAGGGTGGCATGACTGTCATCACAAATGAGAAAAATGAGCTTATTCCTACTAGGACTGTAACAGGATGACGTGTTTGTATTGATTATAGAAAATTAAATGACGCCACCAGAAAAGATCACTTTCCCTTACCTTTCATTGATCAAATGTTGGAAAGATTAGCCGGAAATAGTTACTATTGTTTTCTTGACGGTTTTTTCGGATATTTTCAAATCCCAATAGCACCCGAGGACCAAGAGAAAACCACGTTCACATGCCCTTATGGTACTTTTGATTACAAACGCATGCCATTTGGACTTTGCAAGGCCCCTGCAACCTTTCAAAGGTGCATGATGGCAATTTATCACGGCATGATACAAGAATGCATGGAAGTTTTCATGGATGACTTTTCAGTCTTCGGTGATACTTTTGAATCATGTCTAGTTAATCCTGAACGAATGCTTATTAGATGCGAACAATCAAATCTAGTAATTAATTGGGAGAAATGCCATTTCATGGTTAAAGAAGGCATCGTTCTTGGCCATAAAATTTTAAAGGAAGGAATTGAAGTGGATAGAGCTAAAGTAGATGTAATTACTAAACTTTCACATCCCACCAATGTTAGAGGAGTTAGGAGTTTTCTAAGGCATGCTGGTTTTTACCGATGTTTCATAAAAGACTTTTCTAAAATTGCCACTCCTATGAATAAACTCCTAGAAAAGGATGCTCCATTCATCTTTTCAGATTAATGCATCAAATCTTTTAATATTCTTAAATAAAAACTCACTAATGCACCGATCATGATAACTCCAAATTAGAATTTACCATTTGAACTCATGTGCGATGCAAGTGATTTTGCAATGGGAGCCATTTTAGGACAAAGGATTGAAAAACGATTTCAACCTATTTATTACGCTAGTAAGACGTTACAAGGAGCACAAACGAATTACACAACTACTGAAAAAGAACTCCTTGCTATTGTCTTTGCTTTTGACAAATTTCGTTCATATCTCGTTCTAGCTAAAATGGTGGTCTATACCGACCATTCTGCTCTTAGATACCTATTTTCAAAACAAGATGCCAAACCAAGATTAATTCGTTGGATCTTACTCTTACAAGAGTTCGATATTGAAATCCGAGATAAAAAGGGAGCAGAAAATCTCGCCGCTGATCATCTTTCTCGTCTTGAAAATCCTGAATTAGAAGTTCTAAATGAATCGGCCATACAAGATAACTTTCCTAATGAATATCTATTGTAGATCGATTATAATGAAATTTCATGGTTTGCAGACTATGCAAACTATTTAGTATGTGGATTCCTTGAAAAAGAGTTGTCGTACCAAAAACGAAAGAAATTCTTTAGTGATATAAAACACTATTTCTGGGAAGATCCACATTTTTTAAAAAGTTGTCCCGATGGAATAATACGCCGATGTGTATTCGGGGATGAAGCTAGTCAAATCTTAAACCATTGTCACACAGGACCAACATGAGGGCATTATGGGCCTCAACTCACAGCAAGAAAAGTCTATGACGCTGGATTCTATTGGCCTACAATTTTCAAAGACGCACACCTTCTTTGTAAATCATGTGATACATGTCAAAGGGCCGGAAAAATAAGTCAACGTGATGAAATGCTACAACATGTCATTCAAGTATGTGAAGTATTTGACGTTTGGGGTATTGACTTTATGGGTCCATTTCCAAAATCTCATAATAATCTCTACATTCTTGTTGCCATTGATTATGTATCTAAATGGGCGGAAGCACAAGCTCTCCCAACTAACGATGCACGAGTTGTAGTCAACTTTTTAAAACGTCTTTTTGCAAGGTTTGGAACACCGAAAGCTTTAATAAGTGATCGGGGTACTCATTTTTGTAATAATCAACTTGAGAAAGTTCTCAAAAGATATGGAGTAACTCATAAAATTTCAATCGCGTATCATCCACAAACAAGTGGACAAGTTGAAAATACCAACCGAGCATTAAAATGTATTCTAGAGAAAACCGTAGGATCAAATCTGAAGGAATGGTCCATGAAATTGGAGGATGCACTCTGGGCTTTTAGAACAGCCTACAAAACTCCAATTGGCACCACACCTTTTAAACTTGTTTACGGAAAAGCATGTCACCTTCCAGTAGAAATTGAGCATAAAGCATTTTGGGCTTTGAAGACATGTAATCTTGATTTACATGAAGCTGGACGTCTACGGTTAAGTCAGCTAAACGAATTAGAAGAAGTAAGACATGAAGCATACAAAAATTCGTGAATCTATAAGGAAAGAACAAAGAAATGGCATGATAAAAGAATCAGAAGTTCAAAAGAATTTAAAGAAGGAGACAGAGTTCTTCTTTTCAATTCACGATTCAAGCTATTTCTTGGAAAATTGAAATCAAGATGGTCTGGACCATTCATAGTCAAAAGAGTTTTCCCATATGGAACAATAGAGTTAATAAATTCAAATGGGATTGAATTTAAAGTTAATGGTCACAGAGTTTAACATTACATACATGGTCCGATGGAAGTTGACAATGAAGTCAATCATAATTTCACCACCCAAGAAAACCCTCAAAATGAAAACATAAATATGTTATCAACAACATATGAAAAACCAAAATTGGAAGACGGGAAAGCTTCAAATTGGAGTGATGAAGAAGAATTCCTATACAAACCTCCCATTCCAAGAAACGAAGAAAAATGTGAACAAGAAGTTCAAGTAGAAGTGAAAGAACCAAGAAAAGATCACTTGGAAAAGGTTAACAAACCAACTCTACTTACTAAAGTAGGAGACCCAGGTGAATTTATCATTTCTTGCTTGCTTAACGATGGTGCTATGTATAATGGACTTGCAGATTTAGGAGCAAGTGCAAATGTTATGCCTCTTTCCTTATACAAAAGATTAGGTGTGGGTAAATTAAGACCAACCAGAATAGGTGTTCAATTATTTGATCAAACCATTAAACACCAGGTCGGAATAGCAAACAATTTACTTGTTAAAGTGGGAAGTTTGACCTTTGTTGCAAATTTCATAGTTATTAATATGGAGGAAGACCTTGATATTCCTCTAATTTTAGGTCGCCCATTTTTAGCAACCACCGAGGCATTCATTGATGTAAGAGAAGGTAGAATGACACTTAGGGATGGTGACAAATCGGTTACCTTTGTGAACCAAAAGTTTAGATCTCCACCAACCAAAACTGTTGAAACAATAAAAATGCCTAAGTGTGAGGAAGATGAAGCAACAACCAATGATGACCTGATAACAAAGAACCCTGTTGTTGATACGAAATTAGATGAACCCATTTTTAACAGTTCAACGAAGAAACTTTATAAACGGATTCAGGATGCCAGGATTAAGGGGAACTTTAAGTTAGGTAACTGATTAGTATCCAATTTGTCTTCTAAAGAAAAGGCAATGTTAGTTGAATTTGTGAAAGTTACAGAGGAAATCAACAATTGGCTTGAAGTAAAAGCCAGAGATATACAAGTTGTTGATAGTCCAATTAAAAACGAAGTTAATCACAATTTTGACACCACAGCTAACTAAATGTGGGGAGAATCAAATCTTTTTAGGATAATATGTATTTCTGTTAGAGTTAGATATTCTGTTTTCGCGTAGTTTCCGAGAATGGAATCCGAATGGTCTTTCCCTAGCAGACCTTAAAGAACTAGTCTTCTCCCTCCATTCTGAATTTTTATTTTTTTTAGGTTTTACGAGATGAAGAATTCCTTTGAACTAAACCATGGTCTAATGCTACATGCTATGATTACTAAACGTAATAATGACACCCTTCCGAGTGAATTGGTATCATTCATAAGAGGCAAAATGGACGGAGTAAGAAAAGAACTCAGGAAAGATCATCATAAGATACATTTTGGTAAAGGCAAATCAAAGTCCGCAACAAAAAGAAGAGCACGACACCTTGAAAGATGTCATAAATGCGGAAAATGGTCACATGAAGGTAAATGTTCAAACAATCAAACATATTCAAATACTGTGACGACCCAGAAATTTCCGACCAAATTTAAACTTAACCTTTATATGTTTCCGACACGATAAGCAGAATTTGTAATGTTGAATCTCAAAAAGTTTGGAACTACATTCATGTAATCAATTACCCTTTGACCGTGTTCGACGATTCACGAACAATTATGAGTATATAGATATGTGAATATAATATATAATTTTAACTGAAAACATTAACAAAATATTAGATATATGATACTTTACATGAACGTATTTGTTTCGATATATTTATCGACAGAATTAAGAGATAATATCAAATGATTGAATTATCAGATACATTATGATATGATTACGGGCCTATGTTATGAGGTCCACTGTGATTTAAGAAATCTATTCTTTTTGACAACATTCGGAAAATGGTAAAGTGATTTATAAATAAGAACAAATGTGTCAATTAACGGGAACTAGACAAGGGTTAGTGAAAATTCCTGTTTAATTTCCAAGGCATGTTTTATAATATTTTCCTCGTGACCTTGATAAGATAACTATGTTAACTTTCATTTTATTTAATATGAAAATAAGAACGTGGAGTGTAAATAAATTAGATGTTGGATATCGACAAGTTAAGTAACTCGATATTTTTCATTAAGATGATTTCATACGTTTATTTAACCTTTGGACTTTATCCCATGCTTCACCAACAGACTGTAATTTAAAAACTTGAAACCTATTATGAATATATATAATTCTACTTTTCTAAAATGTTTTGTGATATAACGATTTCTATTATTTTAACCTTTTAAAAAAATGATTCTTAAATATATTTAGTTTTGGAAAACAAAATTATCATATTTATTTGATTTAGTTTCAAAAGTACAAAAAACGTTTTCAGTTTAAAAAGAACTTTATTATTAAAACATATATATCTTTTATAAATATTTAGAACCACTTTTGACAACTCATTACTTAACCAGTATGATAAAGATAAAGATATTTATATTTTATTTTATTAAATATATATAACGATTTAAATTAATATTATATATTTATACGCGTATTATACGTATATAGTTTTATACTTTTACTATACTTTAACTTTACCTTTACTTTACTTTTATTTTTAACTTTAATAATTCACTTTAATAATTCATACTTTAATAATTCACTTTAATAATTCATACTTTAATAATTCACTTTAATAATTCACTTTAATAATTCATACTTTAATAATTCACTTTAATAATTCAAAAATCTATTATAAATAGAATTCAATAGGTTTCATTATTTCATAGAAACTTGAAAATATATTTCTCTAAACTCTCTCAATCGAATTACATATATATATATATTTTCTTTGTATTATTTCAAGATATTATTAGTATACATAAAATACTACGACGGAGTTATACTCAGACGATTTCAAAATAAGTTTTCAAACGGGATAGAGCTAAGGAAATTATGGGTTATAGCTATGGAGGTTATGGGTATTGATCGAGGGTATTGCTCGTGAGGTCAACCTAACGTTTATCATTTTCGTTGCGTCTACGTACTTTCCTGCAATATTGAATCACAATATTGATACGTTCGTGAATCCCAGACAAACCCTACACTTGTTCAGTGCCGTCATATACATAATTGCTACGAAATACAGTATTGTGAGTTTAATTTTCTCCCTTTTTAATTGCTTTTGCAATATACATTTTTGGGCTGAGAATATACATGCACTGTTTTATAAATGTTTTACGAAGTAGGCACAAGTACTAAAACTAATTCTATGTGGGTTTAAACCAGAAATATACCCTTAGCTTGGTAACATTAAACTACTTGTCTATGTACGGTAGGCGCGAATCCTAAAGATATATCTATTGGGCCTGACAAACTCCATCCTGACTATGGGATGCTTTAGTACTTCGAGGTTATTTTAAACACACCTGATCTGGTGTACTTCAGAGGGTAAAACATGAACGTTAAGGCTTGTTACCGGGTGCCTACAACTTATAGAATACTTTTAAACACTTGCGAGTGTACGGATATTTATGGAAACTGAAATCTTGTGGTCTATTACTATTACGGAAATGATTGATTATGATAAACTAATGAACTCACCAACCTTTTGGTTGACACTTTAAAGCATGTTTATTCTCAGGTATTAAAGAAATCTTCCGCTGTGCATTAGCTCATTTTAAGGATATTATCTGGAGTCATTCATGACATACTTTGAAAGACGTTGCATTCGAGTCGTTGAGTTCATCAAGATTAATATTAAGTCAATTATAGTTAGATGTAATATGAAATGGTATGCATGCCATCAATTTTTGATGTAAAGAAAGTTTATCTTTTAAAAACGAATGCAATGTTTGTAAAACGTATCATATAGAGGTCAAATACCTCGCGATGTAATCAACTATTGTGAATCGTTTATAATGTATATGAACGGGTCCTTTCAGTTGGTATCAGAGCGGTGGTCTTAACGAACCAGGTCTTGCATTAGTGTGTCTAACTGATAGTTGTTAAGATGCATTAGTGAGTCTGGACTTCGACCGTGTCTACATGTCAAAAGTTTTGTTTATCATTTTTAGTCAGAAATCATCTACTTACCATCCTTAGGAAATTACCTGCTTATCATTCTTAGTCTAGACACGTTTTACTGCATTGATTGCATGAATAGTGTATAGACAAAATTCATATCTTAGCGTATCTGCTAAATCATATCTTATCGTATCTATTACCGTAAACTTTGCCTGACATATTTCGTAAATTCCTCCGTAATCTATGAAATCTTTTGATCTATATATATATAGATATTCTATGTAGTTAGAATACCACCCGATAGCCAGAAAATCATTTCGTATCGAAAAATCCTTTATCAAATCGTACGAAATGGAATTCGTCATCAGTTTAAGTTCCTCAGATTCCGAATTGGAATCCCACTCAAGCTCCGAAAGCAGTGTGACTGGAATGGATCAACCAATCAGCCATCATCTATTCTGGATGAATTGGGGATGGGTTCTTAGCCTCCTTAATCATTGGAGACAAGAAGAAGGCGATCCTTTCCATCCACCACATTGCCCTCTTGGCAATGAACCTGAAGCACTTACCGGCGAACCTGTTCGAAACACCATTTTCTCTCTCATTTCCAGAGTATCTAGTCATGATTATATACTACACCAAATTCTAGATCTTATTTATCCGCTCGTCCGAACTGAAAATCACCCCGGTGTAATAGAAGAAGTCAACGAGCTTCGCGCTCGGGTAGTGGCTTTGGAGAATATGGTGCAAAGTTTACAAACACCAGCAGCAGCAGCAACATAACCAGTACCACCATCAACAACATCAACAGTACCATTACCACCACCAACAACAACCACATCGCAAACCTCAACTTCACAATCTGTCCCATGATCATCGACGTCATACGCCCTGTAGATACTAAGGAATACCACAACGATGAAGTATTGATTCATAACTTCATTGGGAAAATATTCTACGACGATTATGTAATTTCTAAAGTTTAGAAATTATCTATCCTAGCCTTAACCATAAATCAAGTGAGTTTAATTTAATATTAACTCATTAAATCTATATTACATCTGAAGAAATATACACATATATTTCCATAAAGACTGTAATAAAATTCTTTTGTACAAAATATTAATTGTGACATTTTTTTTAACGGGTAGGTAATACCCGAGAGATATATAAATTCACAATTAATATGTTACATTCTTCGAATCTGATTCAGCAAATCATCCATTATACTCCCTACTTTCACAACAATATACATTCTTTTATAGAAATCAAAACAACCATACTCATTCAAAAATCTAATTACATATTCTGATTTTGAAATGGCCGAATTCAATTCAAGTTATAACCGGTATCATCACTCTTAGATTCTTACATCTTTCAAAGCTATACTTTAACTTCAAAACTGTGTTAGAACATCGTATGTATATTAACGATTATAATCTGTGTTCAAGCCCTTCGAAATACCTGAATACACTTCAAATAATGAACAATCGAGATGATGATCCAACCACATGTTATTCACAGTTACGTACCTGAAAAACTCTTGAAACCAAAGTCATAATTTAACATGTATCCATGTCAGACCTTTTGGCATTTACTAGCTAAAATAACTTTTCAATCCCTTCTAAAAATAGACGGTTTTGTCACAGGTTCAGCAAACCAACTTCAATTGTTCAATCGAATAAGCCTTATTATAATGATTACCCCTTCATCATTATTACCAGGGAACCTTTCATATCTCGCCACATTAGCAGTAAACTTATTAACAACTTCATTGATCTTTAACTTTCCAAAAAATCTTTATATTTATCAAAACCCCATCATTTACTCATCTGCATCTTGTAACGAGAATTTACATACGAATCATCAGAAATTAGCAATCAGTATTTTGAAATCTCGCAGCATTTCTACGCCAACAATTATATGTGTCTATCTTCTAGACTTATATACTTTGAATGTGAAGTTTCTGAAAAACACCCTAAACTGCGAACTAGTTCTCGAAATACTGATGAAGCAGCAAAAACTATAAACGACCTTAACAGTAAAAAGTTTGATGATAAAGAGTAGTGTGTTGGCAAAGCTCAGAAAAAAGAAGATTTGGTACTGAAAAATAAAGATTGAGCAAACCATGAAGAAGGCTGTGGATAAATCACAAGGACGAAATCTACCTTCAAAGAATCCAAATGATTCCGTGTCTGCTGAAGTCATTATCGAATACCTTGCTCCTGACTCTAAAACCTTACGGACAATATTCTTCATCATCCTCTGATATTAGAAATTTTAAGATATCATCGTATCTTTCATTATAAATATCCTCCATATTTCTGAAGATATTTCCATAATTATTCTTATCTGAAATCATTTACCTCTTCGTGTTGTCTGCATTACATCATAAAAGAAACTATTTTAGTTTCTAAATTCTGAAACTTTCGAATTTAAAATAGGAATATTTTTGAAGTAGTATTGGGAACTGAAGCATGAACTAGTATAATATAATGACACTTGATCAACGTGATTATATTACAGTAAGTCATGCTGAGTTTCTAAATGGAACGTGATGATTCACAGATCATAACGTCATCATGTGCTATGTTACACGACTCTTGTATTCTCTTTAACCTCTAAAATATCAAGAAAATATTTCTTGATGATTCGGCCTTTTCTGAGGTATTCTAGTAATTTGACAAGTCAAGATCGTGCCATTACAATTTCCTTCTTAGAACATTAACAATGTTCATTCCGAAATTCATATATGCGAATTCTGGACCATTACAAGCGGTGCTTAATCGCAAGAAGAAGAAATGAAAGGACAAAACTCCGAAATAGAAATTGGGGTATAAATTGCAGCAAATAAAAGAGAGCATTAATTGGGGATGACAATGATTATAGAAGACAGAAGCAGGGACATCGAAATATAAGGGAAGATATAAAACCCAACAACAACCCAGAAACTATAAACCGTATATACGGATGCATATAGCAATATAAAGACACGGGAGAACTAAAAATACTATAAAACCAAGAGTATAGTAGAAGTAAATAGATTCTTTCGGAGGTAGATGAAAAAGAAGAATGACAGATATGAAAGTGAGGAGTATATCGAGAATCAGCACTGGATGAAGCATATTGACGAATAATTTTAAAGTAAGAATTGAGGGAGAAAGAATAGAAGGTGTGAATTAAAAGGAAACGAAGGAGGTGGATTTATAGTGAAATATTCGACAGAAAAATCGAGATGAATCATCGCATTAAATCGAAGAGGATCATAATTTCCTTAATCACCGAAGAATCAAATCCTATATAGATTACAAAGATTTTCTTTAATTCGGAGATCAACCGTGATGACGTCAAAAGATAAGACGAATGCCTGTTTTCTCATTTCACTCTTTTACGATAGCTTCACTCATACGTTTCGAGTAATCGAATTATTTTATCCATATTTCTCAATCATGATAAAACCCTATGAATCAACTTATATTCGTCATAATAACATTCTTATTGTTAGCCATGACGACCTCGATCAAATTTCGGGACGAAATTTCTTTAACGGGTAGGTACTGTGACGACCCAGAAATTTCCGACCAAATTTAAACTTAACCTTTATATGTTTCCGACACGATAAGCAGAATTTGTAATGTTGAATCTCAAAAAGTTTGGAACTACATTCATGTAATCAATTACCCTTTGACCGTGTTCGACGATTCACGAACAATTATGAGTATATAGATATGTATATATAATATATAATTTTAACTGAAAACATTAACAAAATATTTGATATATGATACTTTACATGAACGTATTTGTTTCGATATATTTATCGACCGAATTAAGAGATAATATCAAATGATTGAATTATCAGATACTTTAGGATATGATTACGGGCCTATGTTATGAGGTCCACTGTGATTTAAGAAATCTATTCTTTTTGAAAATATTCGGAAAATGGTAAAGTGATTTATAAATAAGAACAAATGTGTCAATTAACGGGAACTAGACAAGGGTTAGTGGAAATTCCTGTTTAATTTCCAAGGCATGTTTTATAATATTTTCCTCGTGACCTTGATAAGATAACTATGTTAACTTTCATTTTATTTAATATGAAAATAAGAACGTGGAGTGTAAATAACTTAGATGTTGGATATCGACAAGTTAAGTAACTCGACATTTTTCATTAAGATGATTTCATACGTTTATTTAACCTTTGGACTTTATCCCATGCTTCACCAACAGACTGTAATTTAAAAACTTGAAACCTATTATGAATATATATAATTCTACTTTTCTAAAATGTTTTGTGATATAACGATTTCCATTATTTTAACCTTTTAACAAAATGATTCTTAAATATATTTAGTTTTGGAAAACAAAATTATCATATTTATTTGATTTAGTTTCAAAAGTACAAAAAACGTTTTCAGTTTAAAAAGAACTTTATTATTAAAACATATATATCTTTTATAAATATCTAGAACCACTTTTGACAACTCATTACTTAACCAGTATGATAAAGATAAAGATATTTATATTTTATTTTATTAAATATATATAACAATTTAAATTAATATTATATATTTATACGCGTATTATACGTATATAGTTTTTTACTTTTACTATACTTTAACTTTACCTTTACTTTACTTTTATTTTTAACTTTAATAATTCATACTTTAATAATTCACTTTAATAATTCACTTTAATAATTTATACTTTAATAATTCACTTTAATAATTCATACTTTAATAATTCACTTTAATAATTCATACTTTAATAATTCACTTTAATAATTCACTTTAATAATTCATACTTTAATAATTCACTTTAATAATTCATACTTTAATAATTCACTTTAATAATTCAAAAATCTATTATAAATAGAATTCAATAGGTTTCATTATTTCATAGAAATTTGAAAATATATTTCTCTAAACTCTCTCAATCGAATTACATATATATATTTTCTTTGTATTATTTCAAGATATTATTAGTATACATAAAATACTACGACGGAGTTATACTCAGACGATTTCAAAATAAGTTTTCAAACGGGATAGAGCTAAGGAAATTATGGGTTATAGCTATGGAGGTTATGGGTATTGATCGAGGTTATTGCTCGTCAGGTCAACCTAACGTTTATCATTTTCGTTGCGTCTACGTACTTTCCTGCAATATTGAATCACTATATTGATACGTTCGTGAATCCCAGACAAACCCTGCACTTGTTCAGTGCCGTCATATACATAATTGCTACGAAATACAGTATTGTGAGTTTCATTTTCTCCCTTTTTAATTGCTTTTGCAATATATATTTTTGGGCTGAGAATATACATGCACTGTTTTATAAATGTTTTACGAAGTAGGCACAAGTACTAAAACTAATTCTATGTGGGTTTAAACCAGAAATATACCCTTAGCTTGGTAACATTAAACTACTTGTCTATGTACGGTAGATCTATTGGGCCTGACAAACTCCATCCTGACTATGGGATGCTTTAGTACTTCGAGGTTATTTTAAACACACCTGATCTGGTGTACTTCAGAGGGTAAAACATGAACGTTAAGGCTTGTTACCGGGTGCTAACAACTTATAGAATACTTTTAAACACTTGCGAGTGTACGGATATTTATGGAAACTGAAATCTTGTGGTCTATTACTATTACGAAAATGATTGATTATGATAAACTAATGAACTCACCAACCTTTTGGTTGACACTTTAAAGCATGTTTATTCTCAGGTATTAAAGAAATCTTCCGCTGTGCATTAGCTCATTTTAAGGATATTACCTGGAGTCATTCATGACATACTTTGAAAGACGTTGCTTTCGATTCGTTGAGTTCATCAAGATTAATATTAAGTCAATTATAGTTAGATGTAATATGAAATGGTATGCATGCCATCAATTTTTGATGTAAAGAAAGTTTGTCTTTTAAAAACGAATGCGATGTTTGTAAAACGTATCATATAGAGGTCAAATACCTCGTGATGTAATCAACTATTGTGAATCGTTTATAATGTATATGAACGGGTCCTTTCAGTTGGTATCAGAGCGGTGGTCTTAGCGAACCAGGTCTTGCATTAGTGTGTCTAACTGATAGTTGTTAAGATGCATTAGTGAGTCTGGACTTCGACCGTGTCTGCATGTCAAAAGTTTTGTTTATCATTTTTAGTCGGAAATCATCTACTTACCATCCTTAGGAAATTACCTGCTTATCATTCTTAGTCTAGAAATGTTTTACTGCATTGATTGCATGAATAGTGTATAGACAAAATTCATATCTTAGCGTATCTGCTAAATCATATCTTATCGTATATATTACCGTAAACTTTTCCTGACATATTTCGTAAATTCCTCCGTAATCTATGAAATCTTTTGATCTATATAATTGAAGATACTTTTGTTTTGGACAAAATTAACTGTTTTACCTGGTAAATTGTAATATATTTGAAAGAAAGATGGATCTACACGATGAATCAATCCCATCATTAAAAGGAAGTAAAGTCTTCCGAGAGAAAAATACACGCGCTTCTTGATTTAGGTCAGGAAGTTGTCGTCCAGACCAGTTGTAGAGTCTACGAAAAACCTTGAAAAGTTTTCTCGAAAATCAGCTGGAAATCCACGGACCTCAGCATCAAACAGGGTCGCCAAGTGGTCAGACTTATCCTAACCATGAGAGGATCTGTCTCGTACAATGGGGGCACCATGCAAATTAGCTTATAAGACTAATGAATCAGATCCCCAGAAAGGATAATCTCCTTAAAGTTCAAAAATTAGCTTTTAAGACTGATATTACTCAATCCTTGAGATTGACCTTAAAGATTGAGAATTCAAACTCATGGAATTCAATGATATCTAAACTCGAGCTTGAACGAGAAAATATTTTGATCAAAATTACAAACCGATTTGTTTTCTGAAACCCTATTTTCAATGCGTTCATTACCATTGAACGTAAAATCCTACGAATTCAATTGGAATTCATTAGGTCACCGGGTGTCAACCGTAAGAACGGTGGTTGCATAGCATGGTCAAAGACAGGACCTTGTGCCAGACTGAAAAATTATAGGGTGATCTTTACTATTGCTCTTACAAAGGATAGTAATTGCATCCGACACGTTATAGACCATAATCAAAAGCATGTCACGGGACATTGCCTTAACAGTTGCTTGTTCAACGCTTTCCTTTACAACCGGACGGTAGTTTACCGAAAAGTAATATACAGAGCAAGTATACTGGACGTGTTGCTTTCCTAATACAAGGTTAGCAAGTGGGTGACACAAAACCATAAGTTTTGAGCTAAAATTTTCAAATCTGAAACCCACAAAATCCACAAAAATATTTTGCAAACACCGGTGAAGGGTTATTCTGGAAAACTTATCTAGGGTAAAAGCTAGATTGAATTTTCAAAAGATCAAATGTTTTCATAAAGATCCAATTTTCTAAAGGATCTAAATTTTCATAGTCATGTGGGATTATAAACCACACCGTTACTATCATTGTTCATACCGCCAAATAGAAATCACTGATGTACAAAGTGTGAAGAATAAAGAAGTGATTCTAGTATTTTTATTTCAAGACTATATTGCTTGAGGACAAGCAACGCTCAAGTATAGAAATATTTGATAATGCTAAAAACGAACATATATTTCATAGCATTATCCCTCAAGAAAGACAAGCTTTTAGTTACAATTGTTCTATTTACAAGTGATATTTGTTTAAATATTAAAAGGTGAAGACAAAAGACAGATTCGACGATTTGAAGATGCAAATGACCAAAAAGCTAAAAAGTACAAAGTACAAATCACGAGGTTCAAATTATTGATGAGAAACGTCTAAAAGTTACAAGAGTACGAGCCGCAAAACGCAAACTACAATATATTAAATTGTACGCAAGGACGTTCGAAAATCCGGAACCGGGACCAGAGTCAACTCTCAACGCTCGACGCAACGGAGCTAAAATTACAAGTCAACGGAGTACAAGAATATAATATAATATATAATTAATTATATAAAATTATATATATTATATTATATATATTATATAAAACTCGAGCAGCCCACGTTTTTGGAAGCATATGTCACCAGGAAAAGGCGGCCATGCGATTGCATGGCCAGGCAGTGTAAAAGCCATGCAGTCGCATGGCATACTGTATCAGCTCAGGTCCTATAAAGTTCGCGTGTTTTGGCCGAATTTTTACACAATTTTTCAATCTCTCTCTCTCTCTCTCTCTCTCTCTCTCTCTCTCTCACGATATATATATATATAATTTATAATTTTAATTTAAGATTAATCATAATAAGGGTATGTTAGCGAATGTTGTAAGTGTGTAAGTCGAAATTCTGTCCGTGTAACGCTATGCTATTATTAATCATTGTAAGTTATGTTCAACCTTTTTAAATTAATGTCTCGTAGCTAAGTTATTATTATACTTATTTAAATCGAAGTAATCGTGATGTTGGGCTAAATATTAAAGACGGGGTAATTAGGCTTTGTACCATAATTGGGGTTTGAACAAAAGAACGACACTTGTGCAAATTAGACTATGAGCTATTAATGGGCTTTATATTAACTAAACGATACCTCGTTAATTTAATATAAAGATTACAATTTGACATATCTATTTATTACCACATACGCTTAATCGGGTATGGTGGGCGGGATATCTATAAATACGAATTATCGTTCATTTGACCGGACACGGGGATGGATTAATAATCAATAGACTTGTTGAAACAGGGGTGAATTACATACAAGGGTAATTGGTGTAATTGTTAACAAAGTAATAAAACCTTGGATTACACGCAGTCGATAACCTGGTGTATTCATTAAACAAAGTATTAAGACCTTGTTACAGTTCGAATCCCCAATTAGTTGGAAAATTTGACTTCGGGTATAAGGATAATTTGACGAAGACTCTAGCATTTTATATTTATGACTGATGGACTATTATGGACAAAACCGTATGGACATATCGAATAATCCAGGACAAAGGACAATTAACCCATGGTAATAAACTAAAATCAACACGTCAAACATCATGATTACGAAAGTTTAAATAAGCATAATTCCTTTATTTCATATTTTATCGCACTTTTATTTACTGTCATTTTATTTATTGCACTTTTAATTATCGTACTTTTTAATTATCACAATTTTATTTATCGCACTTTAATTATTGTCATTTACTTTACGCTTTAAATTAAGTTATATTTATTTTTAATATTTTACATTAGGTTTTAACTGTTACTAAAGTTTTAAAATCGACAAACCAGTCACTAAACGGTAAAAATCCCCTTTTATAATAATAATACTACTTGTATATATATATATATATATATATATATATATATATATATATATATATATATATATATATATATATATATATACAAATATAGTTTTAAAAAAATATAGCGTTAAACTTGGCTTGTTCCCCGTGGACGAACCGGACTTACTAAAAACTACACTACTGTATGATTAGGTACACTGCCTATAAGTGTTGTAGCAAGGTTTAGGTATATCCACTCTATAAATAAATAAATAACTTGTGTAAAATTGTATCGTATTTAATAGTATTTCGTAGTAAATATATAACTATTTCGTATACACCTCTGCACACATCAGTCTCTATGCATGAGACGTATATTTATGAGAAATGGAAATGAAATTCTTGTGGTCTATTAAAATGATGGAAATGAATGATTATGATAAACTAATGAACTCACCAACCTTTTGGTTGACACTTTAAAGCATGTTTATTCTCAGGTATGAAAGAAATCTTCCGCTGAGCATTTGTTCATTTTAAGGATATTAATTGAAGTCATTCATGGCATATTTCGAAGAACGTTTCATTCGAGTCATTGAGTTCATCAAAGATTATTATTAAGTCAATTTATCGTTGGATAGTGGATATTATGAAATGGTATGCATGCTTGTCAATTGTCGATGTAAAGAAAGATTGTCTTTTAAAAACAAATGCAATGTTTGTAAAATGTATCATATAGAGGTCAAATACCTCGCAATGTAATCAACTATTGTGAATCATTTATAATGTATATGAACGGGTCCTTTCACAACTAGGAGTCGTGTGCTCGTACAAGCCGTCGATCGTCGTATTGTCTTTAGTTGTATGCTAGTTAGTCGTTCACATGTGTGGTGCTTATGCGATATCTGTTAGATAGATTCCATTCACTTAGCGTTATGCTAATCCCCCACATTTCCTCTCTTGCAGGTTTAGGTACTGCTAGTTTGGATAGGTGCTTGTGATGAAAACATGTTTGACATGTGAACTCTGACGTGTACTTTGTATCACGTTTTTTTGTAATAAGTAACACCGTCGTGTAAACTTAATTTTAATTATGTGGTTCATGTTTGTGATGTACTAAATGTTATGTTTTAATATATAAGTCTTCCGCTGTTTTTTTGTTTTTTTTTTAAAAAAAATGGCCGGTGTTACAATTAATCTACTTAAGCCCACAGATTACATGATCTGTCAAATAATCAGAGTCAAATTCATGTTTCTACGCCATTCTGTATCATAAATTACACGATATGTCATCCAATTCAACTCTTTATACAGTCCACTTTTCACAATTATCCCAAGCTTAGGCAATTGAATTAGTCATCATGCTAAAATCTATACCTATGTCCACGAAATTGTCTCTTAAGTCAGCAGAACTTCACAGGTTATTCGTCTCATGTCCAGTCACATCACAATCCAATATAGTACATGCCACCTAATTTTCCTTCAGCTTCCCAGAAATTCCGTATGATTTATCACAATATACTTCTGTTAGCCAGACACAAGCATATTATCCTAAATCATACCTTCATTCTGAGTTGCTCGAAACGGAAAAATTCTACTTGTCTCATTCACTAACTTATGTCCAATAAATCTCCTCAATAAGCATCGGTAACTAATTTAACTACTTTATGACTAATCAATCACAATATCTGTCCAATCATAGTTACTCAAACATTGTCTATCAATCATCCAAATCTAATCTATCAACAAGATCACACATCCAACAAGCATAGAAAATATATGGTCAATATAGTTCACTACCGTCATAACAATCATACTCATGCCACTCATCCAACAACTTCCTGTAGTCCAGAAGTCCACTATACAAACATACTCAACGCATCTCTATCCAAGTCGCGGTTCTCAATGTCAAAAAGTCAACCTAAGGATCACCCTTACCCCACATAGCACAAAAGGGTCGCAACCAAAACATAAGCAACACATAACCCAACAAAATAAATCTTACGCTACAATCAAGATCTACCCATCTACACACACATATATATACACAATCATATATATATATACAACTAAACCGTACGAGGATTTTGAAGCATACATGTATTCACATCATAATCAACATCTGCATCTGCAACCATCTGATAAGCTTTTGCTGTTGCCGTAGGTGGATTCTTTCTTTTATGTGCAACTGGAGAACCAGAAGATCCACCTACTGATCTCGACTGCGCTCCTGGCCCCGCCCCAGAACCTGATCCTCTTACATACGGGCATTGAGCTGACCTATGCCCCACTTGATGACATTTCCAACATACATACTCTTGGAATGAACACATCCGAATCTCGTGCCCCACAATACCACATCTCAAACATATTTTGGTTGAATCTGAACAAGGACCACTATAAGATGATCTACAACTATAACACCAAGAATTCTGACTTGATGCTGTCCCACTCTGTTCTGACCCACTTTTCTGTTTCAACTTAACAGACTTCTTTAACCTAGAGTCCAAATGACTCATCACCTGATCTTGTTGTGGTACCACATAACCTATCATTCTATTTCTTGTTGCTTTAACGTCATCTTCTACCATCTTGGCCATAACAAACGCTTGCGATAGCGTCGTTGCCATCCTAACCATCATTCTGTACTCTGGTAAAATTATATTAACCAAATGTTGAATTCTGTCCCGTTCGTCGGGAACCCACTGTTGTACGAACCTTAATTTATCCATATACTGCTCAATCACCTCATCTATCGTCATCCGAGGTGTCATTTTCATTGCCAGAAATTCTGTCTTAATTCGATTGAGGTCATAGGACGAACAATACTGTTCACAAATTTTACTATAAAATTGTTCCCAAGTAATCATGTTCACTTGCTCTTTCGGTATACTAGAAATAACTGTATCCCACCAAACCATTGCCCTATTTTTCAACATACGACTGGCATAAATAACCTGTAATTCTGGTTCGCACTGACAAGCCTCAAAAACCTTTTCTATCTTTCATAACCAGTTAAGGGTTACCGTTGGGTTAGAACTTCCTGAGTACTCTGGTGGATTACAATTCAGAAACTGTTTGAAGGTACATTTCTTCGGTTGTTGAAACGTCGGCATATGATAAGGACCCACATATGATTTGGGAACTGTTGATTAAACTGAGGTGGCATCTGATATTGTTGAGGAAACTGATACTGAGGTGGTAACCATTGCTGTTGTTGGAAAGCACTTCTAGTTTGCTGATACATATTTGACTGCACCGGATACCCACTAAACATCTTATTCGGTACACTACCACTTTGATTCACTGTTACCTGACTTTGTTCTAATTCTTTTATTTGATCATTTGCTTCCTTTAACCGACTTTTCAAATCTAGAATTTGTTCCTGTGGATCCTCTTCTGACACATACCCGTCTTCATCTAGGGCTCTAAATGTTCCGGGGGCTGACGGACCAGTTGTGTTTCCTGTATTATCTTCCATATCTGCACTACCATAACATCTCACACAAACGCTTAGTGGAAAACATGTTAGTACCTATCAACTAACACATGTAATCCCTACATTCACTTAACCCGTCCCCTCTGATATGTTTGACACAACACAAGGTTTGGGAACATAACATTCAACAAAATGTACATGCGGCCAAACCTATGCTCTGATACCAAGTTGTAACACCCTGATTTTTTTTAAATCACAGTGGAAGACTAAATTTACATAAATACCCTTAATTAATTACAAACATGATCATCACAAATAATTAGTTAGTTACTTAATTACAAACCACCGGTGTTACGTTAAACAACTAGATACATATTTATAAAAGTTAAGACATCAGAGTTCGTCTTGTTAAACATATCTTCAGCCCAACTCCCGTCCCTACTAGTACTAAAATCCAAAACCTGTAAGGGAGGAGGTGAGGAGTTAGCACTAGGCTAAGTGAATGGAACTATCAAAAGGTCTAATATACAGTACCAACTTGTACTCTCATAGCAACAACTTTATACAACTACATACAGCATATAACAACTGGCAACTATGCTCCAACTAGAGGACCAGCGTCTTGTACAGGCACACGACCACTAGCTAATTAGTCTAGCATATACCGATAGTCCTTACTACTGAATCCCCAGTATACTCATCCACACGCAGGTGATGCGTCGTTCAGCACTATACTCAACAAACAGTAGCCAATTGGACCCAACCACAACTAGGTTGACCTCTCTGAGCTGAACCTAATAGATCAAGGTTTCAACTACAACAATAACAACAACTTGTGCACATACAATCAGTCAACTACTACTACTACAACATGCAACTAATACTACTAAAAGCACGGTAACCCTAACTGCGATCAACTATTGAACATAACTACTAAACATGGCAACTAACAACAATATAAAAATAGTAGCGCAACTTGCTACTATATACTACACCAAGTGATAATCCCACTCACCGATTACCAGTAACAGAAGGCGCTCAGAATTCTAATCTTACTGAGCCTTCTCTTCATCCTTATCACCTGAGAATAGACATAACACAGTCAGTAATTGTGTCTTGATAACAACTCGACAACCAGATAACAACACAACAACACCAAAACTAACACTTAATCACTTTACAACTGGTCTACCAACCATACGATTAACACCATCATACGCACATTTGATAACACTCAACCGTGCGGTTGACAACTCACTCGTACGTTTGGTCTATGACCAAACATCCTACAGTGACTCACCTGATCCGTACGATTCACCACACGAGTGACCAGTGACTCGCACGAGTCACATCTCAACCGTACGTATCATCACAATCAAAACATAAGTTCCCATCACCACTCACTCGCACGTTTCACCACACGGTTGACTACCTTAACCGTACGAGTGAATGCTCACTCGTGCGAGTGGTGAAGAACAGTAGCAACAACTATTTAGACAGGTTTCAACCCAAAATAAACAACATCAAACATAAATAAATACTCTAAATCAACACATACAATCATGTATTCACTATATGATAAGTCTACATCATAATTTCAATCCATAACGACACTCAAATGCGTGCAAAACAAGATAAACACTCCAAAATCCCTTTTTATGATCATTATAAAGTTTGATCTAGCTTTTTAAAATTTTAACATTGAAAAGTACTCTTCAATATGATACCAACGATATTTGATTCATCAAAAAAAGAGTTACGGTTTGAAAGTTACGCCCTTTTCAATTTTACCAAAAGCTGACCAGTGCTCAATCGCGTGTCTAAGACCTCAAACGTACGGTTGAGCCTTAAACCGCGTGGTTGAGCCCTCAAACGCATGCTTAACTACGTCGTTGAGCCCTCAAATGCGTGGGAGCTGTAGAATAGCTCCAGCTCGTAGTTTTCATATTTTTTGACCCCAAATCATGATTTTTGCTCAATCTGATCATGAAACCACTTTAAAAACATCATATAACAACTATAGAACATATATCTAACATCAATTAAGCATAACAAACACATAATCATAAGATTCAAGCATCAAAACCATACTTTTACTCAAGAACATAAAAACCCAATTTCTAACAATTAAAGCATGGATTCAACAAGACAAATTTGAGATGATGCTCACAATGATGCTAGAAATCAGTATCTAAAGTCTCTTAATCCAATTTCAAGTTTAGATTAATTAGGGTTTCAAGAGTGAAGGAGTTAGGTACGAGAGTAATATTTCTAATTTGGGGAAAATGATGGAATAATCCAGATTCAGGCTATTTATATTGGGTTATAAAACCATACCCTATAACACACAGGTATTTACCAGTTATCTGATATATTTCGTACTTAATTTGAATGCCATAACGGAGTCCAAATTAAACTAACGAACCTGTTCTATGACCCTTGTCACAAACTGGTCTTAACCAAATCATCAAATAATCAAAAACATACAATCATTTAAAATCACTAATTATGCCATATCCAAGGGTACAATGGTCATTTCAACTAGGCCCAAAATGCGGGTGTTACACATGCATATATCTACTTTTTGCAATCTTCAACAATCTTTTAAACATTCATGGTCATGTTATCAATTATCTTTATGTGTTCATGTTTAAAGCTTATTCATTATTCATAATCAAATTCATTATTCATTCTAACTTATATTAATGTTAATCATGATCATAAACACATTCATATCCTTAAGTGTATTATTATTACTTATAAACATATTCTTTTTATCATAATACAAACTAGTAACTTTAAAGAATTAAAATAAATTAAAAGTATAATTAGTTTATAAGTTTTAGGGATACCTTTAGTGTATTAGAGCAAGAAAAAGATGGCGATTTGGATGGGGGACAGTGTAGTGACCCGAACTTTTCCATGTTTATATATATTAATTGAGATTGATATTTACATGATTAAATGTTTCCAACATGTTAAGCAATCAAACTTGTTAAGACTTGATTAATTGAAATATGTTTCATATAGACAATTGACCACCCAAGTTGATCGGTGATTCACGAACGTTAAAACTTGTAAAAACTATATGATGACATATATATGGATATATATATATATATATATTTAACATGATACTATGATAAGAAAACATATCATAAAGTATATTAACAATGAACTACATATGTAAAAACAAGACTACTAACTTAATGATTTTTAAACGAGACATATATGTAACGATTATCGTTGTAAAGACATTTAATGTATATATATCATATTAAGAGATATTCATACATGATAATATCATGATAATATAATAATTTAAAATCTCATTTGATATTATAAATATTGGGTTAACAACATTTAACAAGATCGTTAACCTAAAGGTTTCAAAACAACACTTACATGTAACGACTAACGATGACTTAACGACTCAGTTAAAATGTATATACATGTAGTGTTTTAATATGTATTTATACACTTTTGAAAGACTTCAATACACTTATCAAAATACTTCTACTTAACAAAAATGCTTACAATTACATCCTCGTTCAGTTTCATCAACAATTCTACTCGTATGCACCCGTATTCGTACTCGTACAATACACAGCTTTTAGATGTATGTACTATTGGTATATACACTCCAATGATCAGCTCTTAGCAGCCCATGTGAGTCACCTAACACATGTGGGAACCATCATTTGGCAACTAGCATGAAATATCTCATAAAATTACAAAAATATGAGTAATCATTCATGACTTATTTACATGAAAACAAAATTACATATCCTTTATATCTAATCCATACACCAACGACCAAAAACACCTACAAACACTTTCATTCTTCAATTTTCTTCATCTAATTGATCTCTCTCAAGTTCTATCTTCAAGTTCTAAGTGTTCTTCATAAATTCCAAAAGTTCTAGTTTCATAAAATCAAGAATACTTTCAAGTTTGCTAGCTCACTTCCAACCTTGTAAGGTGATCATCCAACCTCAAGAAATCTTTGTTTCTTACAGTAGGTTATCATTCTAATACAAGGTAATAATCATATTCAAACTTTGGTTCAATTTCTATAACTATAACAATCTTATTTCAAGTGATGATCTTACTTGAACTTGTTTTCGTGTCATGATTCTGCTTCAAGAACTTCGAGCCATCCAAGGATCCATTGAAGCTAGATCCATTTTTCTCTTTTCCAGTAGGTTTATCCAAGGAAATTAAGGTAGTAATGATGTTCATAACATCATTCGATTCATATATATAAAGCTATCTTATTCGAAGGTTTAAACTTGTAATCACTAGAACATAGTTTAGTTAATTCTAAACTTGTTCGCAAACAAAAGTTAATCCTTCTAACTTGACTTTTAAAATCAACTAAACACATGTTCTATATCTATATGATATGCTAACTTAATGATTTAAAACCTGGAAACACGAAAAACACCGTAAAACCGGATTTACGCCGTCGTAGTAACACCGCGGGCTGTTTTGGGTTAGTTAATTAAAAACTATGATAAACTTTGATTTAAAAGTTGTTATTCTGAGAAAATGATTTTTATTATGAACATGAAACTATATCCAAAAATTATGGTTAAACTCAAAGTGGAAGTATGTTTTCTAAAATGGTCATCTAGACGTCGTTCTTTCGACTGAAATGACTACCTTTACAAAAACGACTTGTAACTTATTTTTCCGACTATAAACCTATACTTTTTCTGTTTAGATTCATAAAATAGATTTCAATATGAAACCATAGCAATTTGATTCACTCAAAACGGATTTAAAATGAAGAAGTTATGGGTAAAACAAGATTGGATAATTTTTCTCATTTTAGCCACGTGAAAATTGGTAACAAATCTATTCCAACCATAACTTAATCAACTTGTATTGTATATTATGTAATCTTGAGATACCATAGACACGTATACAATGTTTCGACCTATCATGTCGACACATCTATATATATTTCGGAACAACCATAGACACTCTATATGTGAATGTTGGAGTTAGCTATACAGGGTTGAGGTTGATTCCAAAATATATATAGTTTGAGTTGTGATCAATACTGAGATACGTATACACTGGGTCGTGGATTGATTCAAGATAATATTTATCGATTTATTTCTGTACATCTAACTGTGGACAACTAGTTGTAGGTTACTAACGAGGACAGCTGACTTAATAAACTTAAAACATCAAAATATATTAAAAGTGTTGTAAATATATTTTGAACATACTTTGATATATATGTATATATTGTTATAGGTTCGTGAATCAACCAGTGGCCAAGTCTTACTTCCCGACGAAGTAAAAATCTGTGAAAGTGAGTTATAGTCCCACTTTTAAAATCTAATATTTTTGGGATGAGAATACATGCAGGTTTTATAAATGATTTACAAAATAGACACAAGTACGTGAAACTACATTCTATGGTTGAATTATCGAAATCGAATATGCCCCTTTTTATTAAGTCTGGTAATCTATGAATTAGGGAACAGACACCCTAATTGACGCGAATCCTAAAGATAGATCTATTGGGCCTAACAAACCCCATCCAAAGTACCGGATGCTTTAGTACTTCGAAATTTATATCATATCCGAAGGGTGTCCCGGAATGATGGGGATATTCTTATATATGCATCTTGTTAATGTCGGTTACCAGGTGTTCACCATATGAATGATTTTTATCTCTATGTATGGGATGTGTATTGAAATATGAAATCTTGTGGTCTATTATTATGATTTGATATATATAGGTTAAACCTATAACTCACCAACATTTTTGTTGACGTTTTAAGCATGTTTATTCTCAGGTGATTATTAAGAGCTTCCGCTGTCGCATACTTAAATAAGGACGAGATTTGGAGTCCATGCTTGTATGATATTGTGTAAAAACTGCATTCAAGAAACTTATTTTGTTGTAACATATTTGTATTGTAAACCATTATGTAATGGTCGTGTGTAAACAGGATATTTTAGATTATCATTATTTGATAATCTACGTAAAGCTTTTTAAACCTTTATTGATGAAATAAAGGTTATGGTTTGTTTTAAAATGAATGCAGTCTTTGAAAAACGTCTCATATAGAGGTCAAAACCTCGCAACGAAATCAATTAATATGGAACGTTTTTAATCAATAAGAACGGGACATTTCAGTTGGTATCCGAGCGTTGGTCTTAGAGAACCAGAAAATTTGCATTAGTGTGTCTTATCGAGTTTGTTAGGATGCATTAGTGAGTCTGGACTTCGACCGTGTTTTCTTTAAAAATGATTGCTTAACATTTTTGTTGGAAACTATATATTTTTAACATATGAATATTATGTGATATATTAATCTCTTAACGTGTTTGATATTATGTGATAGATGTCTACCTCTAGAACAAGTTCCATTGACTCACCTAATAATAATGAAGAGTCAAATGTAAATTGGAATGATTTGTGGACTGATTCACAAGTTCCCGAAGAAGAACCGGAAGAAGAGTCGGAACCGGAAGAAGAATCGGAACCGGAAGAAGAATCGGAACCGGATGAAGAAATAGAACCGGTGGGGGAAATAATAAAACGGTTAAGTAAAAGAAAATCCTCAACCAACCGACCAAAGTTAATTATGGTCAATGGTGTTTCCGCCAAGGAAGCAAAATATTGGGAGGATTACCAATTCTCCGATGAATCGGATTCCGACGAGAATTCCGATGATGTTATAGAAATTACCCCAACTGAATTTAAAAAGGCAAAAGAAAATAATAAGGGAAAGGGCATAAAAATAGAGAAATCTAATTCCAACCCCGATGAACTTTATATGTATCGTCAACCCCCGAAGTCCTTAAGTTGTAACAATGACCCGGGAACCTCTAAACCACCAGGTTTTTCTAAATCAATGTGGACAACGACAGCTCGTATTAGGGGAACATCATATATCCCTAGAAACTTGGCAAAACGAACCAAAACCGAAGAAGAAGAAACGAGCGAGTCGGAATAAGATAGTTGTATTCGTGTGGTGTAATATATGTAATATATGTAATATAGTGTTCTTATGCTTTATGATATATGTAAAAATTGCTTGTATTAATAAGTATTTTTTTATGAATCTAACTCTTGTCTATTTTACAGTTTAAAAACACAAAATGGATAGACAACCCAATATTTTAAGAGACCTACCTGGAGACATGATTGATGAAATCTTGTCTAGAGTCGGCCAGAATTCTTCGGCACAACTATTTAAGGCGAGATCAGTTTGTAAGACATTCGAAGAACGTTCCAAGAATGTCTTGGTTTATAAGAGACTTTCATTTGAAAGATGGGGGATATCACATTGGGAAACCCATAAGTTACGATGTGTTTACTTTGACGCATATATTGCGGGGAACCCAAATGCTATTTTACGCAACGGGTTAAGAAATTATTTTGACTCAATATATCCGAATATTGGACTTCGTGATTTAGAAAAAGCGGCTAACATGCAACATAAAAAAGCATGTTATGCTTACGGATTAGTAATGTTCGCTTCTCACCAAAGTGAGAACAAGAACATCGGGCTACAACTATTAAACAAAACGTTTCCACAAGTGACGGAGTCGGTAATTGGGGTAAGAAATGAGGTTTTTAGATTATTACGGGACTGTTGGACATTACGTAACCCTCGTCCCTTTGACGACGTTACAACACGCTGTCTTATCAACGGCCATAACGGTTATGTTGCACAAGACCAAGGATGGGAAGTAGTCCTAGTAAAACCAGAATGCATGACTTGTTTCTGGACGTATGAATTACGTGTCTTTATTGCCTTTGCTGAACGACTTGTGTACTAGCTAGAATTATCTTCACAACTATCTTGTATCAAAGTTATTGTGTGCTATATTTCATGCTTTATGTAAAATAAGCGGTATTGTAAGTTTGTAAAATATTGTATAAAAGTTTGAACGCGAAATATTATTATAATCAGTTTTTCATATAGAATTGTAGTAGTTGAATTGTATATTAGCTACTAAGTATGAACTTAACGGGTAGGTACTACCCGAATTTAAACTTATAAAACGCTAATATGAAGAAAAAGCTTTTATAAATGAGTTCATATTATGCTACAAAATACTATTAACTACTCTTAATATTCTGTATGATTAACTTGTTCCATTTAACTATTTTGAAGGAAATGGCACCGACTACTCGACACACCGTGAATATGAATGAAGAGGAATTCCGTACTTTTCTAGCTTCAAACATAGCCGCAGTACAGGCTGCGCTACATACCAACAATAACCTTGGATCTAGCAGTACAGGAAATCGTGTAGGATGCACCTACAAAGAATTCACTGCCTGCAAACCTTTGGAATTTGATGGAACCGAAGGACCGATCGGATTGAAACGGTGGACCGAGAAGGTTGAATCGGTGTTTGCCATAAGTAAGTGTACTGAAGAGGACAAAGTGAAGTACGCTACGCATACCTTCACAGGTTCTGCGTTAACATGGTGGAATACCTATCTAGAGCAAGTAGGACAAGATGATGCGTACGCACTACCGTGGTCAGCATTCAAGCACTTGATGAACGAGAAGTACCGTCCCAGAACCGAGGTCAATAAGCTCAAGACAGAACTTAGAGGGTTACGAACCCAAGGATTTGATATTACCACGTACGAAAGACGATTCACAGAATTGTGCCTATTGTGTCCGGGAGCATTCGAAGATGAGGAAGAGAAGATCGACGCGTTTGTGAAAGGATTACCGGAAAGAATCCAAGAAGATATAAGTTCACACGAGCCCGCCTCCATACAACAAGCATGTAGAATGGCTCACAAACTAGTGAACCAGATTGAAGAAAGAATTAAAGAACAGACTGCTGAAGAGGCCAATGTGAAGCAAGTCAAAAGAAAGTGGGAGGAAAACGGTGATAAGAATCACCAATACAACAACAACAGTAATTACAACAATAATCGTAATAATTATCCCAACAATCGCAACATCAATCGTAACTACAACAAACGGCCCAACAACAACAACAACAACAACAACAACAACAACAACAACAACAACAGCAACTACAACAATCATCCCAATAACAATAATAACCGCAACAACAACAACAATCAGAAGCAGCTATGCCAAAGTTGTGAAAAGAATCACTCGGGGTTCTGCACCAAATTTTGCAACAAGTGTAAAAGAAATGGTCATAGCGCGGCGAAGTGTGAGGTCTACGGACCAGGGGTTAATAGAACGAAAGGAACAAATGGTGTCGGAACGAGTAATGGCGGAGCAAGTAGTGTCGGAGCAAGTTATGCCAATATAGTTTGTTATAAATGTGGAAAACCAGGCCACATTATTAGAAATTGCCTAAACCAGGAGAACACGAATGGACAAGGCCGTGGAAGAGTTTTCAATATTAATGCGGTAGAGGCACAGGAAGACCCGGAGCTTGTTACGGGTACGTTTCTTATTGACAATAAATCTGCTTACGTTTTATTTGATTCGGGTGCGGATAGAAGCTATATGAGTAGAGATTTTTGTGCTAAATTAAGTTGTCCATTGACGCCTTTGGATAGTAAATTTTTACTCGAATTAGCAAATGGTAAATTAATTTCAGCAGATAATATATGTCGGAATCGAGAAATTAAACTGGTTAGCGAAACATTTAAGATTGATTTGATACCAGTAGAGTTAGGGAGTTTTGATGTGATAATCGGTATGGACTGGTTGAAAGAAGTGAAAGCGGAGATCGTTTGTTACAAAAATGCAATTCGCATTATACGAGAAAAAGAAAAACCCTTAATGGTGTACGGAGAAAAGGGCAACACGAAGCTACATCTTATTAGTAATTTGAAGGCACAAAAACTAATAAGAAAAGGTTGCTATGCTGTTCTAGCACACGTCGAGAAAGTACAAACTGAAGAAAAGAGCATCAATGATGTTCCCATTGCAAAAGAATTTCCCGATGTATTTCCGAAAGAATTACCGGGATTACCCCCACATCGATCCGTTGAATTTCAAATAGATCTTGTACCAGGAGCTGCACCAATAGCTCGTGCTCCTTACAGACTCGCACCCAGCGAGATGAAAGAACTGCAAAGCCAATTACAAGAACTTTTAGAGCGTGGTTTCATTCGACCAAGCACATCACCGTGGGGAGCTCCTGTTTTGTTTGTCAAGAAGAAAGATGGTACATTCAGGTTGTGTATCGACTACCGAGAGTTGAACAAACTTACCATCAAGAACCGCTACCCACTACCGAGAATCGACGACTTATTTGATCAACTACAAGGCTCGTCTGTTTATTCAAAGATTGACTTACGTTCCGGGTATCATCAAATGCGGGTGAAAGAAGATGATATTCCAAAGACTGCTTTCAGAACACGTTACGGTCATTACGAGTTTATGGTCATGCCATTTGGTTTAACTAATGCACCAGCTGTGTTCATGGACCTTATGAACCGAGTGTGTGGACCATACCTTGACAAGTTTGTCATTGTTTTCATTGATGACATACTTATTTACTCAAAGAATGACCAAGAACACGGTGAACATTTGAGAAAGGTGTTAGAAGTATTGAGGAAGGAAGAATTGTACGCTAAGTTTTCAAAGTGTGCATTTTGGTTGGAAGAAGTTCAATTCCTCGGTCACATAGTGAACAAAGAAGGTATTAAGGTGGATCCGGCAAAGATAGAAAC
The DNA here is from genome assembly GCF_046630445.1 of Rutidosis leptorrhynchoides. NCBI lineage: Eukaryota > Viridiplantae > Streptophyta > Magnoliopsida > Asterales > Asteraceae > Rutidosis > Rutidosis leptorrhynchoides. The sequence continues at coordinate 448,020,574 of NC_092336.1, forward strand.
TGTTGAAAAGTGGGAAACCCCGAAAACTCCGAAACACATACGCCAGTTTTTAGGACTAGCTGGTTACTACAGAAGGTTCATCCAAGACTTTTCCAGAATAGCAAAACCCTTGACTGCATTAACGCATAAAGGGAAGAAATTTGAATGGAATGATGAACAAGAGAAAGCGTTTCAGTTATTGAAGAAAAAGCTAACTACGGCACCTATATTGTCATTGCCTGAAGGGAATGATGATTTTGTGATTTATTGTGATGCATCAAAGCAAGGTCTCGGTTGTGTATTAATGCAACGAACGAAGGTGATTGCTTATGCGTCTAGACAATTGAAGATTCACGAACAAAATTATACGACGCATGATTTGGAATTAGGCGCGGTTGTTTTTGCATTAAAGACTTGGAGGCACTACTTATATGGGGTCAAAAGTATTATATATACCGACCACAAAAGTCTTCAACACATATTTAATCAGAAACAACTGAATATGAGGCAGCGTAGGTGGATTGAATTATTGAATGATTACGACTTTGAGATTCGTTACCACCCGGGGAAGGCAAATGTGGTAGCCGATGCCTTGAGCAGGAAGGACAGAGAACCCATTCGAGTAAAATCTATGAATATAATGATTCATAATAACATTACTACTCAAATAAAGGAGGCGCAACAAGGAGTTTTAAAAGAGGGAAATTTAAAGGATGAAATACCCAAAGGATCGGAGAAGCATCTTAATATTCGGGAAGACGGAACCCGGTATAGGGCTGAAAGGATTTGGGTACCAAAATTTGGAGATATGAGAGAAATGGTACTTAGAGAAGCTCATAAAACCAGATACTCAATACATCCTGGAACGGGGAAGATGTACAAGGATCTCAAGAAACATTTTTGGTGGCCGGGTATGAAAGCCGATGTTGCTAAATACGTAGGAGAATGTTTGACGTGTTCTAAGGTCAAAGCTGAGCATCAAAAACCATCAGGTCTACTTCAACAACCCGAAATCCCGGAATGGAAATGGGAAAACATTACCATGGATTTCATCACTAAATTGCCAAGGACTGCAAGTGGTTTTGATACTATTTGGGTAATAGTTGATCGTCTCACCAAATCGGCACACTTCCTACCAATAAGAGAAGATGACAAGATGGAGAAGTTAGCACGACTGTATTTGAAGGAAGTTGTCTCCAGACATGGAATACCAATCTCTATTATCTCTGATAGGGATGGCAGATTTATTTCAAGATTCTGGCAGACATTACAGCAAGCATTAGGAACTCGTCTAGACATGAGTACTGCCTATCATCCACAAACTGATGGGCAGAGCGAAAGGACGATACAAACACTTGAAGACATGCTACGAGCATGTGTTATTGATTTCGAAAACAGTTGGGATCGACATCTACCGTTAACAGAATTTTCCTACAACAACAGCTACCATTCAAGCATTGAGATGGCGCCGTTTGAAGCACTTTATGGTAGAAAGTGCAGGTCTCCGATTTGTTGGAGTGAAGTGGGGGATAGACAGATTACGGGTCCGGAGATTATACAAGAAACTACCGAGAAGATCATCCAAATTCAACAACGGTTGAAAACCGCCCAAAGTCGACAAAAGAGCTACGCTGACATTAAAAGAAAAGATATAGAATTTGAAATTGGAGAGATGGTCATGCTTAAAGTTGCACCTTGGAAAGGCGTTGTTCGATTTGGTAAACGAGGGAAATTAAATCCAAGGTATATTGGACCATTCAAGATTATTGATCGTGTCGGACCAGTAGCTTACCGACTAGAGTTACCTCAACAAATCGCGGCTATACATAACACTTTCCACGTCTCGAATTTGAAGAAATGTTTTGCTAAAGAAGATCTCACTATTCCGTTAGATGAAATCCAAATCAACGAAAAACTTCAATTCATCGAAGAACCCGTCGAAATAATGGATCGTGAGGTTAAAAGACTTAAGCAAAACAAGATACCAATTGTTAAGGTTCGATGGAATGCTCGTAGAGGACCCGAGTTCACCTGGGAGCGTGAAGATCAGATGAAGAAGAAATACCCGCATCTATTTCCAGAAGATTCGTCAACACCTTCAACAGCTTAAAAATTTCGGGACGAAATTTATTTAACGGGTAGGTACTGTAGTGACCCGAACTTTTCCATGTTTATATATATTAATTGAGATTGATATTTACATGATTAAATGTTTCCAACATGTTAAGCAATCAAACTTGTTAAGACTTGATTAATTGAAATATGTTTCATATAGACAATTGACCACCCAAGTTGATCGGTGATTCACGAACGTTAAAACTTGTAAAAACTATATGATGACATATATATGGATATATATATATATATATATATTTAACATGATACTATGATAAGAAAACATATCATAAAGTATATTAACAATGAACTACATATGTAAAAACAAGACTACTAACTTAATGATTTTTAAACGAGACATATATGTAACGATTATCGTTGTAAAGACATTTAATGTATATATATCATATTAAGAGATATTCATACATGATAATATCATGATAATATAATAATTTAAAATCTCATTTGATATTATAAATATTGGGTTAACAACATTTAACAAGATCGTTAACCTAAAGGTTTCAAAACAACACTTACATGTAACGACTAACGATGACTTAACGACTCAGTTAAAATGTATATACATGTAGTGTTTTAATATGTATTTATACACTTTTGAAAGACTTCAATACACTTATCAAAATACTTCTACTTAACAAAAATGCTTACAATTACATCCTCGTTCAGTTTCATCAACAATTCTACTCGTATGCACCCGTATTCGTACTCGTACAATACACAGCTTTTAGATGTATGTACTATTGGTATATACACTCCAATGATCAGCTCTTAGCAGCCCATGTGAGTCACCTAACACATGTGGGAACCATCATTTGGCAACTAGCATGAAATATCTCATAAAATTACAAAAATATGAGTAATCATTCATGACTTATTTACATGAAAACAAAATTACATATCCTTTATATCTAATCCATACACCAACGACCAAAAACACCTACAAACACTTTAATTCTTCAATTTTCTTCATCTAATTGATCTCTCTCAAGTTCTATCTTCAAGTTCTAAGTGTTCTTCATAAATTCCAAAAGTTCTAGTTTCATAAAATCAAGAATACTTTCAAGTTTGCTAGCTCACTTCCAACCTTGTAAGGTGATCATCCAACCTCAAGAAATCTTTGTTTCTTACAGTAGGTTATCATTCTAATACAAGGTAATAATCATATTCAAACTTTGGTTCAATTTCTATAACTATAACAATCTTATTTCAAGTGATGATCTTACTTGAACTTGTTTTCGTGTCATGATTCTGCTTCAAGAACTTCGAGCCATCCAAGGATCCATTGAAGCTAGATCCATTTTTCTCTTTTCCAGTAGGTTTATCCAAGGAAATTAAGGTAGTAATGATGTTCATAACATCATTCGATTCATATATATAAAGCTATCTTATTCGAAGGTTTAAACTTGTAATCACTAGAACATAGTTTAGTTAATTCTAAACTTGTTCGCAAACAAAAGTTAATCCTTCTAACTTGACTTTTAAAATCAACTAAACACATGTTCTATATCTATATGATATGCTAACTTAATGATTTAAAACCTGGAAACACGAAAAACACCGTAAAACCGGATTTACGCCGTCGTAGTAACACCGCGGGCTGTTTTGGGTTAGTTAATTAAAAACTATGATAAACTTTGATTTAAAAGTTGTTATTCTGAGAAAATGATTTTTATTATGAACATGAAACTATATCCAAAAATTATGGTTAAACTCAAAGTGGAAGTATGTTTTCTAAAATGGTCATCTAGACGTCGTTCTTTCGACTGAAATGACTACCTTTACAAAAACGACTTGTAACTTATTTTTCCGACTATAAACCTATACTTTTTCTGTTTAGATTCGTAAAATAGAGTTCAATATGAAACCATAGCAATTTGATTCACTCAAAACGGATTTAAAATGAAGAAGTTATGGGTAAAACAAGATTGGATAATTTTTCTCATTTTAGCCACGTGAAAATTGGTAACAAATCTATTCCAACCATAACTTAATCAACTTGTATTGTATATTATGTAATCTTGAGATACCATAGACACGTATACAATGTTTCGACCTATCATGTCGACACATCTATATATATTTCGGAACAACCATAGACACTCTATATGTGAATGTTGGAGTTAGCTATACAGGGTTGAGGTTGATTCCAAAATATATATAGTTTGAGTTGTGATCAATACTGAGATACGTATACACTGGGTCGTGGATTGATTCAAGATAATATTTATCGATTTATTTCTGTACATCTAACTGTGGACAACTAGTTGTAGGTTACTAACGAGGACAGCTGACTTAATAAACTTAAAACATCAAAATATATTAAAAGTGTTGTAAATATATTTTGAACATACTTTGATATATATGTATATATTGTTATAGGTTCGTGAATCAACCAGTGGCCAAGTCTTACTTCCCGACGAAGTAAAAATCTGTGAAAGTGAGTTATAGTCCCACTTTTAAAATCTAATATTTTTGGGATGAGAATACATGCAGGTTTTATAAATGATTTACAAAATAGACACAAGTACGTGAAACTACATTCTATGGTTGAATTATCGAAATCGAATATGCCCCTTTTTATTAAGTCTGGTAATCTATGAATTAGGGAACAGACACCCTAATTGACGCGAATCCTAAAGATAGATCTATTGGGCCTAACAAACCCCATCCAAAGTACCGGATGCTTTAGTACTTCGAAATTTATATCATATCCGAAGGGTGTCCCGGAATGATGGGGATATTCTTATATATGCATCTTGTTAATGTCGGTTACCAGGTGTTCACCATATGAATGATTTTTATCTCTATGTATGGGATGTGTATTGAAATATGAAATCTTGTGGTCTATTATTATGATTTGATATATATAGGTTAAACCTATAACTCACCAACATTTTTGTTGACGTTTTAAGCATGTTTATTCTCAGGTGATTATTAAGAGCTTCCGCTGTCGCATACTTAAATAAGGACGAGATTTGGAGTCCATGCTTGTATGATATTGTGTAAAAACTGCATTCAAGAAACTTATTTTGTTGTAACATATTTGTATTGTAAACCATTATGTAATGGTCGTGTGTAAACAGGATATTTTAGATTATCATTATTTGATAATCTACGTAAAGCTTTTTAAACCTTTATTGATGAAATAAAGGTTATGGTTTGTTTTAAAATGAATGCAGTCTTTGAAAAACGTCTCATATAGAGGTCAAAACCTCGCAACGAAATCAATTAATATGGAACGTTTTTAATCAATAAGAACGGGACATTTCAGACAGAACCGAATAGCAGCAGGGCCAAAACAGGAGCAAAAAGTAGCACAACATGGTGGTTTTGGTGGTGGTTCTAGAGACGGACAGCAGCCTCAAAACAGGAGACTGCAAGAGACTGATTTGTGCGGGTTTGGGGCTATTTTGGGTGCACAGAAATAGCAGCAGAGGCTGCAGAATGTGGCGGACAGGAGGCTGCATAAAGGCAGCAAATAGTGACGGTGATGGGGAGGTTTTGGACTGCAGAAAACTGCAGTAAATGGTGGTGTTGGTGGGCGGTTTACAGCAGCTCAAAGCTGCAATTTTGGGGTCGAAAACAGCAGCAGAACTGCTGTAAATGGTGGCGAGTTGGGCTGCTAAAAATAGCAGCTATGTGGCGGTGGTGATGGGCTGTAGAACAGTCTTATAGCAGCGGTAGGGGTGAGCTATTGGGGATACAGAATGGGGTGATGATGGTTCGGTGGTGGTGATCGAAGGGTGATGTTTGGGAGGGTGCTTGGGACTGCCGAACAAAAGAGAGAAAGAGGGATTGTTTAAGTGATATTTTGAGGTAAATTTTTGATGCAAAGGTGGTAGCTAGTGGATCTTTTTATAGGGCAATAGCTAGAGTTAGAATCAAACTCAAAGTGTTTAAAGGTGTGGAAGAGATTAGGATTAAGACTAGATGTGATTGGATTAGGATTCTTCGTACCATTTAGATTAGGATTAGTTTTGTTATTTATCTTTTAATTGTATTTATTTATTTTTTTTTACTTTTACACATTTTTATTTATATTAATATTATTTGTTTTTTTTATTTCGGCTCATATTATATATATATATATATATATATATATATATATATATATATATATATATATATATATATATTATTATTATTATTATTATTATTATTATTATTATTATTATTTATGATAAGTATTATTTAATCTTTTTAATTTAGTCCATAACTTTTACTTATATTTATTTATTTCCCAAATATTTTACATTTATATAAATGTTACATTTTATTATTACACTGCAGTTTAATAGTTATAGTATCACAGAAATACATAAACTTTAATTAACACAAAGTACTAAAAGTTTACTATATAGTCAACGATTTGTTAAACAAAGTTTACGAGCACACAACCCTGAGGGCAATTTAGTAATTTAGAAGTGGAAAAGTGAGAGTCGTTATACTCATCATTTCTTGAGATAGTGAAGAAGGATGGTTGTTTAAATGATGAAAATAACTGATAATAATTCAATTTAAGGAGATAATACGTTATCCTAAAAAATCTGGAAAATGTAAGAAAATGTGATCCTAAAAATCTTTTCTTATTCAGTGCAACACGCACCACGCACAGACCATCACGCACGTTGCATGTTGCTTGGTGTGTTGTGCATATTACGCCAGAATGTAGCTTGTCTCGCTGAAAACCTCGGTAACACGCACTGAGCACAACCTTGCATGCACCATGTGTGGTCCGTGGTGCGTGATGCATGGTCATAGGACATTTTTAGAATTGTATTTTTTGAAGACTTTTAATAAAACGCTTTCGAAAATAATGACATTTTGAACAATTTTTCATAGTTAACACCTTAGTAGAGATTAGAAATAAGGGTGTGCATTAAACGGTTTCGACCACGAAACTGACTGAACTAAATTGATTTGGTTAAAGTGGGTTGGTTAACTAGTTTATTTGGTTTTGGTTTAATTTTCTGGTTTCACCCGAAAATATTAATGGTTTTCGGTTTGGATTATGTTTGTAAGATGATCATTTGGTTTCAAACTAAAAAACCGAAATATACTACTACTATTTTGTGATGACCCGAAAATTTTCGATCAAATTTAAACTTTAATCTTTATATGTTTCCGACACGATAAGCAAAAGTTGTTAAGTTAAATCTCAAGAATTTTAAACTATGTTCATACATTCATTTAAAACCTTGACTGTTCCCAACGATTCACGAACAATTATTTATAAATGAATATATGTAAATGAATATATGTGTAAATATATATATGATAAAATAATAACTGAAAATACATTAATAAAATATTATACGATTTAGTTTCTGTAAGTAAAGATGTAAGATAAGTTATGACATACAATAAAAACTTGATATTTAAAAACATAATTATATATATAGTAGTTTGAACACATATATGATTTTGATACATAACTATTACTATATGTATATTGTTAAATGTATAAATAATAAATAATGTATATTATATGAAACATTACAAAACTAATAAGGCATATGTAATTACAAGCTAAAATATAATTATTAACAATATAATTATTACATTTAATACTAAAATAAATATTAATATTAATATTAATATCAGTATTATGAATATCACGATAGATATAAAAGTTAATACGTTTAAGTTGTAATATTATTATTACATTTATTATTAATAGTATTGACAAAATTATGGCATGAAATGCTTTATTAAATGCTTTTGAAATATATTTTGAACTGCGAATACATGCAAATGCTTTATTGACTGTTTTATAATATTTATATGCGTGAGTTTCATTAATCCCCTTTTAAATGCTTTTGCAATATATATTTTTGGGACTGAGAATACATGCGCTGTTTTTATAACTATTTTACGAAATAGACACGAGTAAATGAAACTACATTCTATGGTTGAATTATCGAAATCGAATATGCCCCTTTTTATATAGTCTGGTAATCTAAGAATTAGGGAACAGACACCCTAATTGACGCGAACTCTAAAGATAGATCTATCGGGCCCAATAAGCCCCATCCAAAGTACCGGATGCTTTAGTACTTCGAAATTGATATCATGTCCGAAGGAGGATCCCGGAATGATGGGGATATTCTTATATGCATATTGTGAATATCGGTTACCAGGTGTTCAATCCATATGAATGATATTTTTATCTCTATGCATGGGACGTGTATTTATGAGAAATGGAAATCTTGTGGTCTATTAAAATGATGGAAATGATTGTTTATGATAAACTAATGAACTCACCAACCTTTTGGTTGACACTTGAAAGCATGTTTATTCTCAAGTACGAAAGAAATCTTCCGCTGTGCATTTGCTCATTTTAGAGATATTACTTGGAGTCATACATGACATATTTCAAAAGACGTTGCATTCAAGTCGTTGAGTTCATCAAAATTATTATTAAGTCAATTATAGATAGATATATTATGAAATGGTATGCATGCCGTCAACTTTCGATGTAATGAAAGATTGTCTTTTCAAAAACGAATGCAATGTTTGTAAAATGTATCATATAGAGGCCAAGTACCTCGCAATGTAATCAACTATTGTGAATCGTTTATAATCGATATGGACTTCGTCCGGATGGATTAGGACGGGACACTACATATTTATGGTATATATATTGAATATTAAATATTTAATTTATTTTATCTATATTGATATGGTGTAAAATTGAAACCATGTACCCGGAAACTTAGTTGCTACTGTTTTCGTTTTTATTTCTATGCTACTAATTTTTTGTACGGTTCGTTGATATAGTTTAGATTCTAAATATAGGTTATAGTGCATGTTTGACATAAAATATTGTATAAATTATATACTTATATTTTAATTAATAAATTATGTTTGCTTTTCTTAAAAAAAAAAACTACACACTTTTTTATCAATGAGTTTTAATTCGGTTTAACCAAAACCGAACCATGTAAGCTGAATTCTTATTTGGTTGGATTGGTTTTGTCAAATTTAGTTCGGTTATTGGTTCTCTAAAATATTTTCAAAAATTGAACAAACCAAACCGAATTAAATGAACCACATAAACCATAAACCAACCTAATGAACACACCCCTAATTAGAAAGCTTCAATTATTTTTATTATTTTTAGTTTATTTTATATTTCATTAAATTTTCATTCGTCTATCTCGACAAAAACACGCATTACAATTTACAATTTTTACGAATAAGAAACTTCACAAACTATACGAGCAAGCTTCCTAGCTTCTATCAAAATTGTACTCCGATTTTTTATTTATTTTTATTTAATCAGTAATTAGCATTAGCATTTACAATTTTTTTTTCTATATATAGTGATCCATTTTATGCACATTGTACCAGTTCATTTCCTCCATTCTTTGCAAACCCTTCTTGCTTTAGTTACTCTTAGTAAATTTCTAAAAATTTATTTTGCATAACAACTTTCTTTATTACCATATTAACTATTAGACAGAAAAGATAATGATAATCAGGAGCAATTTCATCATCTCACCTACTTTTCCCCTTCCACCTTTTTTTTTCAAAAAAACCCCCTCACTTTGTTCAATAATTAAAATCGACCCCCCAACCAGGGGTAAATTGTCACATAAACATTTTTATTTTTATAAAAAATGTTAAATAAACTCCACTCAACTATTCAACGGGTCATATCTTCTCGTTCGCAACGAGTTAAATTTTTCCGACACTATCGTTAAACTCGAAATAATTTTAGGAACACAATGTCACTAACTATATGCAAAACGGACGATTTTTAAAAAACGCTAAATATTTGAGGTACTTTTCATACACGTTGATTTTGCGTTAAATTTTTAAAAGTCGAAAATTTCACAGCGAAACGCGGAGATGCACATATATTGTTAATTTAAAATAAACATTTAAATCTTTCACGGATTATACTTTTTAGTTCGATTCGAGTTGAACTTCAACGACATCATCGTTAGCCACGAAATAATTTTACAAACTAAACGCAATAAAATACATTGAAAACCGAACCCCGGAGCGAAGCGAGGGTTCGAAAACTAGTTTTATCAAAATTTAAATTAATGGGAAACAGTTACTTCAACAGTATCCGTAAAAAATACCTTATGTAGCTAGCTTATTTGTTAATGGGAAAATTGTTTGGAAATGCATTAAACTTTCACCAAATTTTTATTGTATGCATCCAACTTTCAGATCTCCTATTGTATGCATTCAACTATATGAATTGTTCTATTGTACGTATTTAACCTGTTATAACAGGTCAACTTACGGGTCACCTGAATTTCAAAATTACATCTTGGCCCCTCATGTTTGTAGCTAATTGCATCATTTGTTTTTATTTTAGATTTGTAAAACAAGACTTGTACATGATGTTTGAAAGCTTGTTCTTTCTAATACCCAAGTAATAAATATGAGGTCCAGATCTAATCTCTAATGTGATTACGATGATGGATGCAAACTTAAAACCAAAATTTCTTTATCAAACACTAAAACCAAAAAATTCTTTATCGAGATCCAAACTTAAACTAACACACCTACTTTTTTTTAAAAGCAACACACCCACTTCCACTCCCACTGTTAGATACAACGATTTACCACTTTCTTACCAAGCACTACCTATTTTGGGATTTTTATTGTCAAATTCAACCAAGATTTTATTACAGATCTAACAAATTCCGGAGTGTTTAATTGTGTGTTTCAGTCAGTGGTGTTGGTGCGAAGAAGAACACCCACCACCGTCGACCTTTCTCTTCCACCGTCGACGGATCTGACACATAGTTGTCGCGTGCAGTCACCATCACCACCATGCTGCCGCCGTCAACTGTCGATGATGCCACCGTTAACGTCGCAGTTGAATGGTGATTCATGTCAGGAAATAGTAGAGCTGTAAATTGAATGATGACCGGTAGCAAAACTATCTTGTGGAATTTCAGTTTTATTGTTGAGTTTTAGGTTTAATTTTAATTTTTACTTTTATGACCGATTAGGTTGGATCTTCGCCAAACATTAGGGGTTTTGTTCCAGATCTGAAATTTTGTTAAAACAAGTGGGTTTCGAGAGTGAAAAAGTGTGTGTGTTTGTGGTTGCTCCAGATATGAATTTAACGTTGATATTTTTAAGTCAAGGGTCATTATTTTTCGGGTTTTAGTCTTCAAATTGATGAAGATGAATACAAGTTCATATTTACTAGTTAGAGAATCTGAAAATTCATTGTTATGATTTTATAAAAGGTTGTGATTTGAAAGAAGATGACGAAGATGATTGAATTTAAAAAGTTGGGATGACTTTGTTATGACCTTGAAGTTTTGGGACAAATATAAAAAAAATGATGCAAATCACAAGGACCAATTCGGTAATTATTTCAACATATTGACATGTTACCTGATATATAAGTAACTCAATACATACAATAGCAAAGATTTAAAAGTTAGATACATACAATAGGACATCTGAAAGTTGGATGCATACAATAGAAATTTAGTGAAAGTTCGATGCATTTTCAAACAATTTTCCCTTTGTTAATTATTACTTTTTTGTTGTTTTGTCATCTTCGAGGTTCCGAAACTCGAGCTGCAGCAAATTAAGCAGGAAATACTAGATTTTGACTAGATACGTGATTGAGGCATGTTTTCATTAATGACTTTATGTTAATCATAGTCTGCATTTTAATTACCATATACGATTTGATTTCTATAATCAGTAATTATATATTTATAAGGTGATTATGATGTTTCTTTTCTTAGTTGTGCATGTGTGTAGAGGTAGATTTCGAAAGCTACATTTTGAGAGCAAAAATAAAAACTAAATTAGCTTGGTGCTCTTTTCTTAGAAGAGCATCATAATTCTGATTATCGTTTGAATGAAACATATATTAATATTTTAATTGATTATTTTATATTATTTATAAATTATATTTATTTTATTTGTTGACTATAGCTCGGCAAGCTTATCTCTTTATCAACCATACAATAGTGCAACATGGTTTCTTGAGTGATCTGATTTTGTACATATGCTTAGTGTCACCGGTGACTACGAAACTTAGATCCGTCCCTAATAGTGTGTTACTTTTATTTAATTTTTAATGAGAAATGAGATGGAAGAAGGTTAAGATAAAGATGAGATTATGAGAATACCATACTGTTACAAAAAATAAAAAAAAATAAAAAAAAATAAACACTCAATAAATAAGGGAAAAGCCTCAAATTCAAATAAAAAATCTTAAAAACTATGCTAAAGAAAATCGACGAGTCATTAGTGAGAGAGTGTGGTAACGGTCGATGGATGTTCACATTTGTTGACGGTACGTGGTATTTGACCAAACCATAACTTCACGAAATAGACAAAAACAATCATGTTAACGTTTGGTCAACTCAGTATGATTTGATTCATAATCAGGTTCTAATATTTGTAATTAAGATGAGTTTTGATCATGATTTTGATTTTGACTTAGAGGTTATTGATTTGTTATTGGTCAACACATATGTGTCTTACTTTTGTCTCCATTTTGATGATTTGTCACTTTGTATAGATTTATCGAGTTGGAAGAAGGTTAAAATGGAGAAGAGAATATTACTACCATACTACTTAACAATGAAGGAAATATAAATTGTTAAATAGACAAAAGTACATATAGCACGAGTACTAGTCTTGTTAATCGGTTGTTTTTTTTTTTTTTTTTTTTTTTTTTTTTTTTTTTTGAAATATATATATAGGAGTTTATTTTTCCATCTTTGAAATTACTTCATCCACCATAAACTGTACATTAATAGGTTGTACTGAATAATTAAATAACGCATATATTTGGTGACTTTAATATTTTATATGATGGATATATCACCAGCCGATATATATAAATGATAACATATCGAATTTGATTGGTAACTCCACAATTTTTTCTACATTGGTATTGTTATCCATTAAAATTATCCTTCCACATTTATATTCGATAGTCAACATTCATATTAGGTGGAAGAAGTGGTTTAATGAATATTCATTGAATATTAAAAACTTCTTAAAATATTGTAATAACCTTATATTTAAATTGTTACAGATGACAAAATATACTTATTGAAAACATTGATTTATTTGAATCTTTTAAAGTAATGACATATGTAATAAAACATTTGTTGTTTAAAAGTAGAATGTTAACGTGACACTGTTTTGTAATAGAGGGGTACTGTGATAAATGTTGTGTTCTGATATTGTGAGTGATATAGTAAATTATAATTAGTACGAGTAAATAAGAAAATTAAAAATCTAATCAATAAAGTTGTATCTCTTCTGTTGTGAAAATCGTGGTTTGCCCCCCAGACAACTATGCCTGACACAATTTGTGCTCAAGGCAAGTTGTGGTACAACAATGTGGGAGCACAACAAATGGTCTAAAAAAGTGACGAATATTTTTTTATTTGGTAAACTCATTATAAATAACATTCATCACTCTAATTAGTGTTGATGTAATAATCTAGAAGATGGCATGACAAAGTCATTTTGATTACAACTAGCACATAGTTGTCAAATTGGTTACAACTAGCACATGGGTGTCAAATTGGTTACAACTAGCACATGGGTGTCAAATTGGTTACAACTTCTTCCATTTCCAAGTAGTATAAATAGAGCATCATACATGCTCATTTATACATCCCAAAATCACAAGTGTTTCAACGAACTTCAAGTACCATTGTCGAGGTGCTTGTTTCAACCCATACAGACTTTTCTTTAATTTGCAAACCCACTTCTCCTTACCAACTACCGCAAAGCCCATAGGTTGCATCATATAAATCTCTTCATTGAGATCACCATGTAAGAATGCGGTATTTACATCTAATTGTTCTAGATGTAAGTCATCGGAATTTACAATACTCAAAACCAAACGAATAGTAGTCATCTTCACAACCGGCGAGAAAAACTCTTTATAATCGACCCCCTCCCTTTGTTGAAATCCTTTAACTACCAACCGAGCCTTGTACCGCTTTTTTCCATTCAACTCATCTTTGACCCGAAAGACCCATTTATTGTGCAACGCCTTTTTATTTGGAGGTAATTTCACTAGTGACCATGTCTTGTTCTTTATAAGTGACCCATCTCTTCTTTCATAGCAAGCTCCCACTGTATGGATTCTTTAGAATGTCTTGCTTCAAAATAACTCTCGGGTTCACCATTTTCGGTATAGAGCAAATGGTTTGCCGATGGAGAAAACCTAACATTAGGTTTGGGCGTTCTACTTGAGCGTCTTAATGGTGGTGTAACGGGTTGTGGTGATTGAGTTACATCGCCACTATCTTTACCATTAGAGCTCCCACCACTTTCGAAGCTTTCACCACTCTCCGAATCATCTTCATCATTTTGATCCTCACCGTTAATTGGCAATTCAATAGTTCCCGAACTCCCACTAGAACCTGTATTTACATCAACAAATTCATCAAGCATAACCGGTTCATGATTAGCATTAACTGTTACCTTAGTGCCATATAACGAGCTTTCATCAAAAGTAACATCTCAACTACGAATCACCTTCCTCGCCTCATTGTCCCAACACCTATAACCCATATCATCCAAACCATACCCGATAAATGTACATCTTCTTGATTTTGCATCAAGTTTGTCTTTGTCAATGTCTTTGGTCTTCACATAAACATTGCAACTGAAAACCTTTAAGTGAGCCAAACTCACCTTTTTACCAGTCCTTCTTCTTCAAGAATTCGAAACTCTAACGGTGTTGAGGGTCCCCTATTAATCAAATAAGCTGCCGTATTCACGGCATCTACCCAAAACATCTTGGGTAGACCCGCATATAACCGCATACTCCTAGCCCACTCATTAAGCGTCCGGTTCATGCGTTCGGCAACCCCATTGTGCTGTGGTGTTTTCGGAACTGTTTTCAACATACGAATACCATGTTTCGCACAATAGTCTTTAAACTCTTTGCTACTCTATTCTCCTCCATTGTCAGATTTCAAGCACTTAACTTTCAAGTTAGTCTCGTTTTCAACAGCAGCTCTCCACACTTTAAAAGTAGCAAATACATCAGATTTAACCTTAAGAAAATAAACCCACACCTTCCTTGTGGAGTCATCAATGAAGGTGACATAGTAGCGAGAACTACCATGTGACTCGACCGTTGTAGGTCCATAAACATCGGAATGAACAAGTTCAAGCTTCTCCTTCTTTGGCTCAATTCCCGATTTCCCAAATGACACCTTCTTTTGCTTCCCCAAAGTACATGGTTCGCAAAACCTGATATCTACCTTCTTTAAATCCGAAATCTTCCCTCTAGAAACTAGAAACTTCATCTCCTTCTCACTCATATGCCCTAAACGACGGTGCCATAGAGTAGAATCGGCCCCTGCATTACTTGTCACATTAACCTCATCATCATCGAATACCGCGACCATGTATAAAGTTCCCCTTTTATGTCCTGATGCCACGCTACGACCGTCCCTTTTAACTTACCACTTGCGATCACCAAAGGTAGTGTGATTGCCTTCTTCATTCAATTGACCTACCGAGATAAGCTTCCGTTTTAAATCTGGAATGTACCTCACATCTTTCAACGTCCAATCGGATCCTTGGGATGTCTTTAATATCACGTCTCCAATGCCTCTTATGTCTAAGCATTTGTCATCCGCCAATCTTACTCTCCCCCGATACGGTTTAAAATTCTTCATCATCTCCTTACTAGGATTAGCGTGGAATGATGCACCCGAATCCATGATCCAAGCTTCAACCGAATTTTCAACACAACACACCAAAGCGTCATCCATATCTCCGGAAGTAAAGTTCACCCTAGCGTTATCCGCTTTCGGATTCTTACATTGAGTGCTAAAGTTACCCTTTTGATTGCAATTCCAACAAACCGCCGATTCTCTGTCCCTAGAGTTATACCTCTTCTTGAATTTCTTACCCTTCTTCGTACACTTATCGTTCTTCCTGCCCCTGTTGTCAGTATTCAAGAGCGACTATGACGATTCCCCGGAATTCCTCCTACGAGTATCTTCACCAAGAATCAAATCCCGAATCCCCTCAAACTTGAGTTTAGAAGTTCCCGTAGAACTACTAATCGCCGTAACGGTACTCGACCAACTTTCAGGTAAAGAAGAAAGCAAGATCAGTGCCTGAAGTTCATCATCAAATACAATCTCCACCGAAGCAAGTCTTGTGATGAGATTGTTAAAATCATTGATATGATCCGTAGCACTAGCACCCTCCTTCATCTTTTGGTTGAACAATTGACGCATGAGAAAAACCTTATTGGGAGCATTAGGATTCTCATACATGTTTGTAAGTGTGTTAATGCACCCAAACGTAGTCTTCTCGTTAATAACGTTGTAAGCAACGTTTTTGGCAAGAGACGTCCTAACCGCCCCTAAAGCTTAGCCATCTAGTAGATCCCAATCTTCTTGTTCAACTTCATCAGGTTTCTTCTCCTTTAAAGGTAAGTGCAGTTTTTTCTGATACAAATAATCCTCTATTTGCATCTTCCAAAACCCGAAATCCTTCCTATCGAACCGATTAATTCTAAACTTTCCTTCGTCTGCCATTGCACCCTTTAATCGAACCTATGCTCTAGATACCAATTGTTGGGAATTTATGAGCCCAAACAACAATCACCAATTCAGATTTGGTGATCCCACAAGCAACAAACGGACAATAATAAAGAAAAATAAAGAAAACGACATAAGAAATTACGTGGTTATATGCAATCGGTTAGATTGCTTTAGTCCACGGACAACTAGAGTGATTTTTATTGATATTTTCGTGCATACACTTTAGGGTTACAATATGATGTATTTATAAGCATAACATAACAAAGAAACAACTTGGAGAGCAAGAAAACGCGTTTTTTTCGTCAGGCTCCCGTCAGGTCTGGGTCGCGATGCCCCTCTAGGGTGTCGCGATGCCCTTTAAAGCATGATATTGATCCCGAACAAATCCTTTGTTAAGGGGCATCGTGACTGATCCGGTCGCAAGGCAACTTAACACTGCAACACACTTTTTTTTCTTCTTCTTGTTTTGATATCCTTCACACATCCAACATCATTACCTAACAGACTAATGGTAGGTCTAACAATGCTTTTCTTCTCCATAGTAACTATGATGATGGCTTTTAGCGTTAGTTTCAACGTGCTATACCGCCAAAAATTTGCCATTGTAGCAGGTTCAATTAGTCTACTTGCTCTAATACCTATCAGTGGCGAATCTAGGATCGTATTCGTATGGGGTCTAAAAATTTTTTCCCCGATAACTTGCTTAAACAAAAAATTCAACGTGTAGGTTCGGGTCGGATTAGATCAGGTCATTACAAACACCATCAAACAATAACTATATTATGCTCCCTCTTTCCCATATTTTGATATTTATTGTTCAGTATTTTTCCGAATGCCCCAAACTAATTGTCCAATTTTTATCTATTTTTTTGTCCTACATGCATATAGTAAGGAGTATAAAAGAAATTTATATTCTTATTCTTATCTTTCTTAAAAAGTGTACAATTAATTTGAAACATTCCAAAAAGGAATACTGAACAATAAAGTAGGAACGTTGTAAGTATTTATAAGTGGCTCATACTATAAAAATCATAAGTGAGCTAGTTGTAAATATTTTTTAGTAGCTCATATTATAAAATTATAAGCTTGAAAAATATGTGGTGTCCTACAATTATATTTAGTGGTGTCCAGTACAAATTTTAGTAAGCGTTTGTAAAAAATTATCCGTAACTAGTGGTGTCACGGGACCCCATTGACATACAACTACATTCGCCACTAATACCTATCATTACATATGGCCAGTTACATTTTCCCCTTTTGAAGGACATGTACCACTCAACGTATGGTTCAAGGGATTTGTTTAAGCCGAAGAAACGAATGCTCTATTGTCGACATCCAAGGTTTTAATGGTGGTACCTTGTTGAATCTATACTGAACTTGAAGATTCACTTTGAGATTTTGTTATGTTTTGTAGTGAAACTTGCTCATTTGTTTAAGTTTACATGTAGTAGCATTTTTCTCTCATCAAATAGTGTAGTTCTTTGTTTTAGTAATTCAATTTTCCGGTTAGTATGTTTTTAATCTAATTGCATGTGGTTTGATATTAGTGATGGGAGTTCAATCTATGTACTTAAGAATATATTGGTTGAATTATGTTTTATCTATAAGTTAAAATGACATAAAGCCTACCAAAATATTTTATTCTGTATCAATTGTATAACCTTAGAATCATTAGAAAAATATAACATATAAAACGGAGTATGTATTATATATAAACGAGCAGCAGGGAGGGTCCCCGCTTTGGTAGCTGAGAACCGAAAACATATTTTTAAAGAAAATGTTGAAAACATTATACTGACTTTATATGACAATAATAATAAAAAGTTAAAATATACTCCGTAATACATATATGATCGATCATTTCTGTAAGGAAAATAATAATTTCTCAAAATGGTGTAACATAGTCTTTATATATACGAGTGATCTCAGTGTCCAATATTACGTTTTGGGTTGTAACAAATTAATTGTATTAAGTCGTCCCAAGTTCTATCGTACATTATTTCTTTTTGTTATGTAGCAAATTATTTGTCATAAATAATTATCATATAACCAGTTAACGTGCGAAAAAGAATATATATATATATATATATATATATATATGTATATATATATATATATATGTATATATATATATATATATATATATATATATATATATATATATATATATATATATATATATATATAGTGGTAGGATCAAGAGGGAAGTAAACAATCGGAGGGAAGCGGGGGAAGCAAATTTTTTTTTTCATTTTTTAAAAAACTTTGTTCACGAACATTATAGATTGGATGAAAATAAGAACATTTAGAAAAGACACTTCGTGATGAATGTTATTATTTTGACGGAAAAAAGTTCGAAGAAGTAATATATAACAATTATCGTGTTTTTCGAGCGAATGTTGAGGTTTTAGACATTAGGGTTTAGATATTAGATATTAGGGTTTAGAAATTTAGAAATTTAGGGTTTAGGGTTTAGATTTAGGGTTTAAATTTAGGATTTAGATTGAGTTTTTAACACGGACGGTTTAAAGTTTAGGGTTTAGGGTTTTGAGTTTGGTGTTTTGGATTTATGGAATAAACCCAAAACACCAAACCCTAAACCCTAAACCCTAAACCCTAAACTCTAAATCGGGCTAAATTTTACTTCACAAAACATGGAAAAAAAAAAAAAAAACGTTAACATTCTTCACGAACAATATTATCTTGAATGTTATTTTTGTCGATCGTTTTCCAGCCAAAATAATAACATTCATCACGAAGTGTCTTTTCTAAATGTTCTTATTTTCATCCAATCTATAATGTTCGTGAATAAAGTTTTTTCAAAAACGAAAAAAAAAATTTGCTTCCCCCCGCTTCCCCCGATTGGTTACTTCCTCATTGATCCTGCCCATATATATATATATATATATATATATATATATATATATATATATATATATATATATATATATATATATATATATATATATATATATATATTATAATAGAAAAAAATTTACCGCGCGTTGCTGCGGTGTATTTGAATATACATTGTTTGGTATTTAATATATTAATGGTTTGCATATTGCAGTGAAATATTTTAACGTCTTTTATGAAATTAATATTGAGCGAAAACTTAGGGAAGAAATTCAGGAAAAAATGGCCAAAAGGACTCGAACTCTGATTTTTTTCCTTTACAAACTCTTTAACTTACCACTTGTTTTAGTCATTACTTGATATATATATGATCAATCCAAAAAAAATTAAAAATATGTCTGTTTCGAATATAGTTATTTGCGCTTTTTAAAGTTATTTCGAGTTGAATGGTAATGTCAAATAAATTTAACTTGGGGCGGGTAAAAAATCCGATATATATGTATACAATAAGTAATCCATTTTTTTTTTTTTTTAAAAAGCTCCGTTTCGAACATAGTTAGTTACGTTTTGTTCGTATAATTATTTCGAGTTGAACAGTGATAACGGATAAATTTAACTCGTTGCGAAAAAAAAGATAAATTCCGTTAAAAATTTGGGTGAGATTTATTTAACCTTTATTATATTAAAATTGAAACTTCTATTTTGCCCCTTAATCTCTTGCTTATTTTTACTTTTAAACCTTGAAAGTTAACAACTATGACCCCTCAAGTTTGAGGCACTTGACCTTTCCCTTCCCTGACAAAAACTACATTTATGGTTGTGAGTTCAAATGGTCTAAACGACCAAAATCTTGGTGAGTATTAATATACATGGAAATTTGAAAATATTAACAATGTATTAAACGTATAATACTTTACATGAACGTATTTATTTCAATATGTTTATTTACGGAATTAAAAGATAATATCAAATGATTGAATTATTAGATACATTGAATTATGGCTACGAGTCCCTATTAGGAGGTCCACTTTGATTTAGAAAACCTTTCCCTTTTAACCATATTCGGAAAATGGTAATGTGATTTTACAAATAAGAACAAAGTGTCAACTAACGAAAACTAGACAAGAGTTAGTAAAGATTCCTATTTGATTTTCAATTCATACCTTACAACATTTTCCTCGTGATGTTAATAAGATAACTATTATGACTATCATTTTAAAGTTGGAATGTGGAATGTAAATAACTTAGATATTGAGTATCGACATTTTTCATTAAGGTGATTTCGTACGTTTATCTAACCTTTAGACTTTATATCACGTTGCACCAACAAACGTTAAAAACTTGAAACCTATGAAAAGGATATTCAATCTTACTTCTCTAAAATGTTTTACGATATAACAATTATAACCTCTTTAATAAAATGATTCTTAAATATATTTAATTTTGGAAAAATAAAGTTTTCTTATTTATTTAATATTGTTTCAACGTACAAAAACAGTTTGGTTTAAAAAGAACTTTATTATTAAAACGTTTTATAAGATAATTTGTTCATAAGTTTTAAAGAACTTAATTAAGGCTTTGTATTATAAATTATATATATATATATATATATATATATATATATATATATATATATATATATATATATATATATATATATTACAAATGCTTTAATTTAAACATAAAACGTTTCAGTATTATTAAACGTATTTTAATAAACAACGAGACATTGATTTATAGAAGCAAATGACCACAACACTCAAATAAGGAAGTTATACTTTGGGTAATATAAATTATAGATGATTAAGTCTAATTATTTATAATAGGTACACGTCGCGTAACATAAAGAGCTAGTTTTCTAAGCGTACGAATATGCGTTCGAAAAACCGGAAGTAGGACATAAGTCGAGTGACAACGTACGAGTCATTAGAACTAAAATTATAGGTTAACTATGCACGTAAATATAATATAATATATAATTAATTATATAAATTAAATATATTATATATTAAATAAATATATAAACCGTCGGCAGCCTTGAAATCATTGGGAATGAGCTGGACAGGGGAACTCCGCACTCGCGGAGCATATGGGCACAAAACCTCCGCACTCGCGGAGGTGTCAGTTTCAGGATTTGTGTATAAAGCTCACATTTTTCTGCCGAACCATTCCATCCCTCAATCTATCTCTCGATATCTATATATATATGATATATTATTATTATTATTATTATTATTATTATTATTATTATTATAAAGATTAATATTATTATTATTAATCTTATTATTATTAGTATTAGGATTATTATTATTACATAAAATATTAAGACGAGGTCATGAGCGAGCTATTTCAAAACTGGTTTTCGAGTAGGATATGGCTAAGGAAATTATGAGTTATAGCTATGGAGGTGATTGGTAATGTTCGGGGGTATGCTTGTGGGGTCAACCTAGTGTTTATCATCTCCGTTGCGTCTACGTACTTTTCCTGCAATATTGAATCTCAATATTGAAACGTGAGTACTTATAATTTAATTTTTACATACTAATAGTGTATCCATGACTAGCGCTCGAGAATATAGGATTATGCATGCTTGTACTTTTGATATTGCCATTAGATAGAATATGTTGAATCCTGAATTAGTTACGTATGCGGTTGAGATAAGATATAAGATATGCATGTCGTTAGATATTGAATGGTTTCGATGAACGGATTTGAAGTTATAGTCAATCGAATTTTTGTATTATTATTAAAAATGATTATTATTATCGTCGTTATTATCGTCGTTATAGTTTTATCTTATTATTATTATTATTATTATTATTATTATTATTATTATTATTATTATTATTATTATTATTATTATTATTATTATTATTATTATTATTATTATTATTATTATTATTATCTTTATAAAAAAGGGGATTTATCATTAAAAATTGTTATTTTTATTATTATAACTATCGTTATTATCGTTAAAGTTATAATTAGTATTATTATTATTATTATTATTATCTAATTATTATTATTATTATTATTATTATTATTATTATTATTATTATTATTATTAGTATTATTATTAGTATTATTATTATTATTATTATTATTATCATTATTATTATTATTATTATTATTATTATTATTATTATTATTATTATTATTATTATTATTATTATTATTATTATTATTATTATTATTATTATTATTATTATCATTATTAATATATATATATATATATATATATATATATATATATATATATATATATATATATATCATTATTTAAAAATGATTATTGTTATTGTTATTATTATTATTATTATATTATCATTAAAATAATTATTAGTATTATCATTAATAATGCCATAGTAATTATCATTATTAGCATTATTGTAATTAAAACTAATATTAGTAACACCTAATTATTTTGATTACTATTATTATCATTATTATGAACACGATATAAAAGACGATTAAAAGCTATTAAATGAAACGATTAGGAAATAATGAGTAAGAGTATCATGATAAAATTAAAATATTATAAGATATTGATTTAGATAAAATTATCGTTCTTGTTATTTTTATCATTACTATTATTATTAAAAGTATCGTTAGTATTAAAACTATAATTTTAACAAAAAATATCATTTTAATAGAAATGTCATTATTATTATAAAATATCATTATTATTATCATTTTAAATAGAATAATTATATTAAAGATAATATTAATAAGTATCGTAAATATTAAAGTTATCATAATTAGAATTATCATTTTATCATAATGTCATCTTAGTAATTATAAATATTGATATTTTTTTATTAATAGAATAATAATAATTATTATTATAAAATAATACAACTTTTACTTACTATTATTATAGATATTATTTTATCAAATAAATATGTGATACAAACATATTTTACTACGTGTGTGATGACCCAGAAATTTCGACAAAATTTAAACTTAATCTTTGTATGATTAACATTTCCGACACGATAAGCAAAGTCTGTAAAACTGAATCTCAAAATTTTTGAATTACTTTTATATATTTAAATACCTTCGGTTGTTTTCGACGATTCGCGAACAATTATATGTAAAAAGATACATATATACTATAACATGAAAAGGTAACAATGTATTAATTGTTTGATACCGTACATTAAACTTATTGGTTTAAATATCTATTTGAATGTATATGATAAGTTGAAATATTTATTATTAAAATTTATTTATAAATAACGTCCAATGTGTATTTAAAAACTGATTTATGTATATTAAAAAGATATATACATATATATAATAAACGATAGTAACATTCGTTTATTGATTCAATTGATATTTAGATAAGTTAACTAAAGCGTTTAAGATGAACCAGTTAAACACTAATTTGCTACAGTGTTTTCAAATTGCCACATTACTCAAAATGCTACAGTGTTTTCGAAAATCACTATTTGCTACAGTGAAATTGACTTTGCTACAGTGAATTGCTACAGTAAAATTTGACTTTGCTACAGTGAAACACTATTTTAAAATGTATTTTTAGCAAATAACGAGACGATGATTTATAGAAGTAAATGACCAAAATACTCGAAAGTTTAAGATATACTATGAGTGGTATAGTTTATGGATAACTTAAGGCTATATTTTGACAAAGGTACGTGTCACGAAACGTAAAATGCAAGTTTTCTCAGCGTACGAAAGGACATTCGAAAAACCAGAACCGGGACATAAGTCGAGTGATGACGTACGACTTATCGGAACAAAAATTACAAGTCAACTATGCACGTGAATTTAATATAATATATAATTAATTATTTAAATTATATATTATATTAATATTTAATTATGTCGACAAGCTAGGAGCCAAAACAATGTGAGCTGTCCCTGGTCCTCATGCGAGTCGCATGGCCAGAAGGCCATTTCCATGCGAGTCGCATGACTCCAGATTTCAGGCCAAGTGCTATAAATTCTCGAGTTTTGGCCAGATAAATCACACACACATAAATATTATTTTTACTCCGTATTTATTTATTTTATTATTATTATTATTATTATTATTATTATTAATAATAAGATTATTATTAATCTTATTATTTTTATTATTAGTGTTATTATTTTTGCGATACAAAAATAATAATGTACATAAAATATTACGACGGAGTGCTGTCCAAGTAATTTTTTCAAAACGAGTTTCCGAGAAAGCTAGAGCTAAGGAAAATATGGGTTATTGCCAAGGAGGTTATGGGTAATATTCGGGGGTATTTTTGTGAATCAAACCTCGTGCTTATTATCTCCAATGCGTCTACGTGCTTTCCTGCAATATTGTATATCAATATTAAACAGTGAGTTCATTGACCCCTTTTATACATATTTTTGGGCTGAGAATACATGCGCTGTTTTATAAAATGAATACAAAAACTAAAACTGATTTTTCGTGAGTTCATTTGATCCCTTTTTACATATATTTTTGGGCTGAGAATACATGCGCAGTTTTATAAACTGTTTTACTAAATGGATACAAATACTAAAACTGATTTTGTGTGAGTTTCATATGATCCCTTTTTCAAACTATATTTTTGGGCTGAGAATACATGCAAATGCTTTATTAACTGATTTACAATACTTATATGCGTGAGTTTCATTTGCTCCCTTTTTAATTGCTTTTGCAATCTATATTTTTGGGCTGAGAATACATGCACTTTATTTTAAACGCAATGGATACAAGTACATACTAAATTCTACACCGAGTTTGAACCGAAAATCCCTTAGCTTTGGTAACTAGTAACTGCCGGTTATAAGAACTGGTGGGCGCGAGTAGTTGTATATGGATCCATAGGGCTTGATATCCCCGTCCGAGCTAGAGCACTAGCCTTTTAACGGACGTATGCTATTTGAGAAGCGTACACGTTGGTTTGCGTGTATTATTAAGATGATTATACAAAGGGTACAAATTATATAAACGTTAAAGTTTAGTTACCAGGGTGCTCAATTTTGTAGAACCGATTGATAAACGTTTCGGATGAAACAACTGAAATCTTGTGATCCACCTTTTATGTAAAACCTATTGATAAACGTTTTGAATAAAACAACTGAACTTTTGTAATCCACATTGATATACGGATTACGTGTAATATTAAAACTATGAACTCACCAACCTTTGTGTTGACACTTGAAGCATGTTTATTCTCAGGTTTCTAGAAGTCTTCCGCTGTTTGCTCATACGTGATACAAGTTATGTGCTTGGAGTCATACATGCTATATACAAGAAACTTGCATTCACCAAACCATTACCATGTATCTTATTTTGACTGTATTGTCAACAGATGTATTATTGTAAACCATTTAAATGGTGATTGTCTATACCTAGGAAATCATCAGATGTTAAAAACCTGGAATTTATGTATTCATTTATGAAATACCTTTTCAAACGAATGCAATGTTACAAAACGTATCACATAGAGGTCAAATACCTCGCAATGAAATCAATGAATGACGTGTTCGTCCATATGGATTTGGAGCGATCGTCACAACGTGTAATAAAATTACTTTAATAATACCTATCATATTATCTTTATGATATTAAATGAACTCTATAAATTTTATTACTTAATATATATAAAAGTATATTTTATTATATAAATTTTAATATAAAATTTTATTTATTAATAAATGAATTATATTATTTACTCTAATAAATCTTTTAAAAATATTTAAAAATATAAAACAATGATATTTAAACTATATATTAATCATGTATAGATTTTTGGAAATTATTTTGAGTCAAATTGACTTTTGTTGACTTTTGCATATTAGTCTCGAGCATTAGGATTGTGGTACACTATGACTTGACCTAATTTGTTAGACAAATATTGACCAACACAGAAATATACATAATTAATTTAGGTTCGTGAATCCGAGGCCAACCTTGCACTTGTTCAATGATGTTATATGTATTTTTACAACGAAATACAGTATAGTGAGTTTCATTTGCCTTTTTACCCTTTATATTTTTGGGCTGAGAATACATGCGAAATTTTTATAAATGTTTTACGAAATAGGCACAAGTAATCGAAATTACATTATATGGTTGAATGATCGAAGCCGAATATGCCCCTTTTGCTTGGTAGCCTAAGAATTAGTAAACCGATCTACTAATTGACGCGAATCCTAAAGATAGATCTATTGGGCCTAACGAACCCCATCCAAAGTACCGGCTGCTTTAGTACTTCGAATTTGTTTTTATCATGTCCGAAGAATTTCCCGGAATGATAGGGGATATTCTTATATGCATCTTGTTAATGTCGGTTACCAGGTGTTTAGTCCATATGAATGATTTTTGTCTCTATGCATGGGACGTATATTTATGAGAAATGGAAATGAAATTCTTGTGGTCTATTAAAATGATAGAAATGAATGATTATGATAAACTAATGAACTCACCAACCTTTTGGTTGACACTTTAAAGCATGTTTATTCTCAGGTATTAAAGAAATCTTCCGCTGTGCATTAGCTCATTTTAAAGATATTACTTGGAATCATTCATGACATATTTCAAAAGACGTTGCATTCAAGTCGTTGAGTTCAGTAAAGATTATGATTAAGTAAATGATAGATTAGATCATTTATAGATGGATATTACGAAATGGTATGCATGCCTGTCAACTTTCGATGTAATGAAAGTTTGTCTTTTAAAACGAATGCAATGTTTGTAAAATGTACCATATAGAGGTCAAATGCCTCGCGATATAATCATATGTTATTGTATTCGTTCTTATGGATTAGGACGGGTCTTTATA
Source organism: Rutidosis leptorrhynchoides (assembly GCF_046630445.1). Lineage (NCBI taxonomy): Eukaryota > Viridiplantae > Streptophyta > Magnoliopsida > Asterales > Asteraceae > Rutidosis > Rutidosis leptorrhynchoides. The sequence goes on from NC_092336.1 coordinate 448,047,878, forward strand.
TATATATATATATATATATATATATATATATATATATATATATATATATATATATATGTTGGTTCAAACGAGAACCAAGAAAATGTACAGAACTTCAAGAACTAATCTGGACCACAATTTTTTTTTTTCAATCTTAAAATATATTTTTTATATAAAAAGGGTATATTTGTAAAACCTTCCAAAACGTTTAGTTTTCTGTTTGTAACTTACACAAATTTGTTATTTAGCTCCGTCATTGAAGGAAACAAATATTTATAGTTTTGAGATTTTAATTTCTAGAAAATGTAAATGTTAATAACGTTTTCAAACTATTTCTTTTGAAAATAGTTGTCACACAGAAGCAAAAAAAAAAAAAAAAAAAAAAAAAAAAAAAAAAAAATCAATATTTCAATCGAAATTCATACTTATGAAAATAACGTTCGTATTTGCATAGGTGGATAGGTGCATATGTTCATATGTGAAAAGTTAGAAAAATAGATGTTCATATCTATGAAATTTAATTAATTTCGTATGTGCATAGGTGCATATGTTCATATGTGAACAATTAAAAAAATAGTTGAAATTTCATAGGTAAAAGTAAACTTTTATATGGTCATTTGTGAATAATTAATCATTTAGTTTCTATACTATTAAACATAAACAATTTGAGTTTACATACGTTAATGAAACAAACATATGAACAAACTAGTGAGACTATATATTATATATTATATTATTATTATTATATTATACCTATATACTAAAACACATGAATGAATGAATGAATGAAATATACTAAAACACATGAAAGATTTCGTAGTTTCAGTTATATTGGATTGTCGATTTGAGTTTGTGTTCACACTACAAACGGTCCCTCAACTTCGACTCAATTTACACAACGGCCCCTCAACTTTACACTTTTTCAGTGGTAAAAAACGTAAATATATAATTTTATTAAAATAAAAGAAATTAATTCCACCCGAATGTTTAACGGGCCATATCTTCTCGCTCGGTGCGAGTTAAATTTTTTTGAGACCACCGTTCAACTTGAAAAAATCTAATGAACACAACGGAACTAATTACGCGCGAAACGGACATAGTTAAAAAACACTAGATAACGGTCCTATATTCTCGCTCGGTGCGAGTTAAATATTTCCGATACCACCGTTTAACTCGAAATAATTTTACGAACACCACGCGACTAACTATACGCGAAACGAACATCGTTAAAAAACACTAAATATTTCGGGGTATATTACATACATATACATACACGTCCAACAAACAACCCAACTTACTAGATATATTAGGTACCAAACAACGTATATTCAAATTCGACCGCGCGTCAAATATAACCGCAGCAACGCGCGGTCGAAGTTTTTGCTAGTTAGTTATATAAAGGGTTAAAGACATGAAAGTATATTGAACTTTTATTTATATTTATATATTTATTTATTTAAAAGTTCTGCACAAGATTGTTTTGTTATGTATATTTATTTATTCAAAAGTTTAAACGAGAAAAAAAGGGTGTGGGGAAAGAGCCCCTCTATGCCCGGAAAAGATTTGTCCATGGTGCTGCCTAGGGATGGCAATAGATACCCGATCCAGTGGATATTCACCCGATCCACCCGATTATTCGTGGATATGGACGATTTAAATGGATATGAATACGGATATAGATGAACCGAAATGGATATGGATATGGATATGGATGAAAAGTTTCATCGATGGATGAACCTGCTTTCACCCGAAATAACTAAATATATAAATTTATCACTCGAATTAATATCATTTATGTAATAATATTTTATTATTTATATTCATCTTTCTTTATATTTTCTCTAAAAATATATTTTTTCTTATATTTTTTAATTCATTATATGTATTTATCGTACTTTGATGGTTTAAGTATGACTCCATGTAACTAAAAAGTCAGCAACTTACTGGTAATCGATATTTTTACATGTTTAATAGGCTATTTGTTGACTATTTGTTATATAGATTAGTAAAAATGTGACTTTCGGTCGCATAAACTATTAAGAAATATTACTTTTGATCGTATACAGTGAATCACCGTTTATGATTGTTAAAAATAAAATAATTTTAAACGGATATGGATGATTATCCATTAACCCGCTTCACCCGACGGATATGGATATGGATGGATGAAATTTTCATAAATGGATATGGATACGGATTAAAAAAAATAAATGAATATGGATATGGATACAACCTCACCCGATCCATATCTGATCCATTGTCATCCTTAGTGCTGCCTCTATGTACAATATTGTTTCATGTTATTTATCATACATTGAAAGTGATTCATGTTATTTGTTAATCATATAAACATAGGTCCTAAAGTATTGTTATACGTTTATTTCATCTAAATAAAACTATAATGGTATGCTTAGTATGATAGTAAAACTAGTAATTAGCACTTCAGGAGAGAGACTTCAATTATTTTTAGGATTTTTCTAATGACAACACTAAGAGTTATATTAATAATTAAACTCATGCGAAAAATAGTAGTACATGAGGTAGTTATTTTCTAGACGTGATTGATTTTTATGTATGTACAAGTTTTTGCATGTTTTAATCCCTTAATGACAACCCTTAGAGTTGTTATTAGAAAAATCTTTATTTTTATACTTCACTCTTCCCTTATTGATAGTCCATTATATTATTATATTTTGAGCTATTCTAAATTAACAGTTAGTTTTAAAATATACAGTATAAGAATGACAAACTAAAGTTCTTTAATGATGTAAAAACTAAAGAGTAAAATGTAAAGTAAAGAAAAAAATACTTAATTTTTTAAACTATGTGTTTGTTTAATCGGGACTATTAACATGACATGGAAGGAGTATCTTTATAGTAAATTTTCATTGGTCTATCTCTAAAAGAAGAAAAAAAGAGAGAAAAACGTATATATAAATAACAAATAACAAAGCCTACAACAAACAAAATCATACCATGTGAACACAAATTGAAAATCCGAGGAATCTTTAAAGAGTATACGAGCATGCTTATAATATTATTTTTATTATATTATTTTTTATTTAATCTTTAATCATTAAATCGTTGATTAGCATTTACAATTTTTTCTATAAATTGGTTTTGTTGGTAGGGTTGTTGTTGGTAGTTTGTCGTTGGGTTGTAGTTGCTTCGGTTGGTGTTGTTGAACCCCGGTGGTCGGTTGTTTTGGAAGTCGAACGAAACTTGCTTTTGGTTTCCAAGGTAACTTTGATTGTTGTGGTAGTTGTTGTTGTATGATGAACCACCCCTTTGGTATCCTTGGTTACTTGGAATGTCGTTTGGTGTAAGCTCACCCTTTCGAATATAACCCGCAAAGTTTGCTTGTTCTTCCGTCATCATAGGAACATTGTCTTGATTGATCATGTTAACTTGAGTTACTTGTGGACAATCCCTTGTTAGGTGAGGGCCGTCACATCTTTCACAACCCACTTGCATAGCAACAACGGTTTGTTGAAACTTCTTGATTTTTCCTTCAAAAGTTTGGAATCGATTTGTCAAAGACTTCAAGGTATCATTATCATAATCTCCTCTATCAACTTTGGATACACTTCTTCTTGGCATGTCCCTTGATGGTGAGTTCCATTCAAACGTGTGAATAGACATATCTTCAAGCAATCTTTCCGCCTCAATAGGAGTCTTGTACATGAATACACCACCCGCGGATGAATTCAATATGACCCTTGTTTGATCGTTGATGCCTCTATAGAAGACATGTATTTGCTCTTTCTTGTTAAGACCGTGTTGTGGACATGATCGAAGAAGCTTTTTCAATCTTTCCCAAGCTTCATAGAGAGTCTCTCCACCTTTTTGGCAAAAAGTGTTGATTTCCATCTTGAGCATTTCCGCTTTTGTTGGAGGGAAGTACCGATGAATGAACTTGTCCCTTAAGTCTTGGAAAGTGACGATTGAATTAGGTGGTTGAGTTTTCAACCAATGCTTAACGGCTCCAACAAGAGAGAATGGAAAAGCTCGGAGCTTAAACGCATCCTCACTAACATCTTTGGACTTGTATAAATCGCAAAGTTCGTTAAAGGAATCGAGATGCTCGAAGGGGTCTTCATCAATTCGTCCTTCAAATGTGATATCCTTGAGTAATGTCATAAATTGCCCTTCAATCTTCCAATTGTCGGCCCGGATAGGTGGTCGTGCAATGGAAGGTGCCACATTGGGTGGGGCACTTAACCTAGCACTCCACATTGGGATGTTATCCGGGTCAACATCATCTTGCAATGGTTGTCTAACATCATCGTTGTTGAGTTATGCTTCCATATCGGAAAAATAAATGGGTAGATGCTCAAAGTTGTCCCTTATAATTCCCTCTTCTCGTAATTTATAAAAACCGTGAACCGCTCGTTCGGGCTCGGATAGGGGGCTTTCAACTTCTTGGTCTTGATGGGACCTTAGTTTCATACACCATCTAACCTACGATCACAACACAAGAAACAAACGGCGTTTCCCAAAACACAAAAATAATAAACGAAAAAGTAACTTTTGTGAGGACGAATCCCTACAAAAGGATCGAATAACTACTAATGCAAATCAAAAACTCAATTAAACGCACACTATCCCCGGCAGCGGCGCCAAAAAGATTGATGGTGTATGTTTGTGTCACGTGTGGAATGTGTGTTATGATGATTACAATGCAATGAATACTTAGAAAATTAGCACAAACACCCGGTCAATTATACCCGGTCATTATAGCAAGCAAGTACTCACACAAGGTTCGTCCCAAGAGAAAGTGTGGAAATCCAGTTATTAAAGACTAGTAATTATCCTAAGTTGTTTGGGGGTTTTGTAAATCAATATTGAGATATTTAACTACACAAGCAAACATAAAATTAAGGAAATAAGACTATCAATAACTAAGGCGTGTCCACTTGATTACTCCACTTGATTACTTGGATTGCTCTTTACACTTCATACCACTTTAGTGTTCGAAAACCATTTGCTAGTATCACTACTAAACCAATTGATCAAGTAAGTTCATAATTTCATAGACTCACATAAATTCCCTTACCCAAACCAATCATATTGAGAAGATCGTTGAGATTCAACCTTGGGTTAAACTCACATAAAACCCTTAGCCAAAACAATCACTTGCATTAACTAACACTACCAAGATTGACTAGAAACCATTTGAAAACCAACCCAAATCAAGGATACAATCACTTGAAATCCCTAACCTTGTTGTCTAGATCACCAAAGGTGTTGAAGCACAAATCATTTAACAAATCAAATCACTAAGACAAGTTAACTAACTCATGTAATCAAATTAAAGCTTAAAAAACTCTTGATAGTGGATCTTCAATTGAACTCAACAACACAAACCCAATTTAAGCATTCAAACACAAATTATTCAATAGATATAGAGCAATCCTTTCATCAAGCTTTGCAATCAAGTGAAACACATAAAATCTAGCCAAGCATGGCTAGATAAACACCAAATAAGTAAAAGTAAGAATAAACAATCATCATGATTACAACTTAATAAAAAATGTACCAAAACAAGTGATGATTACAAAGAAATGGAGTATATGATAAAGAGCTTCACTAATCTAACAATAATCTTGAGCTAGCACCTTCCAATTGATCCTTGATCTTCAATGGATGATGAAAATGGTTGAAGATGACTGAAAATCGGACCCTAGGAGCTGCTCTCAACCAAACCCTTATCTCTTTCTATTTATACTTGGTGACAATTTTGACCTATATCAGCGTCGGTGCACCACACCTTTAAGTTGGTGCGCCGCACCATTTCACTACGAATAGGTGTGCCGCGCCCTAAGGTGGTGATCTGCACCATTGCGCATGAAATTCAGGATTTTGCTATTGGTCATGAATTGTGTCATTCCAAGTTATGGGGTGCGCCGCACCTGTGACTTGGTGCGCTGCACCATTGTGCTAGCTGTGAGGTTCCCTCAGTTCTTCACTTTGGCTCATGATCCATGCTCAATATTGGTCAATTTTACACCATTTTAAGATTTTAGCAAGATCTAGCCACTAACTCCACTTTCGACCCAAAAACCGACATTTGAGCTTACAAAACTTCATAAACCAAGTGTATTACGGAGGATATTGCGAGGAAAAGTATGGGTGTTCGAGCAATATCATTCATTATTTGTTAATCATATAAACATAGGTCCGAAAGTATTGTTATAAGTTTGTCTCATCTGAATATAACTATAATGGTATGCCTAGTATGATGGTAAAACTAGTAATTAGCACTTTAGGAGAGAGTCTTCAATTATTTTTAGGATTTTTCTAATGACAACTCTAAGGGTTATTATTAAGAATTAAATTAATGTAAAAAGTGGTGGTATATGAGGTAGTTATTTTTTAGAAAGTGATTGATTTTTATGTATGTTCAAGTTGTTTTTGCATGTCTTAATCCCTTAATGAAAACTCTTAGTTTTATACTCCACTCTTCCCGTATTGATAGTCTTATATTTTGAGCTATCCAAAATTAATAGTTACTTTTATAACGACCCGTCCTAATCCTTCTTGACGAATACATTACATTTGGTTACATCGCGAGGTAATTGACCTCTAAATGATACATTTTACAAACATTGCATTCGTTTTTAAAAGACAAACTTCCATCACATCGAAAGTTGACGGCATGTATACCATTTCATAATATATCCAACTATAATTGACTTAATAATAATCTTGATGCACTCAACGACTCAAATGCAACGTCTTTTGAAATATGCCATGAATGACTCCAAGTAATATCTCTAAAATGAGCAAATGCACAGCGGAAGATTTCTTTCATAACTGAGAATAAACATGCTTTCAAGTGTCAACCAAAAGGTTGGTGAGTTCATAGGTTTATCGTAAATAATAAAATTCTTCATTTTGATAGTCCACAAGATTTCAAATACAGTACACCTATCTCGTGTACGAAACCATTTTTCATAATGCTTAGCAGAGTAGGTTCGCATCCTTTTCTCCCCCGTAGGTTGCCTCGCGATTTTTTATAATCGTACACATATCTCGTGCACAAAACTAATACACATAACCTGTGTATAAAAATCATTCTCTCGATACATAACATTCAATTTGCTTTCATAGCTTGGCTTGGTAACCGACCTTAACATATAATGCGCATAAATAATATCCCCAAAACAGAACATCTCGTCTGTATAATATATAAACTTCGAAGTACTAAACACCACGCCCACTAGCTCTTCCGTCTAGTGAACATTCTGGGTGAGGGTGTTAAACTCGGTAGGTAACTTTAGGATTCGCGTGAATTAGGGCCATACCCGTTTTCTAATTCTTAGGTTACCAAGCAATAAGGGGAAATATTCACAACAATTAGTGGCAATTATCACGTCCAACTAATTCAATCATAATCAACAGAACTTCTGTCTGCATAATAATTCATTCGAGGAATGTTTTGCTTGTGTCATATCGCGTCAAACATTTATAAAAGCATTTCATGTATTCTCAGTTCAAAATATATTTCAAAATCATTTAATAAAGCAGTTATAAAATCGGCGCATGTATTCTCAGTCCCAAAAATGTAAAGAGTAAAAGGGAATCAAATGAACTCACAATACTGTATTTTGTAGTAAAAATACATATGACGACATTGAACAACTGAACAATGCAAGGTTGGCCTCGGATTCACGAACTTATATCATTTGTATATTCATTAATACATATACTTGTAATCGGATCTATATATCTTTAGTTTTGTTTTATGATTAATATATATATATATATATATATATATATATATATATATATATATATATATATATATACAATTTTATTAATACTTATCATATATTATAATGTTCATTTGATATATAATTTAATTAACGTTATATCAATATAGATGACATTGTATTAGTTAAAACGTAATATTAGTATACTTAGGTAATAAATATATTCTTATAAAATTTTCTTTTGTTTGAAAAATATTTATGATAATAGTACTAGAATAAGGATATTAATAGTTATAATACTAATAATAATGATAATGATAATAATAATAATAACTTTAATAAAGATGGCAATTTAGATAATAATGATAGGATAAAATGATAGTTTTCATAAAGATAATATTTTTTAACAATAATGGTACTTTTAATAAACATGATGCTTTTTAATAGAAATTTTACTAATCATATTACTAATATTACTAATATTAATGTTAAATGATAATTCTAATACTAACTATTAATAATAATGGTACTTAGTACTAAGATTAATTTTAATGATAACCAGTGGATAATTTTTAGTAAAAATGACAATAGTAGTAATAATTTTCAATAATAACAATACTAATAACGATAATAATCCTATCAATGATAATATTAATAGTAATACTTATGTTACTACTAATAATTATAGAAATGGTACTAATATTAATATAAATGAAAATAATTATAATTTGTATCATTTTTCATAATAATATTTATATCCAAGATTTCTATATTTATTATCTTATCAATATTATTAAAACCTGCATATTCATAGTTATAATAATTATAACCTTCGCATTTAATTTATAGACTAATGACGATAATTTCTTTTAAAAACTTATTTGTTATCATGATAATATTACTAGCAATAATACAATAATAATAATAATATTAATAATAATAATAATATTAGAAATGATAATACTACTAGTGTTTCTAAATGATAATTATAATTATAATAATAATGATAATATCGTAATTTACATTAATGAAGTTAATGATACCAATCATAATAATAACTAACAAAATGACCATAATTAATAATATAACAATAATAATAACAATTAATAATAATAATAATAATAATAATAATAATAATAATAATAATAATAATAATAATAATAATAATAATAATAATAATAATAATAATAAGTTGTGATGTGATCCACCAGTTGGTGGCCTGCTTCCTTTAGGGGAGGTCAGGAGTTCGACCCTCGTTGGCTACATATTAAAAACACAATTTCATCCCAGCCATGAAGTATCCACCCATGGCACCTTTCCCATATCGTTTGGGGGGTAAAAAGGAGGGGTTTTACTTGGCCGTGCCCTTGGATCGATTTCAAGGTTTCCTCCAGGGCAGCGATGGGGGCGGGGTTATTATCGCTGCATCGGCATAGTCGAAACGGGAGATGATCGCAACGGGTGGTAAAGTCCCTTCGGGTGATCTCAATCGCTGTTCAAAAAAAAAATTAATAATAATAATAATAATAATAATAATAACAACAACAACAACAACAACAACAACAACAACAACAACAACAACAACAACAACAATAATAATAATAATAATAATAATAATAATAATAATAATAATAGAAATTAAATAAAAGAGTATACCCATATAAAAGCTTCTCTTAAAAAGAAATGCTCCAGACTAGAATCGAACCCGAGACCTCTCGCTACTCGCAACATCACTTAACCATTGAACTATTTCCATTTTTCCTGGAATTCTATCCCTCGAAAATATTATAACCCGACTGCTTAAAATATTCATCTTCTTCCTAATATTTAGTCGACCAGAAGTGACCACGTCCAGAAATCAAATCTATCAATTGACATTTTTTGTTTATTAATTCTAAGATTTATCACTAATACAGGAACGTTCATATGTGTTGAATTTATTTAAAACAGAAAGGAATAAAAATTTAAGATTAAAACTGATAAGAACAACACGTTTTGAACTCAAAATCAAATTCAACATTAAAGACTGTTTTAGGCAACGATTATAACATGAAAAAGATTCAAAATCTTCCTTAGAAACTTTCCGTGCCTTCAATTTAACTTAAAACATCCAAACGAATTCGAATATAACGATGAACAAATCCTTTGACTTTTTTTTAAAATAAACTTTGACTTCGAATTTAGAATTCGTTAATTGGAATTTGAAGCTGTAATTTTGAAGTTAGTTTGAGTAGAAGATTCCTAATCAAACTACATTAACAGATTTTGAAAAACAACTCGAGATTGAGCTAATGATAAAAATTTTGCGTACAGGGGAGCTATCTAGGTTTCATTTAGCTTTTCTGATTAAATTTAGAATTTGCAGTGAAAATTGAGTTTTGTCTAAGTAGCTACACGAATTGTAATACTTTTACTCCATTAAAATTGTTGTGTAGTGATTATTTGATGTCGACGTATAATAGCTTATAGACAGGAATCAGACAGGGAAATAAAATGAAGAAGAAAAGGAAAAAAAACTATTTGATCGTGATGTTAATAGCAGATATGAATCTAATTCATTTGGAATAATTGTAGATAGAAACAAGAATTTATATAGGGTCGATGAGGATGTGTAACTGAATCGTACTTCCCCTTTTTTATATGAATTATAGAATTAATATTAATAAATATCCTAATAATACTAATACTAATAATAATAATTATTATATAAATAATAATAATAATAATAATAATAATAATAATAATAATAACTCTAATAATAATAAATAACAATAATACTGATAATAATAATTATTAATAATAATATTTATAATTATATGAATAATAATAATTTTGATAAAGATAATAATAATAATATGGTAATATTAATAATAATAATAATAATGATCTCTTTAATAATAATTATAGGTTTAATAATTATTGGTACTAGTAATAACTTTAATAATAATAATGATTTTTAAATGATAATAGTAATAATAATTATAGAAGTATTAATAGCAATAATGTAACAACTTACTCGTATCAGATTTTATATCTATATATTATATTGAAACTAATAATATAACTAATACTAATTTTAATATTCATATTAATATTATTAATAGTAATAATAATGGAAGTAATAATAATATTAGTATAACAATCATATGTTTAACTTATGATTACAGTTAATATATTATATTTTATTAATTATGTAATATTACTATATCCTATATTATATGATAACATTCATTGAATACTTGATATGTATATATTACAATTTAATAAAAATTATGAATAGAACTCATGTATAGATTTATATATATACTACTATATATACAATTATGTTTTAAATATTAAATAGATAACTACTTATATATATTAAACAATTAAACTCAAAGTATAACGTTATACCTTTAATACTTTAATAACGTTGACAAGTTATGTTTGAAACCATTTATATCTAATATACTCTATATATTTAAAATAACAAAGTTTTAGTTATTTAAAGTTATCTTTCATAATAACTAAATTACATAATGGTTCATTGATATATTTAATATAATTATTTACATAAGTAATTATTTATATTTACATTTCTGTTTATAATTAAAGGTTCGTGAATCATCGGGAATAGTCAAAGGTTAAATGAATCCATGAAAATAGTTCACAAGTTTTGAGACTCAACATTACAGACGTTGCTTATCGTGTCGAATTCATATTAAGATTAAGTTTAAATTTGGTCAAAAATTTTCGGGTCATCACAGTACCTACCCGTTAAAGAAATTTCATCTTGAAATTTGATTGGGATGGTCATGGCTGACAATAAGTATGTTTTCATGACGCATACAAGCTGAAAATTATAGTTTTATTATCAATGAGTAATATAGATAAAACAATCTGATTTTGTGAAGAGAGTGAAGCTATCACAAAAAAATGAAATGAATAAATGTAGGTTTGTCTTAACCGGTGAAGTAGTCACGGTTAATTTCCAGAATTCCAGGAATTTAAAGAAAATCTTTGAAATCTGAATAAGATTTAATTCTTCGGTAATTCAGGAAATTAGGATCTCTCTAATTAAATGCGGAGATCTGCCTTGATTTCTTTATCTGATATCTCACTATAAATTAACTTCTTCCGTTCCCTTACTTTTACCCTTTCTATACTCAATTCCCAAATTCAAAAGATTGTGAAAATGCTTAATTCAGTTCTGATCCTTGTCCTTATCCTGACTATCGCCACAATCCTTCTCCTTTTCCAACTTCCATCGGAGGAATCTGTTTACTTCTACTTCCCCATTGGGATTATAGTGTTTTTAATACTCCCGTGTCTTTATGTTGCGATAAACATTGATATACACGATTTGTAGTTTCTGGGTTGTTGTTGGGTTTTATATCTTCTCTTATATTTCTGAGTTTCATAATTTTATTTTCTCTTCCCGACTTTAAGTCAGGCGAATAATGATCCAGAATTCATAGATATGAAATTCGAAATGAACATAGTTAACGTTCTAAGAGAGAAATTGTAATAGCACGATCTTAATTGGTTAATTTACCAGAATCCAAGAGAAAAGATAGGACTATCAGGAAGATATGTTCTTGATATGTTTATAGATTAGATAGAATGTAAGAGTCGTGTAACATGGTACATGATGACGTTATGATCTGTGAATCATCACGTTCTATTAGAAACTCAGCATGACTTACTGTAATATAACCACGTTGATCAAGTGTCATTATATTATACTAACTCATGCATAAATTTCTAACACTACTTCAAAAACATTCATATTTTAAATTCGTATCTTTCAGAATTTAGAAACTAAAACAGTTTCCTTTCTGATTTAATACTGATATCACGAAGAGACAAATGATTTCAGATAAGAATAGTTATGAAAATATTTTCAGAAATATCGAGGATATTTATAATGAAAGATATGATGATATCTTAGAATTTCTATTATCAAAGGATGATGAGGAAGATTGTTCGTAAAGGTTTAGAGTCAGGAGCAAGGTATTCGTTAATAACTTCAGTAGATACTGAATCATTTGGATTCTTTGAAGGCAGGTTTAGTCTCTTGTGATTTTTCCACAGCCTCCTTCATGGTTTGCTCAATTCGTTTTTCAGTACAAATTTTCCATTGAGTGTTTCCAACACTCCATTCTTTATCATCAAACTTTTGACTGTTAAGGTAGTCTTCAGTTTTCGCTGCTTCATCAGCTTTTTCAACATTTAAAGTATTGATTCGTAGACTGGGTGCCTTTTTAGAATTTCAAAATTGAAGATCATAATTCTAAGAGATAAATGTTATATGTATACATATAACTGTTGATGTAGACATACTGCGAGATTTCAAAATACTGATTGCTGATTCTCGGTAATTGGTATGGCAATTCTCGTTACAAGGTGCGGATGAGTATATGATAGGGTTTCAATGAATATAATGATTTTTTGAAAAGTCAAAGATCAACGAAGTTGTTGGTAAGTTTACTGCTAATGTGATGGAATATAAACGGTTCCCCGGTAACGATGACGAAAGGCAACTCATATATCAAGGTTATAATAAGACTAATTCGAATGAAATTCGAAGTTGTCTTGTTGAAACTGTGACAAAATTGGCTAATTTGAAAAAGAATTGCAATGTTATTTTCGGTAATAACAATGTCAAAGGGCTAGTGTAGTGACCCGAACTTTTCCATGTTTATATATATATTAAATGAAATTGTTATTTACATGATTAAGTGTTTCCAACATGTGAAGCAATCAAACTTGTTAAGACTTGATTAATTGAAATAGGTTTCATATAGACAATTGACCACCCAAGTTGACCGGTGATTCACGAACGTTAAAACTTGTAATAACTATACGATGACATATATATGGTTATATATATAGTTAACATGATTTTATTATAAGTATGTATCTCATTAGGTATTTTAACAATGAGTTATATACATAAAAATGAGATTATTAATTTAATAAACTCGAAAACGATATATATAACGATTATCGTTATAACAACGTCTTACTAGGTACATATGAATCATATTAAGATATTGATACACTTGGTTAATTATGTTAAATGATAAGTAAATATATTATTAAGTGTATTAACAATGAAATACATATGTAAAAATAAGACTACTAACTTAATGATTTCGAAACGAGACATATATGTAACGATTATCGTTGTAACGACATTTAACTGTATATACATCATACTAAGATATATTATATATCATAATATCATGATAATATAACAATTTAACATCTCATTAGTTATAATAAACAATGGGTTAACAACATTCAACAAGATCGTTAACCTAAAGGTTTCAAAACAACATTTACATGTAACGACTAACGATGACTTAACGACTCAGTTAAAATGTATATACATGTAGTGTTTTAATATGTATTCATACACTTTTGAAAGACTTCAAGACACTTATCAAAATACTTCTACTTAACAAAAATGCTTACAATTACATCCTCGTTCAGTTTCATCAACAATTCTACTCGTATGCACCCGTATTCGTACTCGTACAATACACAGCATTTAGATGTATGTACTATTGGTATATACACTCCAATGATCAGCTTTTAGCAGCCCATGTGAGTCACCTAACACATGTGGGAACCATCATTTGGCAACTAGCATGAAATATCTCATAAAATTACAAAAATATGAGTAATCATTCATGACTTATTTACATGAAAACAAAATTACACATCCTTTATATCTAGTCCATACACCAACGACCAAAAACACCTACAAACACTTTCATTCTTCAATTTTCTTCATCTAATTGATCTCTCTCAAGTTCTATCTTCAAGTTCTAAGTGTTCTTCATAAATTCCAAAAGTTCTAGTTTCATAAAATCAAGAATACTTCCAAGATTGCAAGTTTACTTCCAAGTTTTCTAAATCCATTCCAAGTAATCATCCAAGATCAAGAAACCTTTGTTACTTACAGTAGGTTATCTTTCTAATATAAGGTAATAATCATATTCAAACTTTAATTCAATTTCTATAACTATAACAATCTTATTTCGAGTGGAAATCTTACTTGAAATTGTTTTCGTGTCAAGATTCTGCTTCAAGAACTTTCAAGCCATCCAAGGATCCTTTGAAGCTAGATCTATTTTTCTCATTTCCAGTAGGTTTATACAAGGAACTTGAGGTAGTAATGATGTTCATAACATCATTCGATTCATACATATAAAGCTATCTTATTCGAAGGTTTAAACTTGTAATCACCAGAACATAGTTTAGTTAATTCTAAACTTGTTCGCAAATAAAAGTTAATCCTTCTAACTTGACTTTTAAAATCAACTAAACAAATGTTCTATATCTATATGATATGCTAATTTAATGATTTAAAACCTGGAAACACGAAAAACACCGTAAAACCGGATTTACGCCGTCGTAGTAACACCGCGGGCTGTTTTGGGTTAGTTAATTAAAAACTATGATAAACTTTGATTTAAAAGTTGTTATTCTGAGAAAATGATTTTTATTATGAACATGAAACTATATCCAAAAATTATGGTTAAACTTAAAGTGGAAGTATGTTTTCTAAAATGGTCATCTAGACGTCGTTCTTTCGACTGAAATGACTACCTTTAAAAAAATGACTTGTAACTTATTTTTCCAACTATAAACCTATAATTTTTATGTTTAGATTCATAAAATAGAGTTCAATATGAAACCATAGCAATTTGATTCACTCAAAACGGATTTAAAATGAAGAAGTTATGGGTAAAACAAGATTGGATAATTTTTCTCATTTTAGCTACGTGAAAGTTGGTAACAAATCTATTCCAACCATAACTTAATCAACTTGTATTGTATATTATGTAATCTTGAGATACCATAGACACGTATACAATGTTTCGACCTATCATGTCGACACATCTATATATATTTCGGAACAACCATAGACACTCTATATGTGAATGTTGGAGTTAGCTATACAGGGTTGAGGTTGATTCCAAAATATATATAGTTTGAGTGTGATCAATACTGAGATACGTATACACTGGATCGTGGATTGATTCAAGATAATATTTATCGATTTATTTCTGTACATCTAACTGTGGACAACTAGTTGTAGGTTACTAACGAGGACAGCTGACTTAATAAACTTAAAATATCAAAATATATTAAAAGTGTTGTAAATATATTTTGAACATACTTTGATATATATGTATATATTGTTATAGGTTCATGAATCAACCAGTGGCCAAGTCTTACTTCCCGACGAAGTAAAAATCTGTGAATGTGAGTTATAGTCCCACTTTTAAAATCTAATATTTTTGGGATGAGAATACATGCAGGTTTTATAAATGATTTACAAAATAGACACAAGTACGTGAAACTACATTCTATGGTTGAATTATCAAAATCGAATATGCCCCTTTTTATTAAGTCTGGTAATCTAAGAATTAGGGAACAGACACCTTAATTGACGCGAATCCTAAAGATAGAACTATTGGGCCTAACAAACCCCATCCAAAGTATCGGATGCTTTAGTACTTCGAAATTTATATCATATCCGAAGGGTGTCCCGGAATGATGGGGATATTCTTATATATGCAGCTTGTTAATGTCGGTTACCAGGTGTTCACCATATGAATGATTTTTATCTCTATGTATGGGATGTGTATTGAAATATGAAATCTTGTGGTCTATTGTTACGATTTGATATATATAGGTTAAACCTATAACTCACCAACATTTTTGTTGACGTTTAAAGCATGTTTATTCTCAGGTGAATACTAAGAGCTTCCGCTGTTGCATACTAAAATAAGGACAAGATTTGGAGTCCATGTTTGTATGATATTGTGTAAAAACTGCATTCAAGAAACTGATTTCGATGTAACATATTTGTATTGTAAACCATTATGTAATGGTCGTGTGTAAACAGGATATTTTAGATTATCATTATTTGATAATCTACGTAAAGCTTTTTAAACCTTTATTTATGAAATAAAGGTTATGGTTTGTTTTAAAAATGAATGCAGTCTTTGAAAAACGTCTCATATAGAGGTCAAAACCTCGCAACAAAATCAATTAATATAGAACGTTTTTAATCAATAAGAACGGGACATTTCAGTTGGTATCCGAGCCTTGGTCTTAGAGAACCAGAAAATTTGCATTAGTGTGTCTTATCGAGTTTGTTAGGATGCATTAGTGAGTCTGGACTTCGACCGTGTTTTCTTTAAAAATGATTGCTTAACATTTTTGTTGGAAACTATATATTATTAACATGTATATATTATGTGATATATTAATCTCTTAACATGTTTGATATTGTATGATAGATGTCTACCTCTAGCACAAATCCCATTGACTCACCTAATAATAACGAAGAGTCGAATATATATTGGACTGATTCACAAGTTCCCGAAGAAGAACTGGAAGAAGAATCAGAACCGGAAGAAGAATCAGAACCGGAAGAGGAGGAACCGGAGGAGGAAATAGAACCGGTGGGGGAAATAATAAAACGGTTAAGTAAAAGAAAATCCTCAACCAACCGACCAAGGTTAATTATGGTCAATGGTGTTTCCGCCAAGGAAGCAAAATATTGGGAGGATTACCAATTCTCCGATGAATCGGATTCCGACGAGAATTCCGATGATGTTATAGAAATTACCCCAACTGAATTTAAAAAGGCAAAAGAAAATAATAAGGGAAAGGGCATAAAAATAGAGAAATCTAATTCCAACCCCGATGAACTTTATATGTATCGTCAACCCCCGAAGCCCTTAAGTTGTAACAATGACCCGGGAACCTCTAAACCACCAGGTTTTTCTAAACCGTTGTGGAAAACGACAGCTCGTATTAGGGGAACATCATATATCCCTAGAAACTTGGCAAAACGAACCAAAACCGAAGAAGAAGAAACGAGCGAGTCGGAATAAGATAGTTGTATTCGTGTGGTGTAATATATGTAATATAGTGTGCTTATGCTTTATGATATATGTAAAAATTGCTTGTATTAATAAGTATTTTTTTTATGAATCTAACTCTTGTCTATTTTACAGTATAAAAACACAAAATGGATAGACAACCCAATATTTTAAGAGACCTACCCGGAGACATGATTGCGGGGACATGAAATCTTGTCTAGAGTCGGTCAGAATTCTTCGGCACAACTATTTACGGCAAAATCAGTTTGTAAGACATTCGAAGAACGTTCCAAGAATGTCTTGGTTTATAAGAGACTTTCGTTTGAAAGATGGGGGATATCACATTGGGAAACCCATAAGTTACGATGTGTTTACTTTGACGCATATATTGCGGGGAACCCAAATGCTATTTTACGCAACGGGTTAAGAAATTATTTTGACTCATTGTATCCGAATATAGGACTTCATGATTTAGAAAAAGTGGCTAACATGCAACATAAAGAAGCATGCTATGCTTACGGGTTAGTAATGTTCGCTTCTCACCAAAGTGAGAAAAAGAACATCGGGCTACAGCTATTAAACAAAACGTTCCCACAAGTGACGGAGTCGGTAATTGGGGTAAGAAATGAGGTTTTTAGGTTATTACGAGACTGTTGGTCATTACGTAACCCTCGTCCCTTTGACAACGTTACAACACGCTGTCTTATCAACGGCCATAACGGTTATGTTCCACAAGACCAAGGATGGGAAGTAGTCCTAGTAAAACCAGAATGCATGACTTGTTTCTGGACGTATGAATTACGTGTCTTTATTTCCTTTGCTGAACGACTTGTGTACTAGCTAGAATTATCTTCACAACTATCTTGTATCAAAGTTATTGTGTGCTATATTTCATGCTTTATGTAAAATAAGCGGTATTGTAAGTTTGTAAAATATTGTATAAAAGTTTGAACGCGAAATATTATTATAATCAGTTTTTCATATAGAATTGTAGTAGTTGAATTGTATATTAGCTACTAAGTATGAACTTAACGGGTAGGTACTACCCGAATTTAAACTTATAAAACGCTAATATGAAGAAAAAGCTTTTATAAATGAGTTCATATTATGCTACGAAATACTATTAACTACTCTTAATATTCTGTATGATTAACTTGTTCCATTTGACTATTTTGAAGGAAATGGCACCGACTACTTGACACACTGTGAATATGAATGAAGAGGAATTCCGTACTTTTCTAGCTTCAAACATAGCTACAGTACAGGCTGCGCTACATACCAACAATACCCTTGGATCTACCAGTACAGGAAATCGTGTAGGATGCACCTACAAAGAATTCACTGCCTGCAAACCTTTGGAATTTGATGGAACCGAAGGACCGATCGGATTGAAACGGTGGACCGAGAAGGTCGAATCTGTGTTTGCCATAAGTAAGTGTACTGAAGAGGACAAAGTGAAGTATGCTACGCATACCTTCACAGGTTCTGCGTTAACATGGTGGAATACCTATCTAGAGCAAGTGGGACAAGACGATGCGTACGCACTACCGTGGTCAGCATTCAAGCACTTGATGAACGAGAAGTACCGTCCCAGAACCGAGGTCAATAAGCTCAAGACAGAACTTAGAGGGTTACGAACCCAAGGATTTGATATTACCACGTACGAAAGACGATTCATAGAATTTTGCCTATTATGTCCGGGAGCGTTCGAAGATGAGGAAGAGAAGATCGACGCGTTTGTGAAAGGATTACCTGAAAAAATCCAAGAAGATATAAGTTCACACAATCCCGCCTCCATACAACAGGCATGTAGAATGGCTCACAAACTAGTGAACCAGATTGAGGAAAGAATTAAAGAACAGACTGCTGAAGAGGCCAATGTGAAGCAAGTCAAAAGAAAGTGGGAGGAAAATGGTGATAAGAATCACCAATACAACAATACCAGCAATTACAATAATAATCGCAACAATTATCCCAACAATCGCAACATCAATCGCAACTACAACAAACGGCCCAACAACAACAATAACAACAACAACAACAACGACGACAGCAACTACAACAATCGTCCCAACAACAATAACAACCGCAACAACAACAACAATCAGAAGCAGCTATGCCAAAGGTGTGAAAAGTATCACTCGGGGTTCTGCACCAAATTTTGCAACAAGTGTAAAAGAAATGGTCATAGCGCGGTGAAGTGTGAGGTCTACGGACCAGGGGTTAATAGAACGAAAGGAACAAATGGTGTCGGAATTAGTAATGGCGGAGCAAGTAGTGTCGGAGCAAGTTATGCCAATGTAGTTGGTTATTGTAGTGACCCGAACTTTTCCATGTTTATATATATTAATTGAGATTGATATTTACATGATTAAATGTTTCCAACATGTTAAGCAATCAAACTTGTTAAGACTTGATTAATTGAAATATGTTTCATATAGACAATTGACCACCCAAGTTGACCGGTGATTCACGAACGTTAAAACTTGTAAAAACTATATGATGACATATATATGGATATATATATAGTTAACATGATACTATGATAAGTAAACATATCATTAAGTATATTAACAATGAACTACATATGTAAAAACAAGACTACTAACTTAATGATTTTTAAACAAGACATATATGTAACGATTATCGTTGTAAAGACATTTAATGTATATATATCATATTAAGAGATATTCATACATGATAATATCATGATAATATAATAATTTAAAATCTCATTTGATATTATAAACATTGGGTTAACAACATTTAACAAGATCGTTAACCTAAAGGTTTCAAAACAACACTTACATGTAACGACTAACGATGACTTAACGACTCAGTTAAAATGTATATACATGTAGTGTTTTAATATGTATTTATACACTTTTGAAAGACTTCAATACACTTATCAAAATACTTCTACTTAACAAAAATGCTTACAATTACATCCTCGTTCAGTTTCATCAACAATTCTACTCGTATGCACCCGTATTCGTACTCGTACAATACACAGCTTTTAGATGTATGTACTATTGGTATATACACTCCAATGATCAGCTCTTAGCAGCCCATGTGAGTCACCTAACACATGTGGGAACCATCATTTGGCAACTAGCATGAAATATCTCATAAAATTACAAAAATATGAGTAATCATTCATGACTTATTT
This sequence comes from Rutidosis leptorrhynchoides, assembly GCF_046630445.1. Classification (NCBI taxonomy): domain Eukaryota; kingdom Viridiplantae; phylum Streptophyta; class Magnoliopsida; order Asterales; family Asteraceae; genus Rutidosis; species Rutidosis leptorrhynchoides. Next base: position 448,068,631 of record NC_092336.1, read on the forward strand.
ACATGAAAACAAAATTACATATCCTTTCTATCTAATCCATACACCAACGACCAAAAACACCTACAAACACTTTCATTCTTCAATTTTCTTCATCTAATTGATCTCTCTCAAGTTCTATCTTCAAGTTCTAAGTGTTCTTCATAAATTCTAAAAGTTCTAGTTTCATAAAATCAAGAATACTTTCAAGTTTGCTAGCTCACTTCCAATCTTGTAAGGTGATCATCCAACCTCAAGAAATCTTTGTTTCTTACAGTAGGTTATCATTCTAATACAAGGTAATAATCATATTCAAACTTTGGTTCAATTTCTATAACTATAACAATCTTATTTCAAGTGATGATCTTACTTGAACTTGTTTTCGTGTCATGATTCTGCTTCAAGAACTTCGAGCCATCCAAGGATCCATTGAAGCTAGATCCATTTTTCTCTTTTCCAGTAGGTTTATCCAAGGAACTTAAGGTAGTAATGATGTTCATAACATCATTCGATTCATACATATAAAGCTATCTTATTCGAAGGTTTAAACTTGTAATCACTAGAACATAGTTTAGTTAATTCTAAACTTGTTCGCAAACAAAAGTTAATCCTTCTAACTTGACTTTTAAAATCAACTAAACACATGTTCTATATCTATATGATATGCTAACTTAATGATTTAAAACCTGGAAACACGAAAAACACCGTAAAACCGGATTTACGCCGTCGTAGTAACACCGCGGGCTGTTTTGGGTTAGTTAATTAAAAACTATGATAAACTTTGATTTTAAAGTTGTTATTCTGAGAAAATGATTTTTATTATGAACATGAAACTATATCCAAAAATTATGATTAAACTCAAAGTGGAAGTATGTTTTCTAAAATGGTCATCTAGACGTCGTTCTTTCGACTGAAATGACTACCTTTACAAAAACGACTTGTAACTTATTTTTCCGACTATAAACCTATACTTTTCTGTTTAGATTCATAAAATAGAGTTCAATATGAAACCATAGCAATTTGATTCACTCAAAACGGATTTAAAATGAAGAAGTTATGGGTAAAACAAGATTGGATAATTTTTCTCATTTTAGCTACGTGAAAATTGGTAACAAATCTATTCCAACCATAACTTAATCAACTTGTATTGTATATTATGTAATCTTGAGATACCATAGACACGTATACAATGTTTCGACCTATCATGTCGACACATCTATATATATTTCGGAACAACCATAGACACTCTATATGTGAATGTTGGAGTTAGCTATACAGGGTTGAGGTTGATTCCAAAATATATATAGTTTGAGTTGTGATCAATACTGAGATACGTATACACTGGGTCGTGGATTGATTCAAGATAATATTTATCGATTTATTTCTGTACATCTAACTGTGGACAACTAGTTATAGGTTACTAACGAGGACAGCTGACTTAATAAACTTAAAACATCAAAATATATTAAAAGTGTTGTAAATATATTTTGAACATACTTTGATATATATGTATATATTGTTATAGGTTCGTGAATCAACCAGTGGCCAAGTCTTACTTCCCGACGAAGTAAAAATCTGTGAAAGTGAGTTATAGTCCCACTTTTAAAATCTAATATTTTTGGGATGAGAATACATGCAGGTTTTATAAATGATTTACAAAATAGACACAAGTACGTGAAACTACATTCTATGGTTGAATTATCGAAATCGAATATGCCCCTTTTTATTAAGTCTGGTAATCTAAGAATTAGGGAACAGACACCCTAATTGACGCGAATCCTAAAGATAGATCTATTGGGCCTAACAAACCCCATCCAAAGTACCGGATGCTTTAGTACTTCGAAATTTATATCATATCCGAAGGGTGTCCCGGAATGATGGGGATATTCTTATATATGCATCTTGTTAATGTCAGTTACCAGGTGTTCACCATATGAATGATTTTTATCTCTATGTATGGGATGTGTATTGAAATATGAAATCTTGAGGTCTATTGTTACGATTTGATATATATAGGTTAAACCTATAACTCACCAACATTTTTGTTGACGTTTAAAGCATGTTTATTCTCAGGTGAATATTAAGAGCTTCCGCTGTTGCATACTAAAATAAGGACAAGATTTGGAGTCCATGTTTGTATGATATTGTGTAAAAACTGCATTCAAGAAACTGATTTCGATGTAACATATTTGTATTGTAAACCATTATGTAATGGTCGTGTGTAAACAGGATATTTTAGATTATCATTATTTGATAATCTACGTAAAGCTTTTTAAACCTTTATTTATGAAATAAAGGTTATGGTTTGTTTTAAAAATGAATGCAGTCTTTGAAAAACGTCTCATATAGAGGTCAAAACCTCGCAACGAAATCAATTAATATGGAACGTTTTTAATCAATAAGAACGGGACATTTCAGTTGGTATCCGAGCGTTGGTCTTAGAGAACCAGAATTTTTCATTAGTGTGTCTTATCGAGTTTGTTAGGATGCATTAGTGAGTCTGGACTTCGACCGTGTTTACTTGAAAAATGATTGCTTAATAAATTTTGTTGGAAACTATATATTTTTAACATGTGAATATTATGTGATATATTAATCTCTTAACGCGTTTGATATTATGTGATAGATGTCTACCTCTAGAACAAGTCCCATTGACTCACCTAATAATAATGAAGAGTCAAATGTAAATTGGAATGATTCGTGGACTGATTCACAAGTTCCCGAAGAGGAACCGGAAGAAGAGTCGGAACCGGAAGAAGAATCGGAATCGGAAGAAGAATCGGAACCGGATGAAGAAATAGAACCAGTGGGGGAAATAATAAAACGGTTAAGTAAAAGAAAATCCTCAACCAACCGACCAAGGTTAATTTTGGTCAATGGTGTTTCCGCCAAGGAAGCAAAATATTGGGAGGATTACCAATTCTCTGATGAATCGAATTCCGACGAGAATTCCGATGATGTTATAGAAATTACCCCAACTGAATTTAAAAAGGCAAAAGAAAATAATAAGGGAAAGGGCATAAAAATAGAGAAATCTAATTCCAACCCCGATGAGCTTTATATGTATCGTCAACGCCCGAAGTCCTTAAGTTGTAACAATGACCCGGGAACCTCTAAACCACCAGGTTTTTCTAAACCAATGTGGACAACGACGGCTCGTATTAGGGGAACATCATATATCCCTAGAAACTTGGCAAAACGAACCAAAACCGAAGAAGAAGAAACGAGCGAGTCGGAATAAGATAGTTGTATTCGTGTGGTGTAATATATGTAATATAGTGTTCGTATGCTTTATGATATATGTAAAAATTGCTTGTATTAATAAGTATTTTTTTATGAATCTAACTCTTGTCTATTTTACAGTTTAAAAACACAAAATGGATAGACAACCCAATATTTTAAGAGACCTACCCGGAGACATGATTGATGAAATCTTGTCTAGAGTCGGCCAGAATTCCTCGGCACAACTATTTAAGGCGAGATCAGTTTGTAAGACATTCGAAGAACGTTCCAAGAATGTCTTGGTTTATAAGAGACTTTCGTTTGAAAGATGGGGGATATCACATTGGGAAACCCATAAGTTACGATGTGTTTACTTTGACGCATATATTGCGGGGAACCCAAATGCTATTTTACGCAACGGGTTAAGAAATTATTTTGACTCAATATATCCGAATATTGGACTTCGTGATTTAGAAAAAGCGGCTAACATGCAACATAAAGAAGCATGTTATGCTTACGGATTAGTAATGTTCGCTTCTCACCAAAGTGAGAACAAGAACATCGGGCTACAACTATTAAACAAAACGTTTCCACAAGTGACGGAGTCTGTAATTGGGGTAAGAAATGAGGTTTTTAGATTATTACGGGACTGTTGGACATTACGTAACCCTCGTCCCTTTGACGACGTTACAACACGCTGTCTTATCAACGGCCATAACGGTTATGTTGCACAAGACCAAGGATGGGAAGTAGTCCTAGTAAAACCAGAATGCATGACTTGTTTCTGGACGTATGAATTACATGTCTTTATTGCCTTTGCTGAACGACTTGTGTACTAGCTAGAATTATCTTCACAACTATCTTGTATCAAAGTTATTGTGTGCTATATTTTATGCTTTATGTAAAATAAGCGGTATTGTAAGTTTGTAAAATATTGTATAAAAGTTTGAACGCGAAATATTATTATAATCAGTTTTTCATATAGAATTGTAGTAGTTGAATTGTATATTAGCTACTAAGTATGAACTTAACGGGTAGGTACTACCCGAATTTAAACTTATAAAACGCTAATATGAAGAAAAAGCTTTTATAAATGAGTTCATATTATGCTACGAAATACTATTAACTACTCTTAATATTCTGTATGATTAACTTGTTCCATTTAACTATTTTGAAGGAAATGGCACCGACTACTCGACACACCGTGAATATGAATGAAGAGGAATTCCGTACTTTTCTAGCTTCAAACATAGCCGCAGTACAGGCTGCGCTACATACCAACAATAACCTTGGATCTAGCAGTACAGGAAATCGTGTAGGATGCACCTACAAAGAATTCACTGCCTGCAAACCTTTGGAATTTGATGGAACCGAAGGACCGATCGGATTGAAACGGTGGACCGAGAAGGTCGAATCGGTGTTTGCCATAAGTAAGTGTACTGAAGAGGACAAGGTAAAGTACGCTACGCATACCTTCACAGGTTCTGCGTTAACATGGTGGAATACCTATCTAGAGCAAGTGGGACAAGACGATGCGTACGCACTACCGTGGTCAGCATTCAAGCACTTGATGAACGAGAAGTACCGTCCCAGAACCGAGGTCAATAAGCTCAAGACAGAACTTAGAGGGTTACGAACCCAAGGATTTGATATTACCACGTACGAAAGACGATTCACAGAATTGTGCCTATTGTGTCCGGGAGCATTCGAAGATGAGGAAGAGAAGATCGACGCATTTGTGAAAGGATTACCGGAAAGAATCCAAGAAGATATAAGTTCACACGAGCCCGCCTCCATACAACAAGCATGTAGAATGGCTCACAAACTCGTGAACCAAATTGAAGAAAGAATTAAAGAACAGACTGCTGAAGAGGCCAATGTGAAGCAAGTCAAAAGAAAGTGGGAGAAAAACGGTGATAAGAATCACCAATACAACAACAACAACAGCAATTACAACAATAATCGCAACAATTATCCCAACAATCGCAACATCAATCGCAACTACAACAAACGGCCCAACAACAACAACAACAACAACAACAACAACAGCAACTACAACAATCATCCCAACAACAATAATAACCGCAACAACAACAACAACAATCAGAAGCAGCTATGCCAAAGGTGTGAAAAGAATCACTCGGGGTTCTGCACCAAATTTTGCAACAAGTGTAAAAGAAATGGTCATAGCGCGGCGAAGTGTGAGGTCTACGGACCAGGGGTTAATAGAACGAAAGGAACAAATGGTGTCGGAACGAGTAATGGCGGAGCAAGTAGTGTCGGAGCAAGTTATGCCAATGTAGTTTGTTATAAATGTGGAAAACCGGGCCACATTATTAGAAATTGCCCGAACCCGGAGAACACGAATGGACAAGGCCGTGGAAGAGTTTTCAATATTAATGCGGCAGAGGCACAGGAAGACCCAGAGCTTGTTACGGGTACGTTTCTTATTGACAATAAATCTGCGTACGTTTTATTTGATTCGGGTGCGGATAGAAGCTATATGAGTAGAGATTTTTGTGCTAAATTAAGTTGTCCATTGACGCCTTTGGATAGTAAATTTTTACTCGAATTAGCAAATGGTAAATTAATTTCAGCAGATAATATATGTCGGAATCGAGAAATTAAACTGGTTAGCGAAACATTTAAGATTGATTTGATACCAGTAGAGTTAGGGAGTTTTGATGTGATAATCGGTATGGACTGGTTGAAAGAAGTGAAAGCGGAGATCGTTTGTTACAAAAATGCAATTCGCATTATACGAGAAAAAGGAAAACCCTTAATGGTGTACGGAGAAAAGGGCAACACGAAACTACATCTTATTAGTAATTTGAAGGCACAAAAACTAATAAGAAAAGGTTGCTATGTTGTTCTAGCACACGTCGAGAAAGTACAAACTGAAGAAAAGAGCATCAATGATGTTCCCGTCGCAAAAGAATTTCCTGATGTATTTCCGAAAGAATTACCGGGATTACCCCCACATCGATCCGTTGAATTTCAAATAGATCTTGTACCAGGAGCTGCACCAATAGCTCGTGCTCCTTACAGACTCGCACCCAGCGAGATGAAAGAACTACAAAGCCAATTACAAGAACTTTTAGAGCGTGGTTTCATTCGACCAAGCACATCACCGTGGGGAGCTCCTGTTTTGTTTGTCAAGAAGAAAGATGGTACATTCAGGTTGTGTATCGACTACCGAGAGTTGAACAAACTTACCATCAAGAACCGCTACCCACTACCGAGAATCGATGACTTATTTGATCAACTACAAGGCTCGTCTGTTTATTCAAAGATTGACTTACGTTCCGGGTATCATCAAATGCGGGTGAAAGAAGATGATATTCCAAAGACTGCTTTCAAAACACGTTACGGTCATTACGAGTTTATGGTCATGCCGTTTGGTTTAACTAATGCACCAGCTGTGTTCATGGACCTTATGAACCGAGTGTGTGGACCATACCTTGACAAGTTTGTCATTATTTTCATTGATGACATACTTATTTACTCAAAGAATGACCAAGAACACGGTGAACATTTGAGAAAGGTGTTAGAAGTATTGAGGAAGGAAGAATTGTACGCTAAGTTTTCAAAGTGTGCATTTTGGTTGGAAGAAGTTCAATTCCTCGGTCACATAGTGAACAAAGAAGGTATTAAGGTGGATCCGGCAAAGATAGAAACTGTTGAAAAGTGGGAAACCCCGAAAACTCCGAAACACATACGCCAGTTTTTAGGACTAGCTGGTTACTACAGAAGGTTCATCCAAGACTTTTCCAGAATAGCAAAACCCTTGACTGCATTAACGCATAAAGGGAAGAAATTTGAATGGAATGATGAACAAGAGAAAGCGTTTCAGTTATTGAAGAAAAAGCTAACTACGGCACCTATATTGTCATTGCCTGAAGGGAATGATGATTTTGTGATTTATTGTGATGCATCAAAGCAAGGTCTCGGTTGTGTATTAATGCAATGAACGAAGGTGATTGCTTATGCGTCTAGACAATTGAAGATTCACGAACAAAATTATACGACGCATGATTTGGAATTAGGCGCGGTTGTTTTTGCATTAAAGACTTGGAGGCACTACTTATATGGGGTCAAAAGTATTATATATACCGACCACAAAAGTCTTCAACACATATTTAATCAGAAACAACTGAATATGAGGCAGCGTAGGTGGATTGAATTATTGAATGATTACGACTTTGAGATTCGTTACCACCCGGGGAAGGCAAATGTGGTAGCCGATGCCTTGAGCAGGAAGGACAGAGAACCCATTCGAGTAAAATCTATGAATATAATGATTCATAATAACATTACTACTCAAATAAAGGAGGCGCAACAAGGAGTTTTAAAAGAGGGAAATTTAAAGGATGAAATACCCAAAGGATCGGAGAAGCATCTTAATATTCGGGAAGACGGAACCCGGTATAGGGCTGAAAGGATTTGGGTACCAAAATTTGGAGATATGAGAGAAATGGTACTTAGAGAAGCTCATAAAACCAGATACTCAATACATCCTGGAACGGGGAAGATGTACAAGGATCTCAAGAAACATTTTTGGTGGCCGGGTATGAAAGCCGATGTTGCTAAATACGTAGGAGAATGTTTGACGTGTTCTAAGGTCAAAGCTGAGCATCAGAAACCATCAGGTCTACTTCAACAACCCGAAATCCCGGAATGGAAATGGGAAAACATTACCATGGATTTCATCACTAAATTGCCAAGGACTGCAAGTGGTTTTGATACTATTTGGGTAATAGTTGACCGTCTCACCAAATCAGCACACTTCTTGCCAATAAGAGAAGATGACAAGATGGAGAAGTTAGCACGACTGTATTTGAAGGAAGTCATCTCCAGACATGGAATACCAATCTCTATTATCTCTGATAGGGATGGCAGATTTATTTCAAGATTCTGGCAGACATTACAGCAAGCATTAGGAACTCGTCTAGACATGAGTACTGCCTATCATCCACAAACTGATGGGCAGAGTGAAAGGACGATACAAACGCTTGAAGACATGCTACGAGCATGTGTTATTGATTTCGAAAACAGTTGGGATCGACATCTACCGTTAGCAGAATTTTCCTACAACAACAGCTACCATTCAAGCATTGAGATGGCGCCGTTTGAAGCACTTTATGGTAGAAAGTGCAGGTCTCCAATTTGTTGGAGTAAAGTGGGGGATAGACAGATTACGGGTCCGGAGATTATACAAGAAACTACCGAGAAGATCATCCAAATTCAACAACGGTTGAAAACCGCCCAAAGTCGACAAAAGAGCTACGCTGACATTAAAAGAAAAGATATAGAATTTGAAATTGGAGAGATGGTCATGCTTAAAGTTGCACCTTGGAAAGGCGTTGTTCGATTTGGTAAACGAGGGAAATTAAATCCAAGGTATATTGGACCATTCAAGATTATTGATCGTATCGGACCAGTAGCTTACCGACTAGAGTTACCTCAACAACTCGCGGCTGTACATAACACTTTCCACGTCTCGAATTTAAAGAAATGTTTTGCTAAAGAAGATCTCACTATTCCGTTAGATGAAATCCAAATCAACGAAAAACTTCAATTCATCGAAGAACCCGTCGAAATAATGGATCATGAGGTTAAAAGACTTAAGCAAAACAAGATACCAATTGTTAAGGTTCGATGGAATGCTCGTAGAGGACCCGAGTTCACCTGGGAGCGTGAAGATTAGATGAAGAAGAAATACCCGCATCTATTTCCAGAAGATTCGTCAACACCTTCAACAGCTTAAAATTTCGGGACGAAATTTATTTAACGGGTAGGTACTGTAGTGACCCGAACTTTTCCATGTTTATATATATTAATTGAGATTGATATTTACATGATTAAATGTTTCCAACATGTTAAGCAATCAAACTTGTTAAGACTTGATTAATTGAAATATGTTTCATATAGACAATTGACCACCCAAGTTGACCGGTGATTCACGAACGTTAAAACTTGTAAAAACTATATGATGACATATATATGGATATATATATAGTTAACATGATACTATGATAAGTAAACATATCATTAAGTATATTAACAATGAACTACATATGTAAAAACAAGACTACTAACTTAATGATTTTTAAACGAGACATATATGTAACGATTATCGTTGTAAAGACATTTAATGTATATATATCATATTAAGAGATATTCATACATGATAATATCATGATAATATAATAATTTAAAATCTCATTTGATATTATAAACATTGGGTTAACATCATTTAACAAGATCGTTAACCTAAAGGTTTCAAAACAACACTTACATGTAACGACTAACGATGACTTAACGACTCAGTTAAAATGTATATACATGTAGTGTTTTAATATGTATTTATACACTTTTGAAAGACTTCAATACACTTATCAAAATACTTCTACTTAACAAAAATGCTTACAATTACATCCTCGTTCAGTTTCATCAACAATTCTACTCGTATGCACCCGTATTCGTACTCGTACAATACACAGCTTTTAGATGTATGTACTATTGGTATATACACTCCAATGATCAGCTCTTAGCAGCCCATGTGAGTCACCTAACACATGTGGGAACCATCATTTAGCAACTAGCATGAAATATCTCATAAAATTACAAAAATATGAGTAATCATTCATGACTTATTTACATGAAAACAAAATTACATATCCTTTATATCTAATCCATACACCAACGACCAAAAACACCTACAAACACTTTCATTCTTCAATTTTCTTCATCTAATTGATCTCTCTCAAGTTCTATCTTCAAGTTCTAAGTGTTCTTCATAAATTCCAAAAGTTCTAGTTTCATAAAATCAAGAATACTTTCAAGTTTGCTAGCTCACTTCCAATCTTGTAAGGTGATCATCCAACCTCAAGAAATCTTTGTTTCTTACAGTAGGTTATCATTCTAATACAAGGTAATAATCATATTCAAACTTTGGTTCAATTTCTATAACTATAACAATCTTATTTCAAGTGATGATCTTACTTGAACTTGTTTTCGTGTCATGATTCTGCTTCAAGAACTTCGAGCCATCCAAGGATCCATTGAAGCTAGATCCATTTTTCTATTTTCCAGTAGGTTTATCCAAGGAACTTAAGGTAGTAATGATGTTCATAACATCATTCGATTCATACATATAAAGCTATCTTATTCGAAGGTTTAAACTTGTAATCACTAGAACATAGTTTAGTTAATTCTAAACTTGTTCGCAAACAAAAGTTAATCCTTCTAACTTGAATTTTAAAATCAACTAAACACATGTTCTATATCTATATGATATGCTAACTTAATGATTTAAAACCTGGAAACACGAAAAACACCGTAAAACCGGATTTACGCCGTCGTAGTAACACCGCGGGCTGTTTTGGGTTAGTTAATTAAAAACTATGATAAACTTTGATTTTAAAGTTGTTATTCTGAGAAAATGATTTTTATTATGAACATGAAACTATATCCAAAAATTATGATTAAACTCAAAGTGGAAGTATGTTTTCTAAAATGGTCATCTAGACGTCGTTCTTTCGACTGAAATGACTACCTTTACAAAAACGACTTGTAACTTATTTTTCCGACTATAAACCTATACTTTTCTGTTTAGATTCATAAAATAGAGTTCAATATGAAACCATAGCAATTTGATTCACTCAAAACGGATTTAAAATGAAGAAGTTATGGGTAAAACAAGATTGGATAATTTTTCTCATTTTAGCTACGTGAAAATTGGTAACAAATCTATTCCAACCATAACTTAATCAACTTGTATTGTATATTATGTAATCTTGAGATACCATAGACACGTATACAATGTTTCGACCTATCATGTCGACACATCTATATATATTTCGGAACAACCATAGACACTCTATATGTGAATGTTGGAGTTAGCTATACAGGGTTGAGGTTGATTCCAAAATATATATAGTTTGAGTTGTGATCAATACTGAGATACGTATACACTGGGTCGTGGATTGATTCAAGATAATATTTATCGATTTATTTCTGTACATCTAACTGTGGACAACTAGTTATAGGTTACTAACGAGGACAGCTGACTTAATAAACTTAAAACATCAAAATATATTAAAAGTGTTGTAAATATATTTTGAACATACTTTGATATATATGTATATATTGTTATAGGTTCGTGAATCAACCAGTGGCCAAGTCTTACTTCCCGACGAAGTAAAAATCTGTGAAAGTGAGTTATAGTCCCACTTTTAAAATCTAATATTTTTGGGATGAGAATACATGCAGGTTTTATAAATGATTTACAAAATAGACACAAGTACGTGAAACTACATTCTATGGTTGAATTATCGAAATCGAATATGCCCCTTTTTATTAAGTCTGGTAATCTAAGAATTAGGGAACAGACACCCTAATTGACGCGAATCCTAAAGATAGATCTATTGGGCCTAACAAACCCCATCCAAAGTACCGGATGCTTTAGTACTTCGAAATTTATATCATATCCGAAGGGTGTCCCGGAATGATGGGGATATTCTTATATATGCATCTTGTTAATGTCGGTTACCAGGTGTTCACCATATGAATGATTTTTATCTCTATGTATGGGATGTGTATTGAAATATGAAATCTTGTGGTCTATTGTTACGATTTGATATATATAGGTTAAACCTATAACTCACCAACATTTTTGTTGACGTTTAAAGCATGTTTATTCTCAGGTGAATATTAAGAGCTTCCGCTGTTGCATACTAAAATAAGGACAAGATTTGGAGTCCATGTTTGTATGATATTGTGTAAAAACTGCATTCAAGAAACTGATTTCGATGTAACATATTTGTATTGTAAACCATTATGTAATGGTCGTGTGTAAACAGGATATTTTAGATTATCATTATTTGATAATCTACGTAAAGCTTTTTAAACCTTTATTTATGAAATAAAGGTTATGGTTTGTTTTAAAAATGAATGCAGTCTTTGAAAAACGTCTCATATAGAGGTCAAAACCTCGCAACGAAATCAATTAATATGGAACGTTTTTAATCAATAAGAACGGGACATTTCAGTTATAAATGTGGAAAACCGGGCCACATTATTAGAAATTGCCCGAACCAGGAGAACACGAATGGACAAGGCCGCGGAAGAGTTTTCAATATTAATGCGGCAGAGGCACAGGAAGACCCGGAGCTTGTTACGGGTACGTTTCTTATTGACAATAAATCTGCTTACGTTTTATTTGATTCGGGTGCGGATAGAAGCTATATGAGTAGAGATTTTTGTGCTAAATTAAGTTGTCCATTGACACCGTTGGATAGTAAATTTTTACTCGAATTAGCAAATGGTAAATTAATTTCAACAGATAATATATGTCGGAATCGAGAAATTAAACTGGTTAGCGAAACATTTAAGATTGACTTGATACCAGTAGAGTTAGGGAGTTTTGATGTGATAATCGGTATGGACTGGTTGAAAGAAGTGAAAGCAGAGATCGTTTGTTACAAAAATGCAATTCGCATTATACGAGAAAAAGGAAATCCCTTAATGGTGTACGGAGAAAAGGGCAACACAAAGCTACATCTTATTAGTAATTTGAAGGCACAAAAACTAATAAGAAAAGGTTGCTATGCTGTTCTAGCACACGTCGAGAAAGTACAAACTGAAGAAAAGAGCATCAATGATGTTCCCATCGCAAAAGAATTTCCCGATGTATTTCCGAAAGAATTACCGGGATTACCATCGATCCGTTGAATTTCAAATAGATCTTGTACCAGGAGCTGCACCAATAGCTCGTGCTCCTTACAGACTCGCACCCAGCGAGATGAAAGAATTGCAAAGCCAATTACAAGAACTTTTAGAGCGTGGTTTCATTCGACCAAGCACATCACCATGGGGAGCTCCTGTTTTGTTTGTCAAGAAGAAAGATGGTACATTCAGGTTGTGTATCGACTACCGAGAGTTGAACAAACTTACCATCAAGAACCGCTACCCACTACTGAGAATCGACGACTTATTTGATCAACTACAAGGCTCATCTGTTTATTCAAAGATTGACTTACGTTCCGGGTATCATCAAATGCGGGTGAAAGGAGGATGATATTCCAAAAACTGCTTTTAGGACGCGTTATGGTCATTACGAGTTTATGGTTATGCCATTTGGATTGACTAACGCACCAGCTGTGTTCATGGACCTTATGAACCGAGTGTGTGGGCCATATCTTGACAAGTTTGTCACTGTTTTCATCGATGACATACTTATTTACTCAAAGAATGATCAAGAGCACGAAGAACATTTGAGAAAAGTGCTAGAAGTATTGAGGAAAGAAAAACTGTACGCTAAGTTTTCAAAGCGTGCATTTTGGTTGGAAGAAGTTCAATTCCTCGGTCACATAGTGAACAAAGAAGGTATCCAGGTGGACCCGGCAAAGATCGAAACCGTTGAAAAGTGGGAAACCCCAAAAACTCCGAAGCATATACGTCAATTTTTAGGATTGGCTGGTTACTACAGAAGATTCATCCAAGATTTCTCCAAAATAGCAAAACCCTTGACTGCATTAACGCATAAAGGGAAGAAATTTGAATGGAAGGATGAACAAGAGAAGGCGTTTCAATTATTGAAGAAAAAGCTAACTACGACACCTATATTGTCATTGCCTGAAGGGAATGATGATTTTGTGATTTATTGTGACGTATCAAAGCAAGGTCTCGGTTGTGCATTAATGCAACAGACGAAGGTGATTGCTTATGCATCTAGACAATTGAAGATTCACGAGCAAAATTATACGACGCATGATTTGGAATTAGGCGCGGTTGTTTTTGCATTAAAGACTTGGAGGCACTACTTATATGGGGTCAAAAGTATTATATATATCGACCACAAAAGTCTTCAACACATATTTAATCAGAAACAACTGAATATGAGGCAGCGTAGGTGGATTGAATTGTTGAATGATTACGATTTTGAGATTCGTTACCACCCGGGGAAGGCAAATGTGGTAGCCGACGCCTTGAGCAGAAAGGACAGAGAACCCATTCGAGTAAAATCTATGAATATAATGATTCACACTAACCTTACTACTCAAATAAAGGAGGCGCAACAAGGAGTTTTAAAAGAGAGAAATTTAAAGGATGAAATACCCAAAGGATCGGAGAAGCATCTTAATATTTGGGAAGACGGAACCCGGTATAGGGCTGAAAGAATTTGGGTACCAAAATTTGGAGATATGAGAGAAATGGTACTTAGAGAAGCTCATAAAACCAAATACTCAATACATCCTGGAACGGGGAAGATGTACAAGGATGTTAAGAAACATTTTTGGTGGCCAGGTATGAAAGCCGATATTGCTAAATATGTAGGAGAATGTTTGACGTGTTCTAAGGTCAAAGCTGAACATCAGAAACCATCAGGTCTACTACAACAACCTGAAATCCCGGAATGGAAATGGGAAAACATTACCATGGATTTCATTACTAAATTGCCAAGGACTGCAAGTGGTTATGATACTATTTGGGTAATAGTTGATCGTCTCACCAAGTCAGCACACTTCCTGCAAATAAGAGAAGATGACAAGATGGAGAAGTTAGCACGACTGTATTTGAAGGAAGTCATCTCCAGACATGGAATACCAATCTCTATTATCTCTGATAGGGATGGCAGATTTATTTCAAGATTCTGGCATACATTACAGCAAGCATTGGGAACTCGTCTAGACATGAGTACTGCCTATCATCCACAAACTGATGGGCAGAGCGAAAGGACGATACAAACGCTTGAAGACATGCTACGAGCTTGTGTTATTGATTTCGGAAACAGTTGGGATCGACATCTACCGTTAGCAGAATTTTCCTACAACAACAGTTACCATTCAAGCATTGAGATGGCGCCGTTTGAAGCACTTTATGGTAGAAAGTGCAGGTCTCCAATTTGTTGGAGTGAAGTGGGGGATAGACAGATTACGGGTCCGGAGATAATACAAGAAACTACCGAGAAAATCATCCAAATTCAACAAAGATTGAAAACCGCCCAGAGTCGATAAAAGAGCTACGCGGACAGTAAAAGAAAAGATATAGAGTTTGAAATTGGAGAAATGGTCATGCTTAAGGTTTCACCTTGGAAAGGCGTTGTTCGATTTGGTAAACGGGGGAAACTAAATCCAAGGTACATTGGACCATTCAAGATTATAGATCGTGTCGGACCAGTAGCTTACCAACTGGAGCTACCTCAATAACTCGCGGCTGTACATAACACTTTCCACATCTCAAATTTGAAGAAATGTTTTGCTAAAGAAGATCTCACTATTCCGTTGGACGAAATCCAAATCAATGAAAAACTTCAATTCATTGAAGAACCCGTCGAAATAATGGATCGTGAGGTTAAGAGACTTAAACAAAACAAGATACCGATTGTTAAGGTTCGATGGAATGCTCGTAGAGGACCCGAGTTCACCTGGGAGCGTGAAGATCAGATGAAGAAGAAATACCCGCATTTATTTCCAGAAGATACGTCAACACCTCCAACTGCTTAAAATTTCGGGACGAAATTTATTTAACGGGTAGGTACTGTAGTGACCCGAACTTTTCCATGTTTATATATATATTAAATGAAATTGTTATTTACATGATTAAGTGTTTCCAACATGTTAAGCAATCAAACTTGTTAAGACTTGATTAATTGAAATAGGTTTCATATAGACAATTGACCACCCAAGTTGACCGGTGATTCACGAACGTTAAAACTTGTAAAAACTATACGATGACATATATATGGTTATATATATAGTTAACATGATTTTATTATAAGTATGTATCTCATTAGGTATTTTAACAATGAGTTATATACATAAAAATGAGACTATTAATTTAATAAACTCGAAAACGATATATATAACGATTATCGTTATAACAACGTCTTACTAGGTACATATGAATCATATTAAGATATTGATACACTTGGTTAATTATGTTAAATGATAAGTAAATATATTATTAAGTGTATTAACAATGAAATACATATGTAAAAATAAGACTACTAACTTAATGATTTCGAAACGAGACATATATGTAACGATTATCGTTGTAACGACATTTAACTGTATATACATCATACTAAGATATATTATATATCATAATATAATGATAATATAACAATTTAACATCTCATTTGTTATAATAAACAATGGGTTAACAATATTCAACAAGATCGTTAACCTAAAGGTTTCAAAACAACATTTACATGTAACGACTAACGATGACTTAACGACTCAGTTAAAATGTATATACATGTAGTGTTTTAATATGTATTCATACACTTTTGAAAGACTTCAAGACACTTATCAAAATACTTCTACTTAAAAAAAATGCTTACAATTACATCCTCGTTCAGTTTCATCAACAATTCTACTCGTATGCACCCGTATTCGTACTCGTACAATACACAGCTTTTAGATGTATGTACTATTGGTATATACACTCCAATGATCAGCTCTTAGCAGCCCATGTGAGTCACCTAACACATGTGGGAACCATCATTTGGCAACTAGCATGAAATATCTCATAAAATTACAAAAATATGAGTAATCATTCATGACTTATTTACATGAAAACAAAATTACATATCCTTTATATCTAATCGATACACCAACGACCAAAAACACCTACAAACACTTTCATTCTTCAATTTTCTTCATCTAATTGATCTCTCTCAAGTTCTATCTTCAAGTTCTAAGTATTCTTCATAAATTCCAAAAGTTCTAGTTTCATAAAATCAAGAATACTTCCAAGAATGCAAGTTTACTTCCAAGTTTTCTAAATCCATTCCAAGTAATCATCCAAGATCAAGAAACCTTTGTTACTTACAGTAGGTTATCTTTCTAATACAAGGTAATAATCATATTCAAACTTTAATTCAATTTCTATAACTATAACAATCTTATTTCGAGTGGAAATCTTACTTGAAATTGTTTTCGTGTCATGATTCTGCTTCAAGAACTTTCAAGCCATCCAAGGATCTATTGAAGCTAGATCTATTTTTCTCATTTCCAGTAGGTTTATCCAAGGAACTTGAGGTAGTAATGATGTTCATAACATCATTCGATTCATACATATAAAGCTATCTTATTCGAAGGTTTAAACTTGTAATCACTAGAACATAGTTTAGTTAATTCTAAACTTGTTAGCAAATAAAAGTTAATCCTTCTAACTTGACTTTTAAAATCAACTAAACACATGTTCTATATCTATATTATATGCTAACTTAATGATTTAAAACCTGGAAACACGAAAAACACCGTAAAACCGGATTTACGCCGTCGTAGTAACACCGCGGGCTGTTTTGGGTTAGTTAATTAAAAACTATGATAAAATTTGATTTAAAAGTTGTTATTCTGAGAAAATGATTTTTATTATGAACATGAAACTATATCCAAAAATTATGGTTAAACTCAAAGTGGAAGTATGTTTTCTAAAATGGTCATCTAGACGTCGTTCTTTCGACTGAAATGACTACCTTTAAAAAATGACTTGTAACTTATTTTTCTGACTATAAACCTATACTTTTTCTGTTTATACTCATAAAATAGAGTTCAATATGAAACCATAGCAATTTGATTCACTCAAAACGGATTTAAAATGAAGAAGTTATGGGTAAAACAAGATTGGATAATTTTTCTCATTTTAGCTACGTGAAAATTGGTAACAAATCTATTCCAACCATAACTTAATCAACTTGTATTGTATATTATGTAATCTTGAGATACCATAGACACGTATACAATGTTTTGACCTATCATGTTGACACATCTATATATATTTCGGAACAACCATAGACACTCTATATGTAAATGTTGGAGTTAGGTATACAGGGTTGAGGTTGATTCCAAAATATATATAGTTTGAGTTGTGATCAATATTGAGATACGTATACACTGGGTCGTGGATTGATTCAAGATAATATTTATCGATTTATTTCTGTACATCTAACTGTGGACAACTAGTTGTAGGTTACTAACGAGGACAGCTGACTTAATAAACTTAAAACATCAAAATATATTAAAAGTGTTGTAAATATATTTTGAACATACTTTGATATATATGTATATATTGTTATAGGTTCGTGAATCAACCAGTGGCCAAGTCTTACTTCCCGATGAAGTAAAAATCTGTGAATGTGAGTTATAGTCCCACTTTTAAAATCTAATATTTTTGGGATGAGAATACATGCAGGTTTTATAAATGATTTACAAAATAGACACAAGTACGTGAAACTACATTCTATGGTTGAATTATCAAAATCGAATATGCCCCTTTTTATTAAGTCTGGTAATCTAAGAATTAGGGAACAGACACCCTAATTGACGCGAATCCTAAAGATAGAACTATTGGGCCTAACAAACCCCATCCAAAGTACCGGATGCTTTAGTACTTCGAAATTTATATCATATCCGAAGGGTGTCCCGGAATGATGGGGATATTCTTATATATGCAGCTTGTTAATGTTGGTTACCAGGTGTTCACCATATGAATGATTTTTATCTCTATGTATGGGATGTGTATTGAAATATGAAATCTTATGGTCTATTGTTACGATTTGATATATATAGGTTAAACCTATAACTCACCAACATTTTTGTTGACGTTTAAAGCATGTTTATTCTCAGGTGAATACTAAGAGCTTCTGCTGTTGCATACTAAAATAAGGACAAGATTTGGAGTCCATGTTTGTATGATATTGTGTAAAAACTGCATTCAAGAAACTGATTTCGATGTAACATATTTGTATTGTAAACCATTATGTAATGGTCGTGTGTAAACAGGATATTTTAGATTATCATTTAATCTACGTAAAGCTTTTTAAACCTTTATTTATGAAATAAAGGTTATGGTTTGTTTTAAAAATGAATGCAGTCTTTGAAAAATGTCTCATATAGAGGTCAAAACCTCGCAACGAAATCAATTAATATGGAACGTTTTTAATCAATAAGAACGGGACATTTCAGCTAGCACAGATATGTGTTAAACGTTTACTCAGGTTTCGAGTGTTTTTAGGTGCATAACTATATACATCAATCTTTTCTTCCGTAGCTAAAGTGCGATTAGTTTATCCTCTCGATTGAAGTGTTTTCAAGAATCATGAAAGGTTTGAACGTAGATTGTAATTGTCAAGATACACATGAGGTTGAAAATGAAATCAAGTGGAAAACTTGAAGAAATGTTTAGTTTCATATGTTATAATCAATATTTTAATTCATTTTGATTGTGCAAGGTTGTAGTCCACAATTAGTAGTTCAATAATTCATATATAATTTAATATATAATATTCGAATTAATTAATACGTATCGAGACCCATTGTATACATGTCTCAGACTCGATCACAACTCAAAGTATATATATTATTGTAGAATCAACCTCAACCCTGTATAGCTAACTCGAGCATTACCGCATATAGAGTGTCTATGGTTATTCCAAATAATATATATAGATGCGTCGATATGATATGTCAAAACCTTGTATACGTGTCCCGATATTTAAAGTGCGTAAAATAAATAACAGTAATTAAATGACAATAAATAAACTTGCTATAAATAAATTGCGATAAATAAAATGTAATCAGTTAGCTAGGAACAGTTATCTAGGATTTTGTTAGCGTGGATTCTTAACAAAATTTCTCATAGTTAATTTGTTTGTTTCTAACAAATTTTTATTTTTGTCCAATGTTTCCTTCATTATGCCACTTGTTGGATTCTGATAAGTCAAAATCCAAATATAAAATTGAATGAAAATGGTTATTCTGTGGTGAATGGATTCGTATATCTGTGGATGTAAGTAGGATAATAAATGACGTTTGAATCAGTTTCGAAGAATATCCAGTGTAACTGATTAATGTGAAATCTAAATATTCCTCGGGTATTACCTACCCATTAAAATATTTTCATCATTAATAGTTTGTACAAAAGAATTTTCAATTACAATCTTTATGAAAATATATATTCATATTGTAGTGACCCGAACTTTTCCATGTTTATATATATTAATTGAGATTGATATTTACATGACTAAATGTTTCCAACGTGTTAAGCAATCAAACTTGTTAAGACTTGATTAAATGAAATAAGTTTCATATAGACAATTGATCACCCAAGTTGACTGGCGATTCACGAACGTTACAAAATTGTAAAAACTACATGTTGTGGTATATATAGACATATATATATGGTTGACATGAGATTATGATGAGTAAGTATCTCACTAAGTATATTAACAATGTGTGATATACATAAGAAATGAGATTACTAAGTTAAGAAACTCGAAATGATATATATAACGATAATCGTTATGATAACGTCTACTAAATATATATGTATCACATTAAGATATTGATACACTATATTTACCATGATAAAATGATATTTAAATATATCATTAAGTGTGTTAACAATGAACTACATATGTAAAAACAAGACTACTAACTCAAGAATTACGAAACGAGACTTATATGTAACGATTATCGTTGTAACGATATTTTAATGTATATATCATATTAAGAGATATTCATACATCCTAATATCATGATAATATAATAATTTAACATCTCATTTGATATAATAAACATTGGGTTAACAACATTAATTGAGATCGTTAACTTAAAGGTTTCAAAACAACACTTACATGTAACGACTAACGAAGACTTAACGACTCCATTAGAATGTATATACATGTTGTGTTTTGATATGTATTCTTACACTTTTGAAAGACTTCAAGACACATATCAAAGTACTTCTACTTAACAAAAATGCTTACAATTACATCCTCGTTCAGTTTCATCAACAATTCTACTCGTATGCACCTGTATTCGTACTCGTACAATACACAGCTTTTAGATGTATGTACTATTGGTATATACACTCCAATGATCAGCTCTTAGCAGACCATGTGAGTCACCTAACACATGTGGGAACCATCATTTGGCAACTAGCATGAAATATCTCATAAAATTACAAAAATATTAGTAATCATTCATGACTTATTTACATGAAAACAAAATTACATATCCTTTATATCTAATCCATATACCAATGACCAAAAACACCTACAAACACTTTTATTCTTCAATTATCTTCATATAATTGATCTCTCTCAAGTTCCATCTTCAAGTTCTAAGTGTTCTTCTTAAATTCCATAAGTATAGTTTCATAAAAATCAAGAACACTTCCAAGCTTTCTAATCCATTCCAAGTAATCATCTAAGATCAAGGAACCTTTGTTATTTACAGTAGGTTATCTTTCTAATTCTAGGTAATATTCATATTCAAACTTTTATTCAATTTCTACAACTATAACAATCTTATTTCGAGTAAAAATCTTACTTGAACTGTTTTCGTGTCATGATTCTGCTTCAAGAACTTTCAAGCCATCCAAGGATCCTTTGAAGCTAGATCCATTTTTCTCATTTCCAGTAGTTTTATCCAGAAAACTTGAGGTAGTAAT
Organism: Rutidosis leptorrhynchoides; assembly: GCF_046630445.1. Lineage (NCBI taxonomy): Eukaryota > Viridiplantae > Streptophyta > Magnoliopsida > Asterales > Asteraceae > Rutidosis > Rutidosis leptorrhynchoides. The sequence continues at coordinate 448,090,294 of NC_092336.1, forward strand.
GATGTTCATAACATCATTCGATTCATACATATAAAGCTATCTTATTCGAAGGTTTAAACTTGTAATCACTAGAACATAGTTTAGTTAATTCTAAACTTGTTCGCAAACAAAAGTTAATCCTTCTAACTTGACTTTTAAAATCAACTAAACACATGTTCTATATCTATATGATATGCTAACTTAATGATTTAAAACCTGGAAACACGATGAACACCATAAAATCGGATATACGCCGTCGTAGTGAAACCGGGGGCTGTTTTGGTTTGGATAATTAAAAACTATGATAAACTTTGATTTAAAAGTTATTCTTCTGAGAAAATGATTTTTCATATGAGCATGAAACAATATCCAAAAATCTTGGTTAAACTCAAAGTGAAAGTATGTTTTTCAAAATGGTCATCAAGATGTCGTTCTTTCGACGGAAATGACTACCTCTTTAGTAATTGACATGTAACTTAAATTTCCAACTCTAAACTTATACTTTTTCTGTTTGGATTCTTAAATTAGAGTTCAATATGAAACCATAGCAATTTGATTCACTCAAAACGGATTTAAAATGAAGAAGTTATGGGTAAAAAAAGATTGGATATTTTTGATCTTTTTAGCTACGGGAAATGTTTAACAAATCTATACAAATCATATCCTAGCTAACTTATATTGTATTATACATGTATTCTAATATATTATGTAATCTTGGGATACCATAGACACGTATGCAAATGTTTTGACATATCATATCGACCCATGTATATATATTATTTGGAACAACCATAGACACTCTATATGCAGTAATGTTGGAGTTAGCTATACAGGGTTGAGGTTGATTCCAAAAATATATATACTTTAAGTTGTGATTTATCCTGAAATGTGTATACACTGGGTCGTGGATTGATTCAAGATAATATATATCGATTTATTTATGTACATCTAACTGTAGACAACTAGTTGTAGGTTACTAATGAGGACAGCTGACTTAATACACTCAAATCTTTAAAACATAATACAAATGGTTGTAATTATATTTTGATCATACTTTGATATATATGTACATATTTGTATAGGTTCGTGAATCGATCCGTGGCCAAGTCTTATTTCCGAGGAAGGAAATATCTGTGAAAGTGAGTTATAGTCCCACTTTTAAAATCTAATATTTTTGGGATGAGAATACATGCAGGTTTTATAAATGATTTACAAAATAGACACAAGTACGTGAAACTACATTCTATGGTTGAATTATCAAAATCGAATATGCCCCTTTTTATTAAGTCTGGTAATCTAAGAATTAGGGAACAGACACCCTAATTGACGCGAATCCTAAAGATAGATCTATTGGGCCTAACAAATCGCATCCAAAGTACCGGATGCTTTAGTACTTCGAAATTTATATCATATCCGAAGGGTGTCCCGGAATGATGGGGATATTCTTATATATGCATCTTGTTAATGTCGGTTACCAGGTGTTCACCATATGAATGATTTTTATCTCTATGTATGGGATGTGTATTGAAATATGAAATCTTGTGGTCTATTGTTACGATTTGATATATATAGGTTAAACCTATAACTCACCAATATTTTTGTTGACGTTTAAAGCATGTTTATTCTCAGGTGAATACTAAGAGCTTCCGCTGTTGCATACTAAAATAAGGACAAGATTTGGAGTCCATGTTTGTATGATATTGTGTAAAAACTGCATTCAAGAAACATATGTCGATGTAATATATTTCTATTGTAAACCATTATGTAATGGTCGTGTGTAAATAGTATATTTTAGATTATCATTATTTGATAATCTACGTAACATTTTTAAAACCTTTATTGATAAAATAAAGGTTATGGTTGTTTTAAAAATGAATGCAGTCTTTGAAAATCGTCTCATATAGAGGTCAAAACCTCGCAACGAAATCAATTAATATGGAACGTTTATAGTCAATATGAACGGGACATTTCAGTTGGTATCCGAGCGTTGGTCTTAGAGAACCAGAAATTTTGCATTAGTGTGTCTTATCGAGTTTGTTAGGATGCATTAGTGAGTCTGGACTTCGACCGTGTTTTCTTTAAAAATGATTGCTTAACATTTTTGTTGGAAACTATATATTATTAACATGTAAATATTATGTGATATATTAATCTCTTAACATGTTTGATATTGTGTGATAGATGTCTACCTCTAGCACAAATTGTGACGACCCGGAAATTTCTGACCAAATTTAAACTTAACCTTTATATGTTTCCGACACGATAAGCAGAATTTGTAATGTTGAATCTTAAAAAGTTTGGAACTACATTCATGTAATCAATTACCCTTTGACCGTGTTCGACGATTCACGAACAATTATGTGTATATAGATATGTATATATAATATATAATATTAACTGAAAACATTAACAAAGTATTAGATATATGATACTTTACATGAACATATTTGTTTCGATATATTTATCGACAGAATTAATAGATAATATCAAATGATTGAATTATCAGATACATTATGATATGATTACGGGCCTATGTTATAAGGTCCACTGTGATTTAAGAAATCTATTCTTTTTGACAACTCATTACTTAACCAGTATGATAAAGATAACGATATTTATATTTTATTTTATTAAATATATATAACGATTTAAATTAATATTATATATTTTTATACGCGTATTATACGTACATAGTTTTATACTTTTACTATACTTTAACTTTACCTTTACTTTACTTTTACTTTACTTTAACTTTAATAATTCATACTTTAATAATTCACTTTAATAATTCATACTTTAATAATTCACTTTAATAATTCATACTTTAATAATTCACTTTAATAATTCATACTTTAATAATTCACTTTAATAATTCATACTTTAATAATTCACTTTAATAATTCATACTTTAATAATTCACTTTAATAATTCATACTTTAATAATTCACTTTAATAATTCAAAAATCTATTATAAATAGAATTCAATAGGTTTCATTATTTCATAGAAACTTGAAAATATATTTCTCTAAACTCTCTCAATCGAATTACATATATATATATTTACTTAGTACTATTTCAAGATATTATTAGTATACATAAAATACTACGACGGAGTTATATTCAGACGATTTCAAAATAAGTTTTCAAATGGGATATAGCTAAGGAAATTATGGGTTATAGCTATGAAGGTTATGGGTATTGATCGAGGGTATTGCTCGTGAGGTCAACCTAACGTTTATCATTTTTGTTGTGTCTACGTACTTTCCTGCAATATTGAATCACAATATTGATACGTGAGCATTCATATCTTATCTTTTATATATTAATAGTGTATCCCTGACTAGTGCTCGAGTATATATGATTATGCATGTTTGTATGCTTAGTTTCGTCGTTAAATAGTTTATGATAAATCACGAATTTGATACATATGCTACTGAGATAAGTTATATGATATGCATGTCGTTGAAAAGCTGAAGAAAAAAATTAATAACTTTTCATTTAGAAATCGTGTGGTTTCGATGAACGGATTAAAAGATATGGTCAACTGAATTATCATTAATTTTAATATTATTATTAAAACGATTATTATAACTGTTATCAGTTGATGTTATTACTAAAATTATCTTTATTACTAAAAATTAATATTTTTATTGAAACTGTCATTTTATTATTTTTATCATTATTATTATTATCAATATTATTTTATCAAATAAATATGCGTACAAAGATATTTTTACCACACGTAATGTAATTACATTAATAATACATACCACTATATTTTTATGATATTAAGTGAATTTTATAAATTTTATTACTTGAGATATATAAAAGTATATTTTTATCATATATGAATTTTAATATAAATGTTTATTTATTAATAAATGACTTGTATTATTTAGTATAATAAGATCTGATAAATATATTTAAATATATAAAACTACTATATATAAGTTATATAATAAACATGTATAGATTTTGAAAGTCATTTTGGGTCAAGTTGACTTTTGTTGACTTTTGCATGTCGGTCTCGAGCATTAGGATTGTGATACACTACGACTTGACCTAAATTGTTAGACAGATATTGACCAACATATAAATATATATACTTAATATAGGTTCGTGAATCCGAGACAAACCCTGCACTTGTTCAGTGCCGTCATATACATAATTGCTACGAAATACAGTATTGTGAGTTTCATTTGCTCCCTTTTATATATATTTTTGGGACTGAGAATACATGCGCTGTTTTTATAAATATTTTACGAAATAGGCACAAGTACTAAAACTAATTCTACGTGGGTTTAAACCAGAAATATACCCTTAGCTTGGTAACATTAAACTACTTGTCTATGTACGGTAGGCGCGAATCCTAAAGATAGATCTATTGGGCCTGACAAACCCCATCCTGACTATGGGATGCTTTAGTACTTCGAGGTTATTTTAAACACACCTGATCTGGTGTACTTCAGAGGGTAAAACATGAATGTTAAGGCTTGTTACCGGGTGCCTACAACTTATAGAATACTTTTATACACTTGTGAGTGTACAGATATTTATAGAAACTGAAATCTTGTGGTCTATTACTATTACGGAAATGATGGATTATGATAAACTAATGAACTCACCAACCTTTTGGTTGACACTTTAAAGCATGTTTATTCTCAGGTATTAAAGAAATCTTCCGCTGTGCATTAGCTCATTTTAAGGATATTACCTGGAGTCATTCATGACATACTTTGAAAGACGTTGCATTCGAGTCGTTGAGTTCATCAAGATTAATATTAAGTCAATTATAGTTGGATGTAATATGAAATGGTATGCATGTCGTCAATTTTTGATGTAAAGAAAGTTTGTCTTTTAAAAACGAATGCAATGTTTGTAAAACGTATCATATAGAGGTCAAATACCTCGCGATGTAATCAACTATTATGAATCGTTTATAATGTATATGAACGGGTCCTTTCAGTTGGTATCAGAGCGGTGGTCTTAGCGAACCAGGTCTTGCATTAGTGTGTCTAACTGATAGTTGTTAAGATGCATTAGTGAGTCTGGACTTCGACCGTATCTGCATGTCAAAATTTTTGCTTATCATTTTTAGTCGGAAATCATCTACTTACCATCCTTAGGAAATTACGTGCTTATCATTCTTAAGTCTAGACGCGTTTTCCTACATTTATTGCATAATAGTATATAGACGAATTCTTATCTTAGCATATCTGTTACTGTGAACTTTGACTGACATCTTTCAAAGATTCCTCCGTAATTTATGGGATTTTGGTATTATATATACATATGTAAATTATGTATTGAAGAATACCAAATCTAAATTCTACAATCTATTTCATACCAAAAAAATTCTTTCCCTGATCATACAAGATGGATCCCTCAACCAGTTCGAGTTCCTCGGATTCCGACAGCTATGCCGATATGGATTTCCACATGAGCTCCGAAAGCAGCGTGACCGGAATGAATCAACCAATTAGCCATCATCTATTCTGGATGAATTGGGGATGGGTTCGTAATCTACTTAACCATTGGAGACAAGAAGAAGGCGATCCCTTTCATCCACCACATTGCCCTCTTGGCAATGAACCTGAAGCACTTACCGGCGAACCTGTCCGAAACACCATTTTCTCTCTCATTTCCAGAGTATCTCGTCATGATTGTATACTACACCAAATTCTAGATCTTATTTATCCGCTCGTCCGAACCGACAATTACCCCGGTGTAATAGAAGAAGTCAACGAGCTTCGCACTCGGGTAGTGGCTTTGGAGAATATGGTGCAAAGGTTACAAACACCAGCAGCAGCACCAACAGCATAACCAGTACCACCATTAACAACATCAACAGTACCATTACCACCACCAACAACAACCGCATCGCAAACCTCAACTTCACAATCTGTCCCACGAGCATCGACGTCATACGCCATGTAGATACCAAGGAATACCACAACGATGAAGTATTGATTCATAACTTCATTGGGGAAACATTCTACGGCGATTATGTAATTTCTAAAGTTTAGAAATTATCTATCCTCGCCTTAACCATAAATCAAATGAGTTTAATTTAATATTAACTCATTAAATCAATATTACATCTGAAGAAATATACACATATATATTTCCATAAAGACTGTAATAAAATTCTTTTGTACAAAATATTAATTGTGAATTTTTTTTTAACGGGTAGGTAATACCCGAGAGATATATAAATTCACAATTAATATGTTACATTCTTCGAATCTGATTCAGCAAATCATCCATTATACTCCCTACTTTCACAACAATATACATTCTTTTATAAAAATCAAAACAACCATACTCATTCAAAATCTAATTACATATTCTGATTTTGAAATCTCAGAATTCGATTCAAGATATAACTGAAATCGTCACTCTTAGATTCCTACATCTTTCAAAACTATACTTTGACTTCAAAACTGTCCTAGAACCTCATTTCTATTCATGGAACTCACAAAAATATTTGTATCATTCAAAATCTTAGAACATCATATGTATATTAACAATTACAATATGTGTTCAAACACTTCGAAATTCCTAAAGACATGCGAGATGATGATCCAACCACATATTACCCACTGTCATGCATCTGAAAAGCTCTCGAAACCAAAGTTATAGTTTAACACGTATCCATGTCAGATCCTTTGATATTTATTACCAAATATAATTTTTCAATCTCTTTCCAAAATAGACAGTTTTGTCACAGCTGCAGCAAATCACCTTCATTTGTTTATACGAATAAACCTTATTATAACAATTACCCCTTCATCATTGTTACCGGGGAACCTTTCATATCTCGCCACATTAGCAGTAAACTTATCAACAACTTCATTAACCTTCGACTTAAGCCTCTCCGAAAAGCCACTATACTTATTCATAAAAACCCCATCATGTACTCACCTACATCCTGTAACAATAATTGTCACACCAACTACTGGGAATTAGCAATTAGTATTTTGAATTTCGCGACAATTTTACGTCAAAAGTTATACATATAACGTCTATCTCCTAGACTTACATACTTCGAATGTGAATTTTCTGAAAAACATCCCAAACCATGAACTAGTTCTTCGAAATTGGAAAAATGCTGATGAAGCAGCAAAAACTGTAAACGACTTTAACAGTCAAAAGTTTGATGATAAAGAATAGTATGGTGGTAAAGCTGAGAAAAAGAGAAGGTTTGAAACTGGAAAACGGATTGAGCAGACCATGAAGGAGGCTGTGGACAAATCACAAAGACTAAATCTGCCTTCAAAGGATCCAAATGATTCAGTGTCTACTGAAATCGTTAGCAAACAACTTACTTCTTATTCTAAACCTTCACAGACAAATCTTCTTCATCATCCATATTATCGTATCTTTTATTATAATATCTTCGATATTCCTGAAGATATTTTCACAACTATTCTTATCTGAAATCTTTTATCTCTTCGCAATATCTGCATTACAACATAAAAAGAAACTGTGTTAGTTTCTAAATTTTAAAAATTTTTTTTTTTTTATAGGAATGTTTTTGAAGTAGTATTGGGAACTGAAGCATGAGTTTGTATAATATAATGAACCTTGATCAACGTGATTATATTACAGTAAGTCATGCTGAGTTTCTAATGGAACGTGATGATTCACAGAACATACCGTCATCATGTACTGTTTACACGACTCTTACATTCTACCCAATTTCCAAACATATTAAGAACATATCATCTTGATAGCTCTATATTTTCGGATATTCTGGTAATTTTCCAAATCAAGATCGTGCCATTACGATTTTCTTCTTGGAACATTAACTATGTTCATCCAAAAATTCATATCTACGAATTCTGGACCATTATCCGCTTGACTTAAGGTCGGAAAGAGAAAACGAAAGCATGAAGCTCCGAAATATAATGGAGAATATAAAGCCCGATAACAACCCCGAAATTACAAACCGTGTATATCAATGCGTATAGCAATATAAAGACACGGGAGAATGAAAAACACAATAACCCCAAGGTAATGGTAGAAGAAAATAACTTCCTCCGGTGGTAGATGAAAAAGAAGAATGACATATATGAAAGTTAAGAGTATATCAAGAATCAATACTAGATGAAGCATATTAACGAATGCATTAAAGTATGAATTGGGGAGAAAGACTAGAAGGTGTGAGATGTGGAAATAAAGAAACGAAGGGGGTGGAATTATAGTAAAATATCAGACAGAGAAATCGAGACAGATTATCGCATTTAATCAAAGAAGATCCTGATTTCCTTAATCGCCGAAGAACCAAATCTTATTGCAAAGATTTTTTTTAAATCCCATGAATTCCGAAAATCAATCATAACTACGTCATCGGTTAAAACGAATATACGTTTACTCATTTCACTCTCTTGCGATAGCTTCACTTATACTCTTCGCGTAATCAAATTATTTTATCTATATTACTCAATGATGATAAAACTCTATTTATCAACTCATATTCATCATGAAAACATTTTTATAGTTAGCCATGACGACCTAGATCAAATTTCGGGACGAAATTTCTTTAACGGGTAGGTACTGTGACGACTCGGAAATTTCCGACCAAATTTAAACTTAACCTTTATATGTTTCCGACACGATAAGCAGAATTTGTAATGTTGAATCTTAAAAAGTTTGGAACTACATTCATGTAATCAATTACCCTTTGACCTTGTTCGATTCACGAACAATTATGTGTATATAGATATGTATATATAATATATAATATTAACTGAAAACATTAACAAAGTATTAGATATATGATATTTTACATGAACATATTTGTTTCGATATATTTATCGACAGAATTAAGAGATAATATCAAATGATTGAATTATCAGATACATTATGATATGATTACGGGCCTATGTTATAAGGTCCACTGTGATTTAAGAAATCTATTCTTTTTGACAACTCATTACTTAACCAGTATGATAAAGATAACGATATTTATATTTTATTTTATTAAATATATATAACGATTTAAATTAATATTATATATTTTTATACGCGTATTATACGTACATAGTTTTATACTTTTACTATACTTTAACTTTACCTTTACTTTACTTTTACTTTACTTTAACTTTAATAATTCATACTTTAATAATTCACTTTAATAATTCATACTTTAATAATTCACTTTAATAATTCATACTTTAATAATTCACTTTAATAATTCATACTTTAATAATTCACTTTAATAATTCATACTTTAATAATTCACTTTAATAATTCATACTTTAATAATTCACTTTAATAATTCATACTTTAATAATTCACTTTAATAATTCAAAAATCTATTATAAATAGAATTCAATAGGTTTCATTATTTCATAGAAACTTGAAAATATATTTCTCTAAACTCTCTCAATCGAATTACATATATATATATTTACTTAGTACTATTTCAAGATATTATTAGTATACATAAAATACTACGACGAAGTTATATTCAGACGATTTCAAAATAAGTTTTCAAATGGGATATAGCTAAGGAAATTATGGGTTATAGCTATGAAGGTTATGGGTATTGATCGAGGGTATTGCTCGTGAGGTCAACCTAACGTTTATCATTTTTGTTGCGTCTACGTACTTTCCTGCAATATTGAATCACAATATTGATACGTGAGCATTCATATCTTATCTTTTATATATTAATAGTGTATCCCTGACTAGTGCTCGAGTATATATGATTATGCATGTTTGTATGCTTAGTTTCGTCGTTAAATAGTTTATGATAAATCACGAATTTGATACATATGTTACTGAGATAAGTTATATGATATGCATGTCGTTGAAAAGCTGAAGAAAAAAATTAATAACTTTTCATTTAGAAATCGTGTGGTTTCGATGAACGGATTAAAAGATATGGTCAACTGAATTATCATTAATTTTAATATTATTATTAAAACGATTATTATAACTGTTATCAGTTGATGTTATTACTAAAATTATCTTTATTACTAAAAATTAATATTTTTATTGAAACTGTCATTTTATTATTTTTATCATTATTATTATTATCAATATTATTTTATCAAATAAATATGCGTACAAAGATATTTTTACCACACGTAATGTAATTACATTAATAATACATACCACTATATTTTTATGATATTAAGTGAATTTTATAAATTTTATTACTTGAGATATATAAAAGTATATTTTTATCATATATGAATTTTAATATAAATGTTTATTTATTAATAAATGACTTGTATTATTTAGTATAATAAGATCTGATAAATATATTTAAATATATAAAACTACTATATATAAGTTATATAATAAACATGTATAGATTTTGAAAGTCATTTTGGGTCAAGTTGACTTTTGTTGACTTTTGCATGTCGGTCTCGAGCATTAGGATTGTGATACACTACGACTTGACCTAAATTGTTAGACAGATATTGACCAACATATAAATATATATACTTAATATAGGTTCGTGAATCCGAGACATACCCTGCACTTGTTCAGTGCCGTCATATACATAATTGCTACGAAATACAGTATTGTGAGTTTCATTTGCTCCCTTTTATATATATTTTTGGGACTGAGAATACATGCGCTATTTTTATAAATGTTTTACGAAATAGGCACAAGTACTAAAACTAATTCTACGTGGGTTTAAACCAGAAATATACCCTTAGCTTGGTAACATTAAACTACTTGTCTATGTACGGTAGGAGCGAATCCTAAAGATAGATCTATTGGGCCTGACAAACCCCATCCTGACTATGGGATGCTTTAGTACTTCGAGGTTATTTTAAACACACCTGATCTGGTGTACTTTAGAGGGTAAAACATGAATGTTAAGGCTTGTTACCGGGTGCCTACAACTTATAGAATACTTTTATACACTTGCGAGTGTACGGATATTTATAGAAACTGAAATCTTGTGGTCTATTACTATTACGGAAATGATGGATTATGATAAACTAATGAACTCACCAACCTTTTGGTTGACACTTTAAAGCATGTTTATTCTCAGGTATTAAAGAAATCTTCCGCTGTGCATTAGCTCATTTTAAGGATATTACCTGGAGTCATTCATGACATACTTTGAAAGACGTTGCATTCGAGTCGTTGAGTTCATCAAGATTAATATTAAGTCAATTATAGTTGGATGTAATATGAAATGGTATGCATGCCGTAAATTTTTGATGTAAAGAAAGTTTGTCTTTTAAAAACGAATGCAATGTTTGTAAAACGTATCATATAGAGGTCAAATACCTCGCGATGTAATCAACTATTGTGAATCGTTTATAATGTATATGAACGGGTCCTTTCACAAATCCCATTGACTCACCTAATAATAACGAAGAGTCGAATATATATTGGCAAGATTCACAAGTTCCCGAAGAACCGGAAGAAGAGGAAATGGAACCGGAAGAAGAGGAACCGGAAGAAGAGGAACCAGAAGAAGAGGAACCGGAAGAAGAAGAGGTTCCGGAGGGGGGAATAGTAGGAACCACAGAAAACCGGTCAATTAAAAGAAAATCCTCAACCAATGGACCAAAGTTAATAATGGTCAATGGTGTTTCCGCTAAGGAAGCAAAATATTGGGAAAATTACCAATTTTTCGATGAATCGGATCCTGGTGAGGATTCCGATGATGTTATAGAAATTACCCCGACCCAATTTAATGAGGCAAAAGAAAATAATAAGGGAAAAGGCATCAAAATAGAGAAATCTGATTCCGACCCCGATGAACTTTATATGTACCGTCAACACCCGTATTTTCAATATCGTGACAATAACCTGGGAACCTCTAAACCACCAGGTTTTTCTAAACTAATGCGGAAAATGATGACTCGTATTAGAGGAACATCATATATCCCTAGAAGATTAGGAAAAAGAACCAAGTCCGAAGAAGAAGAAACCAGTTATTCAGATTAGAGGGGTGTGAGCATGTTGTGTAATAAATGTATTGTAGTGTGCTTGTACTTTTATGTTCTATGTAAAAATTTCTTGTATTGTTGGTTATTACGAATCTAATCCTTGTCTATTTTACAGTATAAAAACAAAATGGACATTAAGGGAAGACAACCGAATATTTTAGAAGACCTACCAGAGGATATGATTGAGGAAATCTTGTCTAGAGTCGGTCAGAATTCATCAGCACATTTAGTTATGGCGAAATTAACTTGTCAAACATTTGAAAGACTTTCCAGAAATGCCTTAGTTTATAAAAGGCTTTCCTTTGATAGGTGGGGTATATCACATTGGGGAGACTTTAAGTTACGCCTTGTTTTCTTTAAAGCGTTAAATGCGGGGAACCCAAATGCAATTTTACGCTACGGGTTAAGAACCTATTTTGACTCAACATATCCCAACATAGGATTTCGTGAATTAGAAAGAGCTTCTAACATGCAACATAAAGAAGCATGTTATGCTTACGGGTTAGTGATGTTCGCTTCTTACCAAAGTGAGAAAAAGAACATCGGATTGCAGCTTTTAAATAAAACTTTCCCACAAGTGACGGATTCAGTAGTTGGGGTGAGAAACAAGGTTTTTAGATTATTAAGGGGCTGTTGGACATTACAAAACCCTCATCCTTTTGACGACATTACAACATGATGCCTAGCCAATGGTCATAACGGTTATTTTCCACAAGACCAAGGATGGGAAGTCATCTTAGTAAAACCAGAATGCATGACTTGTTTCTGGACTTATAAATTACGTGTCTTTATTTCCTTTGCTGAACAACTTGAGTATTAACTAGATTTATCTTCAAAACTGTCCTGTATCATAGTATACTATATTTCATGTTATATGTAATATAGCGAAGTTGTAAGTTTGAAGAATATTTGTATGTGATATATTATTATAATCAGTTTTTCATATGGAATTGTAGTAGTTGAATTGTATATTAGCTACTAAGTATGAACTTAATGGGTAGGTAGTACCCGAATTTAAACTTATAAAATGCTAATATGAAGAAAAAGCTTTTATAAATGAGTTCATATTATGCTACGAGATACTATTGACTACTCTTAATATTCTGTATGATTAACTTGTTTCATTTGACTATTTTGAAGGAAATGGCACCGACTACTCGACACACCTTGAATATGAGCGAAGAGGAATTTTGTGCCTTTCTTGCTTCAAACATAGCTGCAGTACAGGCCGCGCTACATACTAACAATAACTCTGAATCTAGCAATACAGCTAACGGCGCAAGAAATCGTGTAGGATGCTCCTACAAGGAATTCACTGCCTGCAAACCTTCAGAATTTGATGGGACCGAAGGACCAATCGGATTGAAACGGTGGACCGAGAAAGTTGAATCGGTGTTTGCCATAAGTAAGTGTGCTGAAGGAGACAAAGTGAAGTACGCTACGCATACCTTCACAGGTATTGTGTTAACATGGTGGAATACCTATCTAGAGCAAGTGGGACAAGATGCTTCTTACGCGCTACCGTGGTCAGCATTCAAGCACTTGATGAACGAGAAGTACCGTCCCAGAACCGAGGTCAATAAGCTCAAGTCAGAACTTAGAGGGCTACGAACACAGGGATTCTATATTACTTCATACGAAAGACGATTCACAGAATTGTGCCTATTGTGTCCGAGAGCGTTCGAAGATGAGGAAGAGAAGATCGACGTGTTTGTGAAAGGGTTATCGGAGAGAATACAAGAAGATATAAGTTCACACGAGCCTGCCTCCATATAAAAGGCATGTAGAATGGCTCACAAACTAGTAAACCAGATTGAGGGAAGAATTAAAGAACAGGCGGCTGAAGAGGCCAACGTGAAGCTAGTCAAAAGAAAGTGGGAGGAAAACGGGGATAAGAGTCACCAAAACAACAACAACTATCCCAACAATCGCAACATCAATCGCAACTACAACAAACGGCACAACAACAACAATAACAACAACAACAACAACTACAACAATCATCCCAACAACAATAATAACCGCAACAACAACAACAATCAGAAGCAGCTATGCCAAAGGTGTGAAAAGTATCACTCGGGGTTCTGCACCAAATTTTGCAACAAGTGTAAAAGAAATGGTCATAACGCGGCGAAGTGTGAGGTCTACGGACCAGGGGTTAACAGAACGAAAGGAACAAATGGTGTCGGAACGAGTAATGGCAGAGCAAGTAGTGTCGGAGCAAGTTATGCCAATGTAGTTTGTTATAAATGTGGAAAACCGGGCCACATTATTAGAAATTACCCGAACCAGGAGAACACGAATGGACAAGGCCGCGGAAGAATTTTCAATATTAATGCGGCAGAGGCACAGGAAGACCCGGAGCTTGTTACGGGTACGTTTCTTATTGACAATAAATCTTCTTACGTTTTATTTGATTAGGGTGCGGATAGAAGCTATATGAGTAGAGATTTTTGTGCTAAATTAAGTTGTCCATTAACGCCGTTGGATAGTAACTTTTTACTCGAATTAGCAAACGGTAAATTAATTTCAGCAGATTATATATGCCGGAATCGTGAAATTAAACTGGGTAGCGAAATATTTAAGATTGATTTGATACCAGTAGAGTTAGGGAGTTTTGATGTATTAGTTGGCATGTACTGGCTGAAGGAGATGAAAGCAGAGATCGTATGTTACAAAAATGCAATTCGCATTGTACGAGAAGAAGGAGAACCCTTAATGGTGCACGGAGAAAAGGGCAACACGAAGCTACATCTTATTAGTAATTTGAAGGCACAAAAACTAATAAGAAAAGGTTGCTATGCTATTCTAGCACACGTCGAGAAAGTACAAACTGAAGAAAAGAGCATCAATGATGTTCCCGTCGCAAAAGAATTTCCCGATGTATTTTCGAAAGAATTACCGAGATTACCTCCACATGGATCTGTTGAATTTCAAATAGATCTTTTACCAGGAGCTGCACCAATAGCTCGTGCTCCTTACAGACTCGCACCCAGCGAGATGAAAGAACTGCAAAGCCAACTGCAAGGACTATTAGAACGTGGTTTCATTCGACCAAGCACATCACCATGGGGAGCTCCTGTTTTGTTTGTCAAGAAGAAGGATGGTACATTTAGGTTGTGTATTGACTACAGAGAGTTGAATAAACTTACCATCAAAAACCGTTATCCACTGCCGAGAATTGACGACTTATTTGATCAACTACAAGGCTCATCGATTTATTCGAAAATCGATTTACGTTCTGGATATCATCAAATGCGAATAAAGGAGGATGATATTCCAAAAACTGCTTTTAGGACGCGTTATGGTCATTATGAGTTTATGGTTATGCCGTTTGGATTGACTAACGCACCAGCTATGTTCATGTACCTTATGAACCGAGTGTGTGGGCCATATCTTGACAAGTTTGTCATTGTTTTCATCGATGACATACTTATTTTCTCAAAGAATGATCAAGAGCACGAAGAACATTTGAGAAAAGTGCTAGAAGTATTGAGAAAAGAAAAACTGTACGCTAAGTTTTCAAAGTGTGCATTTTGGTTGGAAGAAGTTCAATTCCTTGGTCACATAGTGAACAAAGAAGGTATCTAGGTGGACCCGGCAAAGATCGAAACCGTTGAAAAGTGGGAAACCCCAAAAACTCCGAAGCATATACGTCAATTTTTAGGATTGGCTGGTTACTACAGAAGATTCATCCAAGATTTCTCCAAAATAGCAAAACCCTTGACTGCATTAATGCATAAAGGGAAGAAATTTGAATGGAAGGATGAACAAGAGAAGGCGTTTCAGTTATTGAAGAAAAAGCTAACTACGGCACCTATATTGTCATTGCCTGAAGGGAATGATGATTTTGTGATTTATTGTGACGCATGAAAGCAAGGTCTCAGTTGTGTATTAATGCAACGAACGAAGGTGATTGCTTATGCGTCTAGACAATTGAAGATTCACGAGCAAAATTATACAACTCACGATTTGGAATTGGGTGCTGTTGTTTTTGCATTAAAGACTTTGAGGCATTATTTATATGGAGTCAAAAGTATTATATATACCGACCACAAAAGTCTCCAACGTATATTTAATCAGAAGCAACTGAATATGAGACAACGCAGGTGGATTGAACTGTTGAATGATTATGATATTGAGATTCGATACCACCCGAGGAAGGCGAATGTGGCAGCCGACGCTTTGAGTAGAAAGGACAGAGAACCTATACGGGTAAAAGCTATGAATATAATTATTCGTACTAACCTTACTACTCAAATAAAGGAGGCGCAACAGGTGGTTGTAAAAGAAGGAAAGTTGAAGAATGAGATACCCAAAGGATCAGAGAAACATCTTAATATTCGGGAAGACGGAACCCGATATAGGGCTGATAGAATTTGGGTACCAAGGTTTGGAGATGTGAGAGAAATGGTACATAAAGAAGCACATAAAACCAGATATTCAATACATCTCGGAGCGGGGAAGATGTATAAAGATCTCAAGAAACAATTTTGGTGGCCGGGTATGAAAGCCGATATTGCTAAATATGTAGGAGAATGTTTGACGTGTTCTAAGGTCAAAGCTGAACATCAGAAACCATCAGGTCTACTACAACAACCTGAAATCCCGGAATGGAAATGGAAAAACATTACCATGGATTTCATTACTAAATTGCCAAGGACTGTAAGTGGTTATGATACTATTTGGGTAATAGTTGATCGTCTCACCAAGTCAGCACACTTCCTGCCAATAAGAGAAGATGACAAAATGGAGAAGTTGGCGCGATTGTATTTGAAGGAGGTTGTCTCCAGACATGGAATACCCGTCTCTATTATCTCTGATAGGGATGGTAGATTTGTTTCAAGGTTCTGGCAGACGTTGCAACAAGCATTGGGGAATCGTCTAGACATGAGTACTGCCTATCATCCACAAACTGATGGGCAGAGTGAAAGGAAGATACAAACGCTTGAAGACATGCTACGAGTATGTGTTATTGATTTCGGAAACAGTTGGGATCGACACCTACCGTTAGTAGAATTTTCCTACAATAACAGTTATCATTCTAGTATTGAGATGGCGCCATTTAAGGAACTTTATGGTAGAAAGTGCAGGTCTCCAATTTGTTGGAATGAAGTGGGGGATAGACAGATTACGGGACCGGAGATAATACAAGAAACTACCGAGAAAATCATCCAAATTCAACAACGATTGAAAACCGCCCAGAGTCGACAAAAGAGCTACGCGGACAGTAAAAGAAAAGATATAGAGTTTGAAATTGGAGAAATGGTCATGCTTAAGGTTTCACCTTGGAAAGGCATTGTTCGATTTGGTAAACGGGGGAAACTAAATCCAAGGTACATTGGACCATTCAAGATTATAGATCGTGTCGGACCAGTAGCTTACCAACTGGAGCTACCTCAACAACTCGCGGCTGTACATAACACTTTCCACGTCTCGAATTTGAAGAAATTTTTTTCTAAAGAAGATCTCACTATTCCGTTGGACGAAATCCAAATCAATGAAAAACTTCAATTCATTGAAGAACCCGTCGAAATAATGGATCGTGAGGTTAAGAGACTTAAGCAAAACAAGATACCGATTGTTTAGGTTCGATGGAATGCTCGTAGAGGACCCGAGTTCACCTGGGAGAGTGAAGATCAGATGAAGAAGAAATACCCGCATCTATTTCCAGAAGATTCGTCAACACCTTCAACAGCTTAAAATTTCGGGATGAAATTTATTTAACGGGTAGGTACTGTAGTGACCCGAACTTTTCCATGTTTATATATATTAATTGAGATTGATATTTACATGACTAAATATTTCCAACGTATTAAGCAATCAAACTTGTTAAGACTTGATTAAATGAAATAAGTTTCATATAGACAATAGATCACCCAAGTTGACCGGCGATTCACGAACGTTACAAAATTGTAAAAACTACATGTTGTGTTATATATAGACATATATATATAGTTGACATGAGATTATGATGAGTAAGTATCTCACTAAGTATATTAACAATGTGTGATATACATAATAAATGAGATTACTAAGTTAAGAAACTCGAAATGATATATATAACGATTATCGTTATGATAACGTCTACTAAATATATATGTATCATATTAAGATATTGATATACTATATTTAACATGATAAAATGATATTTAAATATATCATTAAGTGTGTTAACAATGAACTACATATGTAAAAACAAGACTACTAACTCAAGAATTACGAAACGAGACTTATATGTAACGATTATCGTTGTAACGATATTTTAATGTATATATCATATTAAAAGATATTCATACATCCTAATATCATGATAATATAATAATTTAACATCTCATTTGATATAATAAACATTGGGTTAACAACATTAATTGGGATCGTTAACTTAAAGGTTTCAAAACAACACTTACATGTAACGACTAACGAAGACTTAACGACTCCATTAGAATGTATATACATGTTTTGTTTTGATATGTATTCTTACACTTTTGAAAGACTTCAAGACACATATCAAAGTACTTCTACTTAACAAAAATGCTTACAATTACATCCTCGTTCAGTTTCATCAACAATTCTACTCGTATGCACCTGTATTCATACTCGTACAATACACAGCTTTTAGATGTATGTACTATTGGTATATACACTCCAATGATCAGCTCTTAGCAGCCCATGTGAATCACCTAACATATGTGGGAACCATCATTTGGAAACTAGCATGAAATATCTCATAAAATTACAAAAATATTAGTAATCATTCATGACTTATTTACATGAAAACAAAATTACATATCCTTTATATCTAATCAATATACCAACGACCAAAAACACCTACAAATACTTTCATTCTTCAATTTTATTCATCTAATTGATCTCTCTCAAGTTCCATCTTCAAGTTCTAAGTGTTCTTCATAAATTCCATAAGTATAGTTTCATAAAAATCAAGAATACTTCCAAGTTTGCAAGTCTACTTCCAAGCTTTCTAATCCATTCCAAGTAATCATCTAAGATCAAGGAACCTTTGTTATTTACATTAGGTTATCTTTCTAATTCAAGGTAATAATCATATTCAAACTTTGATTCAATTTCTACAACTATAACAATCTTATTTCGAGTGAAAATCTTACTTGAACTGTTTTCTTGTCATGATTCTGCTCCAAGAACTTTCAAGCCATCCAAGGATCCTTTAAAGCTAGATCCATTTTTCTCATTTACAGTAGTTTTATCCAGAAAAATTGAGGTAGTAATGATGTTCATAACATCATTTGATTCATACATATAAAGCTATCTTATTCGAAGGTTTAAACTTGTAATCACTAGAACATAGTTTAGTTAATTCTAAACTTGTTCGCAAACAAAAGTTAATCCTTCTAACTTGACTTTTAAAATCAACTAAACACATGTTCTATATCTATATTATATGCTAACTTAATGATTTAAAACCTGGAAACACGATGAACACCATAAAATCGGATATACGCCGTCGTAGTGAAACCGGGGGGCTGTTTTGGTTTGGATAATTAAAAACTATGATAAACTTTGATTTAAAAGTTGTTCTTTTGGGAAAATTATTTTTCATATGAACATGAAAATATATCCAAAAATCTTGGTTAAACTCAAAGTGAAAGTATGTTTTTCAAAATGGTCATCAAGATGTCGTTCTTTCGACGGAAATGACTACCTCTTTAGTAATTGACATGTAACTTAAATTTTCGACTATAAACCTCTACTTTTTCTGTTTGGATTCTTAAATTAGAGTTCAATATGAAACCATAGCAATTTGATTCACTCAAAACGGATTTAAAATGAAGAATTTATGGGTAAAACAAGATTGGATATTTTTGATCTTTTTAGCTACGGGAAATGTTTAACAAATGTATACAAATCATATCCTAGCTAACTTATATTGTATTATACATGTATTCTAATATATTATGTAATCTTGGGATACCATAGACACGTATGCAAATGTTTTGACATATCATATCGACCCATGTATATATATTATTTGGAACAACCATAGACATTCTATATGCAGTAATGTTGGAGTTAGCTATACAGGGTTGAGGTTGATTCCAAAAATATATATACTTTGAGTTGTGATTTAGCCTGAGACATGTATACACTGGGTCATGGATTGATTCAAGATAATATATATCGATTTATTTCTGTACATCTAACTGTGGACAACTAGTTGTAGGTTACTAACGAGGACAGCTGACTTAATACACTCAAATCTTTAAAACATAATAAAAATGGTTGTAATTACATTTTGATCATACTTTGATATATATGTACATATTTGTATAGGTTCGTGAATCGATCCGTGGCCAAGTCTTATTTCCGAGGAAGGAAATATCTGTGAAAGTGAGTTATAGTCCCACTTTTAAAATCTAATATTTTTAGGATGAGAATACATGCAGGTTTTATAACTGATTTACAAAATAGACACAAGTACGTGAAACTACATTCTATGGTTGAATTATCGAAATCGAATATGCCCCTTTTTATTAAGTCTGGTAATCTAAGAATTAGGGAACAGACAACCTAATTGACGCTAATCCTAAAGATAGATCTATTGGGCTTAACAAACCCCATCCAAAGTACTGGATACTTTAGTACTTCGAAATTTATATCATATCCGAAGGGTATCCCGGAATGATGGGGATATTCTTATATATGCATCTTGTTAATGTCGGTTACCAGGTGTTCACCATATGAATGATTTTTATCTCTATGTATGGGATGTGTATTGAAATATGAAATCTTGTGGTCTATTGTTACGATTTGATATATATAGGTTAAACCTATAACTCACCAACATTTTTGTTGACGTTTAAAGCATGTTTATTCTCAGGTGAATACTAAGAGCTTCCGCTGTTGCATACTAAAATAAGGACAAGATTTGGAGTCCATGTTTGTATGATATTGTGTAAAAACTGCATTCAAGAAACATATGTCGATGTAATATATTTCTATTGTAAACCATTATGTAATGGTCGTGTGTAAACAGTATATTTTAGATTATCATTATTTGATAATCTACGTAATGTTTTTAAAACCTTTATTGATAAAATAAAGGTTATGGTTGTTTTAAAAATGAATGCAGTCTTTGAAAAACGTCTCATATAGAGGTCAAAACCTCGCAACGAAATCAATTAATATGGAACGTTTATAATCAATATGAATGGGATATTTCACATATATATTTTCTTCAGATGCAATCATGGATTTAATGAGTTAATATGATATTAAACTCATTTGCTTTTCGGTTTGAGATAGAATAAATAATCTCTAAAACTTTTAGAAATAACATATTCTTCGCAGAATATTTCTTCAATGAAGTTATGGATCAATACTTCATCGTTCATTGTTGTTGGTACTCCTTGGTATCTATGGTGCGCATGATGTTGATGCTCGAGATACAGATTGTGATGTTGAGGTGTGGGATGCGGATATTACTGTTGGTGGTGATGATGGTACTATTGGTGTTGCTGATGGTGGTACTGTTGTTGTCGGTGTTGCGACTGGTTCTTGTAATCTTTGCACCATACCTTCTAAAGCTACTACTCGAGTGCGAAGCTCGTTAACTTCTTCTACTATACCGGGATGATTATCGGTTCGGACGAGTGGATGAATAAGATCTAGAATTCCAGATAGCATATAATCATGACAAGATACTCTGGAAATGAGAGAGAAAATGGTATTACGAACATGTTCGCCAGTAAGTGCTTCAGGTTCTTCACCAAGAGGGGAATGTGCAGGATGGAAGGGATCACCTTCTTCTTGTATCCAATGATTAAGTAGATTATGAACCTATCCCCATTTCATCCAAAATAGATTATGGCTAAGTGGTTGATCCATTCTGGTTACACTGCTTTCGGAGCTCGAGTGGAAATCCATAACGGAATAGCTGTCGGAATCTAAGGAATTTGAACTACTTGCGAGTTCCGTCTTGTACGGTTAGATAAAGGGTTTTCGATATGAAATGATTTTTGGATATCGGATGATATAGAATACCTGTATAGTACAGAAAATCCCGTAGATTACGGAGGGAATTAAGAAAACGTGTCAGACAAAGTTTAATGTGATGGGATATGAATTTGTCTGTACATCATCTATGCAATAATTGCAATAGAATGTGTCGAGACTGAAAATGATAGGTAGATATTTTTCGACAAAGAACGGTAAGTAAAACTTTTGACATGCAGACCAGGTTCAAGTCTAGACTCATTAATATAACCTAACAACTACTAGGTCGAAGTCCAGACTTACTAATGCATCCTAACAACTACTTGTTAGACACACTAATGCAAGACCTGGTTCGCTACGACCACCGCTCTGATACCACCTATAACGACCCGTCCTAATCCATCTGGATGAATACATTACATTTGGTTACATCGCGAGGTACTTGACCTCTAAATGATACATTTTACAAACATTGCATTCGTTTTTAAAAGACAAACTTCCATCACATCGAAAGTTGACGGCATGCATACCATTTCATAATATATCCAACTATAATTGACTTAATAATAATCTTGATGAACTCAACGACTCGAATGCAACGTCTTTTGAAATATGCCATGAATGACTCCAAGTAATATCTCTAAAATGAGCAAATGCACAGCGGAAGATTTCTTTCATACCTGAGAATAAACATACTTTCAAGTGTCAACCAAAAGGTTGGTGAGTTCATAGGTTTATCGTAAACAATAAAATTCTTCATTTTGATAGACCACAAGATTTCAAATACAGTACACCTATATCGTGTACGAAACCATTTTTCATAATGCTTAGCAGAGTAGGTTCGTATCCTTTTCTCCCCCGTAGGTTGCCTCACAATTTTTAATAATCGTCCACATATCTCGTGCACAAAATTAATACACATAACCTGTGTATAAAAATCATTCTCTCGATACATAACATTCACTTTGCTTTCATAGCTTGGCTTGGTAACCGACCTTAACATATAATGCGCATCAAAAATATCCCTAAAACAGAACATCTCGTCTGTATAATATATAAACTTCGAAGTACTAAACACCACGCCCACTAGCTCTTCCGTCTAGTGAACATTCTGGGTGGGGGTGTTAAACCCGGTAGCTACCTTTAGGATTCGCGTGAATTAGGGCCATACCCGTTTTCTAATTCTTAGGCTACCGATCAATAATAATCAAGGGGAAATATTCACAACAATTAGTGGCAATTATCACGTCCAACTAATTCAATCATAATCAACAGAACTTCTGTCTGCATAATAATTCATTCGAGGAATGTTTTGCTTGTGTTATATCGCGTCAAACATTTATAAAAGCATTTCATGTATTCTCAGTTTAAAATATATTTCAAAAGCATTTAATAAAGCAGTTATAAAATCAGCGCATGTATTCTCAGTCCCAAAAATGTAAAGAGTAAAAGGGAATCAAATGAACTCACAATACTGTATTTTGTAGTAAAAATACATATGACGACATTGAACAACTGAACAATCCAAGGTTGGCCTCGGATTCACGAACCTATATCATTTGTATATTCATTAATATATATACTTGTAATCGAATTTATATATCTTTAGTTTTGTTTTAAGATTAATATATATATATATATATATATATATATATATATATATATATATATATATATATATATATATATATATATATATATATATATATATATATATACAATTTTATTAATACTTATCATATATTATAATGTTCATTTGATATATAATTTAATTAACGTTATATCAATATAGATGACATTATATTAGTTAAAACGTAATATTATGTAATATTAGTATACTTAGGTAATAAATATATTCTTATAAAATTTTCTTTTGTTTAAAAAATATTTATGATAATAGTACTAGAATAAGGATATTAATAGTCATACTAATAATAATAATAATGATAATAATAATAATAACTTTAATAAAGATGGAAATTTTGATAATAATGATAGGATAAAATGATAGTTTTCATAAAGATGATATTTTTAACAATAATGGTACTTTTAATAAACATGATGCTTTTTAATATAAATTTTACTAATCATATTACTAATATTAATGTTAAATGATAATTCTAATACTAACTATTAATAATAATGGTACTTAGTACTAAGATTAATTTTAATGATAACCAGTGGATAATTTTTAGTAAAAATGACAATAGTAGTAATAATTTTCAATAATAACAATACTAATAACGATAATAATCCTATCAATGATAATATTAATAGTAATACTTATGTTACTACTAATAATTATAGAAATGGTACTAATATTAATATAAATAAAAATAATAATAATTTGTATCATTTTTCATAATAATATTTATATCCAAGATTTCTATATTTATTATCTTATCAATATTATTAAAACCTGAATATTCATAGTTATAATAATCATAACCTCCGCGTTTAATTTATAGACTAATGACGATAATTTCTTTTAAAAACTTATTTGTAATCATGATAATATTACTAGAAATAATACAATAATAATAATATTAATAATAATAATAATATTAGAAATGATAATACTACTAGTGTTTCTAAATGATAATACTAATAATAATAATGATAATATCATAATTTACATTAATGAAGTTAATGATACCAATCATAATAATAACTAACAAAATGACCATAATTAATAATATAACAATAATAATAACAATTAATAATAATAATAATAATAATAATAATAATAATAATAATAATAATAATAATAATAATAATAATAATAATAATAATAATAATAATAATATTAATAATAATAATAATAATAATAATAATAATAATAATAATAATAATAATAATAATAATAATAATAATAATAATAGAAATTAAATAAAAGAGTATACCCATATAAAAGCTTCTCTTAAAAAGAAATGCTCCAGACTAGAATCGAACTCGAGACCTCTCGCTACTCGCAACATCACTTAACCATTGAACCATTTCCATTTTTCCTGGAATTCTATCCCTAAAAAATATTGTAACCCGACTGCTTAAAATATTCATCTTCTTCCTAATATTTAGTCAACCAGAAGTGACCACGTCCAGAAATCAAATCTATCAATTGACTTTTTTGTTTATTAATTCTAAGATTTATCACTAATACATGAACGTTCATATGTGTTGAATTTATTTAAAACAGAAAGGAATAAAAATTTGAGATTAAAACTGATAAGAACAACACGTTTTGAACTCAAAATCAAATTTAACATTAAAGACTGTTTTAGGCAACAATTATAAACATGAAAAAGATTCAAAATCTTCCTTATTTACTTTCTGTACCTTCAATTTAACTTAAAACATCCAAACGAATTCGAATTTAACGATGAACAAATCCTTTGACTTTTTTTTAAAATAAACTTTGACTTCGAATTTAGAATTCGTTAATTGGAATTTAAATCTGTAATTTTGAAGTTAGTTTGAGTAGAAGATTCCTAATCAAACTACATTAACAGATTTTGAAAAACGACTCGAGATTGAGCTAATGCTAAAAAGTTATGTGTACATGGGAGCTATCTGGGTTTCGTTTAGTTTTTCTAATTAAATTTAGAATTCGAAGTGAAATTTGAGTTTTTCTAAGTAGCTACACGAAATGTAATACTTGTAATCCATTAAAATTGTTGTGTAGTGATTATTTGATGTCGACGTATTACAGCTTATAGACAGGAATCAGACAGGGAAATAAAATGAAGAAGAAAAGAAAAAAAAACTGTTTGATCTTTATGTTAATAGCAGATATGAATCGAATTCATTTGGAATAATTGCAGATAGAAACAAGAATTTACAGGGTCGATGAGGATGTGTAACTGAATCGTACTTCCCTTTTTTATATGAATTATAGAATTAATATTAATAAATATCCTAATAATACTAATACTAATAATAATAATAATAATTATATAAATAATAATAATAATAACTCTAATAATAATAATAAATAACAATAATACTGATAATAATAATTATTAATAATAATATTTATAATTATATGAATAATAATAATTTTGATAAAGATAATAATAATAATAATAATAATATGGTAATATTAATAATAATAATAATGATCTCTTTAATAATAATTATAGGTTTAATAATTATTAGTACTAGTAATAACTTTAATAATAATAATGATTTTTAAATGATAATAGTAATAATAATTATAAAAGTATTAATAGCAATAATGTAACAACTTACTCGTATCAGATTTTATATCTATATATTATATTGAAACTAATAATATAACTAATACTAATTTTAATATTCATATTAATATTATTAATAGTAATAATAATGGAAGTAATAATAATATTAGTATAACAATCATATGTTTAACTTATAATTGCCGTTAATATATTACATTTTATTAATTATGTAATATTACCATATCCTATATTATATGATAACATTTATTGAATATTTGATATTTATATATTACAATTTAATAATAATTATGAATAGAACTCATGTATAGATTTATATATATACTACTATATATACAATTATGTTTTAAATATTAAATAGATAACTACTTATATATATTAAACAATTAAACTCAAAGTATAACGTTATACCTTTAATACTTTAATAACGTTGACAAGTTATGTTTGAAACCATTTATATCTAATATACTCTATATATTTAAAATAACAAATTTTTAGTTATTTAAAGTTATCTTTCATAATAACTAAATTACATAATAGTTCATTGATATATTTAATATAATTATTTACATAAGTAATTATTTATATTTACATTTCTGTTTACAATTAAAGGTTCGTGAATCATCGAGAATAGTCAAAGGTTAAATGAATCCATGAAAATAGTTCACAAGTTTTGAGACTCAACATTACAGACTTTGCTTATCGTATCGAATTCATATTAAGATTAAGTTTAAATTTGGTCGGAAATTTTCTTGTCGTCACAACTTTTAAATTATACGGTATAAGAATAATAAACTAAAATTCTTTAATGTGGTTAACTTAGACCATATTTAATGGTTCTACATGCTTGCTTAAACCTACTTGCTTCTATACATGCCTGAAATTGGTAGAATTAGTGGAGTAATGTTGGTACTTAATGATAATGTTGCATGATATACTAAGGCTTCTGCTCACTACATGTTATATCACACATTCATGCTATACTATTCATTAACTCTGATATATAGTGGTTCATACGTACTTTTGATCTTACATGCTCTCTAACGATCACATATATTCGTCAAAGTGCTCACTCCACTATCTTTGTTATCTATGACACACAATAATTCTTATGATTGTTATATATTATTATGTGTGTGTACTAACCCTTGATTGAAGGTTTATCCAGCTCGTTGAGTTCATATCACTTCTTACTTGATATTATGACTTATGTGTGGACTAATCCTCTTTTCTATGAGTCTTATACTGCACATTTTAAGGGGGAGCTATATCATCTACCGCTATGTAAGATTCAAGGGGGAGCATTACTCTAGGGCGCGCTTAGTTCCAAGGGGAGCTAACCTTTTTGCTTCGACAAAAGGGGGAGAAAGTGTATCGTAAGTGATGTTAACACATGTGTTGTATTATACGCTTAAGCGCACTTACATAGGTTTGTCATCATCAAAAAGGGGGAGAATGTTGGTTAGTGATCCAATATTAATATTCAAATGTTAACCACTTTGTTTTGATGATGACACCAAGTCTTGTATGCTTAAACAATATATACAACAACACAAGTTCACAAGCCTACACCATCTCTAGCAAAAGACCAATTCACAATAATAAATTTGGCAAAAATAAAACACGGCTGATCCACGGTCGACCGTAGGCCTGATCGTGGATGCCCAATACAAACATTTTCAAATGATTTTTTGAAAATATGATCCACGATCGATCTCACGGCTGACCGTGGATCGACCGCAGTTCTTCCTGTTACCAAATCCATTCACTTTGAGTTAGGCCACTTTGAGGCATCTATAATTTACAAAACCTTTTTAAATATACTTAGAATAGTTGCCTTCCTTGTTTTCAAAAGAGTTTTGAAACAAAAGATGTTAATCATGATTAATCACACCTAATGACACCTTAATGATTATTTAACTTGAAATAAGATTAAACACACAAGTGTTATATCCTTTTATATTATTACATAATGTCATTTAAACATACTTGTGACGCCCCGTACAAAATTAACGTGTACGGATCATCAACAACAGGATCATTACAAGGTCAAACACTATATGCTGTTTTAAAATAAGTTTGCATTCATAAGAAAAGGTGACGTCATAACCAACGTCAAATGTTTAACATACGATAGTGTGCTTCTACGAACAGAATGCGATAATAATAGTACGTGACCCAACGGTCATTACAAATTCATTGTTTCAAAAGTAACATAGTTTGAATGTAAAATAAATGTTTCATACGAAGACATCTCTAATAAACGCAGCGGGAGTCTACACAGCAATACTACAACAGCGGAAGCAACCAAACCTCTAAGTACCTGAGAAAACATGCTTAAAAACGTCAACATGAATGTTGGTGAGCTATAGTTTAAGTATAACAGTAATGTAAGGTAGGCCATGAGATTCAGTATTTCAAAACAGTATGAAAAGTATATGTTCAACCGTGGGCACTTGGTAACTAACTTAACGTAATATCACCCCCTATAAGTACACTTGGCGAGTGCGTATATTTACGAAGTATTAAACACCCGTTAAATGCTAGTGCTACTAGCCCGAGTGGGGATGTCAAACCCTATGGATCCATATCTAAGATTCGCATTCACCGGTTCAAAGACCAATGACTAAACGTTACCGAGCTAAGGGGAAAGTTTATGCCGTTGTATAACCCACACATATATAAAGTTTAAGTACTCATGCCTAGTATGTAAAATGTAAAATGCGCATGTATTCTCAGTTCCCAAAATAGTTAAAGTAAAAAGGGATGCTATAACTCACAGTGGAAAGTAGTAAAGTCGATACGGAAGAAGTAAGCAAGTAGTTGGTCCGAAAGGTCCTCAACCTAAGTCAAAAGTTACTAAGTCAGTAAATCGTTCCCAAAGGTTTAAAAGTATGTAAATTAGGTCTTAATTATCATCATCATTCATCATTAATCAAAAAGGGTAAAGTAAGTTTCAATCAAGAATAGAGTTTGAAATAAAGGCTGAATTCGTTCAGTCGCCACGATATCTATACAAACTGAAATGAGGTGATACCAGTGGTCATGGCTCCGTATATGAGTCCCCTAGTTGCTGACCAATTTCCAGAACCAAACTCGTCTTCGTTTGACCGTGGCGACGGTTTAAGTGAGAGTAGGTCAGAAATTTCAGCACAACGTTAAAAGGGCGTAGTGATTTTCGAAAGGCTATAAATCCTAAACCGTAACTCGGATTAAGACGAGGCCTAAATAGAAAATCATCTACTAGAACCGAACTAACTGGAAATCAACTTTACAGTAGCCCAGGTGACCTGATAAGACCCAGAAAATAGTAGGCAAAGTGTTCCCGTGGGTTCTTGGTGCTTGATGCTCATCACGGTTCTCATCCTTGATGCTTATAGCTTCAAGTGTACAACTCGTTGATGTGTTTGCATCATATTTACCAATTTTGACCATCATAACACTAGTGTATGTCTAAGATATGTAGCACAACTCATTTAAGGGTTGCAAGTAGGTTGATGAACCAAAGTTACATCAAGATCTCAGATCCGACACATACATGAGTTCTAGTAGTAATATTAAGTTATAAACTTGAAAGTAAACTAAATAAACAAGATCTTAAGTTATAGAACTTAGATCTTAGTTAGATCTTAAAGATCCTAGACTAAAAAGTCTAGATCTAGTGTTCTTTCAGTTAAACCCTAAGTTATAGAACTTGGATCTTTACTTTAGTGAAACCATAAGTCATGAAACTTAGATTTTCATCTTGAAAATGTATGTAAGCTTATAAGCTTTTGTTTACAACAAAATTGGAAGACCATAAGCTATAGAAACATTGATCCAATATAAATGTATGAAGTTATAACTAGAAAGTTAAACTTTCATGTTCTTGAACTTACAAAGTTTAACTTTAGTATCAAGAAAAATGAGATCAAGTTTAACTAGTAATACTTGACCAAATGAACAACATCACAACTTTAAATAAATAAAATGAAGAAATAAACTAAAGTTACAAGAAATATGTTCATGTTTGTTTCATACTTAAGAAGATTCAAGTCAAAGCTTGGATCCTAAGAAAATAAACTTCAAGTCTACAAAACATGAACACAAGTAAGATCTTGAAGCTTATGAGCTTTAGATCTTTAGAACATTTTAAGTGTAGAACCATAAGTTATGGAACTTAGATCCTTGTTCTTGACTTCTCATCAAACAAAGGATGGAAGAAACAAGATTACATGAAGATACAAGCTAGATAACTTGATCTTTAACAACAACAAACAACAAGTAATAAAACAAGTTAGAATGATGATGCTAGTGGCGGTTTTCAAAGGAAAGAAAAGAAGAAAGAAAAGATATCATACTTACAAATTAGAGAGAAAGTTGAGAGAAAATAATGTGGTGTAAGTATGTGTGTGTAAAAATGAAGTGAAGACAAGTAAATAAGTAACAAAAAAAAAATGTTTGAACCTCCCTCCCCATCCCCTAGGCTGACGGTTTTGAAGCCAAAAGGGGAAGTCAATGTAGTGCTTTCATGTGTTGGGAGGTGTTGTTTGCTAGGAAAGTGTATAAGTTAATATGCATGGGAAAGAGGTGTAAGCATGCTTGAACATTTGTCTCCTCATTAACTTAATTAATCTAGTTTATCCTTAAAGAGTCATTAGCATAATCATGGGCTTACTAGTAGTCCATTAAATGGTGTAGGGTGGGCTTCCAAGTCCAATATTAAAAGCCCAAGTCCAAGTATGTAAGTATGCAACAATTAAATAAATAAAGCCCAAGTAATTAACTACTAACATTAGTTAATTAAAAATGATTAATAATAATTAATCATGAACGTAAATAATATTCGAAATATTATTCGTGAAAAGTACGTGTGTCACAAAGACAAGTCGGGACATGAAAAGTCAAATACGGTAACAAGTAAAATGTATAAAAATACATTTATTAAAGCGCATGTATTAATAAAAAATATTAATAATATAAGTTGGAAAATCCAGGGTCATTACATTACCCACCTGTTAAAGAAAATTTCGTCCCGAAATTTTAAGCTGAGGTAGATAGAGGAGTTGGGAAAAGGTGAGGATACTTCTGCATCATTTGATCCTCTCGTTCCCAGGTGAACTCAGGTCCTCGTTTGGCATTCCATCAGACTCGGACGATCGAGATCTTGTTGCATTTCAAAGTTTTGACCTCACGGTCCATAATCTCGACAGGTTCTTCCACGAAGTGGAGTTTGTCATCAATCGTAAGTTCCTCTAGTGGTATGACAAGTTCCGGTTCAGCAAGACACTTCTTCAAATTTGATACGTGAAAGGTAGGATGAACTGAGCTCAATTGATTCGGAAGATCCAAACGGTAAGCAACGGGTCCAACACGCTCCAAGATTTCAAAATGACCAATGTATCGCGGGTTAAGCTTCCCACGTTTTCCAAAACGGATTACACCTTTCCAAGGTGCGACCTTCAACATTACACGGTCACCCACGTTGAATTCGAAGTCTTTACGTTTAAGGTCGGCATAACTCTTTTGGCGATCACGGGCCGTCTTGAGTCTCGCTTGAATTTGGACAATCTTCTCAGTTGTTTCATGGACTAACTCGGGTCCGGTGATTTGTTTTTCGCCTACTTCAGCCCAACAAATAGGAGAACGGCATTTGCGGCCATACAACGCTTTGAAAGGTGCGACATTAATACTCGAATGGTAACTGTTGTTGTAAGAGAATTCGGCTAGCGGCAAATGCCTTTCCCAAGCCTTTCCGAAATCAATAACACAAGCACGCAACATGTCCTCTAAAGTCTGAATCGTGCGTTCACTTTGTTCGTCGGTCTGTAGATGATACGCAGTGCTCATCTCGAGACGTGTCCCCAAGGCTTCTTGCAAAGAACACCAAAATCTGGAAGCAAAATGGGCATCTCGGTCTGAAATAATTGATAAGGGCACCCCATGACGAGATACAATTTCCTTTATGTATAGTTGAGCGAGTCTCTCCATCGTATCTGTTTCCTTCATGGCTAAGAAGTGTGCAGATTTGGTAAGACGGTCAACGATAACTCAAATGGTATCGTATCCGCCCACCGTCTTTGGTAGTTTTGTAATGAAGTCCATCGTTATCCTTTCCCACTTCCATTGCGGGATTTCTGGTTGCTGAAGTAACCCAGATGGCCTTTGATGTTCGGCCTTAACCTTCGATCAAGTCAAACACTTCCCAACATAAGTTGCAACATCTTTATTAAGATTAGGCCACCAATACTGTTCCCTGAGATCGTGGTACATTTTACCGGCTCCGGGATGAATCGAATATCTTAACTTGTGGACTTCGTCTAGAATGAGGCTTCGCAAATCCCCATAACTAGGCACCCAAATTCTTCTGGCGAAGTATCGGAGTCCAGTCTCCTTAACCTCGAATCGAGAGACGAGAATTTTCAAGTGTTCATTAGATATATTCTCCTCTTTGAGAGCCTTATCTTGGGCTACTCGGATCTGGCTATTGAGATTCGAATGAATGGTGATGTTCAGGGCGCAGACACGAAGAGGTTCCATCCTCTCCTTTCGGCTCAAAGCGTCGGCTACAACATTGGCCTTGCCAGGATGATAACGAAGTTCACAATCATAGTCGTTCAGCGTCTCGATCCATCATCGATGTCTCATGTTTAGTTGTTTCTGATCGAATATGTGTTGGAGGCTTTTGTGGTCGGTGAAGATAGTACTTTTAGTTCCATAAAGATAGTGTCTCCACAATTTGAGCGCAAAGACAACGGCTCCAAGTTCAAGATCGTGAGTAGTGTAGTTTCGCTCGTGAATCTTTAGTTGACGAGAAGCATAAGCAATAACCTTCGTCCTTTGCATCAATACTCAACCAAAACCATTTTTCGAGGCATCAGAATACACAATGAAGTCGTCACTGCCTTCTGGAAGTGATAAGATAGGCGCGGTGGTCAACTTCTGCTTTAAGGTTTGAAATGCTGATTCTTGTTCGGTTTCCCAAACGAACTTCTTCTCTTTGTGAGTCAGCGCGGTCAAAGGACGCGCAATCAGAGAGAAACCTTCAATAAATATTCGGTAGTAACCGGCGAGACCTAAAAATTGGCGGATATGATTCGGAGTAGTGGGAATTTCCCACTTGCTGATAGCTTCGATTTTTGTGGGATCAACTTTGATACCTTGATTGCTCACAATATGACCCAGGAATTGGACTTCCTTCAACTAAAACTCACACTTGGAGAATTTGGCATAAAGTTGCTCTTGTCTCAAGAGTTCCAACACTAGTCGAAGATGTTGCTCATGTGCTTCTTCGCTTTGGAGTAGATGAGGATATCATCTATGAAGACGATAACAAACTTATCCAGGTATGGCTTGCATACACGATTCATGAGATCCATAAACATGGCAGGTGCGTTGGTTAAACCGAATGGCATCATGTAGCGACCCCGACAAATCGTCAAGTGACGGCGTCGGCTACGTGGGTCCCATTACCTGATTATAAGTCTTTAAGATAACGTTTGACCAAAATATGTCGCCTTCATTTCAAAATAAAGATTGTTTCAAAGTTTACAAGAATTGTTCAACCAAAAGTTAAGTTACAACGTTACAAGTACGATTGAAATCTAGGCGACACGGTTTAAAGTAAAGTCAAAAGACGCTCCATGAAAAGCATGTATACTCGACATCCAAAGCAAGTATCAAATAATGAGCGGAAGCATGTATCACATATCGTGCAAGACCTGAGAAAAACATAGAAATCTGTCAACGAAAAACGTTGGTGAAATCATAGGTTTAGTAAGTAAATTGTATTGAACCACAAGGTTCTTTAAGAATTGCTCAACCAGAATCATTCACATTCCAAAATAGTATTTGTATCACGAGCACCCAATTATCAAGGCTTAACCGAATCTTCCCTCTGAATTTTGAATTTAGTGTTAGAACTTACACTATACATTGTTGAAATTATATTTCATTCACTAACGGTAGCGAACCGTCTGAATGAGGGTTTGTTAAACCCGTATGGCCACACAACATAATTACACGCTTACACTTACACCCTGCAAGTGGAACTAATGATAATTGGATTGAGGACTTTTGTTCAAACTCGTATGCATCTTTGTATTCGTATTTGTTCACAATGTAAAAGCATGAAAAGTAAATAAGTATGAAATGTATGTGTTTCTCAGCCCACGATGTAACGAATAAAAGTGATTGAAAAAGTGGGACTATGATCTCACCTTTGATTGCACGAGTATAAATGTACTTCACAAAGTAAACGTGTGCATGAATGTTGCTTAGCCTTGACCTAAACAAATAAGTTGTATCAATTAACCGGTTACGACACAAGGTCGGGTGAAATGTGTTCAATTAGTCCTATGGCTCAATACGACTTGAATAGTATAGCATGTGAATCATGTTGTCAAGTTTCATGCAAGAATCACGTACAAAAGCATGTTAGAACGATTGTATAAAAGTTTGGTTAAGTTTGACTAAAAGTCAAACTTGGTCAAAGTCAACAAAAAGTCAACACGTTCGGGTCGGGTCCCGGACTATTTTTCTATGCTAAATATTCATATACAAGTATATTAAAACAAGTTTCATGTGAATCGGAGGTCGATAGCTAGTCAAACATTTCGCGTGAAATGCGCCAAACAAAGCAGAATCTGGCCAGGCCAATCCGCGCGCCGCGCGGGGATGGGGCGCGCCGCGCCACCATCTGGGCAGAGATTTCTGGTCAGTTTTTCAAAGTATGCACGAACCAAACATCAAACATTCACCATTTATGATCCGCAAACAACCAAAACATGTATCTTATATCCTCGGAAAGGTATTTTGACGAGCAATACAACTAACCACATATCATCAAACAAAAACATCATTTACAATAGCCGAAATCTCATCAAGTGATCAATAAAAGTCCATTTTCAAAGTTTCAAGTTCGTAAAACGTATTTTATGATTCGGGAATCCAATTTACACATACGATATGCCGTTTCGAAGGTAATTAAGCATACATTGCATCTAAACACTTACTAACAACATTAACAAGTATTCAACGCATCAAAAGTTTGTTTCAAAGTCTATCAAACCCTAGTCAAACATCACAAAATCCTTAATCGGGTTTTTGAAGTTTTCTTAATCAACCTACACATCAAATTGAAGCTAATGATGCTAGTAACACATTTAATACATGAACTTTAACAATTAAACAACATTTACTCATCCAAAATCAAAGATTAAGCACACCCATTTCAAAGTTCATACTAGTTACTCCCAATCAACAAATCGAGCAAACAAAACATATATTAATGCTAGACACGAGCCATAGACACTAACTAACACAATTTCAAGTCAAAAACACGAATTTATAGAAGTCTAGAGTTTTTAGAAAGTTACCCAAACTCGATGAAATTGGTACCAAAATGTAGAGGATGAAGAGAGGATCACGAAAATGTAATTTGTTTTGAAGTTTGCTTCCAATCCCGAATTTAGATGATGATTTTATGAAGTTGGGGTTTGTGTGTGTGTTCTTGCTAGAGAGAAAGAGAGAGAGAGGGAGATGGTTGAATGGTGGTGATTGGGGTGGACTAGTTGACCTAGTCAACTAGTTTGCCCCGTGTCAATTTTAGTCCCTCGAGTTTAGAAGCGGGTGCGGGATTTAACCGATCGAATATTTTTAAAACGCAAGTTAACGAGAGATGTTATAATTAAATAACGAGAATATTATGAACGTTCGTCAACGGAGTCGACGAATTTAAATACGAAAGATATTATTTAAAAAAAAAAGACGGTGTTAAAATAAATTTAACGGAAAAACGCGGGATGTTACATTATCCACAACTCAAAAGAAATTTCGTCCCGAAATTTAGTTGGAAGTAGTAGTCGATATCTCTTACTCGAGACTTTACGTTGTTCATAATATGAATAAGTGTAGGTACGTCCTTGAGTGTTCTCATGAATTTGGATAGTCAGGGTTTTACGTTGTATTAAGGTTTGGTTTTACGATCCATGATTTCAACCAGTTTTCCCATGAAGAGGAGTTTGTCATCAATAGTTGGTGCATCTAAAAGGATTGCACATTCCTGTTCCGCATGACACGTTTCTAAGTTTGTTACACGAAATGTAGGATAAACGGAAACTTAATTGAGTCGGAAGTTCTAAACGGTAGGGAGCGGTTCCAATACGCCCCAAGGTTTCAAAAGGGTTAACATGTCGCGGGTTTAACTTTCCCTGATTCCCGAAACGGATTACACCCTGCCAAGGTGCGGGTTCTCAATATTACGCAGTTACACACTGGGATTTGTGAGGTTCTCCTCTAAGTTTGGTATAACTCTTCTGGCGACAATGGGTTGTCTCGAGCCCTTCTCGGACTTGAACGATCTCAATTGTTGTTTCTTGATGGAGTTCAGATTTCGGTGGTTGATGCTTTGGTTAAATGAACAGGGGTATGACATTAGCGGTCATATAAGGTTTCGAAAAGTGCGCGTGAACACACGAGTGGTAACTACTGTTGTAAGAGTGATCTACTAAAGGTGACAATACGAGTTTGTGAGATGTCTTTCCAAGACGTAAATCGTTCGTTTGCTCGGTTCGTCAGTTTGTGGGTGGTACGCGGTACTCATGTCTAAGCAGGTTCCCAAGGTTTCTTGTAAAACTAGAAGTGAAACGAGTATTTCGATACAGAATAATTGACAAAGATACACCGTGTTGGAATAGAATCTCTTAAGATACGTTTGAACAAGTTAGTTAGGGTTCGAAAAAATGTTCGTTAGGACTATTCACCCTCGTGGCGAATACTTATGTAATATGAGGAGTTTCTCTATCCATGGAGAAATGTTACAAGGAGTTTCTTTAAACGGAAATGCGAACGGTAAAGATAGTAGTGAAATGAGGACTTAGAATAGGATGAGTTTACATCTCGAGGTTGCTATAACGTGCCTCTAGTTGTCAAAAGTTGAAGTCTGAAAGAGAAACGAGGTAGTACACGTAGTTGTATAGTTCGGGGTTGAATAATAGTTGACCGATTATCAGAAACACAAGGGCGTTAAGTCAAAGAAGAGTGAAGTATCGTTGGATTGTGTGTTATCTTAATTTCCAGTAATATCAGACGGTAACGGTGAAATAACAGAGGTATGTAGTGTGGTACGTGATGACAAGAATATTGATCGGATCCACAATTTAGTATTCGAATTCTTCGTGCAAAATAACGAATTTCCGTCCCGTTGATTTCGAGTCGAGGGAGTATGCCTTTCGGCGTCCAAGTAGAAATATTTCCATATTTGAGTCCCATCTGGTGTTGTACGAATTTAGCTAGAAATGTTGGTGTGAAGAATCACGCTCAAGGTTCGATCGCGGAGAGATTAAAGTCGTGTAATACGAGAAAAGTCAGAAATGAATCTTCGGTAACAACCGGTGAGATCTAAGATTTTTACGAATACAAGTCTGAGTTGGGAGAGTTTCCTGATTACATGTGGCTTGATTTCGAGATTGATTGTAATGCCTTGACCATTAACTTCATGGTCTAGAAAATTGGACTTCGTTCAACAGAAATTCTCACTCGGAGAATTTGGTATAAAGTTGCTCTTTTCTCAAAAGTTCGAGCGTAAGATGGTGATGTTGTTCGTTTTCCTTCTTTACTTAAATAAGTTAAGATGTCATCTATAAATACGATAACAGATTAGTCTATATGAATTTGCATACGCGGTTCAAGAGGTTTATGGATACGGGCGAGCCCTAAATAAATCAAGCGGTACTAAGAGAGATTTACAACTAACGTTGCGAGTTCGGAAAGTGGCTTAGGAGACATCGTCTCACTTAACCCCCAATTGATGATAACCGGAACGGAGGTCGATTTGGAAACTACGGGATTCGTGCAAATAATCATGAGGTAATGGATACGAGGGAGAGGGTATCGGTTTCCAACCGAAAATTACTCAGTTCACAACAATCTATACAAGATGATGGGGAAACATTTTTTTTTTTTTTTTTTTTTTTTTTTTTTTTAACGAATAGGTTTCGAGCTCCCTAGTTCTATAGGTGTCAAGTCAAAAGTCTTAACGTATATCCTCCAATAAAATTTATAGGCACACAATATTTTCCGTTGGTCACTTAAATCGTCTAAGTAATATCTAGGGGAAAAAAAAGTGGAATGTAAAGAGCACGAGTCAAAGACTTGGTTAATAAACATCTAGCGGTAATCGAATCGAATAAGTATGAAATATACTGTTTGTTGTGAAGAAACGTACCCGTGACTAGTCCATCGTCGTCTCGGGCATCCTAGGTGTCGATGTTGAAAGTTCAACGGCGTGCGTTGGGGTTGATTTTCTTGTTTGGGCACGCACTTCTAAAATGACCCGGTTGGCCACATTCAAAACAAACACCCGTCTTGGGTGCATTGTGATCCTTTTGGGCGACGGGAGCGGTATTCCTACAATCGTGGGCTACATGGCCACTTCTTTGACACTTCAAGCAAAATGGTTTGCCACATTCACCTAAATGATGTTTGTAGCACTCGTTACAATACGGTAGGTGTCCGGTATAACCTTTCTTGCCGTTGGGGATGAAGGGCTTCTTGGCGGGGTTGTTGTAATTGCTTGATTGGGGGGCTACCCATTTTCTTTTGTTGTCACCCGACTTATCCTCGGCTTTACGTGCCGGCACTTCAATCTCGTCCACTGTTTCAATCAATTGGCGGGCCATATTCAAAGCCTCTTGGTGGTTAGCGGGTTTGGATGACATTACTCCTTGTTTGATGCTCTTGGGGAGACCATCCATGTAAAGTTCAACCCTTAAAGATTCGGGGTTCACAAGATTTGGGCACATCAAAGCAAGTTCGGAGAATCGTTGATTATAGGCCTTAAGGTCATTCCCGACCGCTTTTAAAGTTCTTAGTTCGTGTTCGAGCTTACGGGTCTCTTCGCGCGGGAAGTATTCGGTGATCATCTTTTTCTTTAAGTCGGCCCATGAGAGTGTGTG
Source organism: Rutidosis leptorrhynchoides (assembly GCF_046630445.1). NCBI lineage: Eukaryota > Viridiplantae > Streptophyta > Magnoliopsida > Asterales > Asteraceae > Rutidosis > Rutidosis leptorrhynchoides. The sequence continues at coordinate 448,129,324 of NC_092336.1, forward strand.
GGCTTCATCGATACCCACCGACAGCACATATGTATTCCACCATGTGAGGGCGATACCGGCAAAAGTGTGGGTGGAATATTTGACTTTGTCTTGGTCCCGACAACCGCTTATGCTAAAAACGGCTTCTGTTTGCTCAAACCATCGGGTGAGCACAACCGGTCCTCCGGTCCCATCGAAGGTGTGAGGTTTGCACCCCATGAAAGTTTTGTAGGGGCAACCCTCGTTTGAATTTCCGGCTCCATGGTTGTTGTGGTTGTGGTTGTTATTGATGTCGGAGGAGGTACTAGCCATAGCCGCACCTATGGCGGCGGCTATCATGCGTTGAAAAGCTTGTTCGGAAGTTTCATTACGTGGCCCGCGACGGGGAGGCATTGTTCCTTCAAGACACAAGAATATCTTTGATTAGTATTCTCAATAATACTAATCATGATATGGAATGATGATGTAGAGAAAATTTTCCTTGACTTGCCCTAAATTCTTTATGTCATAATGTCGGAATGTCCATATGAATCACCGTAATATAATCCCGGAAATTATATTACCCTGATTCTCATGTGCATTTAACATTACTTCATAAAGTCAAGGTGGCGCGTCAACAAAATTTATCAACGTAAGATCAAGATCGAATACGAGTTAGATATGATAGAAGAGTTCGAGTATAAATGCACAAATAGTCAAGTAATTCCTACTTCAGTCTATATGCCGGTTGTAGTCTAGATTCACCTATGTACCCTATGACTCGGGGTGGACACAAATGAACTCTAAATCCCTACAACCAAGGCTCTGATACCACCTGTAGCGACCCCGACAAATCGTCAAGTGACGGCGTCGGCTACGTGGGTCCCATTACCTGATTATAAGTCTTTAAGATAACGTTTGACCAAAATATGTCGCCTTCATTTTAAAATAAAGATTGTTTCAAAGTTTACAAGAATTGTTCAACCAAAAGTTAAGTTACAACGTTACAAGTACGATTGAAATCTAGGCGACAAGGTTTAAAGTAAAGTCAAAAGACGCTCCATGAAAAGAATGTATACTTGACATCCAAAGCAAGTATCAAATAATGAGCGGAAGCATGTATCACATATCGTGCAAGACCTGAGAAAAACATAGAAATCTGTCAACGAAAAACGTTGGTGAAATCATAGGTTTAGTAAGTAAATTGTATTGAACCACAAGGTTCTTTAAGAATTGCTCAACCAGAATCATTCACATTCCAAAATAGTATTTGTATCACGAGCACCCAATTATCAAGGCTTAACCGAATCTTCCCTCTGAATTTTGAATTTAGTGTTAGAACTTACACTATACATTGTTGAAATTATATTTCATTCACTAACGGTAGCGAACCGTCTGAATGAGGGTTTGTTAAACCCGTATGGCCACACAACATAATTACACGCTTACACTTACACCCTGCAAGTGGAACTAATGATAATTGGATTGAGGACTTTTGTTCAAACTCGTATGCATCTTTGTATTCGTATTTGTTCACAATGTAAAAGCATGAAAAGTAAATAAGTATGAAATGTATGTGTTTCTCAGCCCACGATGTAACGAATAAAAGTGATTGAAAAAGTGGGACTATGATCTCACCTTTGATTGCACGAGTATAAATGTACTTCACAAAGTAAACGTGTGCATGAATGTTGCTTAGCCTTGACCTAAACAAATAAGTTGTATCAATTAACCGGTTACGACACAAGGTCGGGTGAAATGTGTTCAATTAGTCCTATGGCTCAATACGACTTGAATAGTATAGCATGTGAATCACGTTGTCAAGTTTCATGCAAGAATCACGTACAAAAGCATGTTAGAACGATTGTATAAAAGTTTGGTTAAGTTTGACTAAAAGTCAAACTTGGTCAAAGTCAACAAAAAGTCAACACGTTCGGGTCGGGTCCCGGACTATTTTTCTATGCTAAATATTCATATACAAGTATATTAAAACAAGTTTCATGTGAATCGGAGGTCGATAGCTAGTCAAACATTTCGCGTGAAATGCGCCAAACAAAGCAGAATCTGGCCAGGCCAATCCGCGCGCCGCGCGGGGATGGGGCGCGCCGCGCCACCATCTGGACAGAGATTTCTGGTCAGTTTTTCAAAGTATGCACGAACCAAACATCAAACATTCACCATTTATGATCCGCAAACAACCAAAACATGTATCTTATATCCTCGGAAAGGTATTTTGACGAGCAATACAACTAACCACATATCATCAAACAAAAACATCATTTACAATAGCCGAAATCTCATCAAGTGATCAATAAAAGTCCATTTTCAAAGTTTCAAGTTCGTAAAACGTATTTTATGATTCGGGAATCCAATTTACACATACGATATGCCGTTTCGAAGGTAATTAAGCATACATTGCATCTAAACACTTACTAACAACATTAACAAGTATTCAACGCATCAAAAGTTCGTTTCAAAGTCTATCAAACCCTAGTCAAACATCACAAAATCCTTAATCGGGTTTTTGAAGTTTTCTTAATCAACCTACACATCAAATTGAAGCTAATGATGCTAGTAACACATTTAATACATGAACTTTAACAATTAAACAACATTTACTCATCCAAAATCAAAGATTAAGCACACCCATTGCAAAGTTCATACTAGTTACTCCCAATCAATAAATCGAGCAAACAAAACATATATTAATGCTAGACACGAGCCATAGACACTAACTAACACAATTTCAAGTCAAAAACACGAATTTATAGAAGTCTAGAGTTTTTAGAAAGTTACCCAAACTCGATGAAATTGGTACCAAAATGTAGAGGATGAAGAGAGGATCACGAAAATGTAATTTGTTTTGAAGTTTGCTTCCAATCCCGAATTTAGATGATGATTTTATGAAGTTGGGGTTTGTGTGTGTGTTCTTGCTAGAGAGAAAGAGAGAGAGAGAGGGAGATGGTTGAATGGTGGTGATTGGGGTGGACTAGTTGACCTAGTCAACTAGTTTGCCCCGTGTCAATTTTAGTCCCTCGAGTTTAGAAGCGGGTGCGGGATTTAACCGATCGAATATTTTTAAAACGCAAGTTAACGAGAGATGTTATAATTAAATAACGAGAATATTATGAACGTTCGTCAACGGAGTCGACGAATTTAAATACGAAAGATATTATTTAAAAAAAAAAAGACGGTGTTAAAATAAATTTAACGGAAAAACGCGGGATGTTACACATCACGAGAAACTCATAGTGACCATAACGGGTTCTGAACGCAGTTTTCATCACATCACTCTCCTTCACCCTCAACTGGTGATAACCGGATCACAAATCGATCTTAGAGTAAACGCTTGATCCTTGCAGCTGATCGAAAAGATCGTCAATTCGGGGAAGGGGATACCGATTCTTGATCGTCAACTTGTTCAGCTCATGATAATCGATACACATCCGGAAAGATCCGTCCTTCTTCTTCACAAACAAAACAGGTGCCCCCCAAGGCGATGAACTTGGTTGGATAAATCCACGGTCTAGCAGTTATTGTAGTTGACTCTGCAACTCTTGCATTTCGGAAGGTGCGAGTCGATAAGGTGCGCGAGCTACAAGTGCAGCTCCTGGCACTAAATCGATCTGAAACTCCACTGCTCTTGATGGCGGTAATCCAGGAAATTCTTCTGGAAAGACATAATTCGTTCACAATTCGTACATCATCCACGCTCTTCACCTCGGTTTCTAATGTTTTCACATGTGCTAAAACAGCAAGACGTCCTTTCTTCATGATCTTTTGTGCTTTCATGCAACTAATGAGGTTCAGCTTTGAGTTATATCTCTCTCTGTAAATAATCAGTGGCTCACCATCTCCGTGTGGTATACGAATAGCTTTATCTCCACAGATAATGTCGGCCCTTACCTTGGTCAACCAGTCCATACCGACAATCACATCAAAACTTCCCAATTTGATAGGTATCAAGTCAATCTCGAAATCCACACCAGCTATGTTGATAATACCTCCTCGGCTAATTTGGTCAACTTTCTCAAGTTTTCCATTGGCTACCTCAACAAGCATACTATCCTTTAAAGGAACTAACGACCAATTTATCTTAGAGCAAAAGTGTCTACATACATAACTTCTGTCGGCACCAGTATCAAATAGGACAGAAGCTAATAGATTGTTGATAGTGAATATACTTGTAACCAAGTCGGGGTTCTCACGTGTATCCCTTGCGTTTACGTTGAAAGCTCTTCCACGCGCTGGCCCGCCGTCCTTTCTCTTGTTGGGACACTCATTCCTGAAGTGGCCCTGTTGTCCACACTCATAGCATTTCCTTGGCCCAGTTGGGTTTGTCTTCACAGTTGGGGTAGTGATCTTGCAGTCTTTGCCAATATGCCCAGTCCTTTTACACTTTTTGCAGACCACGTTGCAGTACCTGGTATGATGCTTGTAGCATCTCTTGCACTGCAGGAGACTACCCTTGTAGTTAGGGTTCGAGTTAGGTTTCTGGTTGGAGTTGTTTCCCTTGAAACTTTCATGCCTCTTAGCTGGGTTTTGATCCAAGACCCTTCCCTTGTTGTTGTCCCACTTACGTTTCTCATTACTAGTTTCCGATTCGGATTTCCCCTTTTCTGGTTCTTTTCTGGTAATTTGGTTCATCAGGGTGTGCAACATGCGCATAGCTTCCGGGACATCAGCTGGTTTTGAAGAGGTGAAATTTCCTTGGATGGACTTGGGAAGTCCCCACATATATCGTTCCATGCGCTTAAATTCCGGGGTAACCATCGTGGGACACATCAAAGCTAGTTCCAAGTACCTTCGGTTATAACCGTCGAGATCGGTTCCCACAACCTTCAACTCCCAAAACTCAGCTTCCATTTTCTGAATCTCCGTTCTGGGGCCGTACTCCTCAATCATGGCCCCCTTAAATTCCTCCCACGGTGTAGCATAAACCTCGTCAATACCCTTAGCTTGAGCAAGTGTGTTCCACCAGGTTAAAGCGTCGTTCGATGGTGGCATACTTAGTCTTGTTCATTTCTGAGCAGTTGCTCACACGGAACACAGCTTCCAATTTCTCAAACCATCTCGTCAGTCCAACCGGCCCCTTAGTACCACTGAAATTGTGGGACTTGCAGCTTTGTAATTCCTTATAGGTACACCCATTATGATTGTGCTGGTTAACAGGTGGAGCTTGGGGGTTGACATTCGCAATTACAGCGGCTATTCGTTCAGTTATCATCTCCTCAATCTGTGCTACTGTGGGCGTTGATCTTCCGTTTGCCATTGATCTTCGAAACATAAATTTTGACTTAAGTCAAAATCCAGCATTCAATAAATAATAATACAGTATAAGGTAACCAGCATGGAATCAACACAACACATGCTAATTAAGTAATGCAACTAGATACAGATACCACAAAAATCATCATATAGTAACGTAAATAGAACATCGCACAGAAATTAAACAACATCAAGTTCCATTCATTAATTAAGAAGGTTGTATACATCCGCATAAGGTTCGTACAATACATTAGCAAAACATGAAACTACAAACGGGATTACATAATAAAATATAATACAATAGCCCTATGGTGATGGTGGGTAAAGGATGTCCATCATGTGGGACACCTGGTCCTCGAGCTCAGTTACCCGAGCACGGAGGATATGCAGTTCCCTCGTCAGTTCCTCGACGACGGGGGATGCTGGTGGGGCTGGCGGTGCGGATGGTACAGGTGGAGCTGGTGATGCAGATGATGCTGGTGGAGCTGGTGGTGCAGACGTTCCGGCACCAGAAGTAGATGCTGCGTAACGAGAAGCCTTACGCACGAATGGATCGGCAGGGTAAGGCACAACCCGCTTACGGGCGGTAACTCTAACCTTCAGTCCATGTGCGTTAACGAACGATCTACCTCCGTTAACCCCTAGAATAACAGTACCATCTAAACGATACCGCTTCTTTGGCGGGGTAGAGGGAGGCTGCACGGGCGTCTCCTCAGGATCTTCGTCAGAATCCTCGTCGGAATCCTCTTCGCTGAAGCCATCGGATGATGAATCGTCTGAACTATCTGAGGGTGGATCTGCTCGACCGGTGGTCATCAGTCGGTATCTGCAAGGCAGGATCGGCACGATACGTCCATCAGGAAGGCGTCTGACCCAATGTCCTCGCTCATTACGAAAAGGACCGTCCTCATTTACCCCAAGAATCACAACACCACCGGAATGGTGCTGTGGCTCCGGGAGTCCTGGCCTAGGAGGAGCTGGAATCTCCTCTGGCTCCTCGTCTCCGTCGGAGATGATCATAATGTCAGGTGCGTGGCTACTGTCCCCAGAGGATGAATCGCCAGAGTCACTGGAGGGTAGAGATGACGGGATCTGTGAGTCGGCAGCAGTAGCAGGCGAGGCGGCAGATGAATCTGAGTCGCTGTCCAAGTCAATGATGATGGGCGGGATATCCGACATCTGAATAAGGAAAATAACTTTTTCCATGTCATTAAGTCATATAGCAAGCACGTATTAGGCAAAGTAACTACGAAAGTCTAGATCATCTATAGCAGTAAGTAGCATGGCAATAATGACAAGTATCATGCAATCGAAAGCAGATAGTAGCATAAAGTAGTGAAAGCAAGTAGCAGTATACGGCATATAGCAGTAAAAGTAAGCAGCAGCATGCAGCAAGTTCTGCAGAAACAAGTAAACTAGCAAGTTGTAGATTAGTCCTATTAGTGAATCCTACTCGGTCTGATCTAGACTCACTAATGCAACCTAATTCCCTACAACCAACGCTCTGATACCAAATGTGATGCCCCATACAAAATTAACGTGTATGGATCATCAACAACAGGATCATTACAAGGTCAAACACTACATGCTGTTTTAAAATAAGTTTGCATTCATAAGAAAAGGTGATGTCATAACCAACGTCAAATGTTTAACATACGATAGTGTGCTTCTACGAACAGAAGATGATAATAATAGTATGTGACCCAATGGTCATTACAAATTCATTGTTTCAAAAGTATCATAGTTTGAATGTAAAATAAATGTTTTATGCGAAGACATCTCTAATAAACACAGCGGGAGTCTACACAGCAATACTACAACAGCGGAAGCAACCAAACCTCTAAGCACCTGAGAAAACATGCTTAAAAACATCAACACGAATGTTGGTGAGCTATAGTTTAAGTATAACAGTAATGTAAGGTAGGCCACGAGATTTCGTATTTCAAAACAGTATGAAAAGTATATGTTCAACCGTGGGCACTTGGTAACTAACTTAACGTAATATCACCCCCTATAAGTACACTTGGCGAGTACGTATGTTTACGAAGTATTAAACACCCGTTAAATGCTAGCGCTACTAGCCCGAGTGGGGATGTCAAACCCTATGGATCCATATCTAAGATTCGCGTTCACCGGTTCAAAGACCAATGACTAAACATTACCGAGCTAAGGGGAAAGTTTATGCCATTGTATAACCCACACATATATAAAGTTTAAGTACTCTTGCCTAGTATGTAAAACGTAAAACGCGCATGTATTCTCAGTTCCCAAAATAGTTAAAGTAAAAAGGGATGCTATAACTCACAGTGGAAAGTAGTAAAGTCGATACGGAATAAGTAAGCAAGTAGTTGGTCCGAAAGGTCCTCAACCTAAGTCAAAAGTTACTAAGTCAGTAAATCATTCCCAAAGGTTTAAAATTATGTAAATTAGGTCTTAAGTATCATCATCATTCATCATTAATCAAAAAGGGTAAAGTAAGTTTCAATCAAGAATAGAGTTTGAAATAAAGGCTGATTTCGTTCAGTCACCACGAACTCTATACAAACTGAAATGAGGTGATACCAGTGGCCATGGCTCCGTATATGAGTCCCCTAGTTGCTGACCAATTTCTAGAACCAAACTCGTCTTCGTTTGACCGTGGCGACGGTTTAAGTGCGAGTAGGTCAGAAATTTCAGCACAACGTTAAAAGGGCGTAGTGATTTTCGGAAGGCTATAAATCCTAAACCGTAACTCGGATTAAGACGAGGCCTAAATAGAAAATCATATAATCGAACAGAACTAACTGTAAATCAACTTTCCAGTAGCCCAGGTTGTAGTGACCCGAACTCTTCCATGTTTATATATATTAATTGAGATTGATATTTACATGATTAAATGTTTCCAACATGTTAAGCAATCAAACTTGTTAAGACTTGATTAATTGAAATATGTTTCATATAGACAATTGACCACCCAAGTTGACCGGTGATTCACGAACGTTAAAACTTGTAAGAACTATACGATGACATATATATGGTTATATATATAGTTAACATGTTTTTATTATAAGTATGTATCTCATTAGGTATTTTAACAATGAGTTATATACATAAAAATGAGACTATTAATTTAAGAAACTCGAAAACGATATATATAACGATTATCGTTATAACAACGTCTTACTAGGTACATATGAATCATATTAAGATATTGATACACTTGGTTAATTATGTTAAATGATAAGTAAATATATTATTAAGTGTATTAACAATGAAATACATATGTAAAAATAAGACTACTAACGTAATGATTTCGAAACGAGACATATATGTAACGATTATCGTTGTAACGACATTTAACTGTATATACATCATACTGAGATATATTATATATCATAATATCATGATAATATAACAATTTAATATCTCATTTGTTATAATAAACAATGGGTTAACAACATTCAACAAGATCGTTAACCTAAAGGTTTCAAAACAATATTTACATGTAACGACTAACGATGACTTAACGACTCAGTTAAAATGTATATACATGTAGTGTTTTAATATGTATTCATACACTTTTGAAAGACTTCAAGACACTTATCAAAATACTTCTACTTAACAAAAATGCTTACAATTACATCCTCGTTCAGTTTCATCAACAATTCTACTCGTATGCACCCGTATTCGTACTCGTACAATACACAGCTTTTAGATGTATGTACTATTGGTATATACACTCCAATGATCAGCTCTTAGCAGCCCTTGTGAGTCACCTAACACATGTGGGAACCATCATTTGGCAACTAGCATGAAATATCTCATAAAATTACAAAAATATGAGTAATCATTCATGACTTATTTACATGAAAACAAAATTACATATCCTTTATATCTAATCCATACACCAACGACCAAAAACACCTACAAACACTTTCATTCTTCAATTTTCTTCATCTAATTGATCTCTCTCAAGTTCTATCTTCAAGTTCTAAGTGTTCTTCATAAATTCCAAAAGTTCTAGTTTCATAAAATCAAGAATACTTTCAAGTTTGCTAGCTCACTTCCAATCTTGTAAGGTGATCATCCAACCTCAAGAAATCTTTGTTTCTTACAGTAGGTTATCATTCTAATACAAGGTAATAATCATATTCAAACTTTGGTTCAATTTCTATAACTATAACAATCTTATTTCAAGTGATGATCTTACTTGAACTTGTTTTCGTGTCATGATTCTGCTTCAAGAACTTCGAGCCATCCAAGGATCCATTGAAGCTAGATCCATTTTTCTCTTTTCCAGTAGGTTTATCCAAGGAACTTAAGGTAGTAATGATGTTCATAACATCATTCGATTCATACATATAAAGCTATCTTATTCGAAGGTTTAAACTTGTAATCACTAGAACATAGTTTAGTTAATTCTAAACTTGTTCGCAAACAAAAGTTAATCCTTCTAACTTGACTTTTAAAATCAACTAAACACATGTTCTATATCTATATGATATGCTAACTTAATGATTTAAAACCTGGAAACACGAAAAACACCGTAAAACCGGATTTACGCCGTCGTAGTAACACCGCGGGCTGTTTTGGGTTAGTTAATTAAAAACTATGATAAACTTTGATTTAAAAGTTTTTATTCTGGGAAAATGATTTTTATTATGAACATGAAACTATATCCAAAAATTATGGTTAAACTCAAAGTGGAAGTATGTTTTCTAAAATGGTCATCTAGACGTCGTTCTTTCGACTGAAATGACTAACTTTACAAAAACGACTTGTAACTTATTTTTCCGACTATAAACCTATACTTTTCTGTTTAGATTCATAAAATAGAGTTCAATATGAAACCATAGCAATTTGATTCACTCAAAACGGATTTAAAATGAAGAAGTTATGGGTAAAACAAGATTGGATAATTTTTCTCATTTTAGCTACGTGAAAATTGGTAACAAATCTATTCCAACCATAACTTAATCAACTTGTATTGTATATTATGTAATCTTGAGATACCATAGACACGTATACAATGTTTCGACCTATCATGTCGACACATCTATATATATTTCGGAACAACCATAGACACTCTATATGTGAATGTTGGAGTTAGCTATACAGGGTTGAGGTTGATTCCAAAATATATATAGTTTGAGTTGTGATCAATACTGAGATACGTATACACTGGGTCGTGGATTGATTCAAGATAATATTTATCGATTTATTTCTGTACATCTAACTATGAACAACTAGTTGTAGGTTACTAACGAGGACAGCTGACTTAATAAACTTAAAACATCAAAATATATTAAAAGTGTTGTAAATATATTTTGAACATACTTTGATATATATGTATATATTGTTATAGGTTCGTGAATCAACCAGTGGCCAAGTCTTACTTCCCGACGAAGTAAAAATCTGTGAAAGTGAGTTATAGTCCCACTTTTAAAATCTAATATTTTTGGGATGAGAATACATGCAGGTTTTATAAATGATTTACAAAATAGACACAAGTACGTGAAACTACATTCTATGGTTGAATTATCGAAATCGAATATGCCCCTTTTTATTAAGTCTGGTAATCTAAGAATTAGGGAACAGACACCCTAATTGACGCGAATCCTAAAGATAGATCTATCGGGCCTAACAAACCCCATCCAAAGTACCGGATGCTTTAGTACTTCGAAATTTATATCATATCCGAAGGGTGTCCCGGAATGATGGGGATATTCTTATATATGCATCTTGTCATTGTCGGTTACCAGGTGTTCACCATATGAATGATTTTTATCTCTATGTATGGGATGTGTATTGAAATATGAAATCTTGTGGTCTATTATTATGATTTGATATATATAGGTTAAACCTATAACTCACCAACATTTTTGTTGACGTTTTAAGCATGTTTATTCTCAGGTGATTATTAAGAGCTTCCGTTGTCGCATACTTAAATAAGGACGAGAATTGGAGTCCATGCTTGTATGATATTGTGTAAAAACTGCATTCAAGAAACTTATTTTGTTGTAACATATTTGTATTGTAAACCATTGTGTAATGGTCGTGTGTAAACAGGATATTTTAGATTATCATTATTTGATAATCTACGTAAAGCTTTTTAAACCTTTATTGATGAAATAAAGGTTATGGTTTGTTTTAAAATGAATGCAGTCTTTGAAAAACGTCTCATTTAGAGGTCAAAACCTCGCAACGAAATCAATTAATATGGAACGTTTTTAATCAATAAGAACGGGACATTTCAGTTGGTATCAGAGCGTTGGTCTTAGAGAACCAGAATTTTGCATTAGTGTGTCTTATCGAGTTTGTTAGGATGCATTAGTGAGTCTGGACTTCGACCGTGTTTACTTGAAAAATGATTGCTTAACAAATTTTGTTGGAAACTATATATTTTTAACATGTGAATATTATGTGATATATTAATCTCTTAACGCGTTTGATATTATGTGATAGATGTCTACCTCTAGAACAAGTCCCATTGACTCACCTAATAATAATGAAGAGTCAAATGTAAATTGGAATGATTTGTGGACTGATTCACAAGTTCCCGAAGAGGAACCGGAAGAAGAGTCGGAACCGGAAGAAGAATCGGAACCGGATGAAGAAATAGAACCGGTGGGGGAAATAATAAAACGGTTAAGTAAAAGAAAATCCTCAACCAACCGACCAAGGTTAATTATGGTCAATGGTGTTTCCGCCAAGGAAGCAAAATATTGGGAGGATTACCAATTCTCCGATGAATCGGATTCCGACGAGAATTCCGATGATGTTATAGAAATTACCCCAACTGAATTTAAAAAGGCAAAAGAAAATAATAAGGGAAAGGGCATAAAAATAGAGAAATCTAATTCTAACCCCGATGAACTTTATATGTATCGTCAACCCCCGAAGTCCTTAAGTTGTAACAATGACCCGGGAACCTCTAAATCACCAGGTTTTTCTAAACCAATGTGGATCACGACGGCTCGTATTAGGGGAACATCATATATCCCTAGAAACTTGGCAAAACGAACCAAAACCGAAGAAGAAGAAACGAGCGAGTCGGAATAAGATAGTTGTATTCGTGTGGTGTAATATATGTAATATAGTGTTCGTATGCTTTATGATATATGTAAAAATTGCTTGTATTAATAAGTATTTTTTTTTATGAATCTAACTCTTGTCTATTTTACAGTTTAAAAACACAAAATGGATAGACAACCCAATATTTTAAGAGACCTACCCGGAGACATGATTGATGAAATCTTGTCTAGAGTCGGCCAGAATTCCTCGGCACAACTATTTAAGGCGAGATCAGTTTGTAAGACATTCGAAGAACGTTCCAAGAATATCTTGGTTTATAAGAGACTTTCGTTTGAAAGATGGGGGATATCACATTGGGAAACCCATAAGTTACGATGTGTTTACTTTGACGCATATATTGCGGGGAACCCAAATGCTATTTTACGCAACGGGTTAAGAAATTATTTTGACTCAATATATCCGAATATTGGACTTCGTGATTTAGAAAAAGCGGCTAACATGCAACATAAAGAAGCATGTTATGCTTACGGATTAGTAATGTTCGCTTCTCACCAAAGTGAGAACAAGAACATCGGGCTACAACTATTAAACAAAACGTTTCCACAAGTGACGGAGTCGGTAATTGGGGTAAGAAATGAGGTTTTTAGATTATTACGGGACTGTTGGACATTACGTAACCCTCGTCCCTTTGATGACGCTACAACACGCTGTCTTATCAACGGCCATAACGGTTAGGTTGCACAAGACCAAGGATGGGAAGTAGTCCTAGTAAAACCAGAATGCATGACTTGTTTCTGGACGTATGAATTACGTGTCTTTATTGCCTTTGCTGAACGACTTGTGTACTAGCTAGAATTATCTTCACAACTATCTTGTATCAAAGTTATTGTGTGCTATATTTCATGCTTTATGTAAAATAAGCGGTATTGTAAGTTTGTAAAATATTGTATAAAAGTTTGAACGCGAAATATTATTATAATCAGTTTTTCATATAGAATTGTAGTAGTTGAATTGTATATTAGCTACTAAGTATGAACTTAACGGGTAGGTACTACCCGAATTTAAACTTATAAAACGCTAATATGAAGAAAAAGCTTTTATAAATGAGTTCATATTATGCTACGAAATACTATTAACTACTCTTAATATTCTGTATGATTAACTTGTTCCATTTAACTATTTTGAAGGAAATGGCACCGACTACTCGACACACCGTGAATATGAATGAAGAGGAATTCCGTACTTTTCTAGCTTCAAACATAGCCGCAGTACAGGCTGCGCTACATACCAACAATAACCTTGGATCTAGCAGTACAGGAAATCGTGTAGGATGCACCTACAAAGAATTCACTGCCTGCAAACATTTGGAATTTGATGGAACCGAAGGACCAATCGGATTAAAACGGTGGACCGAGAAGGTCGAATCGGTGTTTGCCATAAGTAAGTGTACTGAAGAGGACAAAGTGAAGTACGCTACGCATACCTTCACAGGTTCTGCGTTAACATGGTGGAATACCTATCTAGAGCAAGTGGGACAAGACGATGCGTACGCACTACCGTGGTCAGCATTCAAGCACTTGATGAACGAGAAGTACCGTCCCAGAACCGAGGTCAATAAGCTCAAGACAGAACTTAGAGGGTTACGAACCCAAGGATTTGATATTACCACGTACGAAAGACGATTCACAGAATTGTGCCTATTGTGTCCGGGAGCATTCGAAGATGAGGAAGAGAAGATCGACGCGTTTGTGAAAGGATTACCGGAAAGAATCCAAGAAGATATAAGTTCACACGAGCCCGCCTCCATACAACAGGCATGTAGAATGGCTCACAAACTAGTGAACCAGATTGAAGAAAGAATTAAAGAACAGACTGCTGAAGAGACCAATGTGAAGCAAGTCAAAAGAAAGTGGGAGGAAAACGGTGATAAGAATCACCAATACAACAGCAACAACAATTACAACAATAATCGCAACAATTATCCCAACAATCGCAACATCAATCGCAACTACAATAAACGGCCCAACAACAACAACAACAACAACAGCAACTACAACAATCATCCCAACAACAATAATAACCGCAACAACAACAACAATCAGAAGCAGCTATGCCAAAGGTGTGAAAAGAATCACTCGGGGTTCTGCACCAAATTTTGCAACAAGTGTAAAAGAAATGGTCATAGCGCGGCGAAGTGTGAGGTCTACGGACCAGGGGTTAATAGAACGAAAGGAACAAATGGTGTCGGAACGAGTAATGGTGGAGCAAGTAGTGTCGGAGCAAGTTATGCCAATGTAGTTTGTTATAAAGGTGGAAAACCGGGCCACATTATTAGAAATTGCCCGAACCAGGAGAACACGAATGGACAAGGCCGTGGAAGAGTTTTCAATATTAATGCGGCAGAGGCACAGGAAGACCCGGAGCTTGTTACGGGTACGTTTCTTATTGACAATAAATCTGCTTACGTTTTATTTGATTCGGGTGCGGATAGAAGCTATATGAGTAGAGATTTTTGTGCTAAATTAAGTTGTCCATTGACGCCTTTGGATAGTAAATTTTTACTCGAATTAGCAAATGGTAAATTAATTTTAGCAGATAATATATGTCGGAATCGAGAAATTAAACTGGTTAGCGAAACATTTAAGATTGATTTGATACCAGTAGAGTTAGGGAGTTTTGATGTGATAATCGGTATGGACTGGTTGAAAGAAGTGAAAGCGGAGATCGTTTGTTACAAAAATGCAATTCGCATTATACGAGAAAAAGGAAAACCCTTAATGGTGTACGGAGAAAAGGGCAACACGAAGCTACATCTTATTAGTAATTTGAAAGCACAAAAACTAATAAGAAAAGGTTGCTATGCTGTTCTAGCACACGTCGAGAAAGTACAAACTGAAGAAAAGAGCATCAATGATGTTCCCGTCGCAAAAGAATTTCCTGATGTATTTCCGAAAGAATTACCGGGATTACCCCCACATCGATCCGTTGAATTTCAAATAGATCTTGTACCAGGAGCTGCACCAATAGCTCGTGCTCCTTACAGACTCGCACCCAGCGAGATGAAAGAACTACAAAGCCAATTACAAGAACTTTTAGAGCGTGGTTTCATTCGACCAAGCACATCACCGTGGGGAGCTCCTGTTTTGTTTGTCAAGAAGAAAGATGGTACATTCAGGTTGTGTATCGACTACCGAGAGTTGAACAAACTTACCATCAAGAACCGCTACCCACTACCGAGAATCGATGACTTATTTGATCAACTACAAGGCTCGTCTGTTTATTCAAAGATTGACTTACGTTCCGGGTATCATCAAATGCGGGTGAAAGAAGATGATATTCCAAAGACTGCTTTCAGAACACGTTACGGTCATTACGAGTTTATGGTCATGCCGTTTGGTTTAACTAATGCACCAGCTGTGTTCATGGACCTTATGAACCGAGTGTGTGGACCATACCTTGACAAGTTTGTCATTGTTTTCATTGATGACATACTTATTTACTCAAAGAATGACCAAGAACACGGTGAACATTTGAGAAAGGTGTTAGAAGTATTGAGGAAGGAAGAATTGTACGCTAAGTTTTCAAAGTGTGCATTTTGGTTGGAAGAAGTTCAATTCCTCGGTCACATAGTGAACAAAGAAGGTATTAAGGTGGATCCGGCAAAGATAGAAACTGTTGAAAAGTGGGAAACCCCGAAAACTCCGAAACACATACGCCAGTTTTTAGGACTAGCCGGTTACTACAGAAGGTTCATCCAAGACTTTTCCAGAATAGCAAAACCCTTGACTGCATTAACGCATAAAGGGAAGAAATTTGAATGGAATGATGAACAAGAGAAAGCGTTTCAGTTATTGAAGAAAAAACTAACTACGGCACCTATATTGTCATTGCCTGAAGGGAATGATGATTTTGTGATTTATTGTGATGCATCAAAGCAAGGTCTCGGTTGTGTATTAATGCAACGAACGAAGGTGATTGCTTATGCGTCTAGACAATTGAAGATTCACGAACAAAATTATACGACGCATGATTTGGAATTAGGAGCGGTTGTTTTTGCATTAAAGACTTGGAGGCACTACTTATATGGGGTCAAAAGTATTATATATACCGACCACAAAAGTCTTCAACACATATTTAATCAGAAACAACTGAATATGAGGCAGCGTAGGTGGATTGAATTATTGAATGATTACGACTTCGAGATTCGTTACCACCCGGGGAAGGCAAATGTGGTAGCCGATGCCTTGAGCAGGAAGGACAGAGAACCCATTCGAGTAAAATCTATGAATATAATGATTCATAATAACCTTACTACTCAAATAAAGGAGGCGCAACAAGGAGTTTTAAAAGAGGGAAATTTAAAGGATGAAATACCCAAAGGATCGGAGAAGCATCTTAATATTCAGGAAGACGGAACCCGGTATAGGGCTGAAAGGATTTGGGTACCAAAATTTGGAGATATGAGAGAAATGGTACTTAGAGAAGCTCATAAAACCAGATACTCAATACATCCTGGAACGGGGAAGATGTACAAGGATCTCAAGAAACATTTTTGGTGGCCGGGTATGAAAGCCGATGTTGCTAAATACGTAGGAGAATGTTTGACGTGTTCTAAGGTCAAAGCTGAGCATCAGAAACCATCAGGTCTACTTCAACAACCCAAAATCCCGGAATGGAAATGGGAAAACATTACCATGGATTTCATCACTAAATTGCCAAGGACTGCAAGTGGTTTTGATACTATTTGGGTAATAGTTGATCGTCTCACCAAATCAGCACACTTCTTACCAATAAGAGAAGATGACAAGATGGAGAAGTTAGCACGACTGTATTTGAAGGAAGTCGTCTCCAGACATGGAATACCAATCTCTATTATCTCTGATAGGGATGGCAGATTTATTTCAAGATTCTGGCAGACATTACAGCAAGCATTAGGAACTCGTCTAGACATGAGTACTGCCTATCATCCACAAACTGATGGGCAGAGCGAAAGGACGATACAAACGCTTGAAGACATGCTACGAGCATGTGTTATTGATTTCGGAAACAGTTGGGATCGACATCTACCGTTAGCAGAATTTTCCTACAACAACAGCTACCATTCAAGCATTGAGATGGCGCCGTTTGAAGCACTTTATGGTAGAAAGTGCAGGTCTCCGATTTGTTGGAGTGAAGTGGGGGATAGACAGATTACGGGTCCGGAGATTATACAAGAAACTACCGAGAAGATCATCCAAATTCAACAACGGTTGAAAACCGCCCAAAGTCGACAAAAGAGCTACGCTGACATTAAAAGAAAAGATATAGAATTTGAAATTGGAGATATGGTCATGCTTAAAGTTGCACCTTGGAAAGGCGTTGTTCGATTTGGTAAACGAGGGAAATTAAATCCAAGGTATATTGGACCATTCAAGATTATTGATCGTGTCGGACCAGTAGCTTACAGACTTGAGTTACCTCAACAACTCGCGGCTGTACATAACACTTTCCACGTCTCGAATTTGAAGAAATGTTTTGCTAAAGAAGATCTCACTATTCCGTTAGATGAAATCCAAATCAACGAAAAACTTCAATTCATCGAAGAACCCGTCGAAATAATGGATCGTGAGGTTAAAAGACTTAAGCAAAACAAGATACCAATTGTTAAGGTTCGATGGAATGCTCGTAGAGGACCCGAGTTCACCTGGGAGCATGAAGATCAGATGAAGAAGAAATACCCGCATCTATTTCCAGAAGATTCGTCAACACCTTCAACAGCTTAAAAATTTCGGGACGAAATTTATTTAACGGGTAGGTACTGTAGTGACCCGAACTTTTCCATGTTTATATATATTAATTGAGATTGATATTTACATGATTAAATGTTTCCAACATGTTAAGCAATCAAACTTGTTAAGACTTGATTAATTGAAATATGTTTCATATAGACAATTGACCACCCAAGTTGACCGGTGATTCACGAACGTTAAAACTTGTAAGAACTATACGATGACATATATATGGTTATATATATAGTTAACATGTTTTTATTATAAGTATGTATCTCATTAGGTATTTTAACAATGAGTTATATACATAAAAATGAGACTATTAATTTAAGAAACTCGAAAACGATATATATAACGATTATCGTTATAACAACGTCTTACTAGGTACATATGAATCATATTAAGATATTGATACACTTGGTTAATTATGTTAAATGATAAGTAAATATATTATTAAGTGTATTAACAATGAAATACATATGTAAAAATAAGACTACTAACGTAATGATTTCGAAACGAGACATATATGTAACGATTATCGTTGTAACGACATTTAACTGTATATACATCATACTGAGATATATTATATATCATAATATCATGATAATATAACAATTTAATATCTCATTTGTTATAATAAACAATGGGTTAACAACATTCAACAAGATCGTTAACCTAAAGGTTTCAAAACAATATTTACATGTAACGACTAACGATGACTTAACGACTCAGTTAAAATGTATATACATGTAGTGTTTTAATATGTATTCATACACTTTTGAAAGACTTCAAGACACTTATCAAAATACTTCTACTTAACAAAAATGCTTACAATTACATCCTCGTTCAGTTTCATCAACAATTCTACTCGTATGCACCCGTATTCGTACTCGTACAATACACAGCTTTTAGATGTATGTACTATTGGTATATACACTCCAATGATCAGCTCTTAGCAGCCCTTGTGAGTCACCTAACACATGTGGGAACCATCATTTGGCAACTAGCATGAAATATCTCATAAAATTACAAAAATATGAGTAATCATTCATGACTTATTTACATGAAAACAAAATTACATATCCTTTATATCTAATCTATACACCAACGACCAAAAACACCTACAAACACTTTCATTCTTCAATTTTCTTCATCTAATTGATCTCTCTCAAGTTCTATCTTCAAGTTCTAAGTGTTCTTCATAAATTCCAAAAGTTCTAGTTTCATAAAATCAAGAATACTTTCAAGTTTGCTAGCTCACTTCCAATCTTGTAAGGTGATCATCCAACCTCAAGAAATCTTTGTTTCTTACAGTAGGTTATCATTCTAATACAAGGTAATAATCATATTCAAACTTTGGTTCAATTTCTATAACTATAACAATCTTATTTCAAGTGATGATCTTACTTGAACTTGTTTTCGTGTCATGATTCTGCTTCAAGAACTTCGAGCCATCCAAGGATCCATTGAAGCTAGATCCATTTTTCTCTTTTCCAGTAGGTTTATCCAAGGAACTTAAGGTAGTAATGATGTTCATAACATCATTCGATTCATACATATAAAGCTATCTTATTCGAAGGTTTAAACTTGTAATCACTAGAACATAGTTTAGTTAATTCTAAACTTGTTCGCAAACAAAAGTTAATCCTTCTAACTTGACTTTTAAAATCAACTAAACACATGTTCTATATCTATATGATATGCTAACTTAATGATTTAAAACCTGGAAACACGAAAAACACCGTAAAACCGGATTTACGCCGTCGTAGTAACACCGCGGGCTGTTTTGGGTTAGTTAATTAAAAACTATGATAAACTTTGATTTAAAAGTTGTTATTCTGGGAAAATGATTTTTATTATGAACATGAAACTATATCCAAAAATTATGGTTAAACTCAAAGTGGAAGTATGTTTTCTAAAATGGTCATCTAGACGTCGTTCTTTCGACTGAAATGACTAACTTTACAAAAACGACTTGTAACTTATTTTTCCGACTATAAACCTATACTTTTCTGTTTAGATTCATAAAATAGAGTTCAATATGAAACCATAGCAATTTGATTCACTCAAAACGGATTTAAAATGAAGAAGTTATGGGTAAAACAAGATTGGATAATTTTTCTCATTTTAGCTACGTGAAAATTGGTAACAAATCTATTCCAACCATAACTTAATCAACTTGTATTGTATATTATGTAATCTTGAGATACCATAGACACGTATACAATGTTTCGACCTATCATGTCGACACATCTATATATATTTCGGAACAACCATAGACACTCTATATGTGAATGTTGGAGTTAGCTATACAGGGTTGAGGTTGATTCCAAAATATATATAGTTTGAGTTGTGATCAATACTGAGATACGTATACACTGGGTCGTGGATTGATTCAAGATAATATTTATCGATTTATTTCTGTACATCTAACTATGAACAACTAGTTGTAGGTTACTAACGAGGACAGCTGACTTAATAAACTTAAAACATCAAAATATATTAAAAGTGTTGTAAATATATTTTGAACATACTTTGATATATATGTATATATTGTTATAGGTTCGTGAATCAACCAGTGGCCAAGTCTTACTTCCCGACGAAG
This sequence comes from Rutidosis leptorrhynchoides, assembly GCF_046630445.1. Lineage (NCBI taxonomy): Eukaryota > Viridiplantae > Streptophyta > Magnoliopsida > Asterales > Asteraceae > Rutidosis > Rutidosis leptorrhynchoides. The sequence goes on from NC_092336.1 coordinate 448,149,937, forward strand.
TAAAAATCTGTGAAAGTGAGTTATAGTCCCACTTTTAAAATCTACTATTTTTGGGATGAGAATACATGCAGGTTTTATAAATGATTTACAAAATAGACACAAGTACGTGAAACTACATTCTATGGTTGAATTATCGAAATCGAATATGCCCCTTTTTATTAAGTCTGGTAATCTAAGAATTAGGGAACAGACACCCTAATTGACGCGAATCCTAAAGATAGATCTATCGGGCCTAACAAACCCCATCCAAAGTACCGGATGCTTTAGTACTTCGAAATTTATATCATATCCGAAGGGTGTCCCGGAATGATGGGGATATTCTTATATATGCATCTTGTCATTGTCGGTTACCAGGTGTTCACCATATGAATGATTTTTATCTCTATGTATGGGATGTGTATTGAAATATGAAATCTTGTGGTCTATTATTATGATTTGATATATATAGGTTAAACCTATAACTCACCAACATTTTTGTTGACGTTTTAAGCATGTTTATTCTCAGGTGATTATTAAGAGCTTCCGTTGTCGCATACTTAAATAAGGACGAGAATTGGAGTCCATGCTTGTATGATATTGTGTAAAAACTGCATTCAAGAAACTTATTTTGTTGTAACATATTTGTATTGTAAACCATTATGTAATGGTCGTGTGTAAACAGGATATTTTAGATTATCATTATTTGATAATCTACGTAAAGCTTTTTAAACCTTTATTGATGAAATAAAGGTTATGGTTTGTTTTAAAATGAATGCAGTCTTTGAAAAACGTCTCATTTAGAGGTCAAAACCTCGCAACGAAATCAATTAATATGGAACGTTTTTAATCAATAAGAACGGGACATTTCACAGGTGACCTGATCAGACCCAGGAAACAGTAGGCAATGTGTTCTGGTGGGTTCTTGTTGCTTGATGCTCATCACGGTTCTCATCCTTGATGCTTATAGCTTCAAGTGTACAACTCGTTGATGTGTTTGCATCATCTTTACCAAGTTTTGACCATCATAACACTAGTGTATGTCTAAGATATGTAGCACAACTCATTTAATGGTTGCAAGTAGGTTGATGAACCAAAGTTACATCAAGATCTTAGATCCGACACATACATGAGTTCTAGTAGTAATATTAAGCTATAAACTTGAAAGTAAACTAAATAAATAAGATCTTACATTATAGAACTTAGATCTTAGTTAGATCTTAAAGATCCTAGACTAAAAAGTCTAGATCTAGTGTTCTTAAGTTAAACCCTAAGTTATAGAACTTGAATCTTTACTTTAGTGAAACCATAAGTTATGAAACTTGGATTTTCATCTTGAAAATATATGTAAGCTTATAAGCTTTTGTTTACAACAAAATTGAAAGACCATAAGCTATAGAAACTTAGATCCAATATAAGTGTATGAAGTTATAACTATAAAGTTAAACTTCCATGTTCTTGAACTTACAAAGTTTAACTTTAGTTTCAAGAAAAATGAGATCAAGTTTAACTAGTAATACTTGATCAAATGAACAACATCACAACTTTAAATAAATAAAATGAAGAAATAAACTAAAGTTACAAGAAATATATTCATGTTTGTTTCATACTTAAGAAGATTCAAGTCAAAGCTTGGATCCTAAGAAAATAAACTTCAAGTCTACAAAACATGAACACAAGTAAGATCTTGAAGCTTATGAGCTTTAGATCTTTAGAACATTTTAAGTGTAGAACCATAAGTTATGGAACTTAGATCCTTGTTCTTGACTTCTCATCAAACAAAGGATGGAAGAAACAAGATTACATGAAGATACAAGCTAGATAACTTGATCTTTAACAACAACAAACAACAAGTAACAAAACAAGTAAGAATGATGATGCTAGTGGCGGTTTTCAAAGGAAAGAAAAGAAGAAAGAAAAGATATTATACTTACATTTTAGAGAGAAAGTTGAGAGAAAATAATATGGTGTAAGTATGTGTGTGTAAAAATGAAGTGAAGACAAGTAAATAAGTAACAAAAAAAATGTTTGAACCTCCCTCCCCATCCCCTAGGCCGACGGTTTTGAAGCTAAAAGAGGAAGTCAATGTGGTGCTTTCAAGTGTTGGGAGGTGTTGTTTGATAGGAAAGTGTATAAGTTAATATGCATGGGAAAGAGGTGTAAGCATGCTTGAACATTTGTCTCCTCATTAACTTAATTAATCTAGTTTATCCTTAAAGAGTTATTAGCATAATCATGGGCTTACTAGTAGTCCATTAAATGGTGTAGGGTGGGCTTCCAAGTCCAATATTAAAAGCCCAAGTCCAAGTATGTAAGTATGCAACAATTAAATAAATAAAGCCCAAGTAATTAACTACTAACATTAGTTAATTAAAAATGATTAATATTAATTAAGCATGAACGTAAATAATATTCGAAATATTATTCGTGAAAAGTACGTGTGTCACAAAGACAAGTCGGGACATGAAAAGTCAAATACGGTAACAAGTAAAATGTATAAAAATACATTTATTAAAGCGCAAGTATTAATAACAAATATTAATAATATAAGTTGGAAAATCCAGGGTCGTTACAATACTAATAATGGTCATTGAAGTCCCAATCAAAGAAGTGCTCTCCCATTAGTTTTAAGTACCATTGTATGTATGTAAATGTAATTAGTGCAAGCTAGTCAAGGTTGTAACAAGGATCATTAAGTTCCAACTAGATTCAAACTAGTTCATTTGAGATGTAACAATGTTCCAAAGAGAAAGATACTTCCATCAAAGAAAAGACAAGTTGGTGAAGACATGGGTATGAGGTTTGGAATGTAGTGATGTATCTTTGTGATTAGTGCAACTAGTCAAAGTGTTCTCAAACTAGTTCAATGGAGTTGTAACAAGGTTCCAATGGGCAAGATACTTCCATCAAAGATGAAGACAAGGGTTTAAAGATTTGGGTAATGAAGTTTGAATGCTAATGGTTTGTCAAGGGACAAAAATCTGCATTTACCTTATTAGAAAATCAATGACAATGGTCAAGGACATTGGACTTTCCTCTTTAGCTAACACATGTCAACCTCCATGCATATATCCAAGATCAAAGGGGTAATGGAGTTAACTTCTAGGTGTATTAAGCATATTTTGAAGGCTCTTTATTGGGTAAAGAAGCCAAAAAATCAAAGAAAAAGGAGCTCCAACAGATATGTTGAAATGCTGACAGAAGTTGTAAGGTTGAGTGCAAGGTTGACCGTGCTTCGACCGCAGTTTTGTCTGTCAATATTTTCTTGGAATATAAATACACCACTTTGCCAAACTAGAAGACCACCTCTTTCCAACATTCTTTCAAATTTATATCTACTGATCTCCCAAGCCTCAAGCACATATCTATAGAGAGATTATAAGAGAGAAAGAGAGATTCTACTTACACTAAGTAGAATTAAAATGTAAACTTTGTACTTATCATTTGTATCTTTAAATTTACTTTGTAAGACACTTCCTTAGGGGGTCAAGGAAGTTAGATAGTTCTTATGATAGGAAACACCATTTTGTTTAATGATTCAACTTCTTTAAAGGGATCTAGGAAGTTGATCAATTCCATTGGGAATTAAGTTGTTGTGACCTATTGAAGAACTATGAGTGATTGTAAGCTTAGCTATAAGTTTACTTGTGATCTATCTTCTTAAAGGGATCTAGAAGGTAGTTGTGATTTCACTAGGCTAGAGCATTAGGATCTTGTGGTAAGAGCATTTGGTGTTTGTGAATTCTTCAAAGGGACGTAAGGGTTCATAAGTAGCGGCTTATCGATGAGCTAGTTTTCATGACCCGTCCTAATCCATCTGAACGAAGTCCATATCGATTATAAACGATTCACAATAGTTGATTACATCGTGAGGTACTTGACCTCTATATGATACATTTTGCAAACATTGCATTCGTTTGTAAAAGACAAACTTTCATTACATCGAAAGTTGACAGGCATGCATTCCGTTTCATAATATATCAAACTATCAACGACTTAATAATAATCTTGATAAACTCAACGACTCGAATGCAACGTCATTTGAAATATGTCATGAATGACTCCAAGTAATATCTCTAGAATGAGCTAATACACAGCGGAAGATTTCTTTCATACCTGAGAATAAACATGCTTTAAAGTGTCAACCAAAAGGTTGGTGAGTTCATTAGTTTATCATAAATGATCATTTTCATCATTTTAATAGACCACAAGATTTTCATTTCTCATAAATACACATCTCATATCAGGCATTTTGCAAACTGCATAGAGATAAAAATCATTCATATGGATTGAACACCTCGTAACCGACATTAACAAGATGCATATAGAATATCCTCATCATTCCGGGACACCCATCGAACATGATAAAATCAAAGTACTAAAGCATTCCAAATTCCAGAATGGGGGTTGTTAGTTCCCGTAGATCTACCTTTAGGATTCGCGTCAATTAGGGGTGCACTAATTCTCAAAATTAGTGATGTTCCCTAATTCTTAGGCTACCAAGCTAAAAGGGGCATATTCGGCTACGATCCATTCAACCATATAATGTAGTTTCAATTACTTGTGTCTATTTCGTAAAACAGTTATAAAAATAGCGCATGTATTCTCAGTCCCAAATAAATATATTGCAAAAGTATTTAAAAAGGGAGCAAATAAAACTCACAATACTGTATTTTGTAGTAAAAATACATAGGACGACATTGAACAATGCAGGGTTGGCCTCGGATTCACGAACCTATATCATTTATATATATATATATATATATATATATATATATATTAAAACATATAATCGTAATCAAATAAGTTTATGTATTATTAGTAATTTAATTGTTATTTTAATTATGTGTTTCATTAATAACCTAAGTAATTACATTTATTAATATTTATTATAAAAATATTAATATAGTTATGTTATACGTATTAAATTTTAATAACGATAGTAATAATAATGAAAATAAAAGGTTGTATTATTTTTACAATAAAACACTAATTTTGATAAAAATTCTTAATACTAATAATACTTAATCATAAAACTTGTTAATAAATATATTAATGTTAATAATAGTAGTAATAATAATAATAATAATAATAATAATAATAATAATAATAATAATAATAATAATAATAATAATAATAATAATAATAATAATAATAATAATAATAATAATAATAATAATAATACCTTAAGTGTATAACTCCCTTGGTTAATAAAAATAATATCGCTGCCCATATTCAAACTCGCAACCCCTCGTTTAACCATTTTCTTTTAAACCACCAAACCACTAGTTTGATTTTGTTTTAAATCATTTGATTTATTATTTAACATATGAAACTTTTTCCTTCATCATATATCTAATCTTAACTTAAACTATCATCATCATCTTTCCAATCATCATTATCAATTCATCATCATCATATTACCATATTATCATGATCATCATTATCATCATAATCATAATCATATATATCATTAAATCATACCATATTTAAATATAATCATATTTTAAATCATAATTTAGTTTTATTTTCATATCTTAATCTTTATCTTAACACTTTTAATAACATTTAATCATAAAAATGATAAGAATAACAATGTTAATATTTATACCTTAAGTAATTTGTGTGTTTTTGTGTGGATATCGAATCAGGAACAGAATCCGTTGGATTTGCATGTCATGGCCCGAGTTGTTAGGTCCAAAACAGAATTCAGTTAATATAGTCCATGAGTTATCAATTTTTGTTGGGCCTTAATGAATTTTAGCCCGTAATCAATTCGATGGCATCCTTAAAATCACCCGGTCCCATTATGTTTCCCCGGCTCCATTCCTTTTCTCCAATTACTCGATCCCTAATTTTTCCCAAAATCAATTTCTCTAAAACCATGCCATAAGATCAACTGGATCCGTTTCCTAATCCTACACTTAAGAAGTTATGTGAAAGAAATCGAGACCAAGAACAAAAACAACTCAAATTTTGTTATGAGTAGAGGCGACGGTGAATGATGAAAGTGAAATTCAGAATCTGAAATCCAAGCGTATCAGGTATAGATTACTTCATGAAAAGTGTTTTGAATCTCTCATAGAACACTCGAAATTAATCGATTGCTCCAGAAACACTTTAGAGTTTATGATTTTAAAAGTTGACCGAAAAGCTTTTATTCATTGACCTTGAAGTCAGTAAATCTATAATAAATTTCAGATCGATTTAAAGTATCAAACAGTTTAAGTGAACGAGAAGGAATCATGATCTATATATAATTCCCTCTAAAAGTCACTCTTTTACTTCGGAGACCGAAACAGCTTGAATCGTCAAACGAAGATGGTCTTGAATCAATTAATTATAAATCTGTAATTTGTTTATAATTTCTAATGTTTTGTGACTGTTATGTTGTTGTTATTGTTCAAGAGTTCGATTCTCTAAAATATTGATGCTAAACCGTCGGGTGATATGAATTTAGATAGAACACTCGAATAGAACTTGTTGAATAGTTTTGATATTTGTTTCGTTCTTATTTTCTGTTGTGTAGTTCGAATATCAGCTGCAGACACTTTGTATTGTGCCAGTGAACGATTAATGCAGCAACAAGATTTGATTGAAGATTGTTTTGTAGTGGTGAATAAGTGGGTTTATTGGTGGTGTTAATCAATTGAGATTATGGTTGGTTTCGTTTATTCAAACAAGGAAACAGGAGCAACAGTTAGTTCTAATAGAAAATCGAAGGTGTTGGTGATTCATGGGTTGATGATGATGTTTGAAGAAGGTGATGGTTAGAAGGTGATCGTGGGTGCTTTGTGAAGATGGTTGCCCGCTGATAATGCTAAAAACGAACATATATTTCATAGCATTATTCCTCAAGAAAGACAAGCTTTTAGTTGCAACTGTTCTATTTACAAGTGATATTCGTTTAAATAATAAAAGGTGAAGACAAAAGACAGATTCGACGAATTGAAGACGCAAACGACCAAAAAGCTCAAAAGTACAAAGTACAATCAATGAGGTTCCAATTATTGATGAGAAACGTCTCAAAATTACAAGAGTACAAGATTCAAAATGAAAAGTACAAGATATTAAATTATTCGCAAGGACGTTCGAAAATTAGGAACCGGGACCAGAGTCAACTCTCAACGCTCGACGCAACGGACTAAAAATTACAAGTCAACTATGCACATAAATATAATATAATATTTAAATAATTCTTATAATTATTTAATATATTATATTTATTTATTAAAACGTCGACAATCAAGAAAACAAGGATTTTGAGCTGTCACCGACGGCCATGCGATCGCATGGCCTGGAGGAAGAAATCCCATGCGATCGCATGGCCAACTTTTCCAGTTCACAGGCCTATAAAAATCGAGCTTTATTGCACCATTTATCCATCCTTTCTTCTCTTCATCATACGTGAAGTATATATATATATATATATATATATATTTTAATTTTAATTTTAATTTTAATTTTAATTTCTAATAATAAGGGTATGTTAGCGAATGTTGTAAGGGTGTAAGTCAAAATTCTGTCCGTGTAACGCTACGCTATTTTTAATCATTGTAAGTTATGTTCAACCTTTTTAATTTAATGTCTCGTAGCTAAGTTATTATTATGCTTATTTAATCCGAAGTAATCATGATGTTGGGCTAAAAATATTAAAATTGGGTAATTGGGCTTTGTACCATAATTGGGGTTTGGACAAAAGAACGACACTTGTGGAAATTAGACTATGGGCTATTAATGGGCTTTATATTTGTTTAACTAAATGATAGTTTGTTAATTTTAATATAAAGATTTACAATTGGGCGTCCCTATAAATAACCATATACACTCAATCGGACACGATGGGCGGGGTATTTATATGTACGAATAATCGTTCATTTAACCGGACACGGGAATGGATTAATAGCCACTAGAATTATTAAAACAGGGGTGAAATTATGTACAAGGACACTTGGCATAATTGATAACAAAGTATTAAAACCTTGGGTTACACTCAGTCGACATCCTGGTGTAATTATTAAACAAAGTATTAAAATCTTGTTACAGTTTAAGTCCCCAATTAGTTGGAATATTTAACTTCGGGTATAAGGATAATTTGACGAGGACACTCGCACTTTATATTTATGACTGATGGACTGTTATGGACAAAAACCAGACGGACATATTAAATAATCTAGGACAATTAACCCATGGGCATAAAACTAAAATCAACACGTCAAGCATCATGATTACGGAAGTTTAAATAAGCATAATTCTTTTATTTCATATTTAATTTCCTTTATTTTATATTTAATTGCACTTCTAATTATCGCACTTTTATTTATTGTTATTGAATTTAATTGCACTTTTAATTATCATACTTTGTAATTATCGCAAGTTTATTTTATCGCAATTTTATTTATCGCAATTTCATTATCGTTATTTACTTTACGCTTTAAATTAAGTCTTTTATTTATTTAATATTTTACATTTTGTTTTAACTGCGACTAAAGTTTTAAAATCGATAAACCGGTCATTAAACGGTAAAAATCCCCCTTTATAATAATAATATTACTTATATATATATTTGTATTTTTATAAATTTAAGCTAATATAGCGTTAAGCTTTGTGAAAAAGATTTTCCCTGTAGAACGAACCGGACTTACTAAAAACTACACTACTGTACGATTAGGTACACTGCCTATAAGTGTTGTAGCAAGGTTTAAGTATATCCATTCTCTAAATAAATAAATATCTTGTGTAAAATTGTCTCGTATTTAATAGTATTTCCTTGTAAAATTTAATAGTATCTTATATACACCTCGTAAAAACATCAAGTATTTTTGGCGCCGCTGCCGGGGAACTTAAAAATTTAGCTTAAAAGCCGGAAGCGCAACGCTATATAAAAAAAAAGATTTTTATTTTTAGTTTACTTTTATAAAAATACGTTTTTATAAAAATACGTTTTAAAAATTCAAAAATATAAAAAGAAAAACAAAAATTTATATATTTTTAAGAATTTGTTAAATATATAAGTTTTATAAAGTTTCTTTATTTTTATTTTTAGTATTTAAAAATATAAATTTTATTTAAATATTGTGTTTTTTTATAAAACATCAAAACAGCAAAACAGAAAAAAAATATATATAAAAGTTTACGGGCTACACTGTAGCAGCCCAACCCATCTGGCCCGATTTTCTATGTCATGCGATCGCATGAATATATAGCATACACTCCATGCGATCGCATGGAGTGATTTGACTCGTCTGAAACATAAGCTGTACGAAATTAGGGTTTATAATAATAATTATTATTAATTAATAACCCTAATTAGGTTATAATTATTTTATTATTTAGTTTAGTTTATTTATAATTTGTATTTTAAGTCTAAATTAGTTTTAATAATTTACAAAATTAATAGTTTTATAAAATAAATAATATAAAAATAATATTTTTATAAAAATTGTACTTTTTACAACTTTTAGTATATTTTTAAATTTTGTCCCTTTTTAATTGTTTTAGCGTAATATTTGCGTTTTTCGCTATTTTTTAGTTTTAAACTTAGTTTTTGCCATAGTTATTTTTACTTCTAGATTTTTAGGCTTTGCCGTAAAATTCCTTAAGTGCTTTTTCTTTAGACTAAGATTTATGTGCTTTAGAATTTTGCGACGCCTTTTTAAGTTTTAGTTTCTTCTTAAGTTATTGCCATTTGGGATATAGTTTTACTTGTAAGCTTTAATATTTTTAGAAACAACTTTTAATTTTTAGTTTTTAGTGCCTTTTTAAGTTTCAACGCGCTACTTTCTTATTAATATTTTTAGACACCTTTTACCTATGTATCAATTATCATTCCAATTAGTAATCTCAATTTGCGATTATAATTTTAAGTTAATGATAGTAATAAGGTTGGGTTAGTCGAGTGTTTTTAAGTTCTATAAGTCATTTTTTTATTATTTCTTATTTTTCGACGCATTTTATTTTTCAACCCTTTTCTTTTTCGACGGGCTCTTTTTCTTTCTTATTTCTCGCTATTCTAGTTTTTAGGACATAGATTTTTATTCTACTTCTTATCTAAATTTCTTAAAATTACGAAAATTTATTTTAAGTGGTTAAATTGATAGACATCAAAATTTTCTGGTTCGTAGTAATAGTTGGATTTGTACGTGGACCGGGTTATTGGAGCCAAACAGTCCTCAATTATATTGAGACCAAACGAATCCTGCCCCTCTGCTGCATCTTTTGGCTATTCGAAACGTGGGCAAAATCAGAAAAGTCTATTAATTGGATAACTTATATAATTTTTCTTTCCTTTTAAAAACTAATAGGATATTCAGTGAATGCACCGAGCAAGACGTTCACCACCTTTTGTACGTTCACCACCTGTAACTAGATCAAGACATTTAGCAAATATTACCGCAGTTGATTTTTCTTTAGAATCGTCATCCAGTCGACCAAGTACTCCAATTCAAATTTCCGATAATCCATTTTTTGAACCCGACCTCACAATTGAGAATCCGGAGAATATTCCGGGACGATTCATAGATCCTGAACCACTAAACTTTCCTCCGGAACCACCAATCATTCAAACAGAGATTGTTGAGGAACGAACCATTAAATCAGAATCTTCTAGTGATTCCGATTCAACAAATTCAATTATGGAGAATCTGGAACCTTTAAGTATGGAAGACCGAATGAGAGCTAAACGTACTAGCCAAGGTCACGCAATTACTCATCCAGACATTAATGCGCCAGATTATGAAATCAAAGGACAAATTCTACACATGGTGACTAATTAATGCCAATTTAGTGGTGCGCCGAAGGAAGATCCAAATGAACATCTTCGTACCTTTAATAGGATCTGCACTCTATTTAAAATAAGAGAAGTTGAGGATGAACAGATATATCTCATGTTATTTCCCTGGACTTTAAAGGGAGAAGCCAAAGATTGGTTGGAATCGTTACCTGAAGGGGCGATTGATACATGGGACGTTTTAGTTGAAAATTTTTTTAACAATTCTTTCCGGCATCTAAAGCCGTAAGACTTCAAGGAGAAATTGTTACGTTCACACAGAAACCGAATGAAACTCTATATGAGGCGTGGACAAGATTTGGAAAGTTATTAAGAGGATGTCCGCAACATGGTTTAGACACCTGTCAAATAGTACAAATATTCTACTAAGGATGCGACGTCACTACAAGAAAAGACATCGATATAGCAGCTGGTGGTTCTATTATGAAGAAATGCTTATAAAATTATTGATAACACTGCTTCCCACTCACATGAGTGGCACCAAGAAAAAGATATCGTTAGATCATCTAAAGCAGCTAGAGCTGATTCTAGCCATGACTTAGATTCCATTTCCGCAAAGATAGATGCTGTCGAGAGATGAATGGAAAAGATGACTAAAGATATCCACTCAATACTGTAGTGACCCGAACTTTTCCATGTTTATATATATTAATTGAGATTGATATTTACATGATTAAATGTTTCCAACATGTTAAGCAATCAAACTTGTTAAGACTTGATTAATTGAAATATGTTTCATATAGACAATTGACCACCCAAGTTGACCGGTGATTCACGAACGTTAAAACTTGTAAAAACTATATGATGACATATATATGGATATATATATATATATATATATATATATATATATATATATATATATATATATATATATATATATATATATATATATATATATATATATATATATATATATATATATATATATATATATATATATATATATATATATATATATATATATATATAGTTAACATGATACTATGATAAGTAAACATATCATTAAGTATATTAACAATGAACTACATATGTAAAAACAAGACTACTAACTTAATGATTTTTAAACGAGACATATATGTAACGATTATCGTTGTAAAGACATTTAATGTATATATATCATATTAAGAGATATTCATACATGATAATATCATAATAATATAATAATTTAAAATCTCATTTGATATTATAAACATTGGGTTAACAACATTTAACAAGATCGTTAACCTAAAGGTTTCAAAACAACACTTACATGTAACGACTAACGATGACTTAACGACTCAGTTAAAATGTATATACATGTAGTGTTTTAATATGTATTTATACACTTTTGAAAGACTTCAATACACTTATCAAAATACTTCTACTTAACAAAAATGCTTACAATTACATCCTCGTTCAGTTTCATCAACAATTCTACTCGTATGCACCCGTATTCGTACTCGTACAATACACAGCTTTTAGATGTATGTACTATTAATATATACACTCCAATGATCAGCTCTTAGCAGCCCATGTGAGTCACCTAACACATGTGGGAACCATCATTTGGCAACTAGCATGAAATATCTCATAAAATTACAAAAATATGAGTAATCATTCATGACTTATTTACATGAAAACAAAATTACATATCCTTTATATCTAATCCATACACCAACGACCAAAAACACCTACAAACACTTTAATTCTTCAATTTTCTTCATCTAATTGATCTCTCTCAAGTTCTATCTTCAAGTTCTAAGTGTTCTTCATAAATTCCAAAAGTTCTAGTTTCATAAAATCAAGAATACTTTCAAGTTTGCTAGCTCACTTCCAATCTTGTAAGGTGATCATCCAACCTCAAGAAATCTTTGTTTCTTACAGTAGGTTATCATTCTAATACAAGGTAATAATCATATTCAAACTTTGGTTCAATTTCTATAACTATAACAATCTTATTTCAAGTGATGATCTTACTTGAACTTGTTTTCGTGTCATGATTCTGCTTCAAGAACTTCGAGCCATCCAAGGATCCGTTGAAGCTAGATCCATTTTTCTCTTTTCCAGTAGGTTTATCCAAGGAACGTAAGGTAGTAATGATTTTCATAACATCATTCTATTCATACAAATAAAGCTATCTTATTCGAAGGTTTAAACTTGTAATCACTAGAACATAGTTTAGTTAATTCTAAACTTGTTCGCAAACAAAAGTTTATCCTTCTAACTTGACTTTTAAAATCAACTAAACACATGTTCTATATCTATATGATATGCTAACTTAATGATTTAAAACCTGGAAACACGAAAAACACCGTAAAACCGGATTTACGCCGTCGTAGTAACACCGCGGGCTGTTTTGGGTTAGTTAATTAAAAACTATGATAAACTTTGATTTAAAAGTTGTTATTATGAGAAAATGATTTTTATTATGAACATGAAACTATATCCAAAAATTATGGTTAAACTCAAAGTGAAAGTATGTTTTCTAAAATGGACATCTAGACGTCGTTCTTTCGACTGAAATGACTACCTTTACAAAAATGACTTGTAACTTATTTTTCCGACTATAAACCTATACTTTTTCTGTTTAGATTCATAAAATAGAGTTCAATATGAAACCATAGCAATTTGATTCACTCAAAGCGGATTTAAAATGAAGAAGTTATGGGTAAAACAAGATTGGATAATTTTTCTCATTTTAGCTACGTGAAAATTGGTAACAAATCTATTCCAACCATAACTTAATCAACTTGTATTGTATATTATGTAATCTTGAGATACCATAGACATGTATACAATGTTTCGACCTATCATGTCGACACATCTATATATATTTCGGAACAACCATAGACACTCTATATGTGAATGTTGGAGTTAGCTATACAGGGTTGAGGTTGATTCCAAAATATATATAGTTTGAGTTGTGATCAATACTGAGATATGTATACACTGGGTCGTGGATTGATTCAAGATAATATTTATCGATTTATTTCTGTACATCTAACTGTGGACAACTAGTTGTAGGTTACTAACGAGGACAGCTGACTTAATAAACTTAAAACATCAAAATATATTAAAAGTGTTGTAAATATATTTTGAACATACTTTGATATATATGTATATATTGTTATAGGTTCGTGAATCAACCAGTGGCCACGTCTTACTTCCCGACGAAGTAAAAATCTGTGAAAGTGAGTTATAGTCCCACTTTTAAAAACTAATATTTTTGGGATGAGAATAATGCAGGTTTTATAAATGATTTACAAAATAGACACAAGTACGTGAAACTACATTCTATGGTTGAATTATCGAAATCGAATATGCCCCTTTTTATTAAGTCAGGTAATCTAAGAATTTGGGAACAGACACCCTAATTAACGCGAATCCTAAAGATAGATCTATTGGGCCTAACAAACCCCATCCAAAGTACCGGATGCTTTAGTACTTCGAAATTTATATCATATCCGAAGGGTGTCCCGGAATGATGGGGATATTCTTATATATGCATCTTGTTAATGTCGGTTACCAGGTGTTCACCATATGAATGATTTTTATCTCTATGTATGGGATGTGTATTGAAATATGAAATCTTGTGGTCTATTATTATGATTTGATATATATAGGTTAAACCTATAACTCACCAACATTTTTGTTGACGTTTTAAGCATGTTTATTCTCAGGTAATTATTAAGAGCTTCCGCTGTCGCATACTTAAATAAGGAAGAGATTTGGAGTCCATGCTTGTATGATATTGTGTAAAAACTGCATTCAAGAAACTTATTTTGTTGTAACATATTTGTATTGTAAACCATTATGTAATGGTCGTGTGTAAACAGGATATTTTAGATTATCATTATTTGATAATCTACGTAAAGCTTTTTAAAACCTTTATCTATGAAATAAAGGTTATGGTTTGTTTTAAAAATGAATGCAGTCTTTGAAAAAAGTCTCATATAGAGGTCAAAACCTCGCAACGAAATCAATTAATATGGAACGTTTTTAATCAATAAGAACGGGACATTTCAAATACGAATTAGTTGTGAGCAGTGTGGCGGACCACATTTGACAAAAGATTGTCTTAGTATTGAATTAACAATGGAACAAAGAGAGAATATTTCATACATAAACCAAAGGCCTGGAAATAATTATCAGAATAATTATCAACCGCCAAGACCGATTTACAATCAAAATCAGAATTATAACCGAAATATTCCATACAACAACCAACAAGGTCCTAGCAATCAACAAGTATCCAACAATACTTACAACCAGCAAAGACCTAATTTTCAAAACAAACCACCACAAACCGATGATAAAAAGCCAAATTTAGAAGATATGATGACGAAGCTAGTTGAAACTCAAACGCAGTTTTTCACATCTCAAAAGCAAACTAATGAACAAAATGCTCAAGCATTTAGAAATCAACAAGCTTCTATTCAAAACTTGGAACAAGAAGTAAGTAACCTAGCAAGGTTAATAGGTGAAAGAAAACCGGGAAGTTTACCTAGTGATACAAATACAAACCCCCGGAATGAAACAGCTAAAGCCATTACCACAAGAAGTGGTACAACACTTAAACCACCTGAAATACCTGTAACTTCTGATGAAGCTATTCCTACTCCACAAGAACCACAACCTGAACAAGATAAGGAAAAAGAACCGGTAGTTGAAAAGGTTAATGAAGATAACACAGTTAAGGCTAAACCTTATGTTAAACCATACCAACCACCACTTCCTTACCCGAGTAAAATGAAGAAAGAGAAACTTGAAGCTGAGCAATTCAAATTCTTGGATATGTTTAAACAGATAAATGTAAATCTTCCTTTCATTGATGTGATTTCAGGAATGCCTAGATATGCTAAATTCTTGAAAGATCTAATCTCAAATAGAAAGAAAATGGAAGAACTCTCGGCTGTTACTATGAACGCTAATTGTTCAGCAGTGCTGTTGAATAAGATACCAGAAAAATTATCTGATCCAGGAAGTTTCACAATTCCATGTTTTCTGGGTAGTCTTAGTTCAATAGAAGCATTGGCAGACTTAGGTGCTACTATAAATTTAATGCCGTATTCACTATACGCTAAACTAGACCTTGGAGAATTGAAACCAACAAGAATAAGCATACAGCTAGCCGATCGATCAATAAAATATCCTAGAGGGATAATGGAGAACATGCTAGTTAAAGTTGGTACTTTAGTATTTCCAGTAGATTTTCTTGTTCTGGATATGGAAGAAGATTCTCAAGTTCCTCTCATATTAGGAAGACCATTCTTAAACACGGCTAAAGCAATGATAAACGTGTTCGGTAAGAAATTGACCCTAAGTATAGAGGACGAGAGTGTTACCTTTTCAGTTGATAGAGCAATGCAACAACCACAATCTGCAGATGATACATGTTATTATATTCATACTATAGATTCACATGCAGAATTGTTAGAAGAATTTCCAGAATTACAAGGAACAGGAGAATGTTCTTTAGGAGAAGGAACTGAACAAATTGATGAAGCTGAAATGTTAGCTACACTTATAGCTAATGGATATGAACCAACAACAGAAGAAATTCAAATGCTAAAAGAAGAAGACAGATATCAATATAAATCATTGATAGAAGAACCACCGACATTAGAGTTAAAGCCACTTCCAAACCATTTGGAATACGCTTATTTACATGGTGAATCTGAATTACCTGTAATAATATCGTCTTCTCTTACTAAAAATGAGAAATCTCAACTCATTTCTGTGTTGAAAGCTCATAAACCAGCCATTGCATGGAAGATTCATGATATTAAAGGAATAAGTCCTTCGTATTGCACACATAAAATCCTTATGGAAGAAGGTCATAAAACGTATGTGCAACGCCAACGAAGACTAAATCCGAATATGCAAGATGTTGTTAAAAAAGAAATAATTAAACTGCTAGACGCATGTTTAATTTATCCAATCTCTGATAGTCTATGGGTAAGCCCAGTTCAATGCGTGCCTAAGAAGGGTGGCATGACTGTCATTACAAATGAAAAAATGAGCTTATTCCTACAAGGACTGTAACAGGATGGCGTGTATGTATTGATTATAGAAAATTAAATGACGCCACCAGAAAAGATCACTTTCCCTTACCTTTTATTGATCAAATGTTGGAAAGATTAGCCAGAAATAGTTACTATTGTTTTCTTGATGGATTTTCCGGATATTTTCAAATTCCAATAGCACCCGAAGATCAAGGGAAAACCACATTCACGTGCCCTTATGGTACTTTTGCTTACAAACGCATGCCATTTGGACTTTGCAACGCCCCTGCAACCTTTCAAAGGTGCATGATGGCGATTTTTCACGACATGATAGAAGAATGCATGGAAGTTTTCATGGATGACTTTTCAGTTTTCGGTGATACATTTGAATCATGTCTAGTTAATATGGAACGAATGCTTATTAGATGCGAACAATCAAATCTAGTACTTAATTGGGAGAAATGCCATTTCATGGTTAAAGAAGGCATCGTTCTTGGTCATAAAATTTCAAAAGAAGGAATTGAAGTGGATAGAGCTAAAGTAGATGTAATTGCTAAACTTCCACATCCCACCAATGTTAGAGGAGTTAGGAGTTTTCTAGGGCATGCCAGTTTTTACCGACGTTTCATAAAAGACTTTTCTAAAATTGCCACTCCTATGAATAAACTCCTAGAAAAGGATGCTCCATTCATCTTTTCAGATGAATGCATCAAATCTTTTAATATTCTTAAAGAGAAACTCACTAATGCGCCGATCATGATAACACCAAATTGGAATCTACCGTTTAAACTAATGTGCGATGCAAGTGATTTTGCAATGGGAGCCGTTTTAGGACAAAGGATTGAAAAAAGATTTCAACCTATATATTATGCTAGTAAGACGTTACAAGGAGCACAAACAAATTACACAACTACTGAAAAAGAACTCCTTGCTATTGTCTTTGAATTTGACAAATTTCGTTCATATCTCGTTCTAGCAAAAACGGTGGTCTATACCGACCATTCTGCTCTTAGATACCTATTTTCGAAACAAGATGCCAAACCAAGATTAATCCGTTGGATCTTACTCTTACAAGAGTTCGATATTGAAATCCGAGATAAAAGAGGAGCAGAAAATCTCGCCGCTGATCATCTTTCTCGTCTTAAAAATCCTGAATTAGAAGTTCTAAATGAATCGGCCATACAAGACAACGTTCCTGATGAATATCTATTGAAGATAGATTATAATGAAATACCATGGTTTGCAGACTATACAAACTACTTAGTATGTGGATTGCTTGAAAAAGGATTATCGTACCAAAAACGAAAGAAATTCTTCAGTGATATAAAACGCTATTTCTGGGAAGATCCACATTTGTTTAAAAGTTGTCCAGATGGAATAATACGCCGATGTGTATTCGGAGATGAAGCTAGTAAAATTTTAAACCATTGTCACACAGGATCAACAGGAGGGCACTATAGGCCTCAACTAACAGCAAGAAAAGTTTATGATGTTGGATTCTATTGGCCTACAATTTACAAAGACGCACACCTTCTTTGCAAATCCTGTGATGCTTGTCAAAGGGCCGGAAAAATAAGTCAACGTGATAAAATGCCACAAAATGTCATCCAAGTATGTGAAGTATTTGACATTTGGGGTATTGACTTTATGGGTCCATTTCCAAAATCTCATAATAATCTCTATATTCTCGTAGCCATTGATTATGTATCTAAATGGGCGGAAGCACAAGCTCTCCCAACTAACGATGCACGAGTTGTAGTCAACTTTTTAAAACGTCTTTTTGCAAGGTTTGGAACACCGAAAGCTTTAATAAGTGATCGGGGAACTCATTTCTGTAATAATCAACTTGAGAAAGTTCTTAAAAGATATGGAGTAACTCATAAAATCTCCACCGCATATCATCCACAAACAAGTGGACAAGTTGAAAATACCAACCGAGCTTTAAAATGTATTCTAGAGAAAACCGTAGGATCAAATCCGAAGGAATGGTCCATTAAATTGGAGGATGCACTCTGGGCTTTTAGAACAGCCTACAAAACTCCAATTGGAACCACACCTTTTAAACTCGTCTACGGAAAAGCATGTCATCTTCCAGTAGAAATTGAACACAAAGCATTTTGGGCTTTGAAGACATGTAATCTTGATTTACATGAAGCTGGACGTCTACGATTAAGTCAACTAAACGAATTAGAAGAATTAAGACATGAAGCATACAAAAATTCGTTAATCTATAAAGAAAGAACGAAGAAATGGCATGATAAAAGAATCAGAAGTTTAAAAGAATTTAAAGAAGGAGACAGAGTTCTTCTTTTCAATTCACGATTCAAGCTATTTCCTGGAAAATTGAAATCAAGATGGTCTGGACCATTCATAGTCAAAAGAGTTTTCCCATACGGAACGATAGAATTAATAAATTCAAATGGGATTGAATTTAAGGTTAATGGTCACAGAGTTAAACAGTACATAGAAAGTCCAATGGAAGTTGACAATGAAGTTAATCACAATTTCGATACCACAGCTAACTAAGTGTGGGGAGAATCAAGTCTTTAAAGGATAATATGTATTTCTGTTAGAGTTAGATTGTCTGTTTTCGTGTAGTTCTCGAAAATGGAACCCGAATGGTCTTTCCCTAGCAGACCCTAAAGAACTAGTCTTCTCCCCCCATTTTGAATTTTTATTTTTTTTAGGTTTTTACGAAATGAAGACTGCCTGTGAACTAAACCATGGTCTAATGCTACACGCTTTGATCACTAAACGTAATAATGACACATTTTCGAGTGAAATAGTATCAGTAATCAGAGAAAGATTGGACGGAGTAAGAAAAGAATCCAGATGCGAAGATAATAAGTTACAATTTGGTAAAGAAAAATCAAAATCCGCAGCGAAAAGAAGAGCACGACACCTTGAAAGATGTCACAAATGCGGAAAATGGTCACATGGAGGTAAATGTTCAAATAATCAAACCTATTCAAATACCGAATTTGTTACTTTATGCAGAGACGGACCGTTCATATGTTTAGAAGAAAAAACACTGAATGCTCGAGGTTACGCCTATGTAGCTATGGAAAACCAATTAAACCGACTATCTTATGAATGGGATATATCATATAACTAAGAATACTATCTCACAGGTAAGTCTGTACAGTTTTTATTTTTATTTTTAATCTTTTGATAATAAACGCTAATTTGTTCGCTATAAAGTATTAAATTGGTATTGAATAAAATTAGGTTTGGCGACCGAAATTATTGATATCATTCAAAAATTTATTACATCACTGCGAAATTTAACGTTTATTCTTAAGGTATAAATATCTTTAATCAATCAACCCAAAATATTTCAAAAATTCGTCATGAGTTAAACTAGGTCATGGAACCGAAATTACTTTACCGAAAAGAGGGGCGCATATTTTTGATAATATTTGATTGATTAAAGTGGGATAAAAGCCAAAAAGATTTTTAATTTTATTTTTTTACCATGTTTTTAAAATTAATATATAAATACTAAATTAATATTTTGAACTTTGTAAAATAAATATATTTAAAATTGTAAATATTTGAAAAATTAATCTTTTTAATATAATTTTGTATGTATAAAAACAAAAATATATTATAAGTTTGGTGTGAATTTATAATATGAATTTTTATTTAAGTTTGGTGTGAATTTTAATTTTATGCATATTTTAAATTTAAGTTTGGTGTGAATTTAAAAATAAAAATTTACTTTATTTCGCTAAGTTAAAAATATGTTTTTTTTAAAATTCGTCGTGAGTTGAAGACTAGGTCGTTGAACCGAAATTGCTTTACCCGAGGGAGGGACGAGAACTTTTATTTTCATTATTTTTAATCTTATTGAATTAAAGTATGCCAAAAACATTAAAAAAACCCAAAAATCTTTATTTTTAAAACCGCGCTTTGATTTGACAAATTTTAAAAATTTTGTCAAGGGACAGAATAGGACATCGATCCGAAACACCCTCGCTCCTAAAGGAAGACAAATTTTTAAAATTTAATTAATTACAAGTTTTATAAAGTATAAGGTTTTATTTTTATTTTTATAAAAAAAAAAGCTGAAAACACTGTTCCCGGATACCCATGCGATCGCATGGGTATTGCACTTCAACTCCATGCGATCGCATGGAGCTGGAAAACAGGCCTGATACATACATCCTGTTCTGTTCTGCCTCACACCAACACACACACAACACATACGAAAATACTCTCAAATCTTCATCAAAATTCACCAAAATCCACCGTAATTCGTCATTTTTCTTGCTCTAATCATGCCTAGATTCTTATTCTTCAGCAAAATGGTAAAAATTACACCCCTAAACTCTATAAATTCCTAGTTTTTGTGATAATTATTAATTTTTTTACCTAATGCAATTTTGTTAATTTCTAGTGTAATTAGTGTTAAATTGTTAGTATTTTATGCATGTATAACCTAGATTGATGCTATTTAACATGATTTGAAGCCAAAAACTTCAAAATTTTTAGAAATCTAAAGTTAGTGTTCTTGAGCAATTTGGGACTTTTTGATATAAACAGGTTATGGCCGATTTTTATCATGAATTAGTGCTAAATTGAGTAGTGTAACATGTTTAGATAGTTAAATGATCCAAACATTGATCCTAAACATGATTTTTAGAAATTAAAGTGGACTTTTTAAATCCAAAATTCATGAATTTGATTAATTTGATGTAATTGCCATTTGAGACTTGTTTAATTATTAGTAATGACTATTTTAACATGTTATTTTAGTTAAATGCTTATGAACTTTGTATACATTTTCATATGTGCTTATTTGAAAAGTGTAGAATTGTGAAAAATTGTGAAAATGTGTATAAGTTTAATTTTGATTTAACATGTTATAGTGATTGTTTTAAGTTGTTATTTTGCTAACACTAATGCATATTTGGATGCACAAATTTTGTGTTTAATGTGTTTTGCAGAAAGCCGATACTGGAGGTTCAGGAGCATCATCATCTAGACGACAAGCACCAGCACCAGCACCAGAACCAGAACCAGAAATGCAACACGAACAAGAACCACAACAAGAACCACAACAACAGCCTGATCAGCACATACCTTATTATGATCCGGTACAGTTTGTTGATGAATTCATAGTATTCCCAATGAGGCCGCCAGTAGAATTCCCAACGATTCCTGAGCACACTCTGCATCCTAATCTGAGATTTGATAGGAGATGGAGAGATTACGAGACATATCAAAGGAACAAATTCAAATTGGTAACAAAAAATGTAGAGGTGCCAAGGGTAATCGATTGGGCCCCTTTAAAAACGGTCCATCTAGCTGACCGTGTTAGACAGCTTTTAGTTCAAAGGTATGGCAGTTCTTCTTTTACAGATTGGGAACGTATTTTCACCATTCGTAGACCTGTATATAAGGAATGGTGTGTTGAGTTGATGAGTACTGTATCACTTGATACAAATATAGTTAGAATAGATGATAGAAGATTTCTTATGTTTATCCTTGGCGGTAGGATGTACAGAATGTCCATGCTGGACATGGCCAGGGCCTTACAGATATATACTCCTGGTGAGTTGCTATTACCCGATTGTACAAATTTGATTCATTATGGTGAAAGGGTAGATAGTAACTTTGACGCTGACGCCATTTGGAGGCGTATGTCACATTTTGATGTTTTTACACGAGCAGGAGGACACTCCTATACACATATTGACAGAGCCGAGCTTCGTATTATTCATAGATTTTTGGCTAACTCGATTACACAGAGAGGTCATAATAAAGAAAAAATTACCTTACATGATTTATTCTACCTAAAGTGTATTCGGGATCCTAGAAGCTTTGTCAATATCCCTTACTGTGTTACTTTTTATTTATCTAAAATAGTAGAGGGAATGCAGGACGGGAGTATAATAGGAGGAGGTATTTTTGTTACTCTCATTAGAGAGTATTTAGGTGTTGATAGGAACCAAGGGGGTCCATTACAGCTTTGTAGAGAATAGGTTGAGCCCTTAGGATTGAAAGTTTATGTGGGTGCTAAGGTATTGAAAAGTAGACGTAACCAGGCAGTACCCTATGAGGGATCTCATCCTTAGGTAGAGAGAGGCTCAGACGAGGAAATGGAGAAGGCGGAAAACATTAGGGATATCTTTCGAGATGCTATTCTTGACGTCCACGTTCGTATAGATGAGGAAGCAATGACGAACGCGGCCAGACATAGTATGTATGAGCAGTGGAACTTCGAACGAGTATACGAGAATTATAGGCGACGCCAACACGATAGCTGGTTAGTTCATCAGCACCAAATCATGAGCCAGCTATCATATCAGGTACCAAATAACTATGTACCTACTCGACCTGCTCATTTTCCGCCACACAGCCCCGATATCCGGCCAACCTTTAACCGGTATGACTATAATCAAGCCTATCAGAACACCTATAACCAACAATGGAACCCACCTGACGAGATGAACTGGAACCCATATCCAGACTGATTTAGTTCCATTTGGTTATTTATATGATTTTTATGTTTTTATCTTTTTACTTATTCATGTTTAAACTTATGTTATTGAATATACTTATGTAATCTTTATCATTTTTATTATTATTGTGTACTAATATTTCACATTTAGGATTTGAAAGAGGGATATTAAGTCCCATTTCAAATTCCCATGCATGTTTATATTTGTATGTATGTATATGGTAAATTGTACAAAACAGGGTAAAAGAGCGATTTTCAAAGACTGGCATTAAGTTCAGCAAAAGCTACTAATTTTGACGACAAGATAAATGTGATGTAACAACAGACGGAATGGACAAATGATATGTACCATTTATCATTCAGCAAACAAACGCCAATATGTTTGGAAACTTTGGTAAAATTTAATCATTTCTACGCTAATCACCCTCAATAATTTAAATTGTTACTGATTTCTTGCAAATGAGGGCATTGCAAGATCTTAAGTGTGGGAAGGGGTTAAATTCTTTCGGATTTTAAAATTTTTACTTTATACACTTGGTTACCATTAGAAATACTAGTAACGTAGTAGCTGTATTAGAATCTAGTGCTCTCTGATAATAAAGAACAGCCCTAGTCTTATATACTGACTACCCAATTCTAGTAAAATTTTTCAAAATTTTCAATTAAATGAACTCAAAATCATGTTTATACATATTTATGAACGATAAAATTAGGTGTTAACACCGAAATTATTGTTACCTCGGAAATGACATAAATTGAGAAACAAACCAAAATGTTAAAATTCATTTAAAATGGAATAGAGGACAATAAAAAGGAAAATAAAAGCCAAGTGTGGGAAATTTTCACCGAGTTATTCAAAATACATATCACATATTTTTGTACAAATAATTGAAAATACTTTTGTTTTGGATGATAATTAACTGTTTTACCCGATGAAAGAAAAGAAGAGATGGATCTACACGATGAATCAATTCCATCGTTAAAAGGAAGTAAAGTCTTTCGAAAAAGACACGCGCTTCTTGATTTAGGTCATGAAGTTGTCATCCAGACCAGCTGTAGGTTGATGAAAAATCTAGAAAAGTCATCTCTAAACTCAGCAGGAAATCCACGGACCTCAGCATAAAACAGGGTCGCCAAGTGGTCAGACTTATCCTAACTATGAGAAGGATTTATCTCGTACAATGGGGGGCACCGTGCAAATTAGCTTGATAAGACTAATGAATCAGATCCAAAGAAAGGATAATCTCCTTTAAAGATCAAAAATCAGCTTTTAAGACTGATATTACTCAATCCTAGAGATTGACCTTAAAGATTGAGAATTACAAACTCATGGAATTCAATGATATCTAAACTCGAGCTTGAACGAGAAAATATTTTGATCAAATTATAAACCGATTTGTTTTCTGAAAACCCATTTTCAATGCGTTCATTACCATTGAACGTAAAATCCTAAGAATTCACCTAGAATCCATTAGGTCACCTGAACCAAATCGGGTGTCAACCGTAAGAACGGTGGTTGCATAGCATGGTCAAAGACAGGACCTTGTGCCAGACCCAAAAAATCATAAGGGTGAGCTTTACTATTGCTCCTACCAAGGATAGTAATTGCGTCTGACACGTTATAGACCATAATTAAAAGCATGTCAGGGGACATTGCCTTAACAGTTGCTTGTTCAACGCTTTCCTTTATAACCGAACGGTAGTTTAACGAAAGGTAATATACGGAGCAAGTATACTGGATGTGTTGCTTTCCTAATACAAGGTTAGCAAGTGGGTGACACAAAACCAGAAGTTTTGAGCTAAAATTTTCAAATCTGAAACCCACCAAACCCACAAAAATATTTTGCAAACACCGGTGAAGGGTTATTTCGGAAAACTTATCTAGGGTAAAAGCTAGATTAAATTTTCAAAAGATCAAATGTTTTCATAAAGATCCAATTTCCTTAATGGATCTAAATTTTATAGTCATGTGGGACTGTAAACCACATCGTTACTACCATTGTTTATACCGTCGTAAAGAAATCACTGATGTACAAAGTGTGAAGAATAAAGAAGTGATTCTAGTATTTCAAGACTATATTGCTTGAGGACAAGCAACGCTCAAGTGTGGGAATATTTGATAATGCTAAAAACGAACATATATTTCATAGCATTATTCCTCAAGAAAGACAAGCTTTTAGTTGCAACTGTTCTATTTACAAGTGATATTCATTTAAATAATAAAAGGTGAAGACAAAAGACAGATTCGACGAATTGAAGACGCAAACGACCAAAAAGCTCAAAAGTACAAAGTACAATCAATGAGATTCCAATTATTGATGAGAAACGTCTCAAAATTACAAGAGTACAAGATTCAAAACGAAAAGTACAAGATATTAAATTATTCGCAAGGACGTTCGAAAATCCGGAACCGGGACCAGAGTCAACTCTCAACGCTCGACGCAACGGACTAAGAATTACAAGTCAACTATGCACATAAATATAATATAATATTTAAATAATTCTTATAATTATTTAATATATTATATTTATTTATTAAAACGTCGACAATCAAGAAAACAAGGATTTTGAGCTGTCATCGACGGCCATGCGATCGCATGGCCTGGAGGAAGAAATCCCATGCGATTGCATGGCCAACTTTTCCAGTTCACAAGAATATAAAAATCGAGCTTTTGTGCACCATTTATCCATCCTTTCTTCTCTTCATCATACGTGAAGTATATATATATATATTTTAATTTTAATTTTAATTTTAATTTCTAATAATAAGGGTATGTTAGGAATGTTGTAAGGGTGTAAGTCGAAATTCTGTGCGTGTAACGCTACGCTATTTTTAATCATTGTAAGTTATGTTCAACCTTTTTAATTTAATGTCTCGTAGCTAAGTTATTATTATGCTTATTTAATCCGAAGTAATCATGATGTTGGGCTAAAAATATTAAAATTGGGTAATTGGGCTTTGTACCATAATTGGGGTTTGGACAAAAGAACGACACTTGTGGAAATTAGACTATGGGCTATTAATGGGCTTTATATTTGTTTAACTAAATGATAGTTTGTTAATTTTAATATAAAGATTTACAATTGGGAGTCCCTATAAATAACCATATACACTCAATCGGACACGATGGGCGGGGTATTTATATGTACGAATAATCGTTCATTTAACCGGACACAGGAATGGATTAATAGCCACTAGAATTATTAAAACAGGGGTGAAATTATGTACAAGGACAATTGGCATAATTGATAACAAAGTATTAAAACCTTGGGTTACACTCAGTCGACATCCTGGTGTAATTATTAAACAAAGTATTAAAATCTTGTTACAGTTTAAGTCCCCAATTAGTTGGAATATTTAACTTCGGGTATAAGGATAATTTGACGAGGACACTTGCACTTTATATTTATGACTGATGGACTGTTATGGACAAAAACCAGACGGACATATTAAATAATCCAGGACAAAGGACAATTAACCCATGGGCATAAAAATAAAATCAACACGTCAAGCATCATGATTACGGAAGTTTAAATAAGCATAATTCTTTTATTTCATATTTAATTTCCTTTATTTTATATTTAATTGCACTTCTAATTATCGCACTTTTATTTATTATTATTGTATTTAATTGCACTTTTAATTATCGTACTTTGTAATTATCGCAAGTTTATTTTATCACACTTTTATTTATCGCAATTGCATTATCGTTATTTACTTTACGCTTTAAATTAAGTCTTTTATTTATTTAATATTTTACATTTTGTTTTAACTGCGACTAAAGTTTTAAAATCGACAAACCGGTTATTAAACGGTAAAAACCCCCTTTATAATAATAATATTACTTATATATATATATTTGTATTTTTATAAATTTAAGCTAATATAGCGTTAAGCTTTGTGAAAAATATTTTCCCTGTGGAACGAACCGGACTTACTAAAAACTACACTACTGTACGATTAGGTACACTGCCTATAAGTGTTGTAGCAAGGTTTAAGTATATCCATTCTCTAAATAAATAAATATCTTGTGTAAAATTGTCTCGTATTTAATAGTATTTCCTTGTAAAATTTAATAGTATTTTATATACACCTCGTAAAAACATCACCCGCTGATGATCAAACGGTGAACAAGGTGATCGTGGTGGTGATATGTCGGTTGTAGATGAAGGTGGTAATGGTGGTGTTGTGTCGAAGAGAGTAAACAGGAAGCAGAAATCTTGGGTGTTGGTTGTTTTATATCAAAGGGAGTCGACAGAATTACCTCAATCAGATACAGAAGAAGAATAAAAAGTAGATAAGTATAGCTAACTGATTTTGTTATCTAGTGATTAACATGGAATCCAATTGTACTAATTTTAGACAGAAAAAATATATTGCTTTTAGTTTGAAAACAATTGCAACTGAATCCATTCTATTCTGTATTCTTATACATATATCATGTGACACCGCTAATTTTTTTTTTTTTTAAATACGTGGCGGAAGCTTAATGTTAATTTAATACGATATCCACATTAACTATTGTTAATACAACCTGTGTCACGTGTCATTACAAAATACTTGTTTATACAGAGAAGACATATTTACAAAAAGATTATTATTTTCATAAAACAATACAACATCAGAGTTGACTCCTGTCAAACATAACATCTTCATGCCCGTCTTCTCCCCAAAAGCATAATCTACAAAAGCTAATAACCTGCAGGGAGGAGATGGAGGGGAATTAGCACGAAGCTAAGTGAGTACGACTAACTACAGGCCATAGCATACATAAGTGTTATACTAATCATGTCACATAGTCTAACACACAAACATCACCCAGTAGTGCAGTCTACAGAGACTCCGGCGGTTCGACCAAACCATTAACCTCCAGTTGATCGGGCTGGGGTTTACCGGAAGTTCCTCCTACATACCGTGCTGCATAAATCATCCACACGCGACGTATGCGTCATTCAAACATATACTACACGGATGCAAATAGGCTACCTCATGAGGAACCCAACCCGCAGGTTGATCTCTCCTATCGAATTAGGCTACCACAAGATAGGGACGCACTGGGCTCCAGCAGACAAGCATCAACTAACATGCAGTCATCACAAGGTACTAACTAATCACAACAATAAGTATATCTAACAAGCATGGAAATCATAATATAACATGCTACAATATACTATATTCTCCAGTTAGTCCCACTCACCAAATACCAGCAAACGAGAAGGTATTCAGCTATCTAATCACTGAACCTTCTCTTTCTCCTTTTCTCCTGAGGAAACATATACACAAGTTAGTTTCTGTCCGTTAACACCAAATAACACAATATAAAAATTTTTTGTCAGAAAAACTGTCCGCTAAAATTTTTCTCCTTAATGCACTTTCAAAATTTACATCAAAATTATCAAAATACAAACGGGCAGCATAACGGCTAAAACTCAACACTTAGGTAAAATATTCACTGCCCAAGACACTCGGTCGACTGTCAGAGACAGTCGGCCGACTGTCTACACTCACTCGGCCGAGTGTCTAGTCACTCGGTCGATGGTCTCTCGCAGACACACTCGGTCGTGGGTCATACACACTCGGTCGATGGTCGAGTCAGTCGGTCGAGTGTCAGGAGACACTCGGCCGACCGTGTTCATCTGCAGAAGCTGAAGACAAAGTGACGGGTTTCACCCAAAATCGACTAATTCTTGCTCTAGAGCTCGTTTATGACCCCAAAACTGACCAAATCGAAGACACTATACATTAAGAAACATAAACCCACAAGATTTGGACTCAAACAACTTCAAATTTAACCACTTTGACTCAAATTACTCACTTTGTAAAAACTAACACACAAACTCAATTTTTTCAAAGATTAAAGCATGAAAACTTGTGAGTCTTACCTTGATAGAATCAGTGAATCACGAGGAACACGAAAATGTAATTGATTTGAGCTCTAAAACAAGAATCAAGGATTAGGGTTTGGTAGGTGAGGGAGATGAAGAACGGGTGTGGTTTGGGAAGAGTCTGGAAATGGGAAGAAGAACACACAGACTAGTCACTTAATTTAGGTTAATTTCCCACAGTGTGCAACACACGGGTATTTATCAGTTATCTGATATCTTTCGTACATCATTTGGCAATCTAAACGAAGTCCAAATTAAATAAACAAACCTGTTCTGTGACCCTTGTCACAAACTGGTCCTAACCACATTATTATTTAATAATAAATATTAAATAAAAATAAAAGCACATAGTAACACAATACTAACTTAAGGGCAATCTAGAAATCTTACAGCTAGGCCCGATTGAGGATGTTACAAATCTACCCCCTTAAGAAGATTCCATCCTCGGAATCTGGTCAATGTCAAACAACTGGGGATAGCGCGCCCTCATTAACTCCTCGGTTTCCCACGTCAAGTTAGAACCTAAACTGTGCCGCCATTCCACCAACACCATTGGAATCTGTTTCTTTCTTAACTTTGTGACTTTCTTGTCCACTATTCTAACCGGCTCTTCTACTAGTTTCTTAGTCAAGTCGACTTTCAAATCTTTCAATGGAAGAATCTGACTTTCATCATCCACTTTGCACTTTCTCAGATAGCAGACGTTGAACGTGTTGTGTATTCCTGCTAACTCTGATGGAAGATCTAAAACAACAGTCTGATCTTTCAAAATTTCTCTGATCGGAAATGGCCCAATAAACCTCGGTGCTAGTTTACCACGTTTACCAAATCTGATCACCCCTTTCCACGGCGAAACTTTCAGATAAACATGATCGCCTACATTAAATGTCACCGGACGTCTGCGCGGATCGGCATACATCTTTTGTCTGTCTCTGGCTGCTTTTAACTTCTCACGTGCAATTTCAACCTTTTCTGCAGTTATCTGAACAATTTCGGGACCTGCAAATTGTTTCTCACCTACTTCTAACCAACACGTAGGAGTTCTGCACTTGCGACCATACAACATTTCATACGGCGGCATTCCGATACTCGAATGATATGAATTGTTGTAAGCAAACTCTATTAATGGAAGATGTGTATCCCAAGAACCACCATATTCTAAGACACACGCTCTCAACATGTCTTCTAATGTCTGAATCGTCCGTTCACTCTGACCGTCTGTCTGTGGATGATATGTTGTACTTAGATTCACACGTGTACCCAAATTTTGTTGTAAACTATTCTAGAAGTTTGATACAAACCTAGTATCTCTATCGGAAACTATTGACAACGGTATACCATGTCGACTAACGATCTCTTTTAAGTACAATTATGCCAAATCACTTAACGAAGCTGTTTCACGAGTAGCTAAGAAGTGAGCACTCTTTGTTAAACGATCCACAATCACCCAGATCATGTCGTGTCCTTTCTGGGTTCGGGGTAACTTGGTTACAAAATCCATCGTTATATGATCCCATTTCCACTGAGGAATTTCTAACTGTCTTAGAGATCCATACGGTTTCTGATGTTCTGCCTTAACTTGCGCACAAATATGACATTTTTGACAAAATTTGCAACATCTGTCTTCATTGTCGGCCACCAATACAATGTTTTCAAGTCTCTATACATCTTTGTACTACCTGGATGCACTGATAATCTCGATCTATGCGCTTCAGTAAGGATTAAATCCCTTAAATCTCCAAGCATAGGCACCCAAATTCGGTCATTATAGGTCTTTAATCCTCTAGAATCATTGCATAGGTCAAACTTTCTTTTAGTCATTTGTTCAGTCTTTAGGTTTTCGTCATTCAAAGCTACTAACTGAACGGTTTTCAATCGATCAATCAAGTCTGAAACTATTTCAATTCTCATAAATCTAACATTTTCGACTATTTTCTTGCGACTCAGAGCATCTGCGACCACATTTGCTTTACCTGAATGGTACTTAATCTCACAATCGTAGTCTTTAATCAATTCTAAATATCGACGTTGACGCATATTTATTTCTTTCTGCGAAAAGATATATTGAAGACTCTTATGATCTGTATAGATTTCACAATGTGTACCATACAAATAATGTCTCCAAAGCTTCAAAGCAAACACAACTGCAGTTAACTTTAAATCATGAGTAGGGTAGTTTCGTTCATGATTCTTCAACTGTCGTGAAGCATACGCTATAACTTTATTTCTCTGCATCAAAACGCAACCCAGACCTGCACATGACGCATCGCAGTAGACCACAAAATCTTCTGTTCCCTCTGGTAAAGCTAAAACCGGCGCTTGACATAATAACTGTTTGAGAGTCTGAAAAGCCTTTTCTTGTTCATCAGTCCATCGAAAGACTACATCTTTTCTAGTTAACTTATTCAACGGACCTGCTATTTTAGAGAAGTCTTTGATAAATCGGCGGTAATAACCTGCTAAACCCAGAAAACTCTTAATTTCCGTCGGCGTTTTCGGTGAGTTCCAATTCATTACGGCCTCTATCTTAGACTGATCTACTTTAATTCCCTGTTCACAAATTACATGACCCAGAAACTGTACTTCCCGCAACCAAAATTCACATTTGGAGAACTTAGCGTACAATTGTTCCTGTTTCAAAAGTTCTAATACCAATCTCAAATGTGTTGCATGATCTTTCTCGGTTTTCGAATATATCAAGATATCATCTATGAAGACAATCACAAACTTATCAAGATACTGATGACACACCCTATTCATTAAATCCATAATCACTGCTGGAGCGTTTGTCAACCCAAATGGCATAACTAAAAATTCATAATGACCATATCTAGTTCTGAACACTGTTTTTGGTATATTGTTCTCTGCAACACGTACCTGATGATACCCTGAACGTAAATCAATCTTTGAAAAGTAGGAAGCACCCTGTAACTGATCAAATAAGTCATCTATTCTTGGTAACGGATACTTATTCTTGATTGTTCTCTTATTTAAGTCGCGGTAATCTATACACATACGCAGCGACCCATCTTTCTTTTTCACAAACAACACAGGAGCACCCCACGGTGAAGAGCTTGGTCGGATAAACCCCTTATCTAACAGTTCCTGAATTTGAGACATCATTTCTCTGATTTCTGATGGAGCTAATCTGTAAGGAGCTTTTGCAACTGGCATAGCACCTGGAACCAAATCAATTTTATACTCTACTTCACGTACTGGAGGTAACCCTGGTAAATCATCTGGAAATACTTCTGGAAATTCTGACACAACGGAAATATCGGTCACCTGCTTCTTCTCTTTCTTAACATCAATCACGTAGGCCAAGAATGAATCACACCCTTTCGTTATTGCCTTCTGAGCTTTCATTAGGGAAACTATAGGGAAGTTAAATCCACTGCGCTCTGCCCTAGCTATCACTCGGGATCCGTCGGCCAAACGGAAAGAAATCATCTTCTTATCACACTTAATATTAGCCCTATTAGCTCTTAACCAATTCATTCCTATGACTACATCAAAGCTAGGTATATGTTTCAACAAACAGTTTAAAGGAACAGAATGGCCGTCAATTTCGATGGTAAGTCCAGACACAGATGATGTGCATGGAACCATTTTACCATCAGCTACTTCTTTTCCCAAAGGCTCATCTAACATCCTAATAGGCAACTTCAACTTATCACAGAAGCCTAAGGACATAAAAGATGGATTCGCTCCGGAATCAAATAACACACGAGCTGGCAAGGAATTAACCAAGAACATACCGGTAATGACGTCATCGGTAGCGGTTGCAGCGTCTACCATCATCTGAAATGCCCTTGCCTCTGCTGCTGGAGGATTCTTTCTCTTCTGCCCGGCGGTAGAAGTAGAAGATCCCCCAGAAGTTGCTGACCTCGCCCCTGACCCTGCCCCAGAACCAGATCTTGACGCAGATGGACAATTAGCAGATCTATGCCCCTCTTGATGGCAACTCCAACAAACATTAGACTTAAATGAACAAGCTGTTGATTCATGACCTTTCATTCCACATTTCAAACATCTTCTGGTCATTGAAGAACACGGTCCGGCATGAGTCGACTTACAAACATTACACCAATCAGGCTGACTTGAACCCGATCCACTCATACCAGACTTACTTTTCTATTTAAACCCACCTGACTTCTTTCCACGAAATCCTAATTGCTTACTTGATTGCTGACCAGACTGACCACCTGTTTGACCTTCTGATTTTCCCCCAAAAGATCCACCTTTCGAACTTTCTCTTTTCGCTGCCATGATATCACCTTCAGTAACTTTAGCCATCTCATGAGCCAGTGCCAATGTGGTTGCAAATCTCGCAACTGTTCTGTACTCCGGCTTAATCACCCGCATGAAATGCTGAATTTTATCCTTTTCAGTCGGTACCCATTGTTGGACAAACCCTAGCTTAGATGTAAAATCTCTGAAAACTTCATCAATCATCATACTTTCTGTCATCTTCATACTCAGAAACTCAGTTTTCAATCTTTCCATCTCATACTCAGAACAATACTGCTCACGAACTTTAGCAGCAAATTGTTCTCAGGTAATTTGATTGATCTGTTCTTTAGGTAAATATGCAGTGATAGAGTCCCACCATTCCATTGCTTCACCTTTGAGAAGCCTACTAGCAAATAACACCATGGATTCAGGCTCACAAAAACATGCTTCTAATGCTCGTTCTACTTCTCTTAACCAATTGAGCGTCGCTGTAGGGTTTGTGTGACCACTGTACTCAGGAGGTTTGCAGTCCATGAACTGTTTATAGGTACACTTCCTTCTTGTCTCAGGGACTTGAAATGGGTACATCATTTGATTAGGAAAAGTCTGGTTAAACGGAAATGGCATTTGATAGTTTTGATAGGTATTTTGTGGAAACTGTGATTGGGAACTGCCACCGGCTTGATTATAAAGGTTTGAAGGAAACTGGTATTTGGGTTCTATTGCGCCCGTTCTTGTTCCAATTCCTTAATTTTCTCCTGAGCTTCTAGTAACCGACTTTGAAGTTCTATTACTTCTTGAGAAGTTTCCTCTTCTGAAGACACATGTCCATCTTCGTCAGGGGCTCTGAATGTACCAGTTCCAGGGACAGTGGGGCCAGTAGCGTTAGCTTCGTTATCTGCCATTACTGCACTACCACAACACTCACACCAAAGCTTAGTATAAACTCTGTTAGTACTAACAACTAACACATATCCTGTCCTAGTACTCACTTAACCCATCCCCAGCATGTTATGTTTGATATGACTCTTCTAAGTTTGGGAACATGACATGTAGATCACAATGCACATGCTGCCAAACTCAGCTCTGATACCAACTTGTGACACCGCTGATTTTTTTTTTAAATAGGTGGCGGAAGCTTAATGTTAATTTAATACGATATCCACATTAACTATTGTTAATACAACCTGTGTCACGTGTCATTACAAAATACTTGTTTATACAGAGAAGACATATTTACAAAAAGATTATTATTTTCATAAAACAAGACAACATCAGAGTTGACTCCTGTCAAACATAACATCTTCATGCCCGTCTTCTCCCCAAAAGCATAATCTACAAAAGCTAATAACCTGCAGGGAGGAGATGGAGGGGAATTAGCACGAAGCTAAGTGAGTACGACTAACTACAGGCCATATCATACATAAGTGTTATACTAATCATGTCACATAGTCTAACACACAAACATCACCCAGTAGTGCAGTCTACAGAGACTCCGGCGGTTCGGCCAAACCATTAACCTCTAGTTGATCAGGCTGGGGTTTACCGGAAGTTCCTCCTACATACCGTGCTGTATAAATCATCCACACGCGACGTACGCGTCATTCAAACATATACTACACGGATGTAAGTAGGCTACCTCATGAGGAACCCAACCCGCAGGTTGATCTCTCCTATCGAATTAGGCTACCACAAGATAGGGACGCACTGGGCTCCAGCAGACAAGCATCAACTAACATGCAGTCATCACAAGGTACTAACTAATCACAACAATAAGTATATCTAACAAGCATGGCAATCATAATATAACATGCTACAATATACTATATTCTCCAGTTAGTCCCACTCACCAAATACCAGCAAACGAGAAGGTATTCAGCTATCTAATCACTGAACCTTCTCTTTCTCCTTTTCTCCTGAGAAAACATATACACAAGTTAGTTTCTGTCCGTTAACACCAAATAACACAATATAAAAATTTTTTGTCAGAAAAACTGTCCGCTAAAATTTTTCTCCTTAATGCACTTTCAAATTTTACATCAAAATCATCAAAATACAAACGGGCAGCATAACGGCTAAAACTCAACACTTAGGTAAAATATTCACTGCCCAAGCCGACTGTCTACATTCACTCGGCCGAGTGTCTAGTCACTCGGTCGATGGTCTCTCGTAGACACACTCGGTCGTGGGTCATACACACTCGGTCGATGGTCGAGTCAGTCGGTCGAGTGTCAGGAGACACTCGGCCGACCGTGTTCATCTGCAGAAGCTGAAGACAAATTGACGGGTTTCACCCAAAATCGACCAATTCTTGCTCTAGAGCTCGTTTATGACCCCAAAACTGACCAAATCGAAGACACTATACATTAAGAAACATAAACCCACAAGATTTGGACTCAAACAACATCAAATTTAACCACTTTGACCAAAATTACTCACTTTGTAAAAACTAACACAAAAACTCAATTTTTTCAAAGATTAATGCATGAAAACTTGTGAGTCTTACCTTGATAGAATCAGTGAATCACAAGGAACACGAAAATGTAATTGATTTGAGCTCTAAAACAAGAATCAAGGATTAGGGTTTGGTAGGTGAGGGAGATGAAGAACGGGTGTGGTTTGGGAAGAGTCTGGAAATGGGAAGAAGAACACACAGACTAGTCACTTAATTTAGGTTAATTTCCCACACTGTGCAACACACGGGTATTTATCAGTTATCTGATATCTTTCGTACATCATTTGGCAATCCAAACGAAGTCCAAATTAAATAAATAAACCTGTTCTGTGACCCTTGTCACAAACTGGTCCTAACCACATTATTATTTAACAATAAATATTAAATAAAAATAAAAGCACATAGTAACACAATACTAACTTAAGGGCAATCTAGAAATCTTACAGCTAGGCCCGATTGAGGATGTTACATATCATGTGTTTATATATTTATATACTTGTATATATATATATATATATATATATATATATATATATATATATATATATATATATATATATATATATATATATGTATATATATATATATATATGTATATGTGATCTGTATGTATCTGAATTCTTGGATTGTAATGTCAAGATATTCGACTGGTTCCAATCTTTGTGATAAACACAAAATTCTCTACAGCATGAATGAGATAGGAAACCGAATTTTACCATTTAAATTTATATAAATAGTATTAGTAATTAATAAAACTAATAATA
This sequence comes from Rutidosis leptorrhynchoides, assembly GCF_046630445.1. Taxonomy (NCBI): domain Eukaryota; kingdom Viridiplantae; phylum Streptophyta; class Magnoliopsida; order Asterales; family Asteraceae; genus Rutidosis; species Rutidosis leptorrhynchoides. The sequence goes on from NC_092336.1 coordinate 448,186,493, forward strand.
ATAAATCTGTTAATATTAATAATAATAAATGATAATAACAATAAGGATAATAATAAATGTAACAAAAATAATGATAATAATAATTTGTATTATTTTGTTAATAATCATAATAATATCTTTACTAATAATAATAACATCTAATTATAATACAATTAATAATGAAAATATTACAATTTACATGTTTCATTATTCATATCTATATAGTATATAGTAATATCAATAACTATATTTTAACTTGTAATTACTTCTAATATATTAATGTTACAATTTATTACTTATGTAATGTTTTCTAATTATATAATATATAACTGAATATTTATACATTATATATATTACAATGTACATTTAATTATACATAAAATCATATCTATTTATATATAGATTTATACTTATATATATATATATATATATATATATATATATATATATATATATATATATATATATATATATATATACACACACACACACAATTATGTTTCAATTGTTAAATAGATAACTATATATATAATAAACAATTAACCACAAGTATAATGTTATACATTTATTATCTTGATAACATTGGCAATTTATGTTTGAACCATTTATATACAATATACTCTATATATTCAAAATAACAAGCTTTAGTTATTTAAAGTCATCTTTCATAATAACTAAATTAATTAATAGTTCATTAATATATTTAATATAATTATTTGCATATATAATTATTTATATTTGCATTTCTAGTTACAATTAAAGGTTCGTGAATCGTCGGGAATGGTCAAAGGTCAAATGATTTCATAAACTAGTTCAAAAATTTTATAATTCAATTTAATAGACTTTGCTTATCATGTCGAAACCATATAAAGATCAAGTTTAAATTTGGTCGGAAATTTCCGGGTCGTCACACTAGTGTTGTATCCGGACACTCCATCGGGTTTGGGGTATCATAGTGAAGAAAAGTCTCAATTCTTAGAATTGGGGAGTGGATTAAGGAGGGTTAGTTAACATCCTCCCGAACCACTATAAATCTTCGTGTTTGTGCACTTACATTATTTACATACTTGCATTAACAAACACGAACGCTTTCGTACTTAAAACTTATCTTTTAATAGCTAAAGATTCCGAAAAAGTTTTAAGAAACCATTAAGTAACTATTCACCCCCCTCTAGTTACTTACAGATTGAGAGGTGAAGAATTACAGAGGTGATTTAACGAGATTACTACATCAATGTGAGTGAGTATCGTTATTGGTTGACGTTGCTTCATGTTTTCCATCAAGACATACCATACGATATCAGACAAGTATGGTATTTCAAAAAACCCAACGGTCTCACCCAGCTACTTGACGATGACCACGATTATTATGCTTTGATTGGAAAAGCTTTGGTACGTAACCAATCAATTACGCTTTGTACCGAATGGCGTGATGAAAGCTTCGCCATTTCTCTTTCGCCTTCGATTGCTTCATCTTCGAGTAGCGATGACAAATTTCAGCAATACGATATTCGCGATTACTTATATTGATGAAGGTATTTGTTGAAAATAGCCGTTAGGAAAATAATGTAATCGTTTTTTTTTAGTATTTGTAATCGTTTTTTTATTTATTTAATAAAAATGCGTGTTCTTTTTTAATAATAAAAGTGTGTTTTATTTTAATATTTATATCATATATTTATATAAATAAATTATACATAAAAAATTAAGACAAAATTGCCCAAATCTTCCCCGTGTTTATGGTTTTTTGTCCAATTCGTCCATGTGTTAACAAAACTGCATAAATCATCCTTAAATGCCAAATAACGTCCCAAATTAGTCACTGCTTTAACTTTTGTTAAACTCTCAATTAGTCAAAATACATGATTGGTCTCTGAAGTTTCTTAAAAGATTGCAACAAAGATCTTCTTCATCATCTTCAAGATGAAGCTTTAGGGAAAGCTTAAAAAACACATCCGTAAATTAATAATAACAAGTAAATCAATTAATCGAGGTTGTGCATTCCTTTGTAGATTCATTGAAGACTTCAAAATTATTCTTTAATATTTACTACTCCCTCCGTCCCATATTAATAGTCCACAGACAAAAAATACACAGTTTAAGAAACTGTCATAAAAATACTGTACTTTCTGTTTACTTTCTATTTACTTTCCAGTTTACCGTTACCTTTTTTTTCTCCTTTAATCCTAGCCACATACATTAAGGGCATAATAGAACTTAAGCTTCTTATTCTTTTCTATTTATGGAAGTGGACTACTTTAGGACATTCCAAAATGAAATACTGGACTATTAATATGAGAGGGATGAAGTAAAAAATTACACTCTACACAAGCACACAACTTCCTCAACTATATATTACTGTATCAAAAGCTATAAAGTATAAACCAAACTAACTTAATTCAACATAACAAAGAAACAAACAATAATAATATTTTTATGAAATATGGTACTCCGTATCACTGTATCAGTTTAGAATAAACCACAAACACAATCATACAAATACACTACACACAAATTAAAGAGAAAAAAATACCTCAAATACCGAGTAATTAATTGTAGTTCGCTCGATGGGTGGTATTTGTTATAATAATAATAATAATATAGATATGGATAGTCAATTTTGGTGTATACATATAGTCAATTTTGGTACACAAAGTATGTATTTTTATATTGAGATTTTAGGCTATAAATACTCATGAATGCAAGCATTAAACTTGCACCATTTCTCACACTTACAAAGTGTTTATTTCTTTCTCTCCATTATCATCTTTGTTCTTACACTTCATTATTAGTATTCTAAATCAAGAATCAAATCACTAAAGGTAGTTATAAGCCTACTGAATTATAACATCAAGAATCAAACCACTAAAGGTAGTTATAAGCCTACTGAATTATAACATCAAGAATCAAACCACTAAAGGTAGTTATAAGCCTACTGAATTATAACACGTTATCAGCACGATAATCTTAATACTAAATATGGTTGGCTCTGCCACCAAAATGATATATGGTCGGTTATACCACCAAAATGATATATGGTCGGTTATACCACCAAAATGATATATGGTCGGTTATACCACCAAAATGATATATGGTCGGTTATACCACCAGAATGATATAGGTCGGTTATACCACCTGAAAAAATATATGGTCGACACTGTCGCCAAATTTTCATTTATGTTTACTAATATTTATATTTTTGTTATATAACATTTATTTATGATTGCTTACACATGGTCGACACTGTCACCTACTTATCATTTATGTTATATTAAATTTATGTTTAATGTTTATATACTTATGAATATAAATTGACTCTAATTTATCATGATGTTTGTTTTAATTTTTGATAATAGAAAATGTCGAATCTGGAAAAGCTTAAATTTACTCCTTTAGAATCAACTGGAAACAACTACATGCCATGGGTTATAAAAGTAAAAATGCATCTTAAATCAATGGGCATTCTTGAAACCATAAATGAAAACAACACTTGTTCTGAAAAAGAACAAGCTACGGCATGTTGCTTTATTCATCAACATATTGATGAATGCTTACAAAATAATTATGTGACTGTAGAAAATCCCCATGTTTTATGGGAAGGTCTCAAAAGCAGATTCAATAATCAAAGAGAAATTTTACTTCCAGCTGCAATGGAACAATGGAGAACATTAAGGTTCCAAGACTTTAAGAAAGTAAATGAATACAGCTCAGCTCTGTATAATACATGTTCACAACTTAAATTCTGTGGACATGAAATTAGTGATGCAGACATGATGGAGAAAACTTTCTCCACAATGAATGCTGCAAACATCACAGTGCAAAGAAATTTGAGAATGCTAAAGTTCAAAACATATCCTGAACTTAATTCATATCTCTTAGTTGCAGAGCAAAATGATGAGCTATTAATGAAAAATCAGCAATCCCGTCCTACTGGTACACTTGCAATCCCTGAAGCAAATACTGCAAATAATTATAAACAGGGACAAGGACGCGGGCAAGGTCGTGGTTATAATAACCATCACCATCATCATGCCAAAAGCCATAACTATGGTAGAAACCATCCTTATGGTAATGGTAATGGGCGTGGACGTGGTCGTGGTCGTGGCCGTGGTGGTCAAAGAAATAGTAATCCACGAAAATATAAATATCAACCACAAAACAAGCCCATTAAACAAGATGTTGAAGAAAATTCTTCTAAAAATTCTGAAGAATCTTGCTACAGATGTGGTAGAATGGGCCACTGGGCTAATACTTGCCGAACATCTAAACATCTTGTTAAGATGTATCAGGATTCGCTGAAAGGTAAAGAAAAGGAAGTAAATTTTGTGGATAATATTGATCCAACAGTCACTGAGAAACCATCTGATTTATATGAAGATTTCTTGAATGTTTAAGTTGTGTGTCTTTTGAAAAATAAACGATTTAATATCGTCTGTCTTTGTCATTATGTTTGCTAAATGTTTCAGTACTATCTATTTGCGTTTAAAATATTGTGTAATATTAATGTACTCACTATTTATTTCTTATATATGAAGTTCAATATGAATTTTGCTGGAATACAACATCAATCAAGTGGTGGAGATCTCTGTATAGCAGACAGTGGAACTACACACACTATACTTAAATCCGAGAAATATTTTATTGATCTAAAACCAACGGAAGGAACTATACATACAATATCAGGACCTGCTAACTTGATAAAAGGGATAGGAAAGGCAAATTTCATACTACCAAATGGTACAAAATTTTTAATAAATGATGCCTTATTTTCTCCCAAGTCAAGCAGAAATTTATTGAGTTTCTCCGACATATACCTTAACGGGTATGATTATCAGTCAGTGACAACAGAAAATGAGAAATATTTAAGTATCACTGACAAGAGTCATGTGGTTGAAAAACTGCCAAGACTTAGTTCTGGATTACATTATACACATATAAATGTACCAGAAATACATATGGTAGTTAACGAAAAATATATTGATCCTGGTGTATTCAGTTTATGGCATAACAGATTAGGCCATCCAGGATCAACAATGATGAAAAGGATTATTGAATGTACTCATGGACATCCACTAAAGGATAGAAAAATCCATCATGATACAATGGTTCCATGTACATCTTGCTCTCTTGGAAAATTGATAACTAGACCCTCACCACTTAAGGTTGAGAAAGAATCACCAATGTTTCTTGAAAGAATTCAAGGTGATATATGTGGACCAATTCATCCACCATGTGGACCATTTAGATATTTCATGGTTCTAATAGACGCATCTAGCAGATGGTCTCATGTTTGTCTGTTATCAAGCCGTAATGTGGCATTTGCAAAATTTCTTACCCAAATTATTAAATTGAGAGCTCATTTTCCTGATTACACCATTAAAAGGGTGAGACTTGATAATGCTGGTGAATTTACATCTCAAGCATTTAATGACTATTGCATGTCTATAGGAATTGTTGTTGAACATTCTGTTGCTCATGTGCATACACAAAATGGTTTAGCCGAGTCATTGATTAAACGTTTACAGTTAATCGCTAGACCATTGATAATGAGAACAAAACTCCCTGTATCTATATGGGGTCATGCAATTTTACATGCTGCTGCATTGATTCGCATCAGACCAAGTGCAAGTCATAAATATTCCCCCCTACAACTTGCTTTTGGTCAAGAGCCAAATATTTCCCATCTTAGAACATTTGGTTGTGCAGTGTATGTTCCAATTGCGACACCACAACGTACAAAAATGGGTCCTCAAAGGAGGTTGGGAATATATGTTGGATATGAAACATCTTCAATATTAAGGTATATTGAACCTATGACAGGTGACGTTTTTACAGCACGTTTTGCTGATTGTCATTTTAATGAAACATTGTTCCCTAGATTAGGGGGAGAAATGAAAAATAAAGAAAATGATGTTTCATGGTGTGAACCTCAATTAAAGTATCTTGATCCTCGCACAAAAGAATGCGAGACAGAAGTTCAAAAGATAATGCATATACAAGAACTTGCAAATCAATTGCCTGATGCATTTACAGATACAAAAACGGTGACAAAATCATATATACCAGCAGTAAATACTCCAGCTCGAATTGAAATTCCAAAAGCTGGCAATAACGTCACTCATGAATCTTTGCCACGTCAGAAACGTGGAAGACCAATCGGTTCAAAGGATAAAAATCCTCGAAAAAGAAAATCAGCTGATAATGAAGTAAAAGAAAGTGTTCAAGAAGAACCACAAATCAGTACTCCTACTGCAGAGGAGATTGATGATGTCAATACAGAAATTGCAATCAATTATGCATATTCAAAAATATTATGGAACCGAAATGAAATGAAAAATCTTGATGAGAAATTTTCATTTAATGTTGCATATGACATCATGAATAATGATGATGATCCAGAACCAACATCTATGGTTGAATGTCAAAATAGACATGATTGGGCTCAATGGAAAGAAGCAATACGAGCTGAATTAGAATCACTCAATAAAAGAAAAGTTTTCGGATCCATCATTCTCACTCCTAAAGATGTGAAACCTGTAGGATACAGATGGATTTTTGTCCGAAAAAGAAATGAGAAAAATGAAGTTACAAGGTATAAAGCTAGACTTGTAGCTCAAGGTTTTTCTCAAAGACCGGGAATTGATTATGAAGAAACTTATTCTCCTGTTATGGATGCAATTACTTTTAGGTACTTAATCAGTCTGGCAGTTTCTAAAAATTTAGAAATGCATCTCATGGATGTTGTGACTGCTTATCTATATGGATCACTTGATAGTGATATATATATGAAGATACCTGAAGGATTTAAGGTACCAGAAGCATCAAATGCAAAACCCAAAGAAATGTATTCGATTAAATTACAAAGATCTTTATATGGGTTAAAACAATCGGGACGTATGTGGTATAACCGATTAAGTGATTACTTGATAAGCAAAGGGTATACAAATAATCTTACTTGCCCTTGTGTTTTCATTAAGAAAACAACATCCGGATATGTGATCATAGCTGTTTATGTTGATGATCTTAACATCATAGGTACAAATAAAGAGATCCATGAAGCCATTCAACTTCTAAAGAAAGAATTTGAAATGAAAGATCTCGGAAAAACCAAGTATTGCCTTGATTTACAAATTGAGCATATGCCTAATGGTTTACTTGTACATCAAACAACATATACTGAAAAGATTTTGAAACGTTTCAATATGGACAAGACAAAACCATTAAGTACTCCTATGGTTGTTAGATCACTCAATGTTGAAGCTGATCCATTTCGTCCATGTGAAGATCAAGAAGACATTCTTGGACCAGAAGTACCATATCTTAGTGCAATTGGAGCTCTTATGTATCTTACAAATTGTACAAGACCTGACATTTCTTTTGCAGTTAATTTGTTGGCAAGGTTCAGCTCTGCTCCTACCAAAAGACACTGGAATGGGATCAAACACATATTTCGATACCTTTGAGGAACTACTGATTTAGGATTATTTTATTCTAACGAATCAAAACAAGATTTGGTTGGTTATGCAGATGCAGGTTATTTATCTGATCCACATAAAGCTAAATCTCAAACTGGATATGTATTCCTAAATGGAGGTACTGCAATATCATGGCGTTCTCAAAAACAAACACTTGTTGCTACATCGTCAAATCATGCCGAAGTGATTGCATTACATGAAGCTACTCGAGAATGTTTTTGGTTGAGATCAATGACACAACTCATTACTGATTCTTGTGGACTAGAACGCGATAAAAGTCCAACAACTATCTATGAAGATAATGCAGCTTGCATAGCACAGATGAAAGAAGGGTATATCAAAAGTGACCGAACAAAACACATACCACCTAGATTCTTCTCATACACTCAAAATCTCATTAAGGACAACCAGATTGAAATGAGATATGTGCAATCTAGCAAAAACTCTGCTGATCTTTTCACGAAAGCACTTCCAACTGCTATTTTCAGAACACACGTTCATAACATTGGCATGAGACATGTTCAAAAGATGTAACAGCTGAAGCGATGTCTACTTGAGGGGGAGTCAACTCCATGCTGCACTCTTTTTCCCTTAGCTAAAGTTTTTTCCCACTGGGTTTTCTTTAGCAAGGTTTTTAACGAGGCAGTAATTTATAGTTGATCTTCAACAAAATAAAATTGCTATCCAAGGGGGAGTGTTATAATAATAATAATAATATAGATATGGATAGTCAATTTTGGTGTATACATATAGTCAATTTTGGTACACAAAGTATGTATTTTTATATTGAGATTTTAGGCTATAAATACTCATGAATGCAAGCATTAAACTTGCACCATTTCTCACACTTACAAAGTGTTTATTTCTTTCTCTCCATTATCATCTTTGTTCTTACACTTCATTATTAGTATTCTAAATCAAGAATCAAATCACTAAAGGTAGTTATAAGCCTACTGAATTATAACATCAAGAATCAAACCACTAAAGGTAGTTATAAGCCTACTGAATTATAACATCAAGAATCAAACCACTAAAGGTAGTTATAAGCCTACTGAATTATAACAGTATTCGATTTAGTTTGAAGAGTTTGAAAAAGAAGCGTCATATGGCATATTGGCAAGTGGGGATTTGTTTTTTCTTTTTTTTTGTGTATTTAGGTTTTATTTATTTAGTGAGTTGTTTGAAAATTGGGATTTATTTTTTTAGACTTTTCTATCAATTTTTTTGTTACTGGACCAGATATATGACATCTACGAGAATAATTGTTTTGTTAAATTCGGATGTCACTGTTGAAAGAGGTATATGTGTTATTACATCACAAGAAGCGACATTACATGAAGTTCGACTTTTATCCTACCATATCATGAGAATTAAATCTACACTTTCAAAATATTCATCCTGCGATATAAAACTTAGCCTTTTAAATTACATCCTCTTCTTATTAATTTAAATTGCATCACCCTTTTTCTTATAAAACTTAGCCTTTTAAATTACAAACACAAGCGTCATATTTAGTTTGACGATTTGAACAAAAAAATTACATCACCCTTAATTTAAAGCTTCATCTTGAAGATGATGAAGAGGATCTTTGTTGCAATCTTTTAAGAAACTTCAGGGACCAATCATGTATTTTTGACTAATTGAGAGTTTTACAAAAGTTAAGGCAGAGACTAATTTGGGACGTAATTTGGCATTTAAGGATGATTTATGCAGTTTTGTTAATACAGGGACGAATTGGGAAAAAACCATAAACACAGGGACGATTTAAGCAATTTTGTCAAAAATTAATAATAATAACTAACTCTATAAAAATATAAAAAACTAAATAAAAAAATGTGGGATCAAATAGTCCATCACACCACACCACACCACTACACTCCAAACCTCCATTATACTATCACACTTGCCACATCAGCACCCTACTCCACAAAAAATTCTCATAATGCCACCATCACACCATCACCATTAAATATGGTCTTATGCATATAAGACCAAAAGATATGTAAAAACTAAGGGAGTTGATCCGTACATCACCTCAAATTTGTCATACACCACAAAATAAATTATTTGGACATTTATACGCTTTATTTGGTGGTGTATGACAAATTTAATAGTGTAAAAGGAAGGGTAAAAATGTCTAAATAATTTATTTGGTGGTGTATGATAAATTTGAGGTGGTGTAAGGATCAATCCCTAGAAACTAAAGAGTAAAATTTAAAGTAAAGAAGAAGTACAGTAAAATGATGTAATTTTTTAAACTATGTGTTTTTTTTTACTCGGAACTATTAACATGAGATGAAAGGGGTATTTTTGTAGTAAATTTTCATTGGTCTCTCTAAAAGGAAAAAACACACGTGTATATATATATATATATATATATATATGTATATATATAAATATATAAATAACAAAGCCTACAACAAAACAAAATCATACCATGTGAACACAAATTTGAAAATCCGAGGAATCTTCAGAGAGTATACGAGCGTGCTTATAATATTAATTTTATTATATTATTTAATCTTTAATCATTAAATCGTTAATTAGCTTTTACATTTTTTTTCTTCTATAAATTGTGTTCTACTTTCTTCACATTGCACCAGTTAATCATTTCTTCCATTCTTTGAAACCCTTCTTGGTAATCTTTTACAACTTTTGGTTAGCTACTTTATCTATATTAGCACTGTTAGATTAATGTTAACAGTCACTAGCTTTATTTTACCAGTAATTAGCATTTACTTTACTTTATCTTCTTTCTAAATTTAATTATTTTCTTTATTGAATCAGTAATTAGCATTTATTTGTGGATTATTGATTTGTTATTGTGTAGTCATCTGCGAGGCTCCAAACAATCGACAAACCGAGCAACAAATTAAGCAAATAATACGTGATCAAGGTAAGTTTTCTTGCACATGTAGATTTTCACTTTAGTAAATGACTTCAGGTTAATCATAGTTGGCATTTTAATTACTCCGTACCATATACGACTTGATTTCTATAATCTAATACGGAGTAGTAAACTAATACTCCGTAGTAAACTAGTAATTTAATTAATTATGATGGTAATGAACTTATCATGTCTCTTGACTCTTTTCTTAGTTACGATTAAAAATTTAAAACATAATTACGTGGATAGTACCTGCGGTTAGGGGTGTTCATCGGTTCGGTTTGTTCGGTGTATTCGGTTCGGTGTATTCGGTTTTGAAATTTTTTTGGGCAAAACCGAAAACCGAACCGAAAACCGAATTCAAAGTTGAAACCGAACCGAACCGAAAACCGAATTCGAATTTGGATTCGGTTCGGTTTTCGGTTAAAACCAAATATTATGAAAAATTTGAGAACGATGATAGTTTAATTTTGGCATTACTAATGTCTTAGTTACTTACAACCTAAAACAATGACATATAGTTTAATTTTGGCATTACTAATGTCTTAGTTACTTACAACCTAAAACAATGACATACTATTAAATTATCAAGAATTCGATGATTTATTAATATTTACAGCTTAATTATGGCGTTTACTGCTTCTATTATTAAGAAGAAGAACATAATAATTTGAGTAACATAATTATAATATGAGCTACCAAATCGTCATATTGATGTGAAACTATTTTATTAGTTGGATCCCAAATTATAATGACATTAAAACATAGATATACAAATTAAATATATAAAAATTTTGAATTCGGTTTTGAATTCGGTTTTCGGTTAAACCGAATTCAGAATTTTCAAAACCGAACACCGAACCGAAAATCGAATTCAAATTCGGTTTCGGTTTTGACTCGATCCGAAAACCGTTTTTTAAATTCGGTTTGGTTTTTTCCGGTTTGGTTTCGGTTTGGTGTTCGGGTTAAACGGTTTCAAACCAAATACTGACCACCCCTACATGCGGTTTATCCATATTTACCTATAATGTCCCTAAAACGTTTTTCACTGGTAGTCCTCATATTTTGCAGTCTTTGCGTGAATAGTCACTCCGTTAAAAAATTGTTAATTTCCTTCGTTAAATCTGGTCATGTTCCAGGCACATGAGAGTATTTCATCGATTTATCCTTCACCTTCTACAATACCTCCCTTTCAAAAGTCCCTGCACATTAAAATAAAAACCCTAACATTAATCTGAATTTCAAATCAAAACCTTAATATCGTTATCTAAAATAATCAAGTAATTAAGTTCCCTAAAACCTAACTTACGGAGTATAGAATTACACCAATTACCATACTGTCACATACCTTCGATAAGTATATGAAACTAATTAACTATTTATGTCACCATCAATTAACCATCTCGTGAACAAATTGAAACCCACCAATTGATCCGTTACAAATTAAGAACTCAACGTAATTTGCAAGGATATTAATAAAGTTGTATGGAAATCAATAGTGTACGTACTGTAAAGAAAGAATGGATATTGACAGAAATATTAAGGGTAATTGATGTTTTTATTTCTCTCTCTATATTACACTGATAAAGGAATATAATATAGAGGCCTATGCCTTTTACACTACCATCTACAATTATTTATACTAAAAGTAAATGAAGTGATTCTCCACAATTCCGAACGTTGCAAATATCTCGGATCATGGGCTGACTGAATTACCAAGTCTTCCTGATTTTATTGATGAGCAAAAAAACGTAGTCCACCTTCCTTGATTCTCGGAGATAGTTAGGATCCACCGGATCACTCCTCCCCTTCTCCGGCAAGGATCAAACTCCGGTGATCCTAAAATTTAAGGTGAGGAAACCGCTGTCGAGCAATCTCCTCTGAAAACCATTTTGCAGCAGTAGGAAGTTGTCCCTTCAAACCAACTCGATATGATCTCCGTTCACCCCTACGAGTAGAACTACTCTTGCTTTCCACAATGGTATCTTCAGGTAGAACCTTAATTTGATCAGTGATGAGATCTTCCATAGCTGGTAAAGCCTCACCTATGTCATCGTCGAGCATTGATGGTTCGAATAGCTTAAGCTTATCCACATTCACCACTGAATACAATTCCATGTAGGCTGGCAACTCTAATTGACATGCATTGTCGCCTATTTTTTTTAGAATCCGAAACGGCCCGTAACGAATAGGTTTTAATTTTTTTCCTTCTCCCTTTAACCGATCCTTTCCAAGATGCAACCACACGAGATCACCTACTTGAAAATTTCCTTGTACGCGATGACGGTCATGCCTGGCTTTGTATTTTTGTTGGGACCGAACCAATTGTGATTCAACTTCTTGATGTACTTTACGAACGTTATCCAGAAACCTTTGGGCCTTCTCAGCTTCATGAACTTCCTTTGCATTTTGACCAGTAGACTCCACATGAAATGCAATATCAAAGGGACTATGAGGTAAAAAACCCAAGCATACTTCTGATGGTGCTTTGTTCGTAGAGCTATGCACGGTGTGATTTATTGCAAATTGAATGAAAGGGATACTTTCGTCCCATGTTTTTGGATGCTTCGCGTTGTATCCCCGTAACAAGTGAACTACCGATCGATTAACAACTTCGGTTTGACCGTCGGTTTGGGGGTGAAAGGCGGTACTTCGCTTTAACTTTGTGTCCATTTTTGACCATAGAGAACACCAAAACTTGCTTAGAAAACGTGAATCCCGGTCTGAAATGATAGACGTTGGCAGCCCGAAAAGCTTCCATACATGCTCAAAGAATAACCTTGCCGCCTCCTCGCCATTAATCGTCTTCTTACATGGTACCAAAATCACCATTTTTGAGAATCGATCGACAATGACAAATAAATAATCACTTCCCCTTCGGGTCAGCGGTAAGCCTCCAACGAAATCCATGGATATACTATCCCATGGTCGTGATGGTACCGGAAGAGGGGTGTACAATCCCACTTTCCGATTAGACGGCTTCGATGTGCTACACAATACACATCCCCGAATGAATCGCGCCACGTCTAAATGCATACGGGGCCAAAAGACATAGCGCTGCAAGTGCTGCAATGTTTTTGTGACACCAAAATGTCCTGCTACTTTCGATGTATGGGCTTCACGCAACCACCGAACTCGATCACATGTAACAGGAACACAAAGTGTACTACCTTTGTATAATAAATTATTTTTCCATGCATATTCAGTAACCCCTCCATGTGCTACCTCTTCTAATATAATTTTGAAGTCTGGATCCTTTTTATACTCGTTGGCATACTCTCCATGAAACATGGGTTGCACTTGCATGAAAGTTGACAAACAAAGATTAGTCACTGGAGGTCTCGATAACATATCGGCAAGCTTATTTTGAACACCCTTTTTATATTTGATAACAAGATTAAATTGTTGAAGGTATGTCATCCATTTCATGTGCCTCGCTTGCTGTAACTTCGCTTGGCTTTGTAGGTATTGAAGCGGTTGGTGATCGGTATGTACAACCGTTTCTTTACCCAACAAATAGCACCGCCAATGTTTAACAGCTTGGTGTAGGGCCAGCAGCTCTTTATCGTACGTCGGATAATTCTTTTGTGCTCCCTGGAACATTTCAGAGTGGTAGGCAACGGGGCGTCCGTCTTGCATTAGTACCGCTCCCATTGCATACCCGGACGCATCCGTCTCTAATTCAAAAGTGCGTTGTAAGTTTGGCAACGCAAGAACGGGTGCCTCGCTGATCTTTTTTTTTAACAGTAGGAAGGTCTCTTCTTGTTTACTTGACCATTCAAATTTACTGTGAAGTTTTGTGATGGCATGTAGGGGTGCGGCAATGACCGAAAAGTGCCGAATAAACTTGCGTAAGTATTGACATGCCCCCATAAAGCTTCGCACCTCAGTCACGGACTGGGGCCTTGGCCACTCACGAATGACCTTAATCTTCTCGGGATCAACCTGCAAGTTACCACCACCAACTACAAAACCAAGATAAACTAGATTAAGTTTGGCAAACTCACACTTCTTTTTATTCAGATGTAACTGTTGTTGTTGTAGTAGCTCAAAAACTTTTTGCAAATGCACCAAATGCTCATCTTCTGACCTACTATAAATAAGTATGTCGTCTAAATACACAACGACAAACTCATCAAGATAAGGACGTAGTATATCATTCATGAGCCGCATGAATGTAGCTGGTGCATTACAAAGCCCAAAAGGCATTACGAGCCACTCATAGAGTCCTTGACGAGTCTTGAAGGCTGTCTTCCACGTGTCTTCATCTCGTACTTGAACCTGATAATAGCCCGATTTTAAATCGAGCTTTGTAAAGATGGTGGCGTGTTTTAATTGATCCAACAAATCGTCAATGCGTGGAAGGGGATACCGGTTCTTAACAGTGATCTTGTTAAGGGCCCGGTAATCAATGCACATCCTCCACCCTCCGTCTTTCTTTGGTACCAAAATAACCGGCGACCCACATGGTGAACTACTGGCCTTGATCACTCCCAAGTTCAGCAACTCGCTCACTTGTCTTTTAATTTCATCATTCTCCATTGATGAATTTCGGTACATCCCAATGTTGGGAAGATTGGAGTCACTGATTAATTGAATTTCATGTTTCACTGCTCGGCTTGGGGGTAGATTGACTACATCATTAAAGAGTGATGAATAGCTCCCAATGAGCTTACTGATCCTGTCATTCATACTACCACACACATGAGTTAATGTATAAAAATTAAATTCATGTTTTACTGGCCTGAGTAGGAGGAGGACAAAGCCTTTAGCAGCATGAATAACCCTACTAATCTGTCCAGTAGTCACTAGCTCAATCCCAGGTGTT
Source organism: Rutidosis leptorrhynchoides (assembly GCF_046630445.1). Taxonomy (NCBI): domain Eukaryota; kingdom Viridiplantae; phylum Streptophyta; class Magnoliopsida; order Asterales; family Asteraceae; genus Rutidosis; species Rutidosis leptorrhynchoides. Next base: position 448,201,662 of record NC_092336.1, read on the forward strand.
GTTTTGTTATTTTTGACAGTGAACTTTCTCCCATCTTTCTCAAACTGATATTTCTGTTCACGGCGATGATATATCGCATTCCTTTCCCATAAATATGGGCTGCCCAAAATGACTTGACATATATCCAGGGGAACAACATCACAGGTGACTTCATCAACATAAAGTTTAGTAATTGCAAAACGAAATTTACATTGGCGAGTTACCTGTGTGTCAGTCCCTTTTTGTATCCACCCCAATGCATACGGTCGTGGGTGAGTGGTTGTATCCAGGCCCAAACGTTGAACAAGACTAGCAGATATTAAATTCTTTTGGCTTCCCGTATCAACTATGGCTTCGATCAGTTCTTGTTTCACTTGTATCTTCAAGGTGAACAATTCTTCTTTCTCATCTACAGCTCCTTTTGTGTCTATAGTGTGTTCTTGTGCTCCTGCCATAAGTGATAGACTTTTGTCGACTTCATTGACAGCCCCAAGCTCCACTGTATCACTAACCGTAGCTGTAGCCGTTGTCCGTTTACCCTTGTCTTTGACCCATTTTTTTGGAAACAAAGATGGGTTGGCCTTCCAACACTTCTCTAGCACATGCCCATCCATCTTGCAATGTTCACAATACTTATTAGTTTTTTGTTGAAGATTAGTTTTCTGCTTTTGTTGATCCTTCTTATCATTCCGGCTTGAATTGTTACTCGACCCTCCTTTATGGCGATCATCATTACGAGACACTCCCATTCTATTCTTTTGCTCAATGGCCATTGCTATGCGGCTAGCACTCGAGATGTCTATAACTGCATGTAGACGTAACTCTGATCGGATTGGTCGAGCTAACCCAGCCACATATTTTGTAAACGTTTCTTCACCATCTAATGGAACTCCTAACATCACTGCTAGCCGCCGAAATTCGGTTGTATATTCTTGAACCTGCTGCCCGTGTTGTTGCCGCAAATTATGCCAACGTGTCCACCGATCTTGCGAATAACCCATAGGGTAGAATTCTTGACGCAACAACCGAGTGAATTCCGACCATCTAACCTCTTCATCTGATTGAGTTCGGAGGTACGAGTTCCACCACGCCAAGGCATGGCTGGTTAATTTTAATCGGGCAAATGAGACTTTCTCTACACTTTTGAAACCGTATAGTGTAAAGTAGGTCTCCAATTGATCGATCCAAGAATCGAGTTTCTCGGCATCAATAGTTCCATCGTAAGTGGGAATATCGATTTTAGCTTCAACTTTAAAAGGCCTGCTAAATTCCTTCTTTCTCGAACAACCAGAATCACTTTCGTGTTCCTCTTCAGACTCGCTTCTCCATTCAGACTCGTCCTCCTTCGTTTTCTTTTGAGGTGTTTCCCGAGCCTTGGGTTTCGTTTGTGTTTGGATCCATTCCAACACAGATGCGAGTTGGGTGGTTAGCTGATCCACCTTCGCTGATAACTCGTTCGGATTGGGATTTCCTTCAGCCGCCATAGTAGATGTTGTAGCTTGTGTTTTTGTTGTTCTTCGGTGCTGATGTAATGACACCAACGGTTCGCCAGTCAATTGATAACCAGCCTTTGTTTTCACCATACACAGGTTAGGAACGATGCTCTGAATACCACTTGATCCGTTACAAATTAAGAACTCAACGTAATTTGCAAGGATATTAATAAAGTTGTATGGAAATCAATAGTGTACGTACTGTAAAGAAAGAATGGATATTGACAGAAATATTAAGGGTAATTGATGTTTTTATTTCTCTCTCTATATTACACTGATAAAGGAATATAATATAGAGGCCTATGCCTTTTACACTACCATCTACAATTATTTATACTAAAAGTAAATGAAGTGATTCTCCACAATTCCGAACGTTGCAAATATCTCGGATCATGGGCTGACTGAATTACCAAGTCTTCCTGATTTTATTGATGAGCAAAAAAACGTAGTCCACCTTCCTTGATTCTCGGAGATAGTTAGGATCCACCGGATCACCAATACTATAGATTAGATTAATCATCTACGTCACCATCATTTATGTCACACATTTTCAGTTTCCCTGGAGTTTATAGATTAAATAAATAGATACCTGGTGTGAATAATGGATATTACCCGAGACTCATATCCGAGAGAAACAAAGCCACTAGGGAGTCAAAGATCTAAGTTTTCCACAACCAAAAAAAACGTGGATAGTGGATTAGTTATTCACTTTCACATTTCCCATTTTCCCATGTTTTCTTATAATTTTGTGAACATGGAGAGTGTTCCACTTACTAATTTATGTACTTAACTGTGAGTGGAAGAAAAGGGAGGAAATCAGTGGCGAGTTTAGGTGGTAGGGAGGGGTCTGTGAAACCACTATTTTTTCAAAGTTTATCAATTTTTTTTATATAGAACACCACTAAAAATAATAATGTAACCCTATATATTTTTAGAATTTATAATACAATATTTTGGACTAGTAAAATATTTGAAATTAATCCACTTATGATTTTATGGTATGGACTATTTAAATATTGATTTAAAAAAAATAAAGAAACCCTTATCAAATTTCCTATTTTCCTCATATTATATTATGTGTATTTAAATACAAATAAATACAAATATTTTAATGCGTAATACGAGGAAAATCATTTAAATTTAAATACACATAATATGAGGAAAATATTTGAAACCAATCCACCAAATTTTATGCATTAACAGACTGTACAGTACAACATGTTAATATGTAATTTTGGTGGATGAAGTAAAAATGATTTTAAATATATCGTCACCCTTTTAAAAAATGTTACATAAAAAAATAAACTTATTAATATAGCGTAGTACTTTTATCATTAAAATAAAATACAAGTAACTTTAATACAGTAATAAAAGTCCAACTCAAATAAATGAAAATTTAATGCTCCGGTAAATTTCAGATATATTTATACGTTTTTAACATTAATTCATTACCCACCCATCCACCTACCCACCCACAATTGATTCATCTTCTTCCCAAATACACCTAAACAATTTGCATTCCAGATTCATGTATCCATCTCTGATTCTCTACAATTATACATAATCTTATCTCTAACTTAAAAAAGAAGAAGGAAAGAAAATGAAGTAAAGAAATCGGGATGTTCAGGTGGGGAAAAAAAGGTGAAATGGGGCCCACATCGACTCGTTAGAGCCGTTGCATGCTACACTGGCGGCGACTCTCACGGTTTGCTGACGATCATGGTGAGCCGGTGGCGGCCAATAACGGATGTGGGTAACTATCCATTGAAAGTGGCCTTAAGATGAGTTTTGATTTTGACTTAGATGTTGTTGATTGGTTTTGGTCAACGCATATTATGTGTCATACTTTTGTCTCCATTTTAATAATTTGTCACTTTGTATAGATTTATCAAGTTGTTAGAAGGTTGAAATGCAGATGAGAATATTATTACCTTACTATTTAACAATGACGGAAATACGAATTGTTATATAGACGCCCAATTCTAACCAAAAGTATATATAGTACGGGTAATAGTCTTGTTAAAATCGTTTTTTTTTTTTACCTGTTTTCTTTGGATTTTTTTAATGATAACCCTTAAGTTTGTCATTAAAAAAAGTGATACATTTGGTGATTATTTCTTAGGAAGTCGTTAAGTTTTATGTATGTACAAGTTGTTTTTGTATGCCCTAATATCTTAATGACAATCTTTAGAGTTGTCATTAGAATTTTTTTTTTCTTCTTCATTTTGGAAGATATAAATAGATGATAATGCACCGAATTGGATTGGTAACTCCATATTAATTTATTTCTTTCATTCGTATCTATATAATTTTCCATTTAAGTTATCTGTTCACATTCATAATCGTTGGATGAAGTGGCTTAATGGATACCCATTGAACATTAAAAAAATTGTTAAACATTGTGATAATCTTGATTAAATTGTATATTGTATATATTTGTGAAGATAAAAAGCAATTGCATGTTGCTTATTGTGTAAATAGACCCATTGATTTATTTTAATAATTTAAATTAATGATATGTGTGATAGAAAAAAAGTGACGAATACTTTCTACATGGGAAACTCATTATAAATACTCATTCTTACTAACCGTCTCTAGATAAAAAAAAAATAATAAATAAACAATTTAAAAAAATGTCATAAAAGTACTGTATTTTTTATTTACTTTCCAATTTTACTCTTACTTTTTCATTCTCCTTTAAATCTATCTACATAGATTAAGGTCATTAATAAATATTAATCTTCTCATTCTTTTCTATTTATGAAAGTGGATAATTAATTTGAAACATTTCAAAATAGAATACTGGACAATAAATTAAATACGGAGGAAGTAACATTCATCACTCTAATTAAGTGTTTTAAACAAATAGAATAATCACTTCATGACTATATGACCATAAGAATACGAAAGAAAGGAGTTAAACTAATGTCATGAATAGAAAACAATTATCATGAATTAAACTAATGTCCCATCTTAAGTGTCCACTATATATTTTTCAAAGTCTTTTTTTGTTAACTTTAACCGTAAATATTTTTATTTGTATTATATACTGTAATATTTGATGAAAATTATATAAATAAAAACACATTTAAAACACAATTCATTCATATAATTTTCATCAAATATTATATTGTACAAATAAAAATATTTAAGGTCAAAGTTGATAAAAAAAAACTTTAAAAAGTTAACATTTGATACTTAAGATGGGACAGGGAAGTATATATTTTCTTGACATATCGTGAACTTCTCATCGTGACACGAAAGTAACATAATACCTTTTCTTACTTTTTCTAGATTGACCACTTGCATGTCTAGTCCTTAGAACTAACAACTCAACAACTTGTTACTGATTACCAGCTTATGACACGCGGGTCACTAAGGCTCTACGCTTTTTGGGTGGGGGAATTTCCCCAACATTGGAATTAGAAAGTCTGCATTTCTTAGGTTTGATCATCGAAAGAAAGACGAAGGAGAACTGATTCTGGGCAAATCGAATAAATAAGGACTTTCTCTTCTTCGTATCCGTCATCTCTTTTGAAGAAGTTGCTGAGCTAGATGCGGCGCTTTCAAAATCCCGTGACTCTCAGTCATCTATCTTCTTTTCACCTGAAAATGTAATATTAATATTACAATTTTAAAATATGAATAACTAAAGAACTACTCCGTATTAATTACATGTTTCATTATCTCTTGACTTTCTTAACACCTCCCTCAAATTAAATATGGAACTTTTATAATATATGAAATCCATTACACAAATTGTGATAACCTGCAAATAAACTTTTGTATAAATTTTGTCTAGTGCATTTTCTTTTGAATCTATCTTCTCAATTTAAATAACCATTTTACTAATTTTTTTTTCTCTAACAAGATGACGATCCAATTCAAAATGTTTAGTTCTCTAAATAAACAAATTAGAACTAATTAAAATTGCTGTCTTAAAATCACGAAATATATTTTGCTTGCACAAGACCAGAAACACCAAAGTCACACATAATCGTAATTATCCATATCAACTCACCAATAACTAATTATGACACTGTATACATCATGTTTATAATGATCTTCAAAGCTAAAGTAAAACAAAGGACTAACAGGATATCTAAAACCATGCCTAAAAACTATGATGAGAGATATTAGTTAAACGTTACTTTATGCTTACTTTATGTTAGAAGTACATTTTCCCCAATTTTTTTTTTTTTTTTTTTTTTTTTTTTTTATGTGTGGCGAAAAACAGAAATTTAAATTAATTTGGATCAGAAAGATCTAAAAGATACAAAGATACAATAGTTCAGAAATAAGTGTCTGATTGAAAGATCAATTGATCTCTTCTACACCCATTGACCTAGACTGTAACCACAAACTATTACGACAAACAATTGCACCAATACACGCAAATACACAAATAGTGAACTACTGAACTAATGAAGCATTTGAAACACACGAGAATGCCTAAACAAATACTGATACATTTTCCCCAATTAGAGTCAACAAATGAAGATAATTAAAGACACATTAGAGCACTTTGAAAACTGCACAACACTCCCTTTCTTAGAGCTAACTTTTATCTTAATAATCTATGAGAAGTTAAGGGTGTATTCATGAAATGACTTAAATAGTAATATATGAGATACCTGGTTTAGGTAGTAATATAGATTAGCTTCCCTACAAGCTTTTGATATTGATATAATAATAATTACATTTAACAACAAGGGAGTTGACACAAGTTTAGAACCCTATAGACCTCCTAGCGTTTATCTAGTTTAAGTTACCATTTAAGTGAGAAATTTGTATAGTTGTTGGAATTGGATTCTAGCTCGGTATCCATCACCTTGCGATGTATTCTTTTGATGTACTTGCACTTTGAGTTTATATATAATATACTATACTGCTTTTCAAAAAAAAAAAAAAGAACCCTATAGACCAAACTCAGATGAATGCTCCATATAGTTTCCTTTTGTGATAAACACAACCCATATATTGAATTTACCACAGCTAAATGATTAGCTAGTGTTAAGGTAGGTTTCAATGATAACAAAAATGATTAATTTCTGTTATGACAGTACACATTATTAAGAACTAAGAAGTCCGGAAACAAATGGAACCCCTGTTGGCAAACGAATTGACATCGACAAATGGAACGCCTGGTGAACATGAAGTAGGACCAGATGGTCCACAGGTGGGACAGGAACCAACGATGCCATTGGTGGGAACGGATCCATCACTGGGACTAGAACAAGCACCCTCACTACAACCACATATTGCACTTGAGGTGGGCAGTCAAAATATTGAACCCGAAACAGCACCAGAACCTATACAGACACAAGGATCAGATCCCATTATTGCACCAGTAACACCACCTGAAATAGTACCGCCGCAAGTTATACAGACACAAGGACCAGATCCCACTATTGCACCAGTAACACCACCCGAAATAGTACCGCAAGTTATACAGACACAAGGACCAAATCCCACTATTGCACCAACACCACCACCAGAAATAGTACCACAAGTTATACAGACACAAGCACCAGATCCCACTACTGCACCACCAGGACAAGCTGTGGTGGGAATCAACCATCCATTTCAAGTTCTTTTTACTGGTAAGTTATACTCTCTTCGTCGCATTATTACCATTCAAATTTATATGTTATTTTTTTCCAAATTACAATTGCACTTATACAAAAAGATACTGTAGTAGTTATTATTCACCCTATTAGTATAGTACTGTATAGTATAGTATGATAGTATTATAAGTTAGTAACATAACACATAATAATATCAGAATGGCTAAATCGATTTGAGAAAGAATCTTTCACAACAAATAACATGCTAGTATGACAGATGTTTTTCACATTGTTCTCACGTCTTATCTTTTAATTACTTTCAATATGACGTCTTACAATCTCTAATTATGTCAATGGTTTGTTAATTTAAGTAGAGCCAATCTCCTAATATGATGTAATGTTTCTTTTAAAGGCTTCGATGAGAGAAGACAGGATTTCGTTGTGATGTGGGACTCGAGTTAAAAAGGTCAAAGTGGGCTTGAAGATTCCTGGCAAGGTAAACGACCACGTATTTTATTATTAAGTTTATATTTATTTACTTATTTAGATTATCATGTTTTAATATTTAAATATTTAGATATTATAATCTTAGGTGTTAAGAGTCATAGTCGGTTTGTTTGTGCATATATATAGTTCGTATCATGTAACTCAAGATAGATCCCTCCTACGTACACAATTAATGGAGTATAGAAACTCAATATTTTTAATTAACTCAAAAGATAGATCCCTCCTCTTGAGTTACATGATACGAACTATATATATGCACAAACAAACCGACTATGACTCTTAACACCTAAGATTATAATATCTAAATATTTAAATATTAAAACATGATAATCTAAATAAGTAAATAAATATAAACTTAATAATAAAATACGTGGTCGTTTGCCTTGCCAGGAATCTTCAAGCCCACTTTGACCTTTTTAACTCGAGTCCCACATCACGTTGGCATATGTTCGGCCCTATATAAAGCATCGATGGAAGGAGTTTGGGAAACAGCTGAATACATATTGCAACTACCCAGTCAGTATGACAGACCACTTGTACAGTGTGGCATCACTGATAACCGTGACACAGTGCTTCATATTGCTGCTTCGTCTTCCCAAAGCACAGATTTCGTGCGAAATCTTGTTCTCGTGATGCAAGATACCGATTTGGTGTATCAGAATGAGAATGGGAACACTGCCCTTTGTTTGGCAGCTATGACTGGAAATGTTGAAATTGCCAGAATTATGGTGGCTAGGAACAGTGATTTGCTGACAATTCGTAATAGATCAAATATGACACCACTTCTTATTGCTGCTCTATATGGAAAGCGTGACATGGTAAACTATTTGTATGATGTAGCCGATCGTGAAAGCTGGACATATGCGGATTATATATGGGTTTGCTTAAAATGTGTGCAGACTGATCTATTTGGTAATCTTTTGTCTTTTTGTTTTTAAAATACAAATGAAATGGATGGATATATAATTATGCTTATGTCTAGAAGAGAGATCTACAGACTGTGTCTAATGATGCTTGACATTCATCCATCATCTTAGACTATGATCCACTTTATGACACTATATTATAGACATGCAAGTGTCATTAGACCTATTTTAAGCATAACTATTGTAATAACGTGTCTCATATCGGATTGATAAACGAATTAGAGTCCCTTATAAGCTTAAAGTTGTGGCTAATAAATATCCCCCACCATGATTTTTTTAGTTGAAACCTAGAGATACCAAGTTAGTCCAGTATTTCAGCTTGTGAGGGGTGATTGTCTCTCACGTCGTTTCAAATATGATATTCATCTTGTTTTTTTAATTGGTTATGAGTCATTAAATGATCACTTTTCAATTTCTATGTAGATATTGCAATACGAATATTTCCGGAAATACCAGACATTGAAGGTGCTAGAGAGACTCAAGATATTCTTGGACTTTTGGCTCGAAAACCTTCAGCATTTGAAGAACCCAAGCCAAATCTTATGAGCAGAAGTAATTTTCAATTTGATTATTATTTTCATCGTTATCAACGTCTATGTGGTATGAAATTCTGATGGACTTGGTCCTTTTTGCACCTAAAATGACCAAATCACAAGGGGCGTAATAATCAATCAAAAAAAGCAAACCGCATGGACAAATCTTAATGACACGCACAGAAACAAATAAATAGGGACAACCTTGTTATTTACTGTTAATTTTGTTACTTGTATATGGTTTCATCTTTGATGGTCATTTTTTTCAGTGATGGGTTGTTTCAAGGGGAGAACACATTCAAACACAAGTGAAGCAATGCAATTACTAAATCTAATTTTGACACGTTCCGGGCGATGGTCACAAAGAGTATTACATGATAGACTCAGAGGCCCTGCAACACTCGTGACACAAACTTCTCAAGATGGTCAATCGTCAACTCAAATAAGAACATACCCTGCTCGGGTACTTTTTCTTGCTGCTGAAATGGGCAACATTAACTTTTTGGTTGAGCTTTTTCGTAAATATCCTGATCTTATTTGGAAAGTAAACGACAATCTACAAAATATATTTCACGTTGCTGTCTCTCGTCGCCATGAAAGTATCTACAATCTCTTAGATGAGATTGGCTCAATGAAGGACTTAATAGTTACTCAGAAGGACAGAGATGGAAATACTTTGTTGCATACTGTTGCTAAAAATGCAAAAAATAATGGACTGCAAGATGTCTCGGGAGCAGCTTTTCAGATGCAACGTCGATTGTTATGGTATAAGGTACAATATTCTCCCTCTCATACACTACAAGTTAAGAACCATATTTATGTACATTTTTTCTTTCTATAAAGAATTTCTCACAATTATACGAGGGCTTAATTATCTCATGCTATGTTGTAGAAAGTAGAGTCCATGATACCTCCACATTACACAGAAAAAAGAAACAACAGAGGTCTCACACCAAGCGAACTATTCAGCGAGACCCACAACGATTTACTTATTGAAAGTGAGAAGTGGATGAAAGGAACAGCTAGTAAATGCATGTTGGTTGCTACACTGATAGCCACCATAGTATTTGGAGTTGCTTATACAATTCCAGGTGGGTATGATCAGAGAAATGGTTATCCCATGTTCCGTCACACACCGACCTTCATAGTGTTTGTCATGTTTGATGCCATTTCTTTAATCTTGTCTACAACTTCCATACTTGTGTTCTTGTCAATACTCACTTCGCGTTACGCTCAAGAGGATTTCATAGAATCATTACCCACAAAGCTAATGAAAGGTCTAACAACACTTTTCTTTTCTATAGTGACCATGATGATTGCTTTCAGTGTCAGTTTCTTTGTGTTGTACCATCACAAGGGCTATTATACCATAGGAGGTTCAATTAGTTTACTTGCTCTTCTATCTATCGTTTTTTATGTCGTACTACATTGGTCTCTTCTAAATGACGTGCTTCACTCAACGTATGGTTCGAAATCTCTCTTTAAGCCGAAGAAACAAATGCTCTACTATAAAAGCCCAAGCGTTTAATGGTTCAACGTTGTTGTACACGATCAGGCTCTATATTTGAAGATTCATTACACATTTAGTTTTGTATGGCACCTTCTTTTCGTAAATTGAATGCAACTGTATTTCTCGTATTGCTTGTTAGATATTTAATAATATACATAAAAAAATCCTTATTTTATCTTTTATGTGTAAGAAAATTTAGGGGAATAATGTACACAATATGGTTGCAGAAACCACTATCCCATAAAATTTCAATAGTCAAACTGCAAAAGTTTTTCATCTTTGCATCTCTGGCTTGCTCAAATGCTCTTTCTCCTTTTCCCTTTAATTCATTTGCCACTGGTATGATGTATATTGCTCAAAACTAGTTCCAAATTCCACAGGTTTGTTTAAACAGTCATTTTGACTTGAGTCAAATTAGCCCAATTTTGCTGGCTTTCAAATCCTATCCACTTACCCTTTGGCCTTAAGCTTTAAATGGGCATATATACACGTAAAGGCTTGATGAAACATTCCAACTCTGCTCTTACCCAAAAGACCACCATCTTTAAACAAAAACTTTAATTTTTTATTTTACTCAAAAAATAATGCAATCGTAAGTAAATATTAACAATTTCTTTATATACATATCTATCTATCTATCTATCTATCTATCTATCTATCTATACATTATATAAAGCGTGTGTAAATATGCTTATGTGTCAGCCTGTTATTAATCCGGCTTATTTGTCATTATCTGATTACTTATGTTGGGTTGTCAAATGCAAAGGTATGCTACATGATAAATTATCCTTCCATATTATTATTTGTTATTAATTTTTTTCTAATTAATAAGTAGAAAAAATATATAAACGTACGATTTTTTTTGGACATCAGTTTGGGATTATTCAGGGGGGACTTAACCACCCACGCGTTCATCTCCTGTAGTTGCATAACCAGCCCCCAACTACTATCCTGAAGGAAATCCGGACCAATCCGAGGGCATGGCCGGTAAAACCCCCCTCCCCGCTGCCCCCCGCACTAAGCGAAAGGGCGGGTGAATACCATCTTTATCTTTATTTATATATACATGTTATTATAATATATTTATATTTATATTAAGAAAATATTTAATAATTATTTTCTGTTTAATTTAAAAATATCACAAGGTATGCTAAATGATAAATTGTCCTTCCATGATAATAAGTATTATTTTATATTAATTTTTTTTAATTATATAGAAACTAGGTTTTTAGTCCGTGCGATGCATGGCCGTTGAAAAATCAATTAAAAGATTATTTATGTTAATCGTGTTCATTATATCATTAAGCCCGTGCGATGCCCGAAGTTATGATTTATTTTAAAATACGATGTAGAGGTATTATTTAACTACAAAGTGTAAGCACAAATGTTAATAAAGTGAATAAGTAGCAAAATAAAAACACCAAAAGTTTGAAACAAAAGTGTTTTATGTTAACCCACTTGATCCGGCATGTTTTGGCCCGGACCCTATTGACCCATTTCCCTAACTGCGCATCTACCTATTTTGGCACTCTTAGAGTCATCATGGATATGTTTACGTGTATCGTCTTTATAGATAGTAGATAGATAAGTTTAGAAACAAAATATTATATAGATATTTGTTTAATTTAAGTAGAGCCAATCTCCTAATATGATGTAATGTTTCTTTTAAAGACTTCAATGAGAGAAGACAGGATTTCGTTGGCATATGTTCGGCCCTATATTAATGTAAATTACTGATCGTGGCTAAACAACCAAAGGAGAAACAAGAAATTGAAAAGAATAAAAATTTGAGAAACCTTCTTGGTTTTCTGTTTATTTCACGAAATTGATAATAATCCAATATCCCCCATCTGTCTTTGGATTACAATATAAATATAAATGCTAATAAAAAAAAAGATAAGAACAACCAAAAGGTAAACATGAGATAAACTTGGAGTTTAACAAACTCTCTTATTCAAATTACTTAATCAACGAGTCTTCAATCCTTGTCATCCGTTTGCTAACATTGATCGTGGCTCATCACATAAATCAACCATGTAGTCTCCCAAAGTAAATGGCAGCCTGCGTGGCCCACCAACCAGCTCAACAGGCCCATCTGTGACTGCATCATCCCCTCCCCCTTTGGGAAGACTCGACCTCGAGTCAAGATCGTCGGTGCCATGATAAGGTGAAAGATCGGAAACAATGAAAGTAGCCGAAACATTATAGTGACTCGGAAGCTCAATCTTGTAAGCATTATCATTAATTTTTTTATAACACGAAACGGACCATCTGCTTGTGGGTTAAGCTTACCAAACCTTCCACCCAAAAAAACGTTCTTTGCGCAAATGGATCCAAACAAGGTCCCCTTCGTCAAACACCACATGCTTCCTACGGAAATCAGCACGACGCTTATAAACTGCATGTTGTGAAGCAATACGATCGTGAACCTCTTTATGCAAAGCCTTAAGATGTTCTGCCTGATCAACGCCATCACTAGGACCTGCACGATTTATTGGCTGCGGTAACAAATCAAGTGGAGTGAGGGGATTCGTACCGTACACAACCTCAAATGGGGTCTTTCCCGTGGTCCAATTAACTGAGCGATTGAACGCGAACTCAGCTTGAGGAAGTATCGTGTCCTATTGCTTGGGATGGTCACCAACAAAACTGCATAACAAGTTACCCAAGCTGCGATTAATAACCTCCGTTTGCCCGTCAGTTTGCGGGTGGTGGGAGCTACTAAACTTTAGCTTAGAACCGACTCGTGCCCATAATGTACGCCAAAAATGGCTCACAAACTTGACATCACTATCCGAGGTTAATGATTTTGGGATCCCATGTAACTTAACAATCTCAGTGAAATATAATCGTGCCACTTAACTTGCATCGAACATTTTATTACATGGAACAAAATGCGCCATCTTTGAAAACCGATCAACAACAACCATAATGGAGTCCTTGTGGCTTTGTGTCATCGGTAACCCCAAAATAAAGTCGAGGGAAACATCTTCCCAAGGTGCAGTTGGTACAGGTAAAGGAATGTATAAGCCATAGTTGCTCCCATGAGTTTTAGCCACGTGACAAATGCGAAAACGGTTAACTATGCGGTTCACATCGCGGACCATATGTGGCCAATAAAATTTATCATGTAGTAATGCAAGTGTTTTATTCATACTAAAATGTCCTCCTAAACCTCCACCATGAGTTTCCAGTATGATAGCATCCCTTAATGAGCCTTTTGGGATGCACATTCTACGTCCATTAAAGAGGTAACCATCATGTATGAAAAATGATTTAAAGACACCTTGCTTATAGTTGGACCAGATGTCGCAAAAGTCGCTATCAGTTTGATATAATTCCTTCTATGCTTCAAATCATTGAACTCGCAACTGCATGGTAGACACGAGAGAGTGTCGACGGCTAAGAGCATCCGCAACCTGATTATTTTTACCGACTTTGTGTTTAATAACAAATGAAAATGCTTGTAAGGCTTCAACCCATCGAGCATGTCGTGGATTCAGTTTATGTTGTCCATGGATATATTTCAACGATTCATGATCAGAGTACAAAATAAACTCGGATGGCAACAAATAATGTCTCCATGTTTCAAGGGTACGCACAATTGCATAGAATTCACGGTCATATGTGGAGTACCGCCTTCTTGTCCCGTTCAGTTTTTCACTAAAATAAGTAACGGGACGATTGTTTTAGCTCAATATGCCCCCGATGCCCACCCCCGATGCATCACACTCCACCTGAAAAACATCATTAAAATTAGGCAAAGCGATAATGGGAGCTTGCGTTACCTGAGACTTTAAGTGTCACGACCCTACTTTTTCCGTTATCTTTTACCGTTTATTATTTAACATCCGTTAATTGTTATTCGTACCACGTCATTTCTATGATCTATATTATTATTTTAATAATAATATATTAATTGTTATGTGTTAAATGAATATTTGTATTCATATTTTACATTGTACGTTTCTACGTGTCGTGGATTTCTATTCGGCAAATCTTTTCGGTTTTCAAACCAACGGTCAAACTTTTGGGATATTTAAATCTAAATTATTTTAAATATGATATTTTGATGTCATATGGTTATATATAGTGTTTATATATTTTATTCGTCGCGTATTTATTATCTCTCCAAAAAATCAATCGCGTAGTAACGTTTTCGCGTTTCGGGCTTCGATCAGGCGTTCGGGCTAAAAGCAATTACACATTTATCAATTTTGGGCCATGGGGCCCACCTCATAACCCACCCATTGGCTGAATCCAAGGGGGAGGGGTATACCCCATTTGCTTTTCATTTTTGCAAATTCTCATTTCATTTCATTTTAATCTCAAAACCTAATTTTTAGTTTTTTCTCTCTCCCTCTTCTTCCTCCCTCATTGCCGACGCCACCACCACCTACAAACATCATCATCATCAATTAAAATACTTCTTGGATCAAGCAATTGTTTACATAATCGGATTCTACACATCGATCTCTACGCGTTCATAACACTTGATTATTGATTAGGGTATAAACTCTAACCCTAAATTTTTGATATTTTCTTTATTTTACTGATTTTGATGTTTAAAATGATAGTATAGTGCTTGTATGTTATTGGATTATTGATTGTATGCATAGAATCACTTGTTATCGCATGTTTTCGGTTTGATTGATTGCGGACAGCAGACTATTCGACCATTTCAGTGAACTTAACAGATGTTTTTGCAAAATTAAAGTGTCTATATGTGTTCCTCTCATCAATACATTGATTTTAGACTCCGAATTCATGTTATTTCGATTCCCGGAACTCAAGATATGATTAAAATGTTGTTTTCATGAAATCAAAATATAAAAACGAATGTGTTCAGGTTTGGTCCGACTTTGTGACAACTTTTGGAGTCTTTAGGGTGTACTAGTGTGTTAGTATTGATGAATGGATGAACTTTCATGTTCGGGTCATCGAAATCCGAGCCACGGATCACCCGGAATGACTAAAACAAGTTTTTGAATGGATTAAAGTCCCAAGTTGATATATGGCTGTTGGTCACGACTTGGGGGATGTTATTGGGGTGTTCTTGAGTACACTAATGTGTCGGGTGATTTGGTTAGTCGAGGATATATATAAGACTCACCGAAAACCGACACCCTGGGCTCAAGTTATGACCCGCTGAACTTTTAATTAAAACTTATGGTTAAAACATGGAACTTATGTTATAAAATAATGATTATTATTATTATTAAATTACTTATGATATAAAATTAATTATTTTAATTTAAGACTTATGATATATATATTTATTATATCATTTATTAATTACATTATGATTTAATTAAACATTTAATTAAACTTATGATTAATAATACTTTTATTATTAATGAAAAATACTTACGATAAGTATTAAACTTATGTTATGAGATTATTATAATAAGACTTATAATAAGGATTAATTAATTATTTAATTATTATAAGGTTTAGTTATTATTTAATTATAATTTAATTATTAAATACTTATGATTTAATAATTATAATTAAAACTTATGATATGATTAATAATTCATTATTAATTAATAATACTTATGATATGATTAAAAATTTATTATTAATTCATAATACTTATGTTATGACTAATACTTAATTAATTAATTAAATACTTATGTTATATTAATTATATCATTTAAACTTATGATTACTTTATTAATTCAATTTAATTTAATTAAACTTATGTTATGACATAATTATACATATATGACTTTAAATAACATTATAACTTATATTATTAATATAACTTATATTTTAAAATTTAATGTGGACTAAGTTTGACCAAGGTTGACTTTTGAGTTGACTTTCGGTTGACTTTGACTTTCAGTTGACTTTTGTTGACTTTCTAATTAAGGAAAATTTCCTAAGTTATAAGCTTTCCAAAAAAAATAGAAACTTTCCAAAAATGGAAACCTGCTAAAAATAGAAACTTTCTAAAAATAGAAAACACGTGTCCTTACGCTGTTCTGATCAAACCGAAGCATACCGAGTGTTGTTCTATGCCTACTTGCAACAAGTACTATAGCTATCATACTAAGACTTGACCTAAGTTAGTTATTTATATCGACCTGTTTTATTTATAGGTCGGTGTTGTGATCATTTTTGATCACTTTACTTCGTGCAGTTCACGTTTTCTGTGTTACTACTTCGTTTACGTTAAGGTGAGTTATAGTCCCGTTTTTCATACTTTTAAAGTATTTTTGGGATGTGAATACATGCATTTTGTTTTACGTTTAGACACAAGTGGCAATTAAATTTAAATTATTCATTATGAGTTGAACGAAAGTATTCCCTAGTCTGGTAACTGTAATCACTGGTTTCTACTAGTGAACGCGAATCCTATTGATAGATCTATCAGGCTTGACAGCCCCATTTCGAGCTAGTCGCACTAGCAATTTATAATCGGAATGTATTAGTACTTCGTATTTATTTGAAGATACACTTGTTCAGTGTATATATTGTGTTTGGTAAGGGTATGGAAATGGTTAAGTGGTTACCAGGTGACTCATAGATAATGGAATAATGTTTTAATGTTTTTTTACATTTTAAATCTTGTGGTCTAAAGTTTATACGTTTATTTAAACCTATAATTCACTCAACATTTTTGTTGACAGTTTACTCGCATATTTTCACAGGTACTTGATTAATTGGGCTTCTACTGTGTTAGAGTGTCTGCATGCATTTGGCAGATTTTGATAAACATTAAAACTTTGCATTCTTTTTGGTTTACTTAAACTTGTGGGTGTTTGTTGACATGTTTTAGTCAACTTTGGATATCATAATAAGTTGAGTTGTTTAGAACTACTTATTTTGTGTAAATTTCCTTTTTGGGAAACTTGTTGAATAAGAATGCAATGATGTTTAATAAATTCATTTAAAGTTCGATCAAGCTGTGGGACCAAGTGACAGAGCCTTTAAAGATACTTGACGAGGCCATCAAATTTGGTATCAGAGCTCTGGTTGTAGGAAACTAAGCGATCATAATGTGGTCAACCCGTAGTTTTTAGGGTGCATTAGAGTCTAGTCTACAGCTCGGACTTTTTTGATATAGCATTGTTATGCATTTCATTTCATACGGGGAATGATTATAAGTTATTGCTTATGTTGTTTCTATTTTGTATGTGGTTTGTGGTTTTACTGTTTGCAGATGTTGGCCTCGAGCAATAATTCCGTTCCTGTTCCCGTTTCCCCGTCTGCCGCCCATCGTCGTGCACGACAGCCTCGCCTGAGGGACCCTGTTAACTACTACATTGCTACCATCACTCATATGACTAGGGCGTATACGAACGAGACTCGCATTGATGCTCTTAGAGACTGTATGCTTGTCTTGCCGCATACGGAGGTGATGGATGAGATTAGGGCTGATATGGATACGTTCGTTAGCTTCAAGCATGGGATCGAGTTCGAAACTAGGAAGCGTAACTGAGAGGTGGACGCTAGGTTCGAGGCTCTTGAGAGCGTGGTTCGTGGTCTTAAGACGGAGTTGGAGGAGGTGAAAGAAAAGTTGAGAAAGTATGAGACTCCTGAAGAGCCTCATACTGGCCCAGCTTATCACACCCTCTCCAAGCAGATGTGATGTTCATGAGTGATTATTTTATTTCATAGACTATTTGTCCTTTTATACATTCATTTTTGGGTGATGTACGGCGTTTTGCCGAGGATTTTGTTATGAGATATTTCATTTATGTATGGATGGTTATTTCTTTTATAACATCTGGTCATCATTATCATATTTTTATTCTGATGTTGTGACTCTTGGCATGTTATATTATGCGTAATATAGTTCATGTATGTTAGGTGCTATGTATGTTTTATGATTTTTATCATAAAGTATGTATGCATGTGGTGGCTATTTCTATAACTATCATGTTATTACTCATAGTGTTCATTGACTATTATTTTAATGGTTAATCTTTTCATGTTCGATCTATTCCTTTATAACACTGGTATTATTCTTAGTACTAACGGTTGTGTTATTCTGTTTTGAAGATCATGCCTCCCCATGAGTCTAACGAAGCTCGTATACAACGCCTAATTTCTGAATGGGTAGAAGCTGCTATGGTAGCTAATGCTAATGCCAATGCTAACAACCAGGTGGGATGATCCCATAATACTTTTATGGCTAGTCGTCCACAAGAATTTAGTGGCACCGAAGGACCCATTGGACTTACTCGTTGGTTTGAGAAGGTTGAGTCTATTTTTCGGGTTAGTAGAGTCCGTGATGAGGACAAGGTTAGTTTCGCCAGCTACACTCTCAAAGACAGTGCTTTACTTAGTGGAATAATTTGGTTAGCAGTTTTGGTAATGTTGCTGCTTATGGTTTGTCTTGGAATGATTTTAAAGAAATAATGATCACCCGTTATCGCCCCAGGGGTGAACTTAAGAAGTTGGAGACTGAGCTTAAGAACTTAAAGATGAAGGACACCGATTTAGATGCCTATGAGCAAAGGTTCTTTGAATTGACGTTGTTGTGTCCAAATGCTTATGCTGATGAGGACCGTAAGATTGAAGCTTATATTGATGGGTTATCTGAGCAGATTGAGCATGGGGTTGAGTCTAGTGAGCCCCAGACTATTGAAGCTGCCATGTCTATGGCACATAAGCTTAATGATAAGATTTTGAGAAGAAGTAAGAAAGTTGCGACTGATGCCAGTGAGGAAGTTGTTAAGAAGACTGAGGATGGGAAGAGAAAGTGGGATAACACCTGCAACCAGAACCAAAATCAGCAGAAGAAACAAAATACTTCTGGTTCGAATACCCGGAATCAGCATGTTTGTCCGCGATGTTATAAGGCTCATGATGGTTATTGTACGGTTACTTGTAAAAGGTGTTCCAAGCAGGGACACATTGCTAAAAATTGTACGGTGATTATGCCGGGTACTACTACTCCTGCTGCCAGTGGTGGTAACAATGGTGGTAATGGTAATGGGAAGCCGAGAAGTGGTGGAAATCAGAAAGTTTGTTATGAATGTGGTAAGCCGGGGCATTTCTGTGATACCTGCCCTAATAAGAAGACTACTGAGAATGCACGTGGAAGGGCGTTCAACATTAATGTCAGGGATGCTGAGGAAGATCCAAAACTTTTTACGGGTACGTTCTCGGTCAACGATTTATCAGTTTATGTACTATTTGATTCAGGGGCTGATTTGAGTTTTGTGTCGAGTAAATTTAGTCCAAAAATCAAAACACCGTTAATTCCTCTAGACAGAACTTATGTTGTAGAGATAGCTAATGGTAAAGTGCTTACTGCTAAGACTGTGTATCGTAAATGTAACATTAATCTGGCTGGTAGAGATTTTGTAACACCCCAAATTTCAAGATATTTTCTATTAATTAATAAGTGACTTTTATTGAAGTTTTATATGAATGATTTAATGATAAGTGTAAAATAAATTATAAGTTAAGTAAATGAGTTATATAGTTAGTTGAAATTAACAAATGTGTGACATCCCGAAATTTAAAGTAATATTTTATAAGTATTTATTTATGATATCATTGATTTATGTTAAGGATTTGTTTAAATAAATTAATAAGTAAATTTGTTGGTTAAAAGTTAACTAGGGACTTATAGTGTTAGTTAAATTAAGGACCTCCATTATCATGTTTATGGTGGGGAGGGTAGAATATGTAAAAAGAGCAAAGTTAGTTTACTTATGAAGTGAATATTAGAAGAAAATGCATTAGTTGCAAATTGGAAGCAGGATGTTCATGTGTATGTGAGAGTGTCAACTAAGAGGAGAGTCAGGAGCCAAATTCACCATCAAATTGAACAATCAAACCTCATGCAATCACAATAATTAAGAAGTTTAAGTATGTAAAAGCTCTAGAGTGAGTGAAGAAACCTTATCATCACTTCTAGCTCAATTTTAAGTTAGGGCTTTCAAGGAAGAAACTAAGGTATGACCTAAGTACTTGAAATTGGTTAAGGTTCATACTTAAAATATGTTTAGTTCATAGTTTTATGTTTAATTTGTGTCTTCTATTTGTCTAATTTTCGGAATTAATTGCTAAGGTACAAATTAAAGTTGATTTTTGAAATGTATGAATGTGGGGTTTTGATTTAGAAATGTTTATGCTTGAAAGGTTGTTTGAATGATGTGGTTATATAAGGTTTGAGTATAAAAACGAAATTAATTAGTGTTAATGTGTATGTTTATGTATGAACTTGCAAAAGAGCAAGTGAGATGGAAAAGATGATAGTTTTGATGTTGTTAATGGTCAAAATAAAGTTATACACATAAGGTGTTTGTGAAAATGTCACAATGAAAGTAAGAATATGATTTTTGAACTAAATTGTACGGAAGGACTCATGAACTAGTCATGAGGTACAAAGTTAGTTTACTTATGAAGTGAATATTAGAAGAAAATGCATTAGTTGCAAATTGGAAGCAGGATGTTCATGTGTGTGTGAGAGTGTCGACTAAGAGGAGAGTCAGGAGCCAAATTCACCATCAAATTGAACAATTAAACCTCATGCAATCACAATAATTAAGAAGTTTAAGTACGTACAAGATCTAGAGTGAGTGAAGAAACATTATCATCACTTCTAGCTCAATTTTAAGTTAGGGCTTTCAAGGAAGAAACTAAGGTATGACCTAAGTACTTGAAATTAGTTAAGGTTCATGCTTAAAATATGTTTAGTTCATAGTTTTATGTTTAATTTGTGTCTTCTATTTGTCTAATTTTCGTGGTTTCATTCGACCAAGTACATCACCGTGGGGAGCTCCAGTGTTGTTTATCAAAAAGAAGGATGGTACATTCAGGTTATGTATCGACTACTGAGAATTAAACAAACTTACCATCAAGAACCGTTATCCACTACCAAGAATCGACGACTTATTGATCAACTGCAAGGTTCGTCAATTTATTTAAAGATTGATTTACGTTCCGGGTATCATCAAATGCAAGTGAATGAGGATGATATTCCGAAGACTGCTTTTAGAACTCGTTACGGTCATTATGAGTTTATGGTTATGCCGTTTGGATTAACTAACGCACCAGCTGTATTCATGGACCTCATGAACCGAGTGTCTTGACCATATCTTGACAAGTTTTTCATTATCTTAATCGATGACATACTTATTTACTCTAAAAATGATCAAGAACCCGAAGAACATTTGAGAAAAGTGCTAGAATTGTGAAGAAAAGAAAACCTGTATGCCAAGTTTTCAAAGTGTGCATTTTGGTTGAAAAAAGTTCAATTCCTCGGTCACATAGTGAGCAAAGAATGTATTCAGGTTGATCCGGCAAAGATTGAAACTGTTGAGAAATGGGAAACACCGAAAACCCCGACGCAAATACGCCAATTTTTGGGATTGGCTGGTTACTACAGAAGATTCATCCAAGATTTTTCCAAAATAGAAAAACCCATGACTGCATTAACGCATAAAGGGAAGAAATTTGAATGGAAGGATGAGCAAGAAAGAGCATTTCAATTGTTAAAGAAAAAGTTAACTACGACACCTATATTGTTATTGCCTGAAGGGAATGATGATTTTGCGATTTATTGTGATGCCTTAAAGCAAGGTCTCAGTTGTGTATTAATGCAACGAACGAAGATAATTGCTTATGCGTCCAGACAATTGAAGATTCATGAGCAAAATTATATGACTCACGATTTAGAATTGGGCGCTGTTGTTTTTGCATTAAAGACATGGATACACTACTTATATGGGGTTAAAAGTATTATATATACAGACCACAAAAGTCTCCAACATATATTTGATCAAAAACAACTGAACATGAGGCAGCGAAGGTGGATTGAGTTGTTGAATGATTACGATTTTGAGATTCGTTACCACCCAGGAAGGCGAATGTGATAGCTGACGCTTTGAGTAGAAAGGACAGAGAACCTATACGGGTAAAAGCTATGAACATAATTATTCGTACTAACCTTACTACTCGAATAAAGGAGGCGCAACAAGGAGTTTTGAAAGAAGGGAATTTGAAGAATGAAATACCCAAAGGATCGGAGAAACATCTTAATGTTCGGGAAGACGGAACCCGGTATAGGGCTGAAAGAATTTGGGTACCAAAGTTTGGAGATATGAGAAAAATGGTACTTAGGGAAACACATAAAACCAGATACTCAATACATCCTGGAGCGGGAAAGATGTACAAAGATCTCAAGAAACATTTTTGGTGGCCGGGTATGAAAGCCGATATTGCTAAATACGTATGAGAATGTTTGACGTGTTCTAAGGTAAAAGCTGAACATCAGAAACCATCAGGTCTACTTCAACAACCTGAAATCCCGAAATGGAAATGGGAAAACATTATCATGGATTTCATTACTAAATTGCCAAGGACTGCAAGTGGTTATGATACTATTTGGGTAATAGTCGATCGTCTCACCAAATCAGCACACTTTCTACCAATGCGAGAAGATGATAAAATGAAAAAGTTAGCACGACTATACTTGAAGGAAGTCGTCTCCAGACACGGAATACCAATCTCTATTATCTCTGGTAGGGATGGTAGATTTGTTTCAAGATTTTGGCAGACGTTACATCAAGCATTGGGAACTCGTCTAGACATGAGTACTACCTATCATCCACAAACTGATGGGCAGAGTTAAAGGACGATACAGACCCTTGAAGACATGCTACGAGCATGTGTTATTGATTTTAGAAACAGTTTGGATCGACATCTACCGTTAGCAGAATTTTCCTACAACAATAGTTACCACTCGAGTATTGAGATGGCACCGTTTGAGGTACTTTATGGCAGAAAGTGCAGGTCTCCGATTTGTTTGAGTGAAGTGGGAGATAGACAAATTACAGATCCTGAGATTATCCAAGAAACTACCGAGAAAATTATTCAAATTCAACAACGGTTGAAAACCGCCCATAGTCGACAAAAGAGCTACGCAGACAGTAAAAGAAAAGATATAGAATTTGAAATTGGAGAGATGGTCATGCTTAAGATATAGAATTTGAAATTGGAGGAAAATTAAACCCGAGATACATTGGGCCATTCAAGATTATTGATAGTGTCGGACCGGTAGCTTATCAACTTGAATTACCTCAACAATTAGCCGGTGTACATAATACTTTTCACGTCTCGAATCTGAAGAAATGCTTAGCCAAAGAAGATCTCACTATTCCTTTAGACGAAATCCAAATCAATGAAAAACTTCAATTCATTGAAGAACCCGTCGAAATAATGGATCGTGAGGTTAAACGACTTAAGCAAAATAAAATACCAATCGTTAAGGTTTGATGGAATGCTCGTAGAGGACCTGAGTTCACCTAGGAGCGTGAAGATCAGATGAAGAAGAAATACCCGCACTTATTTCCAGATAATGCGACAACACCTCCAACTGCTTAAAATTTCGAGACGAAATTTATTTAACGGGTAGGTACTGTAGTGACCCGAACTTTTCCATGATTATATATTATATGTGATCTATATTTACATTATTAAATGTTTCCAACATGTTAACTAATCAAACTTGTTAAGACTTGATTAATTGAAACGGATTTTGTGTTAACGTTTGACCACCTAGTTTGTCCGATGATTCACGAACGTTATAACTTGTATATGACATGATACTATATATATGAACATATATATATGATTAACATGATGAAATTATAAGTAAGTATCTCATTATGTATATTAACAATGAACTTTATACATAAAACAAGACTACTAACTTAAGGATTTTGAAACGATATCTATATGTAACGATTATCGTTGTAATAACGTCTTAATATTTATTTATCATATTAAAATATATTAGTACATCATGTTATCATGATAATGTAACAATATAAAATCTCATTAGATATAATAACAATGGAATTAATTACATTTACCGAAATCGTTAACTAAAAGGTTCCGAAACAACATGTACATGTAATGACTAACGATGACTTAACGACAACATGTACATGTAACGACTAACGATGACTTAACGACTCAGTTAAAATGCATATACATGTAGTGTATTAAGATGTATTAGTACACTTTTGAAAGACTTCAAGACACATATCAAAGTACTTCTACTTAACAAAAATGCTTACAATTACATCCTCATTCATTTTCATCAACAATTCTACTCGTATGCACCCGTATTCGTACTCGTACAATACACAGCTTCTAAATGTATATACTATTGGTATATACACTTTAATGATCAGATCTTAGAAGCCCTCATTTAGTAAACAAACATGTGGAACCATCATTTGGCAACTAGCATGAATTATTACACTAAAAATCAAACTACAACTTGCTTATAACCACACCCTCATTTACGAAATTGGGCACACACACATACACTTTCATTTTCCAATTTTCTTTCATCCATTTGATCTCTCTCTAGTTCTATGATGATGTTTTAAGTGTTCTTCATCATCTTCATCAAAATCTACATCAATCTAGCTCATAAATCCATACATAAAACAACCTACAAAACAACTACTCAAGAACACTTCAAGAACACTTCAAGAACACTTTCAAGTTTGAAAATCTACTTCCAAGCTTTCTAATCCATTGCAATCAATTATCTAAGATCAAGAAACCTTTGTTATTTACAGTAGGTTATCTTTCTAATTCAAGATAACATTCATATTCAAGCTTTGATTCTGTAACATCCCGCGTTTTTCCGTTAAATTTATTTTAACACCGTCTTTTTTTTTTAAATAATATCTTTCGCGATTTAAATTTGTATCTTCATTAACTAACGTTCATAATATCCTCGTTATTTAAATATAACGTCACCCGTTTACTCGAGCGTTTTTAAAATATTCGTTTGGTTAATTCCCGCACCCGACTACAAACTCGAGGGACCATTTTTGCCATATGGCCAAACTAATCACTAGTAGTTGACTAAGTCAACTACTTCTCCACCATTCCCCACATTTTTAATTTCTTTTCTTTCTTCTTTTCTCTCAACCAAAAACTCAAACCTTAAATTCTTCATCATCTTCAATCATCATCCAAATTCAAGCAAGGAATCAAACATCAAAACAAATTGTACTTTTGGAATCCTCGTTTCATCCTCTTCGATTTGATACCAACCTCATTGATTTTGGGTAACATTTCTAAAACACTAAATTTCTCTAAATTCGTTTTAATTACTTGAAATGTTGTTAGTTAGTGACTATGGCTCGTGTATAACATGAATATATGATTTGTTTGCTTGATTTGTTGATTTTAGTGTAACTAGCTTGAAAATGAAAATTGTATGCTTAATCTTTGATTTGGATGATTAAAGGTTGTTAGATTGTTAAAGTTCATGTTTTAAAAGTGTTACTAGCATCATTAGCTTCATGTTGATATATAGATTGATCAAAGAAACTTCAAAAACGTGATTATTGATTTTGGTGTTGCTTGACTAGGGTTTGCTAGTTCTTGAAATGAATTTTTGGATGCTTGAATGCCATGGAATGTTAATTGTTAGTGATTAGTTGTAATGTATGCTTCATTACCTTCAAAACGGCATATCATATGTGTAAATTGGATTCCCGGAACTTAAAATGCATATTGATGAACTTGAGGCTTTGAAATGAACGTTTATTGATCACATGACGAGAATTCGATTGTTGTAAATGATGTTTTTGTTTGAGGATTTGTGTTTAGTTGTGATCCTTGTCAAAAGAGCTTTCCAACGGTATAAGATACGTCTTCTAATTGTTTGCGGTTTGCGTTTTGCGTTTGTTTGAAGTTTTGACCAAGACTTGAACCTTGAAAACGACCTGACACCAGACCATGTGTTATGTCGCGGCGCGACACCCCTTGCCGCGGCGCGACATTTGCCTTGTCCAGATTCTGTCCAACTTTTCCATTTTATCAAAAATGTTTGCCATGTTCTAGACCTCCAATTCACATGCAACTTGTTTTAACATGCTTATATATGAATAACTAGCATAGAAAATTTGTCCGAGACCCGACCCGAACGTGTTGACTTTTTCGTTGACTTTGACCAAGTTTGACTTTTAGTCAAACTTAACCAAACTTTTATGCAATCTTCCTAACATGCTTTTATACTTGTATCTTGCATGAAACTTGACAATTTGCTTCACATGCTACATAATCGAGTCGTGTCGAGCCATATGACTAATTGAACATCTTTGACCTATCGTGTTTACCATTATTGATACAAACCTATTGTTTAGGTCAAGACTAGCATTGTTCTTTGCACACGTTTACTTGTTGAAGTACTTTACTACTCGTGCACTCAAGGTGAGATCATAGTCCCACTTTTACTCTTTTTGAACTTATATTTGGGATGAGAAAACATAAACGATTCTTTTGAACTAAGTGAACACAAGAACGGGAAAACAAACATTCTACATACGAGTTTAGAACAAAATCCTCAATTCGATTATCATTAGTTACACTTGCCGGGTGTAAGCGAGAACTTATGTTATATGGCCATATGGGTTGACAGCCCTCATCCTTGACGGTTCGCTACCGTCTACGGATGAAATATATTTTCGAGAATCAGTGTTTGTTCTAGCACTAAGTGATGGGGTATACAATGGAAGGAATGTTAAGCTTTGATAATTGGGTGCTCGTGAAACAAACTTTTGGAATGTATTACTATTATTTCATTGATGCAAATCTTGTGGTTCACTTGTACTTACTTACTTAAACCTATGATTTCACCAACGTTTTCGTTGACAGATTTCTATGTTTTTCTCAGGTCTTGCACGATATGTGAAACATGCTTCCGCTTACTATTTGATACTTGCATCCGATGTCGAGTATACATGCATTTCATGGAGCGTCTTTTGACTTTACTTTAAACCGTGTCGCCTAGATTTCAATCGTATCTATAACGTTGTAACTTAACTTTTGGTTGAACAATTCTTGTAAACTTTGAAACAATCTTTATTTTGAAATGAAGGCGACATATTTTGGTCAAACGTTATCTTAAAGACTTATAATCAGGTAATGGGACCCACGTAGCCGACGCCGTCACTTGACGATTTGTCGGGGTCGCTACAGTTGGTATCAGAGCCTTGGTTGTAGGGATTTAGAGTTCATTTGTGTCCACCCCGAGTCATAGGGTACATAGGTGAATCTAGACTACAACCGGCATATAGACTGAAGTAGGAATTATTTGACAAATTGTGCATTTATACTCGAACTCTTCTATCATATCTAACTCGTATTCGATCTTGATCTTACGTTGATAAATTTTGTTGATGCGCCACCTTGACTTTATGAAGTAATGTTAAATGCACATGAGAATCAGGGTAATATAATTTCCGGGATTATATTACGGTGATTCACATGGACGTTCCGACATTATGACGTAAAGAATTTAAGGCGAGTCAAGGAAAAATTTTCTCTCTATCCTTATTCCATACTGTGGTTAGTATTGTTGAAAATACTAACCAACGATATTCTTGTGTCATGAAGGAACAATGGCTCACCAAGGTCAACACAACACTCCTCTCGAAACTCTTGAACAAGCTCTTCAACGAATGATAACCACCGCCGTGGGTACGGCCGTGGCCGATCACTTTTCTAACAACAACAATCATGGAGCCGGTAATTCAAGCGAAGGTTGCTCCTACAAGAACTTCATGAAGTACAATCCTCCCACTTTCAATGGAACCGAAGGACCGGTTGCTCTCACCCGATGGTTCGAACAAACAGAAGCCGTTTTTAGCATAAGCGGTTGTCGGGACCAAGATAAGGTCAAGTTTTCCACCCCCACTCTCACCGGTATTGCTCTCTCATGGTGGAACACGTATGTACAATCGGTGGGTATCGATGAAGCCCTTACACTCTCTTGGACCGAATTAAGAGAAAGAATGACCACCGAATACTTCCCGCGCGAAGAGACTCGAAGGCTCGAACAGGGGCCAAGAAATTTAAAAATAGCCCGAGATGACCTCGAAGCTTATAATCAACGGTTTGCCGAACTAACCTCAATTTGTCCAAACCTCCGGGCTCCCGGGCCCCAAGGAGTTGAGTTTTACATGGATGGCCTCCCTAAGAGCATTCCACACGGGGTAATGCCATTAAGACCCGCCGACCTACAAGAGGCTGTGATGATAGCCCGCCGATTTATAAAAACGGTGGATGAAATTGAAGCGCTGGCACCAACGGCCGAGGCCCAACCAGTTAACAACAAAAGAAAACAGGAAGCCTCTCCATCAAGCAACCACAACCACAACGACTCCACCAAGAAGCCTTTCACCCCCGGCGGCAGGAAAAATTATGCTGGAACACGACCTTTTTGCAACACGTGCCACAAACATCATTATGGAAAATGTGGCGGACCATTTTGCATCAAGTGTCAAAGAAGTGGCCATGTGGCCCATAGTTGTAAGGGTGTCGCCCCCGTCGCTAAAAAGGTGCCCAGTGCACGCAGAAGGGGTGCTTGTTTTGAATGTGGACAACTGGGTCATTTTAAGAATGCATGTCCCAAGAAGAACGCCCACCCTAATGTACGCGAATGAGCTTTCAACCTTAACACATAGGATTCCCGGAACGACAATTAGTTACGGGTACGTTTCTTCTCAACGACTCTTATGTTTCATGTTTATCCGATTCGGGTATCGATAAATGTTTTGTATCCAAGGCTTTGGAGCCTACTCTTTGCACTCCACCCCTCCCCCTAGATATTACTTACGCCATTCAAGTGACCAACGGAAAACCATTGCGTATCGATAAATTTTATTGGAGGATATACGTTAAGACTTTTGACTTGACACCTATAGAACTAGGGAGCTCGGAACCTTTTCGTTAAAAAAAAAAAAAAAAAAAAAAAAAAAAAAAAAAAGGTTTCCCCATCATCTTGTATAGATTATCGTGAACTGAGTAATTTTCGGTTGGAAACCGATACCCTCTCCCTCGCATCCATGACCTCATGATTATTTGCACGAATCCCGTATGTTCCAAATCGACCTCCGTTCCGGTTATCATCAATTGGGGGTTAAGTGAGACGATGTCTCCTGAGTCTTTTCCGAACTCGCAACGTTAGTTGTAAATCCCTCATAGTACCATTCGATTTATCCAAGGCTCGTCCGTATTCATGAACCTCCTAAACCACGTATGCAACTTATCTAGACAAATCTGTTATCACATTTATAGATGACATCTTAACTTATTCAAGTAAAGAAGGAAAACGAACAACATCACCATCTTACGCTCGAACTTTTGAGAAAAGAGCAACTTTATACCAAATTCTCCGAGTGAGAATTTCTGTTGAACGAAGTCCAATTTTCTAGACCATGAAGTTAATGGTCAAAGCGTTACAATCAATCTCGAAATCAAGCCACATGTAATCAGGAAACTCTCCCAACTCAGACTTGTATTCGTAAAAATCTTAGATCTCACCGGTTGTTACCAAAGATTCATTTCTGACTTTTCTCGTATTACACGACTTTAATCTCTCCGCGATCGAACCTTGAGCGTGATTCTTCACACCAACATTTCTAGCTAAATTCGTACAACACCAGATGGGACTCAAATATGGAAATATTTCTACTTGGACGCCGAATGGCATACTCCCTCGACTCGAAATCAACGGGACGGAAATTCGTTATTTTGCACGAAGAATTCGAATACTAAATTGTGGATCCGATCAATATTCTTGTCATCACGTACCACACTACATACCTCTGTTATTTCACCGTTACCATCTGATATTACTGGAAATTAAGATAACACACAATCCAACGATACTTCACTCTTCTTTGACTTAATGTCATTGTGTTCCTGATAATCGGCCAACTATTATTCAACCCCGAACTATACAACTACGTGTACGATCTCGTTTCTCTTTCAGACTTCAACTTTTGACAACTAGAGGCACGATATGGCAACCTCGAGATGTAAGCTCATCCTATTCTAAGTCCTCATTTCACTCCTATCTTTATCGCTCACATTTCCGTTTAAGGAAACTCCTTGTAACATTTCTCCATGGATAGAGAAACTCCTCATATTACATTAGTATTCGCCACGAGGGTGAATAGTCCTAACGAACATTTTTCGAACCCTAACTGACTTGTTCAAACATATCTTAAGAGATTCTATTCCAACACGGTGTATCCTTGTCAATTATCCCGTATCGAAATACTCGTTTCACTTCTAGTTTTACAAGAAACCTTGGAGACCCGCTTAGACATGAGTACCGCGTACCACCCACAAACCGATGAACCAAGCAAACGAACGATTTACGTCTTGAAAAGACATGTCACGAACTCGTATTGTCACCTTTAGTAGATCACTCTTACAACAGTAGTTACCACTCGTGTGTTCGCACGCACTTTCCGAAACCCCATATGACTGCTAACGTCATACCCCTGTTCATTCAATCAAAGCAAATCACCGAATCTGAACTCCATCAAGAAACAACAATTGAGATCTTTCAAGTCCGAGAAGGGCTCGAGACAACCCATGGTCGCCAGAAGAGTTATACCAAACTTAGATGAAAACCTCACAAATCCCAGTGTGTAGCCGCATAATGTTGAGAAACCGCACCTTGGAAAGGTGTAATTCATTTTGGGGAAATCGAGAAAGGCTAGCCGCAATATCGAACCTTTTGAAACCTTGGGGCGTATTGGGACCGCTTCCTACCGCTTAGAACTTTCGACTCAATTAAGTTTCCGTTTACCCTACATTTCGTGTAACAAATTTGGAAACGTGTCCTGCGGAACAGGAACGTGCAATCCTGCCAGATACACCAACTATTGATGACAAACTTCTCTTCATGGGAAAACCAGTTAAAACCAGGGATCGTGAAACCAAATCTTAAAACAACATATGATCCTGACCGTCAAGTTCGCTGAAATGTCCAAGGACGTACCTTCACTTATTCGTAGAATTGGCAACACGAGATCTGGAGGAAGATTCAACAAATACTACTTCCAACTAAATTTCGGGACGAAATTTCTTTTGAGGTGTGGATAATGTAACATCCCGCGTTTTTCCGTTAAATTTATTTTAACACCGTCTTTTTTTTTTAAATAATATCTTTCGCGATTTAAATTTGTATCTTCATTAACTAACGTTCATAATATCCTCGTTATTTAAATATAACGTCACCCGTTTACTCGAGCGTTTTTAAAATATTCGTTTGGTTAATTCCCGCACCCGACTACAAACTCGAGGGACCATTTTTGCCATATGGCCAAACTAATCACTAGTAGTTGACTAAGTCAACTACTTCTCCACCATTCCCCACATTTTTAATTTCTTTTCTTTCTTCTTTTCTCTCAACCAAAAACTCAAACCTTAAATTCTTCATCATCTTCAATCATCATCCAAATTCAAGCAAGGAATCAAACATCAAAACAAATTGTACTTTTGGAATCCTCGTTTCATCCTCTTCGATTTGATACCAACCTCATTGATTTTGGGTAACATTTCTAAAACACTAAATTTCTCTAAATTCGTTTTAATTACTTGAAATGTTGTTAGTTAGTGACTATGGCTCGTGTATAACATGAATATATGATTTGTTTGCTTGATTTGTTGATTTTAGTGTAACTAGCTTGAAAATGAAAATTGTATGCTTAATCTTTGATTTGGATGATTAAAGGTTGTTAGATTGTTAAAGTTCATGTTTTAAAAGTGTTACTAGCATCATTAGCTTCATGTTGATATATAGATTGATCAAAGAAACTTCAAAAACGTGATTATTGATTTTGGTGTTGCTTGACTAGGGTTTGCTAGTTCTTGAAATGAATTTTTGGATGCTTGAATGCCATGGAATGTTAATTGTTAGTGATTAGTTGTAATGTATGCTTCATTACCTTCAAAACGGCATATCATATGTGTAAATTGGATTCCCGGAACTTAAAATGCATATTGATGAACTTGAGGCTTTGAAATGAACGTTTATTGATCACATGACGAGAATTCGATTGTTGTAAATGATGTTTTTGTTTGAGGATTTGTGTTTAGTTGTGATCCTTGTCAAAAGAGCTTTCCAACGGTATAAGATACGTCTTCTAATTGTTTGCGGTTTGCGTTTTGCGTTTGTTTGAAGTTTTGACCAAGACTTGAACCTTGAAAACGACCTGACACCAGACCATGTGTTATGTCGCGGCGCGACACCCCTTGCCGCGGCGCGACATTTGCCTTGTCCAGATTCTGTCCAACTTTTCCATTTTATCAAAAATGTTTGCCATGTTCTAGACCTCCAATTCACATGCAACTTGTTTTAACATGCTTATATATGAATAACTAGCATAGAAAATTTGTCCGAGACCCGACCCGAACGTGTTGACTTTTTCGTTGACTTTGACCAAGTTTGACTTTTAGTCAAACTTAACCAAACTTTTATGCAATCTTCCTAACATGCTTTTATACTTGTATCTTGCATGAAACTTGACAATTTGCTTCACATGCTACATAATCGAGTCGTGTCGAGCCATATGACTAATTGAACATCTTTGACCTATCGTGTTTACCATTATTGATACAAACCTATTGTTTAGGTCAAGACTAGCATTGTTCTTTGCACACGTTTACTTGTTGAAGTACTTTACTACTCGTGCACTCAAGGTGAGATCATAGTCCCACTTTTACTCTTTTTGAACTTATATTTGGGATGAGAAAACATAAACGATTCTTTTGAACTAAGTGAACACAAGAACGGGAAAACAAACATTCTACATACGAGTTTAGAACAAAATCCTCAATTCGATTATCATTAGTTACACTTGCCGGGTGTAAGCGAGAACTTATGTTATATGGCCATATGGGTTGACAGCCCTCATCCTTGACGGTTCGCTACCGTCTACGGATGAAATATATTTTCGAGAATCAGTGTTTGTTCTAGCACTAAGTGATGGGGTATACAATGGAAGGAATGTTAAGCTTTGATAATTGGGTGCTCGTGAAACAAACTTTTGGAATGTATTACTATTATTTCATTGATGCAAATCTTGTGGTTCACTTGTACTTACTTACTTAAACCTATGATTTCACCAACGTTTTCGTTGACAGATTTCTATGTTTTTCTCAGGTCTTGCACGATATGTGAAACATGCTTCCGCTTACTATTTGATACTTGCATCCGATGTCGAGTATACATGCATTTCATGGAGCGTCTTTTGACTTTACTTTAAACCGTGTCGCCTAGATTTCAATCGTATCTATAACGTTGTAACTTAACTTTTGGTTGAACAATTCTTGTAAACTTTGAAACAATCTTTATTTTGAAATGAAGGCGACATATTTTGGTCAAACGTTATCTTAAAGACTTATAATCAGGTAATGGGACCCACGTAGCCGACGCCGTCACTTGACGATTTGTCGGGGTCGCTACAGATTCAATTTCTATAACCATAACTATCTTAATTCGAGTAGTAATCTTACTTGAACTTGTTTTCGTGTCATGATTCTACTTCAAGAACTTTCAAGCCATCCACGATTCTTTGAAGCTCTATAAAATTTCTTGCCATTTCCAATAGGTTTACCTACTATACTTGAGGTAGTAATGGTGTTCATAACATCATTCAATTCATATATATAAAACTATCTTATTCGAAGATTATAACTTGTAATCACCGAAACATAGTTTAGTTAATTCTAAACTTGTTCGCAAACAAAGTTAATCCTTCTAACTTAACTTTTAAAATCAACTAAACACATGTTCTATATCTATATGATATGCTAACTTAATGATTTACAACCTGGAAACACGAAGAACACCGTAAAATCGGACATACGCCGTTGTAGTAAAATCGGGGGCTGTTTTGGGTTGGAAAAATAAAAACTATCTTAATCTTTGAAATTGAATTTCGTTTTCTGGAAAAATGATATTTCATATGAACATGATACTATATATAAAAATCATGGTTAAACTCAAAGTGGAAGTATGTTTTTCAAAATGGTCATCAAGATGTCATTCTTTCGACGGAAATTACTACCTCTTTCAAAAATGAATTGTAACCTGTATTTCCGACTATAAACTTATACTTTTTCTGTTTAGTTTCATAAATTTCAGTTCATTATGAAACCATAGCAACTTGATTCACTCAAAACGGATTTAAAACGAATAAGTTATGGGTAAAACAAATTTGGATATTTTTTCTTGTTTTAGCTACGTGAAACTTTGTAATAAATCTATACTAACCATAACTTAACTAACTTATATTGTATTATACATATAATCTAACATATATTATGTAATCTTGATAGACCATAGACACGTATACAATGTTTTTGATAGGACCCTTGACACATGAATATCAATGAATGTGAAGAATAGCCATTAAGATTGAAAGAGAAAGTCAATCAGTCAAGATTGACTTTCCACGGCTCTCTTGAAAATCTCTACATAACAGTGGCTAAGCTTAGCTAATCTAGGGAGCATTGGATCCTTTATATAGCCTCGTATAAAGGATCCTCCATAAGGCTAGGGAAACTCGTATTACTCCTTTCTCGGGTACCTAACAATCTCCCCCCAGGAGTGAGGCGGGTTTCCAAAAACTAACTCCCTAGTAAACATACAACATTACAAGGAAAGAATCAACTATTGCTAACTAACTCCCCCCCCGAATGATGCATGGCCGTTGATGAAGATCTTGAATCTTCAAATCTTGATATCATTGTTCTTTCAACGGTCTTTGAGTTTGCACAGCGGAATGCGCAAGGTAGACATTCATCGAAGCATCACTTTATGTTGATGAAGAACTCAACTCCCCCTCAACATTTGCCTTGATTAGTAAGCTCGAAAAACTTTGAGAAACTCCCCCTTCAAAGTATATGGGGCACGGCCGATCAAGTTTGATTTCAATCAAACACATGATCGTCTAATAAAGCATATAGATCGTTGGCTCCTTCGAAGTTCCTAACGTCTCATGTACTCCCCCAAGGATATGGAAGTCTCTTTCAGTTTCGCGTGCTCACTCGTCAAAGAAGTAACGCTTTAACTTTGTCTCTTTGAAGTTCGAGTCCAATACCGTACGTGTATTGAAGTCACACGCACATCAACCATATACATATCTCCCCCACAATGATGCTCGCATGAATATCGTATGAAATAAGAGCGTCATTGTATAAAATGGTTGACGTGCTCGGCAAATCTTCAAAATATCCTGAAGAACGTGTATGAGAAAAGCCATGTAAATCCGAGCCTAAAACGTAGTGGAAAAATAAGCTTTGTAAGGCTAGATTCGGTAAAGGACCATCACTAAAAAATCTGTCAAATATCAGGGGCCAAAATTGTCAAATATGAACCAGATTCGGTAAGGGGACTGATCTTGCGAAAGTTACAAACCCTGCAGGGACTAAAAGTGAGCATGAGTTTGCTGTTGGTCCAATTAACTTGTCACAGCCCAATTGTGTTACTTTTGAGCAAGTCTAGAATGAAATCACCAATAGGATTCGGTAACCGAATCATGTATCCATGTTATCAATACTATCCAGACTCTCAACCACTATACCGAGTATTATACCGAGAGTATTATACCAAGTGCAATACCGGATGAAGAATTCAATTTTCAAACAGAGTCCTGTAACTGCTATACCGAGTATGATAATAGCCATATACCGAATCATGTAACAAACCAAATCAGTTAGCAAGTTCAATATACCGAATCATCCATTCGGTACATCAGTAACCGAATCAAAATCATCAATACCGAATGATAATCATCAAGCATACCGAATGTGAAGAAAGTGCAATACCGAATGTACTGTTACCATCAATCTTCCAATACCGAATCAGATTCATGAAGAACATCGACCTGATGAATATCAAATTCCACCAAAATTAATAATCAAGCCTGAAAATCGATGGAGAAGCACTCCATAGGTAGCGATTAGATATATTCAGGCTGAATCCGGATCCAAAACATCGAAAATTTCCAGAAATTAAAGATCAACAATGACGGTTTTTGTATAATGAACTGGAAATTGAATTCATTGATTCAGATCGTTGCTGATGATGAAGTAAACATGAAACATATTCGAAATCTGTCCACAAACACTCGACAATCATTAGATTAAGTAGAAAACAACTAGATCTCATCAATTCGATGATCTGTGACTTTTATGAAAAGTCAAACGGACGTGAATCATCGATGAATTGATGTTGTTGATTCGAATTAATGATTCACGAAGGTCAAATGAGTATTCAGATGCTCGAATCTATGAGTAATTTCTGTTGATATACTTCAAATCTGTCCAGAGACCAAATTATCATGAATATTTGAATAAATGAAGAACTTGAATCAAATCTAATTGAATCAGTTGATGTAATTCAGATCGAAGGATGCACGAGTGTTAGGGATCACATATGAATCATATTTATTTGCTCAATTTGTGTTAGGAAACATGATTTGATGAATTTGAATATTGAAGCTAGTAATGAATAAAGGATCGATGTACAGTAGCTGAATGGATCATGTACTGTAGCAGTTGATTAGATGTTGTATATTAATTCAGCTACAGTAGCAGGACAGAATAAAAAATGATTTTGTTATTTTTGATGTAAGAATATGAAGTTGTTATGAGTTGTATAAGGTTCGATTTAGATTCGGTAAAATGAGATTCGGTATGTAATGAATCTCATTTAGTTGTGTTTGTGTTTTGGTGAGATTCGGTTTCGAAAAATTTTTGAAAATTTTTCGAAAAAATTTCGAAGATCTTCATATCTTCATGATGAAGATGATGAAGATTTGAAGATTTGGTTGAAGGTAGGTTGAAGATGTATGTGTTTTGGTTTGAAGGTTTTAAGGTGGAGGGAAAACATTCATAATATTCATAGGATCTCCTTCGTTTCGTTGAAGGTTAGGCTCTGAAACCAATTGATAGGACCCTTGACACATGAATACCATGAATGTGAAGATTAACCATAAAGATTAAGAGAAAAAGTCAATCGGTCAAGATTGACTTTCCACGGCTCTCTTGAATATCTCTACATAACAGTGGCTAAGCTTAGCTAATCTAGGGAGCCTTTGATCCTTTATATAGCCTCGTATAAAGGATCCTCCATAAGGCTAGGAAAACTCGTATTACTCCTTTCTCGGGTACCTAACAGTTTTGACATATCATATCGACGTCATCTATATATATTATTTGGAACAACCATAGACACTCTATATGCGGTAATGCTCGAGTTAGCTATACAAGGTTGTGGTTGATTCTAAAATAATATATATACTTTGAGTTGTGATCGAGTCTGAGACTTGTATACACTGGGTCGTGGATTGATTCGAGATAATATACATTGATTTATTTCTGTACTACTAACTGTGGACAACTAATTGTGGACTACTAACGTTGGACTGTTAACTTAACAAATTTAAATTGTTAAAACGTAATAAAATATGTTGTGAATATTTTTCGATCATACTTTGATATGTATGTATATATTTTTATGTAGGTTCGTGAATCGACCCGTAGCCAAGTCTTATTTCTGACGAAGTAAAAATCTGTGAAAGTGAGTTATAGTCCCACTTTTAAAATCTAATATTTTTGAGATGAGAATACATGCAGTTTTATTAATATTTGACAAAATAGGCACAAGTACTTGAAACTATATTCTATGATTGAATCACTATACCGGATATCACCCTTTTAGCTTGGTAGCCTAAGAATTTGGGAACAGACCCCCAAATTGACGCAAATCCCGAAGATAGATCTATGGGCCTAACGAACCCCATCCAGGTTATGGATGCTTTAGTACTTCGATTTTTTATATACAGATGAGTGTACCTGTATATTGGGGATATTCTAGATGCATTTTGTTAATGTCGGTTACCAGGTGTTCATCATACGAATGAATTTTTTATACACTTGCGATTGTATGATTATTTATTAAATGAAATCTTGTGGCCTATTAATTACAATTTGATATATATAGGCTAAATGTGAAGACCCGTCCTAATCCATCCGGATGAAGTCCATATCGATTATAAACGATTCACAACAGTTGATTACATCGCGAGGTACTTGACCTCTATATGATACATTTACAAACATTGCATTCGTTTTTGAAAAGACAATCTTTCATTTCATCGAAAGTTGACGGCATGCATACCATTTCTTAATACATCTAACTATAATTGACTTAATAATAATCTTGATGAACTCAACGACTCGAATGCAACGTCTTTTGAAATATGCCATGAATGACTCCAAGTAATGTCTCTAATATGAGCTAATGCACAGCGGAAGATTTCTTTCATACCTGAGAATAAACATGTTTTAAAGTGTCAACCAAAAGGTTGGTGAGTTCATTAGTTTAACATAAATAATCATTTCATAATTTTAATAGACCACAAGATTTCATATTTCTATTTCTCATAAACATACGTCCCATGCATAGAGACAAAAATATCATTCATATGGATTGAACACCTGGTAACCGACATTCACAATATGCATATAAGAATATCCTCATCATTCCGGGATCCTCCTTCGGACATGATATAAATTTCGAAGTACTAAAGCATCTGGTACTTTGGATGGGGCTTGTTGGGCCCGATAGATCTATCTTTAGAGTTCGCGTCAATTAGGGTGTCTGTTCCCTAAGTCTTAGATTACCAGACTTAATAAAAAGGGGCATATTCGGTTTAATAATTCAACCATAGAATGTAGTTTCGATTACTTGTGTCTATTTCGTAAAACAGTTATAAAAGTTGCGAATGTATTCTCAGCCCAAAAATATAAAGGGTAAAAAGGCAAATGAAACTCACAGTACTGTATTTTGTAGTAAAAATACATATGACGACTTTGAACAATGCAGGGTTGACCTCGGATTCACGAACCTATATCATTCGTATGTGTATTAATACATATACTTGTAATCAGACAAATAAGTATATTATTAGTAATATGAGTTTTAATGTTAATAACTTATATGTTTCATTATATTCATGTTATTCATTTTAATAATTAAGATATTAATATAGTTTACTTTTGTGTTATTAAATATGTTGTTATATGAATATCATTTGTTAGTTAAATTAATGAAATTATTAAAATATGGCTGATAATACTATTAGATTTAATAATAATAATATTAATGCAAATTTTATATAAAATGATAAGTTTAATAATAATAATGATAATGAAAATAAAGATTTTGACACTAATACATAATACTTATACTCGTAGTAAAATGATAAAATTTATACTTTGCATGATAATATTAACATTAGCAATAATATTACTAATACTATAAATCTTATTTGTACTATAATCTTAATAATAATAAATGAAATTTCTATCGTAATACTTATATTAGTACTACAATAATCCTAGTATGTAATAATGATAACACAACAATATTAGTAATAATGATAATAATAATAATAATAATAATAATAATAATAATAATAATAATAATAATAATAATACTTGTTATAGTACTAGTTTTTATATTAATAACAATTATGATACAAGTAATAATTAATGTAACAATAATAATAGCAATAAGTAATAATAATAATAATAATAATAATAATATAGGTAACAACATTAGTCATAATAATAAAAAAGATAATAATAATAAATAATAATAATAATAATAATGATAATAATAATAATAATAGATAAATAAATAAAAGAAAACTACCTCCTAAGCTTCTCATAAAAAGAAATGACCCGAGCAAGGCTCGAACCCGAGACCTCCCGTATACCCGACATGTTCCCAAACCATCACGCTGCTTTTACTTTTCTGTTATAATCTATAAACCGTTTTTATTTAACCCGTTCCTGTTGTTCATCTTCTTCTTCTCCTTCAAACAACAATTCGACCCAAAACTAGTTCCCCAATCTTCACATCAACGATTCTAATACTTCAGATTATTAATGACAATTCAATACCCAAAGTTTCTATTAATTGAAAAAGAAGAAAAAAATAAAATATAATAAAAAAATAGTGCTGCTGTGATGACCCGGGAATTTCCGACCAAATTTAAACATGAATCTTATTTGATTTCGATACAATAAGCAAAGTCTGTAATGTTGAATCTCAAAATTTTTGAACTGTTTACATGTATTCATTTAACGTGTGACTATTACCGGCGATTCACGAACCATTGTGTGTAAGTTAATATGTAAATAAATATATATAAATATAAAAGTGTATATATGATATTTTGAGATAGTAAAATAAACTTAATCAATCGAAATTAAATATATAAAATAATAATCAATTAAATATTTAAATATAAATCTATACATGATATTATTATGAATCTATATAAGGTTTCTATTAAATAAATATATAAAATATATAAATATTAACTATTCAGTAAATGGCATCACATAATATAATATTACTTAAATAATAAATGGTATTACATTAAATTACAAGTTTTAATATAATTTATATGTTAATATTAGTTTCATTACTTTCATTATTATTATTGTTGTTAATATATCATTTACCTGATATTTAAAATATAATTAAATAGGTATGTAGTATATATATATATATATATATATATATATATATATATATATATATATATATATATATATATATATATATATATATATATGATCGAGATACAAAATTATTGATTGTATGAATACTATTATACATATAAAAATTAAAAATTAATATATATATATATATATATATATATATATATATATATATATATATATATATATATATATATATATATATATATATATATATTATGACATTACATAATTCATAACATATAATATTAAAACATGTAATAGCAAAATAAAACATAGTTGTTATATTTACTTTCAAAAAAAAATATATATATATAAATATTAATACTAGTATTATATGGTACATATAATTTGTTACATTATTTATTATTATTATCAGTGTCTTTAATACTATTATTATTATTATTAGTTATTATTATTATAGTTATTAATAATATATTATTACTAATAAGTTTATATTTATTAATAAATGATAATAACATATATATATATATACATATATCACGCGTATTTTTTTTATTCCATATCTTTATCATATTTAGCTTTTGACTATGATCTTGTTATTTAGTTTCAGATACTAACAAATGCCGTTGCTAGTCCTTATCTGTTTTAAACATATTTCTTTTGTTTCCTTTATAAAATGGAATCACACTCAGTACGCGTATCTTTTATGCATTATTTTTTTGTTGTTTTCTTCTTCTTTTCTATTAAACCTGTCGACGACTACAGCAGTCATATATCAATCGAATTTATCAAATTGTGAAAACTCATTCGAATAACCATCTCTTTTATCAATTATAACCGCTGTTAGTTTCAATTCTTGAGAAATTTAGCAGAAAACCTAATTTTAAACTCAAAAACCTCTGTTAGTGTTCATTCTATCAATAGCTCAAAAACGAATTAATTTTAAAAATCTAGAAGTGCAGTTAAGTTAGAAATCCTTTGTTTAAACTGCTTGCAAAGTTTCAAAGTCCAATTCTTAATATTGAATTTCAATTTCAAGGTCAAACTTTAATCTTCAAAAGTCAACAAGCGTGTTCTTCATGAAATTCGAATTCTAGCTGCTATTTCTGGTTAAATTGATGAATTAAAAAGTTTATAGGATGGATTTGAAACTTATTTCGTGTTATAACATTTAGCTTAAATGTTCCCAAATCGAAAATCATTTTTTTTATAAAGCCGCGACAGCAGCAGCTAAGCTGGAATTCGTTTTAATATTTTTTTTTCGTTTTCTAATATTACAATCAATAATTATTGGTGATTCTAATTAGTTTGAAGAACATAATTTTTTTTATTTGATTCATTGTTTGATGTATTCCTGGTCGATTTTTAAGGTGAAGAAGAAGAAGAAAATAGGGTTAGATAATACGGTATATAATTTATTGGGATCGTATTAAATCAGAAAAGCAAAGCAGCCCAGC
Organism: Rutidosis leptorrhynchoides; assembly: GCF_046630445.1. Classification (NCBI taxonomy): domain Eukaryota; kingdom Viridiplantae; phylum Streptophyta; class Magnoliopsida; order Asterales; family Asteraceae; genus Rutidosis; species Rutidosis leptorrhynchoides. Next base: position 448,243,979 of record NC_092336.1, read on the forward strand.
TGGTTTAGAGAGTGGTGTCGGGTTCCGAGAGGTCTCAGGTTCGAGACTGACTTGTGACGTTTTTTTTTTTAAAAACCCAATCCTTTTGAGGTAGAATTCATTTTATTATTAATATTATTATTATTATTATTATTATTATTATTATTATTATTATTATTATAATTAATATTATTATAATTAATATTATTACTGTTATTGTTATTGTTATTATTGTTAGTATTAGTGCTACAATTATTATTATTAGTAACATAGTATTAAGTATCATAAATATTAGTATTATTATTATTATTATTATTATTATTATTATTATTATTATTATTATTATTATTATTATTATTATTAGTATAATTCATAGTAATATAACTAATAAGATTATTATCATTATTGTTAGTATTACCATTAGTACTATTATTATCATTTAAAAACTATTAGTATTATCATTACTAACATTATCATTATTAGTATGATTATGGTTATTATTATTATCAGAATTATGAGTATATTAATAACAGTTGTATTATAAAAGTCATAATAAAAGTTGATAGGGTAAAAATCATGAATGTGGTATAATATTAATTTATAGGAACTATAGGTATAGGTTTAGAAACTAATCATTAAATTTAGGATAAATTCGATTAACATTATTATTAGCACCACTATTATTATTATTACTATCATTATATTATTAATAGAATTTATCACTTTTATTAAAAACTAATATTCTTACTAAATTAACATTTTTAATAAAGTTAATACCTTTATGAAGATTTTCATCATTAAAATTAATATTATTATTAATAATATTACCACCAACATTATAACTATCACCCTTATCATTTTTAGTATTATTACGAGTAAATATTTTTTTTAATAAAAGATACACTGCAATAATATTAATATTACATCACTATATTTTTATTATTAAATGATATTAATTAAGTTATAAAAAAATATAATTATATATATATAATTATATATATATATATATATATATATATATATATATATATATATATATATATATATATATATATATATATATATTTTATAAACTATAATATAAATTAATATTATCAATATGTTATAACGAATGATAGTGATATAAAACATATAAAATATATATACTAAATGTATCTATATAACACATAATATAACAAGTATAATTATTAATAATAATATATATAAATTTATTTGACTACGATTATGTGTATTAATATATATACACAAATGATATAGGTTCGTGAATCTGAGGCCAACCCTGCATTGTTCAGTTGTTCAATATCGTCATATGTATTTTTACTACAAAATACAGTACTGTGAGTTTCATTTGCTCCCTTTTTAAATGCTTTTGCAATATATATTTTTGGGACTGAGAATACATGCACTGCTTTTATAAATGCTTTAAGAAATAGACACAAGTGATCGAAACTACATTATATGGTTGGATTATTAAATCGAATATGCCCCTTTTTAGTCTGGTAATCTAAGAATTAGGGAACAGACACCCTAATTGACGCGAATCCTAAAGATAGATCTATCGGGCCCAACAAGCCCCATCCAAAGTACCGGATGCTTTAGTACTTCAAAATTTATATCATGTCTGAAGGAGGATCCCGGAATGATGGGGATATTCTTATATGCATATTGTGAATGTCGGTTACCAGGTGTTCAATCCATATGAATGATATTTTTGTCTCTATGCATGGGACGTATGTTTATGAGAAATTGAAATATGAAATCTTGTGGTCTATTAAGATATTGAAATGATTGTTATGATAAACTAATGAACTCACCAACTTTTTGGTTGACACTTTAAAGCATGTTTATTCTCAGGTATGAAAGAAATCTTCCGCTGTGCATTAGCTCATATTAGAGACATTACTTGAAGTCATTCATGGCATATTTCAAAAGACTTTGCATTTGAGTCGATTGAGTTCATCAAGATTATTATTAAGTCAATTATAGTTAGATGTATTATGAAATGGTATGCATGCCTGTCAACTTTCGATGTAATAAAAGTTTGTCTTTTAAAAACGAATGCAATGTTTGTAAAATGTATCATATAGAGGTCAAGTACCTCGCGATGTAATCAACTATTGTGAATCATTTATAATCAATATGGACTTCGTTCAGATGGATTAGGACGGCTCCTTTCAGTTGGTATCAGAGCAGTTGTCTTAGTGAACCAGGTCTTGCATTAGTGTGTCTAACTGATAGTCGTTAGGAGGCATTAGTGAGTCTGGACTTCGACCGTGTCTGCATGTCAAAAGTTTCGCTTATCATTTTTGTCGGAAATCATTTACTTATCATCCTTAGGAAATTACCTGCTCATTATTCTTAGTCTAGACACGTTTTACTGCATTGACTGCATGAATAGTGTATAGAAAAAATTTGTATCTTAGCGTATCTGCTAATTCATATCTTAGCATATCTGTTACTGTAGACTTTGCCTGGCAGATTCCGTAGATTCCTCCGTAACTTATGGGATTTTAACATTATATATGCATATGTAAACTATGAATTGCAGGGTACTAATCTACATCCTATAATCTGTTTCTTATCGAAAATCCTTCATCTGATCGTACGAGATGAATCCCTCAACCAGTTCGAGTCCCTCAGATTCCGATAGCTATTCCGATAGTTATTCCGACAAGGATGTTCATCTAAACTCCGGAAGTAGCGTCATCAGAATGAATTCAACCAATCAACCATCCTCAATTCATCTTATGGGTTTGTAGTCGATTTAATTCATGGAGACGAGAAGAAGGTGATCCTTTCCACCAACCGAATTCACCTCTTGACAATGAACCTGAAGCGTTTACCGGCGAACCTGTTCGAAACACCATTTTCAGTCTCATTTCCAGGGTAACTCGACAAGATTATATTCTATCCACAATTCTGAACCTTATTCATCCGCTCGTTCCGACCGACAATCATCCTGGAGTAATAAGTCAACGAACTTCGCGCTCGAATAATTAATTCGGAGAATATGGTGCAAAATGTACCAGCTTCAGCAACATCACCGGCACCAACAGTGTATATATATATATATATATATATATATATATATATACCATCAATAACAGCACCAGTACCATCAACAATCCATGCTTCAATATCATCATCTGTACTTTGAGTATGATCTTCGTTCTACGTATCGTTCTACGTATCGTTCTACCTCATTTATCTTCATTCGACATGGCGAATATATAATCTTTAAAGTTTTAGAGATTATTTATTCTAGTTCCAACCGAAAAGCAAATGAGTTTAATATCATATTAACTGATTAAATCCATGAATACATCTGAAGAAAATATATATGTATATATGTTTTCATAAAGATTGTAATTAAAAATTCTCTTGTACAAACTGTTAACGGTGAAAATATTTTAACGGGTAGGTAATACCCGAGGAATATTTAGATTTCACATTAATAAGTTACAATGTACGTTCTTCGAATTTAATTCAACAATCATTTACTATCCTACTTACATCCACCGATATACAAATCCGTTCACCACGAAATAACCATTTTCATTCAATTTCATATTTGAATTTTAACCTATCAGAATCCGACAAGTGGCATAATGAAGAAAACATTGGACAAAAATAAAATTTGTTAGAAACAAACAAATTAACTATGAGAAATTTGGTTAAGAATCCGCGCTAACAAAATCCTAGCTAACTGTTCCTAGCTAACTGTTAACTCCTTATTACATTTTATTTATCGCAATTTAATTATCGCAATTTACATTCTCGCACTTTTATTTATCGTCATTTAATTTCTGTTATTTACTTTACGCACTTTATTTATCGTTATTTAAATTTCTGTTATTTATATTACACACTTTAAATATCGGGACACGTATACAAGGTTTTGACATATCATATCGACGCATCTATATATATTATTTAGAATCACCATAGACACTCTATATGCAGTAATGATCGAGTTCTCTATACAGGGTTAAGGTTGATTCTACAATAATATATATACTTTGAGTTGTGATCGAGTCTGAGACATGTACACGGGTCACGATACGTATAAATTAATTCGAATTTTTGATATTAAATTATATATGAATTATTGGACTGTTAACTGTGGACTATCGACTATGGACTGCCAACATTGAACAATTAAAATGAATTAAAATACTGATTATAACATATGAAACTAAATAATTCTTCAAGTTTGCCACTTGATTTCATCTTAAACCTCATTTATATCTTGACGATTACCATCAGCGTTCAAACCTTTCATGATTCTTAAAAACACCTTAATCGAGAGTTTGAACCAACCGCACTTCATCTACGGAAGAAAAGATTGATGCATATAGTTATGCACCTGAAAAACACTCAGAACCTGAGTAAATGTTTAACACGTATCTGTGCTAGCTCCTTTAGCGTTGTTATTACCGAAAATAACTTTGCAATTCATTTTCAAATTAGCCAATCTTGTCACAGCTCCAGCAAGACAACTTTGACTTTTTGTTCGAAACAACCTTATTAACCTTGATATATATGCGTGCTCTTTTATTGTTACCAGGAAATTTTTCATATTCTACCACATTACCAGCATACGTACCAGTAACCTCGTTGCTTCCTGGTTTAAATCTCTCTGATAAATCATTATATTTATTCATTGAAAACTTATTATATACTCATCCGCATCTTGTAACGAGAACTGCCATACCAATTACCGGGAATCAGTAATCAGTACTTTGAAAACTCACAGCATATCTACATCAACAGTTATATGTATAACATTTATCTCTTAGAATAATGATCTTCCATTCTGAAATTCTGAAAAGCACCCAGTCTGCGAACTAATACTCTGAATTTTGAAAAGTTGAATGAAGCAACAAAAACTGTAAACAACCTTAATCATCGAAAGTTTGATGATAAAGGATAGAATGTTGGAAAAGCTCAGAAAAGTTGGAAGTAGAAAACGGATTGATCTAACCACGAAGGAGACCAAGGACAAATACAAGGACCATACCCTATATTCAAAGAATCCAGGTAATTATGGATCTGTTAAAATCTTTAGAGAATATCTTGCTCCGAAGTCATGTTAAAATCTTGCGGAAAATTTTTCCTTATCAACCATCGAACTTAGAAATACCAAAATATCATCATCAATATCTTCGATATTTCTGAGGATATTTTCATAAATATTCTTGTCCGAAATTATATACCTCTTCGTGCTTCCTGTGTATCATTATAATGGAAATATTCAATAGAAAATTTAGTACCGAAAAGCAGATTATGCGAAACTATGAAGAAAGCCGTGGACAAATCACAAAGAATAAGTTTGACTTCAAAGAATCCAAATGATTCAATGTCTGCTAAGGTCTTTAGTGAATATTTTGCTCATTACTCTAGACCCTTACAGACAATAGTTTCTATCATCCTCTGATCTTAGATATTCCGAGATATTATCGTATCTTTCATTATAAATATCCTCCATATTTCTGAAGATATTTTCATAACTATTCTTATCAGAAATCGTTAAACTCTTCGTGCTATCAGTGTTACATCATATAGAAACTGTTAGTTTCTATATTATGTAAATTTTCGAGCCTAAAATATGAATGTTATTGAAGTAATGTTGGGAACTGATGCATGAGTTAGTATAATATAATGACACTTGATCAACGTGATTATATTACAGTAAGTCATGCTGAGTTTCTAATGAGACGTGATGATTCACAGATCATAACGTCATCACGTACCATGTTACATAACTCTTTCATTCTGCGTAACTTCTAAACATATCAAGAATATATATTCTTGATAGTTCTATACTCAGTGATTCTGATAATTTGACAAATCAAATTGTGCTAATAACTTCTTTCTTATTTAGAACATGATGTTTTAGAACATGATGTTTATCCGAAATTCCATACTTATGAATTCTGGACCATTACTCGCTTTACTAGAGGTCAGGAGGATAATAAAAAGGCAAAGAAATCCAAAATATAAGAGAAAATATAAAGCCCAATGACAACACCGAAATTACAAACCGTGAATATCAGTACGTATAGCAATATAAAGACACGGGAGGATTATAAGTACAATAATCCCTAGAGCATAATAGAAATAAACAGATTCTTCAGGTGGTAGTTGGAAAAGAAGAACGATCATAGCGATAGTTAGAATAAGAACAAGTATCAGAACAGGGTTAAGCATTTTCATAACTCTTTTGAATTTGGAAATTGAGTATAAAAGTGGTGAAAATAAATGGAACGGAAAAGGTAAATTTATAAAGGAAATATCAGACGTAGTAATCGGGGCAGATCACCATATTTAATTAAAGAGATCTTAATTTCCATAAATCCCGAAGAATCAGATCTTATAGATCTTCAAGATTTTTTTTTAAATCCCTTGAATTCCGGAATTCAAACCTGACTACGTCAAAAGTTAAAAACAAATCTTTGTTTCTCATTTTATTCTTTTGTGAATAGCTTCATTCGTGCTCTTCGAATAATCAAATTATTTTATTTGTATTATTCAATAATGATAAAACTCTATTTATCAGCTCATATTCGTCAGGAAAACATATTTATTGTTAGCCATGACGACCTCACTCAAATTTTGGAACGAAATTTCTTTAACGGGTAGGTACTGTGATGACCCGGGAATTTCTGACCAAATTTAAACATGAATCTTATTTAATTTCGATACAATAAGCAAAGTCTGTAATGTTGAATCTCAAAATTTTTAAACTGTTTACATGTATTCATTTAACCCGTGACTATTACCGGCGATTCACGAACCATTGTGTGTAAGTAAATATGTAAATAAATATAAAAGTGTATATATGATATTTTGAGATAGTAAAATAAACTTAATCAATCAGAATTAAATATATAAAATAATAATCAATTAAATATTTAAATATAAATCTATACATGATATTATTATGAATATATATAAGGTTTCTATTAAATAAATATATAAAATATATAAATATTAACTATTCAGTAAATGGCATCACATAATATAATATTACTTAAATAATAAATGGTATTACATTAAATTACAAGTTTTAATATAATTTATATGTTAATATTAGTTTCATTAGTTTCATTATTATTATTGTTGTTAATATATCATTTACCTGATATTTAAAATATAATTAAATAGGTATGTAGTATATATATATATATATATATATATATATATATATATATATATATATATATATATATATGTGTGATCGAGATACAAAATTATTGATTGTATGAATACTATTATAGATATAAATATTCAATATTCAATATATATATATATATATATATATATATATATATATATATATATATATATATATATATATATATATATATATATTATGACATTACATAATTCATAACATATAATATTAAAACATGTAATAGCAAAATAAAACATAGTTGTTATATTTACTTTCAAAAAAATATATATATATATAAATATTAATACTAGTATTATATGGTACATATAATTTGTTACATTATTTATTATTATTATCAGTGTCTTTAATACTATTATTATTATTAGTTATTATTATTATTAGTTATTAATAATATATTATTACTAATAAGTTTATATTTATTAATAAATGATAATAACAGATATATATACATATATCACGCGTATTTTTTTATTTCATATCTTTATCATATTTAGCTTTTGACTATGATCTTGTTATTTAGTTTCAGATACTAACAAATGCCGTTGCTAGTCCTTATCTGTTTTAAACATATTTCTTTTGTTTCCTTTATAAAATGGAATCACACTCAGTACGCGTATCTTTTATGCATTATTTTTTGTTGTTGTTTTCTTCTTCTTTTCTATTAAACCTGTCGACGACTACAGCAGTCATATATCAATCGAATTTATCAAATTGTGAAAACTCATTCGAATATCCATCTCTTTTATCAATTATAACTGCTGTTAGTTTCCATTCTTGAGAAATTTAGCAGAAAACCCAATTTTAAACTCAAAAACCTCTGTTAGTGTTCATTCTATCAATAGCTCAAAAACGAATTAATTTTAAAAATCTAGAAGTGCAGTTAAGTTAGAAATCCTTTGTTTAAACTGCTTGCAAAGTTTCAAAGTCCAATTCTTAATATTGAATTTCAATTTCAAGGTCAAACTTTAATCTTCAAAAGTCAACAAGCTTGTTCTTCGTGAAATTCGAATTCTAGCTGCTATTTCTGGTTAAATTGATGAATTAAAAAGTTTATAGGATGGATTTGAAACTTATTTCGTGTTATAACATTTAGCTAAAACGTTCCCAAATCGAAAATCATTTTTTTTATAAAGCCGCGACAGCAGCAGCTAAGCTGGAATTCGTTTTAATTTTTTTTTTTCGTTTTCTAATATTACAATAAATAATTATTGGTGATTCTAATTAGTTTGAAGAACATAATTTTTTTTATTTGATTCATTGTTTGATGTATTCCTGGTCGATTTTTAAGGTGAAGAAGAAGAAGAAAATAGGGTTAGATAATACGGTATATAATTTATTGGGATCGTATTAAATCAGAAAAAGCAAAGCAGCCCAGCTGGTTTAGAGAGTGGTGTCGGGTTCCGAGAGGTCTTAGGTTCGAGACTGACTTGTGATGTTTTTTTTAAAAAAAAAACCCAATCCTTTTGAGGTAGAATTCATTTTATTATTTTTATTATTATTATTATTATTATTATTATTATTATTATAATTAATATTATTATTATTATCATTATTATTATTATTGTTATTGTTATTGTTATTATTGTTAGTATTAGTGCTACAATTATTATTATTAGTAACATAGTATTAGGTATCATTATTATTATTATTATTATTATTATTATTATTATTATTATTATTATTATTATTATTATTATTATTATTATTATTATTATTATTATTATTATTATTATTATTATTATTATTATTATAATTCATAGTAATATAACTAATAAGATTATTATCATTATTGTTAGTATTACCATTAGTACTATTATTATCATTTAAAAACTATTAGTATTATCATTACTAACATTATCATTATTAGTATGATTATGGTTATTATTATTATCAGAATTATGAGTATATTAATAACAGTTGTATTATAAAAGTCATAATAAAAGTTGATAGGGTAAAAATCATGAATGTGGTATAATATTAATTTATAGGAACTATAGGTATAGGTTTAGAAACTAATCATTAAATTTAGGATAAATTCGATTAACATTATTATTAGCACCACTATTATTATTATTACTATCATTATATTATTAATAGAATTTATCACTTTTATTAAAAACTAATATTCTTACTAAATTAACATTTTTAATAAAGTTAATACCTGTATGAAGATTTTCATCATTAAAATTAATATTATTATTAATAATATTACCACCAACATTATAACTATCACCCTTATCATTTTTAGTATTATTACGAGTAAATATTTTTTTTTAATAAAAGATATACTGCAATAAAATTAATATTACATCACTATATTTTTATTATTAAATGATATTAATTAAGTTATAAAAAAATATAATTATATATATATATATATATATATATATTTATAAACTATAATATAAATTAATATTATCAATATGTTATAACGAATGATAGTGATATAAAACATATAAAATATATATACTAAATGTATCTATATAACACATAATATAACAAGTATAACTATTATAATAATATATATAAATTTATTTGACTACGATTATGTGTATTAATATATGTACACAAATGATATAGGTTCGTGAATCTGAGGCCAACCCTGCATTGTTCAGTTGTTCAATATCGTCATATGTATTTTTACTACAAAATACAGTACTGTGAGTTTCATTTGCTCCCTTTTTAAATGCTTTTGCAATATATATTTTTGGGATTGAGAATACATGCGCTGCTTTTATAAATGCTTTACAAAATAGACACAAGTGATCGAAACTACATTATATGGTTGGATTATTAAATTGAATATGCCCCTTTTTAGTCTGGTAATCTAAGAATTAGGGAACAGACACCCTAATTGACGCGAATCCTAAAGATAGATCTATCGGGCCCAACAAGCCCCATCCAAAGTACCGGATGCTTTAGTACTTTGAAATTTATATCATGTCCGAAGGAGGATCCCGGAATGATGGGGATATTCTTATATGCATATTGTGAATGTCGGTTACCAGGTGTTCAATCCATATGAATGATATTTTTGTCTCTATGCATGGGACGTATATTTACGAGAAATTGAAATATGAAATCTTGTGGTCTATTAAGATATTGAAATGATTGTTATGATAAACTAATGAACTCACCAACCTTTTGGTTGACACTTTAAAGCATGTTTATTCTCAGGTATGAAAGAAATCTTCCGCTATGCATTAGCTCATATTAGAGACATTACTTGAAGTCATTCATGGCATATTTCAAAAGACGTTGCATTTGAGTCGATTGAGTTCATCAAGATTATTATTAAGTCAATTACAGTTAGATGTATTATGAAATGGTATGCATGCCTGTCAACTTTCGATGTAATGAAAGTTTGTCTTTTAAAAACGAATGCAGTGTTTGTAAAATGTATCATATAGAGGTCAAGTACCTCGCGATGTAATCAACTATTGTGAATCATTTATAATCGATATGGACTTCGTTCAGATGGATTAGGACGGGTCCTTTCAGCTACTGCCGTCGGTGTTCTTAAAAAAAAAAATAAGTGATTTTACAATTGAGGTTGTTTTAGCTAAAGGTTGTAACACGAAAAAGATTGTAAATCTATCATAGAAACTCTCTGTATGTTCAATTTAATCCAAAACATCAAAATATTTACGAATTTCATGATGAACAATTTCTTTGAGTTTTTGTAAAACAACTTTGACTCTCAAATTAAAGCTCAATTTGAAAAGTTGGAATCTGAAAATCTACAGATAGTTTAAGTAAAATATTCCCCACACAACTATACTTTTAGATTTTTAAAATTATCTCGAATACGAGGTTTTGGTTTAAAAGTGACTCAACAGAGGTGTCGACATATTTAATGGTTTTTCTTCAATTTAATTCATCAGCTAATAGATGTGGAATGTGTGTGTATATGATATTATGGGTGTGAGGTCGAATTTGTTTATCCAGAACACAAAGAAATCGCTGGCCTTATAGCTAAATGATATTGACAGCAAGAATCATTCGTATCTGATAAAGAGGAAATAAAAATAAAGAATAATAAAGGCTTGTACTGGATTTTGTATGGTTCTGCAAAGCTGATACAAACTTATAACAGATTTTGGCATGTAGGTGATTGGAATTCAATTTGTTTGGACAAATTATAGACAGGAAACACTTTAAAGAAAAGTGTGATGGTGAAATGAAAACATACTCCTTCAATCCTGTATGTATACGTTCGTATATATATTTATTTTTATCTATATCTGATTTTAGATTTTATAAAACAAATACGTATTTTATCTAACTATGTATACGTATATATCTCAGTATAAGTATATTTTATATTTATATATTTATTTAACTGAATATCTGTATTTATTTATATGTATAACCGAAATTTATATATATCTATGTATATTTATCAGTGTTTGTATAATTATATATATCGATTATATATATATATATATATATATATATATATATATATATATATATATATATATATATATATATATATATATATATATATATATATATATATATATATATGTATGTATATCCAAAAATATATGGAAACATAATAATATTAATTATATAAATATCAATATTAATTTTAATAATAATAATGAAACTAATAATAATAAGCATAGAATTTTATATTTTACTTATATAATAACATATATTGCATAATTAATATTTATACATTATATATATATATATATATATATATATATATATATATATATATATATATATATATATATATATATATATATATATATATATATATATATCATATATATATTCAACTAATACATATATAATTATGTTTTAAATATCGAGTTTTATTACTTAGATAAATGTATTAATTATATATATATATATCCAAACAATTAAATTCAAAATGTATCATCATATATTTAATACTTTGTCATTGTTGAAAATTCGAGTTCGAAATCATTTATATTCGATATATTCTATATATTCAAAATAACAAGTTTATGTTATGTTACTAAATCACATAATAGATTATTAATATATTTAATTTATAATATATAACTATATGAATATATATACATTTAAATTTACAATTCAAAGGTTCGTGAATCGCTGAAAATAGTCAATGGTCAGATGATTTCATAAAATAGTTCAAAAATTTTAAGACTCAACATTACAGACTTTGCTTATCATGTCGAGATAATATAAGATTAAAGTTTAAATTTGGTCGGAAATTTCCGGGTCATCACAAGTTCGACTTAACTTCTCTAAATAATAATCAAAACGTCACACGAGTACTACTATCATTTACTAAATGAATTTGAAACCAAATATATATATACAATATACTTTATATAGATTTATTTTAACAAATAAATATTATTATTACTTACATCATTTTTCATACCTATTTCTAACAATTAAGTTGTATATTATTTTACATATTTATTTACAATAATAAATTCCTACAACGATTAATAACATTTATTATGTACATATATTTATTTATTTTTATATACATATCTATTCACAAATAGTTGTTCATGAATCGTCGAGAATGGTCAAAGTCAAATGCATTCATGGAAATAGTTCAAACATTATGAGACTCAGTTTAATAGACTTTGCTTATCGTATCGAAATCATATAAGATTAAGTTTAAATTTAGTCGGAAATTCCCGGGTCATCACAGTACCTACCCGTTAAAGAAATTTCGTCCCGAAATTTGAGTGAGGTGGTCATGGCTAACAATAAAAATGTTTTCATGACGAATATGAGTTGATAAATTGAGTTTTATCATCATTGAGTAACATTGATAAAAATAATTCGATTATTCGAAGAGTATGAATGAAGCTATCACCAAAGAGTGAAATAGGAAAGTAAAGATTCATCTTAACTTTTGACAGAGTCAGGGTTGGGTTTCGGAATTCAAGGGATTTAAAGAAAATCTTCGAAATCTAAAAGATTTGATTCTTCGGCGAGTAAGGAAATTAAGATCTCTATAATTAAATACGGTGATCTGCCTTGATTACTATGTCTGATATTTCCACTATAAATTAAGCTCTTCCGTTCCATTATTCTCACCATTCTTATACTTTCTTTCTTAGTTCATACATCCAAAATATTGTGAAAATGCTTAATCCAGTTCTAATCCTTGATATTTTTCTAATTATCATTTCTGTCATCCTTCTTTTCAATCTTCCATCAGAAGAATCTGTTCACTTCTACTATTACCTTGGGGTGATACTATTCTTAATTATACCGTGTTTCTATATTGCTATTCGTATTAATATCTATGGTTTGTAATTTCTGCATTGTTGTTGGAATTTATATCTTCCCTTATATTTCAATGTCCCTGCTTCTGTCTCCTATAATTATTGTCATCTACAGTTAATGCGCTCTCTTATTTGCTGCGATTTATACCCCCTTTCCATTTCGAAGCTTCATGCTTTTGTTTACTTTTCGTAAGTAACGGTCCAGAATTCATAGGTATGGAGTTTCGAATTATCATAATATACAAGGTAGAAAGGAAAGGTAGTAGCACGATTTGTTTTGTCAAATTACCTGAATCACTGAGAATAGAACTATCAAGAATATATTTTCTTGATATGTTCAGAAGTTAAGTAGAATGAAAGAGTTATGTAACATGGCACATGATGACATTATGATATGTGAATCATCACATTTTATTAGAAACTCAGCATGACTTACTGTAATATAATCACGTTGATCAAGTGTCATTATATTATACTATCTCATGCATCAGTCCCCAACATTACTTCAATAACATTCGTATTTTAAGCTTGAAAGTTTACAGAATATAGAAACTAACAGTTTCTATATGATGTAACACTGATATCATGAAGAGATTAATGATTTCAGATAAGAATAGTTATGAAAACATCTTCAGAAATATGGAGAATATTTATAATGAAAGATAAGATGATATCTTGGAATTTCTAATATCGATGGATAATGAAGAAGATTTATCCGTAAGGGTTTAGATTCGGAAGCAAGGTATTCGCTAAAGATTTCCTCAGAAACAGAATCATTTGGATTCTTTGAAGTCAAACTTATTCTTTGTGATTTGTCCACGGCTTCCTTCATAGTTTAGCATAATCCGCTTTTCGGTACTAAATTTTCTATTGAGTGTTTCCAATACTCCATTCTTTATCATCAACTTTTGACTGTTGAGGTCATTTACAGTTTTTGTTGCTTCATTCAACTTTTCAAAATTCAGAGCATTAATTTGCAGACTGGGTACTTTTCAGAATTTCAGAATGAAGATCATAATTCTAAGAGATAAGTGTCATACATATAACTGTTGATGTAGATATGCTGTGAGTTTTCAAAGTACTGATTGCTGATTCCCGGTAATTGGTATGGCAGTTCTCGTTACAAGATGCGGATGAGTATATGATAGGGTTTCAATGAATAAATAAAATGATTTATCAGAGAGATTTAAGCCAAGAAGCATCGAGGTTGTTGGTACGTCTGCTGGTAATCTGGTGGAATATAAAAGAATTCTCCGGTATCAAAAGGGTAATCATATATATCAGGATTATAGTAAGACTACTTCGAATGAAAAGTTGAAGTTGACTTGTTGGAGCTGTGACAAAATTGGCTACTTTGAAAAGGGATCGCAAAGTTATTTTTGCTAATAAATGCCAAAGGATCTGACGTGGCTACGTGTTAAACTTTTACTCATTTGCTGAGAGTTTCTCAGGTGCATAACTATATGCATAAATCTTTTCTTCCGTGGATGAAGTGCGGTTGATTCATCCTATCGATTGAGGTGTTTTCAAGAATCACGAAAGGTTTGAATGCAGATTGTAATCGTCAAGATACAAATGAGGTAAATGAAGAAATCAAGTGGCAAACTTGAAGAATTTTTTAGTTTTATATATTATAATCAATGTTTTAATTCATTTTAATTGTCCAATATTATTAGTCCACAGTCGATAGTCTATAATTGACAGTCCAATAATTCATATATAGTTTAATATATAATATTCGAATTAATTAATACGTATCGTGACCCGTGTACATGTCTCAGACTCGATCACAACTCAAATTATATATATTATTGTAGAATCAACCTCAACCCTGTATAGAGAACTCGATCATTACTGCATATAGAGTGTCTATGGTTATTCCAAATAATATATATAGATGCGTCGATATGATATGTCAAAACCTTGTATACGTGTCCCGATATTTAAAGTGCATAAAATAAATAACAGAAATTAAATGACGATAAATAAAATTGCGAGAATATAAATTGCGATAAATAAACTGCGATAAATAAATTGCGATAATTAAATTGAGATAAATAAATTGCGATAAATAAAAGGTAATCAGTTAGCTAGGAACAGTTAGCGTGGATTCTTAACAAAATTTTCTTCATAGTTAATTTGTTTGTTTCTAACAGATTTTATTTTGTCCAATGTTTTCTTCATTATGCCACTTGTTGGATTCTGATAGGTCAAAATCCAAATATGAATTTGAATGAAAATGGTTATTCTGTGGTGAACGGATTCGTATATCTGTGGATGTAAGTAGGATAGGAAATGACTGTTGAATCAGATTTGAAGAATGTACAATGTAACTCATTAATGTGAAATCTAAAATATTCCTCGGGTATTACCTACCCGTTAAAATATTTTTATCATTAATAGTTTATACGAAAGAATTTTTAATTACAATCTATATGAAAATATACTTACATATATATTTTCTTCAGATGTAATCATAGATTTAATGAGTTAATATAATATTAATCTCATTTGATTTACCATTAGAACTAGAATATATAATCTCTAAAACATTAAAGATTACATAATCGTCATGTCGAACGAAGATAAATGATGTAGAACGATTCACAGATTGATGATTATGCTCGAGGTACATAATTAGATGTTGTGGTGTATGATGTGAACTTGAGTTGTTGATGGTACTGGTATTGATGTTGGTGTTGGTGATGTTGCTGAAGCTGGTACGTTTTGCGCCATATTCTCCAAATTGATTACTAGAGCGCGAAGTTCATTGACTTCTTGTATTACTCCAGAATGATTGTCAGTTGGAACGAGTGGATGAATAAGGTTTAGAATCTGAGTTATGATATAGTCGTGGTGAGATATTCGAGAAATGAGGGTGAAAATGGTGTTACGAACAGGTTCGCCGGTAAGTGCTTCAGGTTCTTCGCCAAAAGGTGAATTTGGTTAGTGGAAGGGATCGCCTTCTGCACGTCTCCATTGATTAAGTCGACTACGAATCCATCAGCTGAATTGGGGATGGATGATTGGTTGATTCATTCTGCTGACATTGTTTCCAGAGCTTAGATGACTATCCATTCGGAATAACTGTCGGGATAACTATCGGAATAGCTGTCGGAGTCCGAGAGCCTCGAACTAGTTGAAGGACATCTCGTACGATCAGATGAAGGATTTTCGATAAGAAATAGATTATAAGATGTAGATTAGTATCCGGCAATACATAATTTACATATGTATATGTAATACTAAAATCTCATAAGTTATGAAGGAATCTACGGAAGCTGTCAGGTAAAGATAACAATAACAGATACGCTAAGATATGAATTAGCAGATTCGCTAAGATATGAATTTTGTCTATACACTATTCATGCAGTCAATGCAATAAGATGTGTCTAGACTAAGAATAATAAGCAGGTAATTTACTAAGGATGATAAACAAATGATTTCTGACAAAAATGATAAGCAAAACTTTTGACATGCAGACACGGTCGAAGTCCAGACTCACTAATGCATCCTAACGACTTATCGGTTAGACACACTAATGCAGACCTGGTTCACTAAGACTACCGCTCTGATACCAACTGTGAAGACCCGTCCTAATCCATTCGGACGAAGTCCATATCGATTATAAACGATTCACAACAGTTGATTACATCGCGAGGTACTTGACCTCTATATGATACATTTACAAACATTGCATTCGTTTTTGAAAAGACAATCTTTCATTTCATCGAAAGTTGACGGCATGCATACCATTTCATAATACATCTAACTATAATTGACTTAATAATAATCTTGATGAACTCAACGACTCGAATGCAACGTCTTTTGAAATATGCCATGAATGACTCCAAGTAATGTCTCTAATATGAGCTAATGCACAGCGGAAGATTTCTTTCATACCTGAGAATAAACATGCTTTAAAGTGTCAACCAAAAGGTTGGTGAGTTCATTAGTTTAACATAAATAATCATTTTATAATTTTAATAGACCACAAGATTTCATATTTCCATTTCTCATAAACATACGTCCCATGCATAGAGACAAAAATATCATTCATATGGATTGAACACCTGGTAACCTACATTCACAATATGCATATAAGAATATCCCCATCATTCCGGGATACTCCTTCGGACATGATATAAATTTCGAAGTACTAAAGCATCCGTTACTTTGGATGGGGCTTGTTGGACCCAATAGATCTATCTTTAGGATTCACGTCAATTAGGGTGTCTGTTCCCTAATTCTTAGATTACCAGACTTAATAAAAAGGGGCATATTCGATTTCGATCATTCAACCATATAATGTAGTTTCAATTACTTATGTCTATTTCGTAAAACATTTATAAAAGCGCATGCATTCTCAGTCCCAAAAATATATATTGCAAAAGCATTTAAAAGGGGAGTAATGAAACTCACATAATGTATTTTGTAGTACAAATACATATGACGACATTGAACAAGTGCAGGGTTGGCCTCGGATTCACGAACCTATATCATTTGTTTATATATTAACACACATACTTGTAATCGAACAACTAAATTTACATATTGTTAGTGATATAATTGTTATTTTAATAAGTTATATGTTTCATCAGTAATTTAAATATTTCTATTTTATGTACTTTAACTAAATAGTTAGTATTTATTATAAAACGTTAATATAGATATGTTATATGTATTAACTATAGTGTTATATAACAAAAAAAAATAAATCATTTGATAAAGTAATATTAATAATAATAAATAAAAAGTTATATTATTTTATAATAATAATATTAGTAATTTTACTTAATAATGATAATAATAATAATTATGATTCTAAAAATAATAATACTAATAATAAGTGTTCTAATAATAATGATAATCTAATAATACTTGTGTTAGTAATAATAATAATAATAATAATAATAATAATAATAATAATAATAATAATAATAATAATAATAATAATAATAATAATAATAATAACAAATACAATAATAATGGTAATACTACCTCAAATTTGTTGTAGCTTCCATGGTTGCATAATTAAGCAAAAATAACTGTCACAGCCTAGATTCGAACCCAAGACCTCTCGTTTAACACACACCCAACAACCTAACTATCTGAGCTGAACTACTTATCTGTTTTATTTTATCACCCAATTGTATTTAACCCTTTTAATTACTGTGTTCCTCTTGTTAAAACAAATTGAATCGACCAGGCACTTCTATGCCCATCAGAACTTAAAAAAAAAACTCTCGGCCCAACAACACAATTAGGTTCTCGGCCCAAGTATTTTACAAGTCCAATTATATAACTCGGCCCATACTAGCTTAAATAATATGGAAGTATGATTCGGTCCAGGAAGAAAATAAAACGCATCAAACGTTCATG
This sequence comes from Rutidosis leptorrhynchoides, assembly GCF_046630445.1. NCBI lineage: Eukaryota > Viridiplantae > Streptophyta > Magnoliopsida > Asterales > Asteraceae > Rutidosis > Rutidosis leptorrhynchoides. The sequence goes on from NC_092336.1 coordinate 448,262,789, forward strand.
TTAAACATTATCTTCGTTTCCAAATCTATTTATCATCGTGACACCCTAGTTAACATCTCTATTCATCATCATGTACATCACTATTATTATTTAGCATCATCATCGTGTTTATCATCATTAACTTCGAAATAAAACAGGAACTAAGAGGGTGAGTAGCTGCAGTATAAAAGAGACGTGCAGCAGAAACTTACGTGGTGTTTGATTCGAACATAAGCAGATAGAGGGCAGGAGTCTTCATCGATTAATAGTAGAAACTTGTGGGTTGGTTGTGGTTTATTCCTTGGACAAAATAGAAGCACTAGTAACAGTAATGGGTATCTTGGTTTTGCTTTTTAATTTGAAATAGAAACTGAAAGAAGGTATACGTATAGTAGTAGCATGAAACAACCATAGAGAAGAAGAAAGATATTAAAGATTTATGGTGGTGACAGTGATAGTAAACAAAAGGTGCTGGCGGTCTTTTTTCTTTGTGGGTTACATCCAAACGAAAAAAAAAAAGAGAGAGTAAGAGTGAGAGAGATGGAGGTGGGTTTGTTTTCGGATGAGAGGTGGTTCGATGGTAAGGAGCTAGGGTGGTTCTACGGTTATAGGAAAAGGGTGAGTGACGGTTGCAAAAACATAACAACTAAGTGGTGATGATTCTAGTGACGGGTGTAGGGTGATCGAGGTGGTGATAGGTGGCCGGAGACAGCGGTGGCCGGTAGTTCAAGGTGTCGGGGATGGTTGTTTGTGTTCGTTGGACAGAAAACAAAACGCATAAGGAGAAGGAAAAGTTGTGTTGGTTGTACGGGTGTAATTTTCTATATGCATATGAATATGTCTATGCATAATGTATATTGATATAAAAGAAAAAGAGGAAGATAGATGATTGATCAATTTAAAACAGTAACACACAGTAATTAACTTTAATAATTCAATGAATCTTAAATCAATTTCTTAATAACATAAACGTGCTCATTTCTCATAAGCCAATTACATCTACCGGCAGTTTCCACAGACTGTGCTATCGTGCATTATTTGAAATCAGTGGCGGATAAAAGTCTTCAGATAAATCCCAAATTTTTACAGTAATTATTTATACTTATTCCTGTAATTATGGTATAAGATTCGATCATTAATTTGTTAAATAAAAATTACATCAACTGTCCCTCTCAAATTTGGGTAAAATATAAAAAATGCTAAAATTTAATAACTAGATCCTAAATATTTTTTTTTAGTAAGCCTAAAATTTATAGAACTCATTTTCGGATCACCGTTTATTTTAAAATCATCTAAGTTCGACTTAACTTCTCTAAATAATAATCAAAACGTCACACGAGTACTACTATCAATTACTAAATGGATTCGAAACCAAATATATATATACAATATACTTTATATAGATTTATTTTAACAAATAAATATTATTATTAGTTACATCATTTTTCATACCTATTTCTAACAATTAAGTTGTATATTATTTTACATATTTATTTACAATAATAAATTCATACAACGATTAATAACATTTATTATGTACATATATTTATTTATTTTTATATACATATCTATTCACAAATAGTTGTTCGTGAATCGTCGGAAATGGTCAAAGTCAAATGCATTCATGGAAATAGTTCAAACATTATGAGACTCAGTTTAATAGACTTTGCTTATCGTATCGAAATCATATAAGATTAAGTTTAAATTTGGTCGGAAATTCCCGGGTCATCACACTAAACCTATAACTCACCAACATTTTTGTTGACATTTTAAGCATGTTTATTCTCAGGTGATTATTAAGAGCTTTCGCTGTTGCATGCTAAATTAAAGATAAGATTTGGAGTCAGCATGCTTGTATGATAATGCTTAAAGAAAAACTGCATTCGGAAAATAAATTGTTGTAATATATTATCGTAACCCATTATGTAACGGTCGTATGTAAACGTTGTACTTTAGATTTCCATTATTTGGCAATCTACGCTTTGTCTTTTAAACCTTTATCGATAAAGTAAAGGTTATGGTTTGTTTTAAAAATCGAATGCAGTCTTTGAGAAACGTCTCATATAGAGGTCAAAACCTCGCAACGAAACCAATTAATATGAAACGTATATAATCGATATGAACGGGACATTTCATTGCTTTACGGACTCTGGCAATTGTCTAAAACATTGTTCGTACATTATGTCCACACTACTACCGGTGTCCATGTGTAAACTCCTTATCCTGTAACCGGATTCAGGCAACTAACCTTGGACCACGATAGGTGCGCATGAAGTGTGATGTAACCGGATAGCGGGAAAAGAGATTCTTGTAACCTCTTCAGTTATATGATCAGCCTTGCGCTTTCCATCACTGCGCGAAGATATAATGGTTATACTTACATATGCCTTTCTTCCGTGAGTTAAATTATGGATAGCGCAGCGAGAGCTGAGAAGAAAAAATGAGAAAACGTTAAGAGCAATAAAGGAAAAGGATATATTTAAACCTTTTAACTTTCTTGTCACACGGATGTCGCCATTTGATCAAGCATAAAATGGTCCATGGGATTCGGTTCAGGCATAAAGGAGGATTTAAGGGTTCCTTGAGTTTAACTCTCCGATACCGAGTAACGTGAATAAACCTCATACGAGATGATGATCCCAAAAAGGGTGGTTAAACATGACCCATCATCATTTGGGTTAACCAAAGAGGATGGCTCGTTGGACGATGTTAGGATTTGGTGTTCAAAGAACGTTTCCTGAGTACCATTTTGTTATGATTGCGCAGATAGAGTGCTGTGAATGGATAGTACTTTTTCTCTCTATCTTGAATTGGGTGTTCATGAAGTTGGATGTGAGTATTTATAGGCAAGAGTGATCATCCTTTCTTCTGCCACGTAGGCGACAAGAAAGGGGGAGGGGACTTAATGGTACAGAATAGTAATATTTTGTCCTATAGATCTTGCATTCACATGGTCCCCTCCATATCATGTTATTTTGCCACATCCCGCCACTCGTACGTTTACTGATATTCCGTCCTTGGTGTCTTGTACTGTCTTTTGTCTTATTCGATCCTTGCAATCATTTCGCATATTCTCATGATGGCGCAATTGATAATGCTAAAAACGAACATATATTTCATAGCATTATCCTTCAAGAAAGACAATCTTTTAGTTGCAATTGTTCTAATTCCAAGTAATATTCGTTTAAATAATAAAAGGTGAAGACAAAAGACAGTTTTGACGATTTGAAGACGCAAACGACCAAAAAGCTCTAAAGTACAAAGTACAATCCAAGTGGTTCAAATTATTGATGAGAAACATCTAAATATTGACAAGAGTACAAGCCGCAATACGCAAAGTACAAGATATTAAATTATATGAAAAGGCGTTCGAAAATCCGGAACCAAGACATGAACCAACTATCAACGTACGACTCAACGGAGCTAAAATTACAAGTCAACTATGCACATAAATATAATGTAATATATAATTAATTATGTAAATTATATATATATATATATATATATATATATATATATATATATTATATTTATATATTAAATAAATAAACGTCGGCAAGCTAGGATCTAAATTATGGGTGAGCTGGAAATGGAAGCTCCGCAGTTGCGGAGCTGTGAGGAGGAAACTAGCCGCAGTCGCGGAGCACAACAGAAATCAAATTCCCCTATAAAAGGACATACAATTCGACGATCATAATGTGACGACCCGGAAATTTCCGACCAAATTTAAACTTAATCTTTATATGATTTCGATACGATAAGCAATGTATGTAATGCTGAGTTTAGAAAATTTTGAAAACAATGTTCATATATACATTTGACCTTTGACTATTCCCGGCGATTCACGAACAATTAATTGTAAATAGATATGTGTGTATGTATATAATAATAATTCAAAATATAATTTGAAGTATTATATATTATTGTTATAAAAAATTAATAAACTAAAAATAGGATATTATAATAATTATTATTTAAAATATATCTCTATATATAAATATAGTATATTAAAAATAAATATTAAATGATTGTAATACTCGTTTGATGTTCCGATTGATATTAAACAAGTAAAATTCAAACTTATATGATTTCATAAATAAACGGTGATCTGAAAATAAGTTATATAAATTTAAGGCTTATTAAAACTGTATGTAGGAGCTAATTGTTAAATTTTAAAACTTTTTATATTTTACTTAGGGTTGGGAGTGAATAATTAATGTAATTTTTATTTAAAAGTTAACGATCAAATTTTATACCATAATGACCAAAATAAATAAATATAGTTAATTTAAAAATATGAGATTTTTCTGAATATTTTTATCCACCACTGATTAACAACGAGGTACCAGATACTGTCCGTAACTTAAAAGTGAAATAGTGTCGGTAACTTAAATACAAATTTAAAATCACGGGATGATGATTTGTTGGTTGTGAGCTGTTATCTACAAAGCATTCAAGAAAAATGATTGCCTTTAACATGTGGATAGAAATATTAATTAAATCCTATTACTATTTCTCCCTTTGTTTCGTTCATTACAAAAACAATTACATATGTGTATACATGTGGGTCTTGATTGAAAGAACAAACCACACATGCCCACTTCATTTGCCAATATTCAGCTTCTTATTATTTTTTTAAGCAGTTACTTTTGAGGTTCATTTGACTAACACCTAGCTTCATCATCATGGCTTACAAACCACCACATCATCATAGTTGCTGCAAGTTGATCGAACCACCTACGTTCCTTCTTGTTTCTTTGTTAACCGAACATCACTCTCAAATCGCCACTATATCACCACCTCTATAACCGCCGGCCAGCACACTCATATCCACCACCCACCTTGCCACCTAAACCGAACACACTTTCTATTTTGACATGAACAACACCACAACTTAACCATCTTGATTGTTACTCTTTATTATTTCTATTCGAACAACCCGACATCGCATAATCATCACCATAACTACAACCCGACACCATCACCATCTCCTTTCATCACCATGAATCGACCACCACAACCTCCACCATTCTTTATCTCTCTCTCTCTTCTCTCTCCTCATCTCTCTTCATCGGGAACCCACGACCAAAGCACCATCGTGAACACACCACTACAACATCATCACTAGCCACTTCTTGGTTGTATATATCAACCATGAACCACCAAGAACAGCCCCTATGTCATCTTATAGTTATTACTACTCTATTCCTATTATTCCACACGCGTGTTAATTAAACGGCTACAAGTGATATATACTTCCATCGAAGAACCACAACATACCCAGAAAAACAAATATCTCTTTGTGAACCATGATCAAACCATCACCCTCTACAACCTCTTGCAACCTACCACACTCACCCATATCACCATCGAAAACCACATATCCACTGCTATAGCTCAGCCTTAATATTTTTTTTTTGTTTTCCATATTTCATTCGAACCAGACTAGTTTCCCGTTTTATGGATGAACAATGAAACGTATTAAAGAAGATGAGATAGATGATGTTGTGAAACGATGATGGAGGTTATAAGTATATAATGGTACTCCGTAATATTTTTTTTCCTCCTTTTGCATTGACACCCAAATCTTTAAAACATAAGTTAGTAGAACAATACACCAAGTGGCCGACCATATTTAGTGATGAGCATGCGTTTTATTTTTTTTATTATTTTTATGCTTATGCTATTCAAGAACTCTTGAAGGATCAAAGGCCACGAATCTTTTCTGCTGGCCAAAAGGTTTTCTTTTGGGCTGTATAAAAAAAAACTATTTGGTTTATGTTACTTGGGGTCTCATTTTGATAAGTGGGTCATCGATTATTAATGAGTTTGTAAAGCAACCACTTTTCAAATATTTTTGCAAATAACGACGATAGATGGATGTTAAATATAGATGATGCTAAGGAGGAGGATGTAAATAATTTGGTTATGATAAAATGATGATATTAGATAATTACGGGCTGCATGATGATCCGTGGATGATTAAGATGATGATGACATTATGATATGATATTGATGATGTTAAGTTTAAGATTATGATGATAGATGATATTGAAGAAGATGAGAAAGGGTTAAATAAATATTGGGTTCATATATAAGTAGAAAAACAGCAGATGGATCCATGGTTAAGGGGGTTTGTGGGTGAGCGGGAGGTCACGGATTCGAGCCTAGGCTCGGACATTATTTTTTAAGAAAAAGAAGAAGAAGGATAAAGGGATAAAGGTTAAAAAAAACAATTTAGGTTGGATGTTATCGGGTTAGCGGGACATCGCGGGTTCAGACCCGGACTTGGGCATTTTTTTAAGGGCTACTCCTTTGAGGTAGTTTACTTATTACTCATTTTTATTATTATTATTATTATTATTATTATTATTATTATTATTATTATTATTATTATTATTATTATTATTATTATTATTATTATTATTATTATCATTTGTAATGTAAGTAGTATTATTATTGAAACAAATTTTTTTATAAAAATTATCATAAGTATTATTATAACTATCATTATTATTATTATTATTATTATTATTATTATTATTATTATTATTATTATTATTATTATTTTTATTATTATTATTTGAATTATCATTATTTTTATCATTATTATTTTTATTATCATTTTTATTATATCTAACACTAATATTATTATTTTATCATCATTATTATTTGTATTATTACGAGTATTATAATTATTATTAGTAATACAATTATCATTATAAGTATCATGATCAGTATTACTATTATTACCATTATAAGTATGATTATTTATATTATAATGAGTGTTATTAATATGTAATTACTAAAATCATTATGATAAGTATCATTAACCGAAAATTTATATTTTACAGTTATTATTATAAATATCATTATTAATATCATTAATATAATTATTAACAATAATACCTTATTTACTAATATTAAGTCTTATGATTATTATCATTTTTATCATAGTATTACTAAAATTACTTTTTTTAACAAACAAATAATATATACATATATAAAAATACATTTAATACATATAACATAATGAAAAGTAATATTTTATATAATAAAATAAATATATGAAACATATATATTATTAATATAAAAAGTATATAACTAATAAATTTACATATATATTATTCGATTACAACTATGTATATTAATAAATATACAAATGATATAGGTTCGTGAATTCGAGGCCAATCCTGCATTGTTCAGTTTTATCATATGTATTTCTACTACAAAATACAGTATGGTGAGTTTCATTTGCTCCCTTTTTAAATGCTTTTGCAATATATATTTTTGGGACTGAGAATACATGCGCTGCTTTTATAAATGCTTTACGAAATAGACACAAGTAATCAAAACTACATTCTATGGTTGAATCGCTATACCGGATATCGCCCTTGTTGAACTTGGTAGCCTAAGAATTGGTGTTTATTATAATTGCCACCAATTGACGCGAATCCTAAAGATAGATCTATGGGCTTTGACACGCCCCAGTTAGAGAATTTGAACTGCTTTAGTACTTCGATATTTATATATGGGGATATTCTAGATGCATTTTGTTAATGTCGGTTACCAGGTGTTCACCATATGAATGATTTTTGTCTCTATGCAAGGGACGTATATTTATGAGAAATGAAAATAAAATTCTTGTGGTCTATTAAATTCATGGAAATGAATGTTTACGATAAACTAATGAACTCACCAACCTTTTGGTTGACACTTTAAAGCATGTTTATTCTCAGGTATGAAAGAAATCTTCCGCTGTGCATTTGCTCATTTTAAAGATATTACTTGGAGTCATTCATGGCATATATTTCTAAAGACGTTGCATTCGAGTCATTGAGTTCATCAAGATTATTATTAAGTCATTTATAGTTGGATAGTGGATATTACGAAATGGTATGCATGCATGTCAATTTTCGATGTAAAGAAAGTTTATCTTTTAAAAACGAATGCAATGTTTGTAAAATGTATCATATAGAGGTCAAATACCTCGCAATGTAATCAACAATTGTGAATCGTTTATAATGTATATGAACGGGTCCTTTCACATAACATACCTTCATCAATATTATCTCACACTCACTCAATATATATATTTATATTTTATAATTATAATTTTAATATTAAGTTAATAATAATAAGGTTATAGTAGCGAATGTTTTAAGTTTGTAAGTCGAAATTCTGTCCGTGTAACACTACGCGATTAATACTCATTGTAAGTTATGTTCAACCTTTTTAAATTAATGTCTCGTAGCTAAGTTATTATTATGTTTATTTAAGCCGATGTAATTGTGATGTTGGACTAAATATTAAGACTGGGTTATTGGGCTTTGGACTATAATTGGGGTTTGAATAAAAGACCGACACTTGTGAAAATTGGACTATGGGCTATTAATGGGCTTTATATTAATTAAATGATATCTCGTTGATTTAATATAGAGATTTATAGTTTGACGTATTTATATATAACCACATACGCTTGACTGTGTACGGTGGGCGGGATATTTATAAATACTAATAATTATTCATTTGACCGGACACGGGGATAGATTAATAGTCAATGGACTCACTAAAACAGGGGTGGATTACATTCAAGGGTAATTGGTGTAATTATTAATAAAGTATTAAAACCTTGGATTACACGCAGTCGATAACCTGGTGTATCATTAAACAAAGTATTAAGACATTGTTACAGTTTAAGTCCCCAATTAGTTGGAATATTTGACTTCGGGTATAAGGTTAATTTGGCAAAGACTCTCGCACTTTATAATTATGACCGATGGACTATTATGGACAAAACCAGATGGACTTATCAAATAATCCAGGACGAAGGACAATTAACCTATGGTAATAAATTAAAATCAAAACGTCAAACATCATGATTACGGAAGTTTAAATAAGCATAATTCTTTTATTTTATATCTCATCGTACTTTTATTTATTGTCATTTTATTTATCGTACTTTTAATTATCGCACTTTTATTTATCGTCATTCACTTTACGCTTTAAATTAAGTTTAATATTTTACATTATGTTTTGACTGTGACTTAAGTTTTAAAATCGACAAACCGGTCATTAAACGGTAAAATCCCCTTTTTATAATAATAATAATACTACTTATATATGTATATATATACTTATACAAATATAGTGTTTAAAAATATAGCGTTAAACTCAGCAGATCCCTGTGGAATGAACCAGACTTACTAAAAACTACACTACTCTACGATTAGGTACACTGCCTATAAGTGTTGTAGCAAGGTTTAGGTATATCCATTCAATAAATAAATAAATAACTTGTGTAAAATTGTATCATATTTAATAGTATTTCGTAGTAATTATAATAGTATTTCGTACTACACCTCTCACACATCAAGTATTTTTGGCACCGCTGCCTGGGAAACGAAAGCGAAACGTTATAAAAAATTAGTTTTTATGCTATTTTTGTAAAAATATATTTATATAAGTTTTAAATATTAAAAGAAAAAATATAAAAAAGAAAAAAATATATATATATTTCTATATTTTTAAGTGTTCAAATTAAAAAAGTTTTTTTTAAGTTATAAAAACTAATAAGTAATTTTTTTTATAAGATTTAGTTAAATTACGTTATATTTTCTATAAAAATAATAATAATAATAATAATAATAATAATAATAATAATAATAATAATAATAATAATAATAATAATAATAATAATAATAATAATAATAATAATAATAATATCTGAACCTGCCGAACTAGTTGAACTTGCAATTTATTCTGAGACTGCATACCTCCGTAGTCGCGGAGCCACTTGGGCAGAAAGTATCGCAGTCGCGGAGCTGTCTGACAGGTCAAACCTCATACTGCATTAATTACAGTTTAGGGTTTTATTAATTATTATTATTATTAATTAACCTAATTAGGGTTTTAATTAAATAATAATTAGTTTTAGTTTTAATTAATTTTGTATTTTAAGTTTTAAGTAGTTTTATTAATATATAAATTAATACTTTTATAAAATAATAATATAAAAATAATATTTTTATAAAAAAAAGTAATTTTATCATTTTTTGTTTCTTTTTATAAATTGTATATTTTAAACATATAATTCGTAATTTGTATTTTTATCATTCGTAATTAGTTTTAAACTTAGTATTTTGCCATAGTTATTTTATATTTCTAGATTTCTAAGCTTTGCCGTAAAATCCCTTAAGTGCTTTTTCTTTAGATTAAGATTTAGGCGCTTTATAATTTTACGACGTCGCTTATCGCTTTAGTATTTAATAGATTTTAGTGCCTTTTTAAGTTATTGCCGTTTTGGATATAGAACTCCTTTTAAGCTTTAATACCTTTAGACGCAAGTTTTAATTTTTAGTTTTTAGGCTTTTAAGTTTCGACGCTTGACTTTCTTATTTTTCGACTTTTTATTTTTCGACGCGCTCTTTCTTTCTCATTTCTACGCACTAGTTTTTAGGACATAGAATATTAAGAGTTTTCTTTAAATTTCGACGAAAAATTATTTTAAGCGGTTAAATTGATAGACATCCAAATTTTCTGGTTCGTAGTAATAGTTGGATTTGTTAATGGCGAGTTGCGGGCTTCCGATTTAAAGGGTCCTGGCTACCAGCTGCATCTATTATGTGATGACCCGGAAAATTTCTGATCAAATTTAAACTTTAATCTTTATATGTTTCCGACACGATAAGCAAAGTTAGTTAAGTTGAATCCCAAGGATTTTAAGATATGTTCATACATTCATTTTAACCTCGACCAAATTCCAATGATTCACGAACCATTATATGAACGGATATGATTATATATGTATATGTGTATATATTATAACTTAAAAACGTTAACAAAGTATTAGGCGTATAATACTTTACATGAACGTATTTGTTTCACAATATATTTAAAATAATTATCGACGGGATTAAAAGATAATATAAAATGATTGAATTATCAGATACATTGAATTATGATTACGAGTCTCTGTTGAAAGGTCCACATTGATTTAAGAAATCTTTCCATTTTAATAATATTCGGAATAAATGGTAAAGTAAATCTACATATGAGAACAAAGTGTCAATTAACGATAACTAGACAAAAGTTAATGGAGATTTCTGTTTGATTTCCAATATATGCTTTACAATAATTTACTCGTGACTTTTGATAAGGTAACTATTTAACTTTCATATTATGTAAAGGTGAAATTATGCAATGTAGATAATATCGACAAGTTAAGTAAATCGACAATTTATATTAAAATGATTACATGCACTTAACTATCCATTGGACCTTACCCGACGGTTCACGAACAATTGTGTGTAAATAAATATGCATATATATATATATATATATATATATATATATATATATATATATATATATATATATATATATATATATATATATATATATATACATATAATTTCTATACATAATTAATATTATATGTATATTATAATATATATAAAATGTATAAATATTAAATAATCAATATATGTTATTATATAATACATACATATATAATTATTAAATAGTACATAATTAATAATATGTAATACTAATATATTAAACATAAAGACAAGTTATAACATAGTTGTTATAGTAATATTATTATTACTTTAGGTATTACTATTAAAATTAATATCAATATTAAGTATTATTAATATTATTACTATTATTATTGGTAAAATTAAAATTCTAATAATTCTAATGTTATGATAGTCAAAATAAATATTTTAAATATAAACATTATTATAAGAATGATTTTAAATTAAAATTTTTGTGATTTAAAAATTATTAGTTATCATTAGTATTAAAATTATTATAGTTATTGTTATTGTTGTTATAATACAACTTATTATTATTATCATTAATATTATTATTATTATTATTAATATAACTATTAACATTATTATCAATAATTACCATTATCCTTGTTATTGATTATTATTATTATTATTAATTTTATTATTACTAATAATATTTAAAAGTATTATTATTATTAACATAGTATTATTTATTAATTGTTTGTATTAATTAAAGATTAAAGATAAATGATAAATGAAAATGTCAGATAAGTATAAGAATCTGTTTTATATCGCTATCTTCTGTAATTTTTATGTTCTGCTCGTAACGCCTGCATCACCCTACAGCTTCACTACAAAACAACCATCGAGCATCTCCTGTCTGCTACAACCATCATTCGATATCCATCAGCATCATGCTATAAATTATTGATACTATTTGAAGAATCAAACAGAAAATAAATTAAGGTATTCGGTTTTTATGTTCACAATCTGTTTTGGTCAAAAGCTCAAAAAATGAACCAATCATCAAAATATAAAAATGTAGCGTTCATTAGATTCATCCTGTGAATCTATATGTAAAGCCTCGGGTCTTAATTCGATGAATTAAATTCGAATTTTAGAGTCAAAGCCTTGGAGTAAAAAGTCAAACGCTTTTCCAAAAATCAAATTGGAGGCCTAGATGTTGTTTCGGTTAGAATTGATGATCCACGAGTATTAGGAAGATGAATTGAATCAACTTGTTTGAAGGAATTGTGGTGTAAAATTGAGCGTATCATGAATTCAATATTTTTTTTAGAACATCGAGCTGCATCTGGTTATACTTCTGTTTCCTTGAATGTTTACCATCGATTTACCTACTACTGCTATAGTAACTATATACCTGTGTTCTGTTTAAAAATCGAACCCAAACACCCCCACCATCATCGTGTTGTCTGCTGCTAGTCATTATTTTTGTTTCTACTCCTACTGTTGCAATATTGCTTCAGCTGTGCTGTTGTACACACTTCTGTTTCATTTATAAACCCAACCCGAACCCCATACATCTGCTAATGTTTAAATTCTACTATCGCTATTTTTCTTTTTTTTCTGTTTGATTCAGTCCGAGATGAACCATACACCTGCTGCTTCATTTTTTTTTCTGCTTGTGGTCGATAAGGATGATAGATGATTAGTGATAATGATAATTTTGATGAAGAAACGGAAAAGAAGGTATTGATGATGTTATGCTATTGATTTGGCGATGATGATATTAATCATAGACTGAACTTGTTTTCCTCCTTGAGTCGAATCCTAGCTACTGATGTAGCTTTAGCTGTTGTTTATTAAACTTGGGCCGCAGAAACTAGAATTGGGCTTATGATTTTACGTTGGGCCGCAGGCCCTCAATTTGTTAATTGGGTTTAAGTCATGGGCCTTTAAATTAGTTATTGTTGGACTAAATCAATTGGGCTGATATTAACGAACAAGTGAACTAAATAACTTTGGATCGGTTAAAACTCTCATTGATCGATCATTCTGTGGTTTCTGTTGCCGAGTTCCAAATCCATCGAACACACGTCTTCCTCATTCGCTTTTCTTAGGGTATAACTAAATCTTAAACTTTTTGATTTCGATTATTTATAATATATAATAGTATAACTTTATGTATATACAAAGTATATAAAGTAAAAAGATATGTATAAATATATATAGCTTTATTATTATTATTATGATTATAATTATTATTGTTATTATCAAGATTATTATTATTATTATTATTATTATTATTATTATTATTAGTATTATAATTATTATTATTAGTATTATCATGTTTATAAGTATTAGAAACATTATTATCATTAGTATTTTTATAAGTATTATTAATATTATTATGAATTATATCACTTAAGTATTATTATTATTATGATTATTATTATTTTACCAAATAAATATTAGATATTATTATATTAAATAATATGTATTATATTTATATCAATTATCAATAAATTAGTTAATTGAAATAGTTTAATAAGTATTTGAAATAATAATATTACTAACTTACTTTTAAAGCTTAAACATAAATATTAATTGTTTGTTAACAAGATAGAAAATGAAAATATAAAGTATATTACTAATAGTAATACATCAATTTGTTCGATTTCAAGTATATGTTTTAATATATATAAATGATATAGGTTCGTGAATCCGAGGCCAACCTTACACTTGTTCAATGATGTTATATGTATTTTTACTACGAAATACAGTATGGTGAGTTTCATTTGCCTTTTTACCCTTTATATTTTTGGGCTGAGAATACATGCGCAATTTTTATAAATTTTTTACGAAATAGACATAAGTTGTAGTGACCCGAACTTTTCCATGTTTATATATATTAATTGAGATTGATATTTACATGATTAAATGTTTCCAACATGTTAAGAAATCAAACTTGTTAAGACTTGATTAATTGAAATATGTTTCATATAGACAATTGACCACCCAAGTTGATCGGTGATTCACGAACGTTAAAACTTGTAAAAACTATATGATGACATATATATGGATATATATATATAGTTAACATGATACTATGATAAGTAAACATATCATTAAGTATATTAACAATGAACTACATATGTAAAAACAAGACTACTAACTTAATGATTTTTAAACGAGACATATATGTAACGATTATCGTTGTAAAGACATTTAATGTATATATATCATATTAAGAGATATTCATACATGATAATATCATGATAATATAATAATTTAAAATCTCATTTGATATTATAAACATTGGGTTAACAACATTTAACAAGATCGTTAACCTAAAGGTTTCAAAACAACACTTACATGTAACGACTAACGATGACTTAACGACTCAGTTAAAATGTATATACATGTAGTGTTTTAATATGTATTTATACACTTTTGAAAGACTTCAATACACTTATCAAAATACTTCTACTTAACAAAAATGCTTACAATTACATCCTCGTTCAGTTTCATTAACAATTCTACTCGTATGCACCCGTATTCGTACTCGTACAATACACAGCTTTTAGATGTATGTACTATTGGTATATATACTCCAATGATCAGCTCTTAGCAGCCCATGTGAGTTACCTAACACAAGTGGGAACCATCATTTGGCAACTAGCATGAAATATCTCATAAAATTACAAAAATATGAGTAATCATTCATGACTTATTTACATGAAAACAAAATTACATATCCTTTATATCTAATCCATACACCAACGACCAAAAACACCTACAAACACTTTCATTCTTCAATTTTCTTCATCTAATTGATCTCTCTCAAGTTCTATCTTCAAGTTCTAAGTGTTCTTCATATATTCTACAAGTTCTAGTTACATAAAATCAAGAATACTTTCAAGTTTGCTAGCTCACTTCCAATCTTGTAAGGTGATCATCCAACCTCAAGAAATCTTTGTTTCTTACAGTAGGTTATCATTCTAATATAAGGTAATAATCATATTCAAACTTTGGTTCAATTTCTATAACTATAACAATCTTATTTCAAGTGATGATCTTACTTGAACTTGTTTTCGTGTCATGATTCTACTTCAAGAACTTCGAGCCATCCAAGGATCCGTTGAAGCTAGATCCATTTTTCTCTTTTCCAGTAGGTTTATCCAAGGAACTTAAGGTAGTAATGATGTTCATAACATCATTCGATTCATACATATAAAGCTATCTTATTCGAAGGTTTAAACTTGTAATCACTAGAACATAGTTTAGTTAATTCTAAACTTGTTCGCAAACAAAAGTTAATCCTTCTAACTTGACTTTTAAAATCAACTAAACACATGTTCTATATCTATATGATATGCTAACTTAATGATTTAAAACCTGGAAACACGGAAAACACCGTAAAACTGGATTTACGCCGTCGTAGTAACACCGCGGGCTGTTTTGGGTTAGTTAATTAAAAACTATGATAAACTTTGATTTAAAAGTTGTTATTCTGAGAAAATTATTGTTATTATGAACATGAAACTATATCCAAAAATTATGGTTAAATTCAAAGTGGAAGTATGTTTTCTAAAATGGTCATCTAGACGTCGTTCTTTCGACTGAAATGACTACCTTTACAAAAATGACTTGTAACTTATTTTTCCGACTATAAACCTATACTTTTTCTGTTTAGATTCATAAAATAGAGTTCAATATGAAACCATAGCAATTTTATTCACTCAAAACGGATTTAAAATGAAGAAGTTATGGGTAAAACAAGATTGGATAATTTTTCTCATTTTAGCTACGTGAAAATTGGTAACAAATCTATTCCAACCATAACTTAATCAACTTGTATTGTATATTATGTAATCTTGAGATACCATAGACACGTATACAATGTTTTGACCTATCATGTCGACACATCTATATATATTTCAGAACAACCATAGACACTCTATATGTGAATGTTGGAGTTAGCTATACAGGGTTGAGGTTGATTCCAAAATATATATAGTTTGAGTTGTGATCAATACTGAGATACGTATACACTGGGTCGTGGATTGATTCAAGATAATATTTATCGATTTATTTCTGTACATCTAACTGTGGACAACTAGTTGTAGGTTATTAACGAGGACAGCTGACTTAATAAACTTAAAACATCAAAATATATTAAAAGTGTTGTAAATATATTTTGAACATACTTTGATATATATGTATATATTGTTATAGGTTCGTGAATCAACCAGTGGCCAAGTCTTACTTCCCGACGAAGTAAAAATCTGTGAAAGTGAGTTATAGTCCCACTTTTAAAATCTAATATTTTTGGGATGAGAATACATGCAGGTTTTATAAATGATTTACAAAATAGACACAAGTACGTGAAACTACATTCTATGGTTGAATTATCGAAATCGAATATGCCCCTTTTTATTAAGTCTGGTAATCTAAGAATTAGGGAACAGACACCCTAATTGACGCGAATCCTAAAGATAGATCTATTGGGCCTAACAAACCCCATCCAAAGTACCGGATGCTTTAGTACTTCGAAATTTATATCATATCCGAAGGGTGTCCCGGAATGATGGGGATATTCTTATATATGCATCTTGTTAATGTCGGTTACCAGGTGTTCACCATATGAATGATTTTTATCTCTATGTATGGGATGTGTATTGAAATATGAAATCTTGTGGTCTATTATTATGATTTGATATATATAGGTTAAACCTATAACTCACCAACATTTTTGTTGACGTTTTAAGCATGTTTATTCTCAGGTGATTATTAAGAGCTTCCGCTAACGCATACTTAAATAAGGACGAGATTTGGAGTCCATGCTTGTATGATATTGTGTAAAAACTGCATTCAAGAAACTTATTTTGTTGTAACATATTTGTATTGTAAACCATTATGTAATGGTCGTGTGTAAACAGGATATTTTAGATTATCATTATTTGATAATCTACGTAAAGCTTTTTAAACCTTTATTGATGAAATAAAGGTTATGGTTTGTTTTAAAATGAATGCAGTCTTTGAAAAACGTCTCATATAGAGGTCAAAACCTCGCAACGAAATCAATTAATATGGAACGTTTTTAATCAATAAGAACGGGACATTTCAGTTGGTATCCGAGCGTTGGTCTTAGAGAACCAAAATTTTGCATTAGTGTGTCTTATCGAGTTTGTTAGGATGCATTAGTGAGTCTGGACTTCGACCGTGTTTACTTGAAAAATGATTGCTTAACAAATTTTGTTGGAAACTATATATTTTTAACATGTGAATATTATGTGATATATTAATCTCTTAACGCGTTTGATATTATGTGATAGATGTCTACCTCTAGAACAAGTCCCATTGACTCACCTAATAATAATGAAGAGTCAAATGTAAATTGGAATGATTCGTGGACTGATTCACAAGTTCCCGAAGAGGAACCGGAAGAAGAGTCGGAACCGGAAGAAGAGTCAGAACCGGAAGAAGAATCGGAACCGGAAGAAGAAATAGAACCGGTGGGGGAAATAATAAAACGGTTAAGTAAAAGAAAATCCTCAACCAACCGACCAAGGTTAATTATGGTCAATGGTGTTTTCGCCAAGGAAACAAAATATTGGGAGGATTACCAATTCTCCGATGAATCGGATTCCGACGAGAATTCCGATGATGTTATAGAAATTACCCCAACTGAATTTAAAAAGGCAAAATAAAATAATAAGGGAAAGGGCATAAAAATAGAGAAATCTAATTCCAACCCCGATGAACTTTATATGTATCGTCAACCCCCGAAGTCCTTAAGTTGTAACAATGACCCGGGAACCTCTAAACCACCAGGTTTTTCTAAACCAATGTGGATCACGACGGCTCGTATTAGGGGAACATCATATATCCCTAGAAACTTGGCAAAACGAACCAAAACCGAAGAAGAAGAAACAAGCGAGTCGGAATAAGATAGTTGTATTCGTGTGGTGTAATATATGTAATATAGTGTGCTTATGCTTTATGATATATGTAAAAATTGCTTGTATTAATAAGTATTTTTTTTATGAATCTAACTCTTGTCTATTTTACAGTATAAAAACACAAAATGGATAGACAACCCAATATTTTAAGAGACCTACCCGGAGACATGATTGATGAAATCTTGTCTAGAGTCGTTCAGAATTCTTCGGCACAACTATTTAAGGCGAGATCAGTTTGTAAGACATTCGAAGAACGTTCCAAGAATGCCTTGGTTTATAAAAGGCTTTCGTTCGAAAGATGGGGGATATCACATTGGGAAATCCATAAGTTACGATGTGTTTACTTTGACGCATATATTGCGGGGAACCCAAATGCTATTTTACGCAATGGGTTAAGAAATTATTTTGACTCAATATATCTGAATATTGGACTTCGTGATTTAGAAAAAGCGGCTAACATGCAACATAAAGAAGCATGTTATGCTTACGGATTAGTAATGTTAGCTTCTCACCAAAGTGAGAACAAGAACATCGGGCTACAACTATTAAACAAAACGTTTATTCAAGTGACGGAGTCGGTAATTGGGGTAAGAAATGAGGTTTTTAGATTGTTACGGGACTGTTGGACATTACGTAACCCTCGTACCTTTGACGACGTTACAACACGCTGTCTTATCAACGGCCATAACGGTTATGTTCCACAAGACCAAGGATGGGAAGTAGTCCTAGTAAAACCAGAATGCATGACTTGTTTCTGGACGTATGAATTACGTGTCTTTATTGCCTTTGCTGAACGACTTGTGTACTAGCTAGAATTATCTTCACAACTATCTTGTATCAAAGTTATTGTGTGCTATATTTCATGCTTTATGTAAAATAAGCGGTATTGTAAGTTTGTAAAATATTGTATAAAAGTTTGAACGCGAAATATTATTATAATCAGTTTTTCATATAGAATTGTAGTAGTTGAATTGTATATTAGCTACTAAGTATGAACTTAACGGGTAGGTACTACCCGAATTTAAACTTATAAAACGCTAATATGAAGAAAAAGCTTTTATAAATGAGTTCATATTATGCTACGAAATACTATTAACTACTCTTAATATTCTGTATGATTAACTTGTTCCATTTGACTATTTTGAAGGAAATGGCACCGACTACTCGACACACCGTGAATATGAATGAAGAGGAATTCCGTACTTTTCTAGCTTCAAACATAGCCGCAGTACAGGTTGCGCTACATACCAACAATAACCTTGGATCTAGCAGTACAAGAAATCGTGTAGGATGCACCTACAAAGAATTCACTGCCTGCAAACCTTTGGAATTTGATGGAACCGAAGGACCGATCGGATTGAAACGGTGGACCGAGAAGGTCGAATCGGTGTTTGCCATAAGTAAGTGTACTGAAGAGGACAAAGTGAAGTACGCTACGCATACCTTCACAGGTTCTGCGTTAACATGGTGGAATACCTATCTAGAGCAAGTGGGACAAGACGATGCGTACGCACTACCGTGGTCAGCATTCAAGCACTTGATGAACGAGAAGTACCGTCCCAGAACCGAGGTCAATAAGCTCAAGACAGAACTTAGAGGGTTACGAACCCAAGGATTTATTATTACCACGTACGAAAGACGATTCACAGAATTGTGCCTATTGTGTCCGGGAGCATTCGAAGATGAGGAAGAGAAGATCGATGCGTTTGTGAAAGGATTACCGGAAAGAATCCAAGAAGATATAAGTTCACACGAGCCCACCTCCATACAACAGGCATGTAGAATGGCTCACAAACTAGTGAACCAGATTGAAGAAAGAATTAAAGAACAGACTGCTGAAGAGGCCAATGTGAAGCAAGTCAAAAGAAAGTGGGAGGAAAACGGTGATAAGAATCACCAATACAACAACAACAACAACAACAACAACAACAACAGCAACTACAACAATCATCCCAACAACAATAATAACCGCAACAACAACAACAATCAGAAGCAGCTATGCCAAAGGTGTGAAAAGTATCACTCGGGGTTCTGCACCAAATTTTGCAACAAGTGTAAAAGAAATGGTCATAGCGCGGCGAAGTGTGAGGTCTACGGACCAGGGGTTAATAGAACGAAAGGAACAAATGGTGTCGGAACGAGTAATGGCGGAGCAAGTAGTGTCGGAGCAAGTTATGCCAATGTAGTTTGTTATAAATGTGGAAAACCGGGCCACATTATTAGAAATTGCCCGAACCAGGAGAACACGAATGGACAAGGCCGCGGAAGAGTTTTCAATATTAATGCGGCAGAGGCACAGGAAGACCCGGAGCTTGTTACGGGTACGTTTCTTATTGACAATAAATCTGGTTACGTTTTATTTGATTCGGGTGTGGATAGAAGCTATATGAGTAGAGATTTTTGTGCTAAATTAAGTTGTCCATTGACGCCTTTGGATAGTAAATTTTTACTCGAATTAGCAAATGGTAAATTAATTTCAGCAGATAATATATGTCGGAATCGAGAAATTAAACTGGTTAGCGAAACATTTAAGATTGATTTGATACCAGTAGAGTTAGGGAGTTTTGATGTGATAATCGGTATGGACTGGTTGAAAGAAGTGAAAGCAGAGATCGTCTGTTACAAAAATGCAATTCGCATTATACGAGAAAAAGGAAAACCCTTAATGGTGTACGGAGAAAAGGGCAACACGAAGCTACATCTTATTAGTAATTTGAAGGCACAAAAACTAATAAGAAAAGGTTGCTATGCTGTTCTAGCACACGTCGAGAAAGTACAAACTGAAGAAAAGAGCATCAATGATGTTCCCATTGCAAAAGAATTTCCCGATGTATTTCCGAAAGAATTACCGGGATTACCCCCACATCGATCCGTTGAATTTCAAATAGAACTTGTACCAGGAGCTGCACCAATAGCTCGTGCGCCTTACAGACTCGCACCCAGCGAGATGAAAGAACTACAAAGCCAATTACAAGAACTTTTAGAGCGTGGTTTCATTCGACCAAGCACATCACCGTGGGGAGCTCCTGTTTTGTTTGTCAAGAAGAAAGATGGTACATTCAGGTTGTGTATCGACTACCGAGAGTTGAACAAACTTACCATCAAGAACCGCTACCCACTACCGAGAATCGACGACTTATTTGATCAACTACAAGGCTCGTCTGTTTATTCAAAGATTGACTTACGTTCCGGGTATCATCAAATTTCGGGTGAAAGAAGATGATATTCCAAAGACTGCTTTCAGAACACGTTACGGTCATTACGAGTTTATGGTCATGCCGTTTGGTTTAACTAATGCACCAGCTGTGTTCATGGACCTTATGAACCGAGTGTGTGGACCATACCTTGACAAGTTTGTCATTGTTTTCATTGATGACATACTTATTTACTCAAAGAATGACCAAGAACACGGTGAACATTTGAGAAAGGTGTTAGAAGTATTGAGGAAGGAAGAATTGTACGCTAAGTTTTCAAAGTGTGCATTTTGGTTAGAAGAAGTTCAATTTCTCGGTCACATAGTGAACAAAGAAGGTATTAAGGTGGATCCGGCTAAGATAGAAACTGTTGAAAAGTGGGAAACCCTGAAAACTCCGAAACACATACGCCAGTTTTTAGGACTAGCTGGTTACTACAGAAGGTTCATCCAAGACTTTTCCAGAATAGCAAAACCCTTGACTTCATTAACGCATAAAGGGAAGAAATTTGAATGGAATGATGAACAAGAGAAAGCGTTTCAGTTATTGAAGAAAAAGCTAACTACGGCACCTATATTGTCATTGCCTGAAGGGAATGATGATTTTGTGATTTATTGTGACGCATCAAAGCAAGGTCTCGGTTGTGTATTAATGCAACGAACGAAGGTGATTGCTTATGCGTCTAGACAATTGAAGATTCACGAACAAAATTATACGACGCATGATTTGGAATTAGGCGCGGTTGTTTTTGCATTAAAGACTTGGAGGCACTACTTATATGGGGTCAAAAGTATTATATATACTGACCACAAAAGTCTTCAACACATATTTAATCAGAAACAACTGAATATGAGGCAGCGTAGGTGGATTGAATTATTGAATGATTACGACTTTGAGATTCGTTACCACCCGGGGAAGGCAAATGTGGTAGCCGATGCCTTGAGCAGGAAGGACAGAGAACCCATTCGAGTAAAATCTATGAATATAATGATTCATAATAACATTACTACTCAAATAAAGGAGGCGCAACAAGGAGTTTTAAAAGAGGGAAATTTAAAGGATGAAATACCCAAAGGATCGGAGAAGCATCTTAATATTCGGGAAGACGGAACCCGGTATAGGGCTGAAAGGATTTGGGTACCAAAATTTGGAGATATGAGAGAAATGGTACTTAGAGAAGCTCATAAAACCAGATACTCAATACATCCTGGAACGGGGAAGATGTACAAGGATCTCAAGAAACATTTTTGGTGGCCGGGTATGAAAGTCGATGTTGCTAAATACGTAGGAGAATGTTTGACGTGTTCTAAGGTCAAAGCAGAGCATCAGAAACCATCAGGTCTACTTCAACAACCCAAAATCCCAGAATGGAAATGGGATAACATTACCATGGATTTCATCACTAAATTGCCAAGGACTGCAAGTAGTTTTGATACTATTTGGGTAATAGTTGATCGTCTCACCAAATCAGCACACTTCCTGCCAATAAGAGAAGATGACAAGATGGAGAAGTTAGCACGACTGTATTTGAAGGAAGTCGTCTCCAGACATGGAATACCAATCTCTATTATCTCTGATAGGGATGGCAGATTTATTTCAAGATTCTGGCAGACATTACAGCAAGCATTAGGAACTCGTCTAGACATGAGTACTGCCTATCATCCACAAACTGATGGGCAGAGCGAAAGGACAATACAAACGCTTGAAGACATGCTACGAGCATGTGTTATTGATTTCGGAAACAGTTGGGATCGACATCTACCGTTAGCAGAATTTTCCTACAACAACAGCTACCATTCAAGCATTGAGATGGCGCCGTTTGAAGCACTTTATGGTAGAAAGTGCAGGTCTTCGATTTGTTGGAGTGAAGTGGGGGATAGACAGATTACGGGTCCGGAGATTATACAAGAAACTACCGAGAAGATCATCCAAATTCAACAACGATTAAAAACCGCCCAAAGTCGACAAAAGAGCTACGCTGACATTAAAAGAAAAGATATAGAATTTAAAATTGGAGAGATGGTCATGCTTAAAGTTGCACCTTGGAAAGGCGTTGTTCGATTTGGTAAACGAGGGAAATTAAATCCAAGGTATATTGGACCATTCAAGATTATTGATCGTGTCGGACCAGTAGCTTACCGACTTGAGTTACCTCAACAACTCGCGGCTGTACATAACACTTTCCACGTCTCGAATTTGAAGAAATATTTTGCTAAAGAAGATCTCACTATTCCGTTAGATGAAATCCAAATCAACGAAAAACTTCAATTCATCGAAGAACCCGTCGAAATAATGGATCGTGAGGTTAAAAGACTTAAGCAAAACAAGATACCAATTGTTAAGGTTCAATGGAATGCTCGTAGAGGACCCGAGTTCACCTGGGAGCATGAAGATCAGATGAAGAAGAAATACCCGCATCTATTTCCAGAAGATTCGTCAACACCTTCAACAGCTTAAAATTTCGAGACGAAATTTATTTAACGGGTAGGTACTGTAGTGACCCGAACTTTTCCATGTTTATATATATTAATTGAGATTGATATTTACATGATTAAATGTTTCCAACATGTTAAGAAATCAAACTTGTTAAGACTTGATTAATTGAAATATGTTTCATATAGACAATTGACCACCCAAGTTGATCGGTGATTCACGAACGTTAAAACTTGTAAAAACTATATGATGACATATATATGGATATATATATATATAGTTAACATGATACTATGATAAGTAAACATATCATTAAGTATATTAACAATGAACTACATATGTAAAAACAAGACTACTAACTTAATGATTTTTAAACGAGACATATATGTAACGATTATCGTTGTAAAGACATTTAATGTATATATATCATATTAAGAGATATTCATACATGATAATATCATGATAATATAATAATTTAAAATCTCATTTGATATTATAAATATTGGGTTAACAACATTTAACAAGATCGTTAACCTAAAGGTTTCAAAACAACACTTACATGTAACGACTAACGATGACTTAACGACTCAGTTAAAATGTATATACATGTAGTGTTTTAATATGTATTTATACACTTTTGAAAGACTTCAATACACTTATCAAAATACTTCTACTTAACAAAAATTCTTACAATTACATCCTCGTTCAGTTTCATTAACAATTCTACTAGTATGCACCCGTATTCGTACTCGTACAATACACAGCTTTTAGATGTATGTACTATTGGTATATATACTCCAATGATCAGCTCTTAGCAGCCAATGTGAGTCACCTAACACATGTGGGAACCATCATTTGGCAACTAGCATGAAATATCTCATAAAATTACAAAAATATGAGTAATCATTCATGACTTATTTACATGAAAACAAAATTACATATCCTTTATATCTAATCCATACACCAACGACCAAAAACACCTACAAACACTTTCATTCTTCAATTTTCTTCATCTAATTGATCTCTCTCAAGTTCTATCTTCAAGTTCTAAGTGTTCTTCATATATTCTACAAGTTCTAGTTACATAAAATCAAGAATACTTTTAAGTTTGCTAGCTCACTTCCAATCTTGTAAGGTGATCATCCAATCTCAAGAAATCTTTGTTTCTTACAGTAGGTTATCATTCTAATACAAGGTAATAATCATATTCAAACTTTGGTTCAATTTCTATAACTATAACAATCTTATTTCAAGTGATGATCTTACTTGAACTTGTTTTCGTGTCATGATTCTACTTCAAGAACTTCGAGCCATCCAAGGATCCGTTGAAGCTAGATCCATTTTTCTCTTTTCCAGTAGGTTTATCCAAGGAACTTAAGGTAGTAATGATGTTCATAACATCATTCGATTCATACATATAAAGCTATCTTATTCGAAGGTTTAAACTTGTAATCACTAGAACATAGTTTAGTTAATTCTAAACTTGTTCGCAAACAAAAGTTAATCCTTATAACTTGACTTTTAAAATCAACTAAACACATGTTCTATATCTATATGATATGCTAACTTAATGATTTAAAACCTGGAAACACGGAAAACACCGTAAAACTGGATTTACGCCGTCGTAGTAACACCGCGGGCTGTTTTGGGTTAGTTAATTAAAAACTATGATAAACTTTGATTTAAAAGTTGTTATTCTGAGAAAATGATTGTTATTATGAACATGAAACTATATCCAAAAATTATGGTTAAACTCAAAGTGGAAGTATGTTTTCTAAAATGGTCATCTAGACGTCGTTCTTTCGACTGAAATGACTACCTTTACAAAAATGACTTGTAACTTATTTTTCCGACTATAAACCTATACTTTTTCTGTTTAGATTCATAAAATAGAGTTCAATATGAAACCATAGCAATTTTATTCACTCAAAACGGATTTAAAATGAAGAAGTTATGGGTAAAACAAGATTGGATAATTTTTCTCATTTTAGCTACGTGAAAATTGGTAACAAATCTATTCCAACCATAACTTAATCAACTTGTATTGTATATTATGTAATCTTGAGATACCATAGACACGTATACAATGTTTCGACCTATCATGTCGACACATCTATATATATTTCGGAACAACCATAGACACTCTATATGTGAATGTTGGAGTTAGCTATACAGGGTTGAGGTTGATTCCAAAATATATATAGTTTGAGTTGTGATCAATACTGAGATACGTATACACTGGGTCGTGGATTGATTCAAGATAATATTTATCGATTTATTTCTGTACATCTAACTGTGGACAACTAGTTGTAGGTTATTAACGAGGACAGCTGACTTAATAAACTTAAAACATCAAAATATATTAAAAGTGTTGTAAATATATTTTGAACATACTTTGATATATATGTATATATTGTTATAGGTTCGTGAATCAACCAGTGGCCAAGTCTTACTTCCCGACGAAGTAAAAATCTGTGAAAGTGAGTTATAGTCCCACTTTTAAAATCTAATATTTTTGGGATGAGAATACATGCAGGTTTTATAAATGATTTACAAAATAGACACAAGTACGTGAAACTACATTCTATGGTTGAATTATCGAAATCGAATATGCCCCTTTTTATTAAGTCTGGTAATCTAAGAATTAGGGAACAGACACCCTAATTGACGCGAATCCTAAAGATAGATCTATTGGGCCTAACAAACCCCATCCAAAGTACCGGATGCTTTAGTACTTCGAAATTTATATCATATCCGAAGGGTGTCCCGGAATGATGGGGATATTCTTATATATGCATCTTGTTAATGTCGGTTACCAGGTGTTCACCATATGAATGATTTTTATCTCTATGTATGGGATGTGTATTGAAATATGAAATCTTGTGGTCTATTATTATGATTTGATATATATAGGTTAAACCTATAACTCACCAACATTTTTGTTGACGTTTTAAGCATGTTTATTCTCAGGTGATTATTAAGAGCTTCCGCTAACGCATACTTAAATAAGGACGAGATTTGGAGTCCATGCTTGTATGATATTGTGTAAAAACTGCATTCAAGAAACTTATTTTGTTGTAACATATTTGTATTGTAAACCATTATGTAATGGTCGTGTGTAAACAGGATATTTTAGATTATCATTATTTGATAATCTACGTAAAGCTTTTTAAACCTTTATTGATGAAATAAAGGTTATGGTTTGTTTTAAAATGAATGCAGTCTTTGAAAAACGTCTCATATAGAGGTCAAAACCTCGAAACGAAATCAATTAATATGGAACGTTTTTAATCAATAAGAACGGGACATTTCATAAGTAATCGAAACTACATTATATGGTTGAATGATCGAAGCCGAATATGCCCCTTTTTGTTTGGTAGCCTAAGAATTAGGGAACATCACTAATTTTGTGATGACCCGGAAATTTTCGACCAAATTTAAACTTTAATCTTTATATGATTCCGACACGATAAACAAAGTCTGTAATGTTGAGTCTCAAAACTTTAGAACTGTTTGCATGAATTCAGATAACCTTTGATTACTCCTCGACGATTCACGAACCATTGTATATAAATAAATATGAAAATTATATATATATATATATATATACACACACACATATATATATATATACATACATACATATATATATATACATACATACATACATATATATATATATATATATACATACATACATATATATATATATATATATATATATATATATATATATAAGTGTATATATAATATTTTGAAATAAAAAATACACTTTAATGAATTTGAAATTAAAAATGTAAAATAATAAACAGAGTAATAAAGTTATCATTAGAAATGAATGTATAAAAATATATATAATATTATTACGAATCTACATAGTATAAATGTATATAAATGAATTCTATTAATAAGTATTATGTTGATATATAAAAACATGTAAATGTTAAATAGATGTATTCATATAATATATGATATAAGTATTAGATATTACAAAATTTATAAATTGTAATATTAAATGTAATTACAAGTTTAATTACAGTTATTGTTGTTACATTATTTATTAATATTAATATTAATATCTGTATTATTAATAGTAAAATTTGATACATTTAATTTGTTATATTAGATATTATTATTATCATTATTATAGTTATTAGAAAATAATACAATTTAATTATTTTTATCATTAATAATATTATTATCATTTTATGATTATTAGTATTATTATTAGTATTACTATTATCATTATTATTATTATTATAATTATTAATTATTAATATTAATAAAAATTATACGAGCAAAATTTGGAATTCAGAATCAGTTCCAATCCCTATCAACTGTTTTGAAATTTGTTTATGTCTCCTAATTTGGTTTACATCAAGATCAATCGTACAAGTTTGTTAAATATCACAATCACTTTTAGATTATTTATCTGATGTTAAAGTCTATGAATCGTACGAATTGAATTATAGATTTGTATCTATTCTTATTTTCTTCCTCTCCTGTATTGATTGTACAATATGTCGATTCAATTTAACTACGAAACAAATTGATAATCAAATCTTATGGCTGTCTAATAACACTTGCATTCTACATAATTCATGCTGCAATGTAGAATAGAAAATAAAACAGAAAGACAGAAAAATTAAGATACACATACATATATCCTCTCTCACCTTTCTCAAATACAAAATCACCACCTTCATTTCCTAGTTCTTGTTATTCGAACAACTGAAGACCACCACAAAATCACAACCTCGCTACTCTTCTACATACATTTCGTTGATCACGACAACTACCACCTCAATATCTCAAACAAACCCCTACAGCCATCACTTCCATTCACCACTTTCTTGCTTCTTATGGATAAACTGCCACAATCACCAACACCTTACCACACCATCGAATCATTACTGATTGTTCAACCTATTTTCTGTTCGAGAAATAATCCACAACAAATATATTAAGACTGCACTACACATTTTATTCAAACAGACCATAAACCTTCATCTTTTAAATATACTTATCTTTTCTCTATAATCTTTGTTCATTTTCCTGATCAAGACCAAACACTCATCAAGCTCATCCAGTTTACTTCAACTTCGTGGCCATCATACAAACCAAAACATATTATTTCCTGTTTCTATTTTCGCTGCAACTGATTTCTGTTTCCTTTGCAAACTGCCATCTTCACCATATTTATTTATTTCTTTCTCTCTCTCTTCCTCTTTCTCTTCTCCAATTCACGAAGACTAGCCAACTTGTTTCTGTTTTGAGTTAAACAAGCAAAGAAAGTAAAGCTAGAAGTTTACGATATAGTGATGATGAAATTGGAATTGGTGATTCAATAGAATTATGGAAAAAACGTGATAATGATAAGGAGGTACTAGTGGAATGTTTTTTTTATATATAATGAATCAAAAGAGACCCATTTGATTCCTTCCTTTGTCTATGTGGCTGATACACTAACCGAACCCCACCATATAAAAAAATACATTACGTATAAAAGAGACTTGGTTATTTTAATAGCATGTGGGACGGTTTGAAATAAAAAAAAATGCCAACATATTTTTTCCCCACTTGCCAACTTCTCGTGGCATGATTTTAGGAGTGGATTGCTAAAAACGTTTATTCAGCTGGACACCATCGGGTATTTGCTTTCTTTTCTGTCTTGGCCGAATTCTTCAACCCCACTCTAACCCCACAAGTGATAAACACCCAGCAAGATCCACCTATCTACTACTATTACAGAAGCTTCATGGGTTGTTTAATTGATAAAGGATTAACCAAGGTTATTTGGGCTTATCTTGCTACTTGGGTTTTTAAGGAAACTTGGGCCTAGTAACCGCTGATTTTATGAGTGAATTGAATTAGATGAATTGGTGATACAGTGAGTCACGAGCTGCAGTTTTCTAATTATGTTAGATTATACACGCTAGATATATGATGGGAAGTAATGATGATAGTTAATGATATAGATGAGTATGATGATAACGATAATAAAACTGTGAATATGATGTTAAGATATAATATGATGATAAGTGATGATGAATATCATGATCATGACTGTGATGTTATCATGATCACGGAGTATGATATAGATGATAGTGATTTTAGGATAGTTAAGATGATGATGACATATTGATCGTGAAGATGATGAAATGATTTATGATGATTAAAATGGTGTTGATGATGATACAAGCTCGATGATATGATTATGATGAAGTTTCGATGATGATAATGATGTAAAGCTGTGAGGTTTAATGATGGATGATAGTATTAGGATTATGATTTTTTTGAGCTATGAAGAAGAAGAAGGCAGGTTTATCTGAGTTAAAATGATTTAGGATAGTGATTAATTCAGAAATGAAACAGCTGATCAATGGTTGGGGCTATGTTAGGGGGACGAGAGGTCGCAAGTTCAATCCTCGGCCAAGGCATATTTTTTTTACAACAGAATCTGGTTGGGCTCTTCATTTGGGCTTGTTAATTATCTTGGACTTAATAATTGCATTGGACTTCCAAATTTAGATTAAGGTATTATTATTTTTGGTAAATGATTATTATTATTATTATTATTATTATTATTATTATTATTATTATTATTATTATTATTATTATTATTATTATTATTAAAATTAATGTTTTTAGTAAAATTATCATTTTAATATTTTATCATTATTAGTATTAACGTAATTATTAATATTTTTATCATTTTTAATGTTATTACTACTATTATTATTACTTTTACCAATACAACTACATTATTATTGTTGTCAATATTAATATTAATATTAATATTATTATTATTACAATAAAAGTTAGTCACATAAAATATACATAATAAAATTATATTCTATAAATTAAATTAATTAATGTATATAAAATAAATATAGTTAAAATAGTTACCAATGAAACATACAAGTTACTGAAATAACAATTAATAATAATATCTAAACTTGTTCGATTACAAGTATATGTTTTGATAAATATATGAATAATATAGGTTCGTGAATCCGAGATCAACCCTACACTTGTTAAATGATGTCATATGTATTTTTACTACAAAATACAGTATGGTGAGTTTATTTGATTCTCTTTTACTCTTTACATTTTTGGGACTGAGAATACATGCGCTGTTTTTACAACTGCTTTATTAAATACTTTTGAAATATATTTTTGAACTGTGAATACATGAAATGCTTTTATAAATGTTTGACGA
This sequence comes from Rutidosis leptorrhynchoides, assembly GCF_046630445.1. Taxonomy (NCBI): domain Eukaryota; kingdom Viridiplantae; phylum Streptophyta; class Magnoliopsida; order Asterales; family Asteraceae; genus Rutidosis; species Rutidosis leptorrhynchoides. The sequence goes on from NC_092336.1 coordinate 448,293,840, forward strand.
GATAGACACAAGAAAAACATTCCTCGAATGAATTATGTGGACATGATAATTGCCACCGTTGAATTATGTGGACATGATAATTGCCACCATTGAATTATGTGGACATGATAATTGCCACCGTTGAATTATGTGGACATGATAATTGCCACCGTTGAATTATGTGGACATGATAATTGCCACCATTGAATTATGTGGACATGATAATTGCCACCAATTGATATGAATGTTATGTATCGAGAGAATGATTTTATACACAGGTTATGTATATGTTATTTTGTGCACAAGATATGTGTACGGTTACTAAGATTATGAAAAATGGTTTCGTACACGAGAAAGGTGTACTGTATTTAAAAGATATCGCATGTACATTACAGGTGGTATAGGATTCGGGCCCATTTGTACCATGCAGGATTTAAATCTTGTGGTCTATCAAAATGATGAATTTTATTGTTTTATGATAAACCTATGAACTCACCAATCTTTTGGTTGACACTTGAAAGCATGTTTAATCTCAGGTATGAAAGAAATCTTCCGCTGTGCATTTGCTCATTGTAAAGATATTATTTGGAGTCGATCATCGCAATGGAACCAGATGTTGGTGACTTCGTCCAGACGGATTAGGATGGGGTATGACAAATTTTGAGAATTAGTGCACGCCTAATTGACGCGAATCCTAAAGATAGATTTATTGGGCCTAACGAACCCCATCCAAAGTATCGGATGCGTTAGTACTTCGATGTTGTTTTATCATGTCCAAAGGATTTCCCGGAATGATAGGGGATATTCTTATATGCATCTTGTTAATGTCGGTTACCAGGTGTTCAATCCATATGAATGATTTTTGTCTCTATGCATGGGACGTATATTTATGAGAACTAGAAATGAAATTCTTGTGGTCTATTAAAATGATGGAAATGATTATTTATGTTAAACTAATGAACTCACCAACCTTTTGGTTGACACTTTAAAGCATGTTTATTCTCAGGTATGAAAGAAATCTTCCGCTGTGCATTTGCTCATTTTAGAGATATTACTTGGAGTCATTCATGACATATTTCAAAAGACGTTGCATTCGAGTCATTGAGTTCATCAAGATTATTATTAAGTCAATTATAGTTTGATATATTATGAAATGGTATGCATGCCGTCAACATTCGATGAAATGAAAGTTTATCTTTTAAAAACGAATGCAATGTTTGTAAAATGTATCATATATAGGTCAAGTACCTTGCGATGTAACCAAATGTTATTGTATTCGTTCTTATGGATTAGGACGGGCCTTTACATGTGGTATCAAAGCGATGGTCTTAGCGAACCAAGTCTTGCATTAGTGTGTCTAACTATTAGTTGTTAGGATGCATTAATGAGTCTGGACTTCGACCTAGTAGTTGTTAGGATACATTAATAAGTCTGGACTTGAACCTGTTCTGCATGTCAAAAGTTTTGCTTACCATTCTTTGTCGAAAAATATCTACCTATCATTTTCAGTCTCGACACGTCTTATTGCAATTATTGCATAGATGATGTACAGACAAATTCATATCCCATCACACTAAACCTTGTCTGACACGTTTTCTTAATTCCATCCGTAATTTACTGGATCTTCTATACTATGTATAGGTATTCTATGTAATTAGAATATCATCCGATATCCGAAAATCATTTTATATCGAAAACCCTTTATCGAACCGTACAAGATGGAACTCGTAACTAGTTCAAATTTCTCAGATTCCGACAGCTATTCCAATATGGATTTCGACATGAGCTCCGAAAGCAGCGTAACCAGAATGGATCAACCAATTAGCCATCATCTATTCTAGATGAATTGGGGATGGGTTCGGAATCTACTTAACCATTGGAGACAAGAAGAAGGTGATCCCTTCCATCCACCACATTCACCTCTTGGCGAAGAACCTGAAGCACTTACCGGCGAACCTGTTCGAAACACCATTTTCTCTCTCATTTCTAGAGTATCTCGTCATGATTATATACTATCCCATATTCTAAATCTTATTTATCCGATCGTCCGAACCACCGACCATCCCAGTATAATAGAATAAGTCAACGAGCTTTGCGCTCGAGTAGTGGCTTTAGAACACATGGTGCAAGGATTACAAACACCATTAATAGCACCAGTAGCATAACCAGTACTACCAGTAACATCAACATCGCAAGCCTCAATACCCTAAGCACCAGCAGCATCACCGACATCAATGGTATCACCATCATCAACACCAACAGTATCATTACTACCACTAACAATCACATCCGCATCACACGCCTCAACATCACAATCTGTACCTCGGATATCAACATCACACGCACCATAAATACCAAGGAGTACCAACAACAACAAACGATGAAGTATTGATTCATAATTTCATCGGAGAAACATCCTGCGGTGATTATGTAATCTCTAAAGTCTTAGAGATTATCTATTTCAACCTTAACCATAAATCAGATAAGTGGACATAGATGATAGAGAGAAGAATCGAAACCCTGACAAGAATGGTGCGCGATCTACAAGCTAGACTTGTTATACAAGCATCACCAGCAGTTACCGGCAGTATCACCAGCACCAACAATATCGTCAGCACTACCAGCACCGTCAGCATCATCAGCACTAGCAGCATCTATAACATCACAAGCTCCGCCAGTTCAAGAATCGCTATGGACATCATCACTGATCAACAACGAGTATATTGTATTATCACACCCCCAAATAGGGTCTGGGGTATTTGTGACTAATTATATCAAATCACAGTTGTATAAACGAGAACGACTCTACATGAGACGTTTTGTTGAGTTTTGCAGCGGAAGATAAATATGTCTTTAATTGATATGATATGTAATGAAGACTCCAAGCATAGCAAGCAATCATCATCAAAGCAGCAGATATACAGCGGAAGCAATACTTAAGTACCTGAGAATAAACATGCTTAAAAAGGTCAACACGAGGTTGAGTGAGTTCATAGGTTTGTCATAAATAATGATTTCAGTAATAGTGTTAGACCACAAGATTTGTTTTCATAAGTAGATCACTCAGATCCAGTCAAGTTGATCTCCCGCAGGATCAAAAAGTTATGCCAGTGCGTGATATTTAGACTAAACGTTATTTGCCCCGTGACAAGTTGTTCTGTCCTTGTCGTTTAATTTCATTATCAAGTAATACAAAGACTTAGTCAAATGTATCGGGGACGTTACTCCCAATAGGCCTATCCCCAATAATTAAGAATGCCGCAGAAATTAAAAATATCACTGTAGGGACTTAGTCGGACATAGCCGGGTATAGCATAGTTTAACAGTTGGTACTGATATTTTGACTAGACTTTCAAGTTTACCCCGTACAAGTTATCGTTTATACTTGTCGGTTGGGGACTTGCTGGTCATAGCCCAACATATCACAGTTTAATAGTTGGTACTGATATTTAGACTAGACTTTCAAGTTTGCCCCGTACAAGTTATCGTTTATACTTGTCGGTTGGGGACTTGCTGGTCATAGCCCAACATATCACAGTTTAATATTTGATACGTGTAAAACAGTTATAAAAGTTGCGCATGTATTCTCAGCCCAAAAATATATAAAAAGGGAGCAGATGAACTCACATTAAATAGAAGTTGAAGTATTCCACGCAAGAAGGAAAGTAAAGCAAGTAAGTGATCTGGATATCAACCTTGAGGTATAACGTTTGATTAGTTAATGTCTAACTTGACATAAAGTATGTTTATTAATATAGCAACTATATTGACAGTGACGGTTTTCGAGAAAAGTTCCTATTTCTCAAAAGTTTCTATTTTTGGAAACCTACTATTTATGAAAAACTTCCACTTATAGTAAGCTTCTAGTTTAAGAATGTTCGGGTTATAATTCTTAACAAAGATGTTGTACAATCTCGCCCAAACTTCGTCGCTAACATGCAAGTCACTCGAATGATCTATTGTTACCGAACGGCCCAGGATCTCTTGACCAGAATCTAAGTCTTGGCATTCGAGATCCACAAGCGTCCCATAATGGAAACAAGGATCACCCTAGGCCACAAGTAGCGGTGATGTTTGTAGTATTTGTACGATATCTTCAATTATAACCTTCACGTTAGGTGCGTATATACATATATATTCATTAATTCGATTTTAATTATAACTCCTATATATTAATTCATAAAAATACTTTTATAATTTTTAGTAACATATATTACTAATTATAACATGTTATTTATTTTAATTTTAATTGCATATAATTTATAACATTATTTACATGTTTCAGTAAAAAAATAATAAACCGAAGTAAATAGTAAAAAGTAAAAAGTAAGAAAAGAATACTTACTAGTAGTAATTCTTTAAAGAGAGAATGAGAGAAATTTTGGTGTGAGTTTGAATGAGAAATGAGGGGTATTTATACTTGAAAAAATTAGGTAAAAAGAATAAAATAATTAAAAGAAAAAGAAATATTTTAATTTTTAATGGGATTTTAAAATTCAAAAGTATTAAATGTTAGGTCATGGGATAATGCACAAAATAAAATAATAAAAGTAGTTTTCCATTATAATTTTTAATTAAAAAGTAATTTATTTATTTATTTATTTTATTAAAAAAATTATTTATTTTAAGGAGTTTTATATATATATATATATATATATATATATATATATATATATATATATATATATATATATATATATATATATATATATATATATATATATATATATATATATATTTTTAAAATAAACAAATTGATTTACTACTTTTCCAAGAATATTTGTCAATATTTTTTTTTTATTATTCATAATAACAATACTGATAATAAAGATATTAATTATTGATATCTTGTTTAAAAAGGATATTAATAATAATAATAATATTAATATATCAAATTAATGTGTAATTATTTACAAATAATTGTTCGTGAATCGTCGGAAACAGTCGAAATTTAATGAAATCATATAAAGTTTTTTTGTTTAAATCAACTCAGAAATTTCCGGGTTGTCACAGTATCCCCCTGTTAATAGAAATTTCGTCCCGAAATTTTAGTTATTACCATCCATCGGCGTTGTTTGTAAACAGGTGAGGATATTTTCGTTTTATTTGGTTTTCAGGTATACTCGGGGCCTTGCGTGAAATCCAACGGATAGAATATTGTTTTGTTCCGAGCATTTTAAATCTTATGATTCATAAATTTTACGAAGTGCATTTTATTATTAATGCGGAGGTTATCTAAAGGATTTAACAAGAGTGTCATTGATTAGGTTTTATCAGAAAGAGATAATGACGCTATACAAGAATTTCAATACACATGTAATGTATTATAAATAATAGTGAACTTATTTAAACCTTGAGCGTTTATGCCACAATATTAGGGTAGTCAAAATAGAGAGGAGTTCGTGAAAATCACGGTCATGAAATTTGATAGAGATCGTCATTGTTTACAACATGGATATTGTAATGATGAATATGAGTTGAAAAATAGAGTTTTATCACCTTTGAATAATGTGGATAAAACGATTCGATTATAGGAAGAGTATAAACGAAGCCATCGTAAAAGATTGAAATGAGGAAATTAAATATTTGCCTTAACTTTTGATATGGTTAAAGTTGATTTCCGGAATTCAAGGGATTTAAAGAAATCTTCATAATCTTTATAAGATTTGATTCTCCGATAATTACGAAAATTAGGATTTTCTTTGATTAAATGCGGTGAATTGCCTCGATTGTTGTGTCTGGAATTTCGCTATAAATTAGCTTCTTCCGTTTCATTATCTTCACCACTTCTATACTTTCTTCCTCAATTCATACTTCTAAAAGATTTGTTAATATGCTCAATCCAGTTCTTATTCTTGACCTTATATTGGTTATCGCCACAATCTTCCTTCTTTTCCAACTCCCACCAGAGGAGTCTGTTTACTTCTATTATGCTCTAGGATTTATTGTGTTTTTAGTTCTCCCATGTCTTTATATTGCTATACGCATTGATATACATGGTTTGTAATTTCAGAGTTGTTATCGGGCTTTATATTTTCCCTTATATGTCGAAGCTTCATGCTTTCGTAAAGCAAGTAATGGTCCAGAATTCATAGGTATGAAGTTTCGAATGATCATAATATACAAAGCAGAAGGAAAGGTAATAGCACGATTTGATTTGTTAAATTACCAGAATATCCGGAAAGATAGGACTATCAAGAAAATATGTTCTTGATATGTTTAGAGATTTAAGTAGAATGTAAGAGTCGTGTAACATGGAAAATGATGATTATAAAGTCTATGAATCATCATCTTCCATTAAAAATTTAGCATGACTTACTGTAATATAATCACGTTGGCCTGACGTCATTATATTATACTAACTCATACTTCAATTCCCAACACTACTTCAAATCATTCATAATTTAAACTTGAATTTTACAGAATATAGAAACAAAATCAGGTTCCTTTATGATGTGATAAAGATATCGCAAGGAGACAATTAATTGCGGTCAAGAATCGTTATGAAGATATCTTCAGAAATATAGAGGATATTTATAACGGAAGATACGGTGATATCTTAGAATTCCTAAGATCCAATGACGAGGAAAATTCTTCTGTTTCCTCTGCATTTAATGCTACCATATCTGAATCATTGGTTATCAATCCGAGATGGTTTCAAGAAATTTTATTTTTAGATGATTAAACGCTGATTGTAATCATCAACGGATCTAATGGTTAACGAATAGGCGTTATTGATTTTAAAAGTAATGAATGATAATTTCGGTGGTTTGATATGATAATTCATCATAGAATATGAATGAATACAATTCATGAGAATCAGAATTGAAGAATGTACAATGTAACATATTAATGTGAGATATAAATATTTCTAGGGTATTACCTACCCGTTAAAATATTTTCACAATTAACAGTTTGTAAAAAAGAGTTTTAATTACAGTCTTTATGAAAATATACATACATATATATATTTTCCTTCAGATATAATCATGGATTTAATGAGTTAGTATAATATTAACTCATTTGATTTACGGTTGAAACGAGAATGAATAATCTCCAAAACCTTAGAGATTTCATAATTGTCGCGAAATATTTCGCTAATGAAGTTATGAATCAGTACATTCATCGTTACACTTGATTTATTATGAAATGGAGTTTATTGTGTTGAAGCAGTGATTAACAATTGTTAAGTCATTAACGAAGGGTGTACATCATAGCATATTAGTGATATGAATTTACCAAGTAGTACATACTAGTTGAGATTCACACTTAATTGCTTAGTACGATAAGATTTATTATTGTTCCAATTCATATATATATATATATAAGGTATACATATATAATCCTTCACGAAGAATGAGTCAATACATCTTAACTCATTATTACTAATATTCCTTGGTATCTATGGGCGTATGATGTTGATGTTTGAGGTACTGAGTGTGATGTTGAGGCGTGGGATGCGGATGTTGTTGTTGATGAAGCTGATGCTGTTGGTGGTGATGCTGATGTTGCTTACGATGCTTACGGTGTTGGTGATGTTGGTGGATGGTACTGGTGGTGATGGTTATGCTGTTGGTGCTGCTGATGCTTGTAGAATTCGCACCATATTCTCCAGAGCCACCACTCGAGCGCGAAGATCGTTGACTTCTTCTACTATTCCGGGATGATTGGCGGTTGGAACAAGGGGGTGAATAAGATCTAGAATCTTCGATATTATATATTCGTGATGGGATACCCTGGAAAGAAGAGAGAAAATGGTGTTTCGGATTGGTTCGCCGGTAAGCGCTTCAGCTCCTTCGTCAAGGGGTGAATTCGGTTGGTGGAAGGGATCACCTTCTTCTTGCCTCCATTGATTGAGTCGGCTACGAACCCATCCCCAATTCATCAAAAAAAGTTGATGGCTAATTGGTTCATTTGTTCCGGTTACGCTGCCATTAGAGCTCGAGGAGTTCGATAAATTCATATTATGTGTTTGGAATAGGGTTTGATATGAAATGGGTATTGAATACTGAATGATATATTCGTCTCCTTGAATACGTATTTATAGCAAAAATATTTTCGTAATTTACGGAGGAAATTTAGGAAAAGTGGTAGACAAGGTCTATTGGGATAGATATGATTTGTCTATACTCCATTAATGGCAGTATGACGTGTCGAGATTATAAAATGATAAGTATGTAATCTAAAAATCTTTCGATTAAAGACTTTCAATTCGTATACTGTGATAACCCAATGACATTTTCCGGTTCGCAAACAGATGCATAAAGGTATAAGGCATATAGGTACGTGATATAACAGGGAGTTATATACGTTTGAGTATAAATAGTAACAATTATAGGAGTTTCAAAAATCATGGATAATATTTCATGTAATACATATGTAATACACAAAACCATGATAGATGACATAGGAATGTCAAGAATTTCAGAAATCATGGTGTCGCATTTAAATGTGGTGGCGTAATTGGATAATACTCAGGAAAGTGAGCAGAGTTCTTAGGTTGGCTCGGCATTCTAAGATAAGTAAAGTTTCTAAAGTATAGTGTAGCATTTAACAGTTAAAGGCAACAAGTAAAGGCACTACGGTCAAGAAAAGTTGTAGTCCTACATTGCTAAGGTACCTAATTGTATGAGGCACACATAAAATGCAATCCTGGTTCTCTACAACAACCTGCTCTGATACCAATCTGTCACACCCCCAAATAGGGCCTGGGGTATTTGTGACTAATTATATCAAATCAAAGTTGTATAAACGAGAATGACTCTACATGAGATGTTTTGTTGAGTTTTGCAGCGGAAGATAAATATGTCTTTAATTGATATGATATGTAATGAAGACTCCAAGCATAGCAAGCAATCATCATCAAAGCAGCAGATATACAGCGGAAGCAATACTTAAGTACCTGAGAATAAACATGCTTAAAAAGGTCAACACGAGGTTGAGTGAGTTCATAGGTTTGTCATAAATAATGATTTCAGTAATAGTGTTAGACCACAAGATTTGTTTTCATAAGTAGATCACTCAGGTCCAGTCAAGTTGACCTCCCGCAGGATCAAAAAGTTATGCCAGTGCGTGATATTTAGACTAAACGTTGTTTGCCCCGTGACAAGTTGTTCTGTCCTTGTCGTTTAATTTCATTATCAAGTAATACAAAGACTTAGTCAAATGTATCGGGGACGTTACTCCCAATAGGCCTATCCCTAATAATTAAGAATGCCGCAGCAATTAAAAATATCACTGTAGGGACTTAGTCGGACATAGCCGGGTATAGCATAGTTTAACAGTTGGTACTGATATTTAGACTAGACTTTCAAGTTTACCCCGTACAAGTTATCGTTTATACTTGTCGGTTGGGGACTTGCTGGCCATAGCCCAACATATCACAGTTTAATAGTTGGTACTGATATTTAGACTAGACTTTCAAGTTTGCCCCGTACAAGTTATCGTTTATACTTGTCGGTTGGGGACTTGCTGGTCATAGCCCAACATATCACAGTTTAATATTTGATACGTGTAAAACAGTTATAAAAGTTGCGCATGTATTCTCAGCCCAAAAATATATAAAAAGGGAGCAGATGAACTCACATTAAATAGCAGTTGAAGTATTCCACGCAAGAAGGAAAGTAAAGCAAGTAAGTGATCTGGATATCAACCTTGAGGTATAACGTTTGATTAGTTAATATCTAACTTGACATAAAGTATGTTTATTAATATAGCAACTATATTGACAGTGACGGTTTTCGAGAAAAGTTCCTATTTCTCAAAAGTTTCTATTTTTGGAAACCTACTATTTATGAAAAACTTCCACTTATAGTAAGCTTCTAGTTTAAGAATGTTCGGGTTATAATTCTTAACAAAGATGTTGTACAATCTCGCCCAAACTTCGTTGCTAACATGCAAGTCACTCGAATGATCTATTGTTACCGAGCGGCCCAGGATCTCTTGACCAGAATCTAAGTCTTGGCATTCGAGATCCACAAGCGTCCCATAATGGTAACAAGGATCACCCTAGGCCACAAGTAGCGGTGATGTTTGTAGTATTTGTACGCTATCTTCAATTATAACCTTCACGTTAGGTGCGTATATACATATATATTCATTAATTCGATTTTAATTATAACTCCTATATATTAATTCATAAAAATACTTTTATAATTTTTAGTAACATATATTACTAATTATAACATGTTATTTATTTTAATTTTAATTGCATATAATTTATAACATTATTTACATGTTTCGGTAAAAAAAATAATAAACCGAAGTAAATAGTAAAAAGTAAAAAGTAAGAAAAGAATACTTACTAGTAGTAATTCTTCAAAGAGAGAATGAGAGAAATTTTGGTGTGAGTTTGAATGAGAAATGAGGGGTATTTATACTTGAAAAAATTAGGTAAAAAGAATAAAATAATTAAAAGAAAAAGAAATATTTTAATTTTTAATGGGATTTTAAAATTCAAAAGTATTAAATGTTAGGTCATGGGATAATGCACAAAATAAAATAATAAAAGTAGTTTTCCATTATAATTTTTAATTAAAAAGTAATTTATTTACTTATTTTATTAAAAAAAATCATTTATTTTAAGGAGTTTTATATATATATATATATATATATATATATATATATATATATATTTAAAATAAACAAATTGATTTACTACTTTTCCAAGAATATTTGTCAATATTTTTTTTTTATTATTCATAATAACAATACTGATAATAAAGATATTAATTATTGATATCTTGTTTAAAAAAGATATTAATAATAATAATAATATTAATATATCAAATTAATGCGTAATTATTTACAAATAATTGTTCGTGAATCGTCGGAAACAGTCGAAATTTAATGAAATCATATAAAGTTTTTTTGTTTAAATCAACTCGGAAATTTCTGGGTTGTCACATGTATCAACGAGTTATGAAGTATTAACTCATTCTTTCTGAAGAATTTATATATATATTTTATATATATTAATTTTATAATAAATCTTTTCGTACTAAGCTATTAAGTATGAATTGAAAAAGGGTATACACTGCTCGTTTAAATTCATATTACTAATATGCTATGATGTACATCTTTCATTAACAACCTAACCATCGTTAACTACAATCTCTGATTCAATTAAATGAATTCGGTTTCATAATAAACCAAGTGTATCATTCAATAACATGTTTGATTTTACACTTTCGTCTTCGATGTACTTGAAACTTACTGGAAAACAACATTCGTATCTTACGAAGTTAGCAAGAGTTCTATGAACATCAGCATGATTCACTAAGGAAAAATTTATAAGAATAAATAATGAAGTATTAATCACAGTAGTGAAATACTCTGTGAAGATTATGTAATCTCTAATGTTAGAGATTATTCATTTCTAATTCCAGCCTAAGATCAAATGAACTTAACTCATCAAATCTGTATTACATCTGAAGAAAATATACTTATATTTTCATAAAGATTGTGATAAAATTCTCTGGTACAAAACATTACTTGTGAAAAAAAATCTAACGGGCAGGTAATACCCGAGAGATATTTAAATTCACAATTAATATGTTACATTCTTCGATTCTAATTCAACAATCATCAACTATACTCCCTACTTTCACAACAATATACGTTCATCTATAAAAATCAAAACAACCATACTTATTCGAATCTAATTACATATTCTGATTTTGAAATCTCATAATTCAATTCGAGATATAACTGAAATCATCACTCTTAGATTCCTACATCTTTCAAAGCTATACTTTGACTTCAAAACTGTGCTAGAACATCATTTCTATTCATAGAACCCAGAAAAATAATTGAATCATTCAAAATCCTAGAACATCATATATATATTATAGATTACATTTTATGTTCAAATCCCTCGAAATTCCTGAAGACACGCGAGATGATGATCCAACCACATGTTACCTGCAGTCTTGTTCCTGAAAAATCCTCGAAACCAAATTTATAGTTTAATACGTACCCGTGTCAAACCCTTTGGCATTTATTAGCAAAAATGACTTTTCAATTCCTTTCCAAAGTAGTCAGTTTTGTCACAGCTCTAGCAAATCACCTACATTTGATCATTCGAATAAGCCTTATTATAACGATTGCCCCTTCATCATTGTTACTGGGGAACCTTTCATATCTCCCCACATTAGCAGTAAACTTATCAACAACTTCTTTGATCTTTAAGCCTCTCCGAAAAAAATCACAATGCTTATTCATTGAAACTTTATTAAGTACTCATCTACAACTTGTAACAATAATTGTCATACCAACTACTGGGAATCAGCAATCAGTAGTTTGAAATTCGCAGCGATTCTACGCCAACAGTTATATGTATACATATAACGCCTAACTCCAATACTTATGTACGTTGAATGTGAAGTTTATGAAAAACACCCTGAGCTGCGAACTAGTTCTCGAAATACTGATGAAGCAGCAAAAACTGTATACGACTTTAACAATCAAAAGTTTGATGATAAAGAAGGGTATGGTGGTAAAACTGAGAAAAAGAGAAGGTTTGGAATTGGAAAACAGATTGAGTAGACCATGAAGGAGACCAAGGACAAATACAAGGACCTAACACTGTATTTAAAGAATCCTGATGATTCTGTTTCTGATGAAGTCATTAACGAATACCTTGCTCCTTACTCTAAAACCTTTGCGAACAATATTCTTCATCATCATCTTATCTTAAATATTCTAAGATATCATCATATCTTCCATTATAAATATCCTCCATATTTCTGAAGATATTCCATAACCATTCTTACCTGAAACCATTACCTCTTCACGCTATCTGTGTTATAACATAAAAGAAACTGTGTTAGTTTCTAATTTCTGAAGAAAAAAAATTCAAATTTAAAATATGAATGTTATTGAAGTAGTGTTAGGAACTGAAGCATGAGTTAGTATAATATAATGACACTTGATCAACGTGATGATATTACAGTAAGTAATGCTGAGTTTCTAATGGAACGTGATGATTCACAGAATATACCGTCATCATGTGCCATTTACACGACTCTTACATTCTATCCAATCTCCAAACATATTAAGAACATATCTCCTTGATAGTTCTATCTTTTCAGATATTCTAGTAATTTGCCCAATCGATATTGTGCTATTACGATTCTTTCTTAGAACATTAACTATGTTCATTTCAAAATCCATACCTACGAATTTCGGACCATTATTCGCTTGAATTGAAGTCGGGAAGAGGATACAAAAGTATGGAACTCTTGAATATAAAAGAAAATATAAAGCTCGACAACAACACATAAATATAAACCGTGCATATCAATACGTATTGCCACGTAAAGGCACGGGAAAATTAAAAACACTATAACCCCAAGGTAATAGTAGAAGTAAATAAAATCCTCCGGTGGTAGATGAAAGAGAAGAATGACAGATATGAAAGTTAAGAGTATATCAAGGATCAGAACGGGATGGAGTATATTGATGAATACTTTAAAGTATGAAACAAGGGAGAAAGAATAGAAGGTGTGAGTTGTGGAAAATAAGGTAACGAAGGGGGGTGGATTTATAGTGAAATATTCGACATAGCAATCGAAACAGATTATTGTATTTAATCAAAGGAGATCCTGATTTCCTTAATCGTTTAAGAACCAAATCTTATTACGAAGATTTTCTTTAAATCCCTTAAATTTCGAAAATCAATCATAACTACGTCATCGGTTAAAACGAATATACATTTACTCATTTCACTCTTTTGCGATAGCTTCGCTTATACTCTTCGCGTAATCAAATTGTTTTATTTATATTACTCAATGATGATAAAACCCTATTTATCAACACATATTCATCATGAAAATATTTTTATTGTTAGCCATGACAACCTCGATCAAATTTCAGGACGAAATTTCTTTAACGGGTAGGTACTGTGATGACTCGGAAAATTTCCGATCAAATTTAAACTTTAATCTTTATATGTTTCCGACACGATAAGGAAAGTTAGTTAAGTTGAATCCCAAGGATTTTAAAATATGTTCATACATTCATTTTAACCTCGACCAAATTCCAATGATTCACGAACCATTATATGAACGGATATGATTATATATGTATATGTGTATATATTATAACTTGAAAACGTTAACAAAGTATTAGGCGTATAATACTTTACATGAATGTATTTGTTTCACAATATATTTAAAATAATTATCGACGGGATTAAAAGATAATATAAAATGATTGAATTATCAGATACATTGAATTATGATTACGAGTCTCTGTTGAGAGGTCCACATTGATTTAAGAAATCTTTCCATTTTAACAATATTCGGAATAAATGGTAAAGTAATCTACATATGAGAACAAAGTGTCAATTAACGATTACTAGACAAAAGTTAATGGAGATTTCTGTTTGATTTCTAATATATGCTTTACAATAATTTACTCGTGACTTTTGATAAGGTAACTATTTAACTTTCATATTATGTAAAGGTGAAATTATGAAATGTAGATAATATCGACAAGTTAAGTAAATCGATGATTTATATTAAAATGATTACATGCACTTAACTATCCATTGGACCTTACCCGACGGTTCACGAACAATTGTGTGTAAATAAATATGCATATATATATATATATATATATATATATATATATATATATATATATATATATATATATATATATATATATATATATATATATAATTTCTATACATAATTAATATTATATGTATATTATAATATATATAAAATGTATAAATATTAAATAATCAATATATGTTATTATATAATACATACATATATAATTATTAAATAGTACATAATTAATAATATGTAATACTAATATATTAAACATAAAGACAAGTTATAACATAGTTGTTATAGTAATATTATTATTACTTTTGGTATTACTACTAAAATTAATATCAATATTAAGTATTAATAATATTATTACTATTATTATTATTAAAATTAAAATTCTAATAATTCTAATGTTATGATAGTCAAAATAAAGATTTTAAATATAAACATTATTATAAGAATGATTTTAAACTAAAATTTTTGTGATTTAAAAATTATTAGTTATCATTAGTATTAAAATTATTATAGTTATTGTTATTGTTATTGTTGTTATAATACAACTTATTATTATTATTATCATTAATATTATTATTATTAATATTAATATAATTATTAACATTATTATCAATAATTACCAATATCCTTGTTATTGATTATTATTATTATTATTATTATTATTATTATTATTATTATTATTATTATTATTATTATTATTATTATTATTATTATTATTATTATTAATTTTATTATTACTAATAATATTTAAAAGTATTATTATTATTAACATATTATTATTTATTAATTGTTTGTATTAATTAAAGATTAAAGATAAATGATAAATGAAAATGTCAGATAAGTATAAGAATCTGTTTTATATCGCTATCTTCTGTAATTTTTATGTTCTGCTCGTGACACTGCATCGCCCTACAGCTTCACTACAAAACAACCATCGAGCATCTCCTGTCTGCTACAACCATCATTCGATATTCATCAGCATCATGCTATAAATTATTGATACTATTCGAAGAATCAAACAGAAAATAAATTAAGGTATTTGGTTTTTATGTTCACGATCTGTTTTGGTCAAAAGCTCAAAAAACGATCCAATCATCAAAATATAAAAATGTAGCATTCATTAGATTCATCCTGTGAATCAATATGTAAAGCCTCGAGTCTTAATTCGATGAATTAAATTCGAATTTTAGAGTCAAAGCCTTGGAGTAAAAAGTCAAACGATTTTCTAAAAATCGAATTGGAGACCTAGATGTTGTTTCGATTGGAATTGATGATCCACGAGTATTAGGAAGATGAATTGAATCAACTTGTTTGAAGGAATCGTGGTGTAAAATTGAGCGTATCATGAATTCAATATTTTTTTTAGAACATTGAGCTGCATCTGGTTATACTTCTGTTTCCTTGAATGATTACCATCAATTTGCCTACTACTGCTATAGTAACTATATACCTGTGTTCTGTTTAAAAATCGAACCCAAACACCCCCACCATCATTGTGTTATCTGCTGCTAGTCATTATTTTTGTTTCTACTCCTACTGTTGCAATATTGCTTCAACTGTGCTGCTGTACACACTTCTGTTTCATTTATAAACCCAACCCAAACCCCATACATCTGCTAATGTTTAAATTCTACTATCTCTATTATTCTTTTTTTTTCTGTTTGATTCAGTCCCAGATGAACCATACACCTACTGCTTCATTTATTTTCTGCTTGTGGTCGATAAGGATGATAGATGATTAGTGATAATGATAATTTTGATGAAGAAACGGAAAAGAAGGTATTGATGATGTTATGCTATTGATTGGGCAATGATGATATTAATCATAGACTGAACCTGTTTTCCTCCTTGAGTCGAATCCTAGCTACTGATGTAGCTTCAGCTGTTGCTTATTAAACTTGGGCCGCAGAAACTAGAATTGGGCTTATGATTTTACGTTGGGCCGCAGGCCCTCAATTTGTTAATTGGGTTTAAGTCATGGGCCTTTAAATTAGTTATTGTTGGACTAAATCAATTGGGCTGATATTAACGAATAAGTGAACTAAATAACTTTGGATCGGTTAAAACTCTCATTGATCGATCATTCTGTGGTTTCTGTTGCCGAGTTCCAAATCCATCGAACACACGTCTTCCTCATTCGCTTTTCTTAGGGTATAACTAAATCTTAAACTTTTTGATTTCGATTATTTATAATATATAATAGTATAACTTTATGTATATACAAAGTTTATAAAGTAAAAAGATATGTATAAATATATATAGCTTTATTATGATTATAATTATTATTGTTATTATCAAGATTATTATTATTATTATTGTTATTATTAGTATTATAATTATTATTATTAGTATTATCATGTTTATAAGTATTAGAAACATTATTATCATTAGTATTTTTATAAGTATTATTAATATTATTATGAATTGTATCACTTAAGTATTATTATTATTATTATTATTATTATTATTATTATTATTATTATTATTATTATTATACCAAATAAATATTAGATATTATTATATTAAATAATATGTATTATATTTATATCAATTATCAATAAATTAGTTAATTGAAATAGTTTAATAAGTATTTGAAATAATAATATTACTAACTTACTTTTAAAGGTTAAACATAAATATTAATTATTTGTTAACAAGATAGAAAATGAAAATATAAAGTACATTACTAATAGTAATATATCAATTTGTTCGATTTCAAGTATATGTTTTAATATATATAAATGATATAGGTTCATGAATCCGAGGCCAACCTTACACTTGTTCAATGATGTTATATGTATTTTTACTACGAAATACAGTATGGTGAGTTTCATTTGCCTTTTTACCCTTTATATTTTTGGGCTGAGAATACATGCGCAATTTTTATAAATGTTTTACGAAATAGACACAAGTAATCGAAACTACATTATATGGTTGAATGATCGAAGCCGAATATGCCCCTTTTTGCTTGGTAGCCTAAGAATTAGGGAACATCACTAATTTTGAGAATTAGTGCACGCCTAATTGACGTGAATCCTAAAGATAGATCTATTGGGCCTAACGAACCCCATCCAAAGTACCGGATGCTTTAGTACTTCGATGTTGTTTTATCATGTCCGAAGGATTTCCCGGAATGATAGGGGATATTCTTATATGCATCTTGTTAATGTCGGTTACCAGGTGTTCAATCCATATGAATGATTTTTGTCTCTATGCATGGGACGTATATTTATGAGAACTAGATATGAAATTCTTGTGGTCTATTAAAATGATGGAAATGATTATTTATGTTAAACTAATGAACTCACCAATATTTTGGTTCACACTTTAAAGCATGTTTATTCTCAGGTATGAAAGAAATCTTCCGCTGTGCATTTGCTCATTTTAGAGATATTACTTGGAGTCATTCATGACATATTTCGAAAGACATTGCATTCGAGTCGTTGAGTTCATCAAGATTATTATTAAGTCAATTATAGTTTGATATATTATGAAATGGTATGCATGCCATCAACATTCGATGAAATAAAAGTTTGTCTTTTAAAAACGAATGCAATGTTTGTAAAATGTATCATATATAGGTCAAGTACCTACCGATGTAACCAAATGTTATTGTATTCGTTCTTATGGATTAGGACGGGTCTTTACATATTGACTATTCGAAACGTGGGTAAAATCAGAAAAGTCTATTAATTTGATAACTTATATAATTTTTATCTTTATTACCAATAGGATATTCAGTGAATGCACCGAGCAAAACGTTCACCACCTTTCATACGTCCACCACCTGTAACTCGATCAAGACATCTAGCCAATATTGTCGCCGTTGATTTTTCTTTAGAATCATCATCTAGTCGACCAAGTACTCCAATTCAAATTTCCGATAATCCATTCTTTGAACCCGACCTCACAATTGAGCAACCGGAGGATATTCAAGGACAATTCAGAGATCCTGAACCACTAATTATTCGTCCTAAACCCCAAATCATTCAACCAGAGATTGTCGAGGAAATAACCGTTAAATCAGAATCCTCTAGTGATTTAGATTCAACAAATTCAATTATGGAAAATCAGGAACCTCTAAGTATGGAAGATCGAATGAGAGCTACACGCACTGGCCAAGGTCATGCAATTACTCAACCATATATTAATACGCCAGATTATGAAATCAAGGGACAAATCCTACACATGGTAACTAATCAATGCCAATTTAGTGGTACACCAAAAGAAGATCTAAACGAACATCTTCAAACCTTTAATAGGATTTGTACTCTATTCAAAATCAGAGAAGTTGAGGATGAACAGATCTATCTCATGTTATTTCCCTGGACTTTAAAGGGAGAAGCCAAAGATTGGTTAGAATCGTTACCTGAAGGAGCGATTGATACATGGGATGTTTTAGTTGAAAATTTTCTCAAAAGATTCTTTCTGGCATCTAAAGCTGTGAGACTTCAAGGAGAAATTGTTACGTTTACGCAAAAGCCAAATGAAACATTATATGAGGCGTGGACAAGATTCGGAAAGTTGTTGAGAGGATGTCCTCAACATGGTTTAGACACTTATCAAATAGTGCAAATATTCTACCAAGAATGCGACGTTGCTACACGAAAAGACATCGACACAACAGCTGGTGGTTCCATTATGAAGAAAACCGCAACTGAAGCTCACAAAATTATTGATAACACAGCCTCCCACTCACATGAGTGGCACTAGGAAAAAGATATTTTTCGTTCATCTAAAGCGGCTAGAGCCAATTCTAGCCATAACTTTGATTCCATTTCCGCAAAGTTAGATGCTTTCGAGAGACGAATGGAAAAGATGACTAAAGATATTCACGCAATACGAATTAGTTGTGAGCAGTGTGGAGGACCACATTTGACAAACGATTGTCTCAGTATTGAACAAACAATGGAAGAAAGAGAGAATGTTTCATACATGAACCAAAGGCCTGGAAATAATTATCAAAATAATTATCAACCGCCAAGACCAAACTACAATCAAAATTAGAATTATAACCGAAATGTTCCATACAACAACCAACAAGGTCCTAGGAATCAACAAGTATCTAATAATACTTACAACCAGCAAAGACCTATTTTTCCAAATAAACCACCACAAACCGATGATAAAAAGCCAAATTTAGAAGATATGATGTCGAAGCTAGTTGAATCTCAAACTCAATTTTTCACATCTCAGAAACAAACGAATGAACGAAATGCTCAAGCATTTAGAAATCAACAAGCTTCTATTCAAAATCTGGAACTAGAAGTGAGCAACCTAGCAAGGTTGATAGGTGAAAGAAAACCAGAGAGTCTACCTAGCGATACAAATGCTAACCCCCGAAATGAAACAGCTAAAGCCATTACCACAAGAAGTTGTATTACACTCAAACCACCTGAAATACCTGTAATTTCTGATGACTCTATTCCTACTACACAGGCACCACAGCCTAAGCAAGAAAAGGAAACAGAACCGGTAGTTGAAAAGGTTAATGAAGATAATACAGTTAAGGCTTCCTTATGTTAAACCATATCAACCACCGCTTCCTTACCCGAGTAAAATGAGAAAAGAAAGACTTGAAGCCGAGCAATCCAAATTCTTGGATATGTTTAAACAAATAAATGTCAATCTTCCTTTCATTGATGTGATTTCAGGAATGCCAAGATATGCTAAATTCTTGAAAGATCTAATCACAAATAGAAGAAAAATGGAAGAACTCTCGGCTGTTACAATGAATGCTAATTATTCTACAGTGCTGTTGAATAAGATACCAGAAAAATTATCAGATCCAGGAAGTTTCACAATTCCATGTTTTCTGGGTAGTCTCAATTCAATAGAAGCATTAGCAGATTTAGGTACTAGTATAAATTTAATGCCGTATTCACTATACGCTAAACTAGACTTTGGAGAATTGAAACCAACACGAATAAGCATACAACTAGCCGATCGATCAGTAAAATATCCTAGAGGGATAATGGAGAACATGCTAGTTAAAGTTGGTACGTTAGTATTTCCAGTCAGTGTTATAAAAGACGGCCGAAACGGGCGCCGAAACGGACGCCGCAATGGATTTGCCTTAGTTTCGTTGCAACGGGCCTTGAAACGGCAAAAAAGACGGTCAACGCTTAAAAAACAGTCAACAACGCTAAAAAAGGGAAAAAACGGTCAAAGACGAAAAAAATGGTCAAAGACGGAAAAAAACGAAAAAAACGGTCAAAGACGGAAAAAAACGGTCAACTTTATATATATATATATATATATATATATATATATATATATATATATATATATATATATTTTATATATTTACATATAAGTCACCGTTAGTCAACATCCGTTTCGATCCCGTTTCGACCCTGTTTTTTCCATTGTGACGTTTTGAGGTCGCTAACGTTTCGGCCCCGTCTCACGTCTTTTTCAACCTTGTTTCCAGTAGACTTTGTAATTCTAGACATGGAAGAAGATTCTCGAGTTCCTCTCATATTAGGAAGACCATTATTAAACACGGCTAAAGCAATAATAGACGTGTTTGGTAAGAAACTGACCCTAAGTATAGAGGACGAAAGTGTTACCTTTTCCGTTGATAGAGCCATGCAACAACCGCAATCTACAGATGATACATGTTATTATATTCAAACTATAGATTCATAAGAAGAATTATTACAAGAATTTCCAGAATTACAAGGAACAGGAGAATGTTCTTTAGGAGAAGGAAATGAACCAATTGATGAAGCTAAAATGTTAGCTACACTTATGGCTAATGAATACGAACCAACAATAGAAGAACTTCAAATGCTGAAAGAGGAAGACAAATATCGATACAAATCATCGATAGAAGAACCACCGATATTAGAGTTAAAGCCACTTCCAATCTATTTGGAATACGCTTATTTACATGGTGAATCTGAATTACCTGTAATAATATCGTCTTCTCTTACGGAAAATGAAAAATCTCAACTCATTTCTGTGCTAAAAGCTCATAAACTAGCTATTGCATGGAAAATTCATGACATTAAAGGAATAATTCCTTCGTATTGCACACATAAAATCCTTATGGAAGAAAGTCATAAAACATATGTGCAAAGCCATCGAAGACTAAATCCTAATATGCAAGTTATTGTTAAGAAAGAAATAATTAAACTGCTCGATGCAGGTTTAATTTATCCAATCTCTGATAGTCCATGGGTAAGCCCAGTTCAATGCGTACCTAAGAAGGGTGGCATCATTGTCATCACAAATGAAAAAGATGAGCTTATTCCTACTAGGACTGTAACAGGATAGCGTGTTTGTATTAATTATAGAAAATTAAATGACGCCACCAGAAAAGATCACTTTCCCTTACCTTTCATTGATCAAATGTTGGAAAGGTTAGCTGGAAATAGTTACTATTATTTTCTTGACGGTTTCTCCGGATACTTTCAAATTCCAATCGCACTCGAGGATCAAGAGAAAACCACCTTCACGTGCCTTTATGGTACTTTTACTTACAAACGCATGCCATTTGGACTTTCCAATGCCCCTGCAACCTTTCAAAGGTGCATGATGGTGATTTTTCACGACATGATAGAAGAATGCATGGAAGTTTTCATGGATGACTTTTCAGTCTTCGGTGATACTTTTGAAACATGTCTAATTAATCTTGAACGAATGCTTATTAGATGCGAGCAATCAAATCTAGTTCTTAATTAGGAGAAATGTCATTTCATGGTTAAAGAAGGCATTGTTCTTGGTCATAAAATTTTAAAGGAAGAAATTGAAGTGGATAGAGCTAAAGTAGATGTAATTGCTAAACTTCCACATCCCACCAATATTAGAGGAGTTAGGAGTTTTCTAGGGCATGCCGGTTTTTACCGACGTTTCATAAAAGATTTTTCTAAAATTGCCACTCCTATGAATAAACTCCTTGAAAAGGATGCTCCATTTATCTTTTCAGATGAATGCATCAAATCTTTTAATATTCTTAAAGCCAAACTCACTAATGCGTCGATCATGATAACTCCAAATAGAATCTACCATTTAAACTCATGTGAAATGCAAGTGATTTTGCAATGGGAGCCGTTTTAGGCCAAAGGATTGAAAAACGATTTCAACCTATTTATTACGCTAGTAAGACATTACAAGGAGCACAAACGAATTACACAACTACTGAAAAAGAACTCCTTGCTATTGTCTTTGCTTTTGAAAAATTTCGTTCATATCTCGTTCTAGCAAAAACGGTGGTCTATACCGATCATTCTGCTCTTAGATACCTATTTTCAAAACAAGACGCCAAACCACGATTAATCCGTTGGATCTTACTCTTACAAGAGTTCGATATTGAAATCAGAGATAAAAAGGGAGCAGAAAATCTCGCCGCTGATCATCTTTCTCGTCTTGAATATCCCGAATTAGAAGTTCTAAATGAATCGGCCATACAAGACAACTTTTCTGATGAATATCTCTTGAAGATCGATAATAGTGAAATTCCATGGTTTGCAGACTTTACAAACTACTTAGTATGTGGATTCCTTGAAATAGGGATGTCGTACCAAAAACGAAAGAAATTCTTTATTGATGTAAAACACTATTTTTGGGAAGATCCATAATTGTTTAAAAGTTGTCCCGATGGAACAATACGCCAATGTGTATTCGGGGATGTAGCTAGTCAAATCTTAAACCATTGTCACATAGGACCAACAGGAGGGCATTATGGACCTCAACTCACAGCAAGAAAAGTCTACGACGGTGGATTCTATTGGCCTACAATTTTCAAAGACGCACACCTTCTCTGTAAATCCTGTGATGCTTGACAAAGGGCCGGAAAAATAAGTCAACGTGATGAAATGCCACAAAATATCATTCAAGTATGTGAAGTATTTGACGTTTGGGGTATTGACTTTATGGGTCCATTTCCAAAATCTCATAATAATCTCTACATTCTCGTTGCCATTGATTATGTATCAAAATGGGCGGAAGCACAAGCTCTCCCAACTAACGATGCACGAGTTGTAGTCAACTTTTTAAAACGTCTTTTTGCTAGGTTCGGAACACCGAAAGCTTTAATAAGTGATCGGGGTACTCATTTTTGTAATAATCAACTTAAGAAAGTTCTCAAAAGATATGGAGTAACTCATAAAATCTCAACCGCTTATCATCCACAAACAAGTGGACAAGTTGAAAATACCAACCGAGCTTTAAAATGTATTCTAGAGAAAACCGTAGGATCAAATCCGAAGGAATGGTCAATGAAATTGGAGGATGCACTCTGGGCTTTTAGAACAGCCTACAAAACTCCAATTGGTACCACACCTTTTAAACTCATTTACGAAAAAGCATGTCACCTTCCAGTAGAAATTGAGCACAAAGCATTTTGGGCTTTGAAGACATGTAATCTTGATTTACATGAAGCCGGACGTCTATGATTAAGTCAACTAAATGAATTAGAAGAATTAAGACACTATGCATATGAAAATTCATTAATCTATAAGGAAATAACGAAGAAATGGCATGATAAAAGAATCAGAAGTTCAAAAGAATTTAAGGAAGGAGACAGAGTTCTTCTTTTCAATTCACGATTCAAGCTATTTCCTAAAAAATTGAAATCAAGATGGTCTGGACCATTTATAGTCAAAAGAGTTTTCCCATACGGAACAATAGAGTTAATAAATTCAAATGGGTTTGAATTTAAAGTTAATGGTCACAGAGTTAAACATTACATCCATGGTCCGATGGAAGTTGACAATGAAGTTAATCATAATTTCACCACCAAAGAAAACCCTCAGAATGAAAACATAAATATGTTTTCAATGACATATGAAAAGCCAATATTGGAAGTTGGGGAGGTTTCAAATTGGAGTGATGAAGAAGAATTTTTATATAGACCTCCCATTCGAAGAAATGAAGAAAAATATGAACAAGAAGTTCAAGTAGAAGTGAAAGAACCAAGAAAAGATCACCCGGAAAAGGTTAACAAACCAACTCTACTTACTAAAGTAGGAGACCCAGATGAATTTATCATTTCTTGCTTGCTTAATGATGGTGCTATGTATAATGGGCTCGCAGATTTAGGAGCAAGTGCGAATGTTATGCCTCTTTCCTTATACAAAAGATTAGGTGTGGGTAAATTAAGACCAACCAGCATATGTGTTCAATCATTTGACATAACCATTAAACACCCGGTTGGAGTAACCAACAATTTACTTGTTAAAGTGGGAAGTTTGACCTTCGTTGAAGATTTCATAGTTATCAATATGGAGGAAGACCTTGATATTCCTCTAATTCTAGGTCGCCCATTTTTAGCAACCACCGAAGCGTTCTTTGATGTAAGAGAAGGTAGAATGACACTTAGGGATGGTGACAAATCGGTCACCTTTGTGAACCGAAAGTTTAAATCTCCACCAACCAAAACTGTTGAACCGAAAGTTCTTTGATGTAAGAGAAGGTAGAATGACACTTAGAGATATGCAAGTTGTTGATGTTCCAATTGAAATTAACAATGAAGTTAATCACAATTTCGACATCACAGCTAACTAAGTGTGGGGAGATTCAAATGTTTTAAGAAATAATATAATGATGTCTCTAGAGTTAGATTTTCTATTTTCGTGTAGTTCTCGAGAATGGAATCTGAATGGTCTTTCCCTAGCAGACCCTAAAGAACTAGTCTTCTCCCTCCATTCTGAATTTTTGTGTTTTTAGGTTTTACGAGATGAAGAATTCCTTTGACTTGAACCATGGTCAATTACTACACGCTATGATTACTAAACGTAATAATAACACTTTCCCGAGTGAACTGGTATCATTCATAAGAGGCAAAATGGACGAAGTAAGAAAAGAACTCAGGAAGAATCATAATAAGATATATTTTGGTAAAGGAAAATCAAAATCCGCAACAAAAAGAAGAGCACGACACCTTGAAAGATGTCTTAAATGCGGAAAATGGTCACACGAAGGGAAATGTTCGAACAATCAAACACATTCCAATTCTGAATTCGTTACTTTATGCAGAGAAGAACCGTTCATATGTTTAGAAGAAAAGTTATTGAAAAATCGAGGTTACGCTTATGTAGCAATGGAAAACCAAATCGAACGACTCTCTTATGAATCGACTAAAGCAGGTCTCTGAGAATTCTATCTCATAGGTAAGTATGTACAGTTTTTGTTTTTATTTATTTCTTTTAACTTTTTGTTAATAAACGCTGAATCGTTCGCAATAAAGTATTAAATTGATATTCAATAAAATTAGGTATAATAAACCGAAGTTATTGATATCAGACAAAAATTTAATTCATCACTGCGAAATTTACCGTTTATTCATAAGGTATAAATATCTTTAGTCAATCAATTCAAAATATTTCATAAATTCGTCAGGAGTAAAACTAGGTAATATAGCAGAAATTACTTTACCCAAAAGAGGGACTTATATTTTTGATAATATTTGATTGATTAAAGTGGGATAAAAGACCAAAAAGATTTTAATTTTATTTTTACCTTGTTTTTAAAATTAATAAATATTAATTTAATATTATTGTAAATTTATAAAATTAATATATAATTATATTATTTTAAATATAAGTTTGTAAAACTAATATATTTAAATATTAATTAATATGCATTTTAAATTTAAGTTCGGTGTGAATTTAAAAACAAAAATTTACTTTATTTCATTAAGTTAAAAAAATTGATTTCTAAAATTCGTCGTGAGTTGAAGACTAGGTAGTTGAATCGAAATTGCTTTACCCAAGGGCGGGACGACAAATTTTGTTATCATTATTTTTAATCTTATTAATTTAAAGTATGCCAAAACATTAAAAAAAACCCAAAAATCTTTGCTTTTAAAACAATCGCTTTAAAATGACAAATTTTAAAATTTTGTCAAAGGACGGACTAGGTAAACGTACCGAAACGACCTCAATCTAAAAAGAAACAAAATTTTAAAAATAAATTAATTAAATGTTTTAATAAGTGAAGGTTTTATAAATAAATAAAAAAAAAGCACCGATGTCACGGAGCTTTGTGTGTACCCCCAATCGCAGTCGCGGAGCATCAAAATTCCAGACCAGTTTAACTGGTCGACAGACCAGTCCCAAACACACACTCTCATTATTTTTCTGCGAAAAACACCCACAAAAACACTCTAAAAATGCGATTTTTCACCTTAAATCACCAAATCTTCACTAAAATCATGATGAGAAGAATCCTACCAAGAAGTTTTTCAAGAAGATCGGTAATTTCTACATCCAAACAATCTTTAATTCGGATTTAAAGTGTTCTTGAGCATATTTTAACCTAATTTGATTTTGATGAATTCTAGCTTAATTGTGCTTAAATTGTTTGTATATTATGCTTGTATAACCTAGATTGATGCTATTTAACATGATTAGAAGCCTTAAACTTCAAATTTTTAACAATCTAGGGTTTGTGTTCTTGAGCAAAATTTGGGGCTTTTTGATATAAACAGGTTATGGCCGAATTTTGTTGTTAGTTCATGCTTAATTAAGTAGTGTAACATGTTTAGGTTGCTAAATGATCCAAACTTTGTGAAATGTCCCGTTCATATTGATTATAAACGTTCCATATTAATTGATTTCGTTGCGAGGTTTTGACCTCTATATGAGACGTTTTTCAAAGACTGCATTCATTTTTAAAACAACCATAACCTTTATTTTATCTATAAAGGTTTAAAAAGCATTACGTAGATTATCAAATAATGATAATCTAAAATTTACCGTTTACACACGACCATTACATAATGGTTTACAATAAGAATATATTACATCAAAAATAAGTTTCTTGAATGCAGTTTTTACATAATATCATATAAGCATGGACTCCAAATCTTGTTCTTATTTTAGTATGCAACAGCGGAAGCTCTTAATAATCACCTGATAATAAACATGCTTAAAACGTCAACAAAAATGTTGGTGAGTTATAGGTTTAACCTATATATTACCAAATCATAATAATAGACCACAAGATTTCATTTTTCAATATACATCCCATACATAGAGATAAAAATCATTCATATGGTGAACACCTGGTAACCGACATTAACAAGATGCATATAAGAATATCCCTATTATTTCGGGACATCCATCGGACATGATATAAAACTCGAAGTACTAAAGCATCTGGTACTTTGGATGGGGTTTGTTAGGCCCAATAGATCTATCTTTAGGATTCGCGTCAATTAGGCGTGCACTAATTCTCAAAATTAGTGATGTTCCCCAATTCTTAGGCTACCAAGCAAAAAGGGGCATATTCGGCTTCGATCATTCAACCATAGAAAGTAGTTTCATGTACTTGTGTCTATTTTATAAAACATTTATAAAGCTGCATGTATTCTCATCTCAAAAATATTAGATTTTAAAAGTGGGACTATAACTCACTTTCACAGATTTTTACTTCGTCTGGAAGTAAGACTTAGCCACTGGTTGATTCACGAACCTATAACAAATATGTACATATATATCAAAGTATGTTCCAAAATATATTTACAACACTTTTAATACATTTTTGATGTTTTAAGTTTATTAAGTCAGCTGTCCTCGTTAGTAACCTACAACTAGTTGTCCAAAGTTAGATGTACAGAATAAATTGATATATATTATCTTGAATCAGTCCACGACCCAGTGTATACACGTCTCAGACTAGATCACAACTCAAAGTATATATATTTTTGGAATCAACCTCAACCCTGTATAGCTAACTCCAACATTACTGCATATAGAGTGTCTAAGGTTGTTCCAAATAATATATATACATGGGTCGATATGATATGTCAAAACATTTGCATACATGTCTATGGTATCCCAAGATTACATAATATATTAGAATACATGTATAATACAATATAAGTTAGCTAAGATATGATTAATATTGATTTGTTACAATATTTCCCGTAGCTACAACAATCAAAAAATATCCAATCTTGTTTTACCCATAACTTCTTCGTTTTAAATCCGTTTTGAGTGAATAAAATTGCTATGGTTTCATATTGAACTCTATTTTTTGAATCTAAATAGAAAAATTATAGGTTTATAGTCGGAAATATAAGTTACAAGTCGTTTTTGTAAGAGGTAGTCATTTCAGTCGAAAGAACGACGTCTTGATGACCATTTTGATAAACATACTTCCATTTTGAGTTTAACCATGATTTTTGGATATAGTTTCATGTTCATAATAAAAATAATTTTCCCAGAATAACAACTTTTAAATCAAAGTTTATCATAGTGTTTAATTATCAAACCCAAAACAGCCCGCGGTGTTACTACGACAGCGTATGTCCGATTTTATGGTGTTTTTCGTGTTTCCAGGTTTTAAATCATTAAGTTAGCATATCATATAGATATATAACATGTGTTTAGTTGATTTTAAAAGTTAAGTTAGAAGGATTAACTTTTGTTTGCGAACAAGTTTAGAATTAACTAAACTATGTTCTAGTGATTTCAAGTTTAAACCTTCGAATAAGGTAGTTTTATATATATGAATCGAATGATGTTATGAATATCATTACTACCTCAGGTTTTGTGGATAAACCTACTAGAAATGAGAAAAATAGATCTAGCTTCAAAGGATCCTTGGATGGCTTGAAAGTTCTTGAAGCAGAATCATGACACGAAAACAAGTTCAAGTAAGATTTCCACTCGAAATAAGATTGTTATAGTTATAGAAATTGAATCAAAGTTTGAATATGAGTATTACCTTGTATTATAAAGATATATTACTGTAAATAAAAAAGATTTCTTGAGGTTGGATGATCACTTTACAAGATTGGAAGTAAGCTAGCAAACTTGGAAGTATTCTTGATTTTATGAAACTAGAACTTATAGAATTTATGAAGAACACTTAGAACTTGAAGATAGAACTTGAGAGAAATCAGTTAGATGAAGAAAATTGAAGAATGAAAGTGTTTGTAGGTATTTTTGGTCGTTGGTATATGGATTAGATATAAAGGATGTGTAATTTTGTTTACATATAAATAAGTCATGAATGATTACTAAGATTTTTGTAATTTTATGAGATATTTCATGCTAGTTGCCAAATGATGGTTCCCACATGTGTTAGGTGACTCACATGGGCTGCTAATAGCTGATCATTGGAGTGTATATACCAATAGTACATACATCTAAAAGCTGTGTATTGTACGAGTACGAATACGGGTGCATACGAGTAGAATTGTTGATGAAACTGAACGAGGATGTAATTGTAAGCATTTTTGTTAAGTAGAAGTATTTTGATAAGTGTCTTGAAGTCTTTCAAAAGTGTACAAATTCATATTAAAACACTACATGTATATACATTTTAACTGAGTCCTTAAGTCATCGTTAGTCGTTACATGTAAATGTTGTTTTGAAACCTTTAGGTTAACGATCTTGTTAAATGTTGTTAACCCATTGTTTATTATATCTAAAGAGATGTTAAATTATTATATTATCATGATATTATGATATATTAATATATCTTAGTATGATATATATACAGTTAAATGTTGTTACAACGATAATCGTTACATATATGTCTCGTTTCGAAATCATTAAGTTAGTAGTCTTGTTTTTACATATGTAGTTCATTGTTAATCCACTTAATGACATGTTTACTTATCATTTATCATGATTAAACATAGTGTATCAATATCTTAATATGATTCATATGTATTTAGTAAGACGTTGTTATAACGATAATCGTTATATATATCGTTTCGAGTTTCTTAACTCAATAAACTCAATTTTATGTATATAACTCATTGTTAAAATAACTAATGAGATACTTACTTATCATAATATCATGTTAACTATATATATAATCATATATATGTCATCATATAGTTTTTACAAGTTTTAACGTTCGTGAATCACCTGTCAACTTGGGTGGTCAATTGTCTATATGAAACCTATTTCAATTAATCAAGTCTTAAAAAGTTTGATTGCTTAATATGTTGGAAATGCTTAATCATGTAAATAACAATTTCATTTAATATATATAAACATGGAAAAGTTCGGGTCACTACAGTATCTACCCGATAAATAAATTTCGTCCCGAAATTTTAAGCAGTTGGAGGTGTTGTCGTATCTTCTGGAAATAAGTGCGGGTATTTCTTCTTCATTTGATCTTCTCATTCTCAGGTGAACTCGGGTCCTCTATGAGCATTCCATCGAACCTTAACAATTGGTATTTTGTTTTGCTTAAGTCTTTTAACCTCACGATCCATTATTTCGACGGGTTTTTCGATAAATTGAAGTTTTTCGTTGATTTGGATTTCGTCTAACGGAATAGTGAGATCTTCTTTAGCAAAACATTTCTTCAAATTCGAGACGTGAAAAGTGTTATGTACAGCCGCGAGTTGTTTAGGTAACTCAAGTCGGTAAGCTACTGGTCCGACACGATCAATAACCTTGAATGGTCCAATATACCTTGGGTTTAATTTCCCTCGTTTACCAAATCGAACAATGCCTTTCCAAGGTGCAACTTTAAGCATGACCATCTCTCCAATTTCAAATTCTATATCTTTTCTTTTAATGTCAACGTAGCTCTTTTGTCGACTTTGGGCGGTTTTCAACCGTTGTTGAATTTAGATGATCTTCTCGGTAGTTTCTTGTATTATCTTTGGACCCGTAATCTGTCTATCCCCTACTTCACTCCAACAAATCGAAAACCTGCACTTTCTGCCATAAAGTACTTCAAACGGTGTCATCTCAATGATTGAATGGTAGCTGTTGTTGTAGGAAAATTCTGCTAACGGTAGATGTCGATCCCAACTGTTTCCGAAATCAATAACACATGCTCGTAGCATGTCTTCAAGCGTTTGTATCGTCCTTTCACTCTGCCCATCAGTTTGTGGATGATAGGCAGTACTCATGTCTAAACGAGTTCCTAATGCTTGCTGTAATGTCTGCCAGAATCTTGAAATAAATCTGCCATCCCTATCAGAGATAATAGAGATTGGTATTCCATGTCTGAAGATGACTTCCTTCAAATACAATCGTGTTAACTTCTCCATCTTGTCATCTTCTCTTATTGGCAGGAAATGTGCTGATTTGGTGAGACGATCAACTATTACCCAAATAGTATCAAAACCACTGGCAGTCCTTGGCAATTTAGTAATGAATTCCATGGTAATGTTTTCCCATTTTCATTCCAGGATTTTGGGTTGTTGAAGTAGACCTGATGGTTTCTGATGCTCCGCTTTGACCTTAGAACACGTCAAACATTCTCCTATGTATTTAGCAACATCGGCTTTCATACCCGGCTACCAAAAATGTTTCTTAAGATCCTTGTACATCTTCCCCGTTCCAGGGTGTATTGAGTATCTGGTTTTATGAGCTTCTTTAAGTACCATTTCTCTCATCTCTCCAAATTTTGGTACCCAAATTCTTTCAGCCCTATACCGGGTTCCGTCTTCTCGAATATCAAGATGCTTCTCCGATCCTTTGGGTATTTCATCCTTTAAATTTCCCTCTTTTAAAACTCCTTGTTGCGCCTCCTTTATTTGTGTAGTAAGGTTATTGTGAATCATTATATTCATAGTTTTTACTCGAATGGGTTCTCTGTCCTTTCTGCTCAAGGCGTCGGCTACCACATTTGCCTTCCCCGGGTGATAACGAATCTCAAAGTCGTAATCATTCAACAATTCAATCTATCTGTGCTGCTTCATGTTCAGTTGTTTCTGATTAAATATGTGTTGAAGACTTTTGTGGTCGGTATATATAATACTTTTGACCCCATATAAGTAGTGCCTCCAAGTCTTTAATGCAAAAACAACCGCGCCTAATTCCAAATCATGCGTCGTATAATTCTGCTCGTGAATCTTCAATTGTCTAGATGCATAAGCAATTACTTTCGTTCGTTGCATTAATACACAACCGAGACCTTGCTTTGAGGCGTCACAATATATCACAAAATCACCATTCCCTTCAAGTAATGACAATATAGGTGCTGTAGTTAACTTTTTCTTTAATAATTGAAACGCCTTTTCTTGTTCATCCTTCCATTCAAATTTTCTCCCTTTATGCGTTAATGCAGTCAAGGGTTTTGCTATTCTGGAAAAATCTTAGATGAACCTTCTGTAGTAACCAGCTAGTCCTAAAAATTGGCGTATATGCTTCGGATTTTTCGGGGTTTCCCACTTTTCAACAGTTTCAATCTTTGCTGGATCCACCTGAATACCTTCTTTGTTCACTATGTGACCGAGGAATTAAACTTCTTCCAACCAAAATGCACACTTTGAAAACTTAGCGTACAGTTTTTCTTTCCTCAGTAACTCTAGTACTTTTCTCAAATGTTCTTCGTGCTCTTGATCATTCTTCGAGTAAATAAGTATGTCATCGATGAAAATAATGATAAACTTGTAAAGATATGGTCCACACACTCGGTTCATGATGTTCATGAACACAGCTGGTGCGTTAGTCAACCCAAACGGCATAACCATAAACTCGTAATGACCGTAACGTGTTCTAAAAGCAGTCTTTGGAATATCATCCTCCTTCACCTGCATTTGATGATACCCAGAACGTAAATCAATCTTTGAATAAACCAACGAGCCTTGTAGTTGATCAAATAAGTCGTCGATTCTCGGTAGTGGGTAGTGGTTCTTGATGGTAAGTTTGTTTAACTCTCGGTAGTCGATACATAACTTAAATGTACCATCCTTCTTCTTGACAAACAAAACAGGAGATCCCCACGGTGATGTTCTTGGTCGAATGAAACCACGCTCTAAAAGTTCTTGTAATTGGCTCTGAAGTTCCTTCATTTTGTTAGGTGCAAGTCTGTATGGAGCACGAGCTATTGGTGCAGCTCCCGGTACAAGGTCTATTTGAAATTCAACGGATCGATGTGGAGGTAGTCCCGGTAATTCTTTCGGAAATAGATCGGGAAATTCTTTTGCGACGGGAACATCATTGATGTTCTTTTCTTCAGAATTGAATTTCTCGACGTGTGCTAGCACAGTATAGCAACCCTTTCTTATTAGTTTTTGTGCCTTCAGGTTACTAATAAGATTTAACTTCGCGTTGCTCTTTTATCCGTACACCATTAAGGGTTTTCCTTTTTCTCGTATAATGCGAATTGCATTTTTGTAACAAACGATCTCTGCTTTCACTTCTTTCAACCAGTCCATACCGATTATCACATCAAAACTCCCTAACTCTACTGGTATCAAGTCAATCTTAAATGTTTCGCTAACCAGTTTAATTTCTCAATTCTGACATATATTATCTGCTGTAATTAATTTACCATTTGCTAATTCGAGTAAAAATTTATTATCCAAGGGCGTCGGTGAACAACTTAGTTTAGCACAAAAATCTCTACTCATATAGCTTCTATCGGCACCCGAATCAAATAAAACATAAGCAGATTTATTGTCAATGAGAAACGTACCCGTAACAAGCTCCGGGTCTTCCTGCACTTCTACCGTATTAATATTGAAAACTCTTCCGCGGCCCTGCCCATTAGTATTCCCCTGATTTGGGCAATTTTTAATAATGTGGCCCGGTTTTCCACATTTATAACAGACTACATTGGCAGTACTTGCTCAGACACTACTTGTTCCAACATTACTCGTTCCGGCATTATTTGTTCCTTTAGTTCTGTTATACATTGGTCCATAGACCTCACACTTTGTCGCGCTATGACCATTTCTTTTACACCTGTTGCAAAATGTTGTGCAGAACCCCGGGTGATTCTCTTCACACCTTTGGCATTGCTGTTTCTGATTATTGTTATTGTTGCGGTTGTTATTGTTGTTGGGACGATTATTGTAGTTGTTGTTGGGAAGTTTGTTGAAGTTGTTGTTGCGATTGATGTTGCGGTTATTGGGATAGTTATTGCGATTGTGGTTGTGATTGTTGTTGTTGTATTGGTGACTCTTGTCATTGTTTTCCTCCCACTTTCTCTTGACTTGTTTCATGTTAGCCTCTTCGGTCGTCTGTTCCTTAATCCTTCCTTCTATCTGGTTCACTAATTTGTGAGCCATTCGACTTGCCTTTTGTATGGAGGCGGGCTCGTGTGAACTCACATTTTCTTGAATTCTTTCCGGTAACCCTTTTACAAATGCGTCGATCTTCTCTTCTTCGTCTTCGAACGTTCTGGGACACAATAGGCACAATTTTGTGAATCGTCGTTCATATGTGGTGATATCGAAACCTTGCGTTCGTAATCCTCTAAGCTCTACCTTGAGCTTATTGACCTTGTTTCTGGGACGATACTGCTCGTTCATCAATTACTTGAATGCTGACCATGGTAGTGCGTAAGCAGCATCTTGTCCTACCTGCTCGAGATAGGTATTCCACCATGTTAACGCCGTACCTGTGAAGATATGCGTAGCGTACTTAACTTTGTCCTCTTTAGTACACTTACTTATGGCAAACACCGATTCGACCTTCTCAGTCCACCGATTCAATCCAATTGGTCCTTCGGTTCCATCAAATTCTAAAGGTTTGCAGGCAGTGAATTCTTTGTAGGAGCATCCTACACGATTTCTTGTGGAATTAGTTCCACTGCTAGATCCAGAGTTATTGTTATTTTGCATCGCAGCCTGTACTGCGGCTATGTTTGCTGCAAGAAAAACACGGAAGTCTTCCTCACCCATGTTCAAGTTCTGACGAGTTGCCGGTGCCATTTCCTTCAAAAATAGCCAAAAGAATTGAGTTAATCATATAGAATTTAAGAGTAGTCAATAGTATTTCGTAGCATTATATGAACTTATTTATAAAAACTTTTTCTTCATATTAGCATTTTATAGTTTTAATTCGGGTAGTACCTACCCGTTAAGTTCATACTTACTAGCTACTATACAACTCAACTACTATGCTTCTATATGAAAAACTTATTACAATAAAATTTCGCGTTCAAACTTTATACAAATTATTACAACTTACAATACCGCTATTATACATATAGGATGAAATATAACACATAATAACATTGCTACTCGGAAGCTATAAAGGCAATTCTAGTTAATACGCAAGTTGTTCAGCAAAAGAAATAAAGACACGTAATTCATAAGTCCAGAAACAAGTCATGCATTCTGGTTTTACTAAGACGACTTCCCATCCTTGGTTTTGTGAAAAGTAACTGTTATGACCATTGACTAGGCAGCATGTTGTAATGTCGTCAAAAGGACAAGGGTTTCGTAATGCCCAACAGTCCCGTAACAATCTAAAAACGTTGTTTCTCATCTCAACTACCGAGTCCGTCACTTGTGGGAACGTTTTATTTAAAAGTTGCAACCCAATGTCCTTTTTCTCAATTTGATGAGAAGCGAACATTATTAACCCGTAAGCATAACATGCTTCTTTATGTTGCATGTTAGAAGCTCTTTCTAACTCATGAAATCCTATGTTGGGATATGTTGAGTCAAAATAGGTTCTTAACCCGTAGCGTAAAATTGCATTTAGGTTCCCCACATTTAACGCTTTAAAGAAAACACGGCATAACTTACGGTCTCCCCAATGTGATATACCCCACCTATCAAAGGAAAGCCTTTTATAAACTAAGGCATTTCTGGAAAGTCTTTCAAATGTTTGACAAGTTAATTTAGCCATAACTAAATGTGCTGATGAATTCTGACCGACTCTAGACAAGATTTCCTCAATCAAATCCTCTGGTAGGTCTTCTATAATATTCGGTTGTCTATCCTTAACGTCCATTTTGTTTTTATACTGTAAAATAAGGATTAGATTCGTAAAAGATAATTAACAAACAATACAAGCAATTTTTACATAGAACATAAAAGGACAAGCACACTATAATACATATAATACACGACATGATTACAACCCTCTAATCTGAATCACTGGTTTCTTCTTCTTCGGACTTGGTTCGTTTTCCTAATTTTCTAGGGATATATGATGATCCTCTGATACGAGCCGTCGTTTTCCACAATGGTTTAGAAAAACCTGGTGGTTTAGAGGTTCCCGGGTTATTGTTACAATTTAGGAAATACGGACGTTGTCGATACATATAAAGTTCATCGGGGTTGGAATCGGGTTTCTCTATTTTTATACCTTTTCCCTTATTATTTTCTTTCGCTTTATTAAATTGGGTCGAGGTAATTTCTATAACATCATCGGAATCCTCATCGGGATCCGATTCATTAGAAAATTGGTAATCTTCCCAATATTTTGCTTCCTCGGCGGAAACACCATTGACTATTATTAACTTTGGTCCGTCGGTTGAGGATTTTCTTTTATTTAATCGATTCATAGTAGGTATCAATATTTCTTCCTCCGAAACCTCTTCTTCTTCCTGTTCCTCCTCTTCCGGTTCCTCCTCTTCCGGTTCCTCTTCGGGAATTTGTGAATCTTCCCAAAGTAAATTCGACTCTTCATTATTATTAGGTGAGTCAATGGGATTTGTACTAGTGGTAGACATCTATCACACAATATCAAACACATTAAGAGGTTAATATATCACATAATATTTACATGTTAATAATATATAGTTTTCAACAAAAGTGTTAAGCAATCGTTTTTAAAGAAAACACGGTCGAAGTCCAGACTCACTAATGTATCCTAACAATTCGATAAGACACACTAATGTAAATTTCTGGTTCTCTAAGACCAATGCTCGGATACCAACTGAAATGTCCCGTTCATATTGATTATAAACGTTCCATATTAATTGATTTCGTTGCGAGGTTTTGACCTCTATATGAGATGTTTTTCAAAGAATGCATTCATTTTTAAAACAACCATAACCTTTATTTTATCTATAAAGGTTTAAAAAGCATTACGTAGATTATCAAATAATGATAATCTAAAATATACCGTTTACACACGACCATTACATAATGGTTTACAATAAGAATATATTACATCAAAAATAAGTTTCTTGAATGCAGTTTTTACATAATATCATACAAGCATGGACTCCAAATCTTGTCCTTATTTTAGTATGCAACAGCGGAAGCTCTTAATAATCACCTGAGAATAAACATGCTTAAAACGTCAACAAAAATGTTGGTGAGTTATAGGTTTAACCTATATATTATCAATTCATAATAATAGACCACAAAATTTCATATTTCAATATACATCCCATACATAGAGATAAAAATCATTCATATGGTGAACACCTGGTAACCGACATTAACAAGAATCATATAAGAATATCCCCATTATTCCGGGACATCCATCGGACATGATATAAAACTCGAAGTACTAAAGCATCCGGTACTTTGGATGAGGTTTGTTAGGCCCAATAGATCTATCTTTAGGATTCACGTCAATTAGGCGTGCACTAATTCTCAAAATTAGTGATGTTCCCTAATTCTTAGGCTACCAAGCAAAAAGGGGCATATTCAGCTTCGATCATTCAACCATAGAAAGTAGTTTCATGTACTTGTGTCTATTTTGTAAAACATTTATAAAGCTGCATGTATTTTCATCCCAAAAATATTAGATTTTAAAAGTGAGACTATAACTCACTTTCACAGATTTTTACTTCGTCGGGAAGTAAGACTTGGCCACTGGTCGATTCACGAACCTATAACAAATATGTACATATATATCAAAGTATGTTCCAAAATATATTTACAACACTTATAATACATTTTTGATGTTTTAAGTTTATTAAGCCAGTTGTCCTCGTTAGTAACCTACAGCTAGTTGTCCAAAGTTAGATGTACAGAAATAAATTGATATATATTATCTTGAATCAATCCACGACCCAGTGTATACACTTCTCAGGCTAGATCACAACTCAAAGTATATATATTTTTGGAATCAACCTCAACCCTGTATAGCTAACGCCAACATTACTGCATATAGAGTGTCTATGGTTGTTCCAAATAATATATATACATGGGTCGATATGATATGTCAAAACATTTGCATACGTGTCTATGGTATCCCAAGATTATATAATATATTAGAATACATATATAATACAATATAAGTTAGCTAGGATATGATTAATATAGATTTGTTACAATATTTCCCGTAGCTACAACAATCAAAAAATATCCAATCTTGTTTTACCCATAACTTCTTCGTTTTAAATCTGTTTTGAGTGAATCAAATTGCTATGGTTTCATATTGAACTCTATTTTATGAATCTAAATAGAAAAAGTATAGGTTTATAGTCAGAAATATAAGTTACTAGTCGTTTTTGTAAGAGGTAGTCATTTCAGTCGAAAGAACGACGTCTTGATGACCATTTTGAAAAACATACTTCCATTTTGAGTTTAACCATGATTTTTGGATATAGTTTCATGTTCATAATAAAAATCATTTTCCCAGAAGAATAACTTTCAAATCAAAGTTTATCATAGTTTTTAATTATCAAACCCAAAACAGCCCGCGGTGTTACTACGACGGCGTATGTCCGGTTTTACGGTGTTTTTCGTGTTTCAAGGTTTTAAATCATTAAGTTAGCATATCATATAGATATAGAACATGTGTTTAGTTGATTTTAAAAGTCAAGTTAGAAGGATTGACTTTTGTTTGCGAACAAGTTTAGAATTAACTAAACTATGTTCTAGTGATTTCAAGTTTAAACCTTCGAATAAGGTAGTTTTATATATATGAATCGAATGATGTTATGAACATCATTACTACCTCAGGTTTTGTGGATAAACCTACTAGAAATGAGAAAAATAGATCTAGCTTCAAAGGATCCTTGGATGGCTTGAAAGTTTTTGAAGTAGAATCATGACACGAAAACAAGTTCAAGCAAGATTTCCACTCGAAATAAGATTGTTATAGTTATAGAAATTGAATTAAAGTTTGAATATGAGTATTACCTTATATTAGAAAGATATATTACTGTAAATAAGAAAGATTTCTTAAGGTTGGATGATCACTTTACAAAATTGGAAGTAAGCTAGCAAACTTGGAAGTATTCTTGATTTTATGAAACTAGAACTTATAGAATTTATGAAGAACACTTAGAACTTGAAGATAGAACTTGAGAGAGATCAATTAGATGAAGAAAATTGAAGAATGAAAGTGTTTGTAGGTGTTTTTGGTCGTTGGTATATGGATTAGATATAAAGGATGTGTAATTTTGTTTACATGTAAATAAGTCATGAATGATTACTAATATTTTTGTAATTTTATGAGATATTTCATGCTAGTTGCCAAACATGTTAGGTAACTCACATGGGCTGCTAAGAGCTGATCATTGGAGTATATATACTAATAGTTCATACATCTAAAAGCTGTGTATTGTACGAGTACGAATACGGGTGCATACGAGTAGAATTGTTGATGAAACTGAACGAGGATGTAATTGTAAGCATTTTTGTTAAGTAGAAGTATTTTGATAAGTGTATTGAAGTCTTTCAAAAGTGTATGAATACATATTAAAACACTACATGTATATACATTTTAACTGAGTCGTTAAGTCATCGTTAGTCGTTACATGTAAATGTTGTTTTGAAACCTTTAGGTTAACGATCTTGTTAAATGTTGTTAATCCATTGTTTATTATATCTAAAGAGATGTTAAATTATTACATTATCATGATAATTATTACATTATCATGATATTATGATAT
Source organism: Rutidosis leptorrhynchoides (assembly GCF_046630445.1). Classification (NCBI taxonomy): domain Eukaryota; kingdom Viridiplantae; phylum Streptophyta; class Magnoliopsida; order Asterales; family Asteraceae; genus Rutidosis; species Rutidosis leptorrhynchoides. Next base: position 448,333,865 of record NC_092336.1, read on the forward strand.
ATTAATATATCTTAGTATGATATATATACAGTTAAATGTTGTTACAACGATAATCGTTACATATATGTCTCGTTTCGAAATCATTAAGTTAGTAGTCTTGTTTTTACATATGTAGTTCATTGTTAATCCACTTAATGACATGTTTACTTATCATTTATCATGATTAAACATAGTGTATCAATATCTTAATATGATTCATATGTATTTAGTAAGACGTTGTTATAACGATAATCGTTATATATATCGTTTTGAGTTTCTTAATTCAATAAACTCAATTTTATGTATATAACTCATTGTTAAAATACCTAATAAGATACTTACTTATCATAATATCATGTTAAATATATATATAATCATATATATGTCATCATATAGTTTTTACAAGTTTTAACATTTGTGAATCACCGGTCAACTTGGGTGGTCAATTGTCTATATGAAACCTATTTCAATTAATCAAGTCTTAACAAGTTTGATTGCTTAACATGTTGGAAACGCTTAATCATGTAAATAACAGTTTCATTTAATATATATAAATATGAAAAAGTTCGGGTCACTACACTTTGATCCTAAACATGATTTTTGAACAAGATTGTTGACTTTTTGAGTCAAAAATGCATGAACTTGATTTAATTGACATGAAGGCCATTTGAAACTCGTTTAATTGCTATAATGATTATTTTTGACATGTTTTAGAAGATGAATGCTTAGGAACATTGTATACATTTTCATATATGTTTATTTGTAAAAGTGTAGAATTGTTAATTTTATGAAATTGTGTATAAGTTTAATATTGTTTAAACATGTCATTATGATTGTTTTGATTTATGATTTTGCTAACACTAATGTATATTTGGATGCACAAAAACTGTGTTTAATGTGTTTTGCAGACTGAAAGGGGTGAATCTTCATCCGCTTCCCAGACTCACAATGCTCCTCCTGAGAATGCAGACGAACAGGAGATTAACGACCAATACAGACAAAATCTACCGCATCAATTCATTTCATATTCAAATATACAAGTGGCAGATTTACACCCTAATTTAAGATTTGACAGACGTTGGATAAATTATCCAAAATATCAGAGGAACTTACACATTCTTCAGACAAAGGATGTTGAAGTACTCAGGGTGATAGATTGGGAACTGTTATAAACAGTGGAATTGGCCGAACCAATCAGGGAATTACTTTACCAAAGGTATGTTAATTCTACTTTTAATGATTGGGAACGTTTATTCACTATACGTAGGCCTGTATATAGGGAATGGTGTGTGGAATTATTAAGTACTGTTGAAATAAATGATCAGGTAGCTAGCTTAACCGATCAAAGTTTTATTAGATTTTTTTTAGGAGGTATGATGCGCCATATGTCTCTATTAGATATGGCTCAGGCCTTGTGTATATATACGCCTGAGGAATTAGTATCTAATGATTGTCAAAGGTTGATAATTAATGGTAGAAGGGTTGATGAAAATTTTGATATGAATGGAATATGGAGTAGAATGACTAGCCATAACCGATTTTGTGGGGGATCTTACTCTTATACTGATATTAATAGAGCTGAGCTAAGAGTGATCCATAGGTTTTTAGCAAACTCGATTACACAACGAGGTAGGAATAAAGAAAAGGTAAATGAAAATGATCTATTTTACCTCATATGTATTCGAGACCCATAGAGCGTTGTGAACATACCTTATTGTGTGGGTTATTACTTATCGGTAATGGTAAGGGGTATGCGAAATAATAGTATAATAGGAGGTAGAATTTTCATTACTTTAATTGCTGAGTATCTCAATGTGGATAGAAGTTAGGGGGATTATTAGTTGCAGTACCAGAACCCCGTGATAGAATTGATTTACGCGTGTATCATGGTGCAAAGGTTTTAAAAAAACGACATAATGCTGCAGTACCATATGATGGCATGCATCCACTGGTAGAACGAGATCAGGAGCAAGGTAATGCGGGTGGAGGAAATCAGATGACAGATATACAAAGAATAATGGCCCAAAATGATTACCATCGGGCTATGCAACAAGAGTTTCAGGCTTGGCAATATCATTAAGAATATATCAAAGCCTATTTAGCCTCCCGAGGTAGGAACTACATTCCTACTGAACCGGCCTATTTTCCTCCATGGAACGACGATACACGACCACCTTTTCTTACATATGACCCATTTCAAGCGTATCAAAACATATACCACGAAGCTTGGAACCCCTTCTGGTACAATCAGAATCAACCCTAATTTTCTTAGTCTTATTTATTTTATTATTTGTAATGTTACTACTTTTAATACTTATTTCGGTATTGTAATAGTTTTTATAGTTTTCTAACGTTTTAAATATTAGATTTTATAAATTTTTGAACGTGAGGTGATATACCCAACTTCAAATAATATATATATATATATATATATATATATATATATATATATATATATATATATATATATATATATATATATATATATATATATATATGTGTGTGTGTGTGTGTGTGTGTATGTGTGTGTGTGTGTGTGTTTGTAGTTTATCTTATGCACAAAACAGGGTAAAACGGCACACTTTCAAAGACTGGCATTAAGTTCAGCAAAGGCTATTAATTTTGACGACAAGACGAAAAACAAATGTGATATAACAACTGCAGGAATGAACAAATGATGTGCACCATTTATCATTCAAACAAACAACAATATGTTTAGAAACTTTGGTAAAATTTAATCATTTTTCTACGCTAATCACCCTCAATAATTTAAATTATTACTGATTTCTTGCAAATGAGAGCATTGCAAGATCTTAAGTGTGGGAAGAGATTAAATTCTTTCAAATTTTAAACATTTGACTTATACACTTGGTTTAATAGCTACCGTTAAATTTTACTAGTAAAGCAGTAGTTGTATTAGAATCTAGTGCTCTCTGATAATAAAGAACAGCCCTAGTCTTATATACCGACTATCCACTTCTACTAAAAATTTTAAAAATTTTCAACTAAATAAACTCAAAATCATGTTTATACATATTTATGAACGATAAAACTAGGTTATAACACCGAAATTATTGTTACCTCGGAAAGGACGCAAATTGAGAAACAATCCAAAATGCTTGAATTCATTTAATGGAATATAAGAGAATAAAAAGGCAAAGAAAGAAATATAAAAGCCAAGTGTGGGAAAAAAATTACCAAGTTATTTAAATCACATACCACATATTTTTGTACAAATAATGGAAAATACTTTTGTTTTGGACTATACTAATCAGTTTTACCCAATTTCTTATAATATATTTGAAAGAAATGTGCCACTTGATTTAAAAGGAAGTAAAGTCTTCCGAGAAAAAGAAACGCGCTTCTTGATTTTGGTCAGGAAGTTGTCGTCCAGACCAGTTGTAGAGTCTACGAAAAACCTTGAAAAGTTTTCTCGAAAATCAGCTGGAAATTCAAGGACCTCAGCATCAAACAGGGTTGCCAAGTGGTCAGACTTATCCTAACCATGAGAGGATATGTCTCGTACAATGGGGGGCACCGTGCAAATTAGCTTATAAGACTAATGAATCAGATCCCCAGAAAGGATAATCTCCTTAAAGATTAAAAATCAGCATTTAAGCCTGATATTACTCAATCCTTGAGATTGACTTTAAAGATTGAGAATTACAAACTCATAGAATTCGATGATATCTAAACTCGAGTTTGAACGAGAAAATATTTTGATCAAATTAAAACCGATTTGTTTTCTGAAAACTTATTTTCAATGCGTTCATTACCATTGAACGTAAAATCCTAAGAATTCACCGGAATTCATTAGGTCACCTGAACCAAATCGGATGTCAACCGTAAGAACGGTGGTTGCATAGCATGGTCGAAGACAGGACCTTGTGCCAGACCAAAAAATTATAGGGTGATCTTTGCTATTGCTCCTACAAAGGATAGTAATTGCATCCGATACGTTTTTAGACCATGAACATCTGCATGTCATTAGACATTGCCTTAACAGTTGCTTGTTCAATGCTTTCCTTTACAACCGGACGGTAGTTTACTGAAAGGTAATATACGGAGCAAGTATATTGGATGTGTTGCTTTCCTAATACAAGGTTAGAAAGTGGGTGACACAAAACCGCAAGTTTTGAGCTAAAATTTTAAAATCTGAAACCCACAAAACCCACAAAAATATTTTGCAAACACCGGTGAAGGGTTATTCCGGAAAACTTATCTAGGGTAAAAGCTAGAATGAATTTTCAAAAGATCAAATGTTTTCATAAAGATCCAATTTCCTAAAGGATCTAAATTTTTATAGTCATGTGGGACTGTAAACCACAACGTTACTATCATTGTTCATACCGCCGTATTAAAATCACTGATGTACAAAGTGTGAAGAATAAAGAAGTGATTTAAGTATGTTTTTATATTCAAGTTCTATATTTCTTGAGGACAAGCAACGCTCAAGTGTGGGAATATTTGATAATGCTAAAAACGAACATATATTTTATAGCATTATCCTTCAAGAAAGACAATCTTTTAGTTGCAATTGTTCTAATTCCAAGTAATATTCGTTTAAATAATAAAAGGTGAAGACAAAAGACAGATTCGACGATTTGATGACGCAAACGACCAAAAAGCTCAAAAGTACAAAGTACAATCCAAGTGGTTCAAATTATTGATGAGAAACGTCTAAATATTGATAAGAGTACAAGCCGCAAAACGCAAAGTACAAGATATTAAATTATACGAAAAGGCGTTCGAAAATCCGGAACCAAGACATGAACCAACTATCAACGTACGACTCAACAGAGCTAAAATTACAAGTCAACTATGCACATAAATATAATATAATATATAATTAATTATGTAAATTATATATATATTATATTTATATATTAAATAAATAAATGTCGGCAAGCTAGGATCCAAATTATGGGTGAGCTGGAAATGGAAGCTCCGCAGTCGTGGAGCTGTGAGGAGGAAACTAGCCACAGTCGCGGAGCACAACAGAAATCAAATTCCCCTATAAAAGGACATACAATTCGACGATCATAACATACCTTCATCAATATTATCTCTCACTCCCTCAATATATATATTTATATTTTATAATTATAATTTTAATATTAAGTTAATAATAATAAGGTTATAGTAGCGAATGTTTTAAGTTTGTAAGTCGAAATTATGTCCGTGTAACACTACGCGATTAATACTCATTGTAAGTTATGTTCAACTTTTTTAAATTAATGTCTCGTAGCTAAGTTATTATTATGTTTATTTAAACCGAAGTAATCGTGATGTTGGACTAAATATTAAGACTGAATTATTGGGCTTTGGACCATAATTGGGGTTTGAACAAAAGACCGACACTTGTGGAAATTGGACTATGGGCTATTAATGGGCTTTATATTAATTAAATGATATCTCGTTGATTTAATATAGAGATTTATAATTTTATGTATTTATATATAACCACATACGCTTGACTGGGTAAGTGGTGGGCGGGATATTTATAAATACTAATAATTATTCATTTGACCGGACACGGGGATGGATTAATAGTCAATGGACTCATTAAAACAGGGGTGGATTACATTCAAGGGTAATTGGTGTAATTGTTAATAAAGTATTAAAACCTTGGATTACACGCAGTCGATAACCTGGTGTATTCATTAAACAAAGTATTAAGACCTTGTTACAGTTTAAGTCCCCAATTAGTTGGAATATTTGACTTCGGGTATAAGGTTAATTTGGCGAAGACTCTCGCACTTTATAATTATGACTAATGGACTATTATGGACAAAATGAAACAACCCAACCCGTATTAAAACCGGCCCATAAAAATTTTTCCTTTTAATACGCGTTAAATAATACTTTAGGTCCCATTACACAATTTCCAAAACATATTTGTTACCAAAGTAAGTTCAACGAACTTAAAACATACATTAATAGTTTAAACTCCCTAATGCAATGGTTCATTAATTAAATCGTAAACTGGTTATAATCATTATGACCCGACTAGTTACGTTTACACAAAACCGAGCATGGTGATTTGGGACTACGCTACCCAAATCCTAATCGAGTCCAAAAGCAAGATCTTCTAAAGCAACCTAGCCAAGATCTCTAACCCCCAAGCTCACCCGAGCCGCCAAGCATGCGAACCTATAAAAATGTAAACAAGGAGAGGGTAAGCTAACGCTTAGTGAGTGAAAATATACTACATACATATATATGCATAAGATGGCCACGCCACAACAATAATCAAATGCCGCATACCGAAGCATCCAAGCATAAAGGCAAGCTAGTCTAAGCATACCGTACGATCACTAAGCAACGAGCTAAAGATACATCAACAAAATATAAGTTCACCAACGACGATGTGAACAACGCCAATGAGCTACACCCGGAGGGTTAGCTATATCACAACAATACATCAATATATAATACGATATATATAAACGCCCAAGGTTAACCCCTTAACCCAATACCGAAAACCAATACCACAATGAAGATTGGCCGAACTACACGAGCCTTAGTAAATCCGCATACACATGAGACTACTATCTTCACTAACACAACAACATCGAGGTTGGCTGAACTACACGAGCCTTAGTAATCCGAAACCACACGAGATTACTACCTCAATAAGATGACCGAACTACACGCGTCACCGTGAATCCGAACTACACGAGATTCACTTTCACAATTCAATAAGATGACCGAAACTACACGCATCATCGTGAATCCGAATACACACGCGACTCACTTCTCAACATCAAAACCCTTCGCCATTGGGGTTATATCATCCACATCACAACCACGTGTGATAATGTACACACAAAACGTGTACCTCACCAAAGGTGGTCAACCAAAATGCACAACCGTGCCAATTGGACCCATACACATGTAACAACCCAAACCAACACCCGACAAAACCTTGTGAAAATACGAAATAAAAAAAAAAATTCTGTTGCAGACCATCGGCGCGCCGCGCCATATCTGGCTGTCCCCGGGACTTTTAACCGCGAAAAGATTGACTAGTTCCCGGCACTTTTAGACAAAACGCTTTTTACCATACAACCAAATATGTAAAACTAACATGTTTCAAACATAAAATTAAAGTTTTACAAGCGGGGCCCACATCGGCCGTTTTATGAGTTTAATACAATTTACGAGTTTCGACCACCAAAAAGTTTAAGTTCCAAACTACACAATGAGCATGGCGTTTGGGATTAAACTACCCAACTATCGGTCAAACTCCAAGAGCTACTAAAGCCCAAAAGCGTCCCCTAGCATCAAGCGGGATCTTTAGTCCAAAACGATGCCCTTACCCTTGTCCAAAACCGAACCTATAAAATGGTAAACAACGAGAGGGTAAGCAAATCTTAGTGAATGCAATAATTATACGAATACATATATAATTATACCTACTTGCATACACTTACACAACCGTAAACATGATAGCAAACAACATTAGCTTATCGTCGCAATATCAAGCTATAATTCTCCCATACCACAAGCTAGCATAACAACCGCATATAAATATAACTCGAATAATATAATATGCTTACAACACAAATAACCATGGTTAACCAATAGTACAAGGGAACGGCGCTCGCGAAAACGCCATCGGTGTTCATAACATCCGTTAGGGCACTTAACACCTCGCACCACTAACCCCTAGGGTGGCACCTTAACACCTCGGCACTTCACCCCGAGTGGCATCTTAACACCTCGATGCTTCACTCATTATTTTACGAAGTGGTGTCTTAACACCTCGACACTACACTCCTAGGTGGCATCTTAACACCTCGATGCTACACCCGAGTGGCATCTTAACACCTCGATGCTACACTCTTAACGTGAAACGTGGTGTCTTAACACCTCGACACTACACCTTTCACGCTACAACAAATAGATACATTATATACATACGCATATAATCATTCCACTCACCTCAAAGTCTTGTGAAAAGATACCCGAGCTTGCGAAACCTCAAAGTAACGTACCTATCACATTATACATATTATCAAACGCAACTCAAGTCGGTCAACCAATTCTTTCACCCTTCCTAAGTCATTTTGACCCAAAGTGCAATTTCAACCCATTTGCACCCTTAACCCTACATTGGGTCAACACACACCAAAACCCTAATCATTCGTCAAGATGGGTTTAAAACACATTTAGGTCACAAGGCTAACTCGTTTTCAGAATTACTAGGCCACTTAGGTCATTAAAGACCCATTTGACCCATTTCAAGGTCAACACACCCATTTGGGTCATCCATGCCCAATTAACACCCATTTACATATCATTGAAGTGTTCTAGTACTTTAACTAACTAATTAGGTTCATAAACATAAGTTAACACTTTGAAAACCCTAATTAGTTACCTTTGAGTCTACATGACCCAAATTCACCCAAAAACCCCCAAATTACTAGCAAGTGGGTTTTGTGTGCATCACTAACCCAAACCCTAACCCTTAATGCAATTAAAGTAAGAATCTAGGTTTTAGGACTTACCAACACAATCACTACATAGCTAACGACTAGATGAACGACTTTAGAACTCGCACTAAGACCCGATTCAACCTCTTTCACCCTTTGATGGAGCTTTCTCTCTCAAGGATTGCACTCTCTCTCTAGAGTTTAATTGGAGAAGATGGGGTTATTGTGGGAGTAGTAAATGAGTTCCCCAAAACTGATCTAGGGTAATAAATTCGGCCTCCAAGTGATTTTACCAAAATACCCTCAAAATATCTAATTTAAAAGAAAGAGAGAATCTGTCACAGACAGATGGCGCGGCGCGCCACCTAGCCACGCGGCGTTCGACCCTCCCAGTTCAGCATCTTTTGTCTTTTTAATTATGTGCAACAAAAACCCCAAACTTGAGTAACTCATATACACATATGTACACTACGAATATTCGGGTCTTACAACTCTCCCCCACTTATTCGGATTGCGTCCTCGCAATCCAAGCCGCATGACACGAGGGAAGATAAACCAACACGAACTCTTCGGGTTCCCAAGTGAACTCGGAACCTTTACCTCGTCGCTATTGAACCTTGAAAGTTCTCACCTCTTTATTTCTCAACTTTTTCACCTTCTCGTCAAGGATAGCAATCGGTTCCTCGATATATTCTAACTTGTTGTTTAGCTCGATCTCGTCTAAGGGCATCCATGAGGAATCATTCGCAAGACACTTACGGAGGTGGGAAACATGAAATGTATTATGGATCCCCGCAAGCTCTTCGGGTAATTCCAATCGATATGCAACTTCACCAACACGAGCTAAAACCTTGAATGGCCCAATAAACCGAGGAGCTAACTTTCCCCGTTTTCGAAATCGAATAATACCCTTCCATGGCGAAACCTTAAGCATCACCATATCGCCTTCTTGGAACTTAATCAATCGCCTACGTCTATCGGCATATGACTTTTGCCTATCACGAGCCTTCTTCAAATGTTCCCGAATCAAATCGATCTTGCTATTGGTCTCTAAAACCAAATCGGTACTCCCGATCTCTCTTTGACCCACTTCTCCCCAACAAACGGGAGTTCGACACCTACGCCCATAAAGCATTTCGTAAGGTGGCATCCCGATACTAGTATGATAACTATTATTGTACGAGAATTCCACCAAAGGCAAATGCTCATCCCAACTACCACCGAAGTCAATGATGCACGCTCGTAGCATATCTTCCAAAGTTTGATTCGTACGTTCGGTTTGACCGTCCGTTTGAGGATGATACGCTGTGCTCAACTTCAATTGCGTACCCATATCTTCATGAAACTTTTCCCAAAACCGAGATGTAAAACGGGTATCTCGATCCGAAATAATAGATATAGGAACCCCATGTCGCGAGACCACTTCCTTGATAAACAACTTAGCCAAGGTCTCCGACGATATCGCTTCTTTAATGGGAAGAAACAAAGCGCTTTTTGTCAATCCGTCAACTATAACCCAAATCGAATTGAATTGGGTTCTCGCCGTTTTAGGTAACTTTGTAATGAAATCCATGGTAATGTGCTCCCATTTCCATTTCGGGATTTCTAATGGTTGCAACTTACCATACGGCTTTTGGTGTTCGGCTTTTACTTGTAAACACGTGACACATTGCTCAACATACTTCACAACATCACGTTTCATGCCCGGCCACCAATAATCTTTCTTCAAGTCAAGGTACATTTTCGTCGCGCCCGGATGAATGGAGTATTTTGACTTATGTGCTTCATCAAGTAGCACTCGTCGGTAATCACCCATCTTAGGCACCCACACCCTTCCTTGAAAGGACAACAACCCACGCGGACCCATAGTAATAAACTCCGATTGGCTTACGATTCGCTCCGTATGCTTGTTGTGAACATAAGCCTCTATTTGAATCTCACCAAGCTTTTCAAGAAAATCGTTGGTAATAATCAAACGTAACGACCCCACTTTTATCGCCGGATGTTGACTCTTTCGACTCAACGCATCCGCGACCACATTCGCCTTACCCGGATGATAAAGTATTTCACAATCGTAGTCTTTCACCACATCCATCCACCTACGTTGACGATAATTCAAATCTCGTTGATTAAAGAGATGTTTCAAACTCTTATGATCCGAATAAATCGTACACTTGACACCATACAAGTAATGGCGCCAAATTTTCAATGCATGCACTACCGCCGCCAACTCAAGATCATGAGTCGGATACCTCGTTTCATGTTCCTTTAATTGTCGAGAGGCATAAGCGATAACCTTACCTCTTTGCATTAGAACACACCCGAGACCATTTAAGGAAGCATCACAATAAACCACCATGTCTTCAACACCTTCCGGCAACACTAACACCGGAGCTTGACACAACTTCTCTTTTAACAATTGAAAAGCAATTTCTTGCTCGTTCTCCCAATTGAACCTAGCATTCTTTCTTGTCAACTTCGTCAATGGAGAAGCAATCTTAGAAGAGTCTTGGATAAACCGACGATAATAATCGGCCAATCCGAGAAAACTTCGGATTTCCGTAGGCGTAGTCGGTCGTCCCCAACTCTTCACCGTCTCGATCTTCTCCGGATCTACTTGAATACCGTTTTCGTTCACGATATGACCAAGGAATTGAACTTCCCTTAGCCAAAATTCACATTTGGAGAACTTTGCATACAACTTCTCCTTTCGTAGCGTCTTCAATACTTCACGCAAATGACGTTCATGCTCGTTCATACTTTTCGAGTAGACTAGTATGTCGTCAATGAACACTATTACCGACTTGTCCAACATAGGTTGGCACACTCGGTTCATAAGATCCATGAATGCCGCCGGTGCATTCGTAAGACCAAAGGGCATAACTACAAACTCATAATGCCCGTAACGCATTCGAAAAGCCGTCTTCTCTATGTCTTCCTCACGGACCCGCATTTGGTGATAGCCGGACCGTAGGTCGATCTTAGAGAAATACGTTGCACCTTGAAGTTGATCAAATAAATCGTCAATCCTAGGTAATGGATAATGATTCTTGATCGTCATTTTATTCAACTCACGGTAATCAATGCACATACGCATACTACCATCTTTCTTCTTCACAAATAATACCGGAGCGCCCCATGGCGAAGCACTCGGTCGAATAAAACCCTTCTCGAGCAACTCTTGGGTTTGATTTAACAACTCTTGCATTTCTGTTGGTGCTAAACGATAAGGAGTTTTAGCAATGGGAGTAGCCCCCGGAACCAACTCAATGCGAAACTCGACTTGTCTTTCCGCCGGAACACCCGGTAACTCATCCGGAAAAACGTCTTCAAACTCATTAACTACCGGAATTTCACGAATAGGTGGTGACTCATTACGAGTATCAACAACATGAGCAAGGAAAGCCATGCCACCGGTAACAATGGAACGACGCGCCCGTGCAAAAGTGCATATCGGCACCGTTCTTCTTCTCTTATCACCATGAATAATCATTTCTCCCCCACTTGGGGCCTTAACACGAATAAACTTGTCATGGCATGCAATATCGGCTCTGTAATGATCGAGCCAATCCATACCAACGACAATATCAAAATCGCCCAAGGTCATTGGAATGAGATTAATTTTAAAGGTTTCGGAACCAAAAACAACATCACAATTTTCACACACATCAACCACTAGCACCGTCTTGCCGTCCGCTATTTCGACTTCTACCGGACGACTTAACTTAGCTAACGGTCTATCAAGTTTAGGCACAAATTTAGGATAAACAAACGACAAATTTGCACCGCTATCAAAAAGAATTTTCGCCGGATTAGAATTAACCATAAAAGTACCTGAGACAACTTCGTTCGATTGTTTGGCTTCATCATTAGTCATCAAATAGTTGCGACCCCTAGCCGTACCCGCCGCCTTCTCTAACCGCTTCACATTATCAATTCGCAAATCGGGACACTCCGGCTTCTTATGTCCCTCTTTGCCGCAATTAAAACAAGTGACTTTGTTTCCGGAACGTGGTTTCGGACACTCACGAGCCATATGACCCGATTGCCCACAATTGTAGCACGTATAAGAAAACTCGCCGATAGTGCCCTTCTTTGCACTATTGACACTTTCGGCCCCCCTCTTGCTCTTGCTCCTCTTGCTTGAGGCGTTAGAGTAACTAAAACCCTCAAATTTTCTTTTGGAAAACATGAAATCACTCTTTCTTGGAACCTCCGGCTCAAAACCCCGAGCCAACTCGAACAATTCCTCAAAAGACTTAGCCATACGCCGACTAATCTTCCCCTTGTACTCATCATTCAAAGTACGATAGAAATCCTTCATGAGCTTATGATCATCACCAACATATTCCGGGCAAAAACGAGTCTTTGCCAAGAATGTAGACTTAAGAGTAACTAAGTCCATTGAGCCTTGTTGCAAATGGTGCAACTCGTCCCGGATTCTATCGAGATCGGAAGAAGTTCGGTATTCCTTGAAAAACTCCTTCTTAAACTCTTCCCACGTCAAGCCCATACATTGTTCCTCACCATACAAGTTGATTTTATCATCCCACCATAACTTAGCCTCTTCTCGTAGCATGCTAGAGCCATACCTCGCCTTCTTCTCGGGAGGATATTCCGAGGTACGAAAAGCTCCCTCGATGTCGGAGATCCAACATGTACTTTTTAAAGGATCTCGTACCCCATTAAACATCGGGGGTTGAGCGTCCTTGAAATTCTTGTAGTGGAAGTCCCGCCTTCCTTCACCTCCTTCACCACGAGGATAAATGTTTCTAGCATCAAGGGCCTCTTCGATAGTGGCCTTCATTCGTTCATTTATCAAATCGGTCACTTGCCCATCGACCGAATCTTGGAAGACCTTTCGGACGTCCGTAAGAAAATCCGCCTTTAACTTTTTAAAGACGGCCTCAATCTTGGCTGAAAACTCGGCGTCCTCACTTGTACTTCCGTTATCATGATCGGGTCCGTTTCTCGTCTTCATTCTATAAAACGAAGTAGGTTAAGCGGCGAAACAAAAGGACATAACACGTATGTATATACATATACACCACACTACCCCATCTTACTCAACAATCGTCGTACATTGCTCGTTCGACACGATTTGCGCCCGTAACAATGGTAGCTAATCATTGTTACGCGAGCACGTCGCATTAACTTGCTAGTACAACGTCCATCTCGCTCGATGCTCGCTAAACATACATAACAAATAGCACATGATTAGTCTACATAAACCTATGCACAAACCAATCCCGATCCGACCCAAAGTCCTACAAGTCCCGCATAAACACGCACACAAAAAGTCTAAGTCTAGGCGCCTATCTCAAGTCACCTAAATCCCTTAGACCATGCTCTGATACCACTTGTAACAACCCAAACCAACACCCGACAAAACCTTGTGAAAATACGAAATAAAAAAAAATTCTGTTGCAGACCATCGGCGCGCCGCGCCATATCTGGCTGTCCCCGGGACTTTTAACCGCGAAAAGATTGACTAGTTCCCGGCACTTTTAGACAAAACGCTTTTTACCATACAACCAAATATGTAAAACTAACATCTTTCAAACATAAAATTATAGTTTTACAAGCGGTTCCCACATCGGCCGTTTTACGAGTTTAATACAATTTACGAGTTTCGACCACCAAAAAGTTTAAGTTCCAAACTACACAATGAGCATGGCGTTTGGGATTAAACTACCCAACTATCGGTCAAACTCCAAGAGCTACTAAAGCCCAAAAGCGTCCCCTAGCATCAAGCGGGATCTTTAGTCCAAAACGATGCCCTTACCCTTGTCCAAAATCGAACCTATAAAATGGTAAACAACGAGAGGGTAAGCAAAGCTTAGTGAATGCAATAATTATACGAATACATATATAATTATACCTACTTGCATACACTTACACAACCGCAAACATGCTAGCAAACAACATTAGCTTATCGTCGCAATATCAAGCTATAATTCTCCCATACCACAAGCTAGCATAACAACCGCATATAAATATAACTCGAATAATATAATATGCTTACAACACAAATAACCATGGTTAACCAATAGTACAAGGGAACGGCGCTCGCGAAAACGCCATCGGTGTTCATAACATCCGTTAGGGCACTTAACACCTCGCACCACTAACCCCTAGGGTGGCACCTTAACACCTCGGCACTTCACCCCGAGTGGCATCTTAACACCTCGATGCTTCACTCATTATTTTACGGAGTGGTGTCTTAACACCTCGACACTACACTCCTAGGTGGCATCTTAACACCTCGATGCTACACCCGAGTGGCATCTTAACACCTCGATGCTACACTCTTCACGTGAAACGTGGTGTCTTAACACCTCGACACTACACCTTTCACGCTACAACAAATAGATACATTATATACATACGCATATAATCATTCCACTCACCTCAAAGTCTTGTGAAAAGATACCCGAGCTTGCGAAACCTCAAAGTAACGTACCTATCACATTATACATATTATCAAACGCAACTCAAGTCGGTCAACCAATTCTTTCACCCTTCCTAAGTCATTTTGACCCAAAGTGCAATTTCAACCCATTTGCACCCTTAACCCTACATTGGGTCAACACACACCAAAACCCTAATCATTCGTCAAGATGGGTTTAAAACACATTTAGGTCACAAGGCTAACTCGTTTTCATAATTACTAGGCCACTTAGGTCATTAAAGACCCATTTGACCCATTTCAAGGTCAACACACCCATTTGGGTCATCCATGCCCAATTAACACCCATTTACATATCATTGAAGTGTTCTAGTACTTTAACTAACTAATTAGGTTCATAAACATAAATTAACACTTTGAAAACCCTAATTAGTTACCTTTGAGTCTACATGACCCAAATTCACCCAAAAACCCCCAAATTACTAGCAAGTGGGTTTTGTGTGCATCACTAACCCAAACCCTAACCCTTAATGCAATTAAAGTAAGAATCTAGGTTTTAGGACTTACCAACACAATCACTACGTAGCTAGCGACTAGATGAACGACTTTAGAACTCGCACTAAGACCCGATTCAACCTCTTTCACCCTTTGATGGAGCTTTCTCTCTCAAGAATTGCACTCTCTCTCTAGAGTTTAATTGAAGAAGATGGGGTTGTTGTGGGAGTAGTAAATGAGTTCCCCAAAACTGATCTAGGGTAATAAATTCGGCCTCCAAGTGATTTTACCAAAATACCCTCAAAATATCTAATTTAAAAGAAAGAGAGAATCTGTCACAGACAGATGGCGCGGCGCGCCACCTAGCCGCGCGGCGCGCGACCCTCCCAGTTCAGCATCTTTTGTCTTTTTAATTATGTGCAACAAAAACCCCAAACTTGAGTAACTCATATACACATATGTACACTACGAATATTCGGGTCTTACAACACAAGTCCATCAAATCCACCTATATGTAAAGTGAGCTCTATAACCGAGAATCACTTCACCCGACCCGCACCCATCCTATACATACATATGCACATAGGATATTAACACTCACCTTGTCGCCTTGATGAATGCTTCCAAGTAATCCGTAACTCGTCAATGGAAAGTACCTATTCCATTAACACAAATACAA
This sequence comes from Rutidosis leptorrhynchoides, assembly GCF_046630445.1. Taxonomy (NCBI): domain Eukaryota; kingdom Viridiplantae; phylum Streptophyta; class Magnoliopsida; order Asterales; family Asteraceae; genus Rutidosis; species Rutidosis leptorrhynchoides. Next base: position 448,349,865 of record NC_092336.1, read on the forward strand.
CAACACAATTAGGGTGGATTTACAAATCGACCCAAATTGACAACTAGTGCAAATTCGACCCAAATTGCACTTCCAAGCTCAAAGCACGCCAAAACTAAACAACAATCACTAACACAAGTGAAAATGGTCCTAATATGCCAATTAAACCCAAGCAGAAGCGTTAAACACCAATCTCGCCCAATATGACACCTTAACCCTAATTTTGACCCATTTCAAAATTAGTTAACCCAAATACACCCAAAGTGGTTCCAACACTTCTATAATCACTAACACTAGTGATTACACACTACATACAAGTCTTAAACATGGTTAAATCATTAACCAACCCAAAACCCACCAACATCAACAATAACTAGTTACAATTTCCCATTTCACCCCTAAATGGGTTTTAGAACAAACTAGCTCAAAACCCTAAACTTGAATATCAAATTACAAAGATGAAATTCGGAGTTGAGACTTACCAATACCACCAAAATGATGCCGTTGACGAGATAAACAACTTTAACACTTGAGGTTTGACCCGAAACAACCTCCTTCTTCTCCAAATGGAGTTCTCTCTCTCTAAAACTCAATCTCTCTCTAGGGTTTGGAGTTGAGAGTGTTTTTGAGTGAATATGAAGATAAGATGATGTTTGGAACTGATTTGGGGCTTAAAACCCGTTTACTATGCGAAAATACCAAAATACCCCCAAAACACCCATTAAAAACGGGTCATTTTTGTCTGTTCAGCGCTTCTGTCGCGTTTCGCGACTCCCCATCGCGTTACGCGACTCCCAATACGCGATAACTATTTTTAATACGCGATAAAAGAACAGAAGTTAGGTCTTTTTGCCCATCGCGTTCTGATACACTCTGTCGCGATACGCGACACGCCCAAACGCGATGAAACCCGCTAAAACGCGATACTGGACCTGATGTCTCCCAATTTCACTTTTAAACACACACAAAGTCAACCGTGGTCAACTAAATACATCTAAACGATTAAGTAATCAACCTTGAACATCAAATGACGCCCCGAGAATCATGTTTAGAAAAACGGGGTGTTACAACTCTCCCCCATTTAGATTCGATCACGTCCTCGTGATCCTAATCACTTAATCAATCCAAACCGACACACCATGGTTCTCAACAAACGTTTCAATCCGACTTCCATCACATTACTCATTAACCCAAGGACTAATCCATTAACTAATATACACACTTGCACGCATTCCGAGCCGTGCAATACACGCAACAACCGAAGGTTACAACAATCACTTAGAATACGCGAAATCGCCACGTATTCTTCCAATTCCCTCGGGCAATTCTTCTCAAAGAGTTACCCTTAGCAACTTAATCGTCACCCGCGATTTATCAAATCCCAATCCGAGCACTAAAACCTTACTCATTCCCTCGCATCGGGAAAACTCAACCAATCTCGAACCGAGATATCAATCCCTTAGCTTACCCTTACCGTGTACAATGCTAAAAGCAACCAAGTCTCAACCTAAGGTCAACAACCCGAAATGATGAAGACCGAACCAAACGAATCCTTACGGATAACACTTACCACTTAACATCCCTTGTAGTGCGCAATACAACCAATACGCCACTATCATAACATCATAAGCAACGGCCAAAACCGATAGCGCCCCAATCGACCATGGCAACGCGAATCCCAAAGTGTACAAAATCAACCATTGTCACACCCGTAACAACATGTGAGCGAAACACGGCTATCGCATCACTAATCATACAACATGGTCCTCACGACCCCACCATCGGTGTATAAAACAACCGATAGTTCCCGCAACATGGTTCTTATGACCCCACCATTGGTGTATAAAACAACCAATAGATCAAACGACATGGTCCTCACGACCCCACCATCGGTGTATAACACAACCGATAGATCAAACAACATGGTCCTTACGACCCCACCATCGGTGTATAAAACAACCGATAGATCACACAACATGAAGGCTGGCCGAAAACCACACGCGCCTTAGTGAATCCGAACTACACGCGACTCACTACCTTCCTCGCAACAACAATCGGGATTGGCCGAACTACACGCGCCTTAGTGAATCTGAACTACACGAGAGTCACTATCCCAAGAGAATGACCGCAACCACATGCGTCACTTGTGAATCCGAACTACACGAGACTCACTTCTCAATACAATGACCGAAAACACACAAGTCATTTGTGAATCCGAACTACACGCGACTCACTTCCGCAATAAGTGACCGAAACCACACGCGTCATCGTGAATCCGCAAACACACGCGATCCACTTCCCAATCTCAACACCGGATGAAGTCAGCGGACCCCGAAGGTCACGCTTCACCGATATTACACCACTCCCATGATGAAGTCATCGGACCCCGAAGGTCATGCTTCACCAATCAATAATCCCATGATGAAGTCAGCGGACCCCGAAGGTCATGCTTCACCAATCACATACGCACTTTTGGCCTCAAACAACGAGTAGTGCAACATCGCGCTCTGCTACACTATAGTGAACCTTAACGGATACCACCAACCATCCACACAATCGAGCAAGAACCACCTATATCGGACATAGGCACAAACAACAATTCTCTAAAAGAGAATCCGACACACACATCCCTTAACCGAAGGATTTCATCTTGCTCATCAAATACGTCCATTATCTCTCAACGAGATTTACCACATTACCACCTCGGTGATAATTCAAATCCAAAATCATAAGTACAATTTAACCGAAATTGTACTCTACCACAAATCGACCAAAACTAGGTCCCAACACAAGTTTCGGATCTACCATAAGCATTATCCGAATTCTCACCCTAAGGCCTCCTCGTGCGGGAGTGTAACTCCCCCACTTAGAACTATGTTCTATAACCACAACTCGTACAACCGTACAATGCTACCAAATGTAGACCTTTACCAACAATTGGGTTCACACGACCCAACACCATATCTTGCTCCAACCTTGAGCATACCAAGGATCTTAACCTATCCTTAAACACTTCGAACGAAAAGTGTACCGCAAATTACATAAACCATACCCTCGCAATCATCCAACTGCTATAGTTTGTCAACTTCCACCCAGTCACTCATGTACCTAAGGGTTTCACTTCGGTACCCTAAGTACAATGTAACCGCAACACAATCGGAGTCAAACACTACGCTAGTAGGTATAAAAGAGGCACCTAATGTCGCGTCACGTAGACTCCTTTATCAACATACATCGAGATCAAGCACTCGATTTCTCGGGTTTCATCCCACCCGTCGAACCTCATAGTTTATCAACTTCAACACGAAAGCGAACACGTGCTTAACAACCGAACACCAAAGCCCATTTCCATGGCTTGGTAGAAACATTTCCCAAATATTAAGGAATGCTTGGTTGCACCAAGTCTTACGCCCTTCGCCCGACAATCAAACGTCACCATAGGGTACTTCTATTAGGAACGTCACCCATAACAACAATATGCACAACACAAGGCTTTTAATCAACTCAAATTCAAACAGCACTTAATAAATAATCAAGGGACATATTTATTAAAACGTAACGTACCTTAACGTCTCCTTGTCGCACCCATCCCCGCTAACTTGGGACATTCCGACTTACGATGTCCTTCCTCTTGGCAAACGAAGCACACCATGCCATCCCCCTTTGGCACCGAACAATCCCAAGACTTGTGACCCCTCACGCCACAATTGTAACACTTAGTCGCACTAGAGTTCGATATACCCGTCCGTATACCACCCGTGCTCACGCTCGGACCCTTAGTCCTCTTACTTGGAGCACCATAAGAAACAACCTTTCTCTCACTTGAAGGTTCACCAACCTTCGATCGCGAATACGACTCGAAACCTCTAGCCGCGGCGAATAACTCCGCAAACGATTTCGCCTGAACTCTGCTAATCTTACTCTTCAAGTCATCATTCAATGTTCGATAGAAATCTTGCATCAACAAATGATCATTCCCCAAATACTCCGGGAAAAAACGAGCTTTCGCCATAAAGGTCGTCTTGAGAGTATTCAAGTCCATAGAACCTTGTTGCAAATTTCGCAACTCATTACGCATTTCTGACAAATCGGCTGAAGTTCGGAACTCCTCGAAGAATGCCTTCTTAAACTCGTCCCACGATAACGCCATGAACGGTTCACCACCGACAAGATCAATCTTACCATTCAACCAATCCTTTGCCCTACCCCGCAACAAACTAGTAGCGAGTCTTGTCCTCTTCTGAGGAGGGCATTCAATAGTACGAAAACACCCTTCCACATCCGAGATCCAAGTTGTGCTTACCAAAGGATCCGGTTTCCCGTCATACATCGTGGGTTTAGTCCTCATGAAGCTCTTAAGACAACGTTCCATTTCACTACTACTTTGAAGTTCGGAATACTTCCTATCCATTTCTTCTCGAAATGCACTCATTTGCTCCGCAACGGCGGCCGCAACTCTAGCGTTAAACTCCGCACCGTTCATCTCGATCCCATTTCCCGTCGCCATTCTAAGGAATGCAAAGCGATTAGATCACGAACGTATAAAGTTATACACACAACACCACTCCATCTTGCTAAACACTCGTCGTACATCACTTGCTAGACACGATTTGCACCCGTAATAAGGTTTGCAAGTCCTTATTACGCACACATGCCGTATCAACTCGTTAGTACAATGACCGCCTCGCTCGATGATATAAACAAACATAAACAAAATTCTACGCGATATAAACACACGCGAGAATTATAATCACAACACAATAATATATTAATAATATCCGCATTACTAATATAAACGTTAGTCCACCTACAACAAGGCACTAACTATAACCCATTCCGACCCGTAATCCTACAAGTCCCGCAACAAATTAAGCACACACAAAAGTCTAAGTCTAGGCACCTATCTCAAGTCGCCTAAATCCCTTAGACCATGCTCTGATACCACTTGAAACAACCCAACCCGTATTAAAACCGGCCCATAAAATTTTTTCCTTTTAATACGCGTTAAATAATACTTTAGGTCCCATTACACAATTTCCAAAATATATTTGTTACCAAAGTAAGTTCAACGAACTTAAAACATACATTAATAGTTTAAACTCCCTAATGCAATGGTTCATTAATTGAATCGTAAACCGGTTATAATCATTATGACCCGACTAGTTACGTTTACACAAAACCGAGCATGGTGATTTGGGACTACGCTACCCAAATCCTAATCGAGTCCAAAAGCAAGATCTTCTAAAGCAACCTAGCCAACATCTCTAATCCCCCAAGCTCACCCGAGCCGCCAAGCATGCGAACCTATAAAAATGTAAACAACGAGAGGGTAAGCTAACGCTTAGTGAGTGAAAATATACTACATACATATATATGCATAAGATGGCCACGCCACAACAATAATCAAATACCGCATACCGGAGCATCCAAGCATAAAGGCAAGCTAGTCTAAGCATACCGTACGATCACTAAGCAACGAGCTAAAGATACATCAACAAAATATAAATTCACCAACGACGATGTGAACAACGCCAATGAGCTACACCCGGAGGGTTAGCTATATCACAACAATACATCAATATATAATACGATATATATAAACGCCCAAGGTTAACCCCTTAACCCAATACCGAAAACCAATACCACAATGAAGATTGGCCGAACTACACGAGCCTTAGTAAATCCGCATACACACGAGACTACTATCTTCACTAACACAACAACATCGAGGTTGGCCAAACTACACGAGCCTTAATAATCCGAAACCACACGAGATTACTACCTCAATAAGATGGCCGAACTACACGCGTCACCGTGAATTCGAACTACACGAGATTCACTTTCACAATTCAATAAGATGACCGAAACTACACGCGTCATCGTGAATCCGAATACACACGCGACTCACTTCTCAACATCAAAACCCTTCGCCATTGGGGTTATATCATCCACATCACAACCACGTGTGATAATGTACACACAAAACGTGTACCTCACCAAAGGTGGTCAACCAAAACGCACAACCATGCCAATTGGACCCATCTACAAGTCCATCAAATCCACCTATATGTAAAGTGAACTCTATAACCGAGAATCACTTCACCCGACCCACACCCATCCTATACATACATATGCACATAGGATATTAACACTCACCTTGTCGCCTTGATGAATGCTTCCAAGTAATCCGCAACTCGTCAATGGAAAGTACCTATTCCATTAACACAAATACAACAACACAATTAGGGTGGATTTACAAATCGACCCAAATTGACAACTAGTGCAAATTCGACCCAAATTGCACTTTCAAGCTCAAAGCACGCCAAAACTAACCAACAATCACTAACACAAGTGAAAATGGTCCTAATATGCCAATTAAACCCAAGCATAAGCATTAAACACCAATCTCGCCCAATATGACACCTTAACCCTAATTTTGACCCATTTCAAAATTAGTTAACCCAAATACACCCAAAGTGGTTCCAACACTTCTATAATCACTAACACTAGTGATTACACACTACATACAAGTCTTAAACATGGTTAAATCATTAACCAACCCAAAACCCACCAACATCAACAATAACTAGTTACAATTTCCCATTTCACCCCTAAATGGGTTTTAGAACAAACTAGCTCAAAACCCTAAACTTGAATATCAAATTACAAAGATGAAATTCGGAGTTGAGACTTACCAATACCACCAAAATGATGCCGTTGACGAGATGAACAACTTTAACACTTGAGGTTTGACCCGAAACAACCTCCTTCTTCTCCAAATGGAGTTCTCTCTCTCTAAAACTCAATCTCTCTCTAGGGTTTGGAGTTGAGAGTGTTTTTGAGTGAAGATGAAGATAAGATGATGTTTGGAACTGATTTGGGGCTTAAAACCCGTTTACTATGCGAAAATACCAAAATACCCCCAAAACACCCATTAAAAACGGGTCATTTTTGTCTGTTCAGCGCTTCTGTCGCGTTTCGCGACTCCCCATCGCGTTACGCGACGCCCAATACGCGATAACTATTTTTAATACGCGATAAAAGAACAGAAGTCAGGTCTTTTTGCCCATCGCGTTCTGATACACTCTGTCGCGAAACGCGACACGCCCAAACGCGATGAAACCCACTAAAACGCGATACTGGACCTGATGTCTCCCAATTTCACTTTTAAACACACACAAAGTCAACCGTGGTCAACTAAATACATCTAAACGATTAAGTAATCAACCTTGAACATCAAATGACGCCCCGAGCGTCATGTTTAGAAAAACGGGGTGTTACACAAAACCAGATGGACTTATCAAATAATCCAGGACGAAGGACAATTAACCCATGGTAATAAATTAAAATCAAAACGTCAAACATCATGATTACGGAAGTTTGAATAAGCATAATTCTTTTAGTTTATATCTCATCGTACTTTTATTTATTGTCATTTTATTTATCGTACTTTTAATTATCGCACTTTTATTTATGGTCATTCACTTTACGCTTTAAATTAAGTTTAATATTTTGCATTATATATATATATATATATATATATATATATATATATATATATATATATATATATATATATATATATATATATATATATATATATTTAAAAATATAGCGTTAAACTCAGTAGATCCCTGTGGAACGAACCGGACTTACTAAAAACTACACTACTCTACGATTAAGTACACTGCCTATAAGTGTTGTAGCAAGGTTTAGGTATATCCATTCAATAAATAAATTGTGTAAAATTGTATCATATTTAATAGTATTTCGTAGTAACTATAATAGTATTTCGTACTACACTTCGCACACATCAGCAATACTGAACACGCGATGTCATTAGCCGAATCGCGCCACATATTGCGCGCAACTGGCCCCTGGGATGTTTGAACAAGGCTATGCGATCATAAGCTTGCGCGATATGTTAGAGTATTTTATGCATGTCATTAATGTTAATTTACATCACTACAAGATATTGTTCAGTCTGAACTTCAATCTGAAGCAATGCAACTAATAAAAAAAAATTGACTAGTAAAAAGAGAGATGTCAAGATAATATATTTTCTGATAAACTCATAGGCCTGTCACCACCGTTGGTCGACCACCAAATAGAAAGAATAATACAGTTATAGTTGGAAAATAAACGAGATCACCAAAATATCTTTCGTGTTGTTGTCTCCCGTGGCCATGAAAGTATCTACGATCTATTATATGAGATTTGCTCAATGAAGGAATTAATAGTTGCTCAGAAGGGCGTAGATGGAAATACTATGTTGCATCATGTTGCTAAGAATGCAGAAAATAACATAGTTGAAGATATCTCAGGAGCAGCTTTTTAGATGCAGCGTCCATTGTTGTGGTATAAGGTACAATATCCATTTTCTCATAGACTAACAATTAGGGATGACAAAATGACCCGTACTTGATGGGAAAATCCAAACCCCGTTATAATTGGGTCGGGTCTGACCCGAGTCCGTCGGTTCATGGGCCGAGTATGGGGATGGTTACAAAAAAAAATCCGGGTTCGGGTTCGGGTATGGTTTTGTATACAAACCCGTTTACCCGACCCGTATACCCGACACGCATACTCGTTTACCCGAGGAATTTAATATTAATTTTTATGTAAAATTTTAATATTAGTATTATCTTGTTAATGTATGAAAGATTTCTCTTATTTGTTTTGAAAACGAGTATAATTTTATTCAATATAATCATGTACAACAAATTTTTGACATGTAATATTTTATATACTTTGTGTATTTGAGTATTTTAGAAACTTTTTAACACTTTTTGAATGTGATATTTTATAATACTTTAAACATGAAGTAGTTAAGTTATTTTTCAATATTTTGATTTTGTAACTTATTGAAAAATAGATACAGAATGACTAACCGAGTATACCCGTTTACCAGTAGGGAAACCCGAAACCCGATAGTATGTAAGTAAATAGGGACTCGACGGGTTTCGGAGTGGGTTTGGGGCGGGATTTCTTAGTCGGGTTCGGGTCCGAGATTACCTAAACCCGACCCGATGCCATCCCTACTAACAATTAAGGTAAGGACCAAGTTTATCCACCTTTTTTGTATCTATAAAGGGTTAGTACTACACAAGTAGGTCATGAAACTATAAGAAAATGTTTGATTAGGGAAAAAATATCATGTCAATATTAACAGCCCATTATAGAACAACAACAAAATCCAATACCACATGAGTCATGTATGGGAAGGTGAGATCTAGACAATCCTTCCCTTATCCGAGAATAAAAACAAGTCATTTCTCCACCCATAGTGAAAAACTTCTAAAAGTAGAGAAAGTCATCCCTCTCTATTCGACGGAAAAAGAGATTGCTTCCGAGTGGACCTCCGGCCAATAAGTAGGAAATTTTTTTTTTAAAAGAAAAAGTAAAATAAAATTAAAAATAAAATTGAGACGCTATGAAAATGGTAGCAATCAGATTTCCATGGGTTCTAAATCCTGTCTGAAATTCAATGTAAGCTCTAAACGGCAATCAAGACGCCAATAAATCGACGCTTGCTGTTGACTCAAAAATCGACATTTGCTCTAAACAGCCCATTATACCCCAAGCGAAATTTGTGGTTTGCCTTTCAAAAAATAATAGAGCCCATTGTAGTCTTTTATACTAGTATTTTTTATGCTTGTAACATACGGAGTATCTCGATTATAAAAAAACAAAGCCAGCTAGTATTAACCTGGACATTAACAAGTATGACTAGATGTTAATACTTACATATCTTGTGATATAGCTAGGAGTAGTCTATGATACCTTCTTCTTATCGAGAACGTAAGAACAAGGCTGGGCAAACACCGTATGAACTCTTCAGTCTTCACCATGACCCACAAAGATTTACTAACGGAAGGTGAGAAGTGGATGAGAGGAACAGCAAGGAAATGCGGAAATGCATGTTGGTTGCTATACTGATAAGTGAAAGCCACCATTGTATTTGGAGTTCCTTTAATACCATTCCAGGTGGGTATAACCAGACGTCTGGGTGGTTTTCCTATGTTTTATCACAATCAACCCTTCTTAGTGTTTGACTGATTGTCGTGTTAGATGCCATATCTTTAACTTTGTCCGGCTCTTCGATCCTCACTTTTTTTTTTAAGGCAAACTCACACACACCACTTCACGAATTAACCACTAAATATATACACAAATTGTCCGAAACAGTACTTGTAGCATCATTACTTAACAGACTAATGGTAGGTCTAATAATGCTTTTCTTATCCATAGACCAATGAAAATTTATCTTTTCTAATGATGCTTTTTTGGGTCACTAAACTAGCTACTACTATGCAACTTTTTGGAATGAATATCTTTTTTTAGTAAATTTTTATTGGTCTAACTCTACGCACAAAAAAACAAGTATATATAAATAACAAAGCCTAAAACAATATCATATCATACCATGTGAACACAAATTGGTAAATCCGAGGAATCTTTACAGAGTATACGAGCGTGCTTATATAATAATAATTTTTTTATTACTTTTTTATTTAATCACTAACTAGAAAAAATTCGACCGTGCGTTGCTACGGTTGTATTCGACGCGCGGTCGAATTTGAATATACGTTGTTTGATAGTTGGGTTGTTTGTTGGACGTGTATGTATATGTATGTAATATAGCTCGAAATTTTTAGCTTTTTTAACGATATCCGTTTCGCGTATAGTTAGTCGCGTTGTGTTCGTAAAATTATTTCGAGTTGAACGGTGGTCTCGGAAAAATTTAACTCGCACCGAGCGAGAATATAGGGCCCGTTATTTAGTGTTTTTTTAACGATGTCCGTTTCGTGTGTAGTTAGTCCCGTTGGGTTCTTGAGTTTTTTTTTAGCTGAGCGGCGGTTTCGGAAAAATTTAACTCGCACCGAGTAGGAAGATATGCGTATCTGGAAAAACGGGTGGAGGTTGTTAATCAAAATAGTAATTTTACATTTTGTACCCCTGTTTTAAGGGGTAAAGTTGCATATTGTTAAAACTTTTGGGGGAAGTTGTTTTTTTTACTTTGGTTTTGTGTTTGTCGTTTGGTTTGTTTTTGTTTTTTGGCCGTGGCCGACCAAAACAGGGGTGCCTGTTAGTATGTTGTAATAATTAGCATTTACATTTACATTTACATTTTTTTTATATAAATTGTGTTCAACTTTCTTCACATTGCACCAGTTAATCATTTCTTCCATTCTTTGAGACCCTTCTTGGTAATCTTTTACAACTTTTGGTTAGCTACTTTATCTATATTAGCACCGTTATATTAATGTTAACAGTCACTGGCTTTGTTTAACCAGTAATTAGCATTTACATTTTTAGCAGTTTGTAGCATTTACTTTATCTTCTTTCTAAATTTAATTATTTTCTTTATTCAATCAGTACGTAATTAGCATTTTTTTGTGAACTATTGATTTGTTATTGTGTAGTCATCTCCGAGGCTCCAAACCATCGACAAACCAAGCAACAAGTTAAGCAAATAATACGTGATCAAGGTATGTTTCCGTCCATTCGGAGATTTTTACTTTATAAATGACTTTAGGTAAATCATACAGTACTTGGCATTTTAATTACCATATACGAGTTGATTTCTATAATCTAATACTCCGTAGTAAAGTAGTACTGTAGTTATTATATGGTGGTTATGATGTCTCTTTTCTTAGTTTTGTGTAGAGATAGATTTCAAAATTTAACTTTTGGTAGTATCAATTTAATAAATTAAGACATAATTATGCGGACAGTCTCTCTGATTTGTCCAAATTTGAGTATATCTCCTTTAACTTTTTTTCAATCGGTAGTTCTCATGGTTTGCATTTTGCGTAAATAGTCCCTCCGTTCAAAAAATCGTTAAATTCCTCCGTCAAATTCGGTCACTAATACGCAAGGTTGTAAAAGTCGCGAGTCGGGTACGCATCGGTCGAGACCTAAAAAGGACGCGTCGGCCGAGTCGGGGACGCATCGGTCATTGACCAACGTTGACTTTATTAATAATTTCTTAAATATATATTTACATATGTATAAAATAGTTGATTCTGTATCATAAATTTCTTAAATAAGAACTTTAATTTAAATACAATCAAACTTCAAACTCAATTAATGTTAACGAGTACATAATCAGTAAGGACACAGAGAAAAGAGCGGCGCAAAAAATGAAAACAAACCCTAATTTTAAAACATATCACATCTTGAAAAAAATTTGACTGATTTTGACCGTTTAGACCAACTTTGACCGTCATTGACAGACTTTGACCGAACTTTTAGCTTTGACCGTCATTTGAGTCGTTTTCAGAAAAAACGGGACGGAGAACTCAAAAAAATGACGCATCGGCCGACGCGTCGGCCAAGTCGGCCGACTTTTACAACACTGCTAATACGAGAGTTTTCGTCAATTTATCTATTTTCACCTTCACCTTCCACAATACCTCCCTTTCAACAGTTCCTGCACATCAAAAATTAATCTAAAAATTCAAATCAAAACCTTACTATCGTCATCTAAATCTAAAATAATCAAATAATTATGTACCCTAAAACCTAAATTATAAAATCACACCAATTACCATACTGTCACATACCTTCGATTAGTATATGACACTAATAATAATTAACTATTTATGTCATCATCAATTAACCATCTCGTAAAGAAATTGAAACCCACCAATACTGTAGATTAAATTTAACCATCTATGTCACATATTTTCGATTTCCCTGGAGTTTACAGATTAGATAATTAGTTTCAAAAGATACCAGGTGCCAGGTGGGGCTGTTTAGTGTACATACAATAGGTTCTCTCTTAATCTTCTAGGAAAGAAGATTTTTCACCGTTAAACCGATTTAACGATGGGGACGGTAGCACCACTCCGTCCCGCCGTTAAATCACCGTTAAATGTGTTTAACGCTGGCCAGCGTTAGCTGGGCAACGGTGTGATTTTGATCCGTTTGGGATTTTTTGGCCGTTTGAAACGGTCAAAAACAATTTTTTTTTTTTTCAAATACTCTATAAATATTCTCCATTTTATCATCCTTTTACACATCTTTTTCTCTCCATTTCACAACAAATAAACATATTTCTTTCAAAAAAATGTCTTCAACATCATGGTCTAGCGAAGAGTTTTTTATGCAAGTGCTCGATATAATCAATAGCGAGGCGTTAGAAAGTGAAAATGAAGCGGAAAGTTCTCACACACGTCGTTATATAGAACGTGAACATGAAGCCGCACATGTACGTCTTATGACCGACTATTTTGTTGAAGGTTGCAAATACTCCGACGATAATTTTAAAAGGAGGTTTCGGATGCGGCGTCGCGTATTTCTCCGAATTATGAAAGATATTCTCAACTACCACAAAGATCCACTACCAGAATACTTTAAGTATTTTCATTTACGAGTTGATAAGTGTGTTTTTTTTATTAAGTATTGTTTTTTTTTTAAATTAATGTAATTTTTTAATTAATGAAATTTAGTATTGCATTTGTTTTTATATTTTTAATATATAATTAAACTAAATAATATTATTAAAAGTATTAAAAAATAATTAAATAATGATTTAACACTGAGATTTAACACTGAACCATTTTCCCTGTTTTGGCCTCAGTGTTAAATCCAATGTTAAATTTAACACTGAGATTACTCTCTGTGCTCTAAGAGCACCAGGAGTCGGGAATTTTTTTCGGCGTTAAAGCATTTTAACGGTGGGGACTGTGGTGCCACCCACTCCCCGCCGGCGTTAATCCACCGTTAAAGGTGTTTAACGTCGGCCACCGTTAGCTGGGCAACGTTGGTATTTTGAGCCGTTTGTGATTTTTGGCCGTTGGAAAACGGCCAAAAACTATTTTTTTTTATTTTTTTTTTCAAATACTCTATAAATACTCTTCATTTTATCATCATTTTTCACATCTTTTTCTCTCAATTTCACAACAAATAAACATATTTTTTTTTAATTAATAGCGAGGCGTTAGAAAGTGAAAATGAAGCGGAAAGTTCACACAGACGTCGTTATATAGAACGTGAACATGAAGCCGCACATGTACGTCTTATGATCGACTATTTTGTTCAAGGTTGCAAATACTCCGACGATAATTTTAAAAGGAGGTTTCGAATGCGGCGTCGCGTATTTCTCCGAATTACGGAAGACATTCTCAACTACCACAAAGATCCGCTACCGGAATACTTTAAGTATTTTCATTTACGAGTTGATGCACGCGGCAAGTTGAGTATTAGTACACACTTAAAAATAACGGCTGCTCTACGACAATTAGCTTATGGTGATACACCCGATCTTTTTGACGAGTACTTGCAAATGTCGGAACGAACATCTCGTGAATCATTAATGCACTTTTGTAAGTGTATTATTGATTTATATAAAGATGAATATATGCGAGAGCCTACCACGGAAGATATCAAAAGATTGTATGAAGCTCATGAAGATATTCACGGTTTACCTGGTATGATGGGAAGCATAGATTGTATGCATTGGGCATGGGGAAGATGTCCCGTTGCATGGAAAGGTCAATTTACTCGAGGCAATCACAAAGTTCCAACTATTATGCTAGAAGCTGTAGCCTCATATGATAACTGGATTTGGCATGCTTTCTTTAGGGTTGCGGGTTCAAACAACGACTTAAACGTCTTGAACGCTAGTAATCTCTTCAACTCAATGCTTAATGAAGAAACAGAAGATATTCCTTTTACTGTAAATGAGGTTGAGTACAAAAGAGGATATTATCTAGCGGACGGTATATATCCCGGGTGGGCATCATTTGTTAAGGCGTTTTCAAGTGCAAATGATGAAAAACATAAGTACTTTTCGAAGAAACAAGCAGCGGCACGCAAGGATGTTGAGAGGACTTTTGGTATTTTACAGGGGCGTTGGCATATACTACAACAACCAGCAAGGGCATATAGCGTCAATGTAATGAAACAAATGATGTATACGTGCATTATCTTACACAACATAATTGTTGAAGATAATGGTTTTGCTCTAACCGAAAATGATTGGGTTTACGAACCCGTTCATAATATGCAAACAACTTGGATCGAGAGGTGCGAAACTTACAGGAGGAGGACGAAAGAATTACGAGATAGGGAAGTGCATGAGGACCTACGATCGGATTTGGTTGAACATGTATGGGCTAATCGTGAGACGTCGGAGTCAGAGACGAAGTCGGATTAAGTATTATGTTTTTTATTAAGTAATGTATTTTTTTTAATAAGTGTGTTTTTTTATTAAGTATTGTTTTTTTTTTTTTTTTTTTTAACTTAATGTAATTTTTTAATTAATGAAATTTAGTATTGCATTTGTTTTTATATTTTTAATATATAATTAAACTAAATAATATTATTAAAAGTATTAAAAAATTAATTAAATAATGATTTAACACTGAACCATTTCCCCTGTTTTGACCTCAGTGTTAAATTCAGTGTTAAATTTAACACTAAGATTTAACACCGAACGACTCCGCTCTAAGATATTAAATTATCACCGAGATAAATTTCATAACCCTCTTCTATTAGAAGTACATTTTCCCCCATCAGAGTCAACAAATGCACAAATGCGGATAAAGACAAATCAGAGCACTTTAAAAACAACACACTCTTCCCTCGAGCTAACTTCAAGTATCAATGACGACAATGAAAGGCTATGAAGACGTTCGTGTTGAGGGTAAGCTTATTAATTCATCAATGACACCCAAACCCAAAAAGGCTATGCAAAAAAAAAAAAAAGTTCATGAAGAAGAGATGAGGAATTTTAATGTGGATGGCATTTGATCATTTTTTTGGTGGTCCTGTGGTTCTGTGGTTCGTCCTCCTCGGGTTATTTTCGGTTGTTTTATTGTTCTTGTTTGTTTAGTTTTTAGCCGAGCTAGGTTAGTTTGGTTGATTGGTGTGTTGCCTTGAGGCTTAATTGGTTTGTTGTCGGTTTTTTGGTTTTGTGTTTGTTTCCCATATCTCTTAAGCCTTTATCGATTTGATGATGTCCTATTATTGTAAATTTCATGTTTTCTCGCAAAAAGAAAAATAATAAAAATAAAAAAGAAAAATAAAAAATGAAATGACTTAAACATTGGACTGGGTGTAAGATATCTAGGATAGTTAGAGTAAAATTGATCAATCTCCCTACAAGCTTGTGATCTTCGAGGGAGTTGATGTATGTTTGTAACCCAATAGACCAGACTAAGATAAAAGCTTCATATAGTTTGTGGTAAACATAACCCATCTTTTGAATGTCTCCCTTCCATACCAAAAAAAAAACTTTAATTTACCTAGAATTTTAACAACAATTTTGTACCAAGTAACTGTTAGACTTTGTCAAATTCAACTAATCGAAAAGGGTGTAGGTGGAGAATAATGATTTACGAAGTATCATACTTTTCCTCATGCGTGTGCAAATCTGTAGTGGAAGATTACATTGGGACGGACGTAACATAATTTATCGTATTAGTGTTATGGTAGACTTTTCGCTATATTAGAAATGATTAGCCAGTGTTATGGTAGAGTGTTCATTATATTAAAATTGATTAGCTAGTGTTATAACAGGACATACTAGTAAGTAGTCCGGAAGCAGGCTTAGACACAATGGATGAGTCGAGTGACATCAACAACTATCATGTGACCACATCGACAAATGAAACACCACCAAATCTGGAGGGACCGGGACCCGCGCCGGGACAAGGACCCGCTCCTGGACAGGGACCCGCTCCGGGACAGGGACCCGCGCTGGGACAGGGACCCGTGCAGGGACAAGGACCCGTGCCGGGACAAGGACCCGCGCCAGGACAAGGACCAGCGCCTGGACAGGGACCCGCTCCGGGACAGGGACCCGCGCAGGGACAAGGACCCGTGCCGGGGCAAGGACCCGCGCTGGGACAAGGACCCGTGCCGGGACAAGGACCTGCGCTGGGACAAGGACCCACGCCGGGACAAGCTGCGAGTGTACTCAGGCTTCCACGTCAAGATCTTTTTGCTGGTAAGTTACACTCTCTTCGTAGCATATTTATCATTCACATTTCTATTTTAGTTCGTCCCATTTTAAATACACACTTCAATAGAAAGATACTGGAGTAGTTATTATTCACTTTATCAGTACAGCTGTACAGGATGGTATAGTATAACTTAGTAATATGATACATGCAAATAATATCAGATCAAGTGGCTATATCCATTTGATTACTTATGATTATTTCACATTTTTCTAGTTCTTGATAATTTTTTCAGTAACGATTTTTTTTTTTTTTTTAAATTCTTAGATGATAGAAGACAGGATTTCATTCACATATGTTCTCCCCTATATAAAGCAGCGATCGAAGGTGTTTGGGAAACAGCTAATGAAATCATGCAGCAATTCAATCAAAATCAAAATCAAAATCAAGATGGTAGACCACCACTGGTACATTATGCCATCACTGATAACTGTGAAACAATACTTCATATTGCTGCATCGTCTTCTCGAAACACAGATTTTGTGCGGAATCTTGTTCGGGATATGGAGCCCGAAGATTTGCTGTATCAGAATCTGAGTAAGAACACTGCCCTTTGTTTGGCAGCTATGACAGGAAATGTAGATATCGCAACAATTATGGTGAATAAGAACCGAGAGTTGCTGACAATTGATTTTGAATCACATATTACACCACTTTATATTGCTGCTCTATATGGAAAGCGTGACATGGTAAACTATCTCTATGATGAAACAAGACGTCAAGGAGGTCCATACACGCATTACAAATGGGTTTGCTTAAAATGTGTGGAGACTGATCTATTTGGTAATCGTTTTCTTTTCGTTTTTAAATACAAATTAAATTGATAGATAGTTATGTTTACACCTAAAACAGAGACTGCGTCTACTTTATAGATAAGCTAGTGTCATTAGGCCTAATTTTAGCATAAATATCATTTAAGTGTTGTACTAATTGCTTTAAAAATTGTATTATTTTACACTTCATGACACTTTACCTTTTAGATAGTATAATTTTAGCATAAATATCATTAAATTGTTGTACTAATTGGTTTAAAAATTGTATTGTATGTTCTTCATACTTTACCTTTTAATAGTAAAATTCATGACACTTTACCTTTTAGAGATAGTACTCCGTATAATTTTAGCATAAATTTCATTTAGACCATTCACAGTGGTGCCGCTGTGATGGGGCGTGATGAGGTGTTTTTGTGGGGTATAGTGCTGATTTGGCAAAGGTGATGGCGTGATGACGTAATGGAGTTTGTAGTGAGATGGCGTGATGGTTATGTGATGGGGTATTTGGTCCCACATTTTTATTTAATGTGAGGGGTATATAGATAAATAAATCAGCAAAATGAGGTGGCAATCCCTCATTCGATACTCACCCAAGTGATGCAACGATCACGCCAACGGATTTTTGGCTCCATCACGCCCCATAGTGGCGTGATGGAGGCGTGATGGTGGTAATTTCTAGGTGATAACGCTACACTAGGAATGGTCTTAAGTGTTGTAGTAATTGCTTTAATAATTGTATTATTTTATTGTTCATCACACTTTACCTTTTAATAGTATAAAAATAAATATCATATTGTTTTTTTTTTTTTTTTCTTCATACTTCTATTGGTTACGACTCATTAAGTAAGTGATCACTTTTAAAATGCTATGTAGATGTTGCACTACGAATATTTCCAGAAATCCCAGACAATGATGGTGCTAACGAGATTCGGGATATACTTGGAGTTTTGGCTCGAAAAGCTTCGGCATTTGAGGAAACTAAGCAAGATCTTATGAGTAGTAGTAATTTTCAATTTGTTTATTATTATCGTCGTTATCAACGTCTATGTTCTGATGGACTTGGTCCTTCTTGCACCTGAAATGACCAGATCACAAAGGGCAATCAATCAATCAAAGAAAAACACATGGACATATATGTGTGATAAAACACATAAACAACAAATCAGAAGGACAGGCTTGTTATTTAACGTTTATATTATTACTTGTATATGGTTTCATATTTGATGATCATTTTTTTTTTATTTTTTTTCAGTGATGGGTTGCTTCAAGGGGAGACCACATCCAAACACAGGCGAAGCAATGAAATTACTAGATCTAATTTTGACACGTTCCGAGACATGGCCAAAACAAGTATTACATAATAGACTCAGAGGCCCTGTCACCATCATAAATCGAATAGGAACATACCCTGCCCGGATACTTTTTATTGCTGCTGAAATGGGCAACATCAAATTTCTAGTTGAGCTTTTTCGCAAATATCCTGATCTTATTTGGAAAGTAAACGACAATAAACAAAATATATTTCACGTTGCTGTCTCTCACCGCCATGAAAGTATCTACAATCTATTATACGAGATTGGCTCAATGAAGGATTTAATAGTTGCTCAGAAGGACCGAGATGAGAATACTTTGTTGCATATTGCTGCTAAAAATGCAAAAAATAACCGGCTACAAGATGTCTCGGGAGCAGCTTTTCGGATGCAACGTCGATTGTTATGGTATAAGGTACAATATCCGATTATCCTCCCACTCATACACTACAAGTTAGGAACCATATATATGCACATTTTTCCGTCATCCATAAAGAACTCTTAAACGAGGTCTTAATTATCTCATACTATGTTGTAGGAAGTAGAGTCTATGATACCTCCACATTATACAGAAAAGAGAAACAAAGATGGCCTCACACCAAGCGAACTATTCAGCCAGACCCACAACAAGTTACTTATTGAAAGTGAGAAGTGGATGAAAGGAACAGCTAGTAAATGCATGTTGGTTGCTACACTGATAGCCACAGTAGTATTTGGAGTTGCTTTTACTATTCCAGGTGGATATGAACAGAATCACGGTTATCCAATATTCCGTCACAACCCAGTCTTCATAGTGTTTGTAGTGCTAGATGCGATATCTTTAATCTTGTCTGCAACTTCCATACTCGTGTTCTTATCAGTCCTCACTTCACGTTACGCGCTAGAGGATTTCAAAGAATCATTACCCAAGAAACTAATGGTAGGTCTAACCTTGCTTTTTCTCTCTATATTGACCATGATGATTGCTTTCAGTGTCAGCTTCTTCGTGTTGTACCATCACAAGTTCAATCTCTTCATAGGAGGTTCAATTAGTGTACTTGCTCTTTTACCTATCGTTGTGTATGGCCTACTACATTTTCCTCTTCTAAAGGACATGTATCACTCGACATATGGTTCAAAGTCTCTCTTTAACCCGAAGAAACAGATGCTTTACTATAAAAATCCAACTGTTTGATGGTTGTACATGATCCGTTCAAGTTTTGACGATTCATTAAACATTTCGTTTTGTATGGCACTTTCTTTTTAAACTGAATGCAAATGTATTTCTCGTATTGATTGTTATATGTAAACTTTGTCATTTTATCTTTTTTTGGGTAAGAGGATTTACGGGTATATATAATGTCCACTATATGGTTGCTGAAGTTATGGACCATATTTTCCTTGAATTTTTTTTTTTTTTTTTTTTTTTGAATAGTTGTTATTTTGAAGTAGTTTACAGAAATACTTTTTTTTTCAAAAAAAAATTTTGTAATCGTAGAGAATGTGATGACCCGGAAATTTCCGACCAAATTTAAATTTAATCTTTATATGATTTCGACGCGATAAGCAAAGTCTGATAAGTTGAATCTCAAAAATTTTAGAACTACATTCCCTTAATCAATTACCCTTTGATTGTGCTTGACGATTCACGAACATTTATGTGTATATAGACATGTATATATATATATATATTATATAGTTATATTAATTAAAAACGTTATCAAAGTATTAGATGTATAATACTTTACGTAAACGTATTTGTTTCAATATATGTTTAATATAATTATCGGCGGAAGTATATGATAATAGCAAATGATTGAATTATCAGATACATTGTGATATGATTACGTGTCTCTGTTGTGAGGTCCATTATGATTTAAGAAATCTATTCTTTTTAACGGTATTCGGAATAATTGGTAATGTGATTCACAAGTAAGAACAATGTGTCAATTAACAAGTGTTAGACAAAAGTTAGTGGAGAACTAAATTTCAAAATATTCAATTAATTTTGTTCCAAAAGTACGAAAACGTTTTTCGATATAATAGAACTTGATTATTAAAATGTTTTTATTTAAATAACGTAATTTGAATATATACGATAAATAGGAATATTAATTATCAGAATTAAATATATAAATAACTTGCAACGTGTATTTAAAATGTATTTATATATAGAGTATATATATGTGTTCGAAATTATTTTGTAAACGATAGTAGCACTCGTTTATTTTTCCGTTTGATAATTAAATATTTCAATTATATATAAGATGTACAAATTTATATTTTTTTTCTAAAAGATATATACTTTACAATATGATAAAGTATAATAGTAATTTAGATATAAAAAGTTTCGATATTATTAACATATTCTAAGAGATAACGAGAAGATGAATTATAGAAGCAATTGACCAAAATACTTAATTGATTAAGTTACATTTCGAGTAATATAGTTTATCGATGATTAAGTATTACAAAATTAATAATATGTGATATTAATATATTAAATGTAATTACAAGTTAAAAATAAAGTGGTTATACTAATATTATTATTACTTTCATAATTATTATTAATATTAATATAAATATTAATATCAGTATTATGAATATTATTATTTTCATATGATATATAGATATAAAAATTGATGCATTATTATTATTAATATTATTTATATTATTATTATCATTATTATTAATATCATTATTAGTATTATTAATTATTATTATCATTAATATAATTACTAATATTATTATTAATATTATTAGTATTATCATTAGTACTAAAATTATTAAAATAATTGTCGTAATACAATTTATTATTATTATCATTAAAATTATTATTAATATTAATAATATATTTATTAATTATTAAATAATAAATATAAAAACAAATAAATAAACGAAATCTGTTACATTTTCCTTTCAGCTGTCAAATTTCCCTTCTTTCTCGTGATTCAATGTCGACAAGTTGATAAATGAGCTGGAAAGCGAATCTTCGCGATCGCGAAGATACAAGGGAGAGTGATGACACGATCGCAGAACACCCCATTCGAAAAATGCTTATAAAATTCAATCGTATTCTGCTGAATCCTCACACTTTCACCACTTCACTGCTGCACCTGCTTTCTGCTTCATGTCTATTTCGAAAACTAAACAAACCAATTATTTTCTTCACTCCATGACTACCGTGAACCACCATCACCGAACACCACCACCAATCACCACCTTTTCTCTCCCTCCCTCTCTTATTCGTGAACCACTTTCACTCGCCACCACTTTTCTTGTTTTCCTTCTGTTTCTTTTCTGTTTCTGTCGCAAACAACACCACCACAAAACATGTTGCATATTCGTTACTGTGTTGTGTTGATGCTGTTTTAATTTAAAACGCGAAATGAAGAAGTATGATGGTGATTTACGACGATACTTAATGATGACGGGTGAAGATGATGAACAGTGATGATGGTGATAATGGTAAGCATGAAGATAATGATGGGCCATGATGATGATGAACGGGTCACAGTTGTAGTGATCCGAACTTTTCCATGTTTATATATATTAAATGAAATTGTTATTTACTTGATTAAGTGTTTCCAACATGTTAAGCAATCAAACTTGTTAAGACTTGATTAATTGAAATAGGTTTCATATAAACAATTGACCACCCAAGTTGACCGGTGATTCACGAACGTTAAAACTTGTAAAAACTATATGATGACATATATATGGATATATATATATATATATATATATATATATATATATATATATATATATATATATATATATATATATATATATATATATATATATATATATATATATATATATATATAGTTAACATGATATTATGATAAGTAAACATATCATTAAGTATATTAACAATGAACTACATATGTAAAAACAAGACTACTAACTTAAGGATTTCGAAACGAGACATATATGTAACAATTATCGTTGTAACAATATTTAACTGTATATATATCATATTAAGATATATTAATACATCATATTATCACGATAATGTAATAATTTAACATCTCTTTAGATTTAATAAACAATGGGTTAACAACATTTAACAAGATCGTTAACCTAAAGGTTTCAAAACAACATTTACATGTAACGACTAACGATGACTTAACGACCCAGTTAAAATGTATATACATGTAGTGTTTTAATATGTATTCATACACTTTTGAAAGACTTTAAGACACTTATCAAAATACTTCTACTTAACAAAAATGCTTACAATTACATCCTCGTTCAGTTTCATCAACAATTCTACTCGTATGCACCCGTATTCGTACTCGTACAATACACAGCTTTTAGATGTATGTACTATTGGTATATACACTCCAATGATCAGCTCTTAGCAGCCCATGTGAGTCACCTAACACATGTGGGAACCATCATTTGGCAACTAGCATGAAATATCTCATAAAATTACAAAAATATTAGTAATCATTCATGACTTATTTACATGTAAACAAAATTACACATTCTTTAGATCTAATCCATATACCAACGACCAAAAACACCTAAAAATACTTTCATTCTTCAATTTTCTTCATCTAATTGATCTCTCTCAAGTTCTATCTTCAAGTTCTAAGTGTTCTTCATAAATTCTATAAGTTCTAGTTTCATAAAATGAAGAATACTTCCAAGTTTGCTAGCTTACTTCCAATCTTGTAAAGTGATCATCCAACCTCAAGAAATCTTTCTTATTTACAGTAAGATATCTTTCTAATACAAGGTAATACTCATATTCAAACTTTGATTCAATTTCTATAACTATAACAATCTTATTTCGAGTGGAAATCTTACTTGAACTTGTTTTCGTGTCATGATTCTGCTTCAAGAACTTTCAAGCCATCCAAGGATCCTTTGAAGCTAGATATATTTTTCTCATTTCCAGTAGGTTTATCCACAAAACCTGAGGTAGTAATGATGTTCATAACATCATTCGATTCATATATATAAAACTACCTTATTCGAAGGTTTAAACTTGAAATCACTAGAATATAGTTTAGTTAATTCTAAACTTGTTCGCAAACAAAAGTTAATCCTTCTAACTTGACTTTTAAAATCAACTAAACACATGTTCTATATCTATATGATATGCTAACTTAATGATTTAAAACCTGGAAACACGAAAAATACCGTAAAACCGGACATACGCCGTCGTAGTAACACCGCGGGCTGT
This sequence comes from Rutidosis leptorrhynchoides, assembly GCF_046630445.1. Taxonomy (NCBI): domain Eukaryota; kingdom Viridiplantae; phylum Streptophyta; class Magnoliopsida; order Asterales; family Asteraceae; genus Rutidosis; species Rutidosis leptorrhynchoides. The sequence goes on from NC_092336.1 coordinate 448,374,076, forward strand.
TTTGGGTTTGATAATTAAAAACTATGATAAACTTTGATTTAAAAGTTTTTCTTCTGGGAAAATTATTTTTCTTATGAACATGAAACTATATCCAAAAATCATGGTTAAACTCAAAGTGGAAGTATGTTTTTCAAAATGGTCATCAAGACGTCGTTCTTTCGACTGAAATGACTACCTCTTACAAAAATGACTTGTAACTTATATTTCCAACTATAAACTTATACTTTTTCTGTTTAGATTCATAAAATAGAGTTCAATATGAAACCATAGCAATTTGATTCACTCAAAACAGATTTAAAACGAAGAAGTTATGGGGAAAAAAAGATTGGATATTTTTGATTGTTGTAGCTACGGGAAATATTGTAACAATTCTATACAAATCATATCCTAGCTAACTTATATTGTATTATACATGTATTCTAATATATTATGTAATCTTGGGATACCATAGACACGTATGCAAATGTTTTGACATATCATATCGACCCATCTATATATATTATTTGGAACAACCATAGACACTCTATATGCAGTAATGTTGGAGTTAGCTATACAGGGTTGAGGTTGATTCCAAAAATATATATACTTTAAGTTGTGATCTAGCCTGAGACGTGTATACACTGGGTTGTGGATTGGGTCAAGATAATATATATCAATTTATTTCTGTACATCTAACTACGGACAACTAATTGTAGGTTACTAACGAGGACAGCTGACTGAAAATATTTAAAACATTAAAACGTATTAAAAATGTTGTAAATATATTTTGAACATACTTTGATATATATGTACATATTTGTTATAGGTTCATGAATCGACCAGTAGCCAAGTCTTACTTCCCGACGAAGTAAAAATCTGTGAAAGTGAGTTATAGTCCCACTTTTAAAATCTAATATTTTTGGGATGAGAATACATGCAGCTTTATAAATGTTTTACAAAATAGACACAAGTACATGAAACTACTTTCTATGGTTGAATGATCGAAGCCAAATATGCCCCTTTTGCTTGGTAGCCTTAGAATTAGAGAACATCACTAATTTTGAGAATTAGTGCACGCCTAATTGACGCGAATCCTAAAGATAGATCTATTGGGCCTAACAAACCCCATCCAAAGTACCGGATGCTTTAGTACTTCGAGTTTTATATCATGTCCGATGGATGTCCTGGAATGATGGGGATATTCTTATATGCATCTTGTTAATGCCGGTTACTAGGTGTTCACCATATGAATGATTTTTATCTCTATGTATGGGATGTATATTGAAATATGAAATCTTGTGGTCTATTATTACGATTTGATAAATATATAGGTTAAACCTATAACTCACCAATATTTTTGTTGACGTTTAAAGCATGTTTATTCTCAGGTGATTATTAAGAGCTTCCGCCGTTGCATGCTAATATATGGACAAGATTTGGAGTCAGCATGCTTGTATAATATTGTTTAAAACTGCATTCGAAATTTACTTTGTTGTAACATATTAATATTGTAAACCAATATGTATTGTTAGTGTGTAAGTGTGATATTTTTTTAGATTATCATTTCTGATAATCTAGGTGGTGTCCTTTTAACCTTGTCGATAAAATAAAGGTTATTGTTTGTTTTTAAAAACGAATGCAGTCTTTGAAAAACGTCTCATATAGAGGTCAAAACCTCGCAACGAAATCAATTAATATGGAACGTTTATAATCAATATGAACGGGACATTTCAGTTGGTATCCGAGCGTTGGTCTTAGAGAACCAAAAATTTGCATTAGTGTGTCTTATCGAGTTTGTTAGGATACATTAGTGAGTCTGGACTTCGACCATGTTTTCTTTAAAAACGATTGCTTAACACTTTTGTTGGAAACTATATATTAGTAACATGTAAATATTATGTGATATATTAACCTCTTAATGTGTTTGATATTGTGTGATAGATGTCTACGACTAGTACAAATCCCATCGACTCACCTGATAATAATGAAGAGTCGAATATACTTTGGGAAGATTCACAAATTCCCGAAGAGGAACCAGAAGAGGAGGAACCGGAAGAGGAGGAACCGGAAGAAGAGGAACCGGAAGAGGAGGAACCGGAAGAAGAAGAGGTTCTGGAGGAAGAAATATTGATACATACAGTAAATCGATTAAATAAAAGAAAATCCTCAACCAACGGACCAACGTTAAAAATGGTCAATGGTGTTTCCGCCGAGGAAGCAAATTATTGGGAAGATTACCAATTTTCCGATGAATCGGATCCCGATGAGGATTTCGATGATATTATAGAAATTACCTCGACCCAATTTAATAAAGCAAAAGAAAATAATAAGAGAAAAGGTATAAAAATAGAGAAACCTGATTCCAACCCCGATGAACTTTATGTTTATCGGCAACGTCCGTATTTCCTAAATTGTAACAATAACCCGGGAACCTCTAAACCACCAGGTTTTTCTAAACCATTGTGAAAAACGACAGCTCGTATTAGAGGAACACCATATATCCCTAGAAAATTAGGAAAACGAACCAAGTCCGAAGAAGAAGAAACCAGTGATTCAGATTAGAGGATTGTAATCATGTTGTGTATTATGTGTATTGTAGTGTGCTTGTACTTTTATGTTATATGTAAAAATTGCTTGTATTGTTTGTTAATTATCTTTTATGAATCTAATCCTTGTCTATTTTACAGTATAAAAACAAAATGGACGTTAAGGGTAGACAACCGAATATTTTAGAAGACCTACCAGAGGATATGATTGAGGAAATCTTGTCTAGAGTCGGTCAGAATTCATCAGCACATTTAGTTATGGCGAAATTAACTTGTCAAACATTTGAAAGACTTTTCAGAAATGCCTTAGTTTATAAAAGGCTTTCCTTTGATAGGTGGGGTATATCACATTGGGGAGACCGTAAGTTACGCAGTGTTTTCTTTAAAGCGTTAAATGCAGGGAACCCAAATGCAATTTTACGCTACGGGTTAAGAACCTATTTTGACTCAACATATCCCAACATAGGATTTCGTGAGTTAGAAAGAGCTTCTAACATGCAACATAAAGAAGCATGTTATTCTTACGGGTTAATAATGTTCGTTTCTCTTCAAATTGAGAAAAAGAACATTGGGTTGCAACTTTTAAATAAAACATTCCCACAAGTGACGGACTCGGTAGTTGAGATGAGAAACAAGGTTTTTAGATTGTTACGGGGCTGTTGGGCATTACGAAACCCTCGTCCTTTTGACGACATTACAACATGCTGCCTAGCCAATGGTCATAACGGTTACTTTCCACAAAACCAAAGATGGGAAGTCGTCTTAGTAAAACCAGAATGCATGACTTGTTTCTGGACTTATGAATTACGTGTCTTTATTTCTTTTGCTGAACAACTTGCGTATTAACTAGAATTGTCTTTATAGCTGCCGAGTAGCAATGTTATTATGTGCTATATTTCATCCTATATGTATAATGGCGGTATTGTAAGTTTGTAATATTTTGTATAAAGTTTGAACGCGAAATTTTATTGTAATAAGTTTTTCATATAGAAGCGTAGTAGTTAAGTTGTATAGTAGCTAGTAAGTATGAACTTAACGGGTAGGTACTACCCGAATTAAAACTATAAAATGCTAATATGAAGAAAAAGCTTTTATAAATAAGTTCATATTATGCTACGAAATACTATTGACTACTCTTAAATTCTATATGATTAACTCAATTCTTTTGGCTATTTTTGAAGGAAATGGCACCGGCAACTCGTTAGAATTTGAACATGAGTGAGGAAGACTTTCGTGTTTTCCTTGCAGCAAACATAGCTGCAGTATAGGCTGCGATGCAAAATAACAATAACTCTGAATCTAGCAGTGGAACTAATTCCACAAGAAATCATGTAGGATGCACCTACAAAGAATTCACTGCCTGCAAACCTTTGGAATTTGATGGAACCGAAGGGCCAATTGGATTGAAACGGTGAACCGAGAAGGTCGAATCGGTGTTTACTATAAGTAAGTGTACTGAAGAGGACAAATTTAAGTACGCTACGCATACCTTCACAGGTACGACGTTAACATGGTGGAATACCTATCTTGAGCAGGTAGGACAAGATGCTGCTTACGCACTACCATGGTCAGCGTTCAAGTAATTGATGAACGAGCAGTACCGTCCTAGAAACGAGGTCAATAAGCTCAAGGAAGAGCTTAGAGAGTTACGAACACAAGGGTTCGACATTACCACGTATGAACGACGATTCACAGAGTTGTGCCTATTGTGTCCAGGAACGTTCGAAGATGAAGAAGAGAAGATCGACGCGTTTGTAAAAGGGTTACCAGTAAGGATTCAAGAAGATGTGAGTTCACACGAGCCCGCTTCCATACAGAAGGCAAGTCGAATATAAACTCATAAATCAGATTGAGGGGAGAATTAAAGAACAGGCCGCCGAAGAAGCCAACACTAAACAACTCAAGAGGAAGTGGGAGGAAAACAGTGACAAGAGTCACCAGTACAACAACGACAACAACAATTACAACCACAATCGCAACAACTATCCCAACAACCGCAACATAAATCGCAACAACAACAATCAGAATCCCAACAACAACAACTACAACAAACATCCCAATAACAACAATTACAATAATCATCCCAACAACAATAACAACCGCAACAACAACAATAATCAGAAACAGCAATGCCAAAGGTGTGAAGAGAATCACCCGGGGTTCTGCACAACATTTTGCAACAGGTGTAAAAAAATGGTCATAGAGCGACAAAGTGTGAGGTCTACGGACCAATGTATAACAGAACTAAAGGAACAAATAATGCCGGAACGAGTAATGTCGGAACAAGTAGTGTCGGAGCAAGTGATGCCAACGTAGTCTGTTATAAATGTGGAAAACCGGGTCACATTATTAAAAATTGCCCGAATCAGGGAAATACTAATGGGCAGAGCCGCGGAAGAGTTTTCAATATTAATACGGCAGAAGCGCAGGAAGACCCGGAGCTTGTTACGGGTACGTTTCTCATTGACAATAAATCTGTTTATGTTTTATTTGATTCGGGTGCGGATAGAAGCTATATGAGTAGAGATTTTTGTGCTAAACCAAGTTGCTCACCGACGCCCTTGGATAATAAATTTTTACTGGAATTATCAAATGGTAAATTAATTATAGCAGATAATACATGTCGGAATCGAGAAATTAAACTGGTTAGTGAAACATTTAAAATTGATTTAATACCAGTCGAGTTAGGGAGTTTTGATGTGATAATCGGTATGGACTGGTTGAAAGAAGTGAAAGCAGAGATCGTTTGTTACAAAAATACAATTCGCATTATTCGAGAAAAAGGAAAACCCTTAATGGTGTACGGAGAAAAGAGTAACTCCAAGTTAAATCTTATTAGTAACTTGAAGGCACAAAAACTAATAAGAAAAGGTTGCTGTGCTGTGCTAGCACACGTCGAGAAAGTCAATTTCGAAGAAAACAACATCAATGATGTTCCCATCGCAAAAGAATTTTTCGATGTATTTCCGAAAGAATTACCGGAACTACCTCCACAACGATCCATTGAATTTCAAATAGACCTTGTACCGGGAGTTGCACCAATAGCTCGTGCTCCATACAGACTCGCACCTAGCAAAATGAAGGAACTTCAGAGCCAATTACAAGAACTTTTAGAGCGTGGTTTCATTCGACCAAGCACATCACCATGGCGAGCTCCTGTTTTGTTTGTCAAGAAGAAGGATGGTACATTTAGGTTATGTATCGACTACCGAGAGTTGAACAAACTTACCATCAAGAACCGCTACCCACTACCAAGAATCGACGACTTATTTGATCAACTACAACGCTCGTCGGTTTATTCGAAGATTGATTTACGTTCTGGGTATCATCAAATGCTGGTGAAGGAGGATGATATTCTGAAAACTGCTTTTAGAACACGTTACGGTCATTACGAGTTTATGGTTATGCTGTTTGGGTTGACTAATGCACCAGCTGTGTTCATGGACCTCATGAACCGAGTGTATGGACCATACCTTGACAAGTTTGTCATTGTTTTCATCGATGACATACTTATTTACTCGAAGAATGATCAAGAGCACGAAGAACATTTGAGAAAAGTACTAGAGTTGCTGAGGAAAGAAAAACTGTACGCTAAGTTTTCAAAGTGTGCATTTTAGTTGGAAGAAGTTCAATTCCTCGGTCACATAGTGAACAAAGAAGGTATTCAGGTGGATCCAGCAAAGATTAAAACTGTTGAAAAGTGGGAAACCCCGAAAACTCTGAAGCACATACGCCAATTCTTAGGGCTAGCTGGTTACTACCGAAGGTTCATCCAAGATTTTTCCAGAATAGCAAAACCCTTGACTGCATTAACGCTTAAAGGGAGGAAATTTGAATGGAAGGATGAACAAGAAAAGGCGTTTCAATTGTTAAAGAAAAAGTTAACTACGGTACCTATATTGTCATTACCTGAAGGGAATGATGATTTTGTGATATATTGGGACGCCTCAAAGCAAGTTCTCGATTGTGTATTAATACAACCAACGAAGGTAATTGCTTATGCGTCTAGACAATTGAAGATTCACGAGCAGAATTATACGACGCACGATTTGGAATTAGGCGCGGTTGTTTTTGCATTAAAGACTTGGAGGCACTACTTATATGGGGTCAAAAATATTATATATACCGACCACAAAAGTCTTCAACACATATTTAATCAGAAACAACTGAACATGAGGCAGCGCAGGTGGATTGAATTGTTGAATGATTACGACTTTGAGATTCGTTATCACCCGGGGAAAGCAAATGTGGTAGCTGACGCCTTGAGCAGAAAGGACAGAGAACCCATTCGAGTAAAAGCTATGAATATAATGATTCACACTAACCTTACTACTCAAATAAAGGAGGCGCAACAAGGAGTTTTAAAAGAGGGAAATTTAAAGGATGAAATACCCAAAGGATCGGAGAAGCATCTTAATATTCGGGAAGACGGAACCCGGTATAGGGCTGAAAGGATTTGGGTACCAAAATTTGGAGATATGAAAGAAATGTTACTTAGAGAAGCTCATAAAACCAGATACTCAATACACCCTGGAACGGGGAAGATGTACAAGGATCTCAAGAAACATTTTTGGTGGCCGGGTATGAAAGCCGATGTTGCTAAATACGTAGGAGAATGTTTGACGTGTTCTAAGGTCAAAGCTAAGCATCAGAAACCATCAGGTCTACTTCAACAATCCGAAATCCCGGAATGGAAATGGGAAAACATTACCATGGATTGCATCACTAAATTGCCAAGGACTGCAAGTGGTTTTGATACTATTTGGGTAATAGTTGATCGTCTCACCAAATCAGCACACTTCCTGCCAATAAGAGAAGATGACAAGATGGAGAAGTTAGCACGACTGTATTTGAAGAAAGTCGTCTCCAAATATGGAATACCAATCTCTATTATCTCTGATAGGGATGGCAGATTTATTTCAAGATTCTGGCAGACATTACAGCAAGCATTAGGAACTCGTCTAGACATGAGTACTGCCTATCATCCACAAACTGATGGGCAGAGCAAAAGGACGATACAAACGCTTGAAGACATGCTACGAGCATGTGTTATTGATTTCGGAAACAGTTAGGATCGACATCTACCGTTAGCAGAATTTTCCTACAACAACAGCTACCATTCAAGCATTGAGATGGCACCATTTGAAGCACTTTATGGTAGAAAGTGCAGGTCTCCGATTTGTTGGAGTAAAGTGGGGGATAGACAGATTACGGGTTCGGAGATAATACAAGAAACTACTGAGAAGATCATCCAAATTCAACAACGATTGAAAACCGCCCAAAGTCGACAAAAGAGCTACGCTGACATTAAAAGAAAAGATATAGAATTTGAAATTGGAGAGATGGTCATGCTTAAAGTTGCACCTTGGAAAGGCGTTGTTCGATTTGGTAAACGAGGGAAATTAAACCCAAGGTATATTGGACCATTCAAGGTTATTGATCGCGTCGGACCAGTAGCTTACCGACTTGAGTTACCTCAACAACTCGCGGCTGTACATAACACTTTCCACGTCTCGAATTTGAAGAAATGTTTTGCTAAAGAAGATCTCACTATTCCGTTAGACAAAATCCAAATCAACGAAAAACTTCAATTTATCGAAGAACTCGTCGAAATAATGGATCGTGAGGTTAAAAGACTTAAGCAAAACAAAATACCAATTGTTAAGGTTCGATGGAATGCTCATAGAGGACCTGAGTTCACCTGGGAACGAGAAGATCAGATGAATAAGAAATACCCGCACTTATTTCCAGAAGATACGATAACACCTCCAACTGCTTAAAATTTCGGGATGAAATTTATTTAACGGGTAGGTATTGTAGTGACCCGAACTTTTCTATGTTTATATATATATTAAATGAAATTTTTATTTACATGATTAAGTGTTTCCAACATGTTAAGCAATCAAACTTGTTAAGACTTGATTAATTGAAATAGGTTTCATATAAACAATTGACCACCCAAGTTGACCGGTGATTCACGAACGTTAAAACTTGTAAAAACTATATGATGACATATATATGGATATAATCCTTAAGTTAGTAGTCTTGTTTTTACATATGTAGTTCATTGTTAATATACTTAATGATATGTTTACTTAATATAATATCATGTTAACTATATATATATATATATATATATATATATATATATATATATATATATATATATATATATATATAGTTAACATGATATTATATTAAGTAAACATATCATTAAGTATATTAACAATGAACTACATATGTAAAAACAAGACTACTAACTTAAGGATTTTGAAACGAGACATATACATAACGATTATCGTTGTAACAATATTTAACTATATATATATATATATATATATATATATATATATATATATATATATATATATATATATATATATATATATATATATATATATATCATATTAAGATATATTAATACATCAAATTATCATGATAATGTAATAATTTAACATATCTTTATATTTAATAAACAATGGGTTAACAACATTTAACAAGATCGTTAACCTAAAGGTTTCAAAACAACATTTACATGTAACGACTAACGATGACTTAACGACTCAGTTAAAATGTATATACATGTAGTGTTTTAATATGTATTCATACACTTTTGAAAGACTTCAAGACACTTATCAAAATACTTCTACTTAACAAAAATGCTTACAATTACATCCTCGTTCAGTTTCATCAACAATTCTACTCGTATGCACCCGTATTCGTACTCGTACAATACACAGCTTTTAGATGTGTGTACTATTGGTATATAGACTCCAATGATCAGCTCTTAGCAGCCCATGTGAGTCACCTAACACATGTGGGAACCATCATTTGGCAACTAGCATGAAATATCTCATAAAATTACAAAAATATTAGTAATCATTCATGACTTATTTACAAGTAAACAAAATTACACATCCTTTATATCTAATCCATATACCAACGACTAAAAACACCTACAAACACTTTCATTCTTCAATTTTATTCATCTAATTAATCTCTCTCAAGTTCTATCTTCAAGTTCTAAGTGTTCTTCATAAATTCTATAAGTTCTAGTTTCATAAAATGAAGAATACTTCCAAGTTTGCTAGCTTACTTCCAATATTGTAAAGTGATCATCCAACCTCAAGAAATATTTCTTATTTACAGTAAGATATCTTTCTAATATAAGGTAATACTCATATTAAAACTTTGATTCAATTTCTATAACTATAACAATCTTATTTCGAGTGGAAATCTTACTTGAACTTGTTTTCGTGTCATGATTCTGCTTCAAGAACTTTCAAGCCATCTAAGGATCCTTTGAAGCTAGATCTATTTTTCTCATTTCCAGTAGGTTTATCCACAAAACCTGAGGTAGTAATGATGTTCATAACATCATTCGATTCATATATATAAAACTACCTTATTCGAAGGTTTAAACTTGAAATCACTAGAATATATTTAGTTAATTCTAAACTTGTTCGCAAACAAAAGTTAATCCTTCTACATTGACTTTTAAAATCAACTAAACACATGTTATATATTTATATGATAAGCTAACTTAATGATTTAAAACCTGGAAACACGAAAAACATCGTAAAACCGGACATACGCCGTCGTAGTAACACCGCGAGCTGTTTTGGGTTTGATAATTAAAAACTATGATAAACTTTGATTTAAAAGTTGTTCTTCTGGGAAAATGATTTTTCTTATGAACATGAAACTATATCCAAAAATCATGGTTAAACTCAAAGTGGAAGTATGTTTTTCAAAATGGTCATCAAGACGTCGTTCTTTCGACTGAAATGACTACCTCTTACAAAAACGACTTGTAACTTATATTTTCGAATATAAACCTATACTTTTTCTGTTTAGATTCATAAAATATAGTTCAATATGAAACCATAGCAATTTGATTCACTCAAAACGGATTTAAAACGAAGAAGTTATGGGTAAAACAAGATTGAATATTTTTTATTGTTGTAGCTACGGGAAATATTGTAACAATTCTATACAAATCATATCCTAGCTAACTTATATTGTATTATACATGTATTCTAATGTATTATGTAATCTTGGGATACCATAGACACGTATGCAAATGTTTTGACATATCATATCGACCCATCTATATATATTATTTGGAACAACCATAGACACTCTATATGCAGTAATGTTGGAGTTAGCTATACAGGGTTGAGGTTGATTCCAAAAATATATATACTTTGAGTTGTGATCTAGCCTGAGACGTGTATACACTGGGTCGTGGATTGGGTCAAGATAATATATATCAATTTATTTCTGTACATCTAACTAGTTGTAGGTTACTAACGAGGACAGCTGACTGAAAATATTTAAAACATTAAAACGTATTAAAAATGTTGTAAATATATTTTGAACATACTTTGATATATATGTACATATTTGTTATAGGTTCGTGAATCGACCAGTGGCCAAGTCTTACTTCCCGACGAAGTAAAAATCTGTGAAAGTGAGTTATAGTCACACTTTTAAAATCTAATATTTTTAGGATGAGAATACATGCAGCTTTATAAATGTTTTACAAAATAGACACAAGTACATGAAACTACTTTCTATGGTTGAATGATCGAAGCTGAATATGCCCCTTTTACTTGGTAGCCTAAGAATTAGGGAACATCACTAATTTTGAGAATTAGTGCACGCCTAATTGACGCGAATCCTAAAGATAGATCTATTGGGCCTAACAAACCCCATCCAAAGTACCGGATGCTTTAGTACTTCGAGTTTTATATCATGTCCGATGGATGTCCCGGAATGATGGGGATATTCTTATATGCATCTTGTTAATGTCGGTTACCAGGTGTTCACCATATGAATGATTTTTATCTCTATGTATGGGATGTATATTGAAATATGAAATCTTGTGGTCTATTATTACGATTTGATAAATATATAGGTTAAACCTATAACTCACCAACATTTTTGTTGACGTTTAAAGCATGTTTATTCTCAGGTGATTATTAAGAGCTTCCGCTATTGCATGCTAATATATGGACAAGATTTGGAGTCAGCATGCTTGTATAATATTGTTTAAACCTGCATTCGAAATTTACTTTGTTGTAACATATTAATATTGTAAACCAATATGTATTGGTAGTGTGTAAGTGTGATATTTTTTTAGATTATCATTTCTGATAATCTAGGTGGTGTCCTTTTGTGATGACCCGTCCTTATCCACCTGGACAAAGTCTTCAACATTTGGTTCCATTGCGATGATCGACTCCAAGTAATGTCTTTAGTATGAGCTAATGCACAGCGGAAAACTTAATTCGTACCAGAGAATAAACATGCTTTAAAACGTCAACATAAAGTTGGTGAGATATAGGTTTGATGCTAGCAGCGTTATAACTATGGACCACAAGATTTCATGTTTATACATAATACACTCCTCGTGTATGAAAAAGTCGTTGAGCACTTGGTAACCATACTTAACATATATATCATTGCAGCATATTCTTAAATAAACCCTACACCGTACCAAGTGTAGTAAACAGGAACGAAGTACTGTGCAACCGGTTAATTAATGCATGGTCGTCCAGCCCGGTTGGGGTTGTCAGGCCCGATAGATCTATCAACAGGATTCGCATTTACGCTCCTCACGTAAATATTAGCTACCAAGTATAAAGAATATGCAATGGTACAACTCAACGTAAAATTTATTTTTGATCACTTGTGTCCATAACGTAAATCATTTATAAAAACAGTGCATGTATTCTCAGCCCAAAAATATTTAGAGTTTAAAAGGGACTATATACTCACCATACTGTATTTTGTAGTAAAAATACATACAACATCATTGACCAAATATAAGGTTGACCTTGGATTCACGAACCTATATCAGTTATATATCCATTAATACATATAATGGAAATCAAACAAATTTATATATTTTATTATTAATTATATTTTACTGATTTATATGTTTCATTATTAATCTAATTAAATATATTTATTTTATATATTTTAAATAATTTTTTTAAAAAAAAATTAATATTTTTTAAGTATATATGTCTAACTCTTATTGTATTAATAATAATGATATAGTTGTATTAATAATAATGGTTTTAATAAGTATAATAGTTTTTAATAATAATGTTAATCTTAATAAAAAAAATGATAGTTTTAATATTAATAAAATAATAATAATATTACTAATAATAATAATAATAATAATAATGATAATATTGATAATAAGAATGATAATACTTGTGATATTGATGAAAATGATAATTTTTAATAAAAATACTTTTGTTAATAATAATAATAGTAAAATGATAATTTTTTTTATTTCAAATAATAATATTAATAACAATAATAATAATAGTAATGATAATTCTAATACTCATTAAAATGATAATAGTAATAATAATAATAACAATAATAATAGTAGGGATAAATAAACTACCTTAAAAGCTTTTTCTAAAAATTAAATACTCCTGACAAGGTTCGAACCTGCGACCTCTTGTTAAGACAACATAACCCCAACCATTCCTCCATCACTACTCTCATGATTCAAACTCAAAACTAATTTATTTAACCGGTAATTTCTGTTTCTTTTTTTTTCTTCAGATATCATTTAGTCACATTCCATTTTCATATACCCACATCATAAATTGGGTTTGAGCACAGTCTCGGCCCAACTATTAACTAATTACACGACCCAACAAATTCACAAGTCCATATATCAATTAATGGCCCAAGTCTTTATTCATCAAACTAAATAGGTATCTTTTAGGTTCGTGGTTTTAAAACAGGAAACACATAGCAGCCGTTCGATCACAGGTCATCATCTTCATTGTTACTTGTTCGGAACAGAGAAAAAAATAAATAAATGCTGCAGCAGAAACTGCAGCTCGTTCAATAGCATGGTACACACCGTATAACAGTTTAATAGAGATGGTGTTCTTCGGTTTTAAAATAGGAAAAATAGAGGTACAGCTACCGTAGTAGTAGTTGCAGGAACAGGCTGTTTTAAGGTGGGTTTTCGAAGGTGGTGGTGTCTACAAAGCAGATGATGGTTTAAAGTGGTGGCGAAGTGGAGCTCGATAAGAAAAAGATGGAACAGAAAAATACGCAAGTAATTGTGTTTTGTTTTGGTCTTGATTGTTGTAGTTAAAACAAAAAGAAGCAGCAATAAAAGTGGCTTATGATTGTGGTTAAATGGTGGTGATGTGGGTGTTTAATGACAGTGGTTTTGAAGTGGTGAGTTGTGAGGTTATCAACCTAAAACTTAAAACCATTGTGTTATGTTTGGTTGCCGAAGGAGAAGGGTGTGATTGAGGTGATGATCATACGGTGGTTGATGGCGGAGGAGAGGTGATGACTGCTAGAGTGGCGGTAGAGAAGCGTGCACGAAGTGGGTTTGTTGAGCTTGAGTCCTAGATGTATGCATATAGTCTTATATTTATATTACTTAATATTAATTAATTAATTAATAATACTATATAATAATCATGATGCACAGAAATAACACGTTTTCAATATATATTAGTTAGGCAAGGTACTTTGGAGTTTTTCTACCGACATGAATTTTATTATTATATTTTTATTTATTTAATTTAAATATTTAATTAAATATTATATTTTATTTACGTTAATGGTAAAAAAATATAATTTTTACAAAAATTACTTTTACGTTGTCTCTTGACCAAAGTCCCGGTTCCGGTTTTCAAAACAAAGTTTCGTACACTGAGAAAACTAACATTTTACGTATCGTGACACGTACCTTTATCAAAAATGAGATTTAAACTTATGAAAAACTAACCCACTCAAAATGTAACTAAATATTTTGAGTGTTGTGGTCATTTATTTTTATAAATCAAAGTCTCAATATTTTTCAAAATATATTTAAATTCAAAACGTTTTATATTTAGACAAATATAATATTTAATCACTTTATAAAATACAAAAATATAATTTATGAACATGTTTTGTTTAAACATCTGCTTTTATTAAAAACATGGACCGTTAACGTTTACGATTTGTCAAAGGTTTCCAGAAAAGTTACGACTTTTAAAATAACGTTAAAACGTTTAATCTTATTAAAATAACTCTTAAATAATTTGACAAAAACAGTTTTAAATATTTATAAAATTATATTATCTTTTACTCTCGCCGATAAATATAATAACTTATATAGAATCCCAAAATCACAAATCTAATATTTTGTTAACGTTATCAATTAATAAGCATATAACGTATATACACATAAATGTTCGTGAATCGTCAGGCATGGTCAAAAGGGTAATTAATTATCCGAATACAAATTTCAAACTTTCTAGACTCAATATTAAGGTTTTTGCTTATCGTGTCGGAAACATATAGAGTTTAAGGTTTAAATTTGGTCAGAAATTTTCGGGTCGTTACAGTACCCACCCGTTAAAGGAATTTCGTCCCCGAAATTTGGTAGAGGTTGTCATAAATAACAATAGGAATGTTTTCATGACAAATATGATGTAATAATAGAGTTTTATCATTATTGGAAGATATGGATAAAACGATTCGATCATGTGAAGCGCACGAGTGAAGCTATCACAAAAGAATGAAATGAGTGAATATGGAATTGTTTTAACCGATGACGTGATTAGGATTGATTTCCAGAATTTAAGGGATTTAAAGAAAATCTTATGTAACAAGATTTGGCTCTTTAGGGATCAGAATCTTCTTTGATTTAATGTGGCAATCTGTTTTGATTTCTCTGTCGGATATTTCACTATAAATCTACCTCCTCCGTTTCCTTATTCTCCACACCTTCTATTCTTTCTTCCTCTACTTATTCCATAATATGCTTCATCCAATCCTGATTCTTATTATACTTCTAACTTTCATATCTTTCATTCTTCTCTTTCATCTGCCGCCAGAAGAATCTATTCACTTTTATGGTTTTCTTGGAATTATAATGTTTCTAATTCTCCCGTGTCTTTATGTTGCAATACATATTGATATACACGGTTTGTAACTTCTGAGTGGTTATTGAGTTTGATATCTTCCCTTATACTTCGATGTTCCTGCTTCTATCTTCTATAATCATTGTCATCCACAGTTAATACTCTCTTCTATTTGCTGCGATTTATTCTCCAATTTCTATTTCGGGACATTGTCCCTTCGTTTCTTCTTCCCGTCCTCAAGTCAAGCGAGTAATGATCCAAAATTCGTAGGTATGAACATAGCTAATGCTCTTAGAAAGAAATGGTAATGGCACGATTTTTGATTTGTCCAATTACCAGAATATCCTGGAAAAGATCGAACTATCAAGACGATATGTTCCTAATACGTTTGGGGATTAGATAGAATGTAAGAGCCGTGTAACATGGCAATTGATGACGGTACTGTGAATCATCATATTCCATTAGGAACTTAAAATGACTTACTGTAATATAATGAAGTTGATCAAGTTTCATTATATTATACTAATTCATGCATCAGTTCCCAACACTGCTTCAGAACATTCCTATTTTAAACTCGAAGGTTTTAGAACTTAGAAACTAACACAGTTTCTTTTATATTGTAATACAGATATTACGAGGAATAAATGATTTCGGATAAGGATAGCTGTGAAAACATTTTCAGGAATATTGAGGATATTTATAATGAAAGATATGATAATATCTTGGAATTTCTAATGTCGAAGGGTGATGATGAAGATTGACCCGTAAGGGTTTAGATTCAGAAGCAAGATGTTTGCTACAGAATCGTCATGATTTTTTTATTTTTTTTATGTACAAGTTTAGTCCTTGTATTTTGTTCAGAGTCTCTTTCACGGTTTGCTCAATCCGGTTTTCAGTACCAAATTTTCTATCGAGCGTTCCTAACACTTCCTCCTTTTATCATCAACTTTTAGTCATTAAGACTGTCTACTACATACTGCTCCGTTAGCATTTCAAGAACTACTTCATAGTTCAAGACGTTTTTCAGAAACTTCACATTCGGGGTATGAAATTCTTAGAGATAAATGTCATAAGTATAGCTGAAGAATTTC
Source organism: Rutidosis leptorrhynchoides (assembly GCF_046630445.1). NCBI lineage: Eukaryota > Viridiplantae > Streptophyta > Magnoliopsida > Asterales > Asteraceae > Rutidosis > Rutidosis leptorrhynchoides. The sequence goes on from NC_092336.1 coordinate 448,390,603, forward strand.
TGCCAGATTTTCAAAATACGACTTGCGGATTCTGTCAAAAGGATGCCGAGCTGCTGGTACATGATGTCGTGAAAGGTTCTCCAATAACGACGGCGAAAGGACAATGTATTTATATCGAGATGATAATAAGACTAGTTTTACTGAGAAGTCAAAGTGGAGCTGTGATAAAAGTGGCTAATTTGGAAAGAAATTGCAAAGTTATTTTGGGTAATAATAACACCAAAGGAATTTACACTGCTACGTGTTGACTCAGTTTTCGAGAGTTTTCAGGTGCATAACCATATGCATGAATCTTTCTTCCGTAGACGAGGTGCAACTGGTTCAACTTCTCGATCGAGGCGTTTTCAAGAATCATGAAAAGTTGTGAATGCGAATTGTAATCGTCAAGATACGAAGGAGGTTTAAAATGGAATCAAGTGGCAAACTTGAAGAATTGTTTATTTTCATATGTTATAATCAGCATTTTAACTCATTTTAATTGTCCAAAGTTAGCAGTCCAATAGTCCGATTGTCCAATGGTTCAATAGATTCATATATAAACTAGATATATATAATATTTGAATTACTTAATACGTATCGTGACCCGTGTACCGGTCTCGGTGTCGATCACAACTCAAAGTATATATATATTTTGGAATCAACTCAGACCCTGTATAACCAACTCCCACCTTCACATATAGAGTGTCTACGGTTGTTCCGAAATATATATATAGATGGGTCGATATGATAAGTCGAAACCTTGCATACGTGTCCCGTTATTTAAAGTGCGTAAAATAAATAAATGTATATCATGACCCATTATACAACGTGTTGTCTCAGAATTAATCCGACGTATTGTTGTACATGTGTCCCGACAGTGCAGAAATTAAAATTGCGAGAATGTAAATTGCGATAAATTAAATGTTAATCGGTTAGCTGGGAACAATTAGCCGGATCAGTTAGCGTGAAATCCTTAACAGATTTTCAATTAGTTAATTCGTGTGTTTCTAAAAATTTTTAATTTGTCCAATGTTTCTTCTTTATGCCACTTGTTGGATTCGGATAGGTAAAAATCCAAATATGAAATTTGAATGGAAATGGTTATTCTATGATGAACGGATACGTATATCGGTGATTGTAAGCAGGATAGTAAATGACCGTTGTATCAGATTTGAAGAATGTACAATGTAACTTGTTAATGTGAATTTTGAATATTCCTTGGGTACTACCCACCCGTTAAAATATTTTCATCATTAACAGTTTGTACGAAAGAATTTTTAATTACGATCTTTATGAAAATATACTTGCATATATATTTTCTTCGGATGTAATTATGAATTTAATGAGTCAATAAGATTTTATACTCATTTGATTTATTGTTAGCACTCGATTACATGATCTCTAAAACTTTAGAGATTACATAATTGCCATGCCGGACGAAGGTAAATGAGGTAGAACAATACGTAGAACGAAATTAATCGATGTAGAATGATATATAAAACAAGGAGTATACTTGATGTACAGATGATGATATTGAAGCGTGTGATGTTGATATCCGAGGTACATATCGTGACATTGAGATTTATGACGTGATTGTGGTTGGGGTGATAAGAGTATTATCGGCGTTGATGATGGTGGTACGGATTATGCTGCTGGTGCTGCTGCTGGTGTCTCCACACCAGATTCTCCAAAGCCATTACTCGATCACGTAGTTCGTTAACTTCTTATATTATGTCGGGATGATTGACGATTGAAACGAGCGGGTGAGTAAGATTCGAAATATAGGATAATATATAATCGTAACGGGATATTTCTAGAAATGAGAGGGTAAATGGTTTCTCGAACAGGTTCGCCGGTAAGTGCTTTCAGGTTCATTGCCAAGAGAAAGTCGATGAATGGAATAGTTCTTCGATGTGGAATAATTTTCGAATATAGGATGATATTCTAACTACATAGAATATCTATATATATAACACTAAGGATTTTGTAGACTACAGAAGAACCTATGGCATTTGTCAGGCAGGTCTACAGATGCGCTAAGATATGAATTATCAGATACGCTAAAATATGAATTTCGTCTATACATTATCGATGCACTGAATGCAGTAGAACGTGTCTAGACATGAGAATGATAGGCAAGCAATTTCCTAAGGATGATAAGCAGATGGTTTCCGACTAGAAATGATAAGTAAAACTTTTTGGCAGGTAGACACGGTCAAAGTCCAGACTCACTAATATATCCTAACAACTACCAGTTAGATACACTAATGCAAGGCCTGGTTCGCTAAGACCAACGCTCTGATACCACCTGTGATGACCCGTCCTTATCCACCTGGACAAAGTCTTCAACATTTGGTTCCATTGCGATGATCGACTCCAAGTAATGTCTTTAGTATGAGCTAATGCACAGTGGAAAACTTAATTCGTACCTGAGAATAAACATGCTTTAAAACGTCAACATAAAGTTGGTGAGATATAGGTTTGATGCTAGCAGCGTTATAACTATGGACCACAAGATTTCATGTTTATACATAATACACTCCTCGTGTATGAAAAAGTCGTTGAGCACTTGGTAACCATACTTAACATATATATCATTGCAGCATATTCTTAAATAAACCCTACACTGTACCAAGTGTAGTAAACAGGAACGAAGTACTGTGCAACTGGTTAATTAATGCATGGTCGTCCAGCCCGGTTGGGGTTGTCAGGCCCGATAGATCTATCAACAGGATTCGCGTTTACGCTCCTCACGTAAATATTAGCTACCAAGTATAAAGAATATGCAATGGTACAACTCAACGTAAAATTTATTTTTGATCACTTGTGTCCATAATGTAAATCATTTATAAAAACAGCGCATGTATTCTCAGCCCAAAAATATTTAGAGTTTAAAAGGGACTATATACTCACCATACTGTATTTTGTAGTAAAAATACATACAACATCATTGACCAAATATAAGGTTGACCTTGGATTCACGAACCTATATCAGTTATATATCTATTAATACATATAATGGAAATCAAACAAATTTATATATTTTATTATTAATTATATTTTACTGATTTATATGTTTCATTATTAATCTAATTAAATATATTTATTTTATATATTTTAAATAATTTTTTTAAAAAAAAAATTAATATTTTTTAAGTATATATGTCTAACTCTTATTGTATTAATAATAATGATATAGTTGTATTAATAATAATGGTTTTAATAAGTATAATAGTTTTTAATAATAATGTTAATCTTAATAAAAAAAATGATAGTTTTAATATTAATAAAATAATAATAATATTACTAATAATAATAATAATAATAATAATAATGATAATATTGATAATAAGAATGATAATACTTGTGATATTGATGAAAATGATAATTTTTAATAAAAATACTTTTGTTAATAATAATAATAGTAAAATGATAATTTTTTTTATTTCAAATAATAATATTAATAACAATAATAATAATAGTAATGATAATTCTAATAATCATTAAAATGATAATAGTAATAATAATAATAACAATAATAATAGTAGGGATAAATAAACTACCTTAAAAGCTTTTTCTAAAAATTAAATACTCCTGACAAGGTTCGAACCTGCGACCTCTTGTTAAGACAACATAACCCCAACCATTCCTCCATCACTACTCTCATGTTTCAAACTCAGAACTAATTTATTTAACCGGTAATTTCTGTTTCTTTTTTTTTCTTCAGATATCATTTAGTCACATTCCATTTTCATATACCCACATCATAAATTGGGTTTGAGCACAGTCTCGGCCCAACTATTAACTAATTACACGGCCCAACAAATTCACAAGTCCATATATCAATTAATGGCCCAAGTCTTTATTCATCAAACTAAATAGGTATCTTTTAGGTTCGTGGTTTTAAAACAGGAAACACATAGCAGCCGTTCGATCACAGGTCATCATCTTCATTGTTACTTGTTCGGAACAGAGAAAAAAATAAATAAATGCTGCAGCAGAAACTGCAGCTCGTTCAATAGCATGGTACACACCGTATAACAGTTTAATAGAGATGGTGTTCTTCGGTTTTAAAATAGGAAAAACAGAGGTACAGCTACCGTAGTAGTAGTTGCAGGAACAGGCTGTTTTAAGGTGGGTTTTCGAAGGTGGTGGTGTCTACAAAGCAGATGATGGTTTAAAGTGGTGGCGAAGTGGAGCTCGATAAGAAAAAGATGGAACAGAAAAATACGCAAGTAATTGTGTTTTGTTTTGGTCTTGATTGTTGTAGTTAAAACAAAAAGAAGCAGCAATAAAAGTGGCTTATGATTGTGGTTAAATGGTGGTGATGTGGGTGTTTAATGACAGTGGTTTTGAAGTGGTGAGTTGTGAGGTTATCAACCTAAAACTTAAAACCATTGTGTTATGTTTAGTTGCCGAAGGAGAAGGGTGTGATTGAGGTGATGATCATACGGTGGTTGATGGCGGAGGAGAGGTGATGACTGCTAGAGTGGCGGTAGAGAAGTGTGCAAGAAGTGGGTTTGTTGAGCTTGAGTCCTAGATGTATGCATATAGTCTTATATTTATATTACTTAATATTAATTAATTAATTAATAATACTATATAATAATCATGATGCACAGAAATAACACGTTTTCAATATATATTAGTTAGGCAAGGTACTTTGGAGTTTTTCTACCGACATGAATTTTATTATTATATTTTTATTTATTTAATTTAAATATTTAATTAAATATTATATTTTATTTACGTTAATGGTAAAAAAATATAATTTTTACAAAAATTACTTTTACGTTGTCTCTTGAGCAAAGTCCCGGTTCCGGTTTTCAAAACAAAGTTTCGTACACTGAGAAAACTAACATTTTACGTATCGTGACACGTACCTTTATCAAAAATGAGATTTAAACTTATGAAAAACTAACCCACTCAAAATGTAACTAAATATTTTGAGTGTTGTGGTCATTTATTTTTATAAATCAAAGTCTCAATATTTTTCAAAATATATTTAAATTCAAAACGTTTTATATTTAGACAAATATAATATTTAATCACTTTATAAAATACAAAAATATAATTTATGAACATGTTTTGTTTAAACATCTGCTTTTATTAAAAACACGGACCGTTAACGTTTACGATTTGTCAAAGGTTTCCAGAAAAGTTACGACTTTTAAAATAACGTTAAAACGTTTAATCTTATTAAAATAACTCTTAAATAATTTGACAAAAACAGTTTTAAATATTTATAAAATTATATTATCTTTTACTCTCGCCGATAAATATAATAACTTATATAGAATCCCAAAATCACAAATCTAATATTTTGTTAACGTTATCAATTAATAAGAATATAACGTATATACACATAAATGTTCGTGAATCGTCAGGCATGGTCAAAAGGGTAACTAATTATCCGAATACAAATTTCAAACTTTCTAGACTCAATATTAAGGTTTTTGCTTATCGTGTCAGAAACATATAGAGTTTAAGGTTTAAATTTGGTCAGAAATTTTCGGGTCGTTACACCTTTTAACCTTGTCGATAAAATAAAGGTTATTGTTTGTTTTAAAAAACGAATGCAGTCTTTGAAAAACGTCTCATATAGAGGTCAAAACCTCGCAACGAAATCAATTAATATGGAACGTTTATAATCAATATGAACGGGACATTTCAACAGTGAGGTTATTGAAACTCGATGATGAAAAGAAGTGATGATGATAATGGTTTACGATGATGATGCATGAAAGATGATTATGCTCGTTGATGATGATGGAAGATGGACTGTGATGATGCGGTAAAGATAATGATGATGATATGGTGATATGATGCTCGATAACGATGATGAGATGAAAACATGTTGATGATGATCATGATACGGAGATGATGTTATGTTCATAAGAATGACGATGATCACGATGTGAATGTATGTCGATGATGATGATAAGTGATCATGATGATGTCGTGCATAATGATAATAAATGGTATAAAATTTATTATTATTATTATTATTATTATTATTGTTATTATTGTTATTATTATTATTATTATTATTATTATTATTATTATTATTATTATTATTATTATTATTATTATTATTATTATTATATATGTAGTATTATAATTATTATTAGAATTATTATTATCATTATCATTTTTATCATAAGTATGGTTATAATTAAAATTATCAAAATTTTCATTTTTAATAAACTATCATTTTATTAAAATTATCATTTAATTATCATTTTTATGAAAATTATCATTTTTATTATTATTAAAAACTATCATTATTATTACCATTATTAATATTATCATTATTATTTTATCATTAATATAAAAATTATCATTATTATTATTATTTGAATTATCATGATTTTCACCATAATTAGTATTATTTTTATATAACAATAAACATTATACTTAAATTAATATTACATAAATTATTATGTTAAACATATTAACATTTATTTTATAAATATTACATATAACGAATTATTAATTGTTAATATAATAATAATTATTAGTATATATATATATATATATATATATATATATATATATATTTTTTAATATAACTATAGGTTTAAATATTAACTATTTTAAAAAATAAATATATATATAATATATAACTGAAGATATAATATATAAATAAAGTATATATATATATATATATATATATATATATATATATATATATATATATATATATATATAAAATTGAAATTTAGTTATATAACTACAAATATATAAAAATTATATAATTAATAGACGAAACTATTTAATTACCATTACGTGTGTTAATATATATAATGGAATATAGGTTCGTGAATCCGAGGCCAACATTGCACTTGTTCAGTGCCGTCATATACATAATTGCTATGAAATACAGTATTATGAGTTTCATTTGCTCCCTTTTTAAATGCTTTTAAAATATATATTTTTGGGCTGAGAATACATGCACTGTTTTTATAGATGTTTGACGAAATAGACACAAGTACTCAAAACTACATTCTATGGTTGGATTATTATACCGGATATCATCCCTTTTAGCTTGGTAGCCTAAGAATTGGTGTTTATTATAATTTTCATCAATTGACGTGAATCCTAAAGATAGATCTATCGGGCCCAACAAGCCCCATCCGGGTTACGGATGCTTTAGTACTTCGAATTTATCATATCCGATGAGAGTCCCGGAATGAAGGGGATATTCTAGATGCATTCTGTTAAGGTCGGTTACCAGGTATTCACCATATGAATTATTTTTATACACAGGTTATGTGTATCATGTTTTGTACACGGGTTACGTGTGCGGTTAAATACTTAAAATCTTGTGGTCTATTAAAATGATGGAAATGAATGTTTATGATAAACTAATGAATTCACCAACCTTTTGGTTAACACTTTAAAGCATGTTTATTCTCAGGTGTTAAAGAAATCTTCTGCTGTGCATTTTGTGACGACCCGGAGATTTCCGACCAAATTTAAACTTAATCTTTATATGATTTCAAAACGATAAGCAAAGTCTGTAATGTTGAGTCTCAAAAATTTTGAACCGTGTTCATATATTCAATTACCCTTCGACTATTCTCGACGATTCACGAACAATTAATTGTAAATAGATATATATAATTTTATTTGAAATAGTATTTGAAATAATATATGATTTAATTGTTGGAAATAAATATATAAAATAATATCAGTATATTTAATATTATTAATTTAATATGTAATATATAGATATGCACATAATTAAATATATATATATATATATATATATATATATATATATATATATATATATATATATATATATATATATATATATATATATATATATATATATATATATATATATATATATATATATATATATATGTATATTATAAAAAGAAATATTATATATTATAATTGTTATAATCAGTGTCAAAAAATAATAATAATAATATATAATAATTATTATTTAAAAAGTATATATATAAATAAAGTATATAGAATATACATTCTGTGATTTCAAAGTTATTTAATAAACGACGTTAACGCTCAATTGTCATGCGATAGATAGTAAAAGAGTTAAAAAGAAACTTATGTGATTTTAAAATAAACGATGATCCGAAAATGAGTTTTATAAATTATAGGCTTAGTAAAAATGTATTTAGGAGCTATTTATTAAATTTTAAATTTTTTTTTATATTTTACTTGGAGTTGGGAGTGAATAATTAATGTAATTTTTATTTAATAGTTAATGCTCGATTTTTACACCATAATGACCAAAATAAATAAATATAGTTAATTTAAAATTATGGAATTTTTCTGAACACTTTTATTCGCCACTGAGTAACAACGGAGTACAAAATAATATCCGTGGATTGGTGTCGGTAGAATATGCCAATCACTTGGCTGCTTTACTATTCTTAATTTGAAAATAATTCTCCGCACGTTTGTTTCTTTGCACATTCATTGGATTATATTGTATAATTATTATTATTATATATATAAATATCATATATATCTCTCTCATTTATGAACACAATCCAACATTTCTCCTTCCATCTTCAACCTTGAAACAAATTGTCACAACCGGAGTCACCATAACAGCCTTAGTTCACCATCACGAAGATCACCAACGATTTCCATCTTTCTCCTTTTATTTCTGTTTTGTTAAAGGAAAACCCACCACCTTTTATCAATCATCAAACGAACCAATCATCATGAACATTAACCGAACTGTTTCGTGCTATTCTAATTTCTGTTGTGATTCGTAATCAACCCAAAAACCCAGCACCAAGTTTACGGATTTCTGCTATTAAACATCTTGTTACTAAACCAACACTCATGTCCATCATCACCGCCACCACTTCCATTATTTAAACCATCATTAACTGTATTTTCTTGTTCTCTACTTCGTGAAAACCATGAACAAGACCACCACCTACGGATCACCCACTAAGAACGTCACCCATCACCCATCACCATGTCAATCAAAGAACGCCACCACCAACTCTTTTCCCTTTTATGTTTCCATTTGAATCACAAATACCGCCACCACCTCAATCAAAACCGCCATCACCTACACCTCAAATCCACAACTAAACCCATCTCCATCAAATAACTCTTGTTGCAGACTACGGCTGTTATTCATGAACAACCACACACCACCATCGATATTATGTTTCTATTTCTACTCTCCTGTTTCTGTTTCTATTCCGAATACCCACCAAGGATGACCCAAAACACCACCCTCTTCCACTACAAAACCACCACCTTCTCATCTCCTCTCTCTTGCTTCTATTCGTAACCAAAGCAATCACTTGTTAATTTTTTTTTCTTCTTCCTGTTGTGTTTGATAATCAAACACTCAATACCACCATTCATGACCACGATAACCATTCAAGACACCAAATTGTAGTTGCTGCTACCTCTTATTTCTGTTACTGTAGTCAATGAAAAACATTACACAACCCATCATCGTACGCCCATTTCGAAACCCATATAAACATCACCATCATCGTGGTATTCACTGCCGTTGTTTCCACGTTTCTTCTTCCATTTTCGTTATATATTTTCGACAGGAATCCCATTTTTAAACCTGCTACATAGTACATATCATAACTGTGACACCGCTAATTTTTTTTTAATACGTGGCAGAAGCATTAATATTAATTAAACCGTTTCAATAACATAATCATATTTAATTACATATCCAGGGTTACGTAACATTACAACCAAATTTAGTTTTAACAGAAAAGACACATCAGAGTTTCTTCATTGTCAAACATAACATCACCATGTCCTTCTGCTCCCCAAAACAAGATATCTACAAAAGATAATAACCTGCAGGGAGGAGATGAAGGGGAATTAGCACGAAGCTAAGCGAGTACGACTAACTACGGGCCATAACATACAGAAGTGTTATACTAATCATGTCACATAGTCTAACACACAAACATCACCCAAGTGCCGTCTAAAGAGACTCTGGCGGCTCAGCCAAACCATTAACCACCAGCTGATCGGACTGGGGCTTACCAGAAGTTCCTCCACCACCATATGTATATACATAATTCACACGCGACGGAACCGTCATTCATACATATATACACCACGGTTATCTAGGCTACCACAGAGGAACCCAACCCGCAGGTTGATCTCTCCTACCGAGGCTACCACACAATAGGGACGCACTGGGCTCCATCAGACAAGCATCAACTAACATGCAGTCATCACAAAGTACTAACTAACCACAACAATAAGTATATCTAACAAGCATGACAATCATAATATAACATGCTTCTATATACTATATTCTTCAGTTAGTCTCACTCACCAATTACCAGCAACCAGCTCAGATAATCTACTACTGAGCGGCTTCCTTATCTTTATCACCTGAGCATAAGGCAAATCAAGTTAGTTACTGTCCATTATCATCAAATAACACAATACAGAAATTTTTTTCAGAAAAAGTGTCCGCTAAAAATTTTTGCTTAACACTTGTGCACTTTCAAAATTTACATCCTGGACATCAAAATACAAACGGGCAGCATAACGGCTAAAAATCAACACTTGGTAAAATATTTCACTGCCAAAAATACTCGGTCGACTGTTAGAGACAGTCGGTGACAGTCGGCCGACTATCTACACTCACTCGGCCGAGTGACAAGACACTCTGTCGATGGTCTCTCACAGACACACTCGGCCGTGGGTCTTACACACTCGGTCGATGGTCGAGTCGGTCGGTCGAGTATCTCGAGACACTCGGCCGACTGTGTTTATCTGCAGAAGTTGAAGACAAAGTGACGGGTTTCACCCAAAATCGACCAATTCTTGCTCTAGAGCTCGATTACGACCTCAAAACTGACCAAATCAAAGACACTAAGCATGTAGAAACATAAACCCACAAGATTTGGACTCAAACAACATCAAATCTAACCACTTTGACCCAAATTACTCACTTTGTAAAACTTTACACAAAAACCCAATTTTCTCAAAGATTAAAGCATGAAATGTTTTGATTCTTACCTTGATAGACTCAGTAAATCATAAAGAACAAGATAGTAAGAAAGATTTGAGCTCAAGAACAAGGATTTGAGATTAGGGTTTGGTGTAGATGGAGAAGATGAAGAACGAGATGTGTTTGTGTGTGTGAATATTCAGGAAGCAAATGAGAAAAGAAGCAGCACTATAGTCACTTAATTGGGTTTAATTCCCACACTGTGCAGTACACGGGTATTTATCAGTTATCTGATATCTTTCGTTCATCATTTGGTAACCCAAACGAAGTCCAAATTAAATAAACAAACCTGTTCTGTGACCCTTGTCACAAACTGGTCCTAACCATATCATTAAATAATAATAAACATTAAATAAAATAACAGCATATAATAACACTACACTAACTTAAGGGCAAATTAGTAATCTTACATCTAGGCCCGATTGAGGATGTTACAAATCTACCCCCTTAAGAAGATTCTATCCTCGGAATCTGATCAAGGTCAAACAAATAGGGATAACGCGCCCTCATTAACTCCTCGGTTTCCCAGGTCAAGTTGGAACCTAAACTGTGCCGCCATTCCACTAACACCATTGAAATCTGTTTCTTTCTTAACTTGGTGTCTTTCTTATCCACTATACGAATTGGCTCTTCTACTAACTTCTTAGTCAAATCAACTTTCAAGTCTTTTAATGGAAGAATCTGACTTTCATCATCTACTTTACACTTTCTTAAATAACAAACATTGAACGTGTTGTGTATTCCTACTAATTCTGATGGAAGATCTAAAACAACAGTTTGATCATTCAAAATTTCTTTGATCGAAAATGGCCCAATATATCTCGGAGCTAGCTTACCACACTTACCAAACCTGATCACCCCTTTCCATGGCGAAACTTTCAGATACACTCGATCCCCTACATTAAATGTCACCGGACGTCTACGCATATCAGCATACATCTTTTGTCGATCTCTAGCTGCTTTTAACTTTTCATGTGCAATTTTGACTTTTTCTGCAGTTATCTGAACAATTTCGGGACCTGCAAATTGTTTTTCACCTGCTTCTAACCAACATGTAGGAGTTCTGCACTTGCAACCATACAACATTTCATATGGCGGCATTCCGATACTCAAATGATACAAATTGTTGTAAGCAAACTCTATCAATGGAAGATGCGAATCCTAAGAACCACCATATTCTAAGGCACACGCTCTCAACATGTCTTCTAACGTCTGAATCGTTCGTTCACTCTGACAGTCTATTTGTAGATGATAAGCTGTACTTATATTCACACGCGTACCCAGATTCTATTGTAAACTGTTCCAGAAGTTTGATATGAACCTAGTATCTCTGTCGGAAACTATTGACAACGGTACACCATGTCGACTAACTATCTCTTTCAAGTACAACTCTGCCAAATCACTCAATGAAGCTGTTTCATGAGTAGCTAAAAAGTGAGCACTCTTCGTTAAACTATCCACTATCACCCAGATCATGTCATGACCTTTCTGGGTTCGGGGTAACTTGGTTACAAAATCCATCGCTATATGATCCCATTTCCACTGAGGAATTTCTAACTGTCGTAGTGATCCATATGGTTTCTGATGTTCAGCTTTAACTTGTGCACAAATATGACATTTCTCAACGAAACCTGCAACATCTGTCTTCATTATCGGCCACCAATACAATGTTTTCAAGTCTCGATACATCTTAGTACTACCTGGATGCACTGTCAATCTCGATTTATGCGCCTCGTTAAGGATTAAATCCCTCAAATCTCCAAGCATAGGCACCCAAATTCGGTCTTTATAGGTCTTTAATCCTCTAGAATTGTTGCATAAGTCAAATTTTCTTTTGGTAATTTGTTCAGTCTTTAGGTTTTTGTCATTCAAAGCTACTAACTGTACGGTTTTCAATCGATCAATCAAGTCTGAAACTATCTCAATTCTCATAAATTTGGCATTTTTGACTGTTTTCTTACGACTCAGAGCATCTGCGACCACATTTGCTTTACCCGGATGGTACTTAATCTCACAATCGTAGTCTTTAATCAGTTCTAAACATCCACGTTGACGCATATTTAATTCTTTCTGCGAAAAGATATATTGAAGACTCTTATGATCTGTATAGATTTCACAATGCGTACCATACAAATAGTGTCTCCAAAGCTTCAAAGCAAACACAACTGCAGTTAACTCTAAATCATGAGTAGGGTAATTTCGTTCATGATTCTTCAACTATCGTGAAGCATACGCTATAACTTTATTTCTTTGCATCAAAACATAACCTAGACCTGCGTGTGATGCATCGCAGTAAACCACAAAATCTTTTGTTCCCTCTGGTAAAGCTAAAACCGGCACTTGACATAACAACTATTTGAGAGTCTGAAAAGCCTCTTCTTGTTCATCAGTCCATCGAAAGGCTACATCTTTTCTGGGTAACTTATTTAATGGGCCTGCTATTTTGGAAAAGTCTTTAATAAATCTGCGGTAATAACCTGCTAAACCCAAAAAACTCTTGATTTCTGTCGGCGTTTTCGGAGAGTTCCAATTCATTACAGCTTCTATCTTAGACTGATCCACTTTGATACCCTGTTCACAAATCACATGACCCAGAAACTGTACTTCCCGTAACCAAAATTCACACTTGGAGAACTTAGCATACAACTATTCCTGTTTCAGAAGCTCTAACACCAACCTCAGATGCGTAGCATGATCTTTCTCGGTTTTCAAATATATCAAGATATCATCTATAAAGACAATCACAAACTTATCAAGATACTGACGACACACCCTGTTCATTAAATCCATAAACACTGCTGGTGCGTTCGTTAACCCGAATGGCATAACTAAAAACTCATAATGACCATATCTTGTTCTAAACGCTGTTTTCGGTATGTCGGTCTCTGCAACACGTACCTGATGATACCCTGAACATAAATCAATCTTTGAAAAGTAAGAAGCACCCTGTAACTGATCGAATAAATCATATATTCTCGGTAAGGGATACTTATTCTTTATTGTTCTCTTATTCATATCACGGTAATCTATACACATACGAAGCGACCCATCTTTCTTTTTCACAAACAACACAGGAGCACCCCATGGTGAAGAACTTGGTCGAATAAACCCCTTATCTAACAAATCCTGAATCTGAGACATCATTTCTCGGATTTCTGATGGAGCTAATCTGTAAGGTGCTTTTGCAACTGGTGTAGCACCCGGAACCAAATCGATTTTATACTCTACTTTACGTACTGGAGGTAACCCTGGTAAATCATCTGGAAACACTTCGGGAAATTTTGACACAATGGGAATATCGGTTACCTGCTTCTTTTCTTTCTTAACATCGATCACGTAGGCTAAGAATGAATCACCCTTTCGATATCGCCTTCTGAGCTTTCATTAGGGAAACCATAGGAAAGTTAAATCCACTGCGCTCTCCCCTAGCTATCACTCGTGATCCATCAGCCAAACGGAAAGAAATCATATTCTTATCACACTTAATATTAGCCCTATTAGCTCTTAACCAATTCATGCCCATGACTACCTCAAAGCTAGGTATAGGCATCAACAAACAGGTTAAAGGAAAGGAATGGCCGTCGATTTCGATGGTAATTCCAGACACAGATGATGTGCATGGAACCATTTTACCATCAGCTACTTCTATCCCCAAAGGCGCATCTAACATCCTAACAGGCAACTTCAACTTATCACAGAAGCCTAAGGACATAAAAAAACAATTTGCTCCAGAGCCAAATAACACACGAGCTGGCAAGGAATTAACCAAGAACATACCGGTAATGACATCATCGATAGCGGTTGCAGCGTCTACCGTCATCTGAAACGATTTTGCCTCTGCTGTTGGAGGATTCTTTCTCTTCTGCCCGGTAGAAGAAGCAGAAGATCCCCCAGAAGTAACTGACCTCGCCCATGACCCTGCCCAAGAACCGGCTCTTGATGCAGATGGACAATTCGTTGATCTATGTCCCTCTTGATGGCAACTCCAACAAATATTAGACTTAAAGGAACAAGCTGTTGATTCATGACCTAGCACCCCACATTTCAAACATCTTCGGGTCATTGGAGAACATGGACCAACATGAGTCGATTTACAAACATTACACCAACCAG
The DNA here is from genome assembly GCF_046630445.1 of Rutidosis leptorrhynchoides. Taxonomy (NCBI): domain Eukaryota; kingdom Viridiplantae; phylum Streptophyta; class Magnoliopsida; order Asterales; family Asteraceae; genus Rutidosis; species Rutidosis leptorrhynchoides. The sequence continues at coordinate 448,405,697 of NC_092336.1, forward strand.
ACTGGCTAGAACCCGATCCACTCATACCAGACTTACTCTTCTGTTTAAACCCGCCTGACTTCTTACCACGAAACCCTGATTGCTTACTTGACTGTTGAGTAGACTGACTACCAGTTTGACTTTCTGATTTTCCCCCAAAAGATCCACCTTTTGAACTTTCTATTTTTGCTGCTATTACATCACCTTCAGTAACCTTGGCCATCTCATGAGCCTGCGCCAAAGTTGTTGCAAATCTCACAGCGGTTCTGTATTCCTGCTTCATCACCCGCATGAAATACTGAATTTTATCCTTTTCAGTCGGTACCCATTGCTGAACAAACCTTAACTTCGATGTGAAATCTCTGAAAACTTTATCAATAGTCATACTTTCTATCATCTTCATACTCAGAACAATATTGCTCACGAACCTTAGCGGCAAATTGTTCCCAGGTAATCTGGCTGATCTGTTCTTTGGGTAAATATGCAGTAATAGAATCCCACCACTCCATTGCTTCACCTTTGAGAAGCCTACAAGCAAACAGTACCATAGATTCAGGCTCACAAAAACATGCTTCCAACACTCTCTACTTCTCTTAGCCAATTAAGGGTCATTGTAGGGTTTGTGTGACCACTGTACTCAGAAGGTTTGCAGTCCATAAACTGTTTATAGGTACACTTCCTTCTTGTCTCAGGGACTTGAAATGAGTACATCATTTGATTAGGAAAAGTCTGGTTAAACGGAAATGGCATTTGATAGTTTTGATAGGTATTTTATGAAAATTGTGACTAAGAACTGCCACCTGCTTGATTATAAAAGTTAGTAGGAAAGGTTGTATTTAACGCAGTGGTATTAGGTTTCCATTGCGCCTATTCTTGTTCCAATTCCTTAATTTTCTCCCGAGCTTCTAGTAACCGACTTTGAAGTTCTATTACTTCTTGAGAAGTTTCTTCTTCTGAAGACACATGTCCATCTTCGTCAGGGGCTCTGAATGTACTAGTTCCAGGGGCAGCAGGGCCAGTAGCGTTAGCTTTGTTATCTGTCATTGCTGCACTACCACAACACTCACACCAAAGCTTAGTATAAATTCTGTTAGTACTAACAACTAACACATATCCTGTCCTAATACTCACTTAATCCATCCCCAGCATGTTATGTTTGACATGACTCTTCTAAGTATGGGAACATGACATGTAGATCACAATGCACATGCTGCCAAACTAAGCTCTGATACCAACTTGTGACACCGCTAATTTTTTTTTTTTTAATACGTGGCGAAAGCATTAATATTAATTAAACCGTTTCAATAACATAATCATATTTAATTACATATCCAGTGTCACGTAACATTACAACCAAATTTAGTTTTAACAGAAAAGACACATCAGAGTTTCTTCATTGTCAAACATAACATCACCATGTCCTTCTGCTCCCCAAAACACGATATCTACAAAAGCTAATAACCTGCAGGGAGGAGATGGAGGGGAATTAGCACGAAGCTAAGCGAGTAAGACTAACTATAGGCCATAGCATACAGAAGTGTTATACTAATCATGTCACATAGTCTAACACACAAACATCACCCAAGTGCCGTCTACAGAGACTCTGGCAGCTCGGCCAAACCATTAACCACCAGCTGATCGGACTGGGGCTTACCAGAAGTTCCTCCACCACCGTATGTATATACATAATCCACACGCGACGGACGTGTCATTCACACATATATACACCACGGTTGTCTAGGCTACCACAGAGGAACCCAACCCGCAGGTTGATCTCTCCTACCGAGGCTACCACACAATAGGGACGCACTGGGCTCCAGCAGACAAGCATCAACTAACATGCAGTCATCACAAATTACTAACTAACCACAACAATAAGTATATCTAACAAGCATGACAATCATAATATAACATGCTTCTATATACTATATTCTTCAGTTAGTCTCACTCACCAATTACCAGCAACCAGCTCAGATAATCTACTACTGAGCGGCTTCCTTATCTTTATCACCTGAGCATAAGGCACATCAAGTTAGTTACTGTCCATTATCATCAAATAACACAATACATAAAAAAATTTTCAGAAAAAGTGTCCGCTAAAATTTGTTTCTTAACACTTGTGCACTTTCAAAATTTACATCCTGGACATCAAAATACAAATGGGCAGCATAACGGCTAAAAATCAACACTTGGTAAAATATTTCACTGCCAAAGACACTCGATCGACTGTCAGAGACAGTCGGCTGACTGTCTACACTCACTCGGTCGAGTGACAAGACACTCGGTCGATGGTCTCTCACAGACACACTCGACCGTGGGTCTTACACACTCGGTCGATGGTCGAGTCGGTCGGTCGAGTGTCTCGAGACACTCGGCCGACTGTATTTATCTGCAGAAGTTGAAGACAAAGTGACGGGGTTTCACCCAAAATCGACCAATTCTTGCTCTAGAGCTCGATCACGACCTCAAAACTGACCAAATCAAAGACACTAAGCATGTAGAAACATAAACCCACAAGATTTGGACTCAAACAACATCAAATCTAACCACTTTGACCCAAATTACTCACTTTGTAAAACTTTACACAAAAACCCAATTTTCTCAAAGATTAAAGCATGAAATGTTTTGATTCTTACCTTGATAGACTCAGTAAATCACAAAGAACAAAATAGTAAGAAAGATTTGAGCTCAAGAACAAGGATTTGAGATTAGGGTTTGGTGTAGGTGGAGAAGATGAAGAACGAGATGTGTTTGTGTGTGTGAATATTCTGGAAGCAAATGAGGAAAGAAGCAGCACTATAGTCACCTAATTGGGTTTAATTCCCACACTGTGCAGCACACGGGTATTTATAAGTTATCTGATATCTTTCGTACATCATTTGGTAACCCAAACGAAGTCCAAATTAAATAAACAAACCTGTTCTGTGACCCTTCTCACAAACTGGTCCTAACCATATCATTAAATAATAATAAACATTAAATAAAATAAAAGCATATAATAACACTACACTAACTTAAGGGCAAATTAGTAATCTTACATCTAGGCCCGATTGAGGATGTTGCACGAAAGAAAATAATGATGTAGATGTTAATAACTATCGAGTATTATTATAAGAAGTTGATACAGACTTATCTTATTTTTTTTCCAGTTGACCGATCTAAGTGGAAGACAAAAAGGGAACATCATGGTTTTCTTTTATAAAGTAATTGGATGATAATTGATGGGGAATATTACAGCTGTTACATGATGTTTACTTTATGCCATACTGTTACGTAATGCTTTCATATTCCATGTAAGACTCGATGTTGGTGCAGATCGGTCTGAATATGATGGTGTTACAGAAAAAGAAATTAATCAATAACCACTCAACTGTAACGATTGGAATGTTATGATTTCTATTTTCAAAAATTTGAGTCGTGAGCTGTTATTACAGCATGGGCCGAAGCCCATTTCACAATTGATTTAAACTTTTCTAAATCGGCCTAAAAATTTCACTTGGACTAAATTGTCGACGTGCTGCTGCCACCCTTTGTTTCTATTTACGATTTAAGTAGCGATGATGATGGTATAAAGTGGTGTTGAATAAAGATAAAGATACCAAGTTTATGATTCGATGTTTAGATGATGATATCGTGATAGTAGAGATGATGATATTGATGACGATGATGATGCTATGCCATGATACATATGATGATCACGATGGGCATAAGGATGATGATGATGGTTACGTGTTGATATGATGATAGCGATAATGATGAGGAATTTAGGAGAAATTTGATAACGGTTGCTTATATGTTAATTATTTAAGCATGCGAACTATTTCAATATTAAACTAGCAGATAAATGGTTGGTTGGGCATTTGTTAAGCGGGAAGTCGCGGGTTCGAGCCCGGGCTATGGCTTTTATTCCTTTATATGTTGTTTAAGGTAGTTTTCTTATATTTTTAATTATTATCATTATTATTATTATTATACTAATACAAATATTTACATTACAGCTATTAATATTATTAGCATCACAATTAATATGATTATTAAGAATACTATTACTATTATTATGATTATAATTATTACTAGTATTAAAATGAGTATTATTATTAGTATTATTATTAAAAAATTTATGATTAATAGTATTTATTAACATTATTATTATTATCATTAATATCCTTATTATTATTAAAATAAGTATTATTAGTATTAATATCATTATTATTATCATTATTAGTAAAATTATTATTATTATAGTTATTATTATTACTAATATTATTATTATCATTGTTATTACTAAAAATATTAAATTTATCATTTTCAGTGAAGTTATCACCATTATTATTATTATTATTATTATTATTATTATTATTATTATTATTATTATTATTATTATTATTATTATTATTATTAAAAGTATTATTAAAATTATCAATTTTCTATCACTATTATTAAAATTATCATTTTTATCATTATTAGTATTATAACTATTATTATTATTAAAGGATGAAACAACTTTTTATCTATTATTATCAATATTATTTTATCAAATAACTACTAGTTATATAAAATTCATATTTACTACATATAACATAACTATATTATTATTTTTACAATAAATAATAATAAATGTAATTAATTAGGTTATTAATGAAAAACATAATTAAAGTAACAATTAATACACTAATAATACATAAATTGTTCGATTACCATTATATGTGTTAATATATATATAATTGATATAGGTTCGTGAATCCAAGGCCAACCTTGCATTGTTAAATGTCGTCATATGTATTTTTACTACAAAATACAGTATTATGAGTTTCATTTTCCTTTTTACCCTTTATATTTTTGGGCTGAGAATATGATGTGCGTGGAGGTGTATACGAAATAGTTATATTTTTACTACAAAATACTATTAAGTACGATACAATTTTACACAAGTTATTTATTTATTTATAGAATGGATATACCTAAACCTTGCTACAACACTTATAGGCAGTGTACCCAATCGTACAGTAGTGTAGTTTTTAGTAAGTCCGGTTCGTTCCACAGGGAGCTAGCCAAGTTTAACGCTATATTTTTTAAAACTATATTTGTATAATATATATATATATATATATATATATATATATATATATATATATATATATATATATAAGTAATATTATTATTATTATAAAAGGGGGTTTTTACCGTTTAATAACCGGTTTGTCGATTTTAAAACTTTAGTCGCAGTTAAAACCTAATGTAAAATATTAAAAATAAAACTTAATTTAAAGCGTAAAGTAAATGACAATAATTAAAGTGCGATAAATAAAAGTGCGATAAATAAAATGACAATAAATAAAATTGCGATAATTAAAAAGTACGATAATTAAAAGTGCAATTAAATATAATGACAGTAAATAAAAGTGCGATGAAATATGAAATAAAGGAATTATGCTTATTTAAACTTCCGTAATCATGATGTTCGACGTATTGATTTTAGTTTATTACCATGGGTTAATTGTCCTTTGTCCTGGATTATTTAATATGTCCATCTGGTTTTTGTCCATAACAGTTCATCAGTTATAAATATAAAGTGCGAGTGTCCTCGTCAAATTATTCTTATATCTGAAGTCAAATATTCCAACTAATTGGGGACTTAAACTATAATTACACCAATTTTCCTTGTATATAATTCACCCCTGTTTTTATAACTCCATTGACTATTAATCCATTCCCGTGTCCGATTAAATGAATGATTATTAGTATTTATAAATATCCCGACCATCGTGTCCGATCGAGTGTATGTGGTTATTTATAGGTACGCCTAATTGTAAATCTTTATATTAAATTAACGAACTATCATTCAATTAAACAAATATAAAGCCCATTAATAGCCCATAGTCTAATTTCCACAAGTGTCGTTCTTTTGTCCAACCCCCAATTATGGTACAAAGCCCAATTACCCAATTTTAATATTTAGCCCAACATCACGATTACTTCGGCATTAAATAAGCATAATAATAACTTAGCTACGAGACATTAATTTAAAAAGGTTGAATATAACTTACAATGATTAATAATAGCGTAGGTTACAAGGACAGAATTTCGACTTACACACTTACAACATTCGCTAACATACCCTTATTATTATTAAATTAAAATTAAAATTAAAATTATAATATATATATATATATATATATATATATATATATATATATATATATATATATATATATATATATATATATATATATATATATATATATATATATATATATATATATATATATATATATATATTACGTTGAGAGATAGAGAGAAAAAGGTGTGTGATATTCGGCCGAAAACTGCGAAATTTATAGGATGTCACCAACTTTTTTGCTCCATGCGATCGCATGGCATTTAGTCTTGCTGGCCATGCGATAGCATGGCCTGGGATTCCAGCTCACATTCGTTTGTTTGCTTCTTGCCGACGATTTTATTAAATAATATAATATATATATAATTTTAAGAATTAATTATATATTACATTATATTCATGTGCATAGTTGACTTGTAATTTTTAGTCCGTTGCGTCGAGCGTTGAGAGTTGACTCTGGTCCCGGTTCCGAATTTTCGAACGTCCTTGCGTACAATTTAATATCTTGTACTTTGCATTTTGCAGCTCGTACTCTTGTAACTTTTAGGCGTTTCTCATCAATAATTTGAACCACTTTGATTGTACTTTGTTCTTTTTAGCTTTTTGGTCATTTGCATCTTCAAATCATCGAATCTGTCTTTTGTCTTCATCTTTTATTATTTAAACGAATATCACTTGTAAATAGAACAATTGCAACTAAAAGCTTGTCTTTCTTGAGGGATAATGCTATGAAATATATGTTCATTTTTAGCATTATCAAATATTCCCACACTTGAGCGTTGCTTGTCCTCAAGCAATATAGTCTTGAAATAAAAATACTAGAATCACTTATTTATTCTTCACACTTTGTACATCAGTGATTTTTATACGACGGTATGAACAATGGTAGTAACGATGTAGTTTACAGTCCCACATGACTTATGAAAATTTAGATCCTTAAGGAAATTGGATCTTTATGAAAATATTTGATCTTTTGAAAATTCAATCTAGCTTTTACCCTAGATAAGTTTTCCGGAATAACCCTTCACCGGTGTTTGCAAATTTGTTTTTGTGGGTTTAGTGGGTTTCAGATTTGAAAATTTTAGCTTAAAACTTGCGGTTTTGTGTCACCCACTTGCTAACCTTGTATTGGGAAAGCAACACGTCCACTATACTTGCTCCGTATATTACCTTTCGGTAAACTACCGTCTGATTGTAAAGGAAAGCGTTGAACAAGCAACTGTTTAGGCAATGTCCCGTGACATGCTTTTGATTATGGTCTATATCATGTCGGATGCAATTACTATCCTTTGTAGGAGCAATATTAAAGATCACCCTATAGTTTTTCGGTCTGGCACAAGGTCCTGTCTTCGACCATGCTATGCAACCACCGTTCTTACAGTTGACACCAGATTTGGTTCAGGTGACCTAATGAATTCTAGGTGAATTCCTAGGATTTTACGTTCAATGGTAATGAACGCATTAAAAATGGGTTTTCAGAAAACATATCGGTTTGTAATTTTGATCAAAATATTTTCTCGTTCAAGCTCGAGTTTAGATATCATCGAATTCCATGAGTTTGTAATTCTCAATCTTTAAGGTCAATCTCAAGGATTGAGTAATATTAGTCTTAAAAGCTGATTTTTGATCTTTAAGGAGATTATCATTTCTGGAGATCTGATTCATTAGTCTTATAAGCTATTTACACGGTGCCCCCCATTGTACGAGACAGATCCTCTCATGGTTAGGATAAGTCTGGCCACTTGGCGACCCTGTTTGATGCTGTGGTCCGTGGATTTCCAGCTGATTTTAGAGATGACTTTTCTAGGTTTTTCGTCAAACTACAGCTGGTCTGGACGACAACTTCTTGACCTAAATCAAGAAGCGCGTGTCTTTTTCGGAAGACTTTACTTTCTTTTAATGATGGAATTGATTCATCGTGTAGATCCATCTTTCTTTCAAATATATTACAATTTACCGGGTAAAACGGTTAATTTTGTCCAAATCAAAAGTATCTTCAATTATTTGTACAAAAATATGTGATATATGTTTTAAATAACTTGGTAAATTTTTCCTACACTTGGCTTTTATTTTCCTTTCTTTGCCTTTTTATTGTCCTCTATTCCATTTTAAATTAATTCTAACATTTTGGGTTGTTTCTCAATTTATGTCCTTTCCGAGGTAACAATAATTTCGGTGTTAACACCTAGTTTTATTGTTCATAATTATGTATAAACATGATTTTGAGTTCATTTAATTGAAAATTTTGAAAAATTTTACTAGAATTGGGTAGTCAGTATATAAGACTAGGGCTGTTCTTTATTATCAGAGAGCACTAGATTCTAATACAACTACTGCGTTACTAGTATTCTTAATGGTAACCAAGTGTTTAAATTAAAATTTTAAAAATCCGAAAGAATTTAACCCCTTCCCACACTTAAGATCTTGCAATGCCCTCATTTGTAAGAAATCAGTAACAATTTAAATTATTGAGGGTGATTAGCGTAGAAAAATGATTAAATTTTACCATAGTTTCCAAACATATTGGTGTTTGTTTGCTGAATGATAAATGGTGCACATCATTTGTTCATTCCGTCTTGTTGTTACATCACATTTGTTTTTCATTTTGTCGTCAAAATTAGTAGCTTTTGCTGAACTTAATGCCAGTCTTTGAAAATGCGCTGTTTTAGCCTGTTGTGTACATGAAATAAAATACATACAATACAAATATAAACATGCATGGTAATTTGAAATGGGACTTAACATCCCACTTTCAAATCAAATATGAAATATTAGCACAACATAATAAAAATATTAAATATTACATTAAAAGTATCACAATATTATATGTTTAAACATAAATAAATAAAAATAATAAAAAGATAAAAATTATAGAAATCACCAACGGAACTATATCAATCTGGATAGGGGTTCCAGTTCATGTCGTAGGGCGGGTTCCATGGTTGGTTATAGGTGTACTGATAGGCCTGGTTAGGGTCGTATAGAGAAAATGGTGGTCGCATATCGGGCTGGTATGGAGGATAGTAAGCAGGTCGGGTCGGTACGTAGTTATTTGGTACCTGAGGTGATAGCTGTCTCATGATCTGATGCTGATGATAGTGTCATCTATCATGCTATCATTGCCTAGAATGCTCGTACACATTCTCGGCTTGCCACTGCTCGTACCGACCATGTCTATCCTGGTTTGTCATTTCTACCTCATCTATACGCTGGTAGACGTCAGTCATAGCCTCCCTAATGACATCCCTAATGTCATCCGGTTCATCCATTTCCTCATCTGAACCTCTCTACCTGTGGATGACGGCCATCATATGGTATTTCCTGATTGCGTCTACTCTTTAATACCTTAGCTGTAACGACCCTGGATTTTCCAACTTTTATTTATTAATAATTATTATTATTAATACGTGTGATTAAACGAATGTATGTTATTACATTTACTTGTTACCATGATTGCCTGTACTTGACTTTAATTGACCGAAGCATCTTTGTGACACACGAAACTTACACGAATAATATTTACAAGTATTATTTACATTCATGATTAAGTTTTATTAATCATTTTGATTAACTATGATTACTAGTTAATTACTTGGGCTTTTATTGGATTATTATTTATTTGGACTTGGGCTTATTTAGTTAACTTGTTACTTAAACACATACTTGGGCTTATAAGCCCACCCTACATCTTTATGGACTAGTTTAGCCCACCTTAACATGTAAGTATTACATTTGATCTTAACTAGATTGATTATGTACATAAGGAATATAGTTACATGTTACTTCCCATAAAAACACCTCTAGTATCCAACTTTTAAGACTTTACATACAAGTATCTAGTGAACAAAACCTCCCCTCTTCTCTTCCCCCAAAACCGTCAACCTTGAATAGTATGGGAGGGTTCCATTTTTTTTCATTTTACTTGTTACTTCTACTCACATTTCTCTCATTCAAACACACACACAAATACTTGAAATTCTCTCAACTTTTTTCTAAATATTGTAAGTAACTTGAAGACTTTTTCTCCCTTCTTTCCTTTGTAAAAACCGAATTTCATATATACATATCATCATCATCCTTGTTCTTTAATGTTGTATAATTAGTTGATACTTGTTAGATGTTGTTGTTATTTAGTTACATGAACTTTATTGTTATTATTTTCTTTACTAGTTACAAGAATCAAACTCTTTAGTTTGATTCTCCATTTATCTTGTATTAACAAGAACACATAGGAACCTAACTTACTAGTTATGTTCTACATTTAAATTCTTGAAAGATTGTAAGTTTATGTGTTGATTAAAATCATACTTGAAGCTCATGAAGTAAACTTAAAGTTTACTTTCTAAAGATCAAACTTTGGTTTGAATCTTTAAAGTATGAACCACCATGAACCTTTTACTTGTTTACTTAGTTATTTCTTTGTATTATGTACTTTAATTTCATGTTTGTTGGTTGTTATTGGTCAAATGTTACTAGTTAACTTTGATCTCATTAATCTTGAACTAAAGTTAACTTTAAAAGTTCAAGAACATGTAAGTAAACTTTCTATTATTATAACTTGGTACACTTATGTTAGATCTAGACTTTTGAGTCTTGGATCTTCAAGATCAAACTAAGAACTATGTTCTACAACTTAAGATCTTGATTTCATGAGTTTACTTTCAAGTTTGTAACTTATTATTAGTTTTAAAGTTCATGTATGTGTTAGATCTAAGACTTTGATGTAACTTTGGTTCATCAAAACACTTGCAACACTTAAGTGAGTTGTGCTTCATGTCTTAGACTTGCACTTGGGTTATGATGGTCAAACATTGGTGAAAATGATGCAAACACATCAACGAGTTGTACACTTGAAGCTACATGCATCAAGGATGAGAACCGTGATAAGCATCGAACACCAAGAACCACCGGAACCTACTGACCTTTCTGTTTTCTGTATTCTGGGTCTGATCAGTAAGACATGGGCTGTTGTGACTCATAGACGGAGCCATGGCCACTGGTCTCACCTTATTTCAGTAGGTATTGAGGCCGTGGTGACTGACCGAACTCAGCCTTTGTTTTAAACTACTTTCATAAACGAAACCTACTTTACACCTTTTGTTTAATGATAAATGATGATGACCCTTAAGACCTTATTTACATACTTTTAAACCTATTCGGATGATTTACTGACTTAGTACTATTTGACTTAGGTTGAGGACCCGTTTGGACAACCTTCATTACTTGCTTACTTTCCGAGTCATACTTTACCGCTACTTTATCATTGTGAGTTATAGCATTCCCTTTTTACTTTAACTTATTTTGGGAACTGAGAATACATGCGGATTTTATGTTTTACATACTAGGCACGAGTACTTAAACTTATATATGTGTGGCTTATACAACGGCAAAAACATTCCCTTTAGCTCGGTAACGTTTAGTCATTGGTTTTTGAACCGGTGAACGCGAATCTTAGATATGGATCCATAGGGTTTGACATCCCCACTCGGGCTAGTAGCGCTAGCATTTAACGAGTGTTTAATACTTCGTAAACATACGCACTTGCCAAGTGTACTTTCAGGGGGTATAAACGTTAAGTTAGTTACCAAGTGCCCACGGTTAACATATACTTTATCATACTGTTTTGAAACGCTCTTTGTAGCACTGAAATCTCGTGACCTGCCTTACATACTGTTATACTTAAACTATAGCTCACCAAACTTTGTGTTGACGTTTTTAAGCATGTTTTTCTCAGGTGCTTAAGGTTATTTGCTTCTGCTGTCGTGCTAGTCTTGCCGTAGACACCCGCTGCTCTAGTGTTATCACCGCATGAACTGTTTACCTTGCATTCAAACTTTAATACATTTGAACTATGTTTTGTAATGACCTAAGGGTCACATACATTTATTCATGCTTGCTATTCGTAGAAGCATACTGTTGGTGTAAAACATTTGATGTCAGTTATGACGTCACCTTTTTATCGTGAATGCAACTTCTTTTATTACAGCATGTAGTACTTAACCTTGTAATGATCATGTTGTTGATGATTCGTACATGATGGTTTTGTACGGGGCATCACATTTGGTATCAGAGCATTGGTTGTAGGGAATTAGGATGCATTAGTGAGTCTAAGACCGACCTGAGTAGGATTCACTAATAGGACTAATCTACAACTTGCTAGTTTACTTGTTTCTGCTGAACTTACTGCATGATGCTGCTTACTTTTACTGCTATATGCCGTATGATATTACTTGCTTTCGATTGCATGCTACTTCTGTGCGATTCGTTATTATTGCCATGCTACTTATTGTTATACATGATTTAAACTGTTGGCCTATTGCGTGCTTGCTTTATGACTTACTGACATGGAAAATTTATTTTTCCTTGTTCAGATGTCGGATGTTCCACCTGCTATCGTTTTGGGCAGTTTAGACTCGTCAGCCACCCCACCTGCTGCTGCTGCCGACACACCAATCCCGCTACGCACCAGTGACCCCGGCGCTTCATCTTCCGGAGCTAGTAGTAGTGCGCCGGCACCAGTGGCTACTATTGGCGAACACGTGGACCCTACGGAGATTCCAGCTCCGTCTGCTCCCGGAACCTCTGAGCCACAACCCCGCATCGGTGGTGTTGTGATTCCCGCGGAGTTCGGGGAAGGGCCATTCCGTAACCATATGCGCATGCCGTGCCGACGCGCTGCTAATGACGTTTAGTGTCGATTCCACCAGGCAGACACAGAGAGATGTTGGCCACCTTCGGACTGCCAGTTCAGCCACCAGTGCCACCACCACATGATTCGGATGACTCACCATCCGCTGATTCTTCATCAGATGACTCTTCCTCAGACGACTCTAGTGATGATGAGGACCCTGCTGATATACCTATTCAGCCACCCTCCACCCCGCCGAAGAAGCGGTATCGCTTCGACGGTACCATCATTCCGGGGATCAACGGAGGACGAGCCTTCACTGACGCGTTTAGTCGACGTCGTAGGGTTACTGCTCGTAAGCGGCTTGTGCCGTACCCTGCCGACCCACAGATACGTAAGGTTCCCTATTACGTACTGACTATTTCTGGAGCCGGAACGTCTGCAACATGCACCACCCGCACCACCCGCACCACCTGCACCGCCTGCCCCACCATCTCCCTCTAACGAGGAACTGAGGAGGGAGGTGGGAATCCTCCGAGCTCGGGTTACTGAGATCGAGGAGCAGTTGGCTCAGGTTTTAGACATCCTACACCCACCTTCACCGTAGGACCTTTTGTATTAGATTTCATGATGTAATCTAGTTGTAGTTTCATATTTCACTTATGTATTGTACGAATCTATCATGATGTATGAAACTTATTATTAATGAATGGAAACTTTGTGATGTTACTTTTTGCACAAGTGTTCTATTTATGTTACTGTATGGTGTTTTGTGGTACTTGTATCAACTTGCGTTACTTAATTAACATGTGTTGTGCTGTTTACATGTTGGTTATTATATACTATATTATTATATATTGAATGCTGGATTTTAACTTGAGTCAAAATGTTTGTATAGAACACCATGGCTAACGGTCGATCCACACCTACTGCTGCTCAAATTGAAGAGATGATCCAAGAACGTGTAGCCGCAGCCATTGCGAAAATGCAACCCCAAGCTCCACCGCCACCGCCACCACCACCGGTTATTCAACCCGTTCGAAATGGGTGTACTTACAAGGAATTCCAGAGCTGTAAACCACATAACTTCAGCGGCACTGAGGGACCGGTTGGTCTCACCAGATGGTTCGAGAAACTTGAATCAGTATTCCGAGTTAGCAACTGTTCGGAGGACAGCAAAACTAAATTTGCTTCTTGCACGCTATCTGACGGCGCGCTCACGTGGTGGAACACAATGGGACAGGCACAAGGTATTGATGAGGCGTATGCTACGTCATGGGAAGAATTTAAGTGTGCCATGATTGAGGAGTATTGTTCGAGAACCGAAATCCAAAATATGGAAATGGAATTCATGCAGTTAAAGGCTGTTGGGAACGACCTTGATGGTTACAACAGGAGATTTTTGGAACTAGCCCTGATGTGTCCGACAATGGTCACCCCAGAATTCAAGCGAATGGAGAGATACTTCTGGGGACTCCCTAAGAGCATTAAGGGAAACGTCACCTCATCCAAACCACCGAATGTTCCCGAAGCGATGCGCATGGCGCATACTTTAATGAATCAGATAACCATCGATGAACCGGAGAAAACTAAGTCTGAAGCGGGTACTAGTGAGAAGCGCAAATGGGATAATCACAACAACAACAACAACAACAACAGGGGAAGAAACTATGAACAGAACCCGGCGAAATGACATGAGGGTTTTAGGGGAAACAACAACGGTGGAAACCCCAATCCGAACATAAACACGAACCCGAACTACAAGGGAACCCTACCTCAATGCAAGAGGTGTTACAAACACCACACTGGGTATTGCAATGTTGTCTGCGAGAAGTGCCAACGGTTTGGGCATGTTGGAAAAGACTGCAAGGTCACCACTTTGAATAGGAAGCCGAACCCCACAGGGCCGAGGAAGTGTTACGAATGCGGGCAGACGGGCCATATCAGAAATGCGTGCCCAAACAAGCGAAAGACGGCGGACCACCCCGTGCTAGAGCTTTCAATGTTAATGCAAGGGACGTACGCGAAAACCCCGACTTGGTGACAGGTATATTCAAAATCAATAATCTTTTAGCTTCTGTCTTGTTTGATACTGGTGCGGATAGAAGTTATGTATGTAGACATTTTTGCGATAAGATTAATTGGTCATTAGTCCTGTTAAAAGAGAGTATGCTTGTCGAAGTCGCCAATGAAAAACTTGAGAAAGTTGACCATATTAGTCGAGGAGCTATTATCAACATAGCTGGTGCAGATTTCGAAATTGATTTGATACCCATCAAACTGGGAAGTTTTGACGTGATCGTTGGTATGGATTGGTTGAGCAAGATAAGGGCTGATATTATCTGTGGAGATAAAGCACTTCGCATACCACAAAGAGACGGTGAGCCACTGATCATCTACGGAGAGAGTTGTACCTCGAAGTTGAACCTCATTAGTTGCGTGAAAGCGCAAAAGATTATGAAGAAGGGACGTCTTGCTGTCCTAGCGCATGTGAAAATGGTAGAAATCGAGGTGAAGAATGTGAACGACGTTCGAATTGTGAACGAATTTTCCGATGTCTTCCCTGAGGAATTTCCTGGATTACCGCCGCCGAGAGCCGTAGAGTTTCAGATCGACTTAGTACCAGGAGCTGCACCTGTAGCTCGCGCACCTTATAGACTCGCACCTTCTGAGATGCAAGAATTACAAAGCCAACTACAAGAACTACTTGACCGTGGATTTATCCAACCAAGTTTCTCGCCTTGGGGCGCACCTGTGTTTTTTGTGAAGAAGAAGGATGGATCCTTCCGTATGTGTATCGACTACCGTGAACTCAACAAATTGACTATCAAGAATCGGTATCCTCTTCCACGAATTGATGATCTTTTTGACCAACTACAAGGATCGAACGTCTACTCAAAGATTGATTTGCGATCCGGTTATCACCAGTTGAGGGTGAAAGAAAGCGATGTAATGAAGACTGCATTTAGCACTCGTTATGGTCATTATGAGTTTCTCGTGATGCCATTCGGATTAACCAATGCACCTACCGTGTTCATGGACCTTATGAATCGTGTCTGCAAGCCGTACTTGGACAAGTTTATTATCGTCTTCATAGATGATATTCTCATCTACTCTAAGAGCGAAGAAGAGCATGAGCAACACCTCCGACTAGTACTTGAACTCTTGAGACAAGAGCAACTTTACGCCAAATTCTCCAAGTGTGAATTTTGGTTGAAGGAAGTTCAATTTCTGGGTCATGTTGTGAGCGACCAGGGTATCAAAGTAGATCCCACCAAGATTGAAGCTATCAGCAAGTGGGAGACCCCCACTACTCTTGACTCATATTCGCCAATTCCTAGGTCTCGCCGGTTATTACCGAAGGTTTATCGAAGGTTTCTCTCTGATTGCGCGTCCTTTGACCGCACTGACTCACAAGGGCAAGAAGTTCATTTGGGAACCCGTACACGAATCAGCATTCCAAACTTTGAAGAAGAAGTTAACCACCGCACCTATCCTATCACTTCCTGAGGGCAGTGATGACTTTGTTGTTTATTGTGATGCATCGAAGAGTGGTTTTGGTTGTGTACTGATGCAACGATCAAAAGTTATTGCCTATGCCTCCCGCCAATTGAAGATTCACGACCGAAACTACACTACTCACGATCTCGAACTTGGAGCCGTTGTCTTTGCGCTCAAATTGTGGAGACATTATTTGTATGGAACTAAGAGCACTATCTTCACCGATCACAAGAGTCTCCAGCACATCTTCGACCAGAAGCAACTGAATATGAGACAGCGTCGATGGATCAAGATGCTCAACGACTACGATTGTGAACTCCGTTATCACCCTGGCAAGGCCAATGTTGTAGCTGACACTTTAAGCCGAAAGGAGAGGACGACACCTCTTCGTGTTAGGGCTCTGAACATCACCATCCATTCGAACCTCAACAGCCAGATCAGAGTAGCCCAAGATGAGGCTCTCAAGGAGGAGAATATATCTCATGAACATTTGAACATACTTGTCTCTCGATTCGAGGTTAGGGAGTCTGGACTTCGATGTTATGCCGGAAGAATTTGGGTACCTTATTATGGAGATCTACGGAACCTTATACTTGATGAATCCCACAAGTCGAGATATTCGATTCATCCTGGAGTGGGCAAAATGTACCACGACCTTAAAGAACAGTATTGGTGGCCGAATCTTAAGAAAGACGTTGCAACCTATGTTGGTAAATGTTTAACCTGCTCGAAAGTTAAAGCCGAGCATCAGAGACCTTCTGGGTTACTCCAACAACCAGAAATCCCACAATGGAAGTGGGAAAGGATCACAATGGATTTCATTACCAAGCTACCAAAGACGGTGGGTGGATACGATACCATTTGGGTTATTGTTGACCGCCTTACCAAATCTGCACACTTTCTAGCGATGAAGGAAACGGATACAATGGAGAGACTTGCTCAACTATATAGCAAGGAGGTTGTATCTCGTCATGGTGTACCGTTATCGATCATCTCCGATCGCGATCCCCGTTTTGCTTCAATAACAGTTATCACTCTAGCATCAATGCTGCACCTTTCGAAGCGTTGTATGGTTGCAAGTGCCGATCTCCTCTTTGTTGGGCGGAGCTAGGCGAAGTGCAACTCACCGGACCCAAGATAGTCCATGAAACATCAGAGAAGACTGCTTAGAATCAAAACAGACTCAAGGTGGCCCGTGATCGCCAAAAGAGTTATGCTGATCTTAAACGTAAGGACTTTGAATTCAACGTGGGCGACCGTGTAATGTTAAAGGTTGCACCTTGGAAAGGAGTGATTCGTTTTGAAAAACGTCGAAAGTTGAACCCACGATACATTGGTCCTTTTGAAATTTTGGAACGTGTTGGACCCGTTGCTTACCGTTTGGATCTACCAGCAGAATTGAGCTCAGTTCATCCTACCTTCCACGTGTCAAACTTGAAGAAGTGTCTTGCTGCACCCGAACTTATCATACCACTTGAGGAACTTACGAATGATGACAAACTCCACTTTGTGGAAGAACCTGTTGAAATTATGGATCGTGAGATCAAAACTTTAAAACGCAACAAGATTCTGATCGTCCGGGTACGATGGAATGCCAAACGAGGACCTGAGTTTACTTGGGAGCGAGAGGATCAAATGATGCGGAAATATCCTCACCTTTTCCCGACTCCTCCATCTACCTCAGCTTAAATTTCGGGACGAAATTTTCTTTAACAGGTGGGTAATGTAACGACCCTGGATTTTCCAACGTTTATTTATTAATAATTCTTATTATTAATACGTGTGATTAAACGAATGTATATTATTACATTTACTTGTTACCATGATTGCCCGTACTTGACTTTAATTACCCGAAATGTCTTTGTGACACACGAAACTTACACGAATAATATTTTCAAGTATTATTTACATTCATGATTAAGTTTTATTAATCATTTTGATTAACTATGATTACTAGTTAATTACTTGGGCTTTTATTGGATTATTATTTATTTGGACTTGGGCTTATTTAGTTAACTTGTTACTTACACACATACTTGGGCTTATAAGCCCACCCTACATCTTTATGGACTAGTTTAGCCCACCTTAACATGTAAGTATTACATTTGATCTTAACTAGATTGATTATGTACATAAGGAATATAGTTACATGTTACTTCCCATAAAAACACCTCTAATATCCAACTTTTAAGACTTTACATACAAGTATCTAGTGAACAAAACCTCCCCTCTTCTCTTCCCCCAAAACCGTCAACCTTGAGTAGTATGGGAGGGTTCCATTTTTTTTTCATTTTACTTATTACTTCTACTCACATTTCTCTCATTCAAACACACACACACAAATACTTGAAATTCTCTCAACTTTTTTCTCTCTTTTCTTTCTAAATATTGTAAGTAACTTGAAGACTTTTTCTCCCTTCTTTCCTTTGTAAAAACCGAATTTCATATACGCATATCATCATCATCCTTGTTCTTTAATGTTGTATAATTACTTGATACTTGTTAGATGTTGTTGTTATTTAGTTACATGAACTTTATTGTTATTATTTTCTTTACTAGTTACAAGAATCAAACTCTTTAGTTTGATTCTCCATTTATCTTGTATTAACAAGAACACATAAGAACCTAACTTACTAGTTATGTTCTACATTTAAATTCTTGAAAGATTGTAAGTTTATGTGTTGATTAAAATCATACTTGAAGCTCATGAAGTAAACTTAAAGTTTACTTTCTAAAGATCAAACTTTGGTTTGAATCTTTAAAGTATGAACAACCATGAACCTTTTACTTGTTTACTTAGTTATTTTTTTGTATTATGTACTTTAATTTCATGTTTGTTGGTTGTTATTGGTCAAATGTTACTAGTTAACTTTGATCTCATTAATCTTGAACTAAAGTTAACTATAAAAGTTCAAGAACATGTAAGTAAACTTTCTATTATTATAACTTGGTACACTTATGTTAGATCTAGACTTTTGAGTCTTGGATCTTCAAGATCAAACTAAGAACTATGTTCTACAACTTAAGATCTTGATTTCATGAGTTTACTTTCAAGTTTGTAACTTATTATTAGTTTTAAAGTTCATGTATGTGTTAGATCTAAGACTTTGATGTAACTTTGGTTCATCAAAACACTTGTAACACTTAAGTGAGTTGTGCTTCATGTTTTAGACTTGCACTTGGGTTATGATGGTCAAACATTGGTGAAAATGATGCAAACACATCAACGAGTTGTACACTTGAAGCTACATGCATCAAGGATGAGAACCGTGATAAGCATCGAACACCAAGAACCACCGGAACCTACTGACCTGTCTGTTTTCTGTATTCTGGGTCTGATTAGTAAGACCTGGGCTGTTGTGATTATGATTTTCAAATATCTCTGTTCGAGTAGATAACTTTTCATATAGGACTCATCTTAATCCGAGTTACGGTTTAGGATTTATGGCCCTCCGATCGTCACTATGTCCTTTTAACGTTGTGCAGATATTTCTGACCTACTCGCACTTAGACCGTCGCCACGGTCAAATGAAGACGAGTTTGCTTCTCTAAATTTTACCACACTTAAAGGACTCATAGACCGAGCCATGGCCACTGGTCTCACCTTATTTCAGTAGGTATTGAGGCCGTGGTGACTGACCGAACTCAGCCTTTGTTTTAAACTACTTTCATAAATGAAACCTACTTTACACCTTTTGTTTAATGATGAATGCTGATGACCCTTAAGACCTTATTTACATACTTTTAAACCTATTCAGACGATTTACTGACTTAGTACTATTTGACTTAGGTTGAGGACCCATTTGGACAACCTTCAATACTTGCTTACTTTCCGAGTCATACTTTACCGCTACTTTATCACTGTGAGTTATAGCATTCCCTTTTTACTTTAACTTATTTTGGGAACTGAGAATACATGCGAATTTTATGTTTTACATACTAGGCACGAGTACTTAAACTTATATATGTGTGGGTTATACAACGGCAAAAACATTCCCTTTAGCTCGGTAACGTTTAGTCATTGGTTTTTGAACCGGTGAACGCGAATCTTAGATATGGATCCATAGGGTTTGACATCCCCACTCGGGCTAGTAGCGCTAGCATTTAACGAGTATTTAATACTTCGTAAATATACGCACTTGCCAAGTGTACTTTCAGGGGGTATAAACGTTAAGTTAGTTACCAAGTGCCCACAGTTAACATATACTTTATCATACTGTTTTGAAACGCTCTTTGTAGCACTAAAATCTCGTGGCCTACCTTACATACTGTTATACTTAAACTGTAGCTCACCAACCTTTGTGTTGACGTTTTTAAGCATGTTTTTCTCAGGTGCTTAAGGTTATTTGCTTCCGCTATCGTGCTAGTCTTGCCGTAGACACCCGCTGCTCTAGTGTTATCACCGCATGAACTGTTTACCTTGCATTCAAACTTTAATACATTTGAACTATGTTTTGTAACGACCTAAGGGTCACATACATTTATTCATGCTTGCTATTCTTAGAAGCATACTGTTGGTGTAAAACATTTGATGTCGGTTATGACGTCACCTTTTTATCGTGAATGCAACTTCTTTTATTATAGCATGTAGTACTTAACCTTGTAATGATCATGTTGTTGATGATTCGTACACGATGGTTTTGTACGGGGCATCACATTAGCACCCTGATAGACCTTCAATCCTAAAGGATCAACCTGTTCCCTACACACCATCAGTGGACCCCCTTGGTCCCTATCTACACCCAAATACTCTCCAATGAGAGTAACAAAAATACCTCCTCCTATTATTCCCCCGTCCTGTATTCCTGCTACTACTTTAGACAGATAAAAACCAACACAGTAGGGGATATTAACAAAGCTTCTAGGTTTTCGAATACACTTAAGGTAAAATAAATCGTGTAAGGTCATCTTCTCCTTGTTTTTACCTCTTTGTGTAATCGAATTAGCTAAAAATCTATGTATAATACGTAGCTCTGCTTTGTTAATATCTAAATATGAGTGTCTTCCTCCTAGCGTAAAAACATTATAATCTGACATACGCCTCCAGACAGCGTCCGTGTCAAAATTCCTATCTACCCGCTCCCCATGATAAATCAAATTTGTACAATCAGGTAGTAGTAATTCACCAGGAGTGTAAATCTGTAAAGCCCTGGCCATGTCCAGCATGGACATCCTATACATCCTACGGCCAAGTATAAATCTAAGAAAACTTCTATCATCTAACCTAACTACATCCGCATTAAGTGAAATAGTACTCATAAGCTCAACACACCATTCCTTATATACATGCCAACTAATGGTGAATAAACGTTCCCAATCGGGAAAAGAAGAGCTGCCATACCTTTGGATCAGATGCAGTCTAACTGAGTTAACTAGTTGGACCCTTTCCAAAGGCTCCCAATCAATTACCCTCGGTACTTCTACATTTTTCGTTACCAATTTGAATTTGTTACTTTGATACGTCGGGTAATATCTCCAGCTTCGATCAAATCTCAAATTAGGATGCAACTGTTCTTCATGAATCGTTGGGTGTGCTATTATCGGATGAATCGGAAAAATTACGTAGGCATTAACATATTCTTGTTGTGGATCATAATATGGTACGTGCTGATCAGGCTGTTGTTGTTGTTCCTGTTGTTGCTCCTGTTCAGGTTCTGGTTCATATTGTGGCTCATATTGAATTTCTAGTTCAGGTTCTGGAGCAGGTTGCCTAGATGATGATGATGCACCATCAGTATCGGTATTTTTCTGCAAAACACATTAAACACAAAATTTGTGCATCCAAATATGCATTAGTATTAGCAAAATAATAACTTGAAACAATTACAAATGGCATTTATATCAAATTAAACTTATACATATTTTCACAATTTTTACAATTCTACACTTTTTCAAATAAGCATATATGAAAATATTTACAAAGTTCATAAGCATTCAACTTAAATAACATGTTAAAATAACCATTACTAGCAATTAAACAAGTTTCAAATGGCATTTATATCAAATTAATCAAATTTATGAATTTTAGACCTAAAAAGTCTACTTTAATTCTCAAAAATCATGTTTAGGATCAAAGTTTGGATCATTTAGCTACCTAAGCATGTTACACTACTTAATTTAGAAATAATTCATGACAAAAATTGACCATAACCTGTTTATATCAAAAAGCCCCAAATTGCTCAAGAACACAAACCCTAGATTTCTAAAAATTTTGAAGTTTTTTGCTTCAAATCATGTTAAATAGCATCAACCTAGGTTATACATGCATAAAATACTAACAATTTAACTCTAATTACACTAAAAATTAACAAAATAAAATTAGGTAAAATATTGATAATTATCACAAAAACTAGGAAATTTAAGAGTTTAGGGGTGTAATTTTTACCTTCTTGCTAAAAAAATCCGAACCTATGCATGATTAGAGTTGATTTTAGGACGAAATATGATGAATTTTGGTGAAAATTTGGGAATTTTTGAGGTGTTTTGAGAGGTATTCGCGTATGTGTGTGTGTTTGTGGAAGATAAGAAGCAGCGACTGACTTTTATGAACCTGGCAAGATTTCTCTCTCCATGCGACCGCATGGAATTGAAGGGGAAACCCCATGCGATCGCATGGGTTTTTTTTTATATAAAAACCTTATACTTTTAAAACATAAATCAATAAATTTTAAAAATTTGTTTCTTCTTAGGAGTGAGGACGTTTCGGATCGTTGTTCTAGTCCGTCTCTCAACAAAATTTTAAAATTTTGACATTTCAAAGCGTTGTTTTAAAAGCAAAGATTTTTGGGTTTTTTAATATTTTTGGCATACTTTAATTTAATAAGATTAAAAATAATGATAATAAAAGTTCTCGTCCTGCCCTCGGGTAAAGCAATTTCGGTTCAACGACCTAATTTTCAACTCACGACGAATTTTTAGAAATCACATTTTTACTTAATGAAATAAAGTAAATTTTTGTTTTTAAATTCATCTTAAATTTAAAATGCATAAAATTAAAAATTCATATAAATATCATTTTTATACATACAAACTTATATTAAAAATATTAATTTTTCAAATATTTACAAACTTAAATATATTGATTTTAAAAAGTTTACAATATTAATTTAATATTTATATATTAATTTTAAAAACAAGGTAAAAATTAAAATTAAAAATATTTTTGGTCTTTTATCCCACTTTAATCAATCAAATTTTATCAAAAATATACGCCCCTCTTTTCGGTAAAGTAATTTCGGTTCCATAACCTAGTTTTACTCCTGACGAATTTTTGAAATATTTTGGGTTGATTGATTAAAGTTATTTATACCTTAAGAATAAACGGTAAATTTCGCAATGATGTAATAAATTTTTGTATGATATCAATAATTTCGGTTACGCATACCTAATTTTATTGAATACCAATTTAATACTTTATAGCGAACGATTCAGGGTTTATTATCAAAAGGTTAAAAGCAATAAAAATAAAAATAAAACTGTACATACTTACCTGTGAGATAGAATTCTCAGAGACATGCTTTAGCCGACTCATAGGAGAGTCGTGTGATTTGGTTATCCATAGCTACGTAAGCGTAACCTCGATTCTTCAATATCTTTTCTTCTAAACATATAAACGGTCCTTCTCTGCATAGAGTAACAAATTCGGTATTTGAATATGTTCAATTATTTGAACATTTACCTTCGTGTGACCATTTTCCGCATTTATAACATCTTTCAAGGTGTCGTGCTCTTCATTTTGTTGCGGATTTTGATTTTCCTTTACCAAAATATATCTTATGATGATCTTTTCTGAGTTCTTTTCTTACTCCGTCCATTTTGCTTCTTATGAATGATACCAATTCACTCGGAAGGGTATCATTATTACGTTTAGTAATCATAGCGTGTAGCATTAGACCATGGTTCAGATCAAAGGAATTCTTCATCTCGTAAAACCTAAAAAAAATAAAAATTCAGAATGAGGGGAGAAGGCTAGTTCTTTAGGGTCTGCTAGGGAAAGACCATTCGGATTCTATTCTCGGAAACAACACGAAAATAGAATATCTAACTCTAACAGAATTATATATTACCCTAAAAAGATTCGAACCTTCCCACACTTAGTTAGCTGTTGTGTCGAAATTGTGATTAACTTCATCTTCAACTTCCATTAAATTATCTATGTAATGTTTAACTCTGTGACCATTAACTTTAAATTCAATCCCATTTGAATTTATCAACTCTATTGTTCCATATGGGAAAACTCTTTTGACTATGAATGGTCCAGACCATCTTGATTTCAATTTTTCAGGAAATAGCTTGAATCGTGAATTGAAAAGAAGAACTCTGTCTCATTCTTTAAATTCTTTTGAACTTCTGATTCTTTTATCATGCCATTTCTTCGTTCTTTCCTTATAGATTAACGAATTTTCATATGCTTCATGTCTTAATTCTTCTAATTCGTTTAATTGGCTTAACCATAGACGTCCAGTTTCATGTAAATCAAGATTACATGTCTTCAAAGCCCAAAATGGTTTATGTTCAATTTCTACTGGAAGATGACATGCTTTTCCGTAAACGAGTTTAAAAGGTGTGGTTCCAATTGGAGTTTTGTAGACTGTTCTGAAAGCCCAGAGTGCATCCTCCAATTTCATGGACCATTCCTTCGAATTTGATCCTACGGTTTTCTCTAGAATACGTTTTAAAGCTCGGTTGGTATTTTCAACTTGTCCACTTGTCTGTGGGTGATAAGCAGTGGAGATTTTATGAGTTACTCCATATCTTTTGAGAACTTTCTCAAGTTGATTATTACAAAAATGAGTACCCCGATCACTTATTAAAGCTTTCGGTGTTTCGAACCTAGAAAAAAGACATTTTAAAAAGTTAACTACAACTCGTGCATCGTTAATTGGGAGAGCTTGTGCTTCCGCCCATTTAGATACATAATCAATGGCAACGAGAATGTAGAGATTATTATGAGATTTTGGAAATGGACCCATAAAGTCAATACCCCAAATGTCAAATACTTCACATTCTTGAATGACATTTTGTGGCATTTCATCACGTTGACTTATTTTTCCGGCCCTTTGACAAGCATCACAGGATTTGCAAAGAAGGTGTGCGTCTTTGAAAATTGTAGGCCAATAGAATCCAGCGTCGTAGACTTTTCTTGCTGTGAGTTGAGGCCCATAATGCCCTCCTGTTGGTCCTGTGTGACAATGGTTTAAGATGTAACTAGCTTCATCTCCGAATACACATCGGCGTATTATTCCATCGGGACAACTTTTAAACAGATGTGGATCTTCCCAGAAATAGTGTTTTATATCACTAAAGAATTTCTTTCGTTTTTGGTACGACAATCCTTTTTCAAGGAATCCACATACTAAGTAGTTTGCATAGTCTGCAAACCATGGTATTTCATTATAATCTATCTTCAATAGATGTTCATCAGAAAAGTTATCTTGTATGGACGATTCATTTAGAACTTCTAATTCAGGATTTTCAAGACGAGAAAGATGATCAGCGGCGAGATTTTCTGCTCCCTTTTTATCTCAGATTTCAATATCGAACTCTTGTAAGAGTAAGATCCAACGGATTAATCGTGGTTTGGCATCTTGTTTCTAAAATAGGCATCTAAGAGCAGAATGGTCAGTATAGACCACCGTTTTTGCTAGAACGAGATATGAACGAAATTTGTCAAAAGCAAAGACAATAGCAAGGAGTTCTTTTTCAGTAGTTGTGTAATTCGTTTGTGCTCCTTGTAACATCTTACTAGCATAATATATAGGTTGAAATCGTTTTTCAATCCTTTGTCCTAAAACGGCTCCCATTGCAAAATCACTTGCATCGTACATGAGTTCAAATGGTAGATTTCAATTTAGAGTTATCATGATTGGCGCATTAGTGAGTTTTCTTTAAGAATATCAAAAGATTTGATACATTCATCTGAAAAGATGAATGAATCATCCTTTTCTAGGAGTTTATTCATAGGAGTGGCAATTTAAGAAAAATCTTTTATAAAACGTCGGTAAAAACCGGCATGCCCTAGAAAACTCCTAACTCCTCTAACATTGGTGGGATGTGGAAGTTTAGCAATTACATCTACTTTAGCTCTATCCACTTCAATTCCTTCCTTGGAAATTTTATGACCAAGAACGATGCCTTCTTTAACCATGAAATGGCATTTCTCCCAATTAAGAACAAGATTTGATTGTTCGCATCTAATAAGCATTCGTTCAAGATTAACTAGACATTTTTCAAAATTATCACCGAAGACTGAAAAGTCATCCATGAATACTTCCATGTATTCTTCTATCATGTAGTGAAAAATCGCCATCATGCACCTTTAAAAGGTTGCAGGGGCGTTGCAAAGTCCAAATGACATGCGTTTGTAAGCAAAAGTGCCATAAGGGCATGTGAACGTAGTTTTCTCTTGGTCCTCGAGTGCTATTGGAATTTGAAAGTATCCGAAGAAACCGTCAAGAAAACAATAGTAACTATTTCCGGCTAATCTTTTCAATATTTGATCAATGAAAGGTAAGGGAAAGTGATCTTTTCTGGTGGCGTCATTTAATTTTCTATAATCAATACAAACACGCCATCCTGTTACATTCCTAGTAGGAATAAGCTCATTTTTTTTCATTTGTGATGACAGTCATGCCTCCTTTCTTAGGTACGCATTGAACTGGGTTTATCCATGAACTATCATAGATTGGATAAATTAAACCTGCATCAAGCAGTTTAATAATTTCTTTCTTAACAACATCTTGCATATTAGAATTTAGTCTTCATTGGCGTTGCACATACGTTTTATGACCTTCTTCCATAAGGATTTTATGTGTGCAATACGAAGGACTTATGCCTTTAATGTCATGAATTTTCCATGCATTAGCTGGTTTATGAGCTTTTAACACAGAAATGAGTTGAGATTTTTCATTTTTAGTAAGAGAAGACGATAGTATTACAGGTAATTCAGATTCATCATGTAAATAAGCATATTTCAAATGGTTTAGAATTGGCTTTAACTCTAATGTCGGTGGTTCTTCTATCGATGATTTGTATCAATATCTGTCTTCTTCTTTTAGCATTTGAAGTTCTTCTGTTGTTGGTTCATATTCATTAGCCATGAGTGTAGCTAACATTTCAGCTTCATCAATTGGTTCAGTTCCTTCTCCTAAAGAACATTCTCCTGTTCCTTGTAATTCTGGAAATTCTTCTAACAAATGTGAATCTATAGTTTGAATATAATAACATGTATCATCTGTAGATTGCGGTTGTTGCATGGCTCTATCCACAGAAAAGGTAACACTCTCGTCCTCTATTATTTCTTTAGCCGTGTTTAAGAATGGTCTTCCTAATATGAGAGGAACTCGAGAATCTTCTTCCATGTCCAGAATAACAAAATCTACTGGAAATACTAAAGTACCAACTTTAACTAGCATGTTCTCCATTATCCCTCTAGGATATTTTACAGATCGATCGGCTAGTTGTATGCTTATTCGTGTTGGTTTCAATTCTTCAAGGTCTAGTTTAGCCTATAGTGAATACGGCATTAGATTTATACTAGCACCTAAGTCTGCCAATGCTTCTATTGAACTAAGACTTCCCAGAAAACATAGAATTGTGAAACTTCCTGGATCAGATAATTTTTCTGGTATCTTATTCAACAGCACTGCAGAGCAATTAGCATTCATAGTAACAGCCGAGAGTTCTTCCATTTTCTTTCTATTTGTTATTAGATCTTTCAAAAATTTAGCATATCTAGGTATTCCTGAAATCACATCAATGAAAGGAAGATTGACATTTATTTGTTTAAACATATCCAAGAATTTGGATTGCTCGGCTTCAAGTCTTTCTTTTCTCATTTTACTCGGGTAAGGAAGTGGTGGTTGGTATGGTTTAACATAAGGTTTTTCCTTAACAGTGTTATCTTCATTAACCTTTTCAACTACCGATTCTATTTCCTTATTTTGATTAGGTTGTGGTTCTTGTGGAGTAGGAATAGAGTCATCAAAAATTACAGCTATTTCAGGTGGTTTAAGTGTAATACCACTTCTTGTGGTAATGGCTTTAGCTGTTTCATTCCAGGGGTTAGCATTTGTATCGCTAGGTAAACTTCCCGGTTTTCTTTCACCTGTCAACCTTGCTAGGTTACTTACTTCTTGTTCCAAATTTTGAATAGAAGCTTGTTGATTTCTAAATGCTTGAGCATTTTGTTCATTGGTTTGTTTCTGAGATGTGAAAAATTGAGTTTGAGATTCAACTAGCTTCGACATCATATCTTCGAAATTTGACTTTTTATCATCGGTTTGTGGTGGTTTATTTTGAAAAATAGGTCTTTGCTGATTGTAAGTATTGTTGGATACTTGTTGATTGCTAGGACCTTGTTGGTTGTTGTATGGAACATTTCGGTTATAATTCTGGTTTTGATTATAGATTGGTCTTGGCGATTGATAATTATTCTGATAATTATTTCCAGGCCTTTGGTTCATGTATGAAACATTCTCTCTTTGTTCCATTGTTTGTTCAATACTGAGACAATCTTTTGTCAAATGTGGTCCTCCACGCTGCTCACAACTAATTCGTATTGAGTGAATATCTTTAGTCATCTTTTTCATTCGTCTCTTGACAGCATCTATCTTTGCGAAAATGGAATCAAAGTCATGGCTAGAATCAGCTCTAGTTGCTTTAGATGATCTAACGATATCTTTTTCTTGATGCCACTCACGTGAGTGGGAAGCAGTGTTATCAATAATTTTGTAAGCTTCAGTTGCGGTTTTCTTCATAATGGAACCACCAGCTGCTATATCGATGTCTTTTCTTGTAGTGATGTCGCATCCTTGGTAGAATATTTGTACTATTTGATAAGTGTCTAAACCATGTTGCGGACATCCTCTTAACAACTTTCCAAATCTTGTCCACGCTTCATATAGAGTTTCATTTGGCTTCTGTGTGAACGTAACAATTTCTCCTTGAAGTCTCATGGCTTTAGATGCCGGAAAGAATTGTTTAAGAAATTTTTCAACTAAAACATCCCATGTATCAATCACCCCTTCAGGTAACGATTCTAACCAATCTTTGGCTTCTCCCTTTAAAGTCCAGGGAAATAACATGAGATATATCTGTTCATCCTCCACTTCTCTTATTTTGAATAAAGTACAAATCCTATTAAAGGTACGAAGATGTTCATTTGGATCTTCCTTCGGCGCACTACTAAATTGGCATTGATTAGTTACCATGTGTAGGATTTGTCCTTTGATTTCATAATCTGGTGCATTAATGTCAGGTTGAGTAATTGTGTGACCTTGGCCAGTGCGTTTAGCTCTCATTCGGTCTTCCATACTTAGAGGTTCCAGATTTTTCATGATTGAATTTGTTGAATCTGAATCACTAGAGGATTCTGATTTAATGGTTTGTTCCTCGACAATCTCTGTTTGAATGATTGGTGGTTCCGGAGGAAAGATTAATGGTTCCGGATCTCTGAATTGTCCCTGAATATCCTCCGGATTCTCAATTGTGAGGTCGGGTTCAAAAAATGGATAATCGGAAATTTGAATTGGAGTACTTGGTCGACTGGATGACGATTCTAAAGAAAAATCAACGGCGACAATATTGGCTAGATGTCTTGATCGAGTTACAGGTGGTGAACGTTTTGCTCGGTGCATTCACTGAATATCCTATTAGTTATAAAAGATAAAAATTATATAAATTATCAAATTAATAGACTTTTCTGATTTTGCCCACGTTTCGAATAGCCAATAGATGCAGCAGGTAGCCAGGACCCTTTAAATCGGAAGCCCACAACTCGCCACTAACAAATCCAACTATTACTACGAACCAGAAAAAGCACTTAAGGGATTTTACGTCAAATCCTAAAAATCTAGAAATATAAATAACTACGGAAAAAACTATATTAAAACTAATTACGAGCGAAAAACATATAAATTATGAATTAACAATTAAAAAGATATGAAATATAAAAAGATATAAAAAATGATAAAATTATTTATTTTATAAAAATATTATTTTTATATTATTATTTTATAAAACTATTAAGTTTATATATTTATTAAAACTAATTAACACTTAAATTACAAATTAATTAAAATCTAAAACTAACTAATATTAAATTAAACCCTAATCTTAATTAATTAATAATAATAATAATTAAACTTTAACCCTAATTTCGTACGTACTATGATCAGACCTATCTTTTCAGGTCATGCGATCGCATGGATTGTGTGTAGGATATTCATGCGGTCACATGAATTAGGAAACCAGGCCAGAAGTTGGGCTGCTACAGTGTAGTGGCCCGTATACTTTTTTTTTATATATATAGCGTTTCGCTTCCGGCGTTTAAGCAGTCCCCGGCAGCGGCGCCAAAAATACTTGATGTGCGTAGAGGTGTATACGAAATAGTTATATTTTTACTACAAAATACTATTAAATACGATAAAATTTTACACAAGTTATTTATTTATTTATAGAATGGATATACCTAAACCTTGCTACAACACTTATAGGCAGTGTACCTAATCGTACAGTAGTGTAGTTTTTAGTAAGTCCGGTTCGTTTCACAGGGAGCTAGCCAAGTTTAACGCTATATTTTTTAAAACTATATTTGTATAATATAAATATAAATATATATAAGTAATATTATTATTATAAAAGGGGGTTTTTACCGTTTAATGACCGGTTTGTCGATTTTAAAACTTTAGTCGCAGTTAAAACCTAATGTAAAATATTAAAAATAAAACTTAATTTAAAGCGTAAAGTAAATGACAATAATTAAAGTGCGATAAATAAAAGTGCGATAAATAAAATGATAATAAATAAAATTGCGATAATTAAAAAGTACGATAATTAAAAGTGCAATTAAATATAATGACAGTAAATAAAAGTGCGATGAAATATGAAATAAAGGAATTATGCTTATTTAAACTTCCGTAATCATGATGTTCGACGTATTGATTTTAGTTTATTACCATGGGTTAATTATCCTTTGTCTTGGATTATTTAATATGTCCATCTGGTTTTTGTCCATAACAGTCCATCAGTCATAAATATAAAGTGCGAGTGTCCTCGTCAAATTATTCTTATATCCGAAGTCAAATATTCCAACTAATTGGGGACTTAAACTATAATTACACCAATTTTCCTTGTAGATAATTCACCCCTGTTTTAATAAGTCCATTGACTATTAATCCATTCCCGTGTCCGGTTAAATGAACGATTATTAGTATTTATAAATATCCCGCCCATCGTGTCTGATCGAGTGTATGTGGTTATTACGTCTAATTGTAAATCTTTATATTAAATTAACGAACTATCATTCAATTAAACAAATATAAAGCTCATTAATAGCCCATAGTCTAATTTCCACAAGTGTCGTTCCTTTGTCCAAACCCCAATTATGGTACAAAGCCCAATTACCCAATTTTAATATTTAGCCCAACATCATGATTACTTCGACATTAAATAAGCATAATAATAACTTAGCTACGAGACATTAATTTAAAAAGGTTGAACATAACTTACAATGATTAATAATAGCGTAGCGTTACACGGACAGAATTTCGACTTACACACTTACAACATTCGCTAACATACCCTTATTATTATTAAATAAAAATTAAAATTAAAATTATAATATATATATATATATATATATATATATATATATATATATATATATATATATATATATATATATATATATATATATATATATATATATATATATATATATATTACGTTGAGAGATAGAGGGAAAAAGGTGTGTGATATTCGGCCGAAAACTGCGAAATTTATAGGATGTCACCAATGTTTTTCCTCCATACGATCGCATGGCATTTGGTCTTGCTGGCCATGAGATCGCATGGCCTGGGATTCCAGCTCACATTCGTTTATTTGCTTCTTGCCGACGATTTTATTAAATAATATATATATATATATATATATATATATATATATATATATATATATATATATATATATATATATATATATATATATATATATATATATATATAATTTTAAGAATTAATTATATATTATATTATATTCATGTGCATAGTTGACTTGTAATTTTTAGTCCGTTGCGTCGAGCGTTGACTCTGGTCCCGGTTCCGGATTTTCGAACGTCCTTGCGTACAATTTAATATCTTGTACTTTGCGTTTTGCGGCTCGTACTCTTGTAACTTTTAGGCGTTTCTCATCAATAATTTGAACCACTTTGATTGTACTTTGTTCTTTTTAGCTTTTTGGTCATTTGCGTCTTCAAATCGTCGAATCTGTCTTTTGTCTTCACCTTTTATTATTTAAACGAATGTCACTTGTAAATAGAACAATTACAACTAAAAGCTTGTCTTTCTTGAGGGATAATGCTATGAAATATATGTTCATTTTTAGCATTATCAGAATACATGCGCAATTTTTATAAATGTTTTACGAAATAGACACAAGTAATCGAAACTACATTATATGGTTGAATGATCGAAGCCGAATATGCCCCTTTTTGCTTGGTAGCCTAAGAATTAGTAAACCGATCTACTAATTGACGCGAATCCTAAAGATAGATCTATTGGGACTAACAAACCCCATCTAAAGTACCGGATGCTTTAGTACTTCGATGTTGTTTTATCATGTCCGATGGATTTCCCGGAATGATAGGGGATATTCTTATATGCATCTTGTTAATGTCGGTTACCAGGTGTTCAATTCATATGAATGATTTTTGTCTCTATGCATGGGACGTATATTTATAAGAAATGGAAAAGAAATTCTTGTGGTCTATTAAAATGATGAAAATGATTGATTATGATAAACTAATGAACTCACCAACCTTTTGGTTGACACTTTAAAGCATGTTTATTCTCAGGTATGAAAGAAATCTTCCACTGTGCATTTGCTCATTTTAGAGATATTACTTGGAGTCATTCATGACATATTTCAAAAGACGTTGCATTCGAGTCGTTGAGTTCATCAAGATTATTATTAAATCAATTATAGTTGGATATATTATGAAATGGTATGCATGCCGTCAACTGTCGATGAAATGAAATATTGTCTTTTAAAAATGAATGCAATGTTTATAAAATGTATCATATAGAGGTCAAGTACCTCGCGATGTAATCAACTATTATGAATCTTTTATAATCGATATGAACGGGGCATTTCACATTTGCTCATTTTAAAGATATTACTTGGAGTCATCCATGGCATATTTCAAAAGACGTTGCATTCGAGTCGTTGAGTTCAAAAAGATTATTATTAAGTAAACGACAGATTAAGTCATTTATAGTTTGGATATATTGTGAAATGGAATGCATATTTGTCAACTATCATTGTAATGAAAGATTATCTTTTAAAAACGAATGCAATGTTTGTAAAACGTATCATATAGAGGTCAATACCTCGCAATGGGACCAAATGTTATTGTATTCGTCCATATGGATTTGGACGGGTCGTCTCCGAGAAACCGGCATTCTAGTCTCAATAACTAGAAGCCGACTTTTAAAATGCCGGTTTGTCCTACGTGTGCTCTACTTTTTGCTGATTGTACTGAAACCGGCATTTCAAACGCCGGTTTCGGTACTTTTTTGAATTCCATCCATTTTCAGTCCATTATTATTGCAAAGCTGCACTATTACTGAACCATTGATGCAAGGTTGCAACCCTATCATCCTAGTGCATTATTGCAAATGGTTTTTTAGTTTGAATTTGCAGATTTTTCTTTAATTTATAGAGTTCATAATCTGGTTCATCATAAACACACTAAACTCATTTAATCTCCAAAAGCATTTAACATATATTCTTTCAGTTAATCTTCAAAAACACTAAACACGCTTAACTCACTTTAATGGTTGAATTTCATGGATTTATGGTTCATTGTGTTTGGGGTCGTGGAATTGCATTTCGAATTGGTTGGCTAAGTGGTGATGATCCATCACTTAGAGCCATGTTTCCACTATACCAAAAACTTAATTGTACGGCGTTAGATGAAATTGCTTACCGAAATGTGGCTGCCGATCCATAATCTTGTGCCTTGAAAATGATTATGTGGAATGAGTTCTTCGGCAATGTAGTTTTGACTGAAATTTACGATGATCGTTCTTTGGAATCAATGTATTTTTTTGCTCGGGAAAATCCACAATACAATGCTCAAATTGAAATTCAGTTTAAGCAAGTCCTTCCGACACAACATTTGGGTTTTGTGAATCAGTTGCAACATATAATGTAATCTTCTCAAGTTCTACAAACTGGGGATGGTGGTGCATACACATCTCAATCAAGAAGTGTATTTGTAGATGAAGATCAAGTTAAGGTTGAACATGAAGTTGTGGCTGAAGAAGAAAATGAAGAAGATGATTCCGATGATGGTATGTCAACAGCGAGTGACAGATCGACTGGAGAGGGAGGGCGGGAAAAAAATAATGCAGTGTTTTAATATAGATTTCGGTTTAGTTACACTTAAATACTTAGCAACTAACAACAAATGACGAAACACACCTCTATACAACATAGCCGATCGGTTTGGTTAAAAAGGGAGGAGCAAGCTTTTATATTTCACAAAACGACACTAATCAAGTAAAAGCTCGTCGGTTAGAAGTCTCCGAAACGTAAATCAAACGTGAAAACACTACGCGATAACTATAACAAATAAATAATAATAATCCTTCATATAAATATTACAAATAATATTTATTTGAAATAATCCAACATAGGAATGTATTTGGATAAATCGAATTCTTAAAAAGTCTCAAAAGACATAACCGGTTTGAAAATCGGAACAGTTTCTAAAATAACTACATCGTAACACGTAAACACATAATATAACATAAATGTTATAATTATGATTTTTAATTAATACTGAAATATTATAATCATGTCGAACCCATATATATGAATATATTATAATCATGTCGGACCATGGGGTGGGATCGAGCAAGGAAAGCGCAAATGAGTCCCGCGTTTTTTGATACGACAACAAGCTCTCGTGGAACAAACTCTTCAAGGTTTGAGGAGTCAGTTGAACAAGTTAATACGTACAAGAATGAAGTTGTACAAAAAAAAAACTGGTACAAATGGACACAATCACTACGACGGAACGTAAGAAAGCCGCACTTGAAGCTACAAAATTTATCGCATCAATTGAAAATTTAAATATCACCAACCTGAAGTAAAAGAAAGGTGAAAACTTGTACAAATGGACACAATCACTACGACGGAATGTAAGAAAGCTGCACTAGAAGCTACAAAATTTATCGCATCAATTAAAACTTTAAATATCACCAACCCGAAGTAAAAGAAAGGTGTTAAGATGAAAAAAATTTCTCGAAGAGTACGATGACTTTAAGACTTTTTAAAAATAAAGTAAGTTTAGGACTTTTTAATTATTGTAAATTATAGAAAATAAATTATGCGAATTTGGTAGGTTTAACTGTTTTCTTTATTTTGTAAAACACGGTATGGGTAAAATATTTCAATGTGAAAGAAATAATTTTGTATAACGGTAATCATCATGCATGCACCTGCAGCATCGCGCTGTGCACGGAAGGGCCGACGACCGTTCAACTGTTCGAGTGCAATGCAGTGGTATTGGTTCCGATTCGGTGAAGGTAGAATGTC
Organism: Rutidosis leptorrhynchoides; assembly: GCF_046630445.1. Classification (NCBI taxonomy): domain Eukaryota; kingdom Viridiplantae; phylum Streptophyta; class Magnoliopsida; order Asterales; family Asteraceae; genus Rutidosis; species Rutidosis leptorrhynchoides. The sequence continues at coordinate 448,441,525 of NC_092336.1, forward strand.
TGGTCTAAAGTCCAGGACGGTAGGTAGCAGGCGTGTTCGTTTTTGCTCCCGAGCGAGAGCGAGAAATAGGCGATGCACCATTCTTGCCACTACATAAATGTTTCAGTTAAAATTTGGATATAAATTGATAGCACGTAGCTTCCAAGAAGCTTCTTGGTTTGTTGATAAATTTCGAGGAAGCTTCTTCTGCACAACATTACTACCGTACTTCTGTTGTGGTAATAAATTTCCTCTTATCAGTTTTGTGGATTGTTTGTTGGTATTTTATGTAGTGACCCGAACTTTTCCATGTTTATATATATTAAATAAAATTGATATTTATATGATTAAGTGTTTCCAACATGTTAAGCAATCAAACTTGTTAAGACTTGATTAATTGAAATAGGTTTTATATAGACAATTGACCACCCAAGTTGACCGGTGATTCACGAACGTTAAAACTTGTAAAACCTATATGATGTCATATATATGGATATATATATATATATATATATATATATATATATATATATATATATATATATATATATATATATATATATATATATATATATAGTTAACATGGTATTATGATAAGTATACATATCATTAAGTATATTAACAATGAACTACATATGTAAAAACAAGACTACTAACTTAATGATTTCGAAAGGAGACATATATGTAACGATTATCGTTGTAACGACATTTAATTGTATATATATCATATTAAGATATATTAATATATCATAATATCATGATAATGTAATAATTTAACATCTCATTTGATATAATAAACAATGGGTTAACAACACTTAACAGGATCGTTAACCTAAAGGCTTCAAAACAACATTTACATGTAACGACTAACGATGACTTAACGACTCAGTTAAAATGTATATACATGTAGTGTTTTAATATATATTTATACACTTTTGAAAGACTTCAAGACACTTATCAAAATACTTCTACTTAACAAAAATGCTTACAATTACATCCTCGTTCAGTTTCATCAACAATTCTACTCGTATGCACCCGTATTCGTACTCGTACAATACACAGCTTTTAGATGTATGTACTATTGGTATATACACTCCAATGATCAACTCTTAGCATCCCATGTGAGTCACCTAACACATGTGGGAACCATCATTTGTCAACTAGCATGAAATATCTCATAAAATTACAAAAATATTAGTAATCATTCATGACTTATTTACATGTAAACAAAATTACACATCCGTTATATCTAATCCATATACCAATGACCAAAAACACCTACAAACACTTTCATTCATCAATTTTCTTCATCAAATTGATCTCTCTCAAGTTCTAAGTGTTCTTCATAAATTCTATAAGTTCTAGTTTTATAAAATCAAGAATACTTTCAAGTTTGCTAGCTTACTTCCAATCTTGTAAAGTGATCATCCAACCTCAAGAAATCTTTCTTATTTATAGTAAGATATCTTTCTAATACAAGGTAATACTTATATTCAAACTTTGATTAAATTTCTATAACTCTAACAATCTTATTTCGAGTGGAAATCTTACTTGAACTTGTTTTCGTGTCATGATTCTGCTTCAAGAACTTTCAAGCCATCCAAAGATACTTTGAAGCTAGATATATTTTTCTCATTTTCAGTGGGTTTATCCACAAAACCTGAGGTAGTAATGATGTTCATAACATCATTCGATTCATATATATAAAACTACCTTATTCGAAGGTTTAAACTTGTAATCACTAGAACATAGTTTAGTTAATTCTAAACTTGTTCGCAAACAAAAGTTAATCCTTCTAAATTTACTTTTAAAATCAACTAAACACATTTTCTATATCTATATGATATGCTAACTTAATGATTTAAAACCTGAAAACACAAAAAACACCGTAAAACTGGATATACGCCGTCGTAGTAACACCTCGGGCTGTTTTGGGTTAGTTAATTAAAAACTATGATAAACATTGATTTAAAAGTTGTTCTTCTGGGAAAATGATTTTTTTTATGAACATGAAACTATATCCAAAAATCATGATTAAACTCAAAATGGAAGTATGTTTTCCAAAATGGTCATCTAGACGTCGTTCTTTCGACTGAAATGACTACCTTTACAAAAATGACTTGTAACCTGTATTTCTGACTATAAACTTATACTTTTTCAGTATAAATTCATAAACTTAAGTTCAATATGAAACCGTAGCAATTGGATTCACTCAAAACGGATTTAAAACGAAGAAGTTATGGGTAAAAAAAGATTGGATATTTTTACTTGTTGTAGCTACGTGAAAATTGGTAACAAATCTATACAAATCATATCCTAGCTAACTTATATTGTATTATACATGTATTCTAATATATTATGTAATCTTGGGATACCATAGACACGTATGCAAATGTTTTGACATATCATATCGACCCATCTATATATATTATTTGGAACAACCATAGACACTCTATATGCAGTAATGTTGGAGTTAGCTATACAGGGTTGAGGTTGATTCCAAAAATATATATACTTTAAGTTGTGATCTAGCCTGAGACGTGTATACACTGGGTCGTGGATTGGGTCAAGATAATATATATCAATTTATTTATGTACATCTAACTATGGACAACTAATTGTAGGTTACAAACGAGAACAGCTGACTGAAAATATTTAAAACATTAAAACGTATAAAAAAAATGTTGTAAATATATTTTGAACATACTTTGATATATATGTACATATTTGTTATAGGTTCGTGAATCGACCAGTGGCCAAGTCTTACTTCCCGACGAAGTAAAAATCTGTGAAAGTGAGTTATAGTCCCACTTTTAAAATCTAATATTTTGAGTTGAGAATACATGCAGCTTTATAAATGTTTTACAAAATAGACACAAGTACGCAAAACTACATTCTATGGTTGGATTATTAAACCGAATATCTCCCTTCAAGTCTGGTAGCCTAAGAATTTGGGAAATGGCCCCTAATTGACGCGAATCCTAAAGATAGATCTATTGGGCTTAACAACCCCCATTCAGGTTATGGATGGTTTAGTACTTCGAGATTATTATACAGACGAGAGGCTATGTTTTGGGGATATTTTATGCATTAAGTTAACGTCGGTTACCAGGTGTTCAACATATGAATGATTTTTATCTCTATGCAGTTTGCGAAATGCCTTATAAGAGATGTGTTATAAAAATGAAATCTTGTGGTCTATTATTATGATATAATATTATGTAGGTTAAACCTATAACTCACCAACAATTTTGTTGATGTTTTAAGCATGTTTATTCTCAGGTGATTATTAAGAGCTTCCGCTGTTGCATACTAAATTAAGGACAAGATTTGGAGTCCATGCTTGTATAATATTGTTTAAAAACTGCATTCGAAGACTTATGTTGATGTGTAATATTATTGTAAACTATTATGTAATGGTCGTGTGAAAAATGCTATATTTTAGATTATCATTATTTGGTAATCGTCGTAATATTTTAAAGGTTATGGTTTGTTTTAAAATCGAATGCAGTCTTTGAAAAACGTCTCATATAGAGGTCAAAATCTCGCGACAAAATCAATTAATATGGAACGTTTATAATCAATATGAACGGAACATTTCAGTTGGTATCCGAGTGTTGGTCTTAGAGAACCAGAAATTTGCATTAGTGTGTCTTATCGAGTTTGTTAGGATACATTAGTGAGTCTGGACTTCGACCGTTTTTTCTTTAAAAACGATTGCTTAACACTTTTGTTGGAAATTATATATTATTAATATGTAAATATTATGTGATATATTAACCTCTTAATGTGTTTGATATTGTGTGATAGATGTCTACCACTAGTACAAATCCCATCGACTCACCTAATAATAATGAAGAGTCAAATATAATTTGGGAAGATTCACAAATTCAAAAAGAGGAACCGGAAGAAGAGGAACCGGAAGAAGAGGAATCGGAAGAAGAGGAACCGGAAGAAGAGGAATCAGAAGAGGAGGAACCGGAAGAAGAAGAGGTTCCGGAAGAGGAAATATTGATACCTATAGTAAATCGATTAAATAAAAGAAAATCCTCAACCAACGGACCAAAGTTAATAATGGTCAATGGTGTTTCCGCTGAGGAAGTAAAATATTGGGAAGATTATTAATTTTCCGATGAATCGGATCCCAATGAGGATTCCGATGATGTTATAGAAATTACCTTGACCCAATTTAATAAAGCGAAAGAAAATAATAAGGGAAACGGTATAAAAATAGAGAAACCCGATTCCAACCCCGATGAACTTTATATGTATCGGCAACATCCGTATTTCCTAAAATTTAACAATGACCCGGGAACCTCTAAACCACCAGGATTTTCTAAACCATTGTGAAAAACGACAGCTCGTATTAGGGGAGCATCATATATCCCTAGGAAATTAGCAAAACGAACCAAGTCCGAAGAAGAAGAAACGAGTGAGTCGGATTAAAGAGTTGTAATCATGTTATGTAATATATGTAATATAGTGTGTTTGTACTTTTATGTTCTATGTAAAAATTGATTGTATTGTTTGTTAATTATCTTTTACGAATCTAATCCTTGTCTATTTTACAGTATAAAAACAAAATGAACGTTAAGGGTAGACAACCGAATATTTTAGAAGACCTACCAGAGGATATGATTGAGGAAATCTTGTCTAGAGTCGGTCAGAATTCATCAGCACATTTAGTTATGGCGAAATTAACTTGTCAAACATTTGAAAGACTTTCCAGAAATGCCTTAGTTTATAAAAGGCTTTCCTTTGATAGGTGGGGTATATCACATTGGGGAGACCGTAAGTTACGTCGTGTTTTCTTTAAAGCGTTAAATGCGGGGAACCCAAATGCAATTTTACGCTACGGGTTAAGAACCTATTTTGACTCAACATATCCCAATGTAGGATTTCGTGAGTTAGAAAGAGCTTCTAACATGCAACATAAAGAAGCATGTTATGCTTACGGGTTAATAATGTTCGCTTCTCATCAAATTGAGAAAAAGAACATTGGGTTGCAACTTTTAAATAAAACATTCCCACAAGTGATGGACTCGGTAGTTGAGATGAGAAACAAGGTTTTTAGATTATTACGGGGCTGTTGGACATTACGAAACCCTCGTCCTTTTGACGACATTACAACATGCTGTCTTGTCAACGGTCACAACGGTTATGTTCTACAAGACCAAGGATAGGAAGTAGTCATAGTAAAACCAGAATGCATGACTTGTTTCTGGACGTATGAATTACGTGTCTTTATTGCCTTTGTTGAACGACTTGCGTATTAACTAGAATTGTCTTCACAACTGTTTTGTATCAGAGTTTTTATGTGCTATATTTCATGCTATATGTAAAATAGCGGTATTGTAAGTTTGCAAAATATTGTATAAAAGTTTGAATGTGAAATATTATTATAATCAGTTTTCATATAGAATTGTATTAGTTGAATTGTATGTTAGCTACTAAATATGAACTTAACGGGTAGGTATTACCCGAATTAAAACTTATAAAGCGCTAATATGAAGAAAAATCTTTTATAAATGAGTTCATATTATGCTACGGAATACTATTGACTACTCTTATTATTCTATATGATTAACTTAATTCTTTTGGCTATTTTTGAAGGAAATGGCACCGACTACTCGTCAGAACTTGAACATGAGTGAGGAAGACTTCCGTGCTTTCCTTGCAATAAATATAGCCGCAGTACAGGCTGCAATGAAAAACAACAATAACTTAGGGTCTAGCAATGGAGTTAACTCCATAGGAAACCGTGTAGGATGCTCCTACAAGGCTTTCACTGCCTGTAAACCTCTGGAATTCGATGGAACTGAAGGACCAGTCGGACTGAAACGATGGACCGAAAAGGTTGAATCTGTGTTTGCTATAAGCAAATGTGCTGAGGAAGATAAGGTAAAGTACGCCACGCATACCTTCACAGGTACTGTGTTAACATGGTGGAATACCTATCTCGAAAAAGTGGGACAAGATGCTGCTTACGCACTACCGTGGTCAGCATTCAAACACTTAATGAACGAGCAGTACCGTCCCAGAAATGAGGCCAATAAGCTCAAGGTAGCTTAGAGGGTTACGAACACAAGGGTTTGATATTACCACGTACGAACGACGATTCACAAAGTTGTGCCTATTGTGTCCGGGAGCGTTCGAAGATGAAGAAGAGAAAATCAACGCATTTGTAAAAGGGTTACCGGAAAGGATCCAAGAGGATATAAGTTCACACGAGCCCGCCTCCATACAAAAGGCAAGTCGAATGGCTCATAAACTTATAAATCAAATTGAGGAAAGGATTAAAGAACAGGCGGCCGAAGAAGCCAATACGAAACAAGTCAAGAGGAAATGGGAAGAAACCAGTGACAAGGGTCACAATTTCAATAATCAACCTAACAATCATAACTACAATCGCACCAATTTTCGCAACAACACCAGCAACAACTACAACCACCCCAGCAACAACTACAACAACCGTTTCAACAACAATAACAACCGCAACAACAACAATCCCAACAATAACAACAAGAGGCAGAAATTCTACCAGAGATGTGAAGGATACCATCCAACTGGGCTCTATACAGCAGTGTGTACTAAGTGTAATAGAAAGGGCCATGGTGCGATAAAGTGCGAAATCTACGGATCAATGGCTAAGGGAACAAATAATGCTGGAACAAGTTATGCAGACATTACCTGTTTCGGATGCGGGAAGAAGGGCCATTACAAAAATATGTGTCCAAATCAGGGGGATAATAATGGGCAAGGCCGAGGAACAGTCTTCAACATTAATGCGGTTGAAGCGCAGGAAGACCCGGAGCTTGTTACGGGTACGTTTCTTATTGACAATACATCTGCTTATGTTTTATTTGATTCGGGTGCGGATTGAAGCTATATGAGTAAGGATTTCTATGCTAAATTAAGTTGTCCATTGACGCCTTTGGATAATAAGTTTATACTAGAATTAGCAAACGGTAAATTAATTGCAGCAGATAATATATGTCGGAATCGAGAAATTAAACTGGTTAGCGAAACATTTAAGATTGATTTGATACCAGTAGAGTTAGGGAGTTTTGATGTGATAATCGGCATGGAATGGTTGAAAGAGGTGAAAGCAGAGATCGTATGTTACAAAAATGCAATTCGCATTGTACGAGAAGAAGGAAAACCCTTAAAGGTGTACGGAGAAATGAAAGGACCCGTTCATATATATTATAAACGATTCACAATAGTTGATTACATCGCGAGGTATTTGACCTCTATATGATACATTTTACAAGCATTGCATTCGTTTTTAAAAGACAAACTTTCTTTACAACGAAATTTGACGGCATGCACACCATTTGATAATACATCCAACTATAATTGACATAATAATAATCTTGATGAACTCAATGACTCGAATGCAACGTCTTTCAAAATATGCCATGAATGACTCCAAGTAATATCCTTAAAATGAGCTAATGCACAGCGAAAGATTTCTTTAATACTTGAGAATAAACATGCTTTAAAGTGTCAACCAAAAGGTTGGTGAGTTCATAGGTTTATCATAACAATATTTCAATATATTAATAGACCACAAGATTTTCGTTTATAAATATATGTACACTCGCAAGTGTATAAAAGTATTCTATAAGTTGTAGGCACTCGGTAACAAGCCTTAACGTTCATGTGTTACCCTCTGAAGTACACCAGATCAGGTGTGTTTAAAATAACCTCGAAGTACTAAAGCATCCCATAGTCAGGATGGGGTTTGTCAGGCCCAATAGATCTATCTTTAGGATTCGCGCCTACCGTACATAGACAAGTAGTTTAATGTTACTAAGCTAAGGGTATATTTCTGGTTTAAACCCACGTAGAATTAGTTTTAGTACTTGTGCCTATTTCGTAAAACATTTATAAAAACAGCGCATGTATTCTCAGTCCCAAAAATATATATAAAAGGGAGCAAATGAAACTCACCATACTGTATTTCGTAGTAAAAATACATATAACGTCATTTAACAAGTGCAAGGTTGGCCTCGGATTCACGAACCTATATTAATTATATATATTTATATGTTGGTCAATATTTGTCTAACAATTTTTGGTCAAATCATAGTGTACCACAATCCTAATGCTCGAGACTAATATGCAAAAGTCAACAAAAGTCAACTTGACCCAAAATGACTTCTAAAATTTATACGTGTTTATTATATAACTTAACTATAGTCGTTTTATATATTTAAATATATTTATTAGATTTTATAATAATAAAAGTCATTTATTAATAAAAATTTATATTAACGTTTATATATAATAAAATATACTTTTATATATCTTAAGTAGTAAAATTTATAAAATTCACTTAATATCGTAAAACTATAGTGGTAAGTATTATTAATGTAATTATATTACGCGTGGTGAAAAATATCTTTGTATCCCCTATTTATTTGATAAAATAATATTGATCATAATAATAATAAGTAAAAGTTGTATTATTTTGTAATAATAATTATTATTATTCTATAACAATATTTATATTTACTAAAAATGGTATTATGATAAAATGATAATACTAACATAATAGTAATAATGATATTTTATAATAACAATGATATTTTTATTAAAATAATAACGACGATAGTAATAATAAAAATTTTAACAATAATACTAAAATTCAGTTGACTATAACTTCTAATCCGTTCATCGAAACCATTCGATATCTAAATGAAAAGTTCTTAATTTTTCGCTAGCTTTCCAATTACATGCATATCATATACCCTATCTCAGTAGCATATGTATCTAATTCAGGATTCAACAAACCTATCTAAGGACAAAATCGATTGTACAAGCATGCATAATCCTATATACTCGAGCACTAGTCAGGGATACACTATTGATATATAAAAGTTAAGTTATGAGTGCTCACGTATCAATATTGAGATTCAATATTACAGGAAAGTACGTAGACGCAACGAAGATGATAAACACTAGATTGACCTCACGAGCATACCCATGAACCATACCCATCACCTCCATAGCTATAACCCATAATTTCCTTAGCTTCGACTCATTCAAAAAACTATTTTGAAATCACTCGGACATCACTCCGTCGTAATATTTTATGTATACTAATAATATCTTGAAATAATACAAAGCAAATATATATATATATATATATATATATATATATATATATATATATATATATATATATATATATATATATATATATATATATATATATATATATATATATATATATATATATATATATATGTAAATCGATTGAGAGAGTTTAGAGAAATATATTTTCAAGTTTCTATGAAATAATGAAACCTATTGAATTCTATTTATAATAGATTTTTGAATTATTAAAGTGAATTATTAAAGTATGAATTATTAAAGTGAATTATTAAAGTATGAATTATTAAAGTAAATTATTAAAGTATGAATTATTAAAGTGAATTATTAAAGTATGAATTATTAAAGTGAATTATTAAAGTATGAATTATTAAAGTGAATTATTAAAGTATGAATTATTAAAGTGAATTATTAAAGTTAAAGTAAAGTAAAAGTAAAGTAAAGGTAAAGTTAAAGTATAGTAAAAGTATAAAAACTATGTATGTATAATACGCGTATAAATATATATAATATTAATTTAAATCGTTATATATATTTAATGAAATAAAATATAAATATCGTTATATTTATTATACTGGTTAAGTAATGAGTTGTCAAAAGTGATTCTAGATATTTATAAAAGTTATATACGTTTTAATAATAAAGTTCTTTTTAAACTGAAAATGTTTTTGTACGTTTGAAAATAGATTAATAGAATATTATGGAAACCAATTTTCCACTAGCTTTTGTCTAACTTTCGTAAATGACACTTTTTATTTTTATTTATAAATAGCTTTACAAATTATTCCGAATATCGTTAAGAGGAATAGATTTTCTCAAATCATAGTGGACCTCTCAACAGAGACTTGTAATCATAATTCAATGTTTCTGATAATTTAATCATTTAATATATATATTTTTAATTTCGTCGATAATCATATTGAAACAAATACGTTCATATAAAGCATTATACATTTAAATACTTTGTTGACATTTTCAATTTATAACATATACACATATACATACATATTCATATATGTTCATTTAATGGTTCGTGAATCATTGGAATTTGGTCGAGGTTTAAATGAATGTATAAACATAGTTTAAAATCCTTGAGGTTTAACTTAACAAACATTGCTTATCGTGTCAGAATAATATAAAGATAAAGTTTAAATTTAGTCGGAAATTTCCGGGTCGTCACAGTACCTACCCGTTAAAGAAATTTCGTCCCCAAAATTTGATAGAGGTCGTTATGGCTAACAATGAGAATGTTATTATGACGTAATGATTATGAAGTTTTATCATGTCTAAGAAGTATGGATAAAATAATTCGATTACTCGAAGCGTATGAGGGAAGTTATCGTAAATGAAGGAATTAAGATTATAGTGATTCGTCATATCTTTTGACATCATCACAATTGATCTCCGAATTTAAAGAAAATCTTTGTAATCTATGTTGAATTTGATGCTTCGGTGATTAAGGAGATTATGATTCTCTTCGAATTAATACGATAATCCATCTTGATTTCTCTGTCGGGTATTTCAATATAAATCCACCTCCTTCGTTTTCTTACAACTCACACCTTCTATTCTCTCTCCCTCAACTCATATTTTAAAGTATTTGTCAATATGCTTCATCCAGTACTGATTCTCGATATACTCCTCACTTTCATATCTGTCGTTCTTCTTTTTCATCTGCCTCCAGAAGAATCTATTCACATCTACTATACTCTCGGTTTTATAGTGTTTTTAGTTCTTCCGTGTCTTTATATTGCTATATGCATCGATATACACGGTTTATAATTTTTGGGTGGTTGTTGGGTTTTATATCTTCCCTTATATTTCAAAGCCCCTGCTTTTGTCTTCTATAATCATTGACATCCACAGTTAATGCTCCCTTCTATTTGCTACGATTTATACTCCAATTTCCATTTTGGAGTTTTGTCCTTTCGTTTCTTCTTTTTGCGATTAAGCAACGTTTGTAATGGTCCAGTATTCGCATATATGAATTTCAGAATGAACATAGTTAATGTTCTAAGAAGGAAATGGTAATGGCACGATCTTGATTATTAATTTACCAGAATACCCTGAAAAGACCGAATCATCAAGAAAATATATTCTTGATATTTTTAGAGATTAAATAGAATACAATAGTCGTGTAACATGGAACATGATGACGGCATGGTCTGTGAATCGTCATGTCCCATTAGAAACTCAGCATGACTTACTGTAATATAATCACGTTGATCAAGTGTCATTATATTATACTAACTCATGCTTCAGTTCCCAACACTACTTCAAAACATTCATAATTTAAACTCGAAAGTTTATAGAATATAGAAACTAATAGTTTCTTATATGATGTAACACTGATAGCGCAAAGAGATAAATGACTTCAGATAAGATTAGTTGTGAAAATATCTTCAGAAATATCGTGGATATTTATAATGAAAGATATGATAATATCTTAGAATTTTTAATATTGATGGATGATGATGAAGATTTTTCTGTAAAGGTTTAGAATAAAGAGTAAGGTATTCGTTAATGACTTTAGCAGGCACTGAATCATTTGGATTCTTTGAAGGCAGATTTAGTCTTTGTGATTTGTCCACAGCCTCCTTCATAGTCTGTTCAATCCGTTTTTAAGTTCCAAACCTTCTCTTTTTCTCAGCTTTACCACCTTACTATTCTTTGTCATCAAACTTTTTTACTGTTAAGATCGTTTACAGTTTTTAATGCTTCGTCAGCATTTCAAGAACTAGTTTGCAGTTCAAAATATTTTTCAGAACTTCACATTTAAAGTATGTAAGTCCAGGAGATAGACGTTTTACGTACACATATAACTGTTGGCGTAGACATGCTGCGAGATTTCAAAATACTGGTTACTGTTTTCCGATGATTCGTATGACAATTCTCGTTACAAGGTGCGAATGAGTAAATGATGTGATTTCAATAAATATAATGATTTTTCGAAAAGTCAAAGATAATTGAAGTTGTTGGTAAGTTTATTGCTAAGGTGGCGAGATATGAAAGGTCCCCAGTAACGATGACGAAAGGGCAACGTATCTATCGAGGTTATAATAAGACTAGTCCGACTGAAAAGTCGAAGTTGACTTGCTGGAGCTGTGACAAAACTGTCTACTTTGAAAAGGAATTGAAAAGTCATTTTAGCTAATAAATGCCAAAGGGTCTGACACGGATACGCGTCGAACTATGACTTTGGCTTCGAGAGCTTTTTAGGTACATAAATGTGGGTTATATGTGGTTGGATCATCATCTCGATTGTTCATTGTTTGAAGTGTCTTCGAAAACTTCGGAGAGTTTGAACACAGTTTGTAATCGTTAATATACATATGATGTTCTAACACAGTTTTGAAGCCAAAGTATAGCTTTGAAAGATGTAGGAATCTAAGAGTGATGTCTTCTGTTAAATCATGACTTGGATTTTGATTTGTCAAAATCAGAATGCGTAATCAAATTTGGGTGAGAATGGTTGTTTTGATTACTATACAAGAATGTATATTGTTGTGAGATTTTGGGAGTGTAGTTGATGATTTGCTTAATCAGATTCGAAAACTGTAACATATTAATTGTGAATTTATATATCTCTCGGGTATTACCTACCCGTTAAAAAAAATTTCACAATTAATATTTTGTACAACAGAATATTATTACAGTCTTTATGAAAATATATATGTGCATATTTTCTTCAGATGTAACATAGATTTAATGAGTTAATATTAAATTAAACTCATTTGATTTATGGTTGAAACTAGAACTGAATAATCCCTAAAGACTTTAGAAATTACATAACTTTTACGGAGTATTTATTCAATAAAATTGAAATTATGAATTAATACTTCGTTATTTGTTGGTGTTTGTAACCCTTGCACCATATTCTCTAAAGCCACTACTCGAGCGCGAAGCTCGTTGACTTCTTCTATTACACCGGGGTGATTGTCGGTTCGGACGAGCGGATAAATAAAATCTAGAATTTAATGTAGTATATAATCGTGACGAGATACTCTGGAAATGAGAGAGAAAATGGTGTTTTGGACCGGTTCGCCGGTAAGTGCTTCAGGTTCATCGCCAAGAGGACAATGTGGTGGATGGAAGGGATCACCTTCTTCTTGTCTCCAATTATTGAGGAGGCTACGAACCTATCCCCAATTCATCTAAAATAGATGATGGCTAATTGGTTGATCCATTCCGGTCACACTGCTTTCGGAGCTTGAGTGGGATTCCATATCGGAATTCGAGGGACTTGAACTAATGACGAATTCCATTTCGTTCGATTGAATAAAGGATTTTTCGATATGAAATGATTTTTCGGCTATCGGGTGGTATTCTAATTACATAGAATATCTATATATATAGCGCAAAAGATTTCGTAGATTACGGAGGAATTTACGTGATATGTCAGACAAAGTTTACAGTAACAGATACGCTAAGATATGGATTAGCAGATACGCTAAGATATGAATTTTGTCTATACACTATTTATGCAATCAATGCAGTAAGACGTGTCTAGACTAAGAATGATAAGCAGGCAATTCCGACAACAATGATAAGCAAAACTTTTGACATGCAGACACGGTCTAAGTCCAGGCTCACTAATGCATCCTAACGACTATCAGTTAGACACACTAATGCAGACCTGGTTCGCTAAGACCACTGCTCTGATACCAACTGAAAGGACCCGTTCATATATATTATAAACGATTCACAATAGTTGATTACATCGCGAGGTATTTGACCTCTATATGATACATTTTACAAACATTGCATTCGTTTTTAAAAGACAAACTTTCTTTACAACGAAATTTGACGGCATGCACACCATTTGATAATACATCCAACTATAATTGACATAATAATAATCTTGATGAACTCAATGACTCGAATGCAACGTCTTTCAAAATATGCCATGAATGACTCCAAGTAATATCCTTAAAATGAGCTAATGCACAGCGGAAGATTTCTTTAATACCTGAGAATAAACATGCTTTAAAATGTCAACCAAAAGGTTGGTGAGTTCATAGGTTTATCATAACAATATTTCAATATATTAATAGACCACAAGATTTTCGTTTATAAATATATGTACACTCGCAAGTGTATAAAAGTATTCTATAAGTTGTAGGCACTCGGTAACAAGCCTTAACGTTCATGTGTTACCCTCTGAAGTACACCAGATCAGGTGTGTTTAAAATAACCTCGAAGTACTAAAGCATCCTATAGTCAGGATGGGGTTTGTCAGGCCCAATAGATCTATCTTTAGGATTCGCGCCTACCGTACATAGACAAGTAGTTTAATGTTATCAAGCTAAGGGTATATTTCTGGTTTAAACCCACGTAGAATTAGTTTTAGTACTTGTGCCTATTTCGTAAAACATTTATAAAAACAGCGCATGTATTCTCAGTCCCAAAAATATATATAAAAGGGAGCAAATGAAACTCACCATACTGTATTTCGTAGTAAAAATACATATAACGTCATTTAACAAGTGCAAGGTTGGCCTCGGATTCACGAACCTATATTAATTATATATATTTATATGTTGGTCAATATTTGTCTAACAATTTTTGGTCAAATCATAGTGTACCACAATCCTAATGCTCGAGACTAATATGCAAAAGTCAACAAAAGTCAACTTGACCCAAAATGACTTCTAAAATTTATACGTGTTTATTATATAACTTAACTATAGTCGTTTTATATATTTAAATATATTTATTAGATTTTATAATATTAAAAGTCATTTATTAATAAAAATTTATATTAACGCTTATATATAATAAAATATACTTTTATATATCTTAAGTAGTAAAATTTATAAAGTTCACTTAATATCGTAAAACTATAGTGGTAAGTATTATTAATGTAATTATATTACGCGTGGTGAAAAATATCTCTGTATCCCCTATTTATTTGATAAAATAATATTGATCATAATAATAATAAGTAAAAGTTGTATTATTTTGTAATAATAATTATTATTATTCTATAACAATATTTATATTTACTAAAAATGGTATTATGATAAAATGATAATACTAACATAATAGTAATAATGATATTTTATAATAACAATGATATTTTTATTAAAATAATAACGACGATAGTAATAATAATCATTTTAACAATAATACTAAAATTCAGTTGACTATAACTTCTAATCCGTTCATCGAAACCATTCAATATCTAAATGAAAAGTTCTTAATTTTTCGCTAGCTTTCCAATGACATGCATATCATATACCCTATCTCAGTAGCATATGTATCTAATTCAGGATTCAACAAACCTATCTAAGGACAAAATCGATTGTACAAGCATGCATAATCCTATATACTCGAGCACTAGTCAGGGATACACTATTGATATATAAAAGTTAAGTTATGAGTGCTCACGTATCAATATTGAGATTCAATATTGCAGGAAAGTACGTAGACGCAACGAAGATGATAAACACTAGATTGACCTCACGAGCATACCCATGAACCATACCCATCACCTCCATAGCTATAACCCATAATTTCCTTAGCTTCGACTCATTCAAAAAACTATTTTGAAATCACTCGGACATCACTCCGTCGTAATATTTTATGTATACTAATAATATCTTGAAATAATACAAAGCAATATATATATATATATATATATATATATATATATATATATATATATATATATATATATATATATATATATATATATATATATATATATATATATATATATATATATATATATATGTGTGTGTGTAAATCGATTGAGAGAGTTTAGAGAAATATATTTTCAAGTTTCTATGAAATAATGAAACCTATTGAATTCTATTTATAATAGATTTTTGAATTATTAAAGTGAATTATTAAAGTATGAATAATTAAAGTGAATTATTAAAGTATGAATTATTAAAGTGAATTATTAAAGTATGAATTATTAAAGTGAATTATTAAAGTATGAATTATTAAAGTGAATTATTAAAGTATGAATTATTAAAGTGAATTATTAAAGTATGAATTATTAAAGTGAATTATTAAAGTTAAAGTAAAGTAAAAGTAAAGTAAAGGTAAAGTTAAAGTATAGTAAAAGTATAAAAACTATGTATGTATAATAAGCGTATAAATATATATAATATTAATTTAAATCGTTATATATATTTAATGAAATAAAATATAAATATCGTTATATTTATTATACTGGTTAAGTAATGAGTTGTCAAAAGTGATTCTATATATTTATAAAAGTTATATACGTTTTAATAATAAAGTTCTTTTTAAACTGAAAATGTTTTTGTACGTTTGAAAATAGATTAATAGAATATTATGGAAACCAATTTTCCACTAGTTTTTGTCTAACTTTCGTAAATGACACTTTTTATTTTTATTTATAAATAGCTTTACAAATTATTCCGAATATCGTTAAGAGGAATAGATTTTCTCAAATCATAGTGGACCTCTCAACAGAGACTTGTAATCATAATTCAATGTTTCTGATAATTCAATCATTTAATATATATTTTTTTAATTTCGTCGATAATCATATTGAAACAAATACGTTCATATAAAGCATTATACATTTAAATACTTTGTTGACATTTTCAATTTATAACATATACACATATACATACATATTCATATATGTTCATTTAATGGTTCGTGAATCATTGGAATTTGGTCGAAGTTTAAATGAATGTATAAACATAGTTTAAAATCCTTGAGGTTAAACTTAACAAACATTGCTTATCGTGTCAGAATAATATAAAGATAAAGTTTAAATTTAGTCGAAAATTTCCGGGTCGTCACAAGAAAAGAGCAACGCGAAGCTAAATCTTATTAGTAATTTGAAGGCGCAAAAGTTAATAAGAAAGGGTTTCTATGCTGTTCTAGCACACGTTGAGAAAGTAAAAACTGAAGAAAAGAGCATCAATGATGTTCCCGTCGCAAAAGAATTTCCCGATGTATTTCCGAAAGAATTACCGGGATTACCTCCACACCGATCCGTTGAATTTCAAATAGATCTTGTACCAGGAGCTGCACCAATAGCTCGTGCTCTATACAAACTCGCACCCAGCGAAATGAAGGATCTTCAAAGCCAATTACAAGAACTTCTAGAGCGTGGTTTCATACGACCAAGTACATCATCATGGGGAGCTCCTGTTTTGTTTGTCAAAAAGAAGGATGGTACATTCAGGTTGTGTATCGACTACCGAGAGTTGAACAAACTTACCATCAAGAACCGTTACCCACTACCGAGAATCGATGACTTATTTGATCAATTACAAGGCTCGTCAGTTTATTCGAAGATTGATTTACGTTCTGGGCATCATCAAATGCGGGTGAAGGAGGACGATATTCCGAAGACTGCTTTCAGAACGAGTTACGGTCATTATGAGTTTATGGTTATGCCGTTTGGATTGACTAACGCACCAGCTGTTTTCATGGACCTCATGAACCGTGTGTGTGGGCCATATCTCGACAAGTTTGTCATTGTTTTCATTGATGACATACTTATCTACTCAAAGAATGATCAAGAGCACGAAGAACATTTGAGAAAAGTGCTAGAGTTGTTGAGGAAAGAAAAACTGTACGCTAAGTTTTCAAAGTGTGCATTTTGGTTGGAAGAAGTTCAATTCCTCGGTCACATAGTGAACAAAGAAGGTATTCAGGTGGATCCGGCAAAGATTGAGACCGTTAAAAAGTGGGAAACCCCTAAAACTCCGAAGCATATACGCCAATTTTTAGGACTGGTTGGTTACTACAGAAGATTCATCCAAGATTTTTCCAAAATAGCAAAACCCTTGAATGCATTAACGCATAAAGGAGAGAAATTTGAATGGAAGGATGAACAAGAAAAAGCGTTTCAATTGTTGAAGAAAAAGTTAACTACGGCACCTATATTGTCATTGCCTGAAGGGAATGATGATTTTGTGATATATTGTGACGCCTCAAAGCAAGGCCTCGGTTGTGTATTAATGCAACGAACGAAGGTAATTGCTTATGCGTCTAGACAATTGAAGATTCACGAGCAAAATTATACGACACACGATTTGGAATTAGGCGCTGTTGTTTTTGCATTAAAGACTTGGAGGCACTACTTATATGGGGTCAAAAGTATTATATATACCGACCACAAAAGTCTTCAACATATATTTAATCAGAAACAACTGAATATGAGGTAGCGCAGGTAGATTGAATTGTTGAATGATTATGACTTTGAGATTCGTTACCACCCGGGGAAGGAGAATGTGGTTGCCAACGCTTTGAGTAGAAAGGACAGAGAACCCATTCGAGTAAAAGCTATGAGTATAATGATTCACAATAACCTTACTACTCAAATAAAGGAGGTGCAACAAGGAGTTTTAAAAGAGAAAAATTTAAAGGATGAAATACCCAAAGGATCGGAGAAGCATCTTAATATTCGGGAAGACTGAACCCGGTATAGGGCTGAAAGAATTTGGGTACCAAAATTTGGAGATATGAGAGAAATGGTACTTAGAGAAGCTCATAAAACCAGATACTCAATACATCCTGGAACGGGGAAGATGTACAAAGATCTCAAAAAATATTTTTGGTGGCCAGGTATGAAAGCCGATGTTACTAAATACGTAGGGGAATGTTTGACGTATTCTAAGGTCAAAGCTAAGCATCAGAACCCATCAGGTCTACTTCAACAACCCGAAATCCTGAAATAGAAATGGGAAAACATTACCATGGATTTCATCACTAAATTGCCAAGGACTGCAAGTGGTTTTGATACTATTTGGGTAATAGTTGATCGTCTCACCAAATCAGCACACTTCCTGCCAATAAGAGAAGATGACAAGATGGAGAAGTTAGCACGACTGTATTTGAAGGAAGTCGTCTCCAGACATGGAATACCAATCTCTATTATCTCTGATAGGGATGGCAGATTTGTTTCAAGGTTTTGGCAGACATTACAACAAGAATTGGGAACTCGTCTAGACATGAGTACTGCCTATCATCCACAAACCGATGGGCAGAGCGAAAGGACGATACAGACTCTTGAAGACATGCTACAAGCATGTGTTATTGATTTTGGAAACGGTTGGGATCGACATCTACCATTAGCAGAATTTTCCTACAACAACAGTTACCACTCGAGTATCGAAATGGCACCGTTCGAAGCACTTTATGGTAGAAAGTGCAGATCTCCAATTTGTTGGAATGAATTGGGGGATAGACAGATTACGGGTCCGGAGATAATCCAAGAAACTACAGAGAAAATCATCCAAATTCAACAACGGTTGAAAATCGCTCAGAGTCGACAAAAGAGCTACGCGGATCTTAAAAGGAAAGATATAGAATTTGAAATTGGGGAGATGGTCATGCTTAAGGTTTTGCCTTGGAAAGGCGTTGTTCGATTTGGTAAACGGGGGAAACTAAATCCAAGATACATTGGACCATTCAAGATTTTAGATCGTGTCGGACCAGTAGCCTACCGACTTGAATTACCTCAACAACTCGCCAATGTACATAATACCTTTCACGTCTCGAATCTGAAGAAGTGCTTAGCTAAAGAAGATCTCACTATTCCTTTAGACGAAATTAAAATCAATGAAAAACTACAATTCATTGAAGAACCCGTCGAGATAATGGATCGTGAGGTTAAAAGGCTCAAGCAAAACAAGATACCAATTGTTATGGTTCGATGGAATGCTCGTAGAGGACCTGAGTTCACCTGGGAATGAGAAGATCAGATGAAGAAGAAATACCCGCATTTATTTCCAGAAGATACGTCAACACCTCCAACTGCTTAAAATTTCGGGACAAAATTTATTTAACGGGTAGGTACTGTAGTGACCCGAACTTTTCCATGTTTATATATATTAAATGAAATTGGTATTTATATGATTAAGTGTTTCCAACATGTTAAGCAATCAAACTTGTTAAGACTTGATTAATTGAAATAGGTATTATATAGACAATTGACCACCCAAGTTGACCGGTGATTCACGAACGTTAAAACTTGTAAAAACTATATGATGTCATATATATGGATATATATATATATATATATATATATATATATATATATATATATATATATATATATATATATTTAACATGGTATTATGATAAGTAAACATATCATTAAGTATATTAACAATGAACTACATATGTAAAAACAAGACTACTAACTTAATGATTTCGAAATGAGACATATATGTAACGATTATCGTTGTAACGACATTTAATTGTATATATATCATATTAAGATATATTAATATATCATAATATCATGATAATATCATGATAATATAATAATTTAACATCTCATTTGATATAATAAACAATGGGTTAACAACACTTAACAGGATCGTTAACCTAAAGGCTTCAAAACAACATTTACATGTAACGACTAACGATGACTTAACGACTTAGTTAAAATGTATATACATGTAATGTTTTAATATGTATTTATACACTTTTTAAAGACTTCAAGACACTTATCAAAATACTTCTACTTAACAAAAATGCTTACAATTACATCCTCGTTCAGTTTCATCAACAATTCTACTCGTATGCACCCGTATTCGTACTCGTACAATACACAGCTTTTAGATGTATGTACTATTGGTATATACACTCCAATGATTAGCTCTTAGCAGCCCATGTGAGTCACCTAACACATGTGGGAACCATCATTTGGCAACTAGCATGAAATATCTCATAAAATTACAAAAATATTAGTAATCATTCATGACTTATTTACATGTAAACAAAATTACACATCCTTTATATCTAATCCATATAACAACGACCAAAAACACCTACAAACACTTTCATTCATTAATTTTATTCATCAAATTGATCTCTCTCAAGTTCTATCTTCAAGTTCTAAGTGTTCTTCATAAATTCTATAAGTTCTAGTTTCATAAAATCAAGAATACTTCCAAGTTTGCTAGCTTACTTTCAATCTTGTAAAGTGATCATCCAACCTCAAGAAATCTTTCTTATTTACAGTAAGATATCTTTCTAATACAAGGTAATACTCATATTCAAACTTTTATTCAATTTCTATAACTCTAACAATCTTATTTCGAGTGAAAATCTTACTTGAACTTGTTTTCGTGTCATGATTCTGCTTCAAGAACTTTCAAGCCATCCAAGGATCCTTTGAAGCTAGATATGTTTTTCTCATTTCCAGTGGGTTTATCCACAAAACCTGAGGTAGTAATGATGTTCATAACATCATTTGATTCATATATATAAAACTACCTTATTCGAAGGTTTAAACTTGTAATCACTAGAACATAGTTTAGTTAATTCTAAACTTGTTCGCAAACAAAAGTTAATCCTTCTAACTTGACTTTTAAAATCAACTAAACACATTTTCTATATCTATTTGATATTCTAACTTAATGATTAAAACCGGAAAACACGAAAAACACCGTAAAACTGGATATACGCCGTCGTAGTAACACCGCGGGCTGTTTTGGGTTAGTTAATTAAAAACTATGACAAACTTTGATTTAAAAGTTGTTTATCTTGGAAAATGATTTTTCTTATGAACATGAAACTATATCCAAAAATCATGATTAAACTCAAAATGGAAGTATGTTTTCCAAAATGGTCATCTAGACGTCGTTCTTTCGACTGAAATGACTACCTTTACAAAAACGACTTGTAACCTGTATTTCCGACTATAAACTTATACTTTTTCTATATATATTCATAAACTTAAGTTCAATATGAAACCATAGCAATTAGATTCACTCAAAATGGATTTAAAACGAAGAAGTTATGGGTAAAACAAGATTCGATATTTTTACTTGTTGTAGCTACGTGAAAATTGGTAACAAATCTATACAAATCATATCCTAGCTAACTTATATTGTATTATACATGTATTCTAATATATTATATAATCTTGGGATACCATAGACACGTATGCAAATGTTTTGACATATCATATCGACCCATCTATATATATTATTTGGAACAACCATAGACACTCTATATGCAGTAATGTTGGAGTTAGCTATACAGGGTTGAGGTTGATTCCAAAAATATATATACTTTGAGTTGTGATCTAGCCTGAGACGTGTATACACTGGGTCGTGGATTGGGTCAAGATAATACATATCAATTTATTTCTGTACATCTAACTATGGACAACTAGTTATAGGTTACTAACGAGGACAGCTGACTGAAAATATTTAAAACATTAAAACGTATAAAAAAAATGTTGTAAATATATTTTGAACATACTTTGATATATATGTACATATTTGTTATAGGTTCGTGAATCGACCAGTGGCCAAGTCTTACTTTCCGACGAAGTAAAAATCTATGAAAGTGAGTTATAGTCCCACTTTTAAAATCTAATATTTTGGGATGAGAATACATGCAGCTTTATAAATGTTTTTCAAAATAGACACAAGTACGCAAAACTACATTCTATGGTTGGATTATTAAACCGAATATCGCCCTTCAAGTCTGGTAGCCTAAGAATTTGGGAAATAGCCCCTAATTGACGCGAATCCTAAAGATAGATCTATTGGGCTTAACAACCCCCATTCAGGTTATGGATGGTTTAGTACTTCGAGATTATTATACAGACGAGAGGTTCTGTTTTGGGGATATTCTATGCATTAAGTTAACGTCGGTTACCAGGTGTTCAACATATGAATGATTTTTATCTCTATGCAGTTTGCGAAATGCCTGATAAGAGATGTGTTATAAAAATGAAATCTTGTGGTCTATTATTATGATTTAATAATATGTAGGTTAAACCTATAACTCACTAACAATTTTGTTGACGTTTTAAGCATGTTTATTCTCAGGTGATTATTAAGAGCTTCCGCTGTTGCATACTAAATTAAGGACAAGATTTGGAGTCCATGCTTTTATAATATTGTTTAAAAACTGCATTCGAAGACTTATATTGATGTGTAATATTATTGTAAATCATTATGTAATGGTCGTGTGAAAAACGCTATATTTTAGATTATCATTATTTGATAATCGTCGTAATATTTTAAAGGTTATGGTTTGTTTTAAAATCAAATGCAGTCTTTGAAAAACGTCTCATATAGAGGTCAAAACCTCGCGACGAAATCAATTAATATGGAACGTTTATAATCAATATGAACGGGACATTTCAGTTTAAGCAATATAAGACCACTCCCAACATGACATATTTCATCAACTTTTTTCAGCGCCACATCAGCTTTCTCTCTCCACCTTGCCCACTACTTCCTCCCATAACATTCACATAACACACTATTGTCAATCATTACATACTTACTCGTATTTTTATTATTTTTATTATTATTAAAATTACGTTAGTATTAAAATAAAATAAATAAATCAAATAATGGTAATAAGTAAAATTAAAAAAATCAGGAATATACACTTTAAATATTCAACAACCATTTTATTTATGGGTCCTACATTTATTATAAATATTAGTATTAATTATTAATTAAATATATAAATATAAATATAAAATAAAAGGAATCACACCACCCACTTCATCTTCTTCCCCTTATTAACCCACTTTTTCAAACCTCAACTTTTCTTAAAAAATTTTAAATTGGAGCCACTATAGAGTAAAAAATAATTGAAAATACACTTGAAAATTAGAAATACACTTGAAAAAGGTCCACGATTTCGCCCTCAAATATGCTTGAGGAAGAAAAGTTTCAGGACGAAGTGGGTTTGAGCTTTGGAGGACGGCCCTGGGCGGTGTGAATGCCATCGGCGCCCTCCCAAGCTTGCTCGATGGCGGCTCCTATCACGGCCCGTTGGGAGTGGTCTAACCACTCCTTATCGTTATGTAATGTGTGTATCATAAGCATATGGGGTTATCATAAATACTTTGTAGTCAGTGGCGAAAACAATTTTTTTTTTACCGGAGGCAAAAAATATTTTGGGTCATGGATTTTTAGGTTGAGAGCAAAATCCGGAAGCTTTTGGAAAAAATATGAAGACTTTTTTGAGGAAAATCAAATTTTAAGCCCGGAATTTAAATTTCACTGGGTCAAAATTAAAAAATTTTAAATTTTAAGTCTAGAAATTTAAAATTGACTAGGAGCATTTGTCTCCCGGCCTATACTGTTTCCGCCACTGTCCTTCCGCCACTGTCCTTAGTTAATGTACTTATGTACTCATTTTGTGGTGGGTAGAGGTATTTACACATTTCACTTTAAAAGTGAAATGGAAGACGTATATGAAACAATTAGGGGCATTAACGAGTTGAGTAATTAATAAGTTGTGTTTATCTTAAATTCAGAGTATAAATACTATTCTCATCGTTGCAAAACACCCTGTCTGTCTCGAGCCATTGAGACGCCTGTTGCGACGGTTTGGTGACGAGCTCATCCCGTCTAGAAGTTGAAAAAAATCATGTCAAAGTCTCCCAAAATTAGGAAAAGCCAGAAAGTCGGTAAAATCGGTCAAATTTGTCGTATTTTAGTTTGAATTTTCTGTATTATATTAACAGTCATAGCGATTATGGGTACAAATTAGTCATTTAAAGTTTTTGGCTTTAAAATATGTACAGATATATACATTTATATACTTATATATTTAAAAGTCAACTTTGGTCAACTTCCGTCTCGACCCCGTCTCGAACGTCTCGACCTTTTTAGGACCCGACCGTCTCGACCCCGTCTCACGTCTTTTGCAACCTTGACTATTCTAGCTCAAGGTCGAACATAAAAAAGCTCATTTAACAAATTTCGTGCTAAACGAGCTAATTGAACTTGTCGAATGATTTGGACAAGATTACGTATCCAGTTATCCAATTACATAAAACAAGAAGGTTGATAGATAATGTACCTTCACAAGGTCCCAAATTGATTGCCAAACATATTTATCTTCAAAGATACACGTTCTATATGTTTGCATATTCACGCCACAATAACGTAATACGTCTATATTATTTGGATATGTTTGCCTCGAAAATTTAAGTCTATATTTTTAGGTATAGTTTTAAGAGGAATATTCAAATGAAACCAAATTTTAAGTTGAGATTCAAGACACCAATCAGAGTGCGACACGTGGCGCGATAATTACATGTGATAAAAAAAAAAATTCAAAAAAAAAAAATTTTCAAAAAATTTTTTTTTTTCCCGAAAACTTTTTTTCCCGAATTTTTTTTTTAATCACATGTGATTGGATTTGACATGCAGTAAATCACATGTGATTCTGCATGCCAATCACATGTGATTGTGAAACCTAATCACATGTGATTCTGCATGTTAAATTCAATCACATGTGATTAAAAATTTTTTTTTTAGTAAAATGACGATTTTCAATTAATTTGAGCTAAAACCTTTAAACACCAAGTTTTTGATCAAATCACCGAATTAAAGTATGAAATTTTGAAGATATGATCACGAAACGCTAACAAACTTGATTAAATCACCAAATTAAAGTTGCTTTCCGGTTGAAATTTTTTTTGAAAACAAAATTTGAATTTTTTTTTAAAAAAAATTTTGAATATTTTTTTTTTCAATCACATGTGATTGGATTTGACATGCAGAATCACATGTGATTGTGTTTTATAATCACATGTGATTGAGCTTTACAATCACATGTGCTTGGATTTGAAATGCTAAATTTAAAAAAAATTAAAAATTAAAAAAAAATTCACAAAAAAATTATTTAAAAAAAAGTTTTAAATTTATTTTTTCAATCACATGTGATTGTTGCGCCACATATCGCGCTCTAATTGGTCCGTTGAATTTCAAGCAAATTATTGAATTCAAGGGATTACAACTTATAGTTTTAAAGAATTAAAGTGATGTCTATATGTATCTTTTGGTTTATAAGTTTCCTATAAAGAATTAAAGTGATGTCTATATGTATCTTTTGGTTTATAAGTTTCAAAAATTCCGTACATAAATACTACCTTCGTGAAACTACAAGTCTTCACATTTTTATTTTGGAATGTCACATTTCAAGTGACCAGTTTGTGTTTCATCCAATAAAAATAGGTTATTGTGGAGAGACAAGAATTCATATTGCTGGATAATGGAGTTAATGATATTTCTAAAACTGTGTGCAAAAAGTAAGTGAACACTTGTAATGGGACGGAGCGAGTACATCTTAATTTTCGTTATTTGTGTTTTCAGTTACATGTTTTAGGAATTTAAGATGCTACTTAGAGGGTTCGTATCGGTTCGCCGTTGATACCCGCCCTTGGGGCCGCCCTCCTTTCACGCCGATACTAGCAAACCACAATCGGACCGCCCTTGCTCGACCGTGATCCAAACTTGCTATGTAACGACATTCTTGAACACGGCTCCAACGGTTAAATTTCGAATTTAAACGGCTATATATATATATATATATATATATATATATATATATATATATATATATATATATATATTGTTTTTTTTCTTTTTTTCTAATTCCTATATATATACATACTCCACAACTCCACAACAAATACTTACTCAACATTAATATTACACTCTATCTACAACAATATCCAAACAATGAATAATATCGATTACGATTTAGAAGACCTCGCACAAGTAACAAGTGCGTACGATCCGCAATAACAACAACTCGAAATTCTTGATTTTTTTAGATGCCGAAGAAGAGGAAGAAAATCAACAACCTATTCCGAGAAATCCAAGAAGATATTTTCATAGAGATCGGGCTGGAAGGGCTACACTCTTCTGGAATGATTACTTTTCCGACACACCAACATTCCCCGAAGATAAATTTCGAAGAAGGTTTCGAATGAGCTGTGACGACCCGAAAATTTCCGATCAAATTTAAACTTAATCTTTATATGAATTCGACACGATAAGCAAAGTCTGTAAAGTTGAGTCTCAAACATTTTGAACTGATTTCATATATGCAATTACCTTTTGACCAACTCCGACGATTCACGAACAATTATTTGTAAATAAATATGTACATGGTATACATATATAAATGTAAATAATTATAATAATTGGAAATAATAAAATTTAATCCATTGAATTAAGAATTATTATTATAAAGTATTGTCATTAAGAATTATTATTATTGTTATTATAAACATCATATAATAAATAACATGTAATGTAAATATCTAATATAATAAATTTAATTATAAGTTAAACAAAAATTGCTATGGTAGTATTACCATTACTTTTATTATTAACATTAATATTAATATCACTACGTGTTAAATTATTATTTTCAATGTATATGTATATATAACTAAATTTTGACTCCCATAGCCATAAATTAGTCCATTAATTTCATTCATTTACTTATGATTTTTTACCCACCATAAACACTTTTATGAATAATTTAACTCTTGATTTTTATATATCTATTATATTAAGTATGGTGTATTAAATGTATTTACATCATAAAAGAAACTATGAATTACCTCATAGTAATATATCATATATTAATAACTAAGGTACATAAATTGTGATATCATATATTAATAAACTAACTTAAGTTACATAATACTGAAGCCTAATAATTACTTTATATTTTACATTTAAGTTTCGCGATTAAACTACTATATGCACGTTTATATTTCTATTATTACATTTAGTGACAAAACTATTTGAATATACTTAATGATATCTATATATTTATATTTATAAATATCCATAAAAAGTGACTCCTAGAAAAGTAAATATGGTTAATAAATGAAGAGTGTAAATTTAATTATCAATATGTATATATATATATATATATATATATATATATATATATATATATATATATATATATATATATGATAATGCTAAAAACGAACATATATTTCATAGCATTATTCCTCAAGAAAGACAAGCTTTTAGTTGCAATTGTTCTATTTACAAGTGATATTCGTTTAAATAATAAAAGGTGAAGACAAAAGACAGATTCGACGAATTGAAGACGCAAATGACCAAAAAGCTCAAAAGTACAAAAGACAATAAAAAAGGTTCCAATTATTGATAAGAAACGTCTCGAAATTACAAAAGTACAAGATTCAAAACGCAAAGTACAAGATATTAAATTGTACGCAAGGACGTTCGAAAATCCGGAACCGGGACCAGAGTCAACTCTTAACGCTCGACGCAACGGACTAAAAATTACAAGTTAACTATGTATATAAATATAATATAATATATAATTAATTATATTAATTATATATATATTATATTTATAAACAAAAACCGTCGGCAGAGAAAGACTCCAAGGGACTGAGCTGTAATTTCATTCTCCGCGACTCGCGGAGTTTGAAGGCAAAAATGCCTCGAGTCGCGGAGCCCCAAAAGTCGACTTTTCCTATAAAAGCAACCGAATTCTGATCGCAAATCATAATCTTTTTCTTCTCTTATCATACGTAATATATATATATATATATATATTTATAATTTATATTTTAATTTTAATTATAATTCTAATAATAAGGGTATGTTAGCGAATATTGTAAGGGTGTAAGTCGAAATTCTGTCCGTGTAACGCTACGCTATTTTTAATCATTGTAAGTTATGTTCAACCTTTTTACATTAATGTCTCGTAGCTAAGTTATTATTATGCTTATTTAAAACGAAGTAATCATGATGTTGGGCTAATTACTAAAATTGGGTAATTGGACTTTGTACCATAATTGGGGTTTGGACAAAAGAACGACACTTGTGGAAATTAGACTATGGGCTATTAATGGGCTTTATATTTGTTTAACTAAATGATAGTTTGTTAATGTTAATATAAAGATTTACAATTGGGCGTCCCTATAAATTACCATATACACTCAATCGGACACGATGGGCGGGGTATTTATATGTACGAATAATCGTTCATTTAACCGGACACGGGAATGGATTAATAGCCACTAGAATAATTAAAACAGGGGTGAAATTACATTCAAGGGTAATGTAGTGACCCGAACTTTTCCATGTTTATATATATTAATTGAGATTGATATTTACAT
Organism: Rutidosis leptorrhynchoides; assembly: GCF_046630445.1. Classification (NCBI taxonomy): domain Eukaryota; kingdom Viridiplantae; phylum Streptophyta; class Magnoliopsida; order Asterales; family Asteraceae; genus Rutidosis; species Rutidosis leptorrhynchoides. The sequence continues at coordinate 448,470,521 of NC_092336.1, forward strand.
GATTAAATGTTTCCAACATGTTAAGCAATCAAACTTGTTAAGACTTGATTAATTGAAATATGTTTCATATAGACAATTGACCACCCAAGTTGATCGGTGATTCACGAACGTTAAAACTTGTAAAAACTATATGATGACATATATATGGATATATATATATAGTTAACATGATACTATGATAAGAAAACATATCATAAAGTATATTAACAATGAACTACATATGTAAAAATAAGACTACTAACTTAATGATTTTTAAACGAGACATATATGTAACGATTATCGTTGTAAAGACATTTAATGTATATATATCATATTAAGAGATATTCATACATGATAATATCATGATAATATAATAATTTAAAATCTCATTTGATATTATAAACATTGAGTTAACAACATTTAACAAGATCGTTAACCTAAAGGTTTCAAAACAACACTTACATGTAACGACTAACGATGACTTAACGACTCAGTTAAAATGTATATACATGTAGTGTTTTAATATGTATTTATACACTTTTGAAAGACTTCAATACACTTATCAAAATACTTCTACTTAACAAAAATGCTTACAATTACATCCTCGTTCAGTTTCATCAACAATTCTACTCGTATGCACCCGTATTCGTACTCATACAATACACAGCTTTTAGATGTATGTACTATTGGTATATACACTCCAATGATCAGCTCTTAGCAGCCCATGTGAGTCACCTAACACATGTGGGAACCATCATTTGGCAACTAGCATGAAATATCTCATAAAATTACAAAAATATGAGTAATCATTCATGACTTATTTACATGAAAACAAAATTACATATCCTTTATATCTAATCCATACACCAACGACCAAAAACACCTACAAACACTTTCATTCTTCAATTTTCTTCATCTAATTGATCTCTCTCAAGTTCTATCTTCAAGTTCTAAGTGTTCTTCATAAATTCCAAAAGTTCTAGTTTCATAAAATCAAGAATACTTTCAAGTTTGCTAGCTCACTTCCAATCTTGTAAGGTGATCATCCAACCTCAAGAAATCTTTGTTTCTTACAGTAGGTTATCATTCTAATACAAGGTAATAATCATATTCAAACTTTGGTTCAATTTCTATAACTATAACAATCTTATTTCAAGTGATGATCTTACTTGAACTTGTTTTCGTGTCATGATTCTGCTTCAAGAACTTCGAGCCATCCAAGGATCCATTGAAGCTAGATCCATTTTTCTCTTTTCCAGTAGGTTTATCCAAGGAAATTAAGGTAGTAATGATGTTCATAACATCATTCGATTCATACATATAAAGCTATCTTATTCGAAGGTTTAAACTTGTAATCACTAGAACATAGTTTAGTTAATTCTAAACTTGTTCGCAAACAAAAGTTAATCCTTCTAACTTGACTTTTAAAATCAACTAAACACATGTTCTATATCTATATGATATGCTAACTTAATGATTTAAAACCTGGAAACACGAAAAACACCGTAAAACCGGATTTACGCCGTCGTAGTAACACCGCGGGCTGTTTTGGGTTAGTTAATTAAAAACTATGATAAACTTTGATTTAAAAGTTGTTATTCTGAGAAAATGATTTTTATTATGAACATGAAACTATATCCAAAAATTATGGTTAAACTCAAAGTGGAAGTATGTTTTCTAAAATGGTCATCTAGACGTCGTTCTTTCGACTGAAATGACTACCTTTACAAAAACGACTTGTAACTTATTTTTCCGACTATAAACCTATACTTTTTCTGTTTAGATTCATAAAATAGAGTTCAATATGAAACCATAGCAATTTGATTCACTCAAAACGGATTTAAAATGAAGAAGTTATGGGTAAAACAAGATTGGATAATTTTTCTCATTTTAGCTACGTGAAAATTGGTAACAAATCTATTCCAACCATAACTTAATCAACTTGTATTGTATATTATGTAATCTTGAGATACCATAGACACGTATACAATGTTTCGACCTATCATGTCGACACATCTATATATATTTTGGAACAACCATAGACACTCTATATGTGAATGTTGGAGTTAGCTATACAGGGTTGAGGTTGATTCCAAAATATATATAGTTTGAGTTGTGATCAATACTGAGATACGTATACACTGGGTCGTGGATTGATTCAAGATAATATTTATCGATTTATTTCTGTACATCTAACTGTGGACAACTAGTTATAGGTTACTAACGAGGACAGCTGACTTAATAAACTTAAAACATCAAAATATATTAAAAGTGTTGTAAATATATTTTGAACATACTTTAATATATATGTATATATTGTTATAGGTTCGTGAATCAACCAGTGGCCAAGTCTTACTTCCCGACGAAGTAAAAATCTGTGAAAGTGAGTTATAGTCCCACTTTTAAAATCTAATATTTTTGGGATGAGAATACATGCAGGTTTTATAAATGATTTACAAAATAGACACAAGTACGTGAAACTACATTCTATGGTTGAATTATCGAAATCGAATATGCCCCTTTTTATTAAGTCTGGTAATCTAAGAATTAGGGAACAGACACCCTAATTGACGCGAATCCTAAAGATAGATCTATTGGGCCTAACAAACCCCATCCAAAGTACCGGATGCTTTAGTACTTCGAAATTTATATCATATCCGAAGGGTGTCCCGGAATGATGGGGATATTCTTATATATGCATCTTGTTATTTTCGGTTACCAGGTGTGTTCACCATATGAATGATTTTTATCTCTATGTATGGGATGTGTATTGAAATATGAAATCTTGTGGTCTATTGTTACGATTTGATATATATAGGTTAAACCTATAACTCACCAACATTTTTGTTGACGTTTAAAGCATGTTTATTCTCAGGTGATTATTAGGAGCTTCCGCTGTTGCATACTAAAATAAGGACAAGATTTGGAGTCCATGTTTGTATGATATTGTGTAAAAACTGCATTCAAGAAACTGATTTCGATGTAACATATTTGTATTGTAAACCATTATGTAATGGTCGTGTGTAAACAGGATATTTTAGATTATCATTATTTGATAATCTACGTAAAGCTTTTTAAACCTTTATTTATGAAAAAAAGGTTATGGTTTGTTTTAAAAATGAATGCAGTCTTTTAAAAACGTCTCATATAGAGGTCAAAACCTCGCAACGAAATCAATTAATATGGAACGTTTTTAATCAATAAGAACGGGACATTTCAGTTGGTATCCGAGCGTTGGTCTTAGAGAACCAGAATTTTGCATTAGTGTGTCTTATCGAGTTTGTTAGGATGCATTAGTGAGTCTGGACTTCGACCGTGTTTAGTTGAAAAATGATTGCTTAACAAATTTTGTTGGAAACTATATATTTTTAACATGTGAATATTATGTGATATATTAATCTCTTAACGTGTTTGATATTATGTGATAGATGTCTACCTCTAGAACAAGTCCCATTGACTCACCTAATAATAATGAAGAGTCAAATGTAAATTGGAATGATTCATGGACTGATTCACAAGTTCCCGAAGAGGAACCGGAAGAAGAGTCGGAACCGGAAGAAGAATCGGAACCGGAAGAAGAATCGGAACCGGATGAAGAAATAGAACCGGTGGGGGAAATAATAAAACGGTTAAGTAAAAGAAAATCCTCAACCAACCGACCAAGGTTAATTATGGTCAATGGTGTTTCCGCCAAGGAAGCAAAATATTGGGAGGATTACCAATTCTCCGATGAATCGGATTCCGACGAGAATTCCGATGATGTTATAGAAATTACCCCAACTGAATTTAAAAAGGCAAAAGAAAATAATAAAGGAAAGGGCATAAAAATAGAGAAATCTAATTCCAACCCCGATGAACTTTATATGTATCGTCAACCCCCGAAGTCCTTAAGTTGTAACAATGACCCGGGAACCTCTAAACCACCAGGTTTCTCTAAACCAATGTGGACAACGACGGCTCGTATTAGGGGAACATCATATATCCCTAGAAACTTGGCTAAACGAACCAAAACCGAAGAAGAAGAAACGAGCGAGTCGGAATAAGATAGTTGTATTCGTGTGGTGTAATATATGTAATATAGTATTCTTATGCTTTATGATATATGTAAAAATTGCTTGTATTAATAAGTATTTTTTTTATGAATCTAACTCTTGTCTATTTTACAGTTTAAAAACACAAAATGGATAGACAACCCAATATTTTAAGAGACCTACCCGGAGACATGATTGATGAAATCTTGTCTAGAGTCGGCCAGAATTCTTCGGCACAACTATTTAAGGAGAGATCAGTTTGTAAGATATTCGAAGAACGTTCCAAGAATGTCTTGGTTTATAAGAGACTTTCGTTTGAAAGATGGGGGATATCACATTGGGAAACCCATAAGTTACGATGTGTTTACTTTGACGCATATATTGCGGGGAACCCAAATGCTATTTTACGCAACGGGTTAAGAAATTATTTTGACTCAATATATCCGAATATTGGACTTCGTGATTTAGAAAAAGCGGCTAACATGCAACATAAAGAAGCATGTTATGCTTACGGATTAGTAATGTTCGCTTCTCACCAAAGTGAGAACAAGAACATCGGGCTACAACTATTAAACAAAACGTTTCCACAAGTGACGGAGTCGGTAATTGGGGTAAGAAATGAGGTTTTTAGATTATTACGGGACTGTTGGACATTACGTAACCCTCGTCCCTTTGACGATGTTACAACACGCTGTCTTATCAACGGCCATAACGGTTATGTTGCACAAGACCAAGGATGGGAAGTAGTCCTAGTAAAACCAGAATGCATGACTTGTTTCTGGACGTATGAATTACGTGTCTTTATTGCCTTTGCTGAACGACTTGTGTACTAGCTAGAATTATCTTCACAACTATCTTGTATCAAAGTTATTGTGTGCTATATTTCATGCTTTATGTAAAATAAGCGGTATTGTAAGTTTGTAAAATATTGTATAAAAGTTTGAACGCGAAATATTATTATAATCAGTTTTTCATATAGAATTGTAGTAGTTGAATTGTATATTAGCTACTAAGTATGAACTTAACGGGTAGGTACTACCCGAATTTAAACTTATAAAACGCTAATATGAAGAAAAAGCTTTTATAAATGAGTTCATATTATGCTACGAAATACTATTAACTACTCTTAATATTCTGTATGATTAACTTGTTCCATTTAACTATTTTGAAGGAAATGGCACCGACTACTCGACACACCGTGAATATGAATGAAGAGGAATTCCGTACTTTTCTAGCTTCAAACATAGCCGCAGTACAGGCTGCGCTACATACCAACAATAACCTTGGATCTAGCAGTACAGGAAATCGTGTAGGATGCACCTACAAAGAATTCACTGCCTGCAAACCTTTGGAATTTGATGGAACCGAAGGACCGATCGGATTGAAACGGTGGACCGAGAAGGTTGAATCGGTGTTTGCCATAAGTAAGTGTACTGAAGAGGACAAAGTGAAGTACGCTACGCATACCTTCACAGGTTCTGCGTTAACATGGTGGAATACCTATCTAGAGCAAGTGGGACAAGATGATGCGTACGCACTACCGTGGTCAGCATTCAAGCACTTGATGAACGAGAAGTACCGTCCCAGAACCGAGGTCAATAAGCTCAAGACAGAACTTAGAGGGTTACGAACCCAAGGATTTGATATTACCACGTACGAAAGACGATTCACAGAATTGTGCCTATTGTGTCCGGGAGCATTCGAAGATGAGGAAGAGAAGATCGACGCGTTTGTGAAAGGATTACCGGAAAGAATCCAAGAAGATATAAGTTCACACGAGCCCGCCTCCATACAACAGGCATGTAGAATGGCTCACAAACTAGTGAACCAGATTGAAGAAAGAATTAAAGAACAGACTGCTGAAGAGGCCAATGTGAAGCAAGTCAAAAGAAAGTGGGAGGAAAACGGTGATAAGAATCACCAATACAACAACAACAGCAATTACAACAATAATCGCAGCAATTATCCCAATAATCGCAACATCAATCGCAACTACAACAAACGGCCCAACAACAACAACAACAACAACAGCAACTACAACAATCATCCCAACAACAATAATAACCGCAACAACAACAACAATCAGAAACAGCTATGCCAAAGGTGTGAAAAGAATCACTCGGGGTTCTGCACCAAATTTTGCAACAAGTGTAAAAGAAATGGTCATAGCGCGGCGAAGTGTGAGGTCTATGGACCAGGGGTTAATAGAACGAAAGGAACAAATGGTGTCGGAACGAGTAATGGCGGAGCAAGTAGTGTCGGAGCAAGTTATGCCAATGTAGTTTGTTATAAATGTGGAAAACCGGGCCACATTATTAGAAATTGCCCGAACCAGGAGAACACGAATGGACAAGGCCGTGGAAGAGTTTTCAATATTAATGCGGTAGAGGCACAGGAAGACCCGGAGCTTGTTACGGGTACGTTTCTTATTGACAATAAATCTGCTTACGTTTTATTTGATTCGGGTGCGGATAGAAGCTATATGAGTAGAGATTTTTGTGCTAAATTAAGTTGTCCATTGACGCCTTTGGATAGTAAATTTTTACTCGAATTAGCAAATGGTAAATTAATTTCAGCAGATAATATATGTCGGAATCGAGAAATTAAACTGGTTAGCGAAACATTTAAGATTGACTTGATACCAGTAGAGTTAGGGAGTTTTGATGTGATAATCGGTATGGACTGGTTGAAAGAAGTGAAAGCAGAGATCGTTTGTTACAAAAATGCAATTCGCATTATACGAGAAAAAGGAAAACCCTTAATGGTGTACGGAGAAAAGGGCAACACGAAGCTACATCTTATTAGTAATTTGAAGGCACAAAAACTAATAAGAAAAGGTTGCTATGCTGTTCTAGCACACGTCGAGAAAGTACAAACTGAAGAAAAGAGCATCAATGATGTTCCCGTCGCAAAAGAATTTCCTGATGTATTTCCGAAAGAATTACCGGGATTACCCCCACATCGATCCGTTGAATTTCAAATAGATCTTGTACCAGGAGCTGCACCAATAGCTCGTGCTCCTTACAGACTCGCACCCAGCGAGATGAAAGAACTGCGAAGCCAATTACAAGAACTTTTAGAGCGTGGTTTCATTCGACCAAGCACATCACCGTGGGGAGCTCCTGTTTTGTTTGTCAAGAAGAAAGATGGTACATTCAGGTTGTGTATCGACTACCGAGAGTTGAACAAACTTACCATCAAGAACCGCTACCCACTACCGAGAATCGACGACTTATTTGATCAACTACAAGGCTCGTCTGTTTATTCAAAGATTGACTTACGTTCCGGGTATCATCAAATGCGGGTGAAAGAAGATGATATTCCAAAGACTGCTTTCAGAACACGTTACGGTCATTACGAGTTTATGGTCATGCCGTTTGGTTTAACTAATGCACCAGCTGTGTTCATGGACCTTATGAACCGAGTGTGTGGACCATACCTTGACAAGTTTGTCATTGTTTTCATTGATGACATACTTATTTACTCAAAGAATGACCAAGAACACGGTGAACATTTGAGAAAGGTGTTAGAAGTATTGAGGAAGGAAGAATTGTACGCTAAGTTTTCAAAGTGTGCATTTTGGTTGGAAGAAGTTCAATTCCTCGGTCACATAGTGAACAAAGAAGGTATTAAGGTGGATCCGGCAAAGATAGAAACTGTTGAAAAGTGGGAAACCCCGAAAACTCCGAAACACATACGCCAGTTTTTAGGACTAGCTGGTTACTACAGAAGGTTCATCCAAGACTTTTCCAGAATAGCAAAACCCTTGACTGCATTAACGCATAAAGGGAAGAAATTTGAATGGAATGATGAACAAGAGAAAGCGTTTCAGTTATTGAAGAAAAAGCTAACTACGGCACCTATATTGTCATTGCCTGAAGGGAATGATGATTTTGTGATTTATTGTGATGCATCAAAGCAAGGTCTCGGTTGTGTATTAATGCAACGAACGAAGGTGATTGCTTATGCGTCTAGACAATTGAAGATTCACGAACAAAATTATACGACGCATGATTTGGAATTAGGCGCGGTTGTTTTTGCATTAAAGACTTGGAGGCACTATTTATATGGGGTCAAAAGTATTATATATACCGACCACAAAAGTCTTCAACACATATTTAATCAGAAACAACTGAATATGAGGCAGCGTAGGTGGATTGAATTATTGAATGATTACGACTTTGAGATTCGTTACCACCCGGGGAAGGCAAATGTGGTAGCCGATGCCTTGAGCAGGAAGGACAGAGAACCCATTCGAGTAAAATCTATGAATATAATGATTCATAATAACATTACTACTCAAATAAAGGAGGCGCAACAAGGAGTTTTAAAAGAGGGAAATTTAAAGGATGAAATACCCAAAGGATCGGAGAAGCATCTTAATATTCGGGAAGACGGAACCCGGTATAGGGCTGAAAGGATTTGGGTACCAAAATTTGGAGATATGAGAGAAATGGTACTTAGAGAAGCTCATAAAACCAGATACTCAATACATCCTGGAACGGGGAAGATGTACAAGGATCTCAAGAAACATTTTTGGTGGCCGGGTATGAAAGCCGATGTTGCTAAATACGTAGGAGAATGTTTGACGTGTTCTAAGGTCAAAGCTGAGCATCAGAAACCATCAGGTCTACTTCAACAACCCGAAATCCCGGAATGGAAATGGGAAAACATTACCATGGATTTCATCACTAAATTGCCAAGGACTGCAAGTGGTTTTGATACTATTTGGGTAATAGTTGATCGTCTCACCAAATCAGCACACTTCCTACCAATAAGAGAAGATGACAAGATGGAGAAGTTAGCACAACTGTATTTGAAGGAAGTCATCTCCAGACATGGAATACCAATCTCTATTATCTCTGATAGGGATGGCAGATTTATTTCAAGATTCTGGCAGACATTACAGCAAGCATTAGGAACTCGTCTAGACATGAGTACTGCCTATCATCCACAAACTGATGGGCAGAGCGAAAGGACGATACAAACGCTTGAAGACATGCTACGAGCATGTGTTATTGATTTCGGAAACAGTTGGGATCGACATCTACCGTTAGCAGAATTTTCCTACAACAACAGCTACCATTCAAGCATTGAGATGGCGCCGTTTGAAGCACTTTATGGTAGAAAGTGCAGGTCTCCGATTTGTTGGAGTGAAGTGGGGGATAGACAGATTACGGGTCCGGAGATTATACAAGAAACTACCGAGAAGATCATCCAAATTCAACAACGGTTGAAAACCGCCCAAAGTCGACAAAAGAGCTACGCTGACATTAAAAGAAAAGATATAGAATTTGAAATTGGAGAGATGGTCATGCTTAAAGTTGCACCTTGGAAAGGCGTTGTTCGATTTGGTAAACGAGGGAAATTAAATCCAAGGTATATTGGACCATTCAAGATTATTGATCGTGTCGGACCAGTAGCTTACCGACTTGAGTTACCTCAACAACTCGCGGCTGTACATAACACTTTCCACGTCTCGAATTTGAAGAAATGTTTTGCTAAAGAAGATCTCACTATTCCGTTAGATGAAATCCAAATCAACGAAAAACTCCAATTCATCGAAGAACCCGTTGAAATAATGGATCGTGAGGTTAAAAGACTTAAGCAAAACAAGATACCAATTGTTAAGGTTCGATGGAATGCTCGTAGAGGACCCGAGTTCACCTGGGAGCATGAAGATCAGATGAAGAAGAAATACCCGCATCTATTTCCAGAAGATTCGTCAACACCTTCAACAGCTTAAAATTTCGGGACGAAATTTATTTAACGGGTAGGTACTGTAGTGACCCGAACTTTTCCATGTTTATATATATTAATTGAGATTGATATTTACATGATTAAATGTTTCCAACATGTTAAGCAATCAAACTTGTTAAGACTTGATTAATTGAAATATGTTTCATATAGACAATTGACCACCCAAGTTGATCGGTGATTCACGAACGTTAAAACTTGTAAAAACTATATGATGACATATATATGGATATATATATATAGTTAACATGATACTATGATAAGAAAACATATCATAAAGTATATTAACAATGAACTACATATGTAAAAATAAGACTACTAACTTAATGATTTTTAAACGAGACATATATGTAACGATTATCGTTGTAAAGACATTTAATGTATATATATCATATTAAGAGATATTCATACATGATAATATCATGATAATATAATAATTTAAAATCTCATTTGATATTATAAACATTGAGTTAACAACATTTAACAAGATCGTTAACCTAAAGGTTTCAAAACAACACTTACATGTAACGACTAACGATGACTTAACGACTCAGTTAAAATGTATATACATGTAGTGTTTTAATATGTATTTATACACTTTTGAAAGACTTCAATACACTTATCAAAATACTTCTACTTAACAAAAATGCTTACAATTACATCCTCGTTCAGTTTCATCAACAATTCTACTCGTATGCACCCGTATTCGTACTCGTACAATACACAGCTTTTAGATGTATGTACTATTGGTATATACACTCCAATGATCAGCTCTTAGCAGCCCATGTGAGTCACCTAACACATGTGGGAACCATCATTTGGCAACTAGCATGAAATATCTCATAAAATTACAAAAATATGAGTAATCATTCATGACTTATTTACATGAAAACAAAATTACATATCCTTTATATCTAATCCATACACCAATGACCAAAAACACCTACAAACACTTTCATTCTTCAATTTTCTTCATCTAATTGATCTCTCTCAAGTTCTATCTTCAAGTTCTAAGTGTTCTTCATAAATTCCAAAAGTTCTAGTTTCATAAAATCAAGAATACTTTCAAGTTTGCTAGCTCACTTCCAATCTTGTAAGGTGATCATCCAACCTCAAGAAATCTTTGTTTCTTACAGTAGGTTATCATTCTAATACAAGGTAATAATCATATTCAAACTTTGGTTCAATTTCTATAACTATAACAATCTTATTTCAAGTGATGATCTTACTTGAACTTGTTTTCGTGTCATGATTCTGCTTCAAGAACTTTGAGCCATCCAAGGATCCATTGAAGCTAGATCCATTTTTCTCTTTTCCAGTAGGTTTATCCAAGGAAATTAAGGTAGTAATGATGTTCATAACATCATTCGATTCATACATATAAAGCTATCTTATTCGAAGGTTTAAACTTGTAATCACTAGAACATAGTTTAGTTAATTCTAAACTTGTTCGCAAACAAAAGTTAATCCTTCTAACTTGACTTTTAAAATCAACTAAACACATGTTCTATATCTATATGATATGCTAACTTAATGATTTAAAACCTGGAAACACGAAAAACACCGTAAAACCGGATTTACGCCGTCGTAGTAACACCGCGGGCTGTTTTGGGTTAGTTAATTAAAAACTATGATAAACTTTGATTTAAAAGTTGTTATTCTGAGAAAATGATTTTTATTATGAACATGAAACTATATCCAAAAATTATGGTTAAACTCAAAGTGGAAGTATGTTTTCTAAAATGGTCATCTAGACGTCGTTCTTTCGACTGAAATGACTACCTTTACAAAAACGACTTGTAACTTATTTTTCTGACTATAAACCTATACTTTTTCTGTTTAGATTCATAAAATATAGTTCAATATGAAACCATAGCAATTTGATTCACTCAAAACGGATTTAAAATGAAGAAGTTATGGGTAAAACAAGATTGGATAATTTTTCTCATTTTAGCTACGTGAAAATTGGTAACAAATCTATTCCAACCATAACTTAATCAACTTGTATTGTATATTATGTAATCTTGAGATACCATAGACACGTATACAATGTTTCGACCTATCATGTCGACACATCTATATATATTTCGGAACAACCATAGACACTCTATATGTGAATGTTGGAGTTAGCTATACAGGGTTGAGGTTGATTCCAAAATATATATAGTTTGAGTTGTGATCAATACTGAGATACGTATACACTGGGTCGTGGATTGATTCAAGATAATATTTATCGATTTATTTCTGTACATCTAACTGTGGACAACTAGTTATAGGTTACTAACGAGGACAGCTGACTTAATAAACTTAAAACATCAAAATATATTAAAAGTGTTGTAAATATATTTTGAACATACTTTAATATATATGTATATATTGTTATAGGTTCGTGAATCAACCAGTGGCCAAGTCTTACTTCCCGACGAAGTAAAAATCTGTGAAAGTGAGTTATAGTCCCACTTTTAAAATCTAATATTTTTGGGATGAGAATACATGCAGGTTTTATAAATGATTTACAAAATAGACACAAGTACGTGAAACTACATTCTATGGTTGAATTATCGAAATCGAATATGCCCCTTTTTATTAAGTCTGGTAATCTAAGAATTAGGGAACAGACACCCTAATTGATGCGAATCCTAAAGATAGATCTATTGGGCCTAACAAACCCCATCCAAAGTACCGGATGCTTTAGTACTTCGAAATTTATATCATATCCGAAGGGTGTCCCGGAATGATGGGGATATTCTTATATATGCATCTTGTTATTGTCGGTTACCAGGTGTTCACCATATGAATGATTTTTATCTCTATGTATGGGATGTGTATTGAAATATGAAATCTTGTGGTCTATTGTTACGATTTGATATATATAGGTTAAACCTATAACTCACCAACATTTTTGTTGACGTTTAAAGCATGTTTATTCTCAGGTGATTATTAGGAGCTTCCGCTGTTGCATACTAAAATAAGGACAAGATTTGGAGTCCATGTTTGTATGATATTGTGTAAAAACTGCATTCAAGAAACTGATTTCGATGTAACATATTTGTATTGTAAACCATTATGTAATGGTCGTGTGTAAACAGGATATTTTAGATTATCATTATTTGATAATCTACGTAAAGCTTTTTAAACCTTTATTTATGAAATAAAGGTTATGGTTTGTTTTAAAAATGAATGCAGTCTTTTAAAAACGTCTCATATAGAGGTCAAAACCTCGCAACGAAATCAATTAATATGGAACGTTTTTAATCAATAAGAACGGGACATTTCAGGTAATTGGTGTAATTGTTAACAAAGTAGTAAAACCTTGGTTTACACGCAGTCGATAACCTGGTGTATTCATTAAACAAAGTATTAAAACCTTGTTACAATTCGAATCCCCAATTAGTTGGAATATTTAACTTCGGGTATAAGAATAATTTGACGAGGACACTCGCATTTTATATTTATGACTGATGGACTGTTATGGACAAAAACCAGACGGACATATTAAATAATCCAGGACAAAGGACAATTAACCCATGGGCATAAAACTAAAATCAACACGTCAAACATCATGATTACGGAAGTTTAAATAAGCATAATTCTTTTATTTCATATTTAATTTCCTTTATTTTATATTTAATTGCACTTCTAATTATCGCACTCTTATTTATTGTTATTTAATTGCACTTTTAATTATCGTCCTTTTTAATTATCGCAAGTTTATTTTATCGCACTTTTATTATTCGCAATTTCATTATCGTTATTTACTTTACGCTTTAAATTAAGTCTTTTATTTATTTAATATTTTACATTAGGTTTTAACTGCGACTAAAGTTTTAAAATCGACAAACCGGTCATTAAACGGTAAAAACCCCCCTTTCTAATAATAATATTACTTATATATATGTTTGTATTTTTATAAAAGTAAATTAATATAGCGTTGAGCTTTGTTTAAAAAAAGATTCCCTGTGGAACGAACCGGACTTACTAAAAACTACACTACTGTACGATTAGGTACACTGCCTATAAGTGTTGTAGCAATGTTTAAGTATATCCATTCTATAAATAAATAAATATCTTGTGTAAAATTTTATCGTATTTAATAGTTTTTCCTAGTAAAATATAAACTATTTCGTATCCCTTAGCTTTGACATCAAGTATTTTTGGCGCCGCTGCCGGGGAACTTTCTAAACGCCGGAAGCGCAACGCTAATAAAAAAAAAAATAAAAATTTTAGTTTACTTCTATTAAAAATTCGTTTTTGTAAAAATACGTTTTAATTATTATTCAAAAATATAAAAAGAAAAACAAAAATATAAGTATTTTTAAGATTTTGTTAAATATTTAAGTTTTATAAAGTTTCTTTATTTTTATCTTATAAAAACATAAGTTTTATTTAAGTATTTTGTTTTTATTTAAAAAACATAAAAAAAAGATATATATATAAATCTAGTTTTAAGCATTTTATTTATTAAAATTATAAAGTAATTCTATTTTTATTTAAGTTTTAAATATAAGTTTTTATTATACACATATTTTTTTTTATATATAAAAAAAAATTAAAAAACAAAAAAAAAAAAAAAACGCGTAAAATTTCAAACTGCTCCAGATCTGAAATTCTGAACCCCGCGACTCGCGGGGTTTTCTGCATTAATTACCGCAACTCGCGGAGTGACTCTGACACGCGACAGAACCCTAATTCAGCATTAATTACGGGTTATTTAATAATTATTATTATTATTAACCCTAATTATTATTATTATTATAATTAATTTTATTTTAACTTTTACTTTTTATTTAATTTATATATTTTAGTTAAATTAGTTTAATTAAATTGTAAAATTAGTAGTTTTATTAAATAAATAATATAAAAATAATATTTTTATAAAAATTATACTTTTTACAACTTTTTGTATATTTTTATATTTTGTCCCTTTTTAATCGTTTTAGCGTAACTTTTGTATTTTTTTCGCTCATATTTAATTTTAAACTTAGTTTTTGCCATAATCATTTTTACTCCTAGATTTTTAGGCTTTGCCGTAGAATTCCTTAAGTGCTTTTTCTTTAAACTAAGATTTAGGTACTCTAGAATTTTGCGACGCCTTTTTAAGTTTTAGTTTCTTTTTAAGTTATTTCCATTTGGGATTTAGTTTTTCCTATAAGCTTTAATATTTTTAGACACCTTTTACCTATGTATCAATTATCATTCCAATTAGTAATTTCAATTTGCGATTATAATTTTAAGTTAGTTGTAGTAATAAGGTTAGGTTAGTCAGGTATTTTTAAGTTTTTATAAGTTTCTTTTATTTTTCCGTCACCTTTTATTTTTCAACCATTTTTTCTTTTTCGACCTTTTTCGACGAACTCTTTTTCTTTCTTATTTCTCGCTATTCTAGTTTTAGAACATAGATTTTTATTCTACTTCTTATCTAAATTTCTTAAAATTACGAAAATTTATTTTAAGTGGTTAAATTAATAGACATCAAAATTTTCTGGTTCGTAGTAATAGTTGGATTTGTACGTGGACCGGGTTATTGGAGCCAAACAGTCCTCAATTATATTGAGACCAAACGAATCCTGCCCCTCTGCTGCATCTTTTGGCTATTCGAAACGTGGGCAAAATCAGAAAAGTCTATTGATTGGATAACTTATTATAATTTTTCTTTCCTTTTTAAAACTAATAGGATATTCAGTGAATGCACCGAGCAAGACGTTCATCACCTTTTGTACGTTCACCACCTGTAACTAGATCAAGACATTTAGCAAATATAACCGCCGTTGATTTTTCTTTAGAATCGTCATCCAGTAGACCAAGTACTTCAGTTCAAATTTCCGATAATCCATTTTTTGAACCCGACCTCACAATTGAGAATCCGGAAAATATTCAGGAACGGTTCGTAGATCCTGAACCATTAAACTTTCCTCCGGAGCCACCAATCATTCAAACAAAGATTGTTGAGGAACGAACCATTAAATCAGAATCATCTAGTGATACCGATTCAACAAATTCAATTATGGAGAATCTGGAACCTTTAAGTATGGAAGACCGAATGAGAGCTAAACGCACTGGCCAAGGACACGCAATTACTCATCCAGACATTAATGCGCCAGATTATGAAATCAAAGGACAAATTCTACACATGGTGACTAATCAATGCCAATTTAGTGGTGCGCCGAAGGAAGATCCAAATGAACATCTACGTACCTTTAATAGGATCTGCACACTATTTAAAATCCGAGAAGTGGAGGATGAACAGATATATCTCATGTTATTTCCCTGGACTTTAAAGGGAGAAGCCAAAGATTGGTTGGAATCGTTACCTGAAGGGGCGATTGATACATGGGATGTTTTAGTTGACAAATTTCTTAAACAATTCTTTCCTGCATCTAAAGCCGTAAGACTTCAAGCAGAAATTGTTACGTTCACACAGAAACCAAATGAAACTCTATATGAGGCGTGGACAAGATATGGAAAGTTGTTAAGAGGATGTCCGCAACATGGTTTAGACACCTGTCAAATAGTACAAATATTCTACCAAGGATGCGACATCACTACAAGGAAAGACATAGATATAGCAGCTGGTGGTTCTATTATGAAGAAAACCGAAACTGATGCTTACAAAATTATTGATAACACTGTTTCCCACTCACATGAGTGGCACCAAGAAAAAGATATCATTAGATCATCTAAAGCAGCTAGAGCCGATTCTAGCCATGACTTAGATTCCATTTCCGCAAAGATAGATGCTGTGGAGAGACGAATGGAAAAGATGACTAAAGATATTCACTCAATACGAATTAGTTGTGAGCAGTGTGGAGGACCACATTTGACAAAAGATTGTCTCAGTATTGAATTAACAATGGAACAAAGAGAGAATATTTCATACATAAACCAAAGGCCTGGAAATAATTATCAGAATAATTATCAACCGCCAAGACCAATTTACAATCAAAACCAGAATTATAACCGAAATATTCCATACAACAACCAACAAGGTCCTAGCAATCAACAAGTATCCAATAATACTTATAATCAGCAAAGACCTAATTTTCAAAACAAACCACCACAACAAACCGATGATAAAAAGCCGAATTTAGAAGATATGATGACGAAGCTAGTTGAAACTCAAACGCAGTTTTTCACCTCTCAGAAACAAACCAATGAACAAAATGCTCAAGCATTTAGAAATCAACAAGCTTCTATTCAAAATCTGGAACAAGAAGTAAGTAACCTAGCAAGGTTAATAGGTGAAAGAAAACCGGGAAGTCTACCTAGTGATACAAATGCTAACCCCCGGAATGAAACAGCTAAAGCTATTACCACAAGAAGTGGTACAACACTTAAACCACCTGAAATACCTGTAACTTCTGATAAAGCTATTCCTACTCCACAAGAACCACAACCTGATCAAGATAAGGAAAAAGAACCGGTAGTTGAAAAGGTTAATGAAGATAACACATTCAAGGATAAACCGTATGTTAAACCATACCAACCACCACTTCCTTACCCGAGTAAAATGAAGAAAGAAAAACTTGAAGCCGAGCAATCCAAATTCTTGGATATGTTTAAACAGATAAATGTAAATCTTCCTTTCATTGATGTGATTTCAGGAATGCCTAGATATGCTAAATTCTTGAAAGATCTAATCTCAAATAGAAAGAAAATGGAAGAACTCTCGGCTGTTACTATGAATGCTAATTGTTCAGCAGTGCTGTTGAATAAGATACCAGAAAAATTATCTGATCCAGGAAGTTTCACAATTCCATGTTTTCTGGGTAGTCTTAGTTCAATAGAAGCATTGGCAGACTTAGGTGCTAGTATAAATCTAATGCCGTATTCACTATACACTAAATTAGACCTTGGAGAATTAAAACCAACCAGAATAAGCATACAACTAGCCGATAGATCAATAAAATATCCTAGAGGGATAATGGAGAACATGCTAGTTAAAGTTGGTACTTTAGTATTTCCAGTAGATTTTGTTGTTCTGGGCATGGAAGAAGATTCTCAAGTTCCTCTCATATTAGGAAGACCATTCTTAAACACGGCTAAAGCAATGATAGACGTGTTCGGTAAGAAACTGACCCTAAGTATAGAGGATGAGAGTGTTACCTTTTCAGTTGATAGAGCAATGCAACAACCACAATCTGCAGATGATACATGTTATTATATTCAAACTATAGATGCACATGCAGAATTATTAGAAGAATTTCCAGAATTACAAGGAACAGGAGAATGTTCTTTAGGAGAAGGTAATGAACCAATTGATGAAGCTGAAATGTTAGCTACACTTATAGCTAATGGATATGAACCAACAACAGAAGAAATTCAAATGCTAAAAGAAGAAGACAGATATCGATACAAATCATCGATAGAAGAACCTCCGAAATTAGAGTTAAAGCCACTTCCAAACCATTTGGAATACGCTTATTTACATGGTGAATCTGAATTACCTGTAATAATATCGTCTTCTCTTACTGAAAATGAGAAATCACAACTCATTTCTGTGTTGAAAGCTCATAAACCAGCCATTGCATGGAAGATTCATGATATTAAAGGAATAAGTCCTTCGTATTGCACACATAAAATCCTTATGGAAGAAGGTCATAAAACGTATGTGCAACGCCAACGAAGACTAAATCCTAATATGCAAGATGTAGTTAAGAAAGAGATTATTAAACTGCTAGATGCAGGTTTAATTTATCCAATCTCTGATAGTCCATGGGTAAGCCCAGTTCAATGCGTGCCTAAGAAGGGTGGCATGACTGTCATTACAAATGAGAAAAATGAGCTTATTCCTACTAGGACTGTAACAGGATGGCGTGTGTGTATTGATTATAGAAAATTAAATGACGCCACCAGAAAAGATCACTTTCCCTTACCTTTCATAGATCAAATGTTGGAAAGATTAGCCGGAAATAGTTACTATTGTTTTCTAGATGGATTTTCCGGATATTTTCAAATTCCAATAGCACCCGAAGATCAAGAGAAAACCACATTTACGTGCCCTTATGGTACTTTTGCTTACAAAAGCATGCCATTTGGACTTTGCAACGCCCCTGCAACCTTTCAAAGGTGTATGATGGCGATTTTTCACGACATGATAGAAGAATGCATGGAAGTATTCATGGATGACTTTTCAGTCTTCGGTGATACATTTAAATCATTTCTAGTTAATCTGGAACGAATGCTAATTAGATGCGAAAAATCAAATCTAGTACTTAATTGGGAGAAATGCCATTTCATGGTTAAAGAAGGCATCGTTCTTGGACATAAAATTTCAAAAGAAGGAATTGAAGTGGATAGAGCTAAAGTAGATGCAATTGCTAAACTTCCACATCCCACAAATGTTAGAGGAATTAGGAGTTTTCTAGGGCATGCCGGTTTTTACCGACGTTTCATAAAAGATTTTTCTAAAATTGCCACTCCTATGAATAAACTCCTAGAAAAGGATGCTCCATTCATCTTTTCAGATGAGTGTATCAAATCTTTTACTATTTTTAAAGAGAAACTCACTAATGCACCGATCATGATAACACCAAATTAGAATCTACCATTTGAACTAATGTGCGATGCAAGTGATTTTGCAATGGGAGCCGTTTTAGGACAAAGGATTGAAAAACGATTTCAACCTATATATTATGCTAGTAAGACGTTACAAGGAGCACAAACGAACTATACAACTACTGAAAAAGAACTCCTTGCTATTGTCTTTGCTTTTGACAAATTTCGATCATATCTCGTTCTAGCAAAAACGGTGGTCTATACCGACCATTCTGCTCTTAGATACCTATTTTTAAAACAAGATGCTAAACCAAGATTAATCCGTTGGATCTTACTCTTACAAGAGTTTGATATTGAAATCCGAGATAAAAGAGGAGCAGAAAATCTCGCCGCTGATCATCTTTCTCGTCTTGAAAATCCCGAATTAGAAGTTCTAAATGAATCAGCCATACAAGACAACTTTCCTGATGAATATCTATTGAAAATAGATTATAAAGAAATCCCATGGTTTGCAGACTATGCAAACTACTTAGTTTGTGGATTCCTTGAAAAAGGATTATCGTACCAAAGACGAAAGAAATTCTTCAGTGATATAAAACACTATTTCTGGGAAGATCCACATTTGTTTAAAAGTTGTCCCGATGGAATAATACGCCGATGTGTATTTGGAGATGAAGCTAGTAAAATATTAAACCATTGTCACACAGGACCAACAGGAGGGCATTATGGGCCTCAACTAACAGCAAGAAAAGTTTATGATGCTGGATTCTATTGGCCTACAATTTACAAAGACGCACACTTTCTTTGCAAATCCTGTGATGCATGTCAAAGGGCCGGAAAAATAAGTCAACGTGATGAAATGCCACAAAATGTCATCCAAGTATGTGAAGTATTTGACATTTGGGGTATTGACTTTATGAGTCCATTTCCAAAATCTCATAATAATCTATATATACTCGTAGCCATTGATTATGTATCTAAATGGGCGGAAGCACAAGCTCTCCCAACTAACGATGCACGAGTTGTAGTCAACTTTTTAAAACGTCTTTTTGCAAGGTTTGGAACACCGAAAGCTTTAATAAGTGATCGGGGTACTCATTTCTGTAATAATCAACTTGAGAAAGTTCTTAAAAGATATGGAGTAACTCATAAAATCTCCACCGCATATCATCCACAAACAAGTGGACAAGTTGAAAATACCAACCGAGCTTTAAAACGTATTTTAGAGAAAATCGTAGGATCAAATCCGAAGGAATGGTCCATTAAATTGGAGGATGCACTCTGGGCTTTTAGAACAGCCTACAAAACTCCAATTGGAACCACACCTTTTAGACTTGTTTATGGAAAAGCATGTCATCTTCCAGTAGAAATTGAACACAAAGCATTTTGGGCTTTGAAAACATGTAATCTTGATTTACATGAAGCTGGACGTCTACGATTAAGTCAACTAAATGAATTAGAAGAATTAAGACATGAAGCATATGAAAATTCGTTAATCTATAAAGAAAGAACGAAGAAATGGCATGATAAAAGAATCAGAAGTTCAAAAGAATTTAAAGAAGGAGACAGAGTTCTTCTTTTCAATTCACGATTCAAGCTATTTCCTGGAAAATTGAAATCAAGATGGTCTGGACCATTCATAGTCAAAAGAGTTTTCCCATACGGAACGATAGAATTGATAAATTCAAATGGGATTGAATTTAAAGTTAATGGTCACAGAGTTAAACATTACATACATGGTCCGATGGAAGTCGACAACGAAGTTAATCACAATTTCGACACCACAGCTAACTAAGTGTGGGGAGAATCAAGTCTTTAAAGGATAATATGTATTTCTGTTAGAGTTAGATTGTCTGTTTTCGTGTAGTTCTCGAAAATGGAACCCGAATGGTCTTTCCCTAGCAGACCCTAAAGAACTAGTCTTCTCCCCCCATTCTGAATTTTTATTTTTTTAGGTTTTTACAAAATGAAGACTGCCTGTGAACTAAACCATGGTCTAATGCTACACGCTTTAATCACTAAAAGAAATAATGACATACTACCGAGTGAACTAGTATCAGTAATCAGAGAAAGAATGGACGGAGTTAGAAAAGAATCCAGATGCGAAGATAATAAGTTACAATTTGGTAAAGGAAAATCAAAATCCGCAGCGAAAAGAAGAGCACGACACCTAGAACGATGTCACAAATGCGGAAAATGGTCACATGGAGGTAAATGTTCAAATAATCAAACCTATTTAAATACCGAATTTGTTACTTTATGCAGAGACGGACCGTTCATATGTTTAGAAGAAAAGACACTGAATGCTCGAGGTTACGCCTATGTAGCCATGGAAAATCAATTAAACCGACTATCTTATGAATGGGATAGATCATATAACTAAGAAATCTATTTCACAGGTATGTCTGTACAGTTTTTATTTTTATTTTTATTTTTAACCTTTTGATAATAAACGCTAATTTGTTCGCTAAAAAGTATTAAATTGATATTGAATAAAATTAGGTTTGGCGACCGAAATTATTGATATCATTCAAAAATTTATTACATCACTGCGAAATTTAACGTTTATTCTTAAGGTATAAATATCTTTAATCAATCAACCCAAAATATTTCAAAAATTCGTCATGAGTTAAATTAGGTCTTGGAACCGAAATTACTTTACCGAAAAGAGGGGCGCATATTTTTGATAATATTTGATTGATTAAAGTGGGATAAAAAGCCAAAAAAATTTTTAATTTTATTTTTACCATGTTTTTAAAATTAATATTTAAATCTTAAATTAATATTGTACACTTTGTAAAATCAATATTTTTAAAATTGTAAATATTTAAAAAATTAATATAAGTTTGGTGTGAATTTATAATATGAATTTTTAAATTAAGTTTGGTGTGAATTTTTAATATGAATTTTTTAATTTTATGCATTTCAAATTTTAAGTTTGGTATGAATTTTTAATATTAATTTTGAATTTTATATTTAAATTGTGTGAATTTAAAAACAAAAATTTACTCTATCTCATTAAGTTAAAAATATGATTTTTAAAATTCGTCGTAAGTTGAAGACTAGGTCTTTGAACCGAAATTGCTTTACCCGAGGGAGGGACGAGAACTTTTATTATCATTATTTTTAATCTTATTGAATTAAAGTATGCTAAAAACATTGAAAAAACCCAAAAATCTTAGCTTTTAAAACAATCGCTACAAAAAGACAAATTTTAAAATTTTGTCGAAGGACGGACTAGGACATCGATCCGAAACGACCTCGTCCTAAATAACAAAGGAAACAAAATTTTAAAATTAAGTACTTAATTGTTTCATAAGTTAATGATTATAAAAAAAAAAAAAAAATAGCAAACTCCGCGACTCGCGGAGTTTGGAGGGTTAATCCCCGCGACTCGCGGAGGGGTCGGAAATCAGAAAAAAAAAATAAAGAGCTGCAAACAGATCAGTCCCCAACCCAAAACAAAAACATACTGCGAATTCTGCACGAAAAAACCCGAGAAAAAAACCCCAAAATCACAATTTTTAACCGTTAATCATCAAATCTTTTGCTAAAATCATGTTGAGAAGGATGCTATTTAGGAATTACTCAAGAAAAACGGTAAATTTCTACACCTAAACACCATTTAATCCGAAATTTGTGTTCTTGAGCAATTTTTTTTTCCAATTTGATTTTGATGCTTTTTAGTGTAATTAGGCTTAAATTGTTTATGTATTATGCTTGTATAACATAGATTGATGCTGTTTAACATGATTAGAAGCCTTAAACTTCAAATTTTGAATAATCTAGGGTTTGTGTTCTTGAGCAAATCTGGGGCTTTTTGATATAAACAGGTTATGGTCGATTTTTGTCATGAATTGTTGCTAAATTGAGTAGTGTAACATGTCTAGGTAGTTAAATGATCCAAACTTTGAGCCTAAACATGATTTTGAGAATTAAAGTGGACTTTTTCAAGTCTAAAATTCATGAACTTGATTTTTGGAAGATAATGCCATTTGAGACTTGTTTGATTGCTAGTAATGATTATTTTGACATGTTGTTTGAGTTGAATGCTTATGAACTTGGCGAACATTTTCGTATATGCTTATTTGAAAAAGTGTAGATTTGATGAAAATATGAAAATAAGCTTAAGTTTGATATAAATTGATAATGTCATTGTAATTATTTTGATTGATGATTTTGCTGACACTAATGCATATTTGTATGCACAAAATTTGTGTTTGATGTGTTTTGCAGACTGAAAGGGGTGAATCTTCATCCCAAGCCCGCAATGCTCCTGCTGAGAATTTGGAACAACAGGAGGTGGATAACTACTACAAACAGGATATACCTCATCCAGTCATGACCTTTTCTGATATACACTTGGAAGAATTGCACCCGAACCTGAGATTTGACAGACTTTGGATAGATTATCCAAAATATCAAAGGGGTTTGCATACTCTTCATTCTAAGGTTGTTGAGGTACCGAGGGTCATAGAATGGGGACCCTTAGAAGCTGTAGAATTGGCCGGGCCAATTAGGGAATTACTTGTACAGAGGTATGGTAATTCTTCTTTTAATGACTGGGTACATTTATTCACCATGCGTAGACCTGTATATAAAGTATGGTGTGAAGAATTGTTATGTAGTATAGAGTTGAATGATCGGGTAGCTAGTTTAACTGATCGTTCTTTTATTAGATTTTTGTTAGGCGGTTCGATGCGCCACATGTCTTTAATGGACATGGCTCAGGCTTTACTTATATATACGCCTGAGGAGTTAGCGTCTGCCGATTGTAGAGGATTGATACTAAACGGTAGAAAGATAGATGAAAATTTTGATACACACGGTGTGTGGAGTCAAATGACAAGTCATCACCGTTTCAAAGGGGGAAATTACTCTTATTTGGATATAGATAGAGCGGAATTAAGAGTGATACATAGGTTTTTAGCTAATTCGATTACACAAAGGGGTAAGAACAAGGAAAAAGTAAATGAACAGGATTTGTTTTACCATATGTGTATTCGAGACCCACAAAGCGCTGTAAGTATACCATATTGTGTGGGTTATTATTTATCAGCTATGGTTCGGGGGATGCGACCGCATAGCATAATAGGAGGTGGTATTTTTATTACTTTGATTGGTGAATATCTCGGTGTGGATATAAGTCGGGGGGGATTATTAGTAGAAGAACCAGAACCCCGCGATACTATAGGTTTAAATGTATACCATGGTGCAAAAGTTTTGAAGAGGCGAAATAACGCCGCAGTACGATACCATGGTAGACATCCACAGGTGGAGAAAACCAACAGCAAGGTAATGTAGGAGGGGGGAATGAGATGCAAGAAATGCAAAGGTTTATAGCTTCTCAGGAATACGAAAATGCTAGACAGAGAGCATTTGAAGATTGGCAAGTTCATCAGAACCAAATCATAGCTCATTGCCAACATATAGGTAGAAACTATATTCCTACACCGAAACCCATCTTCCCTCCCTGGTCTATAGAGATGCAGCCACCGTATCCTACGTATGACCCTGCCGAAGCATTCTATAGCACCTATGGTTATGCCTGGAACCCCTATTGGTACCAGTATCATCCCTAGTATACTTATTATTTTTTTTTATTTTGTAATTTGTAATTATAGATACGTTTAATACTTTTGTTAATATTGTAATCATTTTTATAATTATCTAACTTTTATTCTTAGATTTTAATAATTTTTGAATGTGGGGTAATATACCAAACTTCAAAAATATGTATATATATTTGCAGTTTATCTTATGTACACAACAGGGTAAAACAACGCATTTTCAAAGACTGGCATTAAGTTCAGCAAAAGCAACTAATTTTGACGACAAGATGCAAAATATATGTGAAATAACAACAAGACGGAATGAACAAATGATGTGCACCATTTATCATTCAGCAAACAAACACCAATATATTTGGAAACTTTGGTAAAATTTAATCATTTTCACACAAATCACCCTCAATAATTTAAATTGTTACTGATTTCTTGCAAATGAGGGCATTGCAAGATCTTAAGTGTGGGAAGGGGTTAAATTCTTTCGGATTTTAAAAATTTTTACTTTATACACTTGGTTACCATTAAAAATACTAGTAAAGCAGTAGTTGTATTAGAATCTAGTGCTCTCTGATAAAAAAGAACAGCCCTAGTCTTATATACTGACTACCCAATTCTAGTAAAATTTTTCAAAATTTTCAATTAAATGAATTCAAAATCATGTTTATACATATTTATGAACGATAAAACTAGGTTTTAACACCGAAATTATTGTTACCTCGGAAAGGACATAAATTGAGAAACAAACTAAAATGTTAAAATTCATTTAAAATGGAATAGAGGACGATAAAAAGGAAAATAAAAGCCAAGTGTGGGAAAATTTACCAAGTTATCTTAAACATATGTCACATATATCTGTAACAAATAACTGAAAATACTTTTGCTTTGGACTAAACTAAACTGTTTTACCCGATGAAAGAAAAGAAGAGATGGATCTACACAATGAATCAATTCCATCATTAAAAGGAAGTAAAGTCTTCCGAAAAAGAAACGCGCTTCTTGATTTAGGTCATGAAGTTGTCGTCCAGACCAGCTGTAGGTTCACGAAAAATCTAGAAAAGTCATCACTAAAATCAGCAGGAAATCCACGGACCTCAGCATTAAACAGGGTCGCCAAGTGGTCAAATTTATCCTAACCATGAGAAGGATTTATCTTGTACAATGGAGGGGCACCATGCAAATTAGCTGGATAAGACTAATGAATCAGATCCCCAGAAAGGATAATCTCCTTAAAGATTAAAAATCAGCTTTTAAGACTGATATTACTCAATCCTTGAGATTGACCTTAAAGATTGAGAATTCAAACTCATGGAATTCAATGATATCTAAACTCGAGCTTGAACGAGAAAATATTTTGATCAAAATTATAAACCGATTTGTTTTCTGAAAACCCTATTTTCAATGCGTTCATTACCATTGAACGTAAAATCCTAGGAATTCACCTGGAATTCATTAGGTCACCTGAACCAAATCGGGTGTCAACCGTAAGAACGGTGGTTGCATAGTGGTCAAAGACAGGACCTTGTGCCATACCGAAAAATCATAAGGGTGAGCTTTACTATTGCTCCTACCAAGGATAGTAATTGCGTCCGACACGTTATAGACCATAATTAAAAGCATGTCAGGGGACATTGCCTTAACAGTTGCTTGTTCAACACTTTCCTTTACAACCGGACGGTAGTTTACCGAAAGGTAATATACGGGACAAGTAAACTGGACGTGTTGCTTTCCAAATACAAGGTTAGCAAATGGGTGACACAAAACCGCAAGTTTTGAGCTAAAATTTTCGAATCTAAAACCCACCAAACCCACAAAAATATTTTGCAAACACCGGTAAAGGGTTATTCCGGAAAACTTATCTAGGGTAAAAACTAGATTTAATTTTCAAAAGATCAAATGTTTTCATAAAGATCCAATTTCCTTAATGGATCTAAATTTTTATAGTCATGTGGGACTGTAAACCATATCGTTACTACCATTGTTTATACCACCGTATAGAAATCACTGATGAACAAAGTGTGAAGAATAAAGAAGTGATTCTAGTATTTCAAGACGATATTGCTTGAGGACAAGCAACGCTCAAGTGTGGGAATATTTGATAATGCTAAAAACGAACATATATTTCATAGCATTATTCCTCAAGAAAGACAAGCTTTTAGTTGCAATTGTTCTATTTACAAGTGATATTCGTTTAAATAATAAAAGGTGAAGACAAAAGACAGATTCGACGAATTGAAGACGCAAACGACCAAAAAGCTCAAAAGTACAAAAGACAATCAAAAAGGTTCCAATTATTGATAAGAAACGTCTCGAAATTACAAAAGTACAAGATTCAAAACGCAAAGTACAAGATATTAAATTGTACGCAAGGACGTTCGAAAATCCGGAACCGGGACCAGAGTCAACTCTTAACGCTCGACGCAACGGACTAAAAATTACAAGTTAACTATGTATATAAATATAATATAATATATAATTAATTATATTAATTATATATATATTATATTTATAAATAAAAACCGTCGGCAGAGAAAGACTCCAAGGGACTGAGCTGTAATTTCATTCTCCGCGACTCGCGGAGTTTGAAGGCAAAAATGCCGCGAGTCGCGGAGCCCCAAAAGTCGACTTTTCCTATAAAAGCAACCGAATTCTGATCGCAAATCATAATCTTTTTCTTCTCTTATCATACGTAAAATATATATATATATATATTTATAATTTATATTTTAATTTTAATTATAATTCTAATAATAAGGGTATGTTAGCGAATATTGTAAGGGTGTAAGTCGAAATTCTGTCCGTGTAACGCTACGCTATTTTTAATCATTGTAAGTTATGTTCAACCTTTTTACATTAATGTCTCGTAGCTAAGTTATTATTATGCTTATTTAAAACGAAGTAATCATGATGTTGGGCTAATTACTAAAATTGGGTAATTGGGCTTTGTACCATAATTGGGGTTTGGACAAAAGAACGACACTTGTGGAAATTAGACTATGGGCTATTAATGGGCTTTATATTTGTTTAACTAAATGATAGTTTGTTAATGTTAATATAAAGATATACAATTGGGCGTCCCTATAAATTACCATATACACTCAATCGGACACGATGGGCGGGGTATTTATATGTACGAATAATCGTTCATTTAACCGGACACGGGAATGGATTAATAGCCACTAGAATAATTAAAACAGGGGTGAAATTACATTCAAGGGTAATTGGTGTAATTGTTAACAAAGTAGTAAAACCTTGGTTTACACGCAGTCGATAACCTGGTGTATTCATTAAACAAAGTATTAAAACCTTGTTACAATTCGAATCCCCAATTAGTTGGAATATTTAACTTCGGGTATAAGAATAATTTGACGAGGACACTCGCATTTTATATTTATGACTGATGCTGTTATGGACAAAAACCAGACGGACATATTAAATAATCCAGGACAAAGGACAATTAACCCATGGGCATAAAACTAAAATCAACACGTCAAACATCATGATTACGGAAGTTTAAATAAGCATAATTCTTTTATTTCATATTTAATTTCCTTTATTTTATATTTAATTGCACTTCTAATTATCGCACTCTTATTTATTGTTATTTAATTGCACTTTTAATTATCGTCCTTTTTAATTATCGCAAGTTTATTTTATCGCACTTTTATTATTCGCAATTTCATTATCGTTATTTACTTTACGCTTTAAATTAAGTCTTTTATTTATTTAATATTTTACATTAGGTTTTAACTGCGACTAAAGTTTTAAAATCGACAAACCGGTCATTAAACGGTAAAAAAACCCCCTTTATAATAATAATATTACTTATATATATGTTTGTATTTTTATAAAAGTAAATTAATATAGCGTTGAGCTTTGTTTAAAAAAAGATTCCCTGTGGAACGAACCGGACTTACTAAAAACTACACTACTGTACGATTAGGTACACTGCCTATAAGTGTTGTAGCAAGGTTTAAGTATATCCATTCTATAAATAAATAAATATCTTGTGTAAAATTTTATCGTATTTAATAGTTTTTCCTAGTAAAATATAAACTATTTCATATCCCTTAGCTTTGACATCAATATATATATATATATATATATATATATATATATATATATATATATATATATATATATATATATATATATATATATATATATATATATATATATTGACTCCCATTGCCATAAATTAGTCCATTAATTTCATTCATTTACTTGTGATTTTTTACCCACCATAAACACTTTTATGAATAATTTAACTCTTGATTTTTATTTTTATATATCTATTATATTATCTATATATAACTAAATTTTGACTCCCATTGCCATAAATTAGTCCATTAATTTCATTCATTTACTTATGATTTTTTACCCACTATAAACAATTTTATGAATAATTTAACTCTTGATTTTTATATATCTATTATATTAAGTATGGTGTATTAAATGTATTTACATCATAAAAGAAACTATGAATTACCTCATAGTAATATATCATATATTAATAACTAAGGTACATAAATTGTGATATCATATATTAATAAACTAACTTAACTTACATAATATTGAAGCCTAATAATTACTTTATATTTTACATTTAAGTTTCGCGATTAAACTACTATATGCAAGTTTATATTTCTATTATTACATTTAGTGACAAAACTATTTGAATATACTTAATGATATCTATGTATTTATATTTATATATATCTATAAAAAGTGACTCCTAGAAAAGTAAATATGGTTAATAAATGAAGAGTGTAAATTTAATTATCAATATGTCTATATATATATATATATATATATATATATATATATATATATATATATATATAATTTAATTTTACTCTAATTCAAAAATACATTTTTATTTTTAACTATATTTAAGTTAGATATATATTTATATTCATATAAAAGTAAGACTTATCCTTTCAATTTCTTGCATTTATAGGTTTTAACGCATGTAAGAATTTGAAACACTTTATAACTCATGCATTTTAAATAGCAATACTAAATTCAATTGAAAAAACTTAGTATTAAAATGATCTTTTCATATTCTTCGTAAAGTGCTAAATATATACCATTAACTACATTCAGTTAAGGGCAAGTGTTATCTATAAATACTACGGTTAATTTCATTTTCACATGCATCAACTATACGATTCAACCATATCAATCTTCAGCTTAATAAGCTACTATTTAAATAGTTTTCAGTTTTTTTTTTTTTCAATTAAGCATATATTGAGGTAATTTTGAGTTGTCAATGCATCTTAATATACAATCTCTTTAGTGTATTCACAAGTGTAGTGATATTTTTTTATTATATTATTTTCCATCATTCTGATTTATTCGTGTAGATGCTAAGAGTTCATGAATGTTTAACTGTTTTATGAATTCTTTTAGTTTTGATCTTAGTTGGTACTATAATTAAAATGTTTCATAATATACATAACTATAATTATTCTAGCTTTATTAATATTTATATTGTTATGTCAAATGTAGACCATAATTGGTATACATGTCACTATAATTATTATTTATATAGTTATGCGTGATTAGAAAAAATTAAGTAACTCATCTTATGTAACATCCCGCCTTTTTCCGTTTACTTTTCCGTTATACTATTTAAATTTCGTTATATGTTTATAACATCCACCGTTAATACGTGTTTTCAAATATCTCGTCTAGGTAATTCACGCACCCGCAACCGAACTTGAGGGACTAGTTTTGCCAAGTGATCAAAGGTGTGACTAGCTTTTGACTAGTCAACACCCCTTCCACCATCCATTATCCCTTTCATTTCTCTTTTCATTTAATACTTTTCATTTTTCTCTCAAACACTCATACAAAGATTCATCATCTAAAATCGTTCAAGCAAGTATCAATCAAAGCAAATTGCATATTTGGAATCCTTGCAACTTCCTCTTCGATTCCATACCGATTACATCTCATTTGGGTAACTTTCTAAAATCACAAGATTTTGTGTTCTTGATATTTTTGAACTTATAAAGTTGTTAATTAGTGTCTATGGCTCAAGTCTAACATGAATATATGATTTATATGCTCGATTTTGTTATTTGAAGTAACTAGCTTGAGTATGAACTTTGGTGTGTTTGATTTGGTGATTTGGTTGTTTGAATGTTGTTAAATGTTATAAATGCATGTATTAAATGTGTTCCTAGTATTACTAGCTTCAATTTGAAGTGTAGGTTGCTTGAGAAAACTCCATAAACTTGATTATGGGTTTTGGTGGATTTGGGTTAGGGTTTGATGAACTTGAAATGGACTTTTGATGCTTTGAATGACATGAAATGTTATTTGTAAGTGTTAGGTTGTATTGTATGCTTGATCACCTTCGAAACGGCATATCATTCATGTAAATTGGTTGCCGAATCATCGAATTTCATTTATGAACTTGAATGCATTTAATGAGGAGCTTTGAATGTGATTTTGGTTGTTGTAAAAGTAAATGTGATTGATGAAATGTGTTTAGTTGTTTTCCTTGTCAAAATACCTTTCAGATGATATAAGATACATGCTTTGGTTGTTTGCGGGTCATAAATGGTGATTGTTTGAAGTTAGGTTCGTGCATAAAACTTAAAAACTGCCAGATTTCCCTGCACAGGTAATGGCGCGGCGCGCCATATACACGCGCGGCGCGCCAAAGTAGGCTGTCCAACTTTGTCCATTTTTGGAAAATGTTTGCTATGCTACGCACCTCCGATTCACATGTAACTTGTTCTAACATGCTCATATATGATTAAAAACCTCAGAAAAATAGTTCAGGACCCGACCCGGACGTGTTGACTTTTTCGTTGACTTTGACCGACCAAAGTTTGACTTTTTGTCAAACTTAACCAAATGATTATGCAACATTCCTAACTTGTTTCTATACTTGTATCTTGCATGAAACTTGACAAATTGATTCACATGCTACATAATCGAGTCGTAACGAGCCATAGGACTAATTGAACATCTTTGACCAATCGTGACAATCATTATTGATACAACATATTTGTTTAGGTCAAGACTAGCATTGTTCTTTGCACACGTTACTTGTCGAAGTACTTATTTGCTCTTGCGCTCAAGGTGAGATCATAGTCCCACCTTTTACTCTTTTGAACTTACTTTTGGGATGAGAAAACATAAACGCTTCTTTTAACTAAGTGAACACAAGTACATGAAAACAAACATTCTACATACGAGTTTAGAAAGAAAATCCTCAATTCGGTTATCATTAGTTACACTTGATGGTGTAAGCAAGAACTTATGTTATATGGCCATATGGGTTTGACAAACCCTCATTCGGACGGTTCGCTACCGTTATTCGGATGAAATATATTTTCGGGAAACGGTGTATGTTCTAACACCATTGTGATGGGGTACTAAGGAAGGAAACGTTAAGCTTTGATAATTGGGTGCTTGTGAATATTAACTTTAGAATGTATTACTATTTATCAATGATGCAAATCTTGTGGTTCGACTTACTTTTACTCACTTACTTACTTAAATCTATGATTTCACCAACGTTTTCGTTGACAAATTTCTATGTTTTTCTCAGGTCCTTGATCATTAGGTGATACATGCTTCCGCACATTCTTTTTGATACTTGCTTTAGATGTCGAGTATACTTGCATATTGTGGAGCGTCTTTTGACTACTTTAAACTGTGTCGCACGTGTTTCATTTGTACTTTAAACATCGTTATGTACTAGTTATGGAAACTACTTTTGTAAAATTTGAAACATCCACACTTATGAAATGAATGCGACATATTTTCGGTCAAACTTTGTCTTAAAGACTTATGACCATGTAATGGGGCCTACGTAGACGGCGCCGTCAAACATGATTTGGTCGGGTCGCTACAGATGGTATCAGAGCATTGGTTATAGGGATTTAGAGTTCATTGGTGTCGACCCCGAGTCATAGGGTACATTGGTGAGTCTAGACTACAACCGGCATATAGACTTGACGTAGGAATTACTTGACTACTTGTGCATTTATACTCGAACTCTCCTACTCATACTTATTCTTATTCTACCTTAATCTTACGTTGTTTAATTTGATTGACACGCCACCTTGACTATATGAAGTAATGTCGAATGCACATATGAATTAGGGTAATATAATTTCTGGAATTATATTACGGTGACTCATATGAACGTTCCGACATTATGACATAAAGAATTTAAGGCGAGTCAAGGATAATTTTCTCTCTATCTTTATTCCATATCACGGTTAGTATTATTTAGAATACTAACCAACGGTATTCTTTTGTTTTGAAGGAACAATGCCTCCTCGTCACGTGCTACGCCATGAGACTCCCGAACAAGCTCTACAACGAATGATAGCCACCGCCGTAGAGGCGGCCATGGCCGATCACTCCACCAACAACAATAACAATAACAACAACAACAACCAAGGGGCCGGTAACTCTATCGAAGGGTGCTCCTACAAAGCTTTTATGGGGTGCAAACCTCACACTTATGATGGAACCGGGGGACCGGTTACTCTCACTCGATGGTTCGAACAAACAGAGGCCGTTTTTAGCATAAGCGGTTATCGAGACCAAGATAAGGTCAAGTACTCCTCTCACACTTTCACCGGTGTCGCCCTCACTTGGTGGAACACCTATGTTCAATCGGTGGGTACCGATGAAGCTCATGCCCTCTCTTGGGCCGATTTAAGGGAAAAGATGATTGTTGAATATTTCCCTTGCGAAGAAACCCGAAAGCTCGAACAAGAGCTAAGAACTTTGAAGGCGGCCAGAAACGATCTCAAGGCCTACAATCAACGATTCGCCGAGCTATCCTTGATGTGTCCCAACCTCGTAAACCCCGAATCTCAAAGGGTTGAACTCTATATGGATGGTCTTCCAAAGAGCATCAAACAAGGTGTGATGTCCTCCAAACCCGCTAACCACCAAGCCGCTTTGAACATGGCCCGCCAATTGATTGAAACGGTTGATGAAATCGTAGTGCCGGCTCCTAAGGCCGAGGATAAAACGGGCGGCAACAAAAGAAAATGGGAAGCCACTCCATCAAGCAACTACAACAACAACACCTTCACCAAAAAGCCTTTCACCAATGACGGCAAGAAAGGTTATGCCGGAACTCAACCTTTTTGCAACAAATGTCACAAGCACCACTCGGGTGAATGTGGCAAGCTAATTTGTCACCGATGCCAAGGAGTTGGTCACAAGGCCAACAATTGTACAAGTCCTGCCCCCGTCGCTCGAAAGGGGCCCAATCCTCCAAAAACGGTCACTTGTTATGAATGTGGCCAAACGGGCCATTATAGAAACGCATGCCCGAAGAAGAAAGATAACCCTAATACGCAAGGCGAAGCTTTCAACATCAACACCGAGGAAGCCCTAGATGACAATGAATTAGTCACGGGTACGTTTCTTCTCGACAACACTTATGTTACTTGTTTATTCGATTCGGGTGCTGATAAATGCTTTGTATCCAAGACTTCGATTCATTCTTTTAGCACTCCACCACTCCCACTAGATATCACTTATACTATTGAAGTGGCCAACAGGAAACTATTAAGCGCCGACACATATTACCGGGGGTGCACATTAAACATTTTGGGTAATGAGTTTGAAATTGACTTGATACCCATGGAACTAGGAAGCTTCGATGTAATAATCAGTATGAATTGGCTAGCCAAAACGAAATCTCACATTCTTTGTGATCTTAACGCAATCCGAATTCCCTATCGAGAATGGTGAACCTTTGATTGTTTATGGCGATAAGAGTTGCACCGGACTCAACCTCGTTTCGTGCATTAAAGTTAGAAAACTACTCTGTAAGGGTTGTTTTGCGATCCTTGCTCAAGTTAAGAAAGTCGAGTCCTATGAGAAGCACATCGATGATGTGCCAATTATTAGTGACTATTCCGATGTATTTCCCGACGAATTGCCGGGTCTTCCACCTCATCGACCGGTTGAATTCCAAATCGATCTTATTCCGGGAGCCGCACCCGTAGTACGTGTACCATATAGACTCGCTCCATCCGAAATGCAAGAATTGCAAAGTCAAATCCAAGAACTACTTGATAGTGGTTTTATCCAACCTAGCCATTCACCTTGGGGTGCTCCGATTTTGTTTGTTAAAAAGAAAGACGGATCCCTACGAATGTGCATTGATTATCGAGAACTAAACAAATTGACGGTTAAGAACCGATATCCTCTTCCTCACATCGATGACCTCTTTGATCAATTACAAGGGTCTTATGTATATTCGAAAATCGATCTCCGCTCGGGTTATCATCAATTAAGGGTTAAGGGGGAAGATGTCTCCAAAACCGCTTTCCGAACTCGTTATGGTAGTTATGAATTCCTTGTCATGCCATTTGGTCTCACTAACGCACCGGCGGTGTTCATGGATCTTATGAACCGCGTGTGCTGTGATGACCCGGAAATTTTTGACCAAATTTAAACTTAATCTTTAACGTTTCTGACACGATAAGCAAAGTCTATGAAGTTGAATCTCAAAATTTTTGAACTACTTTTATATATTTAAATACCCTTCGGTTGTTTTCGACGTTTCGCGAACAATTATATGTAAATAGATACATATATACTATAACTTGAAAAGGTAACAATGTATTAATTGTTTGATACCGTACATTAAACTTATTGGTTTAAATATCTATTTGAATATATATGATAAGTTGAAATATTTATTATTAAAATTTATTTATAAATAACTTCCAATGTGTATTTAAAAACTGATTTATGTATATTAAAAAGATATATACATATATATATAATTTCAAGTTATTTAGTAAACGATAGTAACATTCGTTTATTAATTCGATTGATATTTAGATAAGTTAACTAAAGCATTTAAGATGAACCACTAAAACACTAATTTGCTACAGTATTTTCAAATTGCTACATTACCCAAAATGCTACAGTGTTTTCGAAAATCACTATTTGCTACAGTGAATTGCTACAGTAAACACTATTTTAAAATGTATTTTTAACAAATATCGAGACAATGATTTATAGAGGTAAATGACCAAAACACTCAAATGTATAAGTTATATTTCCAGTGATATAATTTAGGGATAATTTAAGGCTATATTTTGACTAAGGTACGTGTCCCAAAATGTAATGTACAAGTTTTCTCAGCGTACGAAAGGACATTCGAAAAACCGGAACCGAGACATAAGTCGAGTGATGACGTACGACTTATCGGAGCAAAAGTTACAAGTCCACTAAGCACGGGAATAAAATATAATATATAATTAATTAATTTAAATTATATATATTATTATTAAATTATGTCGACAAACAAAAAGTTAAAACATTGTGACCAGGTACAGCTGGCCATGCGATCGCATGGCCATATCAAATGAAACTCATGCGATCGCATGACAATGGATTCCAGATTACATCTATAAATTGATCGATTTCTGCACTTTGATTTCATTTTATTTCATATACTCCGTAAACATTTAATTATTTATATTATTATTATTATTATTATTATTATTATTATTATTATTATTATTATTATTATTATTATTATTATTATTATTATTATGATTAATATTGTTATTAATCTTAATATTATTAGTAATATTATTATTAACTAGTATTATACATAAAATACTACGACGAGGTCATGAGCGTGTCACTTTCAAAATGGTTTTCAAGCGGGATAGAGCTAAGGAAATTATGAGTTATTGCCAAGGAGATTATGGGTAATGTTCGGGGGTATATTTGTGAATCAAACCTAGTATTTATCATCTCCGTTGAGTCTACGTACTTTCCTACAATATTAAATCTCAATATTGATACGTTGAGATCTACGATTATTTGATATTCCGAGTTTCGGTCACATTACGATGAACAACTTTATGTGCTGCTAAGGTGAGTTTCATTTGCTCCCTTTTTAATTGCTTTTGCAATCTATATTTTTGGGCTGAGAATACATGCACTTTATTTTAAACACAATGGATACAAGTACATACTAAATTCTACACTGAGTTAAACCAAAAATCCCTTAGCTTTGGTAACTAGTAGCTGCCAGTACATAGGATATGGACTGGTGGGCGCGGATAATTGTATATGGGTCCATAGGGCTTGACATCCCCGTCCGAGCTAGAGCGCTAGCCTTTTAACGGACGTATGTTATTTGAGTTTAGGACACGTTGGTTTGCGTGTATTAAAACGAATAGGGTATTTATCATTATAACGTTAAAGTTTAGTTACCAGGGTGCTCTGTTATGTAGAATCTATTGATAAACGTTTCTGGATGAAACAACTGAAATCTTGTGATCCACTTTTATATACAGATTATGCGAAACACTAAAACTATGAACTCACCAACCTTTGTGTTGACACTTGTTAGCATGTTTATTCTCAGGTTCCCTAGAAGTCTTCCGCTATTTGCTTATATGTTAGACAAGCTATGTGCATGGAGTCATACATGGCATATTTTTCAAGGAAACGTTGCATTCACCAAATCATCACCATGTATCTTATTTTGACTGCATTGTCAACGGAAGTACTATTGTAAACTATTATTTACAGTGATTGTCTATATGTAGAAATTATCAGATGTCGAAAACCTTTGATTTAAATATTCATTTATGGTGTGCCTTTTCAAAAGAATGCAATGTTTACAAAACGTATCATATAGAGGTCAAATACCTCGTAATGAAATCAATGAATGACGTATTGTCCATATGGATTTGGAGCGATCGTCACATGTACAAACCGTATCTTGACAAATTCGTTATCGTGTTCATCGATGATATTTTGGTTTACTCTAAAAGTGAAGCAGAACACGAACAACATCTCCGACTTGTGCTTGAACTATTGAGACAAGAACGACTCTATGCCAAATTCTCCAAGTGTGAATTTTGGTTGAAGGAAGTTCAATTTCTTGGTCATGTTGTAAGTGATCAAGGTATTAAAGTCGATCCATAAAAAATCGAAGCCATTAGTAAATGGGAGACTCCTACTACTCCTACTCACATTCGTCAATTTTTGGGTCTCACCGGATACTACCGTAGATTCATCAAGGATTTCTCTTTGGTTGCTCGTCCTCTAACCGCGTTAACTCACAAGGGAAAGAAATTCATTTGGGCGACCGAACAAGAATCCGCATTTCAAATCTTGAAAACAAAGCTAACCACCGCTCCTATCTTGTCACTTCCCGAACGCAATGACGATTTTGTTGTATATTGCGATGCCTCGAAACATGGTTTTGGGTGTGTATTGATGCAACGAAAGAAAGTCATTGCTTATGCTTCTCGACAACTCAAATTTCATGAACGAAACTACACAACACATGATCTCGAACTTGGAGCCGTTGTCTTTGCACTTAAAATGTGGAGACACTATCTTTATGGAACCAAGAGTACTATCTTCACCGATCACAAAAGCCTCCAACACATCTTTGATCAAAAGCAACTAAACATGAGACAACGAAGGTGGATTGAAACATTAAACGATTACGATTGCGAGCTTCGTTACCATCCCGGAAAGGCAAATGTAGTAGCCGATGCCTCAAGTCGAAAAGAAAGAGCGGTGCCTCTTCGTGTACGAACTTTAAACATCACCATCCACACCAACCTTAATGGCCAAATTCGAGTAGCCCAAGATGAGGCTCTCAAGGATGAAAACGTTTCACACGAGCTCTTGAACATTCTCGTCTCTCGGTTCGAAACTAAGGAAACCGAACTCCGATATTTCGCCGGAAGGATTTGGGTGCCTAATTATGGGGACCTAGAAGTCTTATTTTAGATGAAGCCCATAAGTCCCGATACTCGATTCACCCCGGTGCCAATAAGATGTACCACGACCTTAAACAACAATATTGGTGGCCGAACATCAAAAGGGACGTAGCTACTTATGTTTCCAAGTGTTTGACATGTTCTAAAGTCAAAGCCGAACACCAAAGACCGTCCGGACTACTTCAACAACCCGAGATCCCGCAATGGAAATGGGAAAGGATAACGATGGATTTTATCACCAAACTACCAAAAATGACGGGCGGTTATGATACCATTTGGGTTATTGTTGACCGTCTCACCAAATCTGCACACTTCCTTGCCATGAAAGAAACGGACAAAATGGAGAAACTTGCGCAACTTTACATCAAGGAGATCGTAGCCCGACAAGGTGTACCTTTATCGATTATCTCCGACCGAGATGGCCGTTTTGTTTCTAGATTTTGGCGTACCTTGCAAGAAGCGTTGGGAACGCGTTTAGACATGAGCACCGCATATCATCCTCAAACCGATGGACAAAGCGAACGCACAATTCAAACCTTGGAGGACATGTTACGAGCTTGCGTGGTTGATTTTGGAAAAGCTTGGGACAAGCACTTACCTCTCGCCGAGTTCTCTTACAACAATAGCTATCACGCGAGTATTAAAGCCACACCTTTTGAAGCGCTATATGGCCGAAAATGTCGTTCACCTCTTTGTTGGGCCGAGGTAGGCGACGTGCAAATCACCAGACCCGAACTCATTCACGAAACCACCGAGAAGATTGTACAAATCCGAGATAGGCTTCGGACGGCCCGGAGTCGTCAAAAGTGCTACACCGACAAAAGACGCAACGACCTCGAATTTCAAGTCGGTGACCGAGTAATGTTAAAAGTTGCGCCTTAGAAAGGTGTAATCTGTTTTGGGAAACGCGGGAAGCTAAATCCAAGGTATATTAGTCCTTTTGAAATCTTGGAGCGTATTGGAACCGTTGCTTATCGTTTAGATCTTCCACCTCAATTGAACTCCGTTCATCCTACCTTCCATGTATCTAACTTGAAAAAGTGTCTTGCTGAACCCGATATCGTCATCCCTCTCGAGGAACTTACTATTGATGACAAACTTCATTTTGTGGAGGAACCGGTTGAAATTGTGGACACCTCCGTCAAGACTTTAAAACAAAGCCGAATTCCGATTGTTAAAGTCCGTTGGAACGCCAAAAGGGGACCCGAGTTTACTTGAGAAAGGCAAGAACAAATGCAAAAGAAATACCCTCACTTGTTCCCGGTTCCGGAAACGCAAGATTCCGAGGAAGAATCAACGACTACTACGCCTACTTAAATTTCAGGACGAAATTTCTTTTAAGGAGTAGGTAATGTAACATCCCGCCTTTTTCCGTTTACTTTTCTGTTATACTATTTAAATTCCGTTATATGTTTATAACATCCACCGTTAATACGTGTTTTAAAATATCTCGTCTAGGTAATTCACGCACCCGCAACCGAACTTGAGGGACTAGTTTAGCCAAGTGATCAAAGGTGTGACTAGCTTTTGACTAGTCAACACCCCTTCCACCATCCATTATCCCTTTCATTTCTCTTTTCATTTAATACTTTCCATTTTTCTCTCAAACACTCATACAAAGATTCATCATCTAAAATCGTTCAAGCAAGCATCAATCAAAACAAATTGCATATTTGGAATCCTTGCAACTTCCTCTTCGATTCCATACCGATTACATCTCATTTGGGTAACTTTCTAAAATCACTAGATTTTGTGTTCTTGATATTTTTGAACTTATAAAGTTGTTAATTAGTGTCTATGGCTCAAGTCTAAATTGAATATATGATTTATATGCTCGATTTCATTATTTAAAGTAACTAGCTTGAGTATGAACTTTGGTGTGTTTGATTTGGTGATTTGGTTGTTTGAATGTTATTAAATGTTATAAATGCATGTATTAAATGTGTTCCTAGTATTACTAGCTTCAATTTGAAGTGTAGGTTGCTTGAGAAAACTCCATAAACTTGATTAGGGGTTTTGGTGGATTTGGGTTAGGGTTTGATGAACTTGAAATGGACTTTTGATGCTTTGAATGACATGAAATGTTATTTGTAAGTGTTAGGTTGTATTGTATGCTTGATCACCTTCGAAACGGCATATCATTCATGTAAATTGGTTACCGAATCATCGAATTTCATTTATGAACTTGAATGCATTTAATGAGGAGCTTTGAATGTGAATTTGGTTGTTGTAAAAGTAAATGTGATTGATGAAATGTGTTTAGTTGTTTTCCTTGTCAAAATACCTTTTCGATGATATAAGATACATGCTTTGGTTGTTTGCGGGTCATAAATGGTGATTGTTTGAAGTTAGGTTCGTGCATAAAACTTAAAAACTGCCAGATTTCCCTGCACAGGTAATGGCGCGGCGCGCCATATACACGCGCGGCGCGGCAAAGTAGGCTGTCCAACTTTGTCCATTTTTGGAAAATGTTTGCTATGCTACGCACCTCCGATTCACATGTAACTTGTTCTAA
The DNA here is from genome assembly GCF_046630445.1 of Rutidosis leptorrhynchoides. NCBI lineage: Eukaryota > Viridiplantae > Streptophyta > Magnoliopsida > Asterales > Asteraceae > Rutidosis > Rutidosis leptorrhynchoides. Next base: position 448,511,628 of record NC_092336.1, read on the forward strand.
CATGCTCATATATGATTAAAAACCTCAAAAAATTAGTTCGGGACCCGACCCGAACGTGTTGAATTTTTCGTTGACTTTGACCGACCAAAGTTTGACTTTTTGTCAAACTTAACCAAATGATTATGCAACATTCCTAACTTGTTTCTATACTTGTATCTTGCATGAAACTTGACAAATTGATTCACATGCTACATAATCGAGTCGTAACGAGCCATAGGACTAATTGAACATCTTTGACCAATCGTGACTATCGTTATTGATACAACCTATTTGTTTAGGTCAAGACTAGCATTGTTCTTTGCACACGTTACTTGTCGAAGTACTTATTTGCTCTTGCGCTCAAGGTGAGATCATAGTCCCACCTTTTACTCTTTTGAACTTACTTTTGGGATGAGAAAACATAAACGCTTCTTTTAACTAAGTGAACACAAGTACATGAAAACAAAAATTCTACATACGAGTTTAGAACGAAAATTCTCAATTCGGTTATCATTAGTTACACTTGATGGTGTAAGCAAGAACTTATGTTATATGGCCATATGGGTTTGACAAACCCTCATTCGGACGGTTCACTACCGTTATTCGGATGAAATATATTTTCGGGAAACGGTGTATGTTCTAACACCATTGTGATGGGGTACTAAGGAAGGAAACGTTAAGCTTTGATAATTAGGTGCTCGTGAATATTAACTTTAGAATGTATTACTATTTATCAATGATGCAAATCTTGTGGTTCGACTTACTTTTACTCACTTACTTACTTAAACCTATGATTTCACCAACGTTTTCGTTGATAGATTTCTATGTTTTTCTCAGGTCCTTGATCATTAGGTGATACATGCTTTCACACATTCTTTTTGATACTTGCTTTGGATGTCGAGTATACTTGCATATTGTGGAGCGTCTTTTGACTACTTTAAACTGTGTCGCACGTGTTTCATTTGTACTTTAAACATTGTTATGTACTAGTTATGGAAACTACTTTTGTAAACTTTGAAACATCCACACTTATGAAATGAATACGACATATTTTCGGTCAAACTTTGTCTTAAAGACTTATGACCATGTAATGGGGCCTACGTAGACGGCGCCGTCAAACATGATTTGGTCGGGTCGCTACATCTTACGTTCTTTTTCCTAATTCTCAAAATGCATATTTTATCTAGAATCATTGTTAGATTTAATTGTGCCTAACTATTTATCCAAACACCGTTATCATTTTAATGGAGTACTTCCTAATATTAATATCTTACTCTCAAGTCAAAAATGCATGTTTAATTAAAGGTTAAATGCTATGAGTAAGTATGGTACAAATATTGTCTACAATATATAAAACAAATTATCATAGTTGTAATATCAATTGCCATAATGTATTTCATTCATTTACTTATGATTTTTTACCCACCATAAACACTTTTATGAATAATTTAACTCTTGATTTTTATATATGTATTATATTATCTATATATAACTAAATTTTGACTTCCATTACCACAAAATTTTGACTCCCATTGCCATAAATTAGTCCATTAATTTCATTCATTTACTTATGATTTTTTACCCACCATAAACACTTTTATGAATAATTTAACTCTTGATTTTTATATATCTATTATATTATCTATATATAACTAAATTTTGACTCCCATTGCCATAAATTAGTCCATTAATTTCATTCATTTACTTATGATTTTTTACCCACCATAAACACTTTTATGAATAATTTAACTCTTGATTTTTATATATCTATTATATTATCTATATATAACTAAATTTTGACTCCCATTTCCATAAATTAGTCCATTAATTTCATTCATTTACTTATGATTTTTACCCACCAAAAACACTTTTATGAATAATTTAACTCTTGATTTTTATATATCTATTATATTATCTATATATAACTAAATTTTGACTCCCATTGCCATAAATTAGTCCAATAATTTCATTCATTTACTTATGACTTTTTACCCACCATAAACACTTTTATGAATAATTTAACTCTTGATTTTTATATATCTATTATATTAAGTATGGTGTATTAAATGTATTAACATCATAAAAGAAACTATGAATTACCTCATAGTAATATATCATATATTAATAACTAAGGTACATAAATTGTGATATCATATATTAATAAACTAACTTAAGTTACATAATATTGAAGCCTAATAATTACTTTATATTTTACATTTAAGTTTCGCGATTAAACTACTATATGCACGTTTATATTTCTATTATTACATTTAGTGACAAAACTATTTGAATATACTTAATGATATCTATATATTTATATTTATATTTATATATCTATAAAAAGTGACTCCTAGAAAAGTAAATATGGTTAATAAATGAAGAGTGTAAATTTAATTATCAATATGTCTATATATATATATATATATATATATATATATATATATATATATATATATATATATATATATATAAAATTTAATTTTACTCTAATTCAAAAATACATTTTTATTTTTAACTATATTTAAGTTAGATATATATTTATATTTATATAAAAGTAAGACTTATCCTTTCAATTTCTTGCATTTATATGTTTTAACGCATGTAAGAATTTGAAACACTTTATAACTCATGCATTTTAAATAGCAATACTAAATTCAATTGAAAAAACTTATTATTAAAAATGATCTTTTCATATTCTTCGTAAAGTGCTAAATATATACCATTAACTACAGTCAGTTAAGGGCAAGTGTTATCTATAAATACTACGGTTAATTTCATTTTCACATGCATCAACTATACGATTCAACCATATCAATCTTCATCTTAATAAGCGACTATTTGAATAGTTTTCGGGTTTTTTTTTTCTTTTTCAATTAAGCATATATTTAGGTAATTTTGAGTTGTCAATTCATCTTAATATAGAATCTCTTTAGTGTATTCACAAGTATAGTGATATTTTTTATTATATTATTTTCCATCATTCTGATTTATTCGTGTAGATGCTAAGAGTTCATGAATGTTTAACTGTTTTATGAATTCTTTTAGTTTTGATCTTAGTTGGTACTATAATTAAAATGTTTCATAATATACATAACTATAATTATTCTAGCTTTATTAATATTTATATTGTTATGTCAAAAGTAGATCATAATTGGTATACATGTCACTATAATTATTATTTATATAGTTATGCGTGATTAGAAAAAACTAAGTAACTCATCTTACGTTCTTTTTCCTAATTCTCAAAATGCATATTTTATCTAGAATCATTGTTAGATTTAATTGTGCCTAACTATTTATCCAAACACTGTTATCATTATAATGGAATACTTCCTAATATTAATATCTTACTCTCAAGTCAAAGATGCATGTTTAATTAAAGGTCAAATGCTATGAGTAAGTATGGTACAAATATTGTCTACAATATATAAAACAAATTATCATAGTTGTAATATTGATGTTTTGCGAGGGGTATACGAAATAGTTATATATTTATTATGAAAAACTATTAAATACGATACAATTTTACACAAGTTATTTATTTATTTATAGAGTGGATATACCTAAACCTTACTACAATACTTATAGGCAGTGTACCTAATCGTACAGTAGTGTAGTTTTTAGTAAGTCCGGTTCGTCCACAGGGAACTCGCCAAGTTTAACGCTATATTTTTTTTTAAAACTATATTTGTATAAATATAAATATAAATATAAGTAGTATTATTATTATAAAAGGGGGTTTTTACCGTTTAATGACCGGTTTGTCGATTTTAAAAATTTTAGTCGCAGTTAAAACCTAATGTAAAATATTAAAAATAAATATAACTTAATTTTAAGCGTAAAGTAAATAACGATAATGAAATTGCAATAAAAGTACGATAAAATAAAATTGCGATAATAAAAAAGTACAATAATTAAAAGTGCAATTAAATAAAATTGCGATAATTAAAAGTGCAATTAAATATGAAATATATAAATTATGCTTATTTAAACTTCCGTAATCATGATGTTTGACGTGTTGATTTTAGTTTATTACCATGGGTTAATTGTCCTTTGTCCTGGATTATTCAATATGTCCGTCTGGTTTTTGTCCATAACAGTCCATCAGTCATAAATATAAAGTGCGAGTGTCCTCGTCAAATTATCCTTATATCCGAAGTCAAATATTCCAACTAATTGGGGACTTAAACTATAATTACACCAAGTGTCCTTGTATATAGATCACCCCTGTTTTAATAAGTCCATTAACTATTAATTCATTCCCGTTTCCGGTTAAATGAACGATTATTAGTACTTATAAATATCCCGCCCATCATGTCCGATCGAGTGTATATGGTTATTTATACGTACGTCCAATTGTAAATATTTATATTAAATTAACAAACTATCATTTAATTAAACAAATATAAAGCCCATTAATAGCCCATAGTCTAATTTCCACAAGTGTCGTTCTTTTGTCCAAACCCCAATTATGGTACAAAGCCCAATTACCCCGTTTTAATATTTTAGCCCAACATCACGATTACTTTGGCTTAAATAAGCATAATAATAACTTAGCTACGAGACATTAATTTAACAATAAAATTAAGCATAACTTACAGCGGGTTTTATTAGCGTAGTGGTACACGGACAGAGTTTCAATTTACACAACCTTAAAGCATTCTACTAACCCAACCCTATTATTATCACTAACTTAAAGTTAAAATTACAAATTGAGATTACTAATTGGATGGATAATTGATATATATATTATGTATATAGAGTAGGAAAATAGAAAAAGATGTGAAAAAAATGATCAGAATGCGCGACTTTTATAGCCCCACATTTCACTGTAGACCTCCGCGAGTGCGGATATTTTGTTCACAAAAGTTCCGCGAGTGCTGAGGTATGGATTACAGCTCATCTCTTGATTTAAACGTGGGCTGCTGTATTTTTTAATATATATATATATATATATATATATATATATATATATATATATATATATATATTTATAATATATAATTTATATAATTATATATATATTATATTATATTCTTGTGCATAGTTGACTTGTAATTTTTGGTCCGTTGCGTCACATGCTGAAAGTTGGTTCATGTCCATGTTCCGAATTTTCGAACGTCCTTGCGTACTATTTAATATCTTGTACTTTGCGTTTTACGTCTTGTACTCTTGTAATTTCGAGACGTTTCTCATCAATAATTTGAACCACTTTGATTGTACTTTGTACTTTTTAGCTTTTTGGTCGTTTGCGTCTTCAAATCGTCGAGTCTGTCTTTTGTCTTCACCTTTTATTATTTAAACGAATATCACTTGTAAATAGAACAATTGCAACTAAAAGCTTGTCTTTTTTGAGGGATAATGCTATGAAATATATGTTCATTTTTAGCATTATCAAATATCAATTGCCATGATGTAAATCGTATTTAACTCATGACCATATAAGTTCACTTGACGATATTTAAAGAAGTTTAGGTTTAACTTGACCATAGGTATGTGTAGTTTCAATAAATTAAATCGTTTGATAATGTCATACCATATACTAATGGAATACTAAGAATGAGCATGTATACTACATAAAAATCAATTAACTACTAATCGGTCATGTAATTTTAATCGAAAATTTTTAATGATGTTTAGGTTTAGTAGCTTATAACTCATGACCATGCATATTAATCATCCGCTTTACCAAAATTGCATTGAACATATTATATATGTTTCATCTTAAATTGACTATATTTGTTCTTTTAAAAAACTTTACTTTCTTATTTCTACACCACTATGTCCTGAAAGTAAATTGAATCTCCAAATGACATAAGATGCTAATAGAGGTTTAAAATGTCAAAAATTGACGTTTTAAAATATAAACTCAAAGATACTTAATTTTAAACAAAGCATTCAAAGCAATAAAATGGACCTTCATTTCAATTCATATATAGTGCTACACAAATTCCCTTGAATCTACAAGTATTGAACATAAGTTTTTTTATTTAATCACATAGATGTAGGATTAAGATACACTTACAGGAAAATTTAATAAATTATTTAATATAAAAAAATTTTAATAGTTGTCCATGAAGTATTTCATTTAAGAAATTTATTTATAAAATTTAGGTCTAACTAAGAATTATATATTTTACATAACTCGGTATAAATTTAAACTTTATATATGTGTATACAACACTTATTTCATACCCTAACCAACACAAGTACTTTAAAAACATATGACTGTTAACACTTAAATCGAATAGAATTATATGTTTATGTAAATTTTGAAATGTCAAATGGTGTTGTTGATATTAAACACAAAATTATTTTATTTTATTGGTGTGTGTAAAATGAGAATGAAATTTTAGTAGCAAATTGAACAATTTTTTGAAAAAATTGGTTTCTAATATATATGATTTTGTGTGGTTATATACGTTTGAAATTGGTTTTATAATTCATAATGGCCTAACTGTTGGTGTTGTGCTTACAAACTGCTTCCATGTCCACAGATAGTGTATGCATTGCAACTTTAAAATGATGGAAGAAGTGCATCTACATATTAACATCATGGACCTCATTTAGAAACATTAGCTGGCTCGATTATGCAACCATCAAAACATGAACATCAAAATATTAATATTTGGGACAAGCCGTGCAACGCACGGGCTTTGCATACTAGTATTATATAAATATGAAAGTCAATACATGTAAGGTGTAATAATTACTAATATTATGAATATCATCATTATTATTATAAATAGTAGTAAAAATTATAATTTTAGTTATTACTACGATTAGTATTATTATTTTAGTTATTATTATCATTATCATTAGAAATCTTTATCATCGATATATTTATACTTATTACTAACATTAATCAAACATAAATTATAAATACAGATATTTATAAGTAATCTATTTCTTATCACTTGCAACTTTCCTCTTTTTCTTTCTTGTGAATTAATGTCGACTAATCTGTTTCTTGTTAATTCACTTGAATTCATTTAAGTATTATTAAATATTATTAATATTATTATTATTTGTATTATATATAATATATGAATGTAAAATTTGATACATATAACTTGTTACATTACTATTATTATTATTTTTAGGTTAGCATTATTATTGTCATTATCACAAAGACTCATTATTAGTATTTTTTTTATAAATAATACAATATACTATTATTAATACCTTTACAACTATTATTATTATCAATATTTTTATTTATTATTATTATTATTATTATTATTATTAACATTATTAGTAATAATTATTATTATCTTTATATTATTATTATTTATTATTATTATTAATATTAATAGAATTATTATTATTAATATATTTATATTTACTTATTAATATTAAATTATGTAGTCAAATACAAATGCTGTTAACCATTGAATATTTCCCTGTCTCTAAATCTTATTCATGTCAAAATCGATTCCACATTCAATCGTACAAAGTTGTTAAGGGTCAATATCACTTTTTATAATTTTTCTTATTTAATACATGCCCGAATATTTTCTTGTCGACGATCAGTTACAGGTCTGTTTCAATGGCCAGATACAAACAATTGTGTTACTACATCACACCCTCAGTATCAATTACAACCCTTTTTAACTTCTATTAATTATGAGATTAAACAAAAAATAAATAAAGAAGCTCGACACTCTGTTCTTTCACTTTTTACTCATAAATCAAATTCAAATCAGAATTCAAAATCTGTAATTGCAGTTATGTTAGGAGTCTTATGAATGAACTATCTGTAAAAATTCAGGTTTTAATTCTTCAAATTGAGTGTTAATTTTCGAAGTTAAAGGTTTGGTTTTTAAAAGTCAACTTTTGTTCTTTAATCGAATTAGAGTTGTCTGTTATATTTCAAGTTAAATTGAAGATCCGTATAGTTTTTAGGTGTCGTTTACAAACTATTTCATGTTGTAAGTTATATCTAAAACGCTCTTAATTCCAAAATTACTACATGGGTTGTTCTTCGCGTTTTCAAACTGCATATTGATAATGCTAAAAACGAACATATATTTCATAGTATTATTCCTCAAGAAAGACAAGCTTTTAGTTGCAATTGTTCTATTTAAAAGTGATATTCGTTTAAATAATAAAAGGTGAAGACAAAAGACAGATTCGACGAATTGAAGACGCAAACGACCAAAAAGCTCAAAAGTACAAAATACAATCAAAGAGGTTCCAATTATTAATAAGAAACGTCTCGAAATTACAAGAGTACAAGATTCAAAACACAAAGTACAAGATATTAAATTGTACGTAAGGTCGTTCGAAAATTCGGAACCGGGACATGAGTCAACTCTCAACGCTCGACGCAACGGACTAAAAATTACAAGTCAACTATGCACATAAATATAATATAATATTTAAATAATTCTTATAATTATTTAATATATTATATTTATTTATAAAACCGTCGGTAAACAAAGAGCCAAACTTGTGTGAGCTGTAAAAGCAAACTCCGCGACTCGCGGAGTTTGAAGGCCAAAAGGGCCGCGAGTCGCGGAGGCCCAAAGTTTGAAACTCCCTATAAAGCCAACCGAATTCTGATCATTTTTCATCCATCTAATATCTATCTCTCTCAATATATACGTAAATATATATATATTTTAATTTTAATTTTAATTTTAATTTTAATTTTAATTTTAATCCTAATAATAAGGGTATGTAAGCGAATGTTGTAAGGGTGTAAGTCGAAATTCTGTCCGTGTAATGCTACGCTATTTTTAATCATTGTAAGTCATGTTCAACCTTTTTACATTAATGTCTCGTAGCTAAGTTATCATTATGCTTATTTAATTCGAAGTAATCATGATGTTGGGCTAATTACTAAAATTAGGTAATTGGGCTTTGTACCATAATTGGGGTTTGGATAAAAGAACGACACTTGTGGAAATTAGACTATGGGCTATTAATGGGTTTTATATTAACTAAACAATACCTTGTTAATTTAATATACAAACTTATAATTCGACGTATTTATATATAACCACATACGCTTGACTGGGTACGGTGGGCGGGATATCTATAAATACCAATAATTATTCATTTTACCGGACACGGAACTGGATTAATAGTTAATAGACTTGTTGAAACAGGGGTGAATTACATTCAAGGGTAATTGGTGTAATTGTTAACAAAGTAGTAAAACCTTGGTTTATACGCAGTCGATAACCTGGTGTATTCATTAAACAAAGTATTAAAACCTTGTTACAATTCGAATCCCCAATTAGTTGGAATATTTGACTTCGGGAATAAGAATAATTTGACGAAGGCTTTCGCTCTTTATATTTATGACTGATGGACTGTAATGGACAAAAACCAGACGGACATATTAAATAATTCAGGACAAAGGACAATTAACCCATGGGCATAAAACTAAAATCAACACGTCAAACATCATGATTACGGAAGTTTAAATAAGCATAATTAATTTATTTCATATTTTATTTCCTTTATTTTATATTTAATTGCACTTCTAATTATCGCATTTTTATTGTTATTGTATTTAATTGCATTTTTAATTATCGTACTTTTTAATTATCGCAAGTTTATTTTATCGCACTTTTATTATTCGCAATTTCATTATCGTTATTTACTTTACGCTTTAATTTAAGTCTTGTATTTATTTTTAATATTTTACATTTGGTTTTAACTGTGACTAAAGTTTTAAAATCGACAAACCGGTCATTAAACGGTAAAAACCCCCCTTTATAATAATAATATTACTTATATATATATATATATTTGTATTTTTATAAAAGTAAACTAATATAGCGTTAAGCTTTGTTTAAAAAGATTCCCTGTGGAACGAACCGGACTTACTAAAAACTACACTACTGTACGATTAGGTACACTGCCTATAAGTGTTGTAGCAAGGTTTAAGTATATCCATTCTCTAAATAAATAAATATCTTGTGTAAAATTGTATCGTATTTAATAGTATTTCGTAGTAAAAATATAAGTTATTTTATATACACCTTGCGAAACATCAAGTTATTTTTGGCGCCGCTGCCGGGGAACTCTTAAACGCCGGAAACGCAACGCTAATATATAAAAATAAAAAAATAAAAAAGATTTTTATTTTACTTTTATTAAAATTCGTTTTTATAAAAGTACGTTTTAAATATTCGAAAATATAAAAAGAAAAAAAAATTTATATATTTTTAAGAGTTTGTTAAAAGTTTTATAAGTTTCTTTATTTTTATTTTAGTTTATAAAAATATAAGTTTTATTTAAATATCTTTTATTTATATAAAAACAGAAAATTAGAAAACCTTTTTAAAAAAAATAAAAAAAAAACACGTCAATTTAAACTGTTCCAGAGTTGAAAACTGGAACCCCGCGACTCGCGGGGTTTGCTGCATCGAATACCGCAACTCGCGGAGCTAGTCTGACACCGAGAGAAACCCTAACTGCAATTAATTACGGAGTAATTATTAATTATTATTATTATAAACCCTAATTACTTAATATTATTATAATTAGTTTTATTTTAAAGTTTTACTTTTTATTTAATTTATATAATTAGTTAAATTAGTTTAATTAAATTGTAAAATTAATAGTTTTAATAAATAAATAATATTTTTATAAAAATTGTACTTTTTACAACTTTTTGTATATTTTTATATTTTGTCCCTTTTTAATCGTTTTAGCGTAATATTTGTATTTTTGGCTCATATTTAGTTTTAAACTTAGTTTTTGCTATAGTTATTTTTACTTCTAGATTTTTAGGCTTTGCCGTAGAATTCCTTAAGTGCTTTTTCTTTAGACTAAGATTTAGGTGCTTTAGAATTTTGCGACGCCTTTTTAAGTTTTACTACCTTTATAAGATATTGCCATTTGGGATATAGTTTTTCCTGTAAGCTTTAATATTTTTAGACGACTTTTACCTATGTATCAATTATCATTCCAATTAGTAATCTCAATTTGCGATTATAATTTTAAGTTAGTTGTAGTAATAAGGTTAGGTTAGTCAAGTATTTTTAAGTTTTATAAGTTTCTTTTATTTTTCCGTCACCTTTTATGTTTTAACCATTTTTCTTTTTCGACCTTTTTCGACGAACTCTTTTTCTTTCTTATTTCTCGCTATTCTAGTTTTTAGGACATAGATTTTTATTCTACTTCTTATCTAAATTTCTTAAAATTACGAAAATTTATTTTAAGTGGTTAAATTGATAGACATCAAAATTTTCTGGTTCGTAGTAATAGTTGGATTTGTACGTGGACCGGGTTATTGGAGCCAAACAGTCCTCAATTATATTGAGACCAAACGAATCCTGCCCCTCTGCTGCATCTTTTGGCTATTCGAAACGTGGGCAAAATCAGAAAAGTCTATTGATTGGATAACTTATTATAATTTTTCTTTCCTTTTAAAAACTAATAGGATATTCAGTGAATGCACCGAGCAAGACGTTCACCACCTTTTGTACGTTCACCACCTGTAACTAGATCAAGACATTTAGCAAATATTACTACCGTTGATTTTTCTTTAGAATCGTCATCCAGTCGACCAAGTACTCCAGTTCAAATTTCCGATAATCCATTTTTTGAACCCGACCTCACAATTGAGAATCCGGAGAATATTCAGGAACGATTCGTCGATCCTGAACCATTAAATTTTCCTCCGGAACCACCAATCATTCAAACAGAGATTGTTGAGGAACGAACCATTAAATCAGAATCCTCTAGTGATTCCGATTCAACAAATTCAATTATGGAGAATCTGGAACCTTTAAGTATAGAAGACCGAATGAGAGCTAAACGCACTGGGCAAGGTCATGCAATTACTCATCCAGACATTAATGCGCCAGATTATGAAATCAAAGGACAAATTCTACACATGGTGACTAATCAATGCCAATTTAGTGGTGCGCCGAAGGAAGATCTAAATGAACATTTACGTACCTTTAATAGGATCTGCACACTATTTAAAATCCGAGAAGTGGAGGATGAACAGATATATCTCATGTTATTTCCCTGGACTTTAAAGGGAGAAGCCAAAGATTGGTTGGAATCGTTACCTGAAGGGGCGATCGATACATGGGATGTTTTAGTTGAAAAATTTCTTAAACAATTCTTTCCTGCATCTAAAGCCGTAAGACTTCAAGCAGAAATTGTTACGTTTACACAGAAGCCAAATGAAACTCTATATGAGGCGTGGACAAGATATGGAAAGTTGTTAAGAGGATGTCCGCAACATGGTTTAGACACCTGTCAAATAGTACAAATATTCTACCAAGGATGCGACATCACTACAAGGAAAGACATAGATATAGCAGCTGGTGGTTCTATTATGAAGAAAACCGAAACTAATGCTTATAAAATTATTGATAACACTGCTTCCCACTCACATGAGTGGCACCAAGAAAAAGATATCGTTAGATCATCTAAAGCAGCTAGAGCCGATTCTAGCCATGACTTAGATTCCATTTCCGCAAAGATAGATGCTGTCGAGAGACGGATGGAAAAGATGACTAAAGATATTCACTCAATACGAATTAGTTGTGAGCAGTGTGGAGGACCACATTTGACAAAAGATTATCTCAGTATTGAATTAACAATGGAACAAAGAGAGAATATTTCATACATAAACCAAAGGCCTGGAAATAATTATCAGAATAATTATCAACCGCCAAGACCGAGTTACAATCAAAACCAGAATTATAACCGAAATATTCCATACAACAACCAACAAGGTCCTAGCAATCAACAAGTATCCAATAATACTTACAATCAGCAAAGACCTAATTTTCAAAACAAACCACCACAACAAACCGATGATAAAAAGCCGAATTTAGAAGATATGATGACGAAGCTAGTTGAAACTCAAACGCAATTTTTCACATCTCAGAAACAAACTAATGAACAAAATGCTCAAGCATTTAGAAATCAACAAGCTTCTATTCAAAATCTGGAACAAGAAGTAAGTAACCTAGAAAGGTTAATAGGTGAAAGAAAACCGGGAAGTCTACCTAGTGATACAAATGCTAACCCTCGGAATGAAACAGCTAAAGCCATTACCACAAGAAGTGGTACAACACTTAAACCACCTGAAATACCTGTAACTTCTGATGAAGCTATTCCTACTCCACAAGAACCACAACCTGATCAAGATAAGGAAAAAGAACCGGTAGTTGAAAAGGTTAATGAAGATAACACAGTTAAGGCTAAACCTTATGTTAAACCATACCAACCACCACTTCCTTACCCGAGTAAAATGAAGAAAGAGAAACTTGAAGCCGAGCAATCCAAATTCTTGGATATGTTTAAACAGATAAATGTAAATCTTCCTTTCATTGATGTGATTTCAGGAATGCCTAGATATGCTAAATTCTTGAAAGATCTAATCTCAAATAGAAAGAAAATGGAAGAACTCTCGGCTGTTACTATGAATGCTAATTGTTCAGCAGTGCTGTTGAATAAGATACCAGAAAAATTATCTGATCCATGAAGTTTCACAATTCCATGTTTTCTGGGTAGTCTTAGTTCAATAGAAGCATTGGCAGACTTAGGTGCTAGTATAAATCTAATGCCATATTCACTATACGTTAAACTAGACCTTGGAGAATTGAAACCAACCAGAATAAGCATACAACTAGCCGATAGATCAATAAAATATCCTAGAGGGATAATGGAGAACATGCTAGTTAAAGTTGGTACTTTAGTATTTCCAGTAGATTTTGTTGTTCTGGACATGGAAGAAGATTCTCAAGTTCCTCTCATATTAGGAAGACCATTCTTAAACACGGCTAAAGCAATGATAGACGTGTTCGGTAAGAAATTGACCCTAAGTATAGAGGACGAGAGTGTTACCTTTTCAGTTAATAGAGCAATGCAACAACCGCAATCTGCAGATGATACATGTTATTATATTCAAACTATAGATGCACATGAAGAATTATTAGAAGAATTTTCAGAATTACAAGGAACAGGAGAATGTTCTTTAGGAGAAGGTAATGAACCAATTGATGAAGCTGAAATGTTAGCTACACTTATAGCTAATGGATATGAACCAACAACAGAAGAAATTCAAATGCTAAAAGAAGAAGACAGATATCGATATAAATCATTGATAGAAGAACCTCTGAAATTAGAGTTAAAGCCACTTCCAAACCATTTGGAATACGCTTATTTACATGTTGAATCTGAATTACCTGTAATAATATCGTCTTCTCTTGCTGAAAATGAGAAATCACAACTCATTTCTGTGTTGAAAGCCCATAAACCAGCCATTGCATGGAAGATTCATGATATTAAAGGAATAAGTCCTTCGTATTGCACACATAAAATCCTTATGGAAGAAGATCATAAAACGTATGTGCAACGCCAACGAAGACTAAATCCTAATATGCAAGATGTAGTTAAGAAAGAGATTATTAAACTGCTAGATGCAGGTTTAATTTATCCAATCTCTGATAGTCCATGGGTAAGCCCAGTTCAATGCGTGCCAAAGAAGGGTGGCATGACTGTCATTACAAATGAGAAAAATGAGCTTATTCCTACTAGGACTGTAACAGGATGGTGTGTATGTATTGATTATAGAAAATTAAATGACGCCACCAGAAAAGATCACTTTCCCTTACCTTTCATAGATCAAATGTTGGAAAGATTAGCCGGAAATAGTTACTATTGTTTTCTAGATGGATTTTCCGGATATTTTCAAATTCCAATAGCACCCGAAGATCAAGAGAAAACCACATTCACGTGCCCTTATGGTACTTTTGCTTACAAACGCATGCCATTTGGATATTGCAACGCCCCTGCAACCTTTCAAAGGTGTATGATGGCGATTTTTCACGACATGATAGAAGAATGCATGGAAGTTTTCATGGATGACTTTTCAGTCTTCGGTGATACATTTGAATCATGTCTAGTTAATCTGGAACGAATGCTTATTAGATACGAACAATCAAATCTAGTACTTAATTGGGAGAAATGCCATTTCATGGTTAAAGAAGGCATCGTTCTTGGTCATAAAATTTTAAAAGAAGGAATTGAAGTGGATAGAGCTAAAGTAGATGTAATTGCTAAACTTCCACATTCCACCAATGTTAGAGGAGTTAGGAGTTTTCTAGGGCATGCCGGTTTTTACCGACGTTTCATAAAAGATTTTTCTAAAATTGCCACTCCTATGAATAAACTCCTAGAAAAGGATGCTCCATTCATATTTTCAGATGAGTGTATCAAATCTTTTAATATTCTTAAAGAGAAACTCACTAATGCGCCGATCATGATAACACCAAATTGGAATCTACCATTTGAACTAATGTGCGATGCAAGTGATTTTGCAATGGGAGCCATTTTAAGACAAAGGATTGAAAAACGATTTCAACCTATATATTATGCTAGTAAGACGTTACAAGGAGCACAAATGAACTATACAACTACTGAAAAAGAACTCCTTGCTATTGTCTTTGCTTTTGACAAATTTCGATCATATCTCGTTCTAGCAAAAACGGTGGTCTATACCGACCATTCTGCTCTTAGATACCTATTTTCAAAACAAGATGCTAAACCAAGATTAATCCGTTGGATCTTACTCTTACAAGAGTTTGATATTGAAATCCGAGATAAAAGAGGAGCAGAAAATCTCACCGCTGATCATCTTTCTCGTCTTGAAAATCCCGAATTAGAAGTTCTAAATGAATCGGCCATACAAGACAACTTTCCTGATGAATATCTATTGAAGATAGATTATAATGAAATTCCATGGTTTGCAGACTATGCAAACTACTTAGTTTGTGGATTCCTTGAAAAAGGATTATCGTACCAAAGACGAAAGAAATTCTTCAGTGATATAAAACACTATTTTTGGGAAGATCCACATCTGTTTAAAAGTTGTCCCGATGGAATAATACGCCGATGTGTATTTGGAGATGAAGCTAGTAAAATTTTAAACCATTGTCACACAGGACCAACAGGAGGGCATTATGGGCCTCAACTAACAGCAAGAAAAGTTTATGATGCTGGATTCTATTGGCCTACAATTTACAAAGACGCACACCTTCTTTGCAAATCCTGTGATGCGTGTCAAAGGGCCGGAAAAATAAGTCAACGTGATGAAATGCCACAAAATGTCATCCAAGTATGTGAAGTATTTGACATTTGGGGTATTGACTTTATGGGTCCATTTCCAAAATCTCATAATAATCTATATATACTCGTAGCCATTGATTATGTATCTAAATGGGCAGAAGCACAAGCTCTCCCAACTAACGATGCACGAGTTGTAGTCAACTTTTTAAAACGTCTTTTTGAGAGGTTTGGAACACCGAAAGCTTTAATAAGTGATCGGGGTACTCATTTCTGTAATAATCAACTTGAGAAAGTTCTTAAAAGATATGGAGTAACTCATAAAATCTCCACCGCATATCATCCACAAACAAGTGGACAAGTTGAAAATACCAACCGAGCTTTAAAACGTATTCTAGAGAAAACCGTAGGATCAAATCCGAAGGAATGGTCCATTAAATTGAAGGATGCACTCTGGGCTTTTAGAACAGCCTACAAAACTCCAATTGGAACCACACCTTTTAGACTTGTTTATGAAAAAGCATGTCATCTTCCAGTAGAAATTGAACACAAAGCATTTTGGGCTTTGAAGACATGTAATCTTGATTTACATGAAGCCAGACGTCTACGATTAAGTCAACTAAACGAATTAGAAGAATTAAGACATGAAGCATACGATAATTCGTTAATCTATAAAGAAAGAACAAAGAAATGGCATGATAAAAGAATCAGAAGTTCAAAAGAATTTAAGGAAGGGGACAGAGTTCTTCTTTTCAATTCACGATTCAAGCTATTTCCTGGAAAATTGAAATCAAGATGGTCTGGACCATTCATAGTCAAAAGAGTTTTCCCATACGGAACGATAGAATTAATAAATTCAAATGGGATTGAATTTAAAGTTAATGGTCACAGAGTTAAACACTACATACATGGTCCAATGGAAGTCGACAACGAAGTTAATCACAATTTCGACACCACAGCTAACTAAGTGTGGGGAGAATCAAGTCTTTAAAGGATAATATGTATTTCTGTTAGAGTTAGATTGTCTGTTTTCGTGTAGTTCTCGAAAATGGAATCCGAATGGTCTTTCCCTAGCAGACCCTAAAGAACTAGTCTTCTCCCCCCATTCTGAATTTTTAATTTTTTTTAGGTTTTTACAAAATGAAGACTGCCTGTGAACTAAACCATGGTCTAATGCTACATGCTTTGATCACTAAACGTAATAATGACACACTTCCGAGTGAAATAGTATCAGTAATCAGAGAAAGATTGGACGGAGTTAGAAAAGAATCCAGATGCGAAGATAATAAGTTACAATTTGGTAAAGGAAAATCAAAATCCGCAGCAAAAAGAAGAGCACGACACCTAGAAAGATGTCACAAATGCGGAAAATGGTCACATGGAGGTAAATGTTCAAATAATCAAACCTATTCAAACACCAAATTTGTTACTTTATGCAGAGACGGACCGTTCATATGTTTAGAAGAAAAGACACTGAATGCTCGAGGCTACGCCTATGTAGCCATGGAAAACTAATTAAACCGACTATCTTATAAATGGGATAGATCATATAACTAAGAATACTATCTCACAGGTATGTCTGTACAGTCTTTATTTTTATTTTTATTTTTAACCTTTTGATAATAAACGCTAATTTGTTCGCTAAAAAGTATTAAATTGGTATTGAATAAAATTAGGTTTGGCGACCGAAATTATTGATATCATTCAAAAATTTATTACATCACTGCGAAATTTAACGTTTATTCTTAAGGTATAAATATCTTTAATCAATCAACCCAAAATATTTCAAAAATTCGTCATGAGTTAAATTAGGTCTTGGAACCGAAATTACTTTACCGAAAAGAGGGGCGCATATTTTTAATAATATTTGATTGATTAAAGTGGGATAAAAAGCCAAAAAGATTTTTAATTTTATTTTTACCATGTTTTTAAAATTGTAAATATTTGAAAAATTAATATAAGTTTGGTGTGAATTTATAATATGAATTTTTAAATTAAGATTGGTGTGAATTTTTTATTTTTAAAATATGAATTTTTAATTTTATGCATTTTAAATTGTAAGTTTGGTGTGAATTTTTAATATTAATTTTGAATTTTATATTTAATTGTGTGAATTTAAAAACAAAAATTTACTTTATCTCATTAAGTTAAAAATATGATTTTTAAAATTCTTCGTAAGTTGAAGACTAGGTCGTTGAACCAAAATTGCTTTACCCGAGGGAGGGACGAGAACTTTTATTATCATTATTTTTTTAATCTTATTGAATTAAAGTATGCCAAAAACATTAAAAAAACCCAAAAATCTTAGCTTTTAAAACAATCGCTACAAAAAGACAAATTTTAAAATTTTGTCGAAGGACGGACTAGGACATCGATCCGAAACGACCTCGTCCTAAATAACAAGGGAAACAAAATTTTAAAATTAATTACTTAATTGTTTTAATTAGTATAAGATGTAAAAAAAAAAAACTCCGCGACTCGCGGAGTTTGAAGGGGAAATCTCCGCGACTCGCGGAGGGACCAAAACCCAGGAAAAAAAATAAAACGTAAAAAACAGATCAGTTCACTCCCCACACCAAATACTGCGAAGAACACAGCGAAAATACTCCGAAAATACACGCAAAAACACCCCCAAAATCACAATTTTTAACCGTTAATCATCAAATCTTTTGCTAAAATCATGTTGAGAAGGATGCTATCAAGGAATTACTCAAGAAAAACGACTGAAAGGGGTGAATCTTCATCCCAAGCTCGCAATGCTCCTTCTGAGAATGCGGAACAACAGGAGGTGGATAGCTTCTACAAACAAGATATACCTCATCCAGTCATGACATTTTCTGATATACACTTGGAAGATTTGCACCCGAACCTGAGATTTGACAGACTTTGGATAGATTATCCAAAATACCAAAGGGGTTTGCATACTCTTCATTCTAAAGTTGTTGAGGTACCTAGGGTCATAGAATGGGGACCCTTAGAAGCTGTAGAATTGGCCGGGCCAATTAGGGAATTACTTGTACAGAGGTATGGTAATTCTACTTTTAATGACTGGGTACGTTTATTCACCATGCGTAGACCTGTATATAAAGTATGGTGTGAAGAATTGTTGTGTAGTATAGAATTAAATGATCGGGTAGCTAGTTTAACCGATCAATCTTTTATTAGATTTTTGTTAGGAGGTTCGATGCGCCACATGTCTTTACTAGACATGGCTCAGGCTTTACGTATATATACGCATGAGGAGTTAGCATCTGCCGATTGTAGAGGGTTGATACTAAATGGTAGAAAGATAGATGAAAATTTTGATACACACGGTGTATGGAGTCAAATGACAAGCCATCACCGATTCAAAGGTGGAAATTACTCTTATTTGGATATAGATAGAGCTGAATTAAGAGTGATTCATAGGTTTTTAGCAAATTCGATTACACAAAGAGGTAAGAACAAGGAAAAGGTAAATGAACAGGATTTGTTTTACCATATATGTATTCGAGACCCACAAAGCGCTGTAAGTATACCTTATTATGTGGGTTATTATTTATCAGCTATGGTTAGGGGGATGAGACCGCATAGCATAATAGGAGGTGGTATTTTTATTACTTTGATTGCTGAATATCTCGGTGTGGATATAAGTCGGGGGGATTATTAGTCGAAGAACCAGAACCCCGCGATACTATAGGTTTAAATGTATACCATGGTGCGAAAGTTTTGAAGAGGCAAAATAACGCCGCAGTACAATACCATGGTAGACATCCACAGGTTGAGAGAAACCAACAGCAAGGTAATGTAGGAGGGGGAAATGAGATGCAAGAAATGCAAAGGTTTATAGCTTCACAGGAGTACGAAAATGCTAGACAGAGAGCATTTGAAGATTGGCAAGTTCATCAGAACCAAATCATAGCTCATTGCCAACATATAGGTAGAAACTATATTCCTACGCCAAAACCCATATTCCCTCCCTGGTCTATAGAGATGCAACCACCGTATCCTACGTATAACCATGCCGAAGCATTCTATAGCACCTATGGTTATGCTTAGAACCCCTATTGGTATCAATATCATCCCTAGTCTACTTAGTTTTTTTTTATTTTGTAATTTGTAATGATTGATACGTTTAATACTTATTTAATATTGTAATAGTTTTTATAATTTTCTAACTTTTATTCTTAGATTTTAATAATTTTTGAATGTGGGGTAATATACCAAACTTCAAAAATATGTATATATGTTTGCAGTTTATCTTATGTACACAACAGGGTAAAACAACGCATTTTCAAAGATTGGCATTAAGTTCAGTAAAAGCAACTAATTTTGACGACAAGATGCAAAATATATGTGAAATAACAACAAGACGGAATGAACAAATGATGTGCACCATTTATCATTCAGCAAACAAACGCCAATATATTTGGAAACTTTGGTAATTTTAATCATTTTCACACAAATCATCCTCAATAATTTAAATTGTTACTGATTTCTTGCGAATGAGGGCATTGCAAGATCTTAAGTGTGGGAAGGGGTTAAATTCTTTCGGATTTTAAAATTTTTATCTTAAACACTGGGTTACCATTAAAAATACTAGTAAAGCAGTAGTTGTATTAGAATCTAGTGCTCTCTGATAATATAGAACAGCCCTAGTCTTATATACTGACTACCCAATTCTAGTAAAAATTTTCAAAATTTTCAATTAAATGAACTCAAAATCATGTTTATACATATTTATGAACGATAAAACTAGGTTTTAACACCAAAATTATTGTTACCTCAGAAAGGACATAAATTGAGAAACAAACCAAAATGTAAAAATTCATTTAAAATGGAATAGAGGACAATAAAAAGGAAAATAAAAGCCAAGTGTGGGAAAATTCTTCAAGTTATTCAAAACATATATCACATATTTTTGTACAAATAACTGAAAATACTTTTGCTTTGGACTAAACTAAAAGGTTTTACCTGATTTACTGTAAGAAAGATGGATCTACACGATGAATCAATTCCATCATTAAAAGGAAATAAAGTCTTCCGAAAAAGAAACGCACTTCTTGATTTAGGTCAAGAAGTTGTCGTCCAGACCAGCTGTAGGTTGACGAAAAATCTAGAAAAGTCATCACTAAAATCAGCAGGAAATCCACGGACCTCAGTATTAAACAGGGTCGCCAAGTGGTCAGATTTATCCTAACCATGAGAAGGATTTATCTCGTACAATGGGGGGCACCATGCAAATTAGCTGGATAAGACTAATGAATCAGATCCCCAGAAAGGATAATCTCCTTAAAGATTAAAAATCAGCTTTTAAGCCTGATATTACTCAATCCTTGAGATTGACCTTAAAGATTGAGAATTACAAACTCATGGAATTCGATGATATCTAAACTCGAGCTTGAACGAGAAAATATTTTGATCAAAAATAAAACCGATTTGTTTTCTGAAAACCCTATTTTCAATGCGTTCATTACCATTGAACGCAAAATCCTAGGAATTCACCTGGAATTCATTAGGTCACCTGAACTAAATCGGGTGTCAACCGTAAGAAAGGTGGTTGCATAGCATGGTCAAAGACAGGACCTTGTGCCAGACCGAAAAATTATAAGGGTGAGCTTTACTATTGCTCCTACCAAGGATAGTAATTGCGTCTGACACGTTATAGACCATAATTAAAAGCATGTCAGGGGACATTGCCTTAACAGTTGCTTGTTCAACGCTTTCCTTTACAACCGGACGGTAGTTTACCGAAAGGTAATATACGGGACAAGTAAACTGGACGTGTTGCTTTCCAAATACAAGGTTAGCAAGTGGGTGACACAAAACCGCAAGTTTTGAGCTAAAATTTTCAAATCTGAAACCCACCAAACCCACAAAAATATTTTGCAAACACCGGTAAAGGGTTATTCCAGAAAACTTATCTAGGGTAAAAACTAGATTTAATTTTCAAAAGATCAAATGTTTTCATAAAGATCCAATTTCCTTAATGGATCTAAATTTTTATAGTCATGTGGGACTGTAAACCATATCGTTACTACCATTGTTTATACCGCTGTATAGAAATCACTGATGTACAAAGTGTGAAGAATAAAGAAGTGATTCTAGTATTTCAAGACGATATTGCTTGAGAACAAGCAACGCTCAAGTGTGGGAATATTTGATAATGCTAAAAACGAACATATATTTCATAGCATTATTCCTCAAGAAAGACAAGCTTTTAGTTGCAATTGTTCTATTTAAAAGTGATATTCGTTTAAATAATAAAAGGTGAAGACAAAAGACAGATTCGACGAATTAAAGACGCAAACGACCAAAAAGCTCAAAAGTACAAAATACAATCAAAGAGGTTCCAATTATTAATAAGAAACGTCTCGAAATTACAAGAGTACAAGATTCAAAACGCAAAGTACAAGATATTAAATTGTACGCAAGGACGTTCGAAAATCCGGAACGTGGACATGAGTCAACTCTCAACGCTCGACGCAACGGACTAAAAATTACAAGTCAGCTATGCACATAAATATAATATAATATTTAAATAATTCTTATAATTATTTAATATATTATATTTATTTATAAAACCGTCGGTAAACAAAGAGCCAAACTTGTGTGAGCTGTAAAAGCAAACTCCGCGACTCGCGGAGTTTGAAGGCCAAAAGGGCCGCGAGTCGCGGAGGCTCAAAGTTTGAAACTCCCTATAAAGCCAACCGAATTCTGATCATTTTTCATCCATCTAATATCTATCTCTCTCAATATATACGTAAATATATATATTTATATTTTAATTTTAATTTTAATCATAATAATAAGGGTATGTTAGCGAATGTTGTAAGGGTGTAAGTCGAAATTCTGTCCGTGTAACGCTACGCTATTTTTAATCATTGTAAGCCATGTTCAACCTTTTTACATTAATGTCTCGTAGCTAAGTTATCATTATGCTTATTTAATCCGAAGTAATCATGATGTTGGGCTAATTACTAAAATTGGGTAATTGGGCTTTGTACCATAATTGGGGTTTGGATAAAAGAACGACACTTGTGGAAATTAGACTATGGGCTATTAATGGGTTTTATATTAACTAAACAATACCTTGTTAATTTAATATACAAACTTATAATTCGACGTATTTATATATAACCACATACGCTTGACTGGGTACGGTGGGCGGGATATCTATAAATACCAATAATTAATCATTTTACCGGACACGGAACTGGATTAATAGTTAATAGACTTGTTGAAACAGGGGTGAATTACATTCAAGGGTAATTGGTGTAATTGTTAACAAAGTAGTAAAACCTTGGTTTACACGTAGTCGATAACCTGGTGTATTCATTAAACAAAGTATTAAATCCTTGTTACAATTCGAATCCCCAATTAGTTGGAATATTTGACTTCGGGAATAAGAATAATTTGACGAAGGCTTTCGCTCTTTATATTTATGACTGATGGACTGTAATGGACAAAAACCAGACGGACATATTAAATAATCCAGGATAAAGGACAATTAACCCATGGGCATAAAACTAAAATCAACACGTTAAACATCATGATTACGGAAGTTTAAATAAGCATAATTAATTTATTTCATATTTTATTTCCTTTATTTTATATTTAATTGCACTTCTAATTATCACATTTTTATTGTTATTGTATTTAATTGCATTTTTAATTATCGTACTTTTTAATTATCGCAAGTTTATTTTATCGCACTTTTATTATTCGCAATTTCATTATCGTTATTTACTTTACGCTTTAATTTAAGTCTTGTATTTATTTTTAATATTTTACATTTGGTTTTAACTGCGACTAAAGTTTTAAAATCGACAAACCGGTCATTAAACGGTAAAAACCTCCCTTTATAATAATAATATTACTTATATATATATTTGTATTTTTATAAAAGTAAACTAATATAGCGTTAAGCTTTGTTTAAAAAGATTCCCTGTGGAACGAACCGGACTTACTAAAAACTACACTACTGTACGATTAGGTACACTGCCTATAAGTGTTGTAGCAAGGTTTAAGTATATCTATTCTCTAAATAAATAAATATCTTGTGTAAAATTGTATCGTATTTAATAGTATTTCGTAGTAAAAATATAAGCTATTTTATATACACCTTGCGAAACATCACATATACCTCTGTTTGGGATTTTTATTTTATTTTCTGTTAATTCCAATCATCACGAATCGACTTTTGTTTGTTTAAATATCCTAAAACCAATTTTGAGTTCGTGTTTTGATTAATGGAATGATTTCTGGTCGATTAAGTTTCTGAGAAGAATGAGAAGTAAAGGGAAACAGACGAATATAGTTTAAATAGGTTTAAGATATGTATGAAAGCAGAAAAACAGAATTGGTACAAAGGTTGTGAGGGTGTTAGCGATTTCAGCATTATCAACGACAAAATGCAAGAAAGAACTAATGCTTACGCCCTATTCGAGAGGTCTCAGGTTCGAGCCCGAGCAACGGCAGTTATTTTTTTAAAAAAAGCTTATTTTATAAGGTAGCCTATTTTCTTTCATTTATTATTATTATAATTATTATTATTATTATTATTATTATTATTATTATTATTATTATTATTATTATTATTATCATTATTATTATTATTATTATTATTATTATGAATGTTACTGTTATTGCTAGTATTAATGATTATTGTTATAATTATTATTATTATTATTACTAATTATCATTACTTAGTATTATTATTATTATTATCACTAATATTAATATATGTATTATTATTATTATTATTATGATCATTATTAGTATTATTATCATTATTATGAACATAATACAAATTATTATAAATATTGTTATTAGTATCATTTTACAAACTGTTAGTATTATTATTGTTATTATCGACAAAAATATTAGTAATAACATCATTATTATTAGTATGGTTATAATTAAACTTATTATCATAATTAACAAAATAGATATTTTTATAATTATAATTATTATTAAATTAAGTATTATTATCAAAAATTAATATTTTCATGACCGTTATTATTAAATTATTCACTTTATTAAAAACTACTGATATTATGATTATTATGAGATTAACTATTGAAAACTATCATTAATATATTTATTAATAGAATTATAAATAATATTATCATTTTTATTATTATTAGCATTAACACTATTATTATTTCAAATATTACCTTAGTATTACTAAAGTATTGTTTTAACTAACAAATAATATATATATAAATATAAATATATAAATATATTTATTACATATAACATAACGAAACTTAATATTTTTATATAAAATGAATATAGGATATTAATATAAAAATTATATCACTAATAATATATATATATATATATATATATATATATATATATATATATATATATATATATATATATATATATATATATATATATATATATTTGTTCGATTGCAAGTATAGGTATTAATATATATATATATATATATATATATATATATATATACCTATATACTTGCAATCGAACAAATAATTATAGGTTCGTGAATCCAAGGCCAACCCTACACTTGTTTCATGACGTCATATGTATTTTTACTAGGAAATACAGTATAGTGAGTTTCATTACTCCCTTTTTAAATGCTTTTGCAATATATATTTTTGGGATTGAGAATACATGCGCTTTTATAAATGTTTTACGAAATAGACACAAGTAATCAAAACTACATTATATGGTTGAATGGATCGAAGCCGAATATGTCCCTTTTTGCTTGGTAGCCTAAGAATTAGTAAACCAGTCTACTAATTGACGCGAATCCTAAAGATAGATTTATTGGGCCTAACAAACCCCATCTGTTGTTGCAGATGCTTTAGTACTTCAAAATTTATCATGTCCGAAGGATGTCCCAGAATGATGGGGATATTCTATATACATCTTGTTAATGTCGGTTACCAGGTGTTCAATCCATATGAATGATTTTATAGCAGTGAGAAGACATGCACCTTGAAACGAAAATGAAATCTTGTGGTCTATTATATTATTGGAAATGATTGTTTATGATAAACTAATGAACTCACCAACCTTTTTTTTGACACTTTAAAGCATGTTTATTCTCATGTATGAAAGAAATCTTCCGCTGTGCATTTGCGCATTTTAGAGATATTACTTGGAGTCATTCATGACATATTTTAAAAGACGTTGCATTCGAGTCGTTGAGTTCATCAAGATTATTATTAAGTCAATTATAGTTTGATATATTATGAAATGGTATGCATGCCTGTCAACTTTCGATGTAATGAAAGTTTGTCTTTTAAAAACGAATGCAATGTTTGTAAAATGTATCATATAGAGGTCAGAACCTCGCGATGTAATCATATGTTATTGTATTCGTCCTTATGGATTAGGATGGGTTGTCACATGTGGTATCAGAGCCGTGGTCTTAGCGAACCAGGTCTTGCATTAGTGTGTCTAGCTGATAGTTGTTTAGATGCATTAGTGGGTCTAAACTTCGACAGTGTCTGCATGTCAAAAGTTTTGCTTATCATTTCGTGTCGAAAATTATTTGCTTATCGTCCTTAAAGTCTAGACACGTCTTACTGCCTCTATTGCATAGACAGTGTATAGATAAATTCATATCTTAGCGTATCTGTTATTGTTACCTTTGCCTGACAGCTTCCGTAGATTCCTCCGTAACTTATGGGATTTTAGTATTATATATGCATATGTAAATTATGTATTGCAGGGTGCTAATCTACATCCTATAATCTATTTCTTATCGAAAATCCTTCATATGATCATACGAAATGAATCCCTCAACCAGTTCGAGTCCCTCAGATTTCGATAGCTATTCCGGTAGTTATTCTGACAGCTATTTCGACATGGATATTCACCTAAGCTCCAAAAGCAGTGTAAACGAAATTGATCAACCAACTAGTCATCTTCAATTCTGGATGAATTGGGAATGGGTTTGTAGTCTACTTAATCATTGGAGATAAGAAGAAGCGATTCCTTTTATCCACCATATTGTCCTCTGGGCGAAGAACCTGAAGCATTCACCGGCGAACCAATCTGAAACACCATTTTCACTTCATTTCCCGAATATCTCGCCACGATTATATTCTATCAAAAATTCTAAACCTTATTCATCTACTCGTTCCAATCGACAATCATACCGGAATAATAGAAGAAGTCAACGAATTTCGCACTCGGGTAGTGACTTTGGAGAATATGATGCAAAATTTACTAGCTTCAGCAGCATCACCAGCACCAACATCAATACCAGTACCACCAACAACCCAAGTTCAACATCACACACCTCAACATCTCATTATGTACCTCGAGTATAATCATCAATCTGCGAATCGTTCTACATCATTTATCTTCGTTCGACATGGCGATTATGTAATCTCTAATGTTTTAGAGATTATATATTCTTGTTCTAACGGTAAATCAAATGAGTTTAATATCATATTGACTCATTAAATCCATGATTACATCTGAAGAAAATATATATGTATATATATATTTTCATAAAGATTGTAATTAAAAATTCTTTCGTACAAACTGTTAATGGTGAAAATATTTTAACGGGTAGGTAATACCGGAGGAATATGTAGATTTCACATTAATAAGTACACTGTACATTCTTTCAAATCTAATTCAACAGTCATTTACTATCCTATTTACAACCACTGATATATGTATCCGTTCACCGCAGAATAACCCTTTTCATTCAATTTCATATTTGGATTTTGATCTATCAGAATCCAACAAGTGGCATAATGAAGAAAACATTGGACAAAAAATAAAATTTGTTAGAAACAAACAAATTAACCATGTGAAAATTTTGTTAAGAATCCACGCTAACAAAATCCTAGCTAACTTTAATTCCTTATTACATTTTATTATCGTAATTTATATTCTCGCAATTTTATTTATCGTCATTTAATTTCTGTTATTTATTTTACGCACTTTATTTATCGTCATTTAAATACTGTTATTTACGCATTTTAAATATCGGGACACGTATACAATGTTTTGACATATCATATCGACGCATCTATATATATTATTTGGAATAACCATAGACACTCTATATGCAGTAATGATCGAGTTAGCTATACAGGGTTGAGGTTGATTCTATAATAATATATATACTTTGAGTTGTGATCGAGTCTGAGACATGTATACAATGGGTCACGATACGTATTAATTAATTCGAATATTATATATTAAACTATATATGAATTATTGAATTACTAATTGTGGACTGCTAACTGTGGACTGCCAACATTGGATAATTAAAATGAAATAAAATATTGATTATAACATATGAAACTAAACATTTATTCAAGTTTGCCACTTGAGTTCATCTTAAACCTCGTTTGTATCTTGACCATTACAATCTGCGTTCAAACCTTTCATGATTCTTGAAAACACCTCAATCGAGAGGATGAACCAACCGCACTTCAACTACGGAAGAAAAGGTTGGTGCATATAGTTATACACCTGAAAACACTCGAAACCTGAGTAAACATTTAACACGTATCTGTGCTAGCTCTTTTGACATTGTTATTACCGAAAATAACTTTATAATCCCTCTCCAAATTAGCCAATTTTGTCACAGCTCCAGCAAATCAACTTCATTTTTTCATTCGAATAAACTCTGCTATAACTTTAATATATAAGTTTGCCTTTCATCATCGTAACCGGAGAACCGTTTACATCTCACCACATTAGCAGAAACTTACCAGCAACTTCATTACTCATAGACTTAAGTTTCTCCGAAGAATCATTATATTTTTCATTAAAACCCTATCATATACTCATCCACATCTTGTAACGAGAATTACCATACTAATCACTGGAAATCAGCAATCAGTATTTTGAATTTCGCAGCATTTCTACATCAACCGATATATGTATACATATAACATTATCTCTTAGAATTATAAATCTTCCATTCTGAAATTTTGAAAAGCACCTAGTCTGCGAATCATTACTCTGAATTTTGAAAAGTTGAAGGAAGCAACAAAAACTGTAAACGACCTTAACAACCAAAAGTTTGATGATAAAGAATTGTATGTTGGCAAAGCTCATAAATGTTGGAACTGGAAATGGATTGAGCAAACCATGAAGGAGACTCTGAACAAATCACAAGGACTAAACTTGTACATAAAGAATCCTGATGATTCTATTTCTGATGAAATCTTTAGCGAATACCATGCTCCTTAATCGCTCTAAATCATCGTGAATAAATTCCTTCATCACAATTTGATTCTAAAATTCTAAGATATTATCATACCTCTCATTATAAATATCCTCAATATTTCTGAAGATATCTTCATAAATATTCTCGTCCGATATTAATAATCTCTCCACACTGTCTGTGTTATTTCATAAAAGGAAACTGTTTTAGTTTCCACATTCTGTAAATCTTCGAATTTAAAATATGAATGTTTTGAAGTAGTGTTGGAAATTGATACATGAGTTAGTATAATATAATGACACTTGATCAACGTGATTATATTACAGTAAGTCATGCTGAGTTTCTAAATGGAATGTGATGATTCACAGACCATACCGTTATCAGGTGTCATGTTACACGACTCTTACATTCTATCTAATCTATAAACATATCAAGAACATATTTTCTTGATAGTACTATCTTTTCCCTTGAATTCTGGTAATTTGACAAGTCAGATTGTGCTATTGCAGTTTCTTTCTTAGAACATTAACTATGTTCATTCCAAAATTTATATCTACGAATTCTGGACCATTATTCGCTTAACTTAAAGTCGGAAAGAGAAAACAAAAGGATGGAACTCCAAAATATAAAGGAAATGAAGAGGGTGGATTTATAGTAAAATTTTCGACAAAACAATCAAGATAGATCATCGCATTTAACCAAAGAGGATTCTAATTTCCTTAAGAATCAAATCTTATTACGAAGATTTCCTCTAAATCCTTTGAATTCTAGAATTCAACCATGACTAGTGAAAAGTTATGATGAAACTTGTCTATCTCATTTCACTCTTTTGTGATAGCTTCACTAGTACGCTTCGAGTAATCGAATTATTTTATCCCTATTACTCAATGGTGATAAACCTCTATTTATCAACTCATATTCGTCATGAAAACATACTAAATGTTAACCATGACCATCCCAATTAAATTTCGGGACGAAATTTCTTTAACGGGTAGGTACTGTGACGACCCAGAAATTTTCGATTAAATTTAAACTTAATCTTTATATGAATTCGACACAATAAGCAAAGTCTGTAAAGTTGAGTCTCAAAAATTTTGAACTGATTTCATATATGCAATTACCTTTTGACCAACTCCGACGATTCACGAATAATTATTTGTAAATAAATATGTACAGGGGTATACATATATAAATGTAAATAATTATAATAATTGGAAATAATAAAATTTAATCCATTGAATTAAGAATTATTATTATTAAGTATTGTCATTAAGAATTATTATTATTATTATAAACATCATATAATAAATAAAATGTAATGTTAATATCTAATATAATAAATTTAATTATAAGTTAAACAAAAATTGCTATGGTAGTATTACCATTACTTTTATTATTAACATTAATATTAATATCACTACGTGTTAAATTATTATTTTCAATATATATATTATATAAATATGAAAGTTAATACATGTAAGGTGTTATAATTACTAATATTATTAATATCATTATTATTATAAATAGTAGTAAAAATTATAATTTTAGTTATTACTACGATTATTATTATTTTTTAGTTATTATTATCATTATCATTAGAAATCTTTATCATCGATATATTTATACTTATTACTAACATTAATCAAACATAAATTATAAATACAAATATTTATAAGTAATCTATTTCTTATCACTTGCAACTTTCCTCTTTTTTTCTTGTGAATTAATGTTGACTAATCTGTTTCTTGTTAATTCACTTGAATTCATTTAAGTATTATTAAATATTATTAATATTATTATTATTTGTATTATATATAATATATGAATGTAAAATTTGATACATATAACTTGTTACGTTACTATTATTATTATTTTTAGGTTAGCATTATTACTGTCATTATCACAAAGACTCATTATTAGTATTTTTTTTATAAATAATACAATATACTATTATTAATACCTTTACAACTATTATTATTATCAATATTTTTATTTATTATTATTATTGTTATTAACATTATTAGTAATAATTATTATTATCTTTATATTATTATTTATTATTATTATTATTAATAGAATTATTATTATTATTATATTTATATTTACTTATTAATATTAAATTCTGCAGTCAAATACAAATGATGTTAACCATTGAATATTTCCCTGTCTCTAAATCTGATTCATGTCAAAATCGATTCCACATTCAATCGTACAAAGTTGTTAAGGGTCGATATCACTTTTTATAATTTTTCTTATTTAATACCTGCCCGAATATTTTCTTGTCGACGATCATTTACAGGTCTGTTTCAATGGCCAGATACAAAAAATTGTGTTACTACATCACACCCTCAGTATCAATTACAACCCTTTTTAACTTCTATTAATTATGAGATTAAACAGAAAATAAATAAAGAAGCTCGACACTCTGTTCTTTCACCTTTTACTCATAAATCAAATTCAAATCAGAATTTAAAATCTGTAATTACAGTTATGTTAGGAGTCTTATGAATGAACTATCTGTAAAAATTCAGGTTTTAATTCTTCAAATTGAGTGTTAATTTTCGAAGTCAAAGGTTTGGTTTTTAAAAGTCAACTTTTGTTCTTTAATCGAATTAGAGTTGTCTGTTATATTTCAAGTTAAATTGAAGATCCATATAGTTTTTAGGTGTCGTTTACAAACTATTTCATGTTGTAAGTTATATCTAAAATGCTCTTAATTCCAAAATCACTACATGGGTTGTTCTTCGTGTTTTCAAACTGCATATACCTCTGTTTGGGATTTTTATTTTATTTTTTGTTAATTCCAATCATCACGAATCGACTTTTGTTTGTTTAAATATCCTAAAACCAATTTTGGGTTCGTGTTTTGATTAATGGAATGATTTCTGGTCGATTACGTTTCTGCGAAGAAGGAGAAGTAAAGGGAAATAGACGAATATAGTTTAAATAGGTTTAAGATATGTATGAAAGCAGAAAAATAGAATTGGTACAATGGTTGTGAGGGTGTGGAGGTATTCGAGAGGTCTCGAGTTCGAGCCCAGGCAACGGCAGTTATTTTTTTAAAAAAGCTTATTTGATAAGGTAGCCTATTTTCTTTCATTTATTATTATTATTATTATTATTATTATTGTTATTATTATTATTATTATTATTATTATTATTATTATTATTATTATTATTATTATTATTATTATTATTATTATTATTATGAATGTTATTGTTATTGCTAGTATTAATGATTATTGTTATAATAATAATTATTATTATTATTACCAATTATCATTACTTAGTATTATTATTATTATTATTATTATTATTATTATTATTATTATTATTATTATTATTATTATTATTATTATTATTATTATTATTATTATTATGAATGTTATTGTTATTGCTAGTATTAATGATTATTGTTATAATAATTATTATTATTACCAATTATCATTACTTAGTATTATTATTATTATTATCACTAATATTAACATATGTATTATTATTATAATTATGATCATTATTAGTATTATTATCATTATTATGAACATAATACAAATTATTATAAATATTGTTATTAGTATCATTTTACAAACTGTTAGTATTATTATTGTTATTATCGATAAAAATATTAGTAATAACATCATTATTATTAGTATGGATATAATTAAACTTATTATCATAATTAACAAAATAGATATTTTTATAATTATAATTATTATTAAATTAAGTATTAGTATCAAAAATTAATATTTTCATGACCGTTATTATTAAATTATTCACTTTATTAAAAACTACTGATATTATGATTATTATGAGATTAACTATTGAAAACTATCATTAATATATTTATTAATAGAATTATAAATAATATTATCATTTTTATTATTATTAGCATTAACACTATTATTATTTCAAATATTACCTTAGTATTACTAAAGTACCGTTTTAACTAACAAATAATATATATATATATATATATATATATATATATATATATATATATATATATATATATATATATATATATATATATATATATATATATATATATTACATATAACATAACGAAACTTAATATTTTTATATAAAATGAATATAGGCTATTAATATAAAAATTATATCACTAATAATAATAATATATATATATATATATTTGTTCGATTGCAAGTATAGGTATATATATATATATATATATATATATATATATGAATGATATAGGTTCGTGAATCCAAGGTCAACCCTACACTTGTTTCATGACGTCATATGTATTTTTACTACGAAATACAGTATTGTGAGTTTCATTACTCCCTTTTTAAATGCTTTTGCAATATATATTTTTGGGACTGAGAATACATGCGCTTTTATAAATGTTTTACGAAATAGACACAAGTAATCAAAACTACATTATATGGTTGAATGGATCGAAGCCGAATATGCCCATTTTTGCTTGGTAGCCTAAGAATTAGTAAACCAGTCTACTTGTAGTGACCCGAACTTTTCCATGTTTATATATATTAATTGAGATTGATATTTACATGATTAAATGTTTCCAACATGTTAATCAATCAAACTTGTTAAGACTTGATTAATTGAAATATGTTTCATATAGACAATTGACCACCCAAGTTGACCGGTGATTCACGAACGTTAAAACTTTTAAAAACTATATGATGACATATATATGGATATATATATATAGTTAACATGATACTATGATAAGTAAACATATCATTAAGTATATTAACAATGAACTACATATGTAAAAACAATACTACTAACTTAATGATTTTTAAACGAGACATATATGTAACGATTATCGTTGTAAAGACATTTAATGTATATATATCATATTAAGAGATATTCATACATGATAATATCATGATAATATAATAATTTAAAATCTCATTTGATATTATAAACATTGGGTTAACAACATTTAACAAGATCGTTAACCTAAAGGTTTCAAAACAACACTTACATGTAACGACTAACGATAACTTAACGACTCAGTTAAAATGTATATACATGTAGTGTTTTAATATGTATTTATACACTTTTGAAAGACTTCAATACACTTATCAAAATACTTCTACTTAACAAAAATGCTTACAATTACATCCTCGTTCAGTTTAATCAACAATTCTACTCGTATGCACCCGTATTCGTACTCGTACAATACACTGCTTTTAGATGTATGTACTATTGGTATATACACTCCAATGATCAGCTCTTAGCAGCCCATGTGAGTCACCTAACACATGTGGGAACCATCATTTGGAAACTAGCATGAAATATCTCATAAAATTACAAAAATATGAGTAATCATTCATGACTTATTTACATGAAAATAAAATTACATATCCTGTATATCTAATCCATACACCAACGACCAAAAACACCTACAAACACTTTCAATCTTCAATTTTCTTCATCTAATTGATCTCTCTCAAGTTCTATCTTCAAGTTCTAAGTGTTCTTCATAAATTCTCCAAGTTCTAGTTACATAAAATCAAGAATACTTTCAAGTTTGCTAGCTCACTTCCAATCTTGTAAGGTGGTCATCCAACCTCAAGAAATCTTTTTTTATTACAGTAGGTTATCATTCTAATACAAGGTAATAATCATATTCAAACTTTGGTTCAATTTCTATAACTATAACAATCTTATTTCAAGTGATGATCTTACTTGAACTTGTTTTCGTGTCATGATTCTGCTTCAAGAACTTCGAGCCATCCAAGGATCCGTTGAAGCTAGATCCATTTTTCTCTTTTCTAGTAGGTTTATCCAAGGAACTTAAGGTAGTAATGATGTTCATAACATCATTCGATTCATATATATAAAACTATCTTATTCGAAGGTTTAAACTCGTAATCACTAGAACATAGTTTAGTTAATTCTAAACTTGTTCGCAAACAAAAGTTAATCCTTCTAACTTGACTTTTAAAATTAACTAAACACATGTTCTATATCTATATGATATGCTAACTTAATGATTTAAAACCTGGAAACACGAAAAACACCGTAAAACCGGATTTACGCCGTCATAGTAACACCGCGGGCTGTTTTGGGTTAGTTAATTAAAAATTATGATAAACTTTGATTTAAAAGTTGTTATTCTGAGAAAATGATTTTTATTATGAACATGAAACTATATCCAAAAATTATGGTTAAACTCAAAGTAGAAGTATGTTTTCTAAAATGGTCATCTAGACGTCGTTCTTTCGACTGAAATGACTACCTTTACAAAACCGACTTGTAACTTATTTTTCTGACTATAAACCTATACTTTTTCTATTTAGATTCATAAAATAGAGTTCAATATGAAACCATAGCAATTTGATTCATTCAAAACGGATTTAAAATGAAGAAGTTATGGGTAAAACAAGATTGGATAATTTTTCTCATTTTAGCTACGTGAAAATTGGTAACAAATCTATTCCAACCATAACTTAATCAACTTGTATTGTATATTATGTAATCTTGAGATACCATAGACACGTATACAATGTTTCGGCCTATCATGTCGACACATCTATATATATTTCGGAACAACCATAGACACTCTATATGTGAATGTTGGAGTTAGCTATACAGGGTTGAGGTTGATTCCAAAATATATATAGTTTGAGTTATGATCAATACTGAGATACGTATACACTGGGTCGTGGATTGATTCAAGATAATATTTATCGATTTATTTCTGTACATCTAACTGTGGACAACTAGTTGTAGGTTACTAACGAGGACAGCTGACTTAATAAACTTAAAACATCAAAATATATTAAAAGTGTTGTAAATATATTTTGAACATACTTTGATATATATGTATATATTGTTATAGGTTCGTGAATCAACCAGTGGCCAAGTCTTACTTCCCGACGAAGTAAAAATCTGTGAAAGTGAGTTATAGTCCCACTTTTAAAATCTAATATTTTTGGGATGAGAATACATGCAGGTTTTATAAATGATTTACAAAATAGACACAAGTACGTGAAACTACATTCTATGGTTGAATTATCGAAATCGAATATGCCCCTTTTTATTAAGTCTGGTAATCTAAGAATTAGGGAACAGACACCCTAATTGACGCGAATCCTAAAGATAGATCTATTGGGCCCAACAAGCCCCATCCAAAGTACCGGATGCTTTAGTACTTCAAAATTTATATCATATCCGAAGGGTATCCCGGAATGATGGGGATATTCTTATATATGCATCTTGTTAATGTCGGTTACCAGGTATTCACCATATGAATGATTTTTATCTCTATGTATGGGATGTGTATTAAAATATAAAATCTTGTGGTCTATTATTATGATTTGATATATATATGTTAAACCTATAACTCACCAACATTTTTGTTGACATTTTAAGCATGTTTATTCTCAGGTGATTATTAAGAGCTTCCGTTGTCGCATACTTAAATAAGGACGAGATTTGGAGTCCATGCTTGTATGATATTGTGTAAAAACTGCATTCAAGAAACTTATTTTGTTGTAACATATTTGTATTGTAAACCATTATGTAATGGTCGTGTGTAAACAGGATATTTTAGATTATCATTATTTGATAATCTACGTAAAGCTTTTAAACCTTTATTGATGAAATAAAGGTTATGGTTTGTTTTAAAATGAATGCAGTCTTTGAAAAACGTCTCATATAGAGGTCAAAACCTCACAACGAAATCAATTATTATGGAACGTTTTTAATCAATAAGAACGGGACATTTCAGTTGGTTTCAGAGCGTTGGTCTTAGAGGACCAGAATTTTGCATTAGTATGTCTTATCGAGTTTGTTAGGATGCATTAGTGAGTCTGGACTTCGACCGTGTTTACTTGAAAAATGATTGCTTAACAAATTTTGTTGGAAACTATATATTTTTAACATGTGAATATTATGTGATATATTAATCTCTTAACGCGTTTGATATTATGTGATAGATGTCTACCTCTAGAACAAGTCCCATTGACTCACCTAATAATAATGAAGAGTCAAATGTAAATTGGAATGATTCGTGGACTGATTCACAAGTTCCCGAAGAGGAACCGGAAGAAGAGTCGGAACCAGAAGAAGAATCGGAACCGGAAGAAGAATCGGAACCGGATGAAGAAATAGAACCGGTGGGGGAAATAATAAAATGGTTAAGTAAAAGAAAATCCTCAACCAACCGACCAAGGTTAATTATGGTCAATGGTGTTTCCGCCAAGGAAGCAAAATATTGGGAGGATTACCAATTCTCCGATGAATCGGATTCCGATTAGAATTCCGATGATGTTATAGAAATTACCCCAACTGAATTTAAAAAGGTAAAAGAAAATAATAAGGGAAAGGGCATAAAAATAGAGAAATCTAATTCCAACCCCGATGAACTTTATATGTATCATCAACACCCGAAGTCCTTAAGTTGTAACAATGACCCGGGAACCTCTAAACCACCAGGTTTTTCTAAACCAATGTGGAAAACGACGGCTCGTATTAGGGGAACATCATATATCCCTAGAAACTTGGCAAAACGAACCAAAACCGAAGAAGAAGAAGAAACAAGCGAGTCGGAATAAGATAGTTGTATTCGTGTGGTGTAATATATGTAATATAGTGTGCTTATGCTTTATGATATATGTAAAAATTGCTTGTATTAATAAGTATTTTTTTATGAATCTAACTCTTGTCTATTTTACAGTATAAAAACACAAAATGGATAGACAACCCAATATTTTAAGAGACCTACCCTGAGACATGATTGATGAAATCTTGTCTAGAGTCGGTCAGAATTCTTCGGCACAACTATTTAAGGCGAGATCAGTTTGTAAGACATTCGAAGAACGTTCCAAGAATGCCTTGGTTTATAAAAGGCTTTCGTTCGAAAGATGGGGGATATCACATTGGGAAATCCATAAGTTACGATGTGTTTACTTTGACGCATATATTGCGGGGAACCCAAATGCTATTTTACGCAATGGGTTAAGAAATTATTTTGACTCAATATATCTGAATATTGGACTTCGTGATTTAGAAAAATCGGCTAACATGCAACATAAAGAAGCATGTTATGCTTACGGATTAGTAATGTTCGCTTCTCACCAAAGTGAGAACAAGAACATCGGGCTACAACTATTAAACAAAACGTTCCCACAAGTGACGGAGTCGGTAATTGGGGTAAGAAATGAGGTTTTTAGATTGTTACGGGACTGTTGGACATTACGTAACCCTCGTCCCTTTGACGACGTTATAACACGCTGTCTTATCAACGGCCATAACGGTTATGTTCCACAAGACCAAGGATGGGAAGTAATCCTAGTAAAACCAGAATGCATGACTTGTTTCTGGACGTATGAATTACGTGTCTTTATTGCCTTTGCTGAACGACTTGTGTACTAGCTAGAATTATCTTCACAACCATCTTGTATCAAATTTATTGTGTGCTATATTTCATGCTATATGTAAAATAAGCGGTATTGTAAGTTTGTAAAATATTGTGTAAAAGTTTGAACGCGAAATATTATTATAATCAGTTTTTCATATAGAATTGTAGTAGTTGAATTGTATATTAGCTACTAAGTATGAACTTAACAGGTAGGTACTACCCGAATTTAAACTTATAAAACGCTAATATGAAGAAAAAGCTTTTATAAATGAGTTCATATTATGCTATGAAATACTATTAACTACTCTTAATATTCTGTATGATTAACTTGTTCCATTTGACTATTTTGAAGGAAATGGCACCGACTACTCGACACATCGTGAATATGAATGAAGAGGAATTCCGTACTTTTCTAGCTTCAAACATAGCCGCAGTACAGGCTGCGCTACATACCAACAATAACCTTGGATCTAGCAGTACAGGAAATCGTGTAGGATGCACCTACAAAGAATTCACTGCCTGCAAACCTTTGGAATTTGATGGAACCGAAGGACCGATCGGATTGAAACGGTGGACCGAGAAGGTCGAATCAGTGTTTGCCATAAGTAAGTGTACTGAAGAGGACAAAGTGAAGTACGCTACGCATACCTTCACAGGTTCTGCGTTAACATGGTGGAATACCTATCTAGAGCAAGTGGGACAAGACGATGCGTACGCACTACCGTGGTCAGCATTCAAGCACTTGATGAACAAGAAGTACCGTCCCAGAACCGAGGTCAATAAGCTCAAGACAGAACTTAGAGGGTTACGAACCCAAGGATTTGATATTACCACGTACGAAAGACGATTCACAGAATTGTGCCTATTGTGTCCGGGAGCGTTCGAAGATGAGGAAGAGAAGATCGACGCGTTTGTGAAAGGATTACCGGAAAGAATCCAAGAAGATATAAGTTCACACGAGCCCGCCTCCATACAACAGGCATGTAGAATGGCTCACAAACTAGTGAACCAGATTGAAGAAAGAATTAAAGAACAGACTGCTGAAGAGGCCAATGTGAAGCAAGTCAAAAGAAAGTGGGATGAAAACGGTGATAAGAATCACCAATACAACAACAACAGCAATTACAACAATAATCGCAACAATTATCCCAACAATCGCAACATCAATCGCAACTACAACAAATGGCCCAACAACAACAACAACAACAACAACAACAACAACAACTACAACAATCATCCCAACAACAATAATAACCGCAACAACAACAACAGTCAGAAGCAGCTATGCCAAAGGTGTGAAAAGTATCACTCGGGGTTCTGCACCAAATTTTGCAACAAGTGTAAAAGAAATGGTCATAGCGCGGCGAAGTGTGAGGTCTACGGACCAGGGGATAATAGAACGAAAGGAACAAATGGTGTCGGAACGAGTAATGGCGGAGCAAGTAGTGTCGGAGCAAGTTATGCCAATGTAGTTTGTTATAAATGTAGAAAACTGGGCCACATTATTAGAAATTGCCCGAACCAGGAGAACACGATTGGACAAGGCCGCGGAAGAGTTTTCAATATTAATGCGGCAGAGGCACAGGAAGACCCGGAGCTTGTTACGGGTACGTTTCTTATTGACAATAAATCTGCTTACGTTTTATTTGATTCGGGTGCGGATAGAAGCTATATGAGTAGAGATTTTTGTGCTAAATTAAGTTGTCCATTGACGCCGTTGGATAGTAAATTTTTACTCGAATTAGCAAACGGTAAATTAATTTCAGCAGATAATATATGCCGGAATCGAGAAATTAAACTAGGTAGCGAAATATTTAAGATTGATTTGATACTAGTAAAGTTAGGGAGTTTTGATGTAATAGTTGGCATGGACTGGCTGAAGAAGGTGAAAGCAGAGATCGTATGTTATAAAAATGCAATTCGCATTGTACGAGAAGAAGGAGAACCCTTAATGGTGTACGGAGAAAAGGGCAACATGAAGCTACATCTTATTAGTAATTTGAAGGCACAAAAACTAATAAGAAAAGGTTGCTATGCTGTTCTAGCACACGTCGAGAAAGTACAAACTGAAGAAAAGAGCATCAATGATGTTCCCGTCGTAAAAGAATTTCCCGATGTATTTCCGAAAGAATTACCGGGACTACCTCCACATCGATCTGTTGAATTTCAAATAGATCTTGTACCAGGAGCTGCACCAATAGCTCGTGCTCCTTATAGACTCGCACCCAGCGAGATGAAAGAACTGCAAAGAAAACTGCAAGAACTATTAGAACGTGGCTTCATTCGACCAAGCACATCACCATGGGGAGCTCCTGTTTTGTTTGTCAAGAAGAAGGATGGTACATTTAGGTTGTGTATTGACTACAGAGAGTTGAACAAACTTACCATCAAAAACCGTTATCCACTGCCGAGAATTAACGACTTATTTGATCAACTACAAGGCTCGGCGGTTTATTCGAAGATCGATTTATGTTCTGGATATCATCAAATGCGAGTAAAGGAGGATGATATTCCAAAAACTGCTTTTAGGACGCGTTATGGTCATTACGAGTTTATGGTTATGCCGTTTGGATTGACTAACGTACCAGCTGTGTTCATGGACCTTATGAACCGAGTGTGTGGGCCATATCTTGACAAGTTTGTCATTGTTTTCATCGATGACATACTTATTTACTCAAAGAATGATCAAGAGCACGAAGAACATTTGAGAAAAGTGCTAGAAGTATTGAGGAAAGAAAAATTGTACGCTAAGTTTTCAAAGTGTGCATTTTGGTTGGAAGAAGTTCAATTCCTCGGTCACATAGTGAACAAAGAAGGTATCCAGGTAGACCCGGCAAAGATCGAAACCGTTGAAAAGTGGGAAACCCCAAAAACTCCGAAGCATATACGTCAATTTTTAGGATTGGCTGGTTACTACAGAAGATTCATCCAAGATTTCTCCAAAATAGCAAAACCCTTGACTGCATTAACGCATAAAGGGAAGAAATTTGAATGGAAGGATGAACAAGAGAAGGCATTTCAATTATTGAAGAAAAAGCTAACTACGGCACCTATATTGTCATTACCTGAAGGGAATGATGATTTTGTGATTTATTGTGACGCATCAAAGCAAGGTCTCGGTTGTGTATTAATGCAACGGACGAAGGTGATTGCTTATGCGTCTACACAATTGAAGATTCACGAGCAAAATTATACGACGCATGATTTGGAATTAGGCGCGGTTATTTTTGCATTAAATACTTGGAGGCACTACTTATATGGGGTTAAAAGTATTATATATACCGACCACAAAAGTCTTCAACACATATTTAATCAGAAACAACTGAATATGAGGCAGCGTAGGTGGATTGAATTATTGAATGATTACGACTTTGAGATTCGTTACCACCCGGGGAAGGCAAATGTGGTAGCCGATGCCTTGAGCAGGAAGGACAGAGAACCCATTCGAGTAAAATCTATGAATATAATGATTCATAATAACCTTACTACTCAAATAAAGGAGGCGCAACAAGGAGTTTTAAAAGAGGGAAATTTAAAGGATGAAATACCCAAAGGATCGGAGAAACATCTTAATATTCGGGAAGACGGAACCCGGTATAGGGCTGAAAGGATTTGGGTACCAAAATTTGGAGATATGAGAGAATGGTACTTAGAGAAGCTCATAAAACCAGATACTCAATACATCCTGGAACGGGGAAGATGTACAAGGATCTCAAGAAACATTTTTGGTGGCCGGGTATGAAAGCCGATGTTGCTAAATACGTAGGAGAATGTTTGACGTGTTCTAAGGTCAAAGCTGAGCATCAGAAACCATCAGGTCTACTTCAACAACCCGAAATCCCGGAATGGAAATGGGAAAACATTACCATGGATTTCATCACTAAATTGCCAAGGACTGCAAGTGGTTTTGATACTATTTGGGTAATAGTTGATCGTCTCACCAAATCAGCACACTTCTTGCCAATAAGAGAAGATGACAAGATGGAGAAGTTAGCACGACTGTATT
Source organism: Rutidosis leptorrhynchoides (assembly GCF_046630445.1). Taxonomy (NCBI): domain Eukaryota; kingdom Viridiplantae; phylum Streptophyta; class Magnoliopsida; order Asterales; family Asteraceae; genus Rutidosis; species Rutidosis leptorrhynchoides. Next base: position 448,554,180 of record NC_092336.1, read on the forward strand.
TGAAGGAAGTCATCTCCAGACATGGAATACCAATCTCTATTATCTCTGATAGGGATGGCAGATTTATTTCAAGATTCTGGCAGACATTACAGCAAGCATTAGGAACTCGTCTAGACATGAGTACTGCCTATCATCCACAAACTGATGGGCAGAGCGAAAGGATGATACAAACGCTTGAAGACATGCTACGAGCATGTGTTATTGATTTCGGAAATAGTTGGGATCGACATCTACCGTTAGCAGAATTTTCCTACAACAACAGCTACCATTCAAGCATTGAGATGGCGCCGTTTGAAGCACTTTATGGTAGAAAGTGCAGGTCTCCGATTTGTTGGAGTGAAGTGGGGGATAGACAGATTACGGGTCCGGAGATAATATAAGAAACTACCAAGAAGATCATCCAAATTCAACAACGGTTGAAAACCGCCCAAAGTCGACAAAAGAGCTACGCTGACATTAAAAGAAAAGATATAGAATTTGAAATTGGAGAGATGGTCATGCTTAAAGTTGCACCTTGGAAAGGCGTTGTTCGATTTGGTAAACGAGGGAAATTAAATCCAAGGTATATTGGACCATTCAAGATTATTGATCGTGTCGGACCAGTAGCTTACCGACTTGAGTTACCTCAACAACTCGCGGCTGTACATAACACTTTTCAGGTCTCGAATTTGAAGAAATGTTTTGCTAAAGAAGATCTCGCTATTCCGTTAGATGAAATCCAAATCAACGAAAAACTTCAATTCATCGAAGAACCCGTCGAAATAATGGATCGTGAGGTTAAAAGACTTAAGCAAAACAAGATACCAATTGTTAAGGTTTGATGGAATGCTCGTAGAGGACCCGAGTTCACCTGGGAGCGTGAAGATCAGATGAAGAAGAAATACCCGCATCTATTTCCAGAAGATTCGTCAACACCTTCAACAGCTTAAAATTTCGGGACGAAATTTATTTAACGGGTAGGTACTGTAGTGACCCGAACTTTTCCATGTTTATATATATTAATTGAGATTGATATTTACATGATTAAATGTTTCCAATATGTTAATCAATCAAACTTGTTAAGACTTGATTAATTGAAATATGTTTCATATAGACAATTGACCACCCAAGTTGACCGGTGATTCACGAACGTTAAAACTTGTAAAAACTATATGATGACATATATATGGATATATATATAGTTAACATGATACTATGATAAGTAAACATATCATTAAGTATATTAACAATGAACTACATATGTAAAAACAAGACTACTAACTTAATGATTTTTAAACGAGACATATATGTAACGATTATCGTTGTAAAGACATTTAATGTATATATATCATATTAAGAGATATTCATACATGATAATATCATGATAATATAATAATTTAAAATCTCATTTGATATTATAAACATTGGGTTAACAACATTTAACAAGATCGTTAACCTAGAGGTTTCAAAACAACACTTACATGTAACGACTAACGATGACTTAACGACTCAGTTAAAATGTATATACATGTAGTGTTTTAATATGTATTTATATACTTTTTAAAGACTTCAATACACTTATCAAAATACTTCTACTTAACAAAAATGCTTACAATTACATCCTCGTTCAGTTTAATCAACAATTCTACTCGTATGCACCCGTATTCGTACTCGTACAATACACAGCTTTTAGATGTATGTACTATTGGTATATACACTCCAATGATCAGCTCTTAGCAGCCCATGTGAGTCACCTAATGTAGTGACCCGAACCTTTCCATGTTTATATATATTAATTGAGATTGATATTTACATGATTAAATGTTTCCAACATGTTAAGCAATCAAACTTGTTAAGACTTGATTAATTGAAATATGTTTCATATAGACAATTGACCACCCAAGTTGACCGGCGATTCACGAACGTTAAAACTTGTAAAAACGACATGACGATATATATATATGGATATACATATGGTTAACATGAGATTATGATAAGTAAGTATCTCCATAAGTATATTAACAATGAGTTATATACATATAAACAAGACTACTAACTTAAGGATTTCGAAACGAGACATATATGTAACGATTATCGTTGTAACGACATTTAAATGTATATATATCATACTAAAATATATTAATATATCATAATATCATGATAATATAATAATTTAACATCTCATTAGATATAATAAACAATGGGTTAACAACATTAATTGAGATCGTTAACTTAAAGGTTTCAAAACAACACTTACATGTAACGACTAACGATGACTTAACGACTCAGTTAAAATGTATATACATGTAGTGTATTTAGATGTATTAAAATACTTTTAGAAGACTTCAAGACATATATCAAGACACTCATACTTAACGAAAATGGTTACAGTTACTTTCCCTTTCTTTTCTTTCATCAAGAATTCTAGTCGTATTCTTACCCGTATTATACACAGCTTCAAAACGTACTTACTATGGGTATATACAAATAGGAACTAGCATGGGATTCCACTCTTGATTATGTCATGTATGACTAATCAATTTTAACTTCTACCATGAGCTAGTCAACTAACTAGAACTCCTTTTAACCCCACTCACCACTCACCAATTACCACTCATCATTCACTTCATTTCACTTCCAATTCTCTTTCTAATTCTCTCTCAACACACACACACTATTATGAACGTATTTTTCCAGTAGTTAATCATCATCTTCATCAAAAATCACTTCAAGAATCAAGCTATAATCATCATAGGAAGAACACTTCAAGAACACTTCAAAAATCCCTTCAAGTTTACTAATTTACTTCCAAGCTTTCTAATCCATTCCAAGTAATCATCTAAGATCAAGAAACCTTTGTTATATACAGTAGGTTATCTTTCTTATTCAAGGTAATATTCATATTCAAACTTTGATTCAATTTCTATAAATATAAACTATCTTAATTCGAGTAAAAATCTTACTTGAACTTGTTTTTGTGTCATGATCCTACTTCAAGAACTTTCAAGCCATCCAAGATCCTTTAAAGCTAGATCATTTCTTGTCACTTCCAGTAGGTTTACCTACTAAACTTGAGGTAGTAATGATGTTCATAACATCATTCGATTCATATATATAAAACTATCTTATTCGAAGGTTTAAACTCGTAATCACTAGAACATAGTTTAGTTAATTCTAAACTTGTTCGCAAACAAAAGTTAATCCTTCTAACTTGACTTTTAAAATTAACTACACACATGTTCTATATCTATATGATATGCTAACTTAATGATTTAAAACCTGGAAACACAAAAAACACCGTAAAACCGGATTTACGCCGTCGTAGTAACACCGCGGGCTGTTTTGGGTTAGTTAATTAAAAACTATGATAAACTTTGATTTAAAAGTTGTTATTCTGAGAAAATGATTTTTATTATTAACATGAAACTATATCCAAAAATTATGGTTAAACTCAAAGTGGAAGTATGCTTTCTAAAATGGTCATCTAGACGTCGTTCTTTCGACTGAAATGACTACCTTTACAAAAATGACTTGTAACTTATTTTTCCGACTATAAACCTATACTTTTTCTGTTTAGATTCATAAAATAGATTTCAATATGAAACCATAGCAATTTGATTCACTCAAAACGGATTTAAAATGAAGAAGTTATGGGTAAAACAAGATTGGATAATTTTTCTCATTTTAGCTACGTGAAAATTGGTAACAAATCTATTCCAACCATAACTTAATCAACTTGTATTATATATTATGTAATCTTGAGATACCATAGACACGTATACAATGTTTCGACCTATCATGTCGACGCATCTATATATATTTCGGAACAACCATAGACACTCTATATGTGAATGTTGGAGTTAGCTATACAGGGTTGAGGTTGATTCCAAAATATATATAGTTTGAGTTGTGATCAATACTGAGATACGTATACACTAAGTCGTGGATTGATTCAAGATAATATTTATCGATTTATTTCTGTACATCTAACTGTGGACAACTAGTTGTAGGTTACTAACGAGGACAGCTGACTTAATAAACTTAAAACATCAAAATATATTAAAAGTGTTGTAAATATATTTTGAACATACTTTGATATATATGTATATATTGTTATAGGATCGTGAATCAACCAGTGGCCAAGTCTTACTTCCCGACGAAGTAAAAATCTGTGAAAGTGAGTTATAGTCCCACTTTTAAAATCTAATATTTTTGGGATGAGAATACATGCAGGTTTTATAAATGATTTACAAAATAGACACAAGTACGTGAAACTACATTCTATGGTTGAATTATCGAAATCGAATATGCCCCTTTTTATTAAGTCTGGTAATCTAAGAATTAGGGAACAGACACCCTAATTGACGCGAATCCTAAAGATAGATCTATTGGGCCTAACAAACCCCATCCAAAGTACCGGATGCTTTAGTACTTCGAAATTTATATCATATCCAAAGGGTGTCTCGGAATGATGGGGATATTCTTATATATGCATCTTGTTAATGTCGGTTACCAGGTGTTCACCATATGAATGATTTTTATCTCTATGTATGGGATGTGTATTGAAATATGAAATCTTGTGGTCTATTATTATGATTTGATATATATAGGTTAAACCTATAACTCACCAACATTTTTGTTGACATTTTAAGCATGTTTATTCTCAGGTGATTATTAAGAGCTTCCGCTGTCACATACTTAAATAAGGACGAGATTTGGAGTCCATGCTTGTATGATATTGTGTAAAAACTGCATTCAAGAAACTTATTTCATTGTAACATATTTGTATTGTAAACCATTATGTAATGGTCGTGTGTAAACAGGATATTTTAGATTATCATTATTTGATAATCTACGTAAAGCTTTTTAAACCTTTATTGATGAAATAAAGGTTATGGTTTGTTTTAAAATGAATGCAGTCTTTGAAAAACGTCTCATATAGAGGTCAAAACCTCGCAACGAAATCAATTAATATGGAACGTTTTTAATCAATAAGAACGGGACATTTCACCTAACACATGTGTAACATCCCGCGTTTTTCCGTTAAATTTATTTTTAACACCGTTTTTTTTTTTATATAATAATATCTTTCGTATTTAAATTCGTCGACTCCGTTGACGAACGTTCATAATATTCTCGTTATTTAATTATAACATCACTCGTTTACTCTAACGTTTTAAAATATTTCGTTTGGTTAATTCCCGCACCCGACAACAAACTTGAGGGACTAGTTTCGCCAAGGTGCCAAACATTTGACTAGGTCAAATGGTCAACACCTCCCCTTATCCACCCATTTCACCTCCCACTTTCTTCTTTCTTTTCTCTCCACCATTTTTGAACTCAAAACACCCATTCACTAAATTCATCATCTATTTCCATTCAAGCAATCAAACATCAAAACAAATTATATATTCGTGATCCTCTCTTCATCCTCTTCGATTTGGTACCAATTTCATCACATTTGGGTAACATTTCTAAATCACTAGATTTCTTTAAATTCATGTTCTTGACTTAAAAGTGTGTTAATTAGTGTCTATGGCTCATTGTGATGTTGTGTATGTAATTTGTATGCTCGATTTGTTGTTTTTGGTGTAACTAGCTTGAATATGAAAAGTGCTTGCTTAATCTTTGATTTTGGAAGATTAAATGTTGTTAATTTGTTAAAGTTCATGTATTAAATGTGTTACTAACATCACTAGCTTCAAATTGGTATGTAGGTTGACATGGATTAGTTTCATATGCAAGATTGTTGAATTTGTGATTTTGAGTTAGGGTTTGATAGAAGTAAATTGAATTTTTGATGCATTAAATGCTTGTTAATGTTACTTGTAAGTGTTAGGTTGTGTTGTATGCTTAATTACCTTCGAAACGGCATATCACATGTGTGAATTGGATTCCCGAAACTTAAAATGCATTTGATGAACTTGAAACTTTGAAAATGGATTCTTAATGATCACTTGACGGAAAATCGGTTATTGAAATTGATGTTTTTGTTTGATGAAACGTGTTTAGTTGTTTTCCTTGTCAAATTACCTTTCCAACGATATATAGTATGCATTTTGGATGTTTTCGGTTCATAAAATATGTTAATTTGAGTTTTGGTTCGTGACTTGGACCATTTTTCTGCAAACTGCATGTTTCCCAGGTATTGCGCGCCGCGCAGAATTAGAAATCCCAGATGTTTGCCTTCGTGGTTAAGTTCTGACCAGGATTTACACTTGGGTGCGTGCCGCGCAACCCATTGCGCGCCGCGCATATGCCCAGCTCATTTTTGTTTTTATTTTTCCTTTCACAAAATGTTTCCCGCTTAACCGTAACTCCGATTAACATGAAACTTGGCCATTCTGCTCATAAATGATTTCTCATCATGGGAAAATTGTCGGATACCCGACCCGACCCCGTTGACCTTGACTTTGACCAAGTTTGACTTTTAGTCAAACTTAACCAAACAATTATACGATCGTTCTAACATGCTTAGTTACTTGTATCGTGCATGAAACTTGACTAATTGATTCACATGCTACATAATCGAGTCGTAACGAGCCATAGGACTAATTGAACATCTTTGACCGTTTGTGTTTACCGTTATTGATATAACCTATATGTTTAGGTCAAGACTAGCCTTGTCTTTGCCGTTTACTCGTTGAAGTACTTTTATAACTCTCGCACTCAAGGTGAGATCATAGTCCCACTTTTACTCTTTTTGAACTTATATTGGGATGAGAAAACATAAACGATTCTTTTGAACTAAGTGAACACAAGAACGGGAAAACAAACATTCTACATACGAGTTTAGAACAAAAATCCTCAATTCGATTATCATTAATTACACTTGCCGGGTGTAAGCGAGAACTTATGTTATATGGCCATATGGGTTGACAACCCTCATCTTTGACGGTTCGCTACCGTCTACGGATGAAATATATTTTCGAGAATCAGTGTTTGTTCTAGCACTAAGTGATGGGGTATACAATGGAAGGAATGTTAAGCTTTGATAATTGGGTGCTCGTGAAACAAACTTTTGGAATGTATTACTATTATTTCTTTGATGCAAATCTTGTGGTTCACTTGTACTTACTTACTTAAACCTATGATTTCACCAACGTTTTCGTTGACAGATTTCTATGTTTTTCTCAGGTCTTGCACGATATGTGAAACATGCTTCCGCTTACTATTTGATACTTGCATCCGATGTCGAGTATACATGCATTTCATGGAGCGTCTTATGACTTCACTTTAAACCGTGTCGCCTAGATTTCATTTGTACTTATAACGTTGTAACTTAACTTTTGGTTGAACAATTCTTGTAGACTTTGAAACAATCTTTATTTTGAAATGAAGGCGACATATTTTGGTCAAACGTTATCTTAAAGACTTATAATCAGGTAATGGGACCCACGTAGCCGACGCCGTCACTTGACGATTTGTCGGGGTCGCTACAACATGTGGGAACCATCATTTGGCAACTAGCATGAAATATCTCATAAAATTACAAAAATATGAGTAATCATTCATGACTTATTTACATGAAAACAAAATTACATATCCTTTATATCTAATCCATACACCAACGACCAAAAACACCTACAAACACTTTCATTCTTCAATTTTCTTCATCTAATTGATCTCTCTCAAGTTCTATCTTCAAGTTCTAAGTGTTCTTCATAAATTCTACAAGTTCTAGTTACATAAAATCAAGAATACTTTCAAGTTTGCTAGCTCACTTCCAATCTTGTAAGGTGATCATCCAACCTCAAGAAATCTTTGTTTCTTACAGTAGGTTATCATTCTAATACAAGGTAATAATCATATTCAAACTTTGGTTCAATTTCTATAACTATAACAATCTTATTTCAAGTGATGATCTTACTTGAACTTGTTTTCGTGTCATGATTCTGCTTCAAGAACTTCGAGCCATCCAAGGATCTGTTGAAGCTAGATCCATTTTTCTCTTTTCCAGTAGGTTTATCCAAGGAACTTAAGGTAGTAATGATGTTCATAACATCATTCGATTCATATATATAAAACTATCTTATTCGAAGGTTTAAACTCGTAATCACTAGAACATAGTTTAGTTAATTCTAAACTTGTTCGCAAACAAAAGTTAATCCTTCTAACTTGACTTTTAAAATTAACTAAACACATGTTCTATATCTATATGATATGCTAACTTAATGATTTAAAACCTGGAAACACGAAAAACACCGTAAAACCGGATTTACGCCGTCGTAGTAACACCGCGGGCTGTTTTGGGTTAGTTAATTAAAAACTATGATAAACTTTGATTTAAAAGTTGTTATTCTGAGAAAATTATTTTTATTATGAACATGAAACTATATCCAAAAATTATGGTTAAACTCAAAGTGGAAGTATGTTTTCTAAAATGGTCATCTAGACGTCGTTCTTTCGACTGAAATGACTACCTTTACAAAAACGACTTGTAACTTATTTTTCTGACTATAAACCTATACTTTTTCTGTTTATATTCATAAAATAGAGTTCAATATGAAACCATAGCAATTTGATTCACTCAAAACGGATTTAAAATGAAGAAGTTATGGGTAAAACAAGATTGGATAATTTTTCTCATTTTAGCTACGTGAAAATTGGTAACAAATCTATTCCAACCATAACTTAATCAACTTGTATTGTATATTATGTAATCTTGAGATACCATAGACACGTATACAATGTTTCGACCTATCATGTCGACACATCTATATATATTTCGGAACAACCATAGACACTCTATATGTGAATGTTGGAGTTAGCTATACAGGGTTGAGGTTGATTCCAAAATATATATAGTTTGAGTTGTGATCAATACTAAGATACGTATACACTGGGTCGTGGATTAATTCAAGATAATATTTATCGATTTATTTCTGTACATCTAACTGTGGACAACTAGTTGTAGGTTACTAACGAGGACAGCTGACTTAATAAACTTAAAACATCAAAATATATTAAAAGTGTTGTAAATATATTTTGAACATACTTTGATATATATGTATATATTGTTATAGGTTCGTGAATCAACCAGTGGCCAAGTCTTACTTCCCGACGAAGTAAAAAATCTGTGAAAGTGAGTTATAGTCCCACTTTTAAAATCTAATATTTTTGGGATGAGAATACATGCAGGTTTTATAAATGATTTACAAAATAGACACAAGTACGTGAAACTACATTCTATGGTTGAATTATCGAAATCGAATATGCCCCTTTTTATTAAGTCTGGTAATCTAAGAATTAGGGAACAGACACCCTAATTGACGCGAATCCTAAAGATAGATCTATTGGGCCCAACAAGCCCCATCCAAAGTACCGGATGCTTTAGTACTTTGAAATTTATATCATATCCGAAGGGTGTCCCGGAATGATGGGGATATTCTTATATATGCATCTTGTTAATGTCGGTTACCAGGTGTTCACCATATGAATGATTTTTATCTCTATGTATGGGATGCGTATTGAAATATGAAATCTTGTGGTCTATTATTATGATTTGATATATATAGGTTAAACCTATAACTCACCAACATTTTTGTTGACGTTTTAAGCATGTTTATTCTCAGGTGATTATTAAGAGCTTCCGCTGTCGCATACTTAAATAAGGACGAGATTTGGAGTCCATGCTTGTATGATATTGTGTAAAAACTGCATTCAAGAAACTTATTTTGTTGTAACATATTTGTATTGTAAACCATTATGTAATGGTCGTGTGTAAACAGGATATTTTAGATTATCATTATTTGATAATCTACGTAAAGCTTTTAAACCTTTATTGATGAAATAAAGGTTATGGTTTGTTTTAAAATGAATGCAGTCTTTGAAAAACGTCTCATATAGAGGTCAAAACCTCACAACGAAATCAATTATTATGGAACGTTTTTAATCAATAAGAACGGGACATTTCACCTAACACATGTGGGAACCATCATTTGGCAACTAGCATGAAATATCTCATAAAATTACAAAAATATGAGTAATCATTCATGACTTATTTACATGAAAACAAAATTACATATCCTTTATATCTAATCCATACACCAACGACCAAAAACACCTACAAACACTTTCATTCTTCAATTTTCTTCATCTAATTGATCTCTCTCAAGTTCTATCTTCAAGTTCTAAGTGTTCTTCATAAATTCTACAAGTTCTAGTTACATAAAATCAAGAATACTTTCAAGTTTGCTAGCTCACTTCCAATCTTGTAAGGTGATCATCCAACCTCAAGAAATCTTTGTTTCTTACAGTAGGTTATCATTCTAATACAAGGTAATAATCATATTCAAACTTTGGTTCAATTTCTATAACTATAACAATCTTATTTCAAGTGATGATCTTACTTGAACTTGTTTTCGTGTCATGATTCTGCTTCAAGAACTTCGAGCCATCCAAGGATCTGTTGAAGCTAGATCCATTTTTCTCTTTTCCAGTAGGTTTATCCAAGGAACTTAAGGTAGTAATGATGTTCATAACATCATTCGATTCATATATATAAAACTATTATATTCGAAGGTTTAAACTCGTAATCACTAGAACATAGTTTAGTTAATTCTAAACTTGTTCGCAAACAAAAGTTAATCCTTCTAACTTGACTTTTAAAATTAACTAAACACATGTTCTATATCTATATGATATGCTAACTTAATGATTTAAAACCTGGAAACACGAAAAACACCGTAAAACCGGATTTACGCCGTCGTAGTAACACCGCGGGCTGTTTTGGGTTAGTTAATTAAAAACTATGATAAACTTTGATTTAAAAGTTGTTATTCTGAGAAAATTATTTTTATTATGAACATGAAACTATATCCAAAAATTATGGTTAAACTCAAAGTGGAAGTATGTTTTCTAAAATGGTCATCTAGACGTCGTTCTTTCGACTGAAATGACTACCTTTACAAAAATGACTTGTAACTTATTTTTCTGACTATAAACCTATACTTTTTCTGTTTATATTCATAAAATAGAGTTCAATATGAAACCATAGCAATTTGATTCACTCAAAACGGATTTAAAATGAAGAAGTTATGGGTAAAACAAGATTGAATAATTTTTCTCATTTTAGCTACGTGAAAATTGGTAACAAATCTATTCCAACCATAACTTAATCAACTTGTATTGTATATTATGTAATCTTGAGATACCATAGACACGTATACAATGTTTCGACCTATCATGTCGACACATCTATATATATTTCGGAACAACCATAGACACTTTATATGTGAATGTTGGAGTTAGCTATACAGGGTTGAGGTTGATTCCAAAATATATATAGTTTGAGTTGTGATCAATACTGAGATACCTATACACTGGGTCGTGGATTAATTCAAGATAATATTTATCGATTTATTTCTGTACATCTAACTGTGGACAACTAGTTGTAGGTTACTAACGAGGACAGCTGACTTAATAAACTTAAAACATCAAAATATATTAAAAGTGTTGTAAATATATTTTGAACATACTTTGATATATATGTATATATTGTTATAGGTTCGTGAATCAACCAGTGGCCAAGTCTTACTTCCCGACGAAGTAAAAATCTGTGAAAGTGAGTTATAGTCCCACTTTTAAAATCTAATATTTTTGGGATGAGAATACATGCAGGTTTTATAAATGATTTACAAAATAGACACAAGTACGTGAAACTACATTCTATGGTTGAATTATCAAAATTGAATATGCCCCTTTTTATTAAGTCTGGTAATCTAAGAATTAGGGAACAGACACCCTAATTGACGCGAATCCTAAAGATAGATCTATTGGGCCCAACAAGCCCCATCCAAAGTACCGGATGCTTTAGTACTTCGAAATTTATATCATATCCGAAGGGTGTCCCGGAATGATGGGGATATTCTTATATATGCATCTTGTTAATGTCGGTTACCAGGTGTTCACCATATGAATGATTTTTATCTCTATGTATGGGATGCGTATTGAAATATGAAATCTTGTGGTCTATTATTATGATTTGATATATATAGGTTAAACCTATAACTCACCAACATTTTTGTTGACGTTTTAAGCATGTTTATTCTCAGGTGATTATTAAGAGCTTCCGCTGTCGCATACTTAAATAAGGACGAGATTTGGAGTCCATGCTTGTATGATATTGTGTAAAAACTGCATTCAAGAAACTTATTTTGTTGTAACATATTTGTATTGTAAACCATTATGTAATGGTCGTGTGTAAACAGGATATTTTAGATTATCATTATTTGATAATCTACGTAAAGCTTTTAAACCTTTATTGATGAAATAAAGGTTATGGTTTGTTTTAAAATGAATGCAGTCTTTGAAAAACGTCTCATATAGAGGTCAAAACCTCGCAACAAAATCAATTATTATGGAACGTTTTTAATCAATAAGAACGGGACATTTCACTACTAACTGACGTGAATCCTAAAGATAGATCTATTGGGCCTAACAAACCACATCCGTTGTTGCAGATGCTTTAGTACTTCAAAATTTATCATGTTCGAAGGATGTCCCGGAATGATGGGGATATTCTATATGCATCTTGTTAATGTCGGTTATCAGGTGTTCAATCCATATGAATGAATTTTATAGCAGTGAGCAGACCTGCACCTTGAAACGAAAATGAAATCTTGTGGTCTATTATATTATTGAAAATGATTGTTTATGATAAACTAATGAACTCACCAACCTTTTGGTTGACACTTTAAAGCATGTTTATTCTCAGGTATGAAAGAAATCTTCCGCTGTGCATTTGCTCATTTTAGAGATATTACTTGGAGTCATTCATGACATATTTCAAAAGACGTTGCATTCGAGTCGTTGAGTTCGTCAAGATTATTATTAAGTCAATTATAGTTTGATATATTATGAAATGGTATGCATTCCTGTCAACTTTCGATGTAATGAAAGTTTGTCTTTTAAAAACGAATGCAATTTTTGTAAAATGTATCATATAGAGGTCAGAACCTCGCGATGTAATCATATGTTATTGTATTCATCCTTATGGATTAGGACGGGTCGTCTCATGAGCCGTCGATTGTTTAACCGTATATCCACAGGTATACTCAATTATTCTCATGAACCTATTCCTTCATACTTTAAATATTTTCATCAAAGAAGGGATGCAACCGGTTTACTCAGATTTACCATTTATCAAAAAATCACATCCGCTATACGACAATTAGCATACGGTGTTGCTCCTGATATTTTTGATGAGTATTTGCATATTGGTGAAACAACATCATACCGTTGTTTAGAAAATTATTGCAAAAGTGTTATACATTTATTTTCAACTGAATATTTAAGAAAACCTAATACTCATGATGTTCAACGTTTAATTACAAAACATGAGCAAATACATGGTTTTTCGGGCATGCTCGGTAGTCTAGATTGTATGCATTGGGCTTGGAGAAATTGTCCAGTTACTTGGAAAGGTCAATACACATGAGGTGATCATGGTCACCCAACAATAATGTTGGAAGCGGTCGCCTCGTATGATTTGTGGATTTGGCATGCTTACTTTGGACCAGCTGGTTCAAATAATGATATTAATGTGTTAAATCAATCCGATTTATTTAAAGAGTTACTTGAAAATAGAGCTCCACCGTGTAACTATACGGTGAATGGGAAACATTTTACAAAAGGGTATTATTTAGCGGACGGAATTTATCCTGATTGGGCGACCCTTGTGAAATCGTTCAAAAGTACGGTTGTACCAAAAACAAAAAAATTCAAAAGGTACCAAGAGTCAGCAAGAAAGGATATCAAACGAGCTTTCAGTGTTCTTCAAGGTCATTTTGCAATCATTAAAAGTCCTGCAAGACAATTCTATATCGAGAAGATACAGTGCATTATGTATACGTCCGTGATTTTACACAACATGATAACTGAAGATAATGGTCGAGCTTTTTGTGGGTTTGAGGAGGATTATCAACCGGTTCGTCATTCATTATCAATAAGTGAAAGGTTTGATACGCATTTGCGAATGGATAAAGAACTACGAGATTCTACCATTCATCATTTCCTCCGAGACAACCTTATCGAACACATTTGGAGTTTACCACCAAATGCACGTATTAGACATAACCCACAAGCAGGGCCTTCGGCAATTCTCGAGCATGTCAATGACAATGATGAATCAGGACCTTCGGGAACTAATAACCAAGACGAAGAGGAGGACGAAGAAGAAAACGAAGACGATGAGTAGTTTGATTTTATAATGATTTTATTTTTATTTTTATTTTTTAGGACTTTGTAATCTCTTTATTTTATTTTATTTTAAGACTTTGTAATGTTTTTTTTTTTATTTTGTGATGTTTTTTTTTATTTTTAAGAATTTGTAATGGTTTTTATTTTTTATTTTTAGGAATTTGTAAAAAAAAATTATTAATACAATTTTAATTTTTAGGATTTTAAATGTTATATAGAAGTTAAAAATAAAAGTTTAATATAAAAAAATAGAGGTCGGACCATGTGATGGGTATGTCATAGATGTTAGCAGTTAGTGGTTGGTTAGTGATGAGAAGAAGGTGCTGATGTGGCGCTGATGTGGCAGTCAGTGATCCCACGACGGACCGTCATGGATAAGAGTGGTCTTAGTACTATTTATTTCATATTTTTTTAAATCAAATTTATTAAAAATCTCAATATATTCATATTCATAAGTGACGATGTATAAGAGGGAAAAAATATTTGATCGAATGTTTAACAATATTTTTATTTATATTTAATAATCTAAAACATCATATTTTTAATCAAGATAATGACAAAGTAGCAGTTAACTATCGGAGCTCTTGCTTATCAATTGAAACAATTCACTTGAAATAATACAAATTGTTAGATTGCTCCCAACGTTGCCGTCCACCCAGCCACCCAGGCCACCGCCCACCTGGGCGTCGTTGACAGTAATCCGCCCAGGCCATCGTCCTCCAAGTCGTGCTCCAGCTCGTGCTTTTTGGTCATATTTGTGGACGGATCATTCGAATGAAATCAGGACTCCAACGGTCAAATTTTGGCCGTTGGAGATTTATATATATATATATATATATATATATATATATA
Source organism: Rutidosis leptorrhynchoides (assembly GCF_046630445.1). NCBI lineage: Eukaryota > Viridiplantae > Streptophyta > Magnoliopsida > Asterales > Asteraceae > Rutidosis > Rutidosis leptorrhynchoides. Next base: position 448,569,213 of record NC_092336.1, read on the forward strand.
TATATATATATATATATATATATATATATATATATATATATATATATATATATATATATATATATATATATATATATTTATTTATTTATTTATTTATTTTAAACTCTATATATACACACACATATTTCATACACATTTCATACACATACATTTAATACTCAACATCAAAACTATCTCAAATTGTCAATCATTTTATAAATTAAAATGAATCCAAATAACCCAAATTTCGATCCCGATATAAATTTGATATTAACGATCTTAAATACCACAAATAATCAAGCGCTTGAAGATATCGCAAGACTTGATCATTTAGATGAGTTAAATGGTGATGAAGAAGTTGAAACCGTACCAAGGGTATCTAGAAGATATTTATATAGAGATCGTGAAGGCCGAAGCTTTATGGAATGATTATTTTTTCGACAATTGTATGTTTCCAGACGATTATTTTCGTAGACGTTATTGAATGCGCAAACCTTTGTTTCTTCGTATATGTCAAGGTATAATGAATTTTTCCCAAACTCCGATTCCTGAGTATTTTACTTCTTTTCATCAAAGACGTGATGCTTGTGGGCTACTTGGTTTTAATATTGTTCAAAAAGTAACATCAGCCATACGTCAACTAGTGTATGCTGCGTCGACCGATCTTTTTAACGAGTATTTGCATATGGGTGAACAAACCTCATATGATTGTTTAAACAAATTTTGCGAATGTATTTTTCACTTGTGCTCAACAGAATATTTGAGAAAACCAACTGCACAAGATGTGCAACGTTTGACCACTAAACAAGCTCAAATACATGGATTTTCGGGGATGTTAGGAAGCATCGATTGTATGCATTGGAGATGGAGAAATTGTCCGGCACGTTGGAAGGGTCATTATACACGAGGTGACCATGGTTACCCGTCAATTATGTTTGAAGCGGTAGCGTCTTATGATGGATGGTTTTAGCACGCTTTTTTAGTACTGCGGGATCAAATAATGATATCAATGTACTTAATCAATCTGATTTGTTTAACGACTTATTAGGCAGCGAGGCTCCACCGTGCACGTTTACGGTGAATGGGCGTACGTTTGATAAGGGTTATTATTTGGCGGATGAAATTTACCCGGAATGGTCCACACTAGTTAAGTCGTTCAGAAATCCGATTGATCCAAAACAATCAAAGTTCAAGAGGTATCAAGAATCGGCAAGAAAAGATATTGAACGAGCATTTGGAATATTACAAGACCGATGGACGATTGTTCAACATCCGGCAAGACCATATTATATCCGAAAAATTAGAAGGATTATGTTAACATGTGTGATATTAAACAATATGATAACTGAGGACAACGGCCGTGCATTTTGTGGACTCGAAGAGAATTATCGTCCGATTCGATGTGCACGAGGAACATTCCAAGAAAGGGTTGACGTGCATATCCGGGAGGACGCGAAATTAAGAGATGTGGGCATTCATCGACTACTACGAGATATGCTTGTAGAACACATTTATAATATTTCACCTAATTATCAAATTCGACATGATCCAACAAGAAATCCAAACAATTAAGATGAGATGGGATCTTCACACGTTAACGATGACGAAGACGAAGACGAAGACGAATAATTATCAAGTGTTTATGTAATTTTATTTTAAATTCTATATTTTAATTTTAAATATTTGTAATGTTTTTTTTTAATTATCAATGAAATTTTAGTTTTATGCTATTAAATATTTATTATTTAATATATATAACTAAAATTAATTAACTAAATTGATGAAAGGGTATGAATGTCTTTATAAACAGAAACCGAATATTTATTAGTAATTCAATTTTGTTTACTTGATCAAGGGTTCTAAATGTTTGTAAATCTTAACCATCCAGGCATAGCCTGGATGGTCACCGACACTTCCAGTGAAGGGAGCCACCCGGGTTCGATTCTTGGCACAGCCATCTCGTTCAAAAAGGGAGCTCACATGAGGTTGCTTTTCCTGGTAACCGTGAGGGTCGGCTTGCGGCTTTACCCGGTGGTTTACTCGTTGCGTTGGGGCCAATGTGGCTGCTTCGTAGTTGGGGTTCCACCGTTAAAAAAAAAAAAAAAAAAAAATTTGTTTGTAAATCTTGATCTAATGCTCAAGATTCTATTTAAAGATTCAAATTGAAACTTTATTTCATAATTAAGATTCAAATTGAAACTCTATCTAAAAATTCATCATTACAGCTAACATGAATGTGAAGGGGACGTTTTAAATTTTATATAATTAATTACTCCGTAAAATACATGGATCATTGATTATATGGAGATTAATTTGGCATGAGGCCTATTTTTTAGATCAAATAAGTAATAATTATTTGAAGATAAGTAAGCAAGCATAATTAGTGGGAAAATAATATTTCATTCAAATCAAATTTCAAATATTGTAATTTTGTTTAGTTTTAAGGGTAGATTAGTCTTTGAATTATGATTTCAAAAATTGATTAGTAATAAAATTTCGGAATTCTAATCAATGGTTATATGAGGCTTACTACTTTTAATTTAATGGATAAGATTTGCTTTCAAGACTTAAAATGAAAAATTATTTCACTAATGTGCTCCTCTTTTAATAAGTAAGGAGATTAATATTATTTTTGAAAAAATAAAGAATTTAAAAATAAAAAAAAAATTTAATGAAAGAGTGCCATGGTTGAGAGTGTTTAGTCCTGGGTTTAGTCCTGAGAAGGAAGTGGGAAGAAAGTGCTGATGTGGCGCTGAGGACTAAGATGGAGAAGTGTCTCAATTGGGAGCACTCTTAGGTCGCTCCCATTGTTCCCGTCCACCCAAGCGCCCAGGCCGCCGCCCACCTGGGCGCCGATGGCAGTAATTCGCCCAGAGGGCCGCCCAGCAATTCGTCCGGCTCATCGTTCTCCCACTCGTGCTTTTTTGACATATTTGTGGACGGATATTTTGATTGTATTTCACATTTCTTTGTATTAATTCTTTTTTTTTTTTTTGCCTGCACATGGAGTTTTCAAGTTTGAGAGTGGAGAAGTAAGATGAAGTGTGGAGAAGAAGATGAAGTCAGATGTAATTTTTTTTAGGGTTTATTAAATTGGAATTGGGGCGACAGATTGGGCCACATTATTTTTAATAAAATTATATTATATTTTAAGTTTAAGTTAGATTAGATTTAATTTAATTAATAATTATAGTTAAAGTTAATTATCAATGAAATATGTTAATAAATATTTATAATTTATAATTTATAAATGAATAATTAAAATTATTTTATTTTTGAAAAAAATAAAAAATTAAATAAAAAGGGGAAGGAAGAAGTGTCATGGTTGGGAGTGTTTAGTCCTGGGAAGGAAGTGGGAAAAAAGTGCTGATGTGGCGCTGATGTGGCGTTGAGGACTAAGGTGGAGACATGTCTCCGTTGGGAGCTCTCTTATAATTAATTTTGCTTAAAATAAACAAATCTCTTTTATTTTGTTTAGATCGCTTTTAATAGTGCATGTGATATCACAGATAGCGATTGTACTTTTGAGTGATGTGACAAAAGGTTATGGAGTGTAGGTAAATAAATGAGCGTTACTTTTTCAGTGTTAAATTTGTAGTGAGTGATGTTGTAATATTTGATTGATAGTTGAGTATAAAATAAAATTTAATAACAAAAATATATATTTATTAAATCAAAAAATTTATTGATCGGTTGTAGCATCCTCTCAAGCTCGCTTTTTTTAGTCAAAATATTGACTAACGCCTTAAAATGCTCCAAGGTAAATAGTGTCAACCGACATCAATTGGTGTTCAGCTCATCTGACGAAGCCATCTAACGTCTTTAGATGTGGTCTTATTGTTATCCTCATATCAGGGATGACAAAAATACTTGTAACCGATGTAGACGGTTTACATAGATATTAGATGGTTATGGGTTCGAGTCATGTGAGTGTTAATTTTTTCTATATATATATATATATATATATATATATATATATATATATATATATATATATATATATATATATATATTACAGAATTGGAGAGTTCATACATGATCAATCATACTTCGACTGTCGTGAAGCGCGGTTAAATCCAAAACTTGTTTAATATAATGTTGTAGTAGAAAAAAACTTAGAAAAAACTTTGAAGGATGTAACCTAGACAACTCGTATCTTATCATATACAACAAAAATACATAAGTAGTGCATTGTGAGATTTCGTAATAAAAGTTTAATTGCACATTTTGGTAGAAGCATCTAGAGTTTCATCTTCAACCATTTTCATACTTATGCCATGTTTGTTTTTTTACTTAATTGACTTAATGGTATGAACCTAAGTAGGATAATAATTGAAGAACACAGTAATACCTTTCTGTAAAAATAGCGTGGTACACATTCTACTTCCAAAGCAAAACAAAATAGGATCAAGGCTCAGTAATATGCATAAACTGCAGCAAGAGAACTTATGGTAACAACATGGCTGCAATCTTTCGGCTGCCCCACCATGCCATGGCTGCAACACAAAAGTTGTCACGCCACACCACAGCCGGTAACCGGAAGTTGCTACATCAATATCCAAAACCATTTTTTCTCAATACTCAATTTAGGCAGGACATATCAATCATCACAGCCTTTCGATTCAAGTTCAACAGACAGACAAATACATACACATCCCTGCAACCAAACAGTAGTACCTTTCTTTAAAAACCAGCATGGCACACTTTCAATTTCTCAAGCAAAACAAAATAGAATCAAGGCGCAGTAATATGCATAAACTGGAGCAAGAGAACATATGGTAACAACATGGCTGCAATATTTCAGCTGCCACACCAATGCACCATGCCATGGCTGCAAGACAAAGGTTGTCACGCCACACCACAGTTGGTAACCGGAAGTCGCTACACAGCCATTTTTGTCAATACTCAATCAAGGCAGGACATATCAATCATCAACGCCTTTTGATTCAAGTTCAACAGACAGACATATACATACACATATGATAACGCCAAAATTATACATATTTGTTGTCGTTATTTCGATCCGATTTTGTATCATTTTGTATGTAATTGTTGTACTTGTGTATTGTAATAAGTTAAAATGTGTGTATAATCCGTTGTGAGTGTTGAAGCGAAGATTTATCGAAAACATTGCTGATTTTAGAAGATTCTGCGCACCCGCACCGTTTTGGCCATAACTCGGTCATACGGACTCGAAAAAGGTGAATCCGGAGCCCAGACGTCCGTAACTCAGAGCACTACAACTTTCATTTAGACATTTCCTCATTTTACTCAAGGGATGCGGCGCATCTGAAAGGGATGTGACGCATCTGTGCAGTTTTCTTGTTCGAAAGTATTAAATGCGGTGTTTCAGAGGCATACGGCGCATCAGTAAGGTCAGATGCGGCGCATCTCTTTTAGATGCGGCGCATCTGGGTATAAAAGGTCAAAAATGAGCTGGAAATGACCTGTACGTGAGCTGGGTGGTAGGTGAGAAGGTGATGCGGCGCATCACAAAGAGATGCGGCGCATCGGAGGCTAAAATACCTAATTTTCTTGCTATTTAAAGGGTCTAAACTCATTCTAAAATACACCACAATATAGATCAGTAGTATTCCGAGAAGGGGGCTTCCCCCCAGCCATTCTAAAGGGTTCTTCACCCTTTTGAGCATCAAGATTAAAGAAGGGATCATACGCTACGATAGATACTCTCGGTTTCATTTATTTTAGTGATAAGATTATGAATTCCTATTGTTTTGATTGTATCGTTGTAACCTTCATTATTATGATTGGCTAAAGCCTTGTGTGTTTACTTTAATGTAAGATTTATGGTTTGGAATTGTTCTATCTTTTAATGTTATTTAAGTAACTGTGATGTTTGATTGATTAAATTATCATGTCCAACCAAAAGAACCATAGTTATGCTAGTTTGGTACTTTCCTTCAATTACATAGATTGTTAACTACATGTGACACTAGGAACACAATCTATGCTTCAATACTTTTAGTAATCTAGATGGGTAAACATATACTTAATTGACGACTTTGCTATATGTCTAGATCGGTAACTGAATAAGTACTAGAACTACATAGTCATGAATTTACCTCAAGTGATTGTTGTAATTTAGGTTTTATGTGAGTTTAACAGGGTTGGGTCTAATTAATCTAATCAATCTAAATCAATTATGTTCTTCCATAGATCCATTGTTGTAAGTATCCATTTACTCTAGTTCAATTATACAAGTTATGAATTGGTTTATGTGAGTTTATCAATGTTCATGGCTTGTACTTCAACACTTAGTGATTTAGACATCTACATGTGAGTGTAGGATGGTAATTGAATGGTTACAAGATTTCACAATCGTGTAGTTTATTTAGAGTGATCTTAATAAACTAGGTTTTATTTGAATTCAACCAAGGAAGAGTCTCATGGATTAAACATAGGTAAAGAAGAACTAATGACAAGGTTTATGTGAATTTACTAAGTTTATAGTTCTCGGTTTATAGATATTGTGAGATTGATATGAACCATTTACTTGTAACTACAAAATAACGGGTTTAAGTATAAAAGAATAATCTCTATCATTTATCAAGCATTGAAGTAAACACCGCCTTCTCATCCTTGTTATTTATCTTATTTTATTTCCCGTTTGTTACTTAACAATTCTACAATTAAAACTCTCTGTTTAGAATAATTAATCGTTTAAAGTCCTTAAAACAAACTTCTCCCTGTGGATCGAACTGATCAATTTACTTGCTAGTTACTGCATGATCGGGTTTTAGTTGCCTGTACTATGTGTTAATTATTAAGCATATTGTCTACATTTTAAAGGTTACGTCTTGACACATCAACATACCTGCAACCAAATGATTTTCACCTGAGACAATTAGCGAAATAGATAGTTCAACAGTTTTACCAATTAGCAAAACTAATAATACATCATTAGCAATTCGCATATTGTGAGACAACACAACATATAACAGTATAGCTACAACTGGCAGGTAACCAGATAAATCTAATAAGTTTTACCAATCAGCAGAGCTACTAATACAAAACTCCTTTTTACCATTCAAGCTACATAACATATAACAGCATGGCCGCAACCCTCCGGTAACCCATCCACGACATGGTTGCAACATAAAGGTCGCCACACTAAGCAGCCGTTTACTAACCGGAGTTTGGACATAACCAATGTAGCACCATAACATGCATATAATCACGACAGATAACGAGTAGGTATATCCAAATAAACAACAAATTGGTAATTATGTTGCAAAATATAAGAAAACCCATTCCAAGCAAATTAAACAACTCTTCAAATAAACAAAAACTCAAAACTCAAAAGAAAAAAAATCAAACAAAAAGAGCAACATCAAGAAAATTCGTCAATCCTTTTCATAATTTTTTCAAGCGACAAACACAAATTACTTCATCACTGTTACAGAAAAAACAAATAAAATAAAAATAAAACAAAAAGAGTTCGTAAGCAACTAACAAAAATTAGGTAAACATGAAGATGATTCGTCAATTTTTCAAACCGAATAACACAAATTCGGCTAATCGAGGCCTGAGAAAAGCTAAGACGAATAACCGACTAACACATATCGGTTAATCGACATCTGACAAAAGCCAAAAAGAATCATATACAACCGTCAAAATTAGTTGATCGAAGACTTACAAATGCTAACACGAAGCGTACACCTTGTAGATTCAAAGAACAAAAAAGCAGGTATGTGAAAAGAAATAAGCGGCGGAGAAGAAAGAAGTTGAGAAGAAACACGTAGCACCAAGAAAGACCACAAAGCATATAAGCAGTGTTGTAAATAACCCGATTACTCGCCGATTAATCATTTTTAAGAGCAATCCGTTCCGATTTTTAAAAATCCGTTTAATTAAACGGTCAACGTCAATTGTTGGGTAAAAACCGAATTTAGTAACCAAAATCGGTCAAAGTAAAAAATGGTTAACATGAATTTAAACCAGAACTTTAAAATTTTGGAGCAAAGACAATTATGTTAAAGTTTATTTTTATATTTATGATTTTTTTCTATATTTACACATATAATTTTTAAATTTTAAAATTTAAATGTATACAATACAATCCGATTAATTCCCGATTAATCTCTGAATTGCCGATTAATCTTTTCAATGTCCCGATCGAGTAATCTCCGAATAGCGAATTTTGCAACCTTGCATATAAGCATGACAGGTGGTAGATGATGTTAAATGAAGATAATGCTCTCGATTACTGTTCATCATTTTTACAATTAGCAGAATAGATAATAAATCCAATGACTCATATTAATTGTTGTTATTTATAATAATTGCTCTATTAAGGTTTTTTTACTCCGTATATAGAAGTGAGGAGTGATTATTATTATTATTATTATTATTATTATTATTATTATTATTATTATTATTATTATTACTATTATAAACTTAAAAGTTTTAAAACTTACAAAAAATTAGTGGGAAGCCTAGAGACAATCTGGGCCCCCACACCTCTAGCAATAGCAAAACCTATCCTAGTAAAAATATGAGCAGCAGCACCAGCACCAATATCTTGCGCCATCGAACTCTTCTGAACCCGCTTTAGCAAAGAAACAGCCTCCTTCTCTAATTCCCCAAGGGAAGAAAATGAGAAAGGAATGAAACCATAACCAATCGCCAGACAACTAGATTCGTACTTGACCCGCTTCCGACGAGCCGCATTAATCACAGCACGTCCAGGGACAAAGTCAGAAAGCCCAGACTGTGTCAAAGGAGAAGACCCTGTCAAGTCAACACAAACATCGCGACCACAATCCCAGGAATAAAGTAACACATCTGCAGGTCTGAGGGCCCTGTCGTTCCCTCCAGACAACCCAATGTCAACCTCCTTTCTCGCTGAAATCCCAGATCGATAACAAACATCAACAAGGGAATCCCGGACAATATTATGTCGATGCTTAATACCCACCATACCAGCACAAGACACCGCGTGATCCCCGAAAATATCCCCAGTAAAAACCCTTGAACAGGCAGAACATGCCGTCGAGATAGAGAACAATGGAACACCTAACCGGTAGCACAACACACATCGGTAAGTCTTTGCGTTCATCGTCTGACCCAACCCCAAAATAGGGACTGCCCTTAGCCAAGCAGAGGTGTGATCACTCTGCTGTGATTTCCATAAGGCTGATTGTCGGGGAGATAACGAAAAAGTGGATTCTGCAGAAGCGGTAACCTTTGTGAAATAAACATCTGCCAATTTCTTCATGAGTATTGGGGCAGCGACCTCACTCGGATTACCTAAAATATCAAACCCAACCGTTTTATTAAACAGACCCAATGCATCTTCAAAAGCACGACCAAGACCAACAATACCCGCATGACGTAGAAGCTTGGTCTGCAATCCAGCAGACTGTAATCGAGAAGCCAGAAAAGCATAATGACGAACATCTCCCGCAGAATAAACACCAAGCCCTCCAAATGCAAATGGCAAGGTGGCAAGCCGCCACTGCCAATCACCAAACCCAGGCCCTGAAGCAGTAACAATACGCTCCAAGGAAGATCGAAGGGCTCCATCGAAAGCGCGTTGAGCCGCCTCAAATATACTAGGAGGACAAGTACGCAAGGAAAAGTAGAGTTTAGAAATTCCCGTACATGCCCTAAGCAACAACAACTCACACTGAGGATCATCAAGCTTAGCAACCTTATCCATAAGCGCAATGGACTTGGTCACCCTTTGCATCACCAGTTCACTACTAAAACCAGGATCGGAACTTGCGGGGGCCCCAAGCAACTTAACACCATTTAAAGGCCGAGCAATATTAGGAGGAAAGACACCTACTTGCCTGCTGCGAGGGTCCTCCGTAGGCCAGAAAATTTCCGTTTTTTCAACGTTGAGATGCAGCCCAAAACGAGGCTCATCCTCCATAATCAAATGCAAAACCTTCCCCACCACCAAAGTGTCCCCAATAATAGTACCATCATCCAAATACCACGCCTGAAGACAAACCTCAAAATTATCTCTAATTTTAGAAACCAAGGGTTGTAGGACCAAAGCAAAAAGCAGCGGACCAAGGGGATCACCCTGTTGCACCCCCTGAGAAGACCATAATGTGTGGTTCCCATAATACAATCTGGCTGGATTAGAGTAGCAAAATTCAACCCACCGAGAAATGCTCGGACAAAGGCGGCGAACTTCACGTAACATGACCGTACGATCAACTAGATTGAAGGCATTTTGAAAATCAACTAATAACATATTATTATTATTATTATTATTATTATTATTATTATAAAATAAATTAAAATTAAAATGTTATTTTGAGATGACCCAGGTACAACAAAGACGAAAGGTGTATATATACACCACCCCCGACACTTTTCAAGCTATCACCATTATTTACACTTTGCAACTTTTAGATTCCATTATTTACACTCTCCAAACCCTATCCTCTCCGGCTTCTGAAAATAACATTTGAATTCCAACATCTTTCGCATTGCTCAAATCAACAAATTGTTGGTTTTTGTTCTTTAATTCTTTCAAATAATTTTCGATTGAATTCATACAGCAACAAAATATCGTCAAATAGTTGCTCAATTGCAGATTCAGCAGGTGAATTTAGGTGGTTTGTAACGAATGACGGAAATTGGCGCCAAAAAATGGAGGAAGTTGAGATTTGTGACGACGACGATGATGATGAATATTGTGGTAGCTTCGATGTTTGTATCTGCAGAAAAAAATGTAATGGTTGATGACTCTAAAATTGGGATTTTTAAGAAGTTGGCGAACTATTTGTTTCGAACAGATGGATCTGGTTATCATCATACTTGGCCTGTAAGTATCTGTATATATAAAATGAATTTTGTAGGAATAATGTTAAGGTTTAAATTATAAATTATTACTAGTTAAAGACCCGCGATTTCGCGGCTTTTATATAATGATTATAATTTAAGAGAATCATAATAACCGGTCTTCGATGTACATATAGTAGTATGATTAGATACAATTAAACTCACAACAAATCAACTAATTAAAAGATGGTCAAGCAAAACATGGCCCATGTCACAAAACTTTGCTATAATATACAAAATATAATAATATCATCAAGAATTAGCAAGAATATTTTTACACCATCTATCTTAATTATCAAAATCCTTCACTATAACTCGGGTCTTCTCTTTTATACTTGCCCATTTCCATTTCACGAGTATTTCCTCCTTCCTCATTGGATCCAGATGGATGCAACCCGCATTTACTCGTGGGTCGGCTATATTCACTACTGGCATACTCTTGTGTACCTCCTAAAGCCATTTTCCCGATCTTAACCATGTCATCATTATACTTAAATGTGCCATAGTCTGAGCTTCCATGGGACCCGAATGCTGAGTTGTTTCCAGGTTAGATCCTTTTAGGTCAGAGAGTGAGACATCTCATTTCAATGCTCGAAGCGCATGGCTCATCCTGTGTCGGTGACGGGCTGAGTGACGAACATTGTGACTGTCTTGGTTTTTGAGGTGACGGATGCCCTATTTTTGCTTTCTTAAGTGGAGAACCTTGCCCCGGAACCTAAGGGGTTTCATTCTTCAGCTTACCTACTTCCCGACTTTTAAGCTCATGCTCTCTTTCTAGAGCATCCTTTGATTTAAAAACTAAATCTAAACCCTAATCCCTAAAATTCTAAACCCTGAAATCTAAACCCCAAATCTAAACCTACACCCTAACCCTAAAATCTAAACCCCAAATCCTAAAACTAAACCATAAACCCTAACCTAAACCCTAAATCTAAACCCAAAACCCTAACCCTAACCCTAAACTCTAAACCATAAACCCTAAATCTAAACCTTAAACTTAAACTCTAAACCCTAAAAACTCTAAACCCTAACCCTAAACCCAAAAATATAAACCTTAAAATCTAAACCATAAACCCTAAACTAAACCTTAAATCTAAATCCAAAACCCTACACCTAAGCTTTAAAAACCCTAAATGTAAACCCTAAACCCTAAATGTAAACCCTAAACCCTAAACGTAAACTCTAAACCCAAAACCTAACCCTAAACCCTAAGCCCTAAAATCTAAACCCTAACCTAAACCTAAATCTAAACCTAGACCCTAACCCTAAAATCTAAATCCTAAACCCTAAATTTAAACCCTAAACCATATCCTAAACCCTAAACCCTAAAATCTAAACCCAAAACCCTAACCCTAAACTCTAAACTATAAAACCTAAAATTTAAACCCTAAATCTAAACCCAAAACCCTAATCCTAAACCCTAAATCGTAAACCCTAAATCGTAAACCGTAAACCTAAACTCTAAACCCTAACCATAAACCCTAAAATATAAACCCTAGAATCTAAACCCTAAACCCTAAATCTAAACCCAAAACCCTACACCTAAACTCTAAACCCTAAAATCTATACCCTAAACCCTAAACTCAAACTCTAAACCCTAAACCCTAAATCTAAACATTAAACCATAAACGTAAACTCTAAACCCTAAATCTAAACCCTAAGCGTAAAATCTAAAATCTAAAATATTTTGAAAAATAAATACAAAGCATTCATCCCCCATGTCCTTTGAGTCATGGGATAGGGAGAGGTCATGGGTTCGATCCTTAGAGATGACATGATTTTCTTTAAACCAATTGAACACCAATAATGGTAGTATATATTGACCCTATAGGGGGTTTTACAGGATTCGTTCACGGACCTCTACCCGAAACACTGCCCGAATGGATGTGTTCCCGGGTACCGTCAATCGGGTTTGGGTTTTCGCCCGAACGTGCGTGTTATGTGCAAATGATGAGGGTCGTTGAAATAAATGAGCTACTGATGCCAAAAAATCGCCGTTAAAAAAATAGAAAGCATTCTTGGTAAACCCAAGGCATGTTGCAAAATATTTGCCAATTCTACACATACACATATTGAGCAGTTGGGAATCTTCAAGTCCAATTGAGAATCTTTTGCTCAACTTATTCTCGAAATGTAAATGTTGCAACAAATGTGCTTACGGAACAACAAAAGGATTAGAAATATTGGCAACGGTAACAAACTTCACAATGCAGATACAAAATACTTGGCAATCAACACGGTACTCAATTGTGTTCATCATTTGCAGCTCTTATAATATGGCATGTCTTTCTTACTCAACTCGATATGTAAGAAACTTTGGGTACAAAGCGAAACATGCTCAATCATATTTGCAATACCTTGCTCATTATCTTCCTCATCAACTAACCCTGTGTGAACCTCCATATGGGCATCAAATCTTCATAAATGTATCATAGTACAAAACAACAAAAGAGTAAGAAGAATTTTTAAACTATACCATACATGTACTGAAATAGCAATATAATCACAACTATACCGATTTTGTGAAAATAAAGAGCAAACATTTTAACAGAGATTAGCTACTGTACCAATGATAATGTAAAATCCAACAGGTACACAATTATAAATGGCTATATTTACATGTTTTATGACATATAGACTCGCCTCCAAAATAATACACAGTATACATATTTAAGTAAACAATTCCAAAACGTAATAAATCAATACACAGTTCAATTATATAAATCACCTAAGCAATCGATTGTGACGGCGGAGATGGCAGCAACTGTGGCGATAGAAGCCACAACTGTTATGGCGGCGGTTGGTGTTTTAACGCCGCAAACATTAACCTTTACACCATATAAACAATCGATTTTTCAAAAGTTGGAACCATTAACGGATTAAAAGGGTCGAAACAATTGCAGGAAGCACACACAAATCACTCGAAGCAAAAATCGCCCAAGCAATCGCTGTCAATTTCTCGTCCATATTTGATTATTTAGGTTGGTAGACATATATTCAGTTGTAGGGAGAAAGAAAAAAGATGTTGGAGGTGATGCATGATATTTTTTTGGGTTTTTTTCATCAAACGTATCTAAATAGATTGAAGTGTAACGTATGATCTGCGAGGGTAATTTTGTTTAAATATTAACCACATAACGCCATGTAACCACAGTAGATATTACAATTAGATTTAAGCCTCTTAGCATAAAAAGATTGCAAAATACAAAACAAAATTTAAACTGGAATAATGTATCGAAACACTCTTAATTAACGAAGCTCATACATTACACCTATAGTGCATTTGAGACAAAATGATCAACTTATTTAAGTTGAACAAGGTAGAGGTCAGCCGCGCGTTGCTGCGGCTAACCTGAGATTTTTTGTATGCATCGTTGTAGGATGTTATATATGATATGCGAATAGTTTTTTTGCGAATTATTTTTATACATATGAATAAAAGAAACATATATAACTGTCTAACTCAATCAACCCATTTTAGCCCAATAGCTAAGAAGTGCTACAAATCAGTTCAATTAACTAATGCTTAGATATGTAGTCATTCAAGCAACACACATGCATAACATAAAACGAAATCTCCAACAAAATTTCAACTCATGATAACGTTCCAAAATTAAGAAAGATATCAATTAATCAAACTCCTACATCAAAACCTCTTTTGTCTTTTCCCTTAAAACCGTATAATTTTCTACCAACTTGAGACTTGTGACCCACATTGATGCAAACTTTAACCCAAGAACCACAATCATCAATTAGTACCTAAATAGCAACATATGAGCATTATAGCGTATTCTTCAAAAAGCTATTAACATAAACTATACAACCAAATGTTTACCATCACAGGCAGATCTAATTCTCTTACTTTGTTGATTTAAAAAGTCGAATGCAGCCAATTTTACAATAATTTCCCAAAATGGCAGCAGGCTCGGTTTTTTTGAACTCAATCATTACCATCATAGCCCCAACTGAAACATGTATCAAACAACATAATTCTCTCCAGCTTAAAATACATGTTTCAAATGATTTGTATCTAATAAGTTTTAAGAAAACTTACCAAGAAGCAACAAATATGAAGTCCATGTAGCCTTCTATCCATATGCTGTAGTTGTAACAAAAGAGCATTAAAGAGATAAATAGAGTTGAACATATGGTTTCTCAGTTTTACCTAAACGATTTGATCTTTTTAGCTGCAAAACATAAATGTGTACATTTTTCGTGTATGAAACATGTATCTATAGATGTACAACTTAAAATGTATCAGCTGTTTTAGAGCAATGGAATCATAATGAATGCGCAATATTTGCTACTTGCTACAAATTACAACAAAAATTACTAATATGTGATTCAAAAATAGTAGGATATGTTGGGTTTTGGACTGAAATGAAATAATCCCTAATAAAACTTCTAAACCTAGAACCCCACTTCATTTTTTTCTCTTAAAAATGAAATATAACTCATATTGACCCGTTTATAAATCTTGAATCTTTTAACACAACAATTTAGGAGGAAAAAATTAATATAATAAATTTAAGAGACTGTAAATATTCACAGAAACTAAACTTCAATGGTTGAATATATACTTTTCAAACCAAAAACATATTAGGTAGCTAGATTATTGATCATACCTGAAGTGCAACGGTGTTAGTTGCAAAAGCAAGTATACATAGTACCATTTCCCATGGGCTATTTTTCTTCGCCAAAAATGCAGCACTACTAAATTCCCCATTGGGTTGTCTGATTCGCCTTAGTGGGTTAATCGTAAACCTAACAAAACAGAACACGTAACCATCTAAAGAGATAACAGGTATAGTGGCAGAATAAATAGTAAACTATGCAAAACTATTTAAAGACTATTAAAAAAAAGATAACATCAACCAACGCTGCAACAAAAGCAGGAACAGTTTGCATTGAGACTACTTACAATAGAAGGCATACGACTTCTTTGGTACTCCCTCAATTTTTTTGTTGGATTCTACAATGACTCGTGATGCTTCCTACACTTCGTCAATTTTTCAATAACAAAAGCAGCAGCAGCAGCAACAACAACAACAAAAGTTTAAAAAGGATAAATAAAGGAGAGAAATAAGGCTCGAGTTCGTGTTTTAAATCAAGCAAGAGAACATGAATCGCCATGGCTACAATCTATAGATTGCCTCGCCAAGATATAGAAACATTTCTTCTCATTGCTCGACCCAACTCCCATGTATTTATTGAACCTTCTTATAATGTACCTCGCTCATTCTTGAAGGGAGAGGTGAGTTGGCGTCAAACACAGTCGCTGACACAAATCCCGAGTCCACAACGGTGTTACTAATCACGACAAAGAATATGCTTTTTCATTCAATCATTTAGCAACAAATAGGCTACCACATCCTAGAACGGAAACCATATTCCGTGAAGTGGCTGTCATGTCCGAAGACAGCAGCGAAGACAGCAGCAAGAGTACATTATTGCCATGACAAAACAGTATAAAACTATAATTCCCAACATCTATTAAAACGCAAAGCAGCACATCAAAGGTGATAATGTAGTAATATTTATGTTCCTCAAGACGACAAATGAAGTTTGTGAAAAGCGTGCCACAACCGCCGTCGGCCTACATACAACACAAAAATTCAGGAGTTTAGTAATCTGATTCTAAGTTAATATTATTACCCGGCTTATTGTTTAATTTACTTTTTACATGCTTTTAGTTACTCTTCCTACTTGGTTTGAAGCAACTGTTGAAGTTAGATTATGCAGCCACTATTAAACTTCTGTTTCACTTAAACCAAATGGGCTAAATTATTCACTATTAATTAAATTTAAAATAAGGTATTAAACAAATAAGCTATTAAACCCGTTCATATCCAATCTCGATATGCAGCCACTATTAAACTTAGATTATTCATTTTGACCAAGAAAAAGATAAAAAATCATGAGTAGGTTTATAACCTTCGCTTATATTTTTTTTGTATTTTGCTAGTTCTTTGGTTTTAGATCAACGGGTTAGCTTCCCAAAATTTATTTCAAAATAAAAACCCTAGGAAACAAATGTAAGCAGAAATTAAACAATCTTAAGAATATACAATCGAGAAGAAAGAGGAATACCATTGACCGATTGTAACGGCAGAGATAGCGGAAACGAAGAACATAAAAACTATGGCAACGACGGCAACGTTTGAGTCCGGAAAATCTTCATTGGATTTTCATAAATACCGGAGAAACAACATCAAAGGGAATCCCTAAAAAACCACTAAAGAAGGAAACGATGAAGCATCAAATAAGAAACTCTAGAGCGGAGATGAAGAAGGTGGAAGACATCGCGAGAAACATACACAGCATCGGTGGTGTACAATTGAAAGCAGGAGGTGATAAATATTCCGACGATGACAATCCTAACCTTTTATTTATCTCGAGTTCCGTGTTTATTTTAATTAGGAGGGTATTAATGACAAAAAAGTTAGCTAATTATGATTTATTAGCTAATATTTTTAGTGGACGATTAAGGACCGTTGGATCAAGGGGTATTATAATGTAATTTTCTAATCTAATAGTAATTATGATTAAGGACCGTTGGACCGTTGTGATCCTAATTGAAAGCTGTAAAAAGAAAAGAAAGTGAAAATGACAAATTTGGTCAATGTGTGTTGTACCTTGTATGTTGTTGGGTTTTGAAGCGGGTATGTGGATAATTTGTTTTTATTATTTTCTTTGTCTGGAGCGTTGCAGCGTTGTTGTGTAGCTCATGTAATGGACGCTCTTCACACTTCCTTTTGTACCTGTTTGAAAATGCGGTTAGTTTAATTTTTTCTGTTATGTGCTTCGGTATGGAAAAGTGTATTGTGTAGTTGTATGACAGCGGTAGGCAGTGGTGAAGGTAACTAAAGTAGAAACAGGTCATTCATTTTCAGGGGATAAGATAAATTGGGTTGTGTCGGAGCGACCTACAAGGTAGTTTTAATAAAAGCTAAGACGTGAAATTGGTTATGAACTTTTTCACAAGAATGATACTCCGTATATAATGTTTAATAAAAGAATATAAAAGGTTGCATTTATTCCCAATACAGTTTATGTTACTTTTACCCAGTTTGACAACTTAAACCCATTCCTCTTTGAGCTAAATGTTTTGTATTAACCTATTGACCCGCCATAAGTAAATGGGTCAAAAAAGTCACCTCTATCTACAACCAATCTGAATTAAGCTCCCATGATGCTATTTGCCTATTTGACTATTTGAAAATGACCAAATCTTAATCGGTCAAGTTTAGCCTGCAAAAGCATCTAAATCCATTCCAAGAGTAATTAGCTACAAAGAAATATGGACTATATACCATTTGAGTTGCTACTTATCACGGAAGTTTTCAAATCTATTATATGAACAATTCTAATACACCTTCAGACCTTCTAATAAATCAACTAAGACATATATTAAAAGGAGAAAAGTAATCTACGTCAAGTTTAATAACACACAAATCGTCGGTCAATGACTTCAAGTAGCTTTCATGGAGAAGGAGATTACAATATATAATTTTTCCATGAATGTCGCAATCTCGAGTTGCCTTACCACAGTAGCTCGAACTACCCGTTGAACAAATAACATGAAGCTAAGTTCAAATCCACCACATTTAAAAATAACAAAGTCGAATTTACTACCTATAAGTGTAACCAAAGAGTGCACCGGAGTGTGATTCTTATATTAATTAGCAACCTTCTCACATCAGTTGTGATAACCTAGTCCTCTAGGTTATGAGTTCACCCGCTCTTCATACCAAAAAACTGCACAACAGTAGATACAAAGACAATCGCAATCACCAATATCTCGTTACAACTATGAAATGCATACAACATATAAAAAAAAAAAAAACTCAGATAACAAAAGATAAAACAATCACCACGAAACCAACAGTAGGAAGTATTTATTAATTTAAAAGTCATAAAGCACCTGTATTTGCTCAAAATATATTCTATTAAAACATCGTTTGCTCAAAATATAAATATATAGTTGATTCAAGTTTCCTTACCAAGATGATCAATAAAGATGTTCCATTTATCATTATCTTTTAATGATGCTACCAATACCAAGAGAACCTTATGCTCTCCAATTAAAAAGCAAAAGCATAAAATGAAATTAAATGACACCAAATATCTATAGCCAATACGAAAAAATTGAATGAAACATTAACACCGAGAAGACTTACATACCATGGATTTGGAGAGCATGAGGGTTTGATCATGTTGGTACTTACACGAATTTACTCAATGCCATGGATCTGAAGACATTAACAGCAGTACAAAAAACCATTAACTCATTATATTAGTAAACATTCACAACAGACATCAAATTTCTGATTACCATGGGAACAGAATAAATTACCTTTGTGTTAGCAATAAAAATACGAATCATTCAAATCCAGTTCTAAAAATTAATAACAAATCAAACAACATTATAGATTTGTTGTTGGAATCCGCCATTTTTTGTTGGTTCGAGATGGAGGCACTGAATTGGGTTAGGGTTTACAAAAATTGGTTTTAGAGAGATGGAGGCTGATTTAGGGTTTACAAAATTTGTGTTGCTGGGTGGAGATGTTGGCGTTGAATGCCGCTGATTTGGGTTTAGGGTTGAATGTCATTGATTTAGGTTTAGGGTTTTACAAAGTTTGCATATCAGTAACCCCACCCCGTATTATTCCGTAATTTGGTGGGTAAGGATACGAATATAATTAAGGTCCGCGTGTTTTTAAGGGTATAATACAAGTTATAATTTATTAGCTAATATATTTTAAGTGGATGATTAGTGACCGTTAGATCGAGGGGTATTAAGCTGTAATTTTCTAATCTAACGGTAATTAAGGGGGTTTTGAAAACAATTATTAGCTAATCGAGACTCTCTTTTAATGTATATAGTGATAGTGATATTACGGAGTATCTTTCAAGGAGTGTCAGTTATGCATACCGTAGTATCTTCTATTTTAATTACTATTACTATTACTATAATATCTATTAGACAAAAATTATGAAAAGTATTACAAGTGTTTTCGTCTTTTCAACCTTTTTTTTCTTCTTTTAACTAACACCACAAATGCCCCCGCACTTTGTTCAAAAATTAAAATCGGCCCCCAAAATAGGGGGTTAAAGTGTCAAATCAAAATTTTCACAAAACATCTTAAATAAACTCCACTCAAATATTCAACGGGTCATATCTTCTCGCTCGCAACGAGTTAAATTTTTCCGACACCATCGTTAAACTCGAAATAATTTTACGAACACAATGTCACTAACTATACGCAAAACGAACACTTTTTAAAAAACGCTAAATATTTAGGATACTTTTCATATACGTTGATTTTTCACTCGCAGGCTCCGTAATTAAATACAATAAAATACATTAAAAACCGAACCCCCGGCGCGAAGCGAGGGTTCGAAAACTAGTTTTATACTATTATATAATATACAATAATATATAATATAAAAATGCTCAATAAATTGAACTTTTGAAGTAAACTAGTTTTGGAGCCCTCGCGTTGCGTCGGGGGCTCCATTTTGAATGTAATTTATTGCGTTTAGTTTGTAAAATTATTGTGTTTAATGCTTTTAATTTTTTACTTAAAAATATGCATTTTAGTCTTTGTACTTTTAGGAGGTTGGGTTTTGTTTTAGTTAAGCCCCTTGTGTGTATTACGTTTGAAGTGTTAACTATTTTTGTGTTTTGATTAAAGATATAATAAAGTTGGTATTAGTAAAGTTGTTCTTTTATTGTAGGTTTTTTTTTTTTTTTTTTTTTTTTTTGTTAACAAAGGGGGGGAAATTGTTTTGTCGATATATTGTTAAATTTTTTTTCTTGCTCCGTTTGTAAAGTTTAAGGGTTGATCATTTTGTGAAAGTTGGTTAACTTATCGTTGGAGTTATTTAAAAAAAAACACTGTAGATGAATAATGAATACAACGTTTGTAGCGTGATGTACAAACGATTTATGCGCGGAGGGGTGCTGTTGATAACCCTTTCGTGTATTAGTAGAAGGATAAATAAATAAATTTGCGTGTTAGTAGAATGATAAATAAATAAATGTATTATAGTATAAAAGAGGAGAAGGGGTGGGTAAGCAATGGGTGGAAAAGATAAAAATACGCTTGGTAGTATTCATGGTTTTTTGTCTATTAGATATGTAGATAATAAATAATGGTGAAGAAAAATATAAAGGGAAAAAAAATATATAGATAATAAATAATGGTGGAAGAAAAACAAAAAAAAACTGGTACAGTTATTTGCTACAGTATTAACCATGGTACAACATTGTTGCGGGATGTACAATCGATTTATGCGCGCGAATAGTGCTATTCATAAGTTTTGTCTATTAGATAATAGTGGTACAACGTTTGTTGCGGGATGTACAATCGATTTATGCGCGCGAATAGCACTATTCATGAGCGTTGTGTGGTAGATAATATGTTAATTAATGTTAATTAATATGTTTTTTCAGTTTTTCTACTTGCATTTTAGTTGATTTGATATTGATATGAGTTAACTTAAAGACTGATTAATATATCAGCACGAAGTAAAGGACATATAACGATAACTATAAAAACTATAATAATTAATGTAGAAATGCTGTAATTTACTAAAATATATGGAGTCTTTGAATGGGGACATAAACTAGATATTATATTTGAAGAACAGGATGATGCAAATAGTGGTTTATTGAGATAGAATTAGATTATTACATTAATTTGGTGACCATTATGATTCTGTTCTTGAAGCTGTATTTAAGTGTGACTATAAAAGTTTGTGTTTCTGGTTATCAAATTCGTATATATCATTTATGTTCTTCTCACATTTGATTAAATTCAAAGAAAAAATTACCAAAAGAAAAAATCGGAAAAACAGCGAATCCACATGATACATTCCAATTAAAAGTTGGAATTTGTTTACTGTTATTGAAGTAAAGGTGTATATGTTCATAACATTTCCTAACACATGTAACTTGTTAGTCTTCTTAAGCTACTCAACATAAAGTTTTAAGATTCCTAAAGTTATTACTCCATATTAGATGGAGTATTAAATATCAAAATATACGAATCATTTAAAAAGGTTATTTAACCACAAGAAGTTAATATTCCTTATTCTCCTTCTAGTTTGACTATTATCTCAAGTTTCTTGCTAAACTGACTTTTGTTGATAAACAAATATAATAGATTGCATGTTAATTGTTTAAATCTCGTGTGAGTATTGAATTACCCCTTCCCATTATCCCATTACTCAATATAGCCAATTCTTCACTTAGTTGTCAATTTGTCATTTATATATTAAAAATTTATCTATTGTAGCTGTTACTCACTTTGGACATGTATGTCTTTAGAAATGGTTTAACGGTATTCTAATTAAGCATCTGATAAATTCAGAAATACTTATTTTTTATAATGTCACCTGTTGGAAATTATTATATTTGGGAGGAGTCACCAGGTGTTTTATGAATTTATTTTTATTATTATTATTTTATTTTTAATGTTAACTGGTAGTGACATGCATATAAGTTGAATTTGGTCTCTATTTGTTACATAGCTGATTAGCTGGGGAGACTTTAACAATTCCACCATGAACATTCTACTTGATAAATTATATCATTTTGGTAACAGGAAATGGAATTTGGGTGGAAAATTGTTGTTGGTAGCTTCATTGGATTTTGTGGTGCAGCGTTCGGGAGTGTAGGTGGAGTTGGAGGCGGTGGTATATTTGTACCAATGCTTACCCTCATTATCGGTTTTGATCCCAAATCTGCTACTGCCATTTCTAAATGTAAGACCAAATTATATGTTAATTTTCGATATTATGTTTTTTCTTTAATTGAATTAATTAATGTTTATATATATAATTATGCTTTTATTTTTTAGGTATGATAATGGGTGCAGCAGCCTCAACGGTTTACTATAATCTTAAGCTACGGCATCCAACACTTGATATGCCAATTATTGACTATGACTTGGCACTTCTTATTCAACCAATGCTAATGTTAGGAATTAGTATCGGAGTTGCGTTTAATGTTATTTTTGCTGACTGGATGGTAACTGTTTTGCTAATAGTTCTGTTCATAGGTATTGTTATGCTTATTTGAAATTGTATATATGTATCACTTTTTTGAGGTATTGGCTATAGTGACCTTTTGTGTATATATTGTAACTTGCAGGCACTTCAACAAAGGCCTTCTGCAGAGGCGTTGACACGTGGAATAAAGAAACAATCATGAAAAAGGTAATAATTGATATATTTTTTTATGGTTTATTGCGTTTTGATGTGCATTTGGAAAGTAATAATGTGACTCAACTGAAGCAAAGGCTTTAGAGTTTAGAAGCTTTTGTTTGGATGTGCTTCATTTACATGAAACTCTTTTGATAAAATTATTGATTATTTCAGTGTTTCTAAAAGTCTGATAATGTTAAAAAACTGTTGATATAATGACCAAAAAATTCCTTTTTTTTTTTTTAATAAAGATGTGTTCTTTTGTGAAATGGGACTAAACACCATACTCTACGTTATAAGAATGGATGAATAAGTGATAATATTAGTTCACTCTTTTAAATCACTTTTTGTGGCTGACAATATTGTTTAACATTTTAATTTCTAAGTAATAAAAAAATTATAAGCATAATATGTTTATTCAAAAATTAATAACTAGTTATGCATTCCAAGATGCAATCCGAACACCCCTTATCAGCCACATATTCCTTCTTTTAACATGAACTAATTCAATTCAATTTAAATAATTATTATTTTTTTCCCCATTTCAGGAGGCTGCTAAGCGATTGGAAGGCAATGGTAGGTTCATTTGGCTCTGGTTTCATGCCATGTGACCCCACAAAATATATGTTTTTTTTTTTTTTTACGAGGAACCCACTATGGGCCAGAGCACATTGGCCCCCCACCGCAGGTAAACTCCGGGTAAACGGCAAGCCAGCCCTCCACCGCTACCAGGTAAGGCATTCTCCAGTTTGGTCATTAAATGCGGGCACCCTTTAGGATTGAACCCGAGACCTCCCCTTCACTGAAAGTGCTGGTGGCCACCCAAGCTAGACCTGGATGGTTCACAAAATATATGTTGATTACAACACCTTTGTTGTTGTTTAAGCTAACTTCAACTAATTTATTATTATTTATTTAAATTAAAGAGGGTGCTGAGGCAGAGTACAAGATTCTTCCTGGTGGTCCTAGCCATGAAAACCAAACGAACCGTGAACGATCTAAGAAAGAAGAGGTAAAGCCCTGTTGTAAAAAAGTTCATTTATCACATGAGATATAATATCTTTTTATATCTGAACCTGTTAGGTGAGTATCCTCGAGAACGTTTGTTGGAAAGAACTTGGGCTTCTTGTCTTTGTTTGGATTTCATTCCTTGCTTTGCAGATTGGGAAGGTAATTAATAACATCATCACTTTTTCTCTCGTTATATATTTAATTTCTCATATATTTTATTAATCTGTCAACTTATTAATTTTGTTTATGTTGTGACAGAATTTTACATCCACTTGTTCAATATGGTATTGGCTGCTGAACTTATCACAGGTATATTTTTCTGCCTAATCATATATGCATATGAGGAAGTTATAATTGTTGGTGTATTCGGTTTATCCTAAAGTTTGGTCTAATATTTTATGCTAAGTTTTAGTTTCATGATTATTTAGTATTTAGTATTAGTGTGTTTGGTATTAGTTTATTTCATTGTATTAGTCAAATGTAACGGTTGGAATATGGTATTGGTGACCGAATCATATGGAGTAGAAAGTTGGTTAATTGGCACATGACATAGTGGAAGTATGGTTCCGATTATTTAGGTAGAAAGTGAGTAGTGATTTAGTGCTAGGTTCAAGTATTTAAGTTCACATATTGTAATCAGTTTGACACACAAGTAAAGAAATCATGTAGTCTTTTTTAAGTTCTTTTGTTTCCATCTTGTCATTTGCTTACCACGAATAAAATAGAGAGTTATTTTCTATGTTCTGTCTTTCCATTAGTACTTTTATATTTGGGTTGTAGGGACCTGTGATCCTACAATAATAACTGCTTAAAAATAATTATAACATATTTTATATTTATACTTTGTTAATCATATAAATGTATACTCTTCACATAGGTTCCAATTTCGTTTGGGGTATCAGGGTACGAGGCAGTTAGCTTATATAGGGGAACTAGAAATATATCATCAAAGGGAGATCCATCTACGAATCTTAGTATAAGACAATTGGTTTTGTATTGTTCGTGTGGTGTACTAGCTGGTGTGGTTGGCGGCTTACTTGGCTTAGGTGGTGGTTTTATCATGGGCCCACTCTTTTTGGAGCTTGGAGTACCTCCACAGGTCAGTTTATATCGCTTCTATATTTAAACCAGAAAAAGAAACTAGAACTCGAAGAAACATTTTTTATGAACGTAGATTGTTGCAAGTTTTCTCCTTTTTAAGATGTTTTTGTCCACTACGAAATGAGAAGAAACGACGTTATACAATATTGCTTTTATTGTTACTGTTAGTGCATATTTTGTAATCCCTAGTTCCATGAACTTTAACGTTTTATTCGATCATGTTGTAACCTGTAATATTGTTAAACGTTGATTGTCGATGTGTTATTTTATATTTTTAAACGTTTAAATATAATTCGTAATATTACTCGACAGTCGGCCGACTGACATAGTCAGTCGGCCGACTGTCATCCACAGTCGACCGACATAGGAACTGAGGTATTTAAGCCAAGTTAATCTTCATTATCTTGGTTAAAATCACTCTCTGCATATTTTCACACATACAAACAGTTCCAAGTCGAGTCTCTCTCAATCTTCATATCCAAATACCACAGAATGTCAGTCTAGGCTTCGTGTTTATCAAGATCTAATCTTGGTTTGACTTGTACGAACCCAAAAACCCATAGATATTCGTTTAAGCTCGTTCTAGTGTTATTCCGCCTCTAGATCGTGTTAGGTTGATTCTAAGATCCTCATTACAGCGTCTACAAAGTGGTATCAGAGCTATGGCTTGCTGAATCAATTGTTTTAAACGAGTTCTTGGTATATTTTTGGGTCAAAAATTGGTTTTGGATTGAATTTTGTATACTTTTACGTTAAACCTTTGGTTTTAATTGCTTTAGAGTGTTTACAGAAGTCATTCTAAGTTGCTTAAGGTGTTGGTCAGTAGTTTTAGTTCGAAAATTGAGCTTGAAATCGTTTAGAAGTCAAAAACCTGATTTTTGGATTCTAGCTCTGAAAGAAAGTACAGTCGACCGACTTAGGAGACAATCGACCGATTTTCATGTATTTCGACCGATTGTTATGCTAAACCGACCGACTTAATTTCTAAACCGACCGACTTAAGTTCTAAACCGACCGACTTAAATTCTAAACCGACCGATTGAAGGAACATCGACCGATTGAGAAAAGTACTACCATTTGACTAAATGTAAACAGAACTTCGACCGATTAACCATTGACAATCGATCGACCGTACCTGTTCATCGACCGACTGTCACCAACAGTCGACCGACTTTGGATCAGATTTAACCTTAATTAATTTTAACGATGTCTGATCAGGCAATGGCAATTACTTCAAAACATTTTACTATCTGATAGTGAATCAGGCAGTGCCAATCGTGCTCCTAGACTTGATAATACAAATGATTACATTAGATGGAGGTCTAGGTTTATGAATTACATTAATAGACCGGCGAATCTTTTGGCTAAAGGAAAAATCATTGCATGGGCCTACATCAAAGAGTTGAATATATACGCAATAAAGAAGGAGTACGGAGTGGATTACATCAAACATGGATACGAGTTCACGTCTCTACCGTACTTTGAATTTATGCAGGTGGCTAGGTTCAAAATGTTATATAGGGATTATGACAGAATTCCTAATATTGTCTGCAAGAAGATAAGACACTCGTACTTGTCAAAGAACTTTGAGGGATTCAGCCCTCAATTTCCCACGATCACTTATCGAACAAACAAGAAAACGGGCGAACGAAGAAAGATTGTCAAATACAAGCCAGTAAATTATATGAGAAAGGTTCCTGTGATGAAAATGCCGCAGAACTTTAGCCCACGTTTTCGCTGGTGGTACTACGATGAACGCTCAGAGGAGGCAGTCATCGTTTTGGACAAATTGAAGGAAGATGAGACCGAATCGATACGGGTTTTAGATCCCGTTTGGTTGAGAAATTGCTGTGAAGCTGACATCTTCACATTGTACTACAATCGGATGCTGTACAGGCCAGAAAATAGAGTTCAAGCACAACAGTACATTCGTGTTGCAAAGGTTTGCTATTTGAACAATATGGTTACAGATCCGTACAGAGATTGAAGCAGATCGAAGACTCATGAGGAACTAGGTCTTAGGGGGAGTTTGTTAGTACATATTTTGTAATCCCTAGTTCCATGAACTTTAACGTTTTATTCGATCATGTTGTAACCTGTAATATTGTTAAACGTTGATTGTCGATGTGTTATTTTATATTTGTAAACGTTTAAATATAATTCGTAATATTACTCGACAGTCGGCCGACTGACATAGTCAGTCGACCGACTGTCATCCACAGTCGACCGACATAGGAACTGAGGTATTTAAGCCAAGTTAATCTTCATTATCTTGATTAAAATCACTCTCTGCATATTTTCACACATACAAACAGTTCCAGGTCGAGTCTCTCTCAATCTTCATGTCCAAATACCACAGAATGTCAGTCTAGGCTTCGTGTTTATCAAGATCTAATCTTGGTTTGACTTGTACGAACCCAAAAACCCATAGATATTCGTTTAAGCTCGTTCTAGTGTTATTCCGCCTCTAGATCGTGTTAGGTTGATTCTAAGATCCTCATTACAGCGTCTACAGTTACTACTTGAAACCTTAATGGAGATTGAATTTACAATTTCAACACCGTTTCTTGAAAAATGTTGTGCAGGTTTCAAGTGCCACAGCCACGTTTGCAATGATGTTCTCGTCATCTATGTCTGTTGTAGAATACTACCTTTTAAAGCGTTTCCCTGTTCCTTATGGTAAGTTCATTTTCATCCCAATTCGTTCAATGTTGACTAAAGGTGGTAATTTTGTCCCATTTGCTTATGAATGGGTCTGATACGGGTAATGTGTTGTCTCTAATTGGCCGAACAGGTAAAATAAAAATAAAAAGTTGAAATTTAAAAGGTCTGAAAGTCGGCTTAAAAATTTAATTATAATGCATCAAGCGAGCCTTTTACAATATTATATTCGGAATTTTAGTTTACTATTAAATTAATTTTCTTTTGGTAATTGTGTGACATACTAATTGTTATCCAAAGTCAAAATAAATCTCACCAATGTAAGTGAATCTATTTTATAATTTTTCTGTTTTTCGGCAGCTGCGTACTTTCTCCTTGTGGCAACGATCGCTGCTTTCGTCGGGCAACACGTTGTAAGAAAGCTAATTATGATTTTAGGACGGGCGTCACTAATCATTTTTATCCTCGCCTTCACTATATTTGTTAGTGCAATTTCGTTAGGTGAGTAATTTTGTTTCCATAAGTCAAAATATTATTTACAGAAAATGTACATGTTCAACTCATATACTATTGAACACAATATCTTTGGTCACTATACTGCAATTTTACCTCGGTTCGAGTCCTCCTGCCCACCTTTTTTGTGTGGTTGGGGGCCTGAGTTCTTTGCAAGGGTCTCAGGTTCGAATCACATCTAGGACGAATATTTAGAGGTAGCCAGGCATGAGTTGGAAACAGTCAGGGAGTAATCCTGTTGGGCTGCGTACATCAGAGTATGGGGTCGGATTACTCGCCCCCGGTAGCCCGAACAGGGAAAACATTCTACTTTCTTTTTTACAGATACATTTTTCAATTTCTAAGAACGAGATCTCGTGTACATTACATAATGCGATTATGTTAGTTGATTGGAAAACTAATGAAAGGAAAATTGTGTTTTACAGGTGGAGTTGGAATTTCAGACATGATTGTGAAAATTCAACGGAATGAATATATGGGATTCGAGAACCTTTGCAAGTATGAGGTTTAAGATTTTTGGTAAAACATTGCTTAAACGTTGGTGAAAATTATATGCTATGGTTATTTGTATCTCGTGCCTTGAAATATGTATATTGGCTATTTATGTGCCAGGAAAAAGTCCTAGCCGAAGATTACTTCATCATTTGTTTATAAAACATTTCAGATTCAAATGGTTACCCAAATCTTGAATCTTGATCTTGTACTCTTATGGATACTTATGTTATGGTTGGTTTATGGGAGTTCAGATGTTAATACAACGATGACTATGGTACTTTTTTGTTAATGATCTTTTTTTTTTTTTTTTTTTTTTTTTTTTTTTTTTTTTTTCAAACAAGTAAAACCCCTCCTCGCTTTACCCCAAACGATATGGGAAAGGTGTCATGGGTAGATACTTCATGGCAGGGATGAAATTGTGACTTAATATGTAGCCAACGGGGGTCGAACTCCTGACCTCCCCTAAAGGAGGCATGCCACCAACCGCTGGACCACATCTAATGGAAAGGTTTTTGGTGAAACCATTATATGATTGAAATATGATCATAGATTGAAATTATAAATTTTAAGGCGAAGCCTATACATAATTTTTATCGGTACATTACCAAAGATGCTTAAAATTGATGTTTTATACAACCTTCCAAAGTATGGAGTATATTTGTATAATTATCAAAGATGCATAAAAATGTTATACGCCTTATACCTTATAAATATATAAAGTATAATTTGTGGTGTATGGGTAAAAATTGGTAATATACAGCTGGCTAGTATAATTTGTGGTGTATGGGTAAAAATTGGTAATATACGGCTGGCTAGCTAGAAAAATAGGTTGTCTATGTCTTTTTCATAGTTGTCAAATACGAGAATGATGATTAAGAAAAAACATAGGCTATCTACTCTATATGCTATTCATAAAAATAACATCACATTCAAGATTCAAGATATACATCAATATGCAGACAATATAACATTGTGCACATTCAACAAAATAACATCACATTCAAGATGCACATCATATTCAAGATATATTATTAATCACTATCACTATATACAATATTTTATAGAATTATCTAATTGTAATCATAACGACTACACTTAATTTTCTTTATGCATTTTGATTGATACTTTTATAGGTAGAAAAAGAAATAGTTATCAAAAGTTAATGAGTAGTTATAATGAATCCACAACTACACCATGCGTGTTTCACGTTGTTTAGTAGTTGATTTTGTTTAACTAGTCTTGGCTCGTTTCATTTTGTTTTATTATTTTTTTATTTATTTTTTTCAAACAACGAAAATTTTATCAAGCACAAACCCCCCCTAGCGAGCAACTAGGGAAGTTACAATTTGTAGTAGATGATGTTGGTTGCTTTTTCCCTTTTTTGATGGTTAGGATATATGAGTTTTTTGTGTGGTTGCTGGTGTGAGTTTTTAATGTGGGTTGTTAGTGTAATGCTAACGTGACATTTTATTTTTATTTTTCATGTTATAATGCTAACGTGACAAATATGGATGGTTAAATGGGCAAGATTCTTTTATGGATTTTTCGGTTCATCGGGCTTGGGATTATTTGCGAGCACATGGTCCTAAGGTGTCGTGGTTTTATGTTGTGTGGTTCTCTCAATGTGTGCCGAGACATGCTTTTTTAGTGTGACTTCTGATAGGGGAGAGGCTTAAAACGCAAGATAGGCTTAAACCATGGGAGTTGAGAGGTGGTACTATGCAAAGTTGTTCTTTATGTAAAGGGTGCCCGGACACGCATGCACACCTTTTCTTTAATTGTTCTTTTTCTTCGACAGTGTGCCTTAAGGTTCAAGCAATGTTTTTGAATCCGCTAGCTAGTAATGATTGGCGTGTTATGGTAGACCTGATGTCTCCTCAGGCGTCTCGTAATTTGGCTAATCTTGTGGTTTCTATGTTGTGTTTTGCCGCGACTGTGTATACTATATAGCAAGAAAGGAATTTCCGCTTGTTTAAAAACGTTCATCGGACTGAACAACAGGTGTTTGAAGCTATTGTTTCCCATACTCGGTTGAAGCTCTTGACGATCCGCTTTAAGAACTTTGCTAATGTCTCGCGTATTCGGTCTATGTGGAATTTGGGTTCGATGTAGTCTGCTAGTCTTTGCTTTTGTAATTTCTAGTGGTTGGCTGTGGCTTTTTGCCGTGTTTGTTTCTTGCTGCAGTACTCTGCTGTAGCCAGTGAACCTCATTGTATCATTCTTTTATTATTTTTAATAATATTCATCGGGGTAACCCATTACCCAAAAAAAAAAAATTATATTAATAAAACACACTTAAAATTAAGCAAACGATTAAATAATTTATAAATTTTCTAAAAACATTATTAAAAGTCTTACTACAAATATTAAGAGTCCTAAAACGGAAAGTTACAATTAAAAGTCCCATTTCATCGACGTTCCTGATTCAAAACTACTTTCAGAATCGGAACCATGTGCTTAAATCAATAACATACAATTGAATTCGATTACCATTTTTCCTGGCTCGTTTTTAAGCTTCTTCCATACGTCATTACACAAGAACATCACTTATGTCTTCTCTTCGTCTAAATACCAAATACTCGAAAATGGGACCGGTATTTTTTTGAGTAACTTCTCCAACTCTAAAAAACAAAGTCATTAATGTAGAAGTCGTTAAATTCCATTTTCGTTCCGCCAACGTAAGACTTCCAGTCGCTCGTTGCATTACCTCTAATATGAATGTCGAACGAAGCCCTCATCGCTGCCACAAATGAAGTTGTGTATGTAGCAGAATGTATATGTTTGTGTATGTATGTAGCAGAATGTATATGTATGTACATATATAACTTAGCAAACCAGATGGAGTATATGTATGTGTATTTTCTAACGGTCAAAAATTCAATAACCAGTTGCAATTCGCCACGTGGTATCAACGTTTGTTGCCTTCTCCGTCGGATTGCAG
The DNA here is from genome assembly GCF_046630445.1 of Rutidosis leptorrhynchoides. Classification (NCBI taxonomy): domain Eukaryota; kingdom Viridiplantae; phylum Streptophyta; class Magnoliopsida; order Asterales; family Asteraceae; genus Rutidosis; species Rutidosis leptorrhynchoides. Next base: position 448,600,948 of record NC_092336.1, read on the forward strand.
CCAACGCCGTCGAAACGCGGCCAAGAAACATCATGATACGGCTGAGCTTAGCGTTTTCGGTGCTCCACATCGAATCCAACGTGCGTTTATTTCCTCTGATACAACTGGTCTTGGTAGTAGGTTTTTGTTTGCTGTTTATCTTAAATGTTGTCTGATCTTAAATGTTGTCTCCTGCGTTGTAATCTTTTGTTTGTTTGTTTCTGGGGTTGTTTGTGGGCCCGATATGCCTAAGCTCGTCTTTAATTAAAGTTTGCTCATTTTGGTAGGGTCTGTTTATTGCTTTCGATCATTTTCGTTGTCTTGTGTTTGTTTGTTTCCTTCATCTTTCATTTCGTTGAAAAATATTTGTTTTAAAGTTCTTGTTATTTTTGCCCCCACCCCCCAAAATAAATAAATAAATTACAGAATGTATATGCTAAATCATTAAATATAAGAGTTACAATTAGAAAAATCATACTTTAATATATGTAAATGAAAACATTGTGACGACCCGGAAATTTTCGACCAAATTTTAAACTTAATCTTTATACGGTTTCGACATGATAAGCAAAGTCTATTTAATTGAATCTCAAAATCTTTGAACTGTTTACATGGATACACTCAAGTCTTTGACCATCCTCGACGATTCACGAACAATTGTGTATATATATATATTTATATATAAATAATTATATAAAAATAAGTGTATATATAATACTTTAAATTAATAAAGTACACTTTAATCATCTGAATTAAAATGTAATATAATATAATTAAGTTGTTGTTAAAATAAATATATATATATATGATTTCTATACATTGTAATGTTAAATATTAATTATTCAATGTAAGTTATTATATATATATTACATAATTGATAATAGGTAATATCTAATATAATAAGTTAATTATAAGATAAATTATAGATGTTATATTAGTATTATTATAACTCTCATTCTTATTGATAATATTAATGTCAATATTACTAATACTACTATATATAATATATAGATATGAAATATGATACATTAAATTTGTTATAATATTATTATTACTATTAATATTATTGTATTCAGTATTAATATCATTATTATTATAATTAGTAGTAAGAATTATGAATGTTAGTTAATCTTGTAATTATTATTAGTATTATTATCTTATAATATCATATTCATTAAAAATCATTATTTATATACTTATCATAAAAATAAATACAATTTATTATTATTAAAAATAATATTATAATTATCATTGTTATAATTAATATCATCATTATTATTAAAAAAACCCATCATTTTTATTATTATTTACCATTATTATTTCTTATTATTATTAGTATTTTATTATTATTAATAATTAGTATTATTATTATAAATATAAATATAATTATTAATTAATATTGTTAAATATAATGGATATAAAAACAGGAATTATGCGGAATCTGTTACACTTATCCATCTGCTATATATTTTTTTTTTAATTTGTGTCTACTCAATCAAACTAGTCGACCTCTATTGTGATTACCAAACAAGAATTTGTTAACTGTCATAATCGATTTTTATTTTTTTATTCTTCAAAATTTGTTTCCTGTCTGATGAATGTTGACCATTATCACTAGATACCAATCAAGTATACTGCTGCATTTGTACGATTAACCTCATCTTAATCGTTTACATAACTACTGTTAGTTCATAATAATTGGAATTAAAACAGAAATATTAAAAACTCACCCGTTCCTCTGTTTGTGTCAATTTTTAACAAGAACTCGAAATTGAAACATTTAGCAAAATCCATAAATTCAGATGTTTTAGAAATCATTTACTTAAACTATCTGTAAAATTTAAAATTCCAATTCCTTATATCGAATTCAAATTTTTGAGTCAAACTTTAAAAATTTAAAAGTCAAACTTTGTGTTTATCATGAAATTCATAATCGTGTTGTAGTTTTTGAATCAATTGAGTAATTAGAAAGTTTTTAGGAATGATTTATAATCTAAATCATGAAAGAATCGAAGTCTAAACGACCTCAAATTTCAAAATCATGTTTGAGTTCTTCACGTCATTTAAACTGCAGTTGTGTCTGTATTTTTTATTTATTTGTTATGATTAATTCAATCGACCCCTATAAATGATTTATGTTCCAATTCTAAAATATAATCCAACAATAAGTTAGCTGTTTTGGTTTGTTTAGTTCACTGATCGAATTAAACTGTATTGAGGAAGATGATGAATATGAAAAATGGGTTAAATATATTTAGTTGTAGAGTTACTCAGAAAACAGTCGGCAGAGGAGTGGTGTTGGGTGTTTTGGGTTGAGCGAGAGGTCTAGGGTTCTAGCCCGGACAATGGCAAAAATTTTTTTAAGAAAGGCTTATAAGGTAGTTCCAATTTATTATTATTATTATTATTATTATTATTATTATTATTATTATTATTATTATTATTATTATTATTATTATTATTATTACATACTAGTATTATTGTATTACAAATTATTATCATTATTATTAATAATATGGTTACTAAAAATTATTATCATTAATATAGTTTATATTACGATCATTATTAATATTGATAGTATTAATTTTATTATAATTGTATTATTATTGTTATTATTAATTATTATAATTACGAACATGTTAATAACAAATGTATTATGAGATTACTAATAAAAGTTGTTAGGGTAAAATTTGAAAACTGATTATACATTATATGAATACCTGTACAATTTTGAATATGATTATGACATTAAGTTATAGAAACTATAGCTATAAGTCTAAGAAATTCAAAACGAAATTTATGTTAAAACTTATTATTATTAACAATGTTATTATTATCATTTTAGCATGAAGTATCATTATGGTTAAAAATTATCGAAGTTATTAGTATTTTATTAAAACTACCATTTTTATCAAAATAGTTATTATCTTTACCATTATTAAAATTAACACTATTATTATTATTATTATTATTATTACTATCATTAGTGTTATCATTCTTATCATGTTAAGTATTATTACGAATAGATATTTTTATAAAAATACATTACAAAAATATTAAAATTTCATATCACTATATTTTTGTTATTAAAATAATATTAACTAAGCTATATATAAAATATATCAATTAACATATATATATATATATATATATATATATATATATATATATATATATATATATATATATATATATATCATATATAAACTTTAATATAAATTAGTATTATTAATATGTTATAATGAATATTAGTGATATAAAATATATAAATTAAATACATTAAATTTAATTAAATAACATATAATATAACAAGCATATTGTTAATAATATATATATATATAAATTTGCTCGATTATAATTATATGTGTTAATAGATATACAATTGGTATAGGTTCGTGAATCCGAAGCCAACCCTGCATTTGTTCAATATCGTCATATGTATTTTTACTACAAAATACAGTATTGTGAGTTTCATTTGCTCCCTTTTTAAATACTTTTGCAATATATATTTTTGGGACTGAGAATATGATGTGTGCGAGGTGTACTAGGAAATAGTATTATTTTTACAACGAAATACTATTAAATACGATACAATTTTACACAAGATATTTATTTATTTATAGAATGGATATACCTAAACCTTGCTACAACACTTATAGGCAGTGTACCTAATCGTACAGTAGTGTAGTTTTTAGTAAGTCCGATTCGTTCCACAGGCAATCTTTTAAACAAGCTTAACGCTATATTAGTTTAACTTATAAAAATACAAATATATATATAAGTAATATTATTATTATAAAAGGGGGTTTTTACAGTTTAATGACCGGTTTGTCGATTTTTAAAACTTTAGTCGCAGTTAAAACCTAATGTAAAATATTAAATAAATAAAAGACTTAATTTAAAGCGTAAAATAAATAACGATAATGAAATTGCGATAAATAAAAGTGCGATAACTAAAAAGTACGATAATTAAAAGTGCAATTAAATACAATGACAATAAATAAAAGTGCGATAATTAGAAGTGCAATTAAATATGAAAATAAAGGAATTATGCTTATTTAAACTTCCGTAATCATGATGTTTGACGTGTTGATTTTTAGTTTATTCCCATGTGTTAATTGTCCGTTGTCCTGGATTATTTAATATGTCCGTTTGGTTTTTGTCCATAACAGTCCATCTGAAAGGACCCGTCCTAATCCACCTGGACGAAGTCATCAACATTTGGTCCCATTGCGATGATCGGCTCCAAGTAATGTCCTTATATTGAGCAAATGCACAGCGGAAGACTTAATTCGTACCTGAGAATAAACATGCTTTAAAGTGTCAACCAAAAGGTTGGTGAGTTCATAGGTTTATCATAACAATCATTTCAATATGTTAATAGACCACAAGATTTTATAATCATAAACATAATATACTCGCAAGTGTATGTAAAGCATTCTAAGTGGTTGAGCACTTGGTAACCATACTTAACATTTAATCAACGTCGCATATTCCCTTTATTATAAAATCTCACTACACCGTACCAAGTGTAGTCACCAAAACGAAGTACTGTGCAACCGTTGAATACTGGTCGTCCAGTCCGGTTGGGGTTGTCAGGCCCGATAGATCTATCAACAGGATTCGCGTTTACAATACCCATGTAAATAGTAGTTACCAAGCTACAGGGAAATATGCCAGTGGTACAACTCAACGTAGAATATATTTTTAAGTACTTGTGTCTATTTTGTAAACATTTATAAAAGCAGCGCATGTATTCTCTGCCCAAAAATATATATTGCAAAAGCAATTAAAAAGGGAGCAAATGAAACTCACTTTTGCCTTGAAGGTATTTAATTCGACTTGGTCTCCGATAGATATCACGAACCTAACCATATATATAATATATCAACATATTTTCTTTTTAAGTAATCGTTACATATATATATACTTTTAATACTTTTAATATTTTTTTAGTTCGTAGTTAGCAGTCCGATGTTAGTGGTCCACAATTAGTTGCTTAAATAAAATAAATAAAGACCCCATCGTATTCGTATTGATCAGAATTAATCTCGACCCATGGTACCATGTTGTCAAATGACGTGTTGCGTACATAAAGTACCGTGTTGTCAAATGACGTGTTGCGTACAATCATGAGGTCTTATGATTAATCTTCTCGTGTTGTTTACGGGTGGTCCTGAAATATATAAAATCAAATCATAAGTAATTATATATAAAATATCATATTAATTAGAAAAGATATGATTAATTTACTTTTTCTCCAAATATTTTCGTAGCTAAACTAGCTTCGGATACCCAATCTTGTTTTAGTCGTAGTTTCTTCATTACAACTCCGTTTTTGTTGGTTCAACTTGCCACTTCCTTGGATCGAGTCAAATTTTAAGAATATGAACTGAAAATACCTTAATTTGTATTCGAAATCATAGGTTATACGTCAAACTTTGGTGAAACTTATGAAAGTGATCATTTTCCATCATAAAAACAACATTTAATGATCATTTTTCTAAAAATACTTACACTTTGAGTTAAACCATGAAATTTTTATGTGTTAACATATTCATAAGAAATATCATTTTTCCAGAACATGAACTTCCAATTCAAAGTTCAAGATGGTTTTTAATTATCCAACCCAAAACAGCCCACGGTTGCACTCCGACGACGTAGATTCAGTTTTTAAGATGTTCTTTGTAAAACCAAGTTATATCTTGTTAGGTTAGCATATCATTATGATATATTACAGGTCTTGAAGTGTTTTAAAAGTCAAGTTAGAAGGATCTATTTAGTTTGCGAACAAGTTTGAAATCATTCAAACTATGTTCTTGTTGTTAAAATTTTATACCACAAAATAAGATAGCTATGTGAATATGAATTGAATAAGATTATGAACAAGGTTACTACCTCAAGTTACTTGGACAAAGTTACTGCAAAAGATAAGAAATAATCTTGGAATCAAAGAGTGGTGGATTTAGATCAAAAGGTTGGAAGTAAACTTCTTCAAATGGGTGGTTATTTTGATATGTTCTTGAAAGAGTTTTCTTATGGTGTTTAAGGCTTGTAATTGAAGCTAAATGATGGGGAAAATGCTTGGAGATGATCAAGTATGAAGTTAGGAGTATTTTGAGAGAGAAATGAGGGTGTATTTATGAGAAAATGGAGTGAAGAAATGGTGTTCATTTATAAAAACGTTTTTAGTTTATAAAGAAAGAAAAGGATTCCTAATTTTGTTTTCTTACTAATAATTCATACTACTTGACAAATTCTAGTTACCTCATATCTAGGGCAGTAATAATGTTGATTAGGATGTTGATTTGATGTGTATATACCAATAGTAAATACGTATAGAAGCTAGGTATGATACGGGTACATATAGCCTAGATATACGTATAGAAATCTTGAGGAAACGGAACGAGAATTCAAATATAGCTATCTTTTGTGAATATACTTATATTATTTTATGTATTTAAGTCCTTAAAAGTGATTAAATACATTATATATACGATACATGTATAAGCATTATAGATTATAAGTATATATATCAAAGAATGTTACGTATAGTTATCGTTTTGAAAACTTAAGTTAGTAGTTTCAAAATATACTTATAACTCATTGTCATTAGTACACAATGAGATGTTAAACCATCCTTAGATCATGTTAAATATATATAAATACATATATATACACAAACGTATAATTATCGTATGTTATATAGTTCGTGATATCATCGGTCATATTGGACGGTCAAACGTTGTGTAAAACTCTTTTCAAAAATACAAGTCTCAACAATTTGGATTGCTTATCATGTTGGTATGGTTTAATTTATGTAAATATTAATCTCATAAGTATAATTTGGTCGGAAAATTCTGGGTCATTACAGTACCTACCCGTTAAAGAAATTTCGTCCCCGAAATTTGATAGAGGTTGTTATGGATAACAATAAAAAGGTTTTCATGACAAATATAAGGTGATAATGGAGTTTTATCATCATTGAGTAATGTAGATAAAACGATTCGATTATGCGAAGAATATAAATGAGACTATCGTAAAAGAGTGAGATGAGTAAAATATATTCGTCTTAACCGATGACGTAGTTATGATTGATTTCCGGGATTTAAGGGATTTAAAGAGAATCTTACGTAATAAGATTTGGTTCTTTGGTGATTAAGGAAATCAGAATCTTCTTTGATTATATGCAATAATCTGTTTCGATTGCTCTGTCGGATATTTCACTATAAATTCACCCCTTCGTTTTCTTATTTTCCACGACTCACACCTTATATTCTTTCTCCCTTGATTCTTACTTTAAACATTCATCAATATGCTCCATCCAGTCCTGATTCTTGATATACTCCTAACTTTTATATCTGTCATTCTTCTTTTTCATCTACCACCAGAAGAATCTACTTACTTTTACTATACTCTTGTGTTTATAGTGTTTCTAATTCTCCCGTGTCTCTATATTGCTATCTGTATCGATATACACGATTTGTAATTTCGAGGTTATTATCGAAGTTTATATTCTTCATTATTTTTTAGAGCTTCATGCTTTCGTTTTCTCTTCCCGACTTCGAGTCAAGCGAGTAATGGTCCGGAATTCGTAGATATGAAATTCAGAATGAACATAGCTAATGCTCTAAGAAGAAAATGGTAATAGAACGATTTTGATTTGTTAAATTACCAGAATACCCTGGAGAAGACCGAGTCATCCAGAAAAATATTCTCTTGATATGTTTAGAGATTAGATAGAATGTAAGAGTCGTGTAAATGGCACATGATGACAGTACTGTGAATCATCATGCTTCATTAGAAACTCAACATGACTTACTGTAATATAATGACGTTGATCAAGTGTCATTATATTATACTAATCCATGCTTCAGTTCCCAATACTACTTCAAAACATTCATATTTTAAACTCGAAGGTTTCAGAATTTAGAAACTAACACAGTTTCTTTTATGTTGCAGATATTACGGAGAGATAAATGATCTCAGATAAGAATAGTTGTGAAAATATCGCCAGAAATATGGAGGATATTTATAATAGAACATACGAGAATATCTTAGAATTTCTAATATCAATGGATGATGAAGAAGATTTGTCTGTGAAGGTTTAGAATGAGAAATAAGTTGTTTGCTAACGATTTCAGCAGGCACAGAATCATTTGGATTCTTTGAAGGCAAACTTGTTCTTTGTGATTTGTCCACGGCTTTCTTCATAGTTTCACATAATCCACTTTTCGGTACTAAATTTTCTATCGAGCGTTCCTAGCACTCCTTTCTTTATCATCAAACTTTTGGCCATTAAGATCATCTACAACATGCTGCTTCGTCAGCATTTTCAAAGTTAACTGATCTGGGTCATCGGTTATCAAACCGAGGTAGTTTCAGGAGAATTGTGTTTTTAGAATGATTAATCGCTGATGGTAATATTGTGGAATATAAAAGGTTCCCCGGTAACAATAAAGAGTACGCATATATATCGCGGTTATAATAAAGTTGTTTCGGATGAAAAATCGGAGTTGACTTGCTGGAGCTGTGACAAAATTAGCTACTTTGGAAAGGGATTGCAAAACGATCTTCGGTAATAACAATGTCAAAGGAACTAGAACAGATACGTGTCAAACGTTTACTCAGTTTCCGAGGGTTTTTCAGGTGCGTAACTATATGCATCAATCTTTTCTTCCGTAGATGAAGTGCGGTTGGTTTATCCTCTCGATTGAGGTGTTTTTAAGAATCATGATAGATTTGAACGCTGATTGTAATCGTCGAGATACAATGAGGTTTAAGATGAAATCAAGTGGCAATCTTGAAGAAATGTTTAGTTTCATATGTTATAATCAATATTTTAATTTATTTTAATTGTCCAATGTCATTAGTCCACAGTCGATAGTCCACAGTAACAGTCCAATAATTCATATATAGTTTAATATATAATATACGAATTAAATAATACGTGTCGTGACCAATATACCTCTCAGACTCGATCACAACTCAAACTATATATATTATTGTAGAATCAACCTCAACCCTGTATAGAGAACTCGATCATTACTGCATATAGAGTGTCTATGGTGATTCCAAAAAATATATATAGATGCGTCGATATGATATGTCAAAATATTGTATACGTGTCCCGATATTTAAAGTGCGTAAAATAATTACAGAAATTAAATGACGATAAATAAAAGTGCGATAATTAAATTGTGATAAATAAACTGCGATAAATAAAATGTAATCAGTTAGCTAGGAACAGTTAGCTGGAACAGTTAGCGTGGATTCTTTACAAAAATTTTCATAGTTAATTTGTTTGTTTCTAACAAATTTTATTTTTTTCATATGTTTTCTTCATATGCCACTTGTTGGATTCTGGGAAGTCAAAATCCAAATATGAAATTGAATGAAAATGGTTATTCTGCGGTGAACGGATACGTATATCGGTGGTTGTAAGTAGGATAGTAAATGACTATTGAATCAGCTTCGATGAATGTACAATGTAACTTATTAAGATGAAATCTAATTATTCCTCTGGTATTACCTACCCGTTAAAAAAAAATTTCACCATTAATATTTTGTACAAAAGAACTTTTAATTACAATCTTTATGAAAACATATATACATATATATTTTCTTCAGATGAAATCATGAATTTAATGAGTTAATATGATATTAATCTCATTTGCTTTTCGGTTTGAGCTAGAATAAGAAATCTCTAAAACTTTTTGAGACCACATATTCTTCGCAGAATATCAATGAAGTTATGGATCAATACTTCATCGTTCATTATTGTTGGTACTCCTTGGTATCTATGGTACGTATGATGTTGATGTTTGTGGGACAGATTATGATGTCGAGACGTGTGATGCGGATGTTGTTTGTTAGTGGTGATGATGGTATTGTTGATGTTATTAATGGTGGTGCTGATTATGCTGCTGGTGCTGCTGCTGGTGTTTGCTGTAGCGACCCGACCAAATCGTCATTGACGGCGCCGTCTACTTAGGTCCCGTTACGTGGTCATAAGTCTTTAAAACAACGTTTGACCAAAAGATATGTCGCATTTATTTCAAATGTAAAGGTTGTTCAAGTTTACTAGAATAGTTCCACCACAAGTTACGATACAAAGTTTTAAATACAAATGAAACTTATGCGACACAATTTAAAAGTATCCAAAAGACGCTCCATGTATGCATATATACTCGACATCCAATGCAAGTATCAAATAATGAGCGAAAGCATGTATCATGTATCGTTCAAGGACCTGAGAAAAACATAGAAATCTGTCAACGAAAACGTTGGTGAAATCATAGGTTTAAGTAAGTAAGTACAAGTGAACCACAAGATTTGCATCAATGAAATAATAGTAATACATTCCAAAAGTTTGTTTCACGAGCACCCAATTATCAATGCTTAACGTTTCCTTCCATTGAACCCCATCACTTAGTGCTAGAACATACACTGTTTCTCGAAAATATATTTCATTCGTAAACGGTAGCGAACCGTTTAAATGAGGGTTTGTCAAACCCATATGGATCCATACAACATAAGTTCTCGCTTACACCCGGCAAGTGTAACTAATGATAATCGAATTGAGGATTTTGTTCTAAACTCGTATGTAGAATGTTTGTTTTCCTGTACTTGTGTTCACTTAGTAAAGAAATGTTTATGTTTTCTCATCCCAAATGTAAGTTCAAAAAGAGTAAAAGTGGGACTATGATCTCACCTTGAATGCACGAGTGGTAAAGTACTTCGACAAGTAAACGTGTGCAAAGAACAATGCTAGTCTTGACCTAAACAATAGGTTTGTATCAATAACGGTAAACACGATAGGTCAAAGATGTTCAATTAGTCCTATGGCTCGTTACGACTCGATTATTTAGCATGTGAAATCAAATTGTCAAGTTTCATGCAAGATACAAGTATATAAACAAGTTAGGAAGGTTGCATAATCATTTGGTTAAGTTTGACAAAAAGTCAAACTTTGGTCGGTCAAAGTCAACGAAAGTCAACACGTTCGGGTCGGGTCCCGAACTATTTTTCTGAGGTTTTTAATCATATATGAGCATGTTAGAACAAGTTTCATGTGAATCGGAGGTCCGTAGTATGCCAAACATTTTCCATAAAATGGACACCGGAGACAGAAGCTGGGCACGGCTTATGCCGCGCCGCGGCACCCTTCTGTCGCGCCGCGACAATAGGCGGGTGCTGGTGCCTGGTCTGTTTCACTTGTCCAACTTGATCCAAACTTCAAATAAGCATAAAACGCAAACCACAAACACTTAGGACTCGCACCTTATATCGTTGGAAAGCTCTTTTGACATAGAATGCAACTAAACACAATTTAACAATCAAAAACCTCATTTGTAACAACCGAGTTTTCCAACCAAGTGATCATTCAATGCCCACATTAATGCTTCAAACTCACCAATGCACATTTAATGATTTGGGCATTCAATGCATACATGTGACATGCCATTTTGTAGGTAATGAAGCATACAATACAACTAACAACTTACTTACAACAATTCATGGCAATCAACGCATCAAATAATCACTTCAAGTTCTTCAAACCCTAACTCAATTCCACCAAAAATCAATAATCAAGTTCATGAAGTTTTCTAAGGCAACCTACACATCAAATTGAAGCTAGTGATGCTAGTAACACAATTAAAACATCAACTTTCAACATCTAACAACATATGATCATCCAAAATTCAAGAACAACACACCAAAATTTAAGTTCATGCTAGTTACACTAAAACAACGAGATCGAGCATATAAATCATATATTCATGTTAGACTTGAGCCATAGACACTAATTAACACTTTTATAAGTTAAAAACATCAAGAACACAAAATCTAGTGATTTTAGAAAGTTACCCAAATGAGATGAAGTTGGTACCAAAATGAAGAGGATGAAGAGAGGATCACGAATATGTAATTTATTTTGTTGTAAGCCTCCTAGATCGGATTTAGATGATGATTGAATGAATTTGGTTTTGGGTGTGTGTGTTCTTGCTAGAGAGAAAGAGAGAGATGGAAATGAAAATGAATGGGTGAAAGGGGTTGACCCTTTGACCTAGTCAAGGGTTTGATCCCTTGTCAAGTTTAGTCCCTCAACTTTCGTTCGGGTGCGGGAATTACCTAAACGAGATAATTTAAAACGCGTATCAACGGGAGATGTTATAAACATATAACGGACTTTATATTAGTATAACGGAAAAGTAAATGGAAAAAGGCGGGATGTTACATTACCTACTCCTTAAAAGAAATTTCGTCCCGAAATTTAAGTAGGCGTAGTAGTCGTTGTTTCTTCCTCGAGATCTTGCGTTTCCGAATTCACGAATAGATGAGGATACTTCCTTTGCATTTGATCTTGTCTTTCCCAAGTAAACTCGGGTCCCCTTTTGGCGTTCCAACGGACTTTAACAATCGGGATTCGGCTTTGTTTCAATGTCTTGACGGAGGTATCCACAATTTCAACCGGTTCCTCCACAAAATGAAGCTTGTCATCAATAGTAAGTTCCTCAAGAGGGATGACGATATCGGGTTCGGCAAGACACTTTTTCAAGTTAGATACATGGAAGGTAGGATGAACGGAGTTCAATTGAGGCGGAAGATTTAAACGATAAGCAACGGTTCCAATACGCTCCAAGATTTCGAAAGGACCAATATACCGCGGATTTAGCTTCCCGCGTTTCCCAAAACGGATTACACCCTTCCAAGGTGCGACTTTTAACATTACTCGGTCACCGACTTGAAATTCGAGATCGTTGCGTCGTTTGTCGGTATAGCTCTTTTGACGACTTCGGGCCGTCCTAAGCCTATCTCGGATTTGAACGATTTTCTCGGTGGTTTCGTGAATGAGTTCGGGTCCGGTGATTTGCACGTCGCCTACCTCGGCCCAACAAAGAGGTGAACGACATTTGCGGCCATATAGCGCTTCAAAAGGTGCGGCTTTAATACTCGCGTGATAACTATTGTTGTAAGAGAACTCGGCGAGAGGTAAGTGCTTGTCCCAAGCTTTTCCGAAATCAATCACGCAAGCTCGTAACATGTCCTCTAAGGTTTGAATTGTACATTGTAGTGACCCGAACTTTTCCATGTTTATATATATTAATTGAGATTGATGTTTACATGATTAAATGTTTCCAACATGTTAAGCAATCAAACTTGTTAAGACTTGATTAATTAAATTATTTTTTATAGACAATTGACCACCCAAGCTGACCGGTGATTCACGAACGTTAAAACTTGTAAAAACTATATGATGACATATATATGGATATATATATAGTTAACATGATACTATGATAAGTAAACATATCATTAAGTATATTAACAATGAACTACATATGTAAAAACAAGACTACTAACTTAATGATTTTTAAACGAGACATATATGTAACGATTATCGTTGTAAAGACATTTAATGTATATATATCATATTAAGAGATATTCATACATGATAATATCATGATAATATAATAATTTAAAATCTCATTTGATATTATAAACATTGGGTTAACAACATTTAACAAGATCGTTAACCTAAAGGTTTCAAAACAACACTTAAATGTAACGACTAACGATGACTTAACGACTCAGTTAAAATGTATATACATGTAGTGTTTTAATATGTATTTATAAACTTTTGAAAGACTTCAATACACTTATCAAAATACTTCTACTTAACAAAAATGCTTACAATTACATTCTCGTTCAGTTTCATCAACAATTCTACTCGTATGCACCCGTATTCGTACTCGTACAATACACAGCTTTTAGATGTATGTACTATTGGTATATACACTCCAATGATCAGCTCTTAGCAGCCCATGTGAGTCACCTAACACATGTGGGAACCATCATTTGGCAACTAGCATGAAATATCTCATAAGATTACAAAAATATGAGTAATCATTCATGACTTATTTACATGAAAACAAAATTACATATCCTTTATATCAATCCATACACCAACGACCAAAAACACCTACAAACACTTTCATTCTTCAATTTTCTTCATCTAATTGAACTCTTTCAAGTTCTATCTTCAAGTTCTAAGTGTTCTTCATAAATTCCAAAAGTTCTAGTTTCATAAAATCAAGAATACTTTCAAGTTTGCTAGCTCACTTCCAATCTTGTAAGGTGATCATCCAACCTCAAGAAATCTTTGTTTCTTACAGTAGGTTATCATTCTAATACAAGGTAATAATCATATTCAAACTTTGGTTCAATTTCTATAACTATAACAATCTTATTTCAAGTGATGATCTTACTTGAACTTGTTTTCGTGTCATGATTTTGCTTCAAGAACTTTGAGCCATCCAAGGATCCATTGAAGCTAGATCCATTTTTCTCTTTTCCAGTAGGTTCATCCAAGGAACTTAAGGTAGTAATGATGTTCATAACATCATTCGATTCATAGATATAAAGCTATCTTATTCGAAGGTTTAAACTTGTAATCACTAGAACATAGTTTAGTTAATTCTAAACTTGTTCGCAAACAAAAGTTAATCCTTCTAACTTGACTTTTAAAATCAACTAAACACATGTTCTATATCTATATGATATGCTAACTTAATGATTTAAAACCTGGAAACACGAAAAACACCGTAAAACCGGATTTACGCCGTCGTAGTAACACCGCGGGCTGTTTTGGGTTAGTTAATTAAAAACTATGATAAACTTTGATTTAAAAGTTGTTATTCTGAGAAAATGATTTTTATTATGAACATGAAACTATATCCAAAAATTATGGTTAAACTCAAAGTGGAAGTATGTTTTCTAAAATGGTCATCTAGACGTCGTTCTTTCGACTGAAATGACTACCTTTACAAAAACGACTTGTAACTTATTTTTCCGACTAGAAACCTATACTTTTTTTGTTTAGATTCATAAAATAGAGTTCAATATGAAACCATAGCAATTTGATTCACTCAAAACGGATTTAAAATGAAGAAGTTATGGGTAAAACAAGATTGGATAATTTTTCTCATTTTAGCTACGTGAAAATTGGTAACAAATCTATTCCAACCATAACTTAATCAACTTGTATTATATATTATGTAATCTTGAGATACCATAGACACGTATACAATGTTTCGACCTATCATGTCGACACATCTATATATATTTCGGAACAACCATAGACACTCTATATGTGAATGTTGGAGTTAGCTATACAGGGTTGAGGTTGATTCCAAAATATATATAGTTTGAGTTGTGATCAATACTGAGATACGTATACACTGGGTCGTGGATTGATTCAAGATAATATTTATCGATTTATTTCTGTACATCTAACTGTGGACAACTAGTTGTAGGTTACTAACGAGGACAGCTGACTTAATAAACTTAAAACATCAAAATATATTAAAAGTGTTGTAAATATATTTTGAACATACTTTGATATATATGTATATATTGTTATAGGTTCGTGAATCAACCAGTGGCCAAGTCTTACTTCCCGACGAAGTAAAAATCTGTGAAAGTGAGTTATAGTCCCACTTTTAAAATCTAATATTTTTGGGATGAGAATACATGCAGGTTTTATAAATGATTTATAAAATAGACACAAGTACGTGAAACTACATTCTATGGTTGAATTATCGAAATCGAATATGCCCCTTTTTATTAAGTCTGGTAATCTAAGAATTAGGGAACAGACACCCTAATTGACGCGAATCCTAAAGATAGATCTATTGGGCTTAACAAACCCCATCCAAAGTACCGGATGCTTTAGTACTTCGAAATTTATATCATATCCGAAGGGTGTCCCGGAATGATGGGGATATTCTTATATATGCATCTTGTTAATGTCGGTTACCAGGTGTTCACCATATGAATGATTTTTATCTCTATGTATGGGATGTGTATTGAAATATGAAATCTTGTGGTCTATTATTATGATTTGATATATATAGGTTAAACCTATAACTCACCAACATTTCTGTTGACGTTTTAAGCATGTTTATTCTCAGGTGATTATTAAGAGCTTCCGCTGTCGCATACTTAAATAAGGATGAGATTTGGAGTCCATGCTTGTATGATATTGTGTAAAAACTGCATTCAAGAAACTTATTTTGTTGTAACATATTTGTATTGTAAACCATTATGTAATGGTCGTGTGTAAACAGGATATTTTAGATTATCATTATTTGATAATCTACGTAAAGCTTTTTAAAACCTTTATCTATGAAATAAAGGTTATGGTTTGTTTTAAAAATGAATGCAGTCTTTGAAAAACGTCTCATATAGAGGTCAAAACCTCGCAACGAAATCAATTAATATGGAACGTTTTTAATCAATAAGAACGGGACATTTCAGTTGGTATCCGAGCGTTGGTCTTAGAGAACCAGAAAATTTGCATTAGTGTGTCTTATCGAGTTTGTTAGGATGCATTAGTGAGTCTGGACTTCGACCGTGTTTTCTTTAAAAATGATTGCTTAACATTTTTGTTGGAAACTATATATTTTTAACATATGAATATTATGTGATATATTAATCTCTTAACGTGTTTGATATTATGTGATAGATGTCTACCTCTAGAACAAGTCCCATTGACTCACCTAATAATAATGAAGAGTCAAATGTAAATTGGAATGATTTGTGGACTGATTCACAAGTTCCCGAAGAGGAACCGGAAGAAGAGTCGGAACCGGAAGAAGAATCGGAACCGGAAGAAGAATCGGAACCGGATGAAGAAATAGAACCGGTGGGGGAAATAATAAAACGGTTAAGTAAAAGAAAATCCTCAACCAACCGACCAAAGTTAATTATGGTCAATGGTGTTTCCGCCAAGGAAGCAAAATATTGGGAGGATTACCAATTCTCCGATGAATCGGATTCCGACGAGAATTCCGATGATGTTATAGAAATTACCCCAACTGAATTTAAAAAGGCAAAAGAAAA
This sequence comes from Rutidosis leptorrhynchoides, assembly GCF_046630445.1. Taxonomy (NCBI): domain Eukaryota; kingdom Viridiplantae; phylum Streptophyta; class Magnoliopsida; order Asterales; family Asteraceae; genus Rutidosis; species Rutidosis leptorrhynchoides. Next base: position 448,617,835 of record NC_092336.1, read on the forward strand.
TAATAAGGGAAAGGGCATAAAAATAGAGAAATCTAATTCCAACCCCGATGAACTTTATATGTATCGTCAACCCCCGAAGTCCTTAAGTTGTAACAATGACCCGGGAACCTCTAAACCACCAGGTTTTTCTAAACCAATGTGGACAACGACGGCTCGTATTAGGGGAACATCATATATCCCTAGAAACTTGGCAAAACGAACCAAAACCGAAGAAGAAGAAACGAGCGAGTCGGAATAAGATAGTTGTATTCGTGTGGTGTAATATATGGAATATAGTGTTCTTATGCTTTATGATATATGTAAAAATTGCTTGTATTAATAAGTATTTTTTTTTATGAATCTAACTCTTGTCTATTTTACAGTTTAAAAAACACAAAATGGATAGACAACCCAATATTTTAAGAGACCTACCCGGAGACATGATTGATGAAATCTTGTCTAGAGTCGGCCAGAATTCTTCGGCACAACTATTTAAGGCGAGATCAGTTTGTAAGACATTCGAAGAACGTTCCAAGAATGTCTTGGTTTATAAGAGACTTTCGTTTGAAAGATGGGGGATATCACATTGGGAAACCCATAAGTTACGATGTGTTTACTTTGACGCATATATTGCGTGGAACCCAAATGCTATTTTACGCAACGGGTTAAGAAATTATTTTGACTCAATATATCCGAATATTGGACTTCGTGATTTAGAAAAAGCGGCTAACATGCAACATAAAGAAGCATGTTATGCTTACGGATTAGTAATGTTCGCTTCTCACCAAAGTGAGAACAAGAACATCGGGCTACAACTATTAAACAAAACGTTTCCACAAGTGATGGAGTCGGTAATTGGGGTAAGAAATGAGGTTTTTAGATTATTACGGGACTGTTGGACATTACGTAACCCTCGTCCCTTTGATGACGTTACAACACGCTGTCTTATCAACGGCCATAACGGTTATGTTGCACAAGACCAAGGATGGGAAGTAGTCCTAGTAAAACCAGAATGCATGACTTGTTTCTGGACGTATGAATTACGTGTCTTTATTGCCTTTGCTGAACGACTTGTGTACTAGCTAGAATTGTCTTCACAACTATCTTGTATCAAAGTTATTGTGTGCTATATTTCATGCTTTATGTAAAATAAGCGGTATTGTAAGTTTGTAAAATATTGTATAAAAGTTTGAACGCGAAATATTATTATAATCAGTTTTTCATATAGAATTGTAGTAGTTGAATTGTATATTAGCTACTAAGTATGAACTTAACGGGTAGGTACTACCCGAATTTAAACTTATAAAACGCTAATATGAAGAAAAAGCTTTTATAAATGAGTTCATATTATGCTACGAAATACTATTAACTACTCTTAATATTCTGTATGATTAACTTGTTCCATTTAACTATTTTGAAGGAAATGGCACCGACTACTCGACACACCGTGAATATGAATGAAGAGGAATTCCGTACTTTTCTAGCTTCAAACATAGCCGCAGTACAGGCTGCGCTACATACCAACAATAACCTTGGATCTAGCAGTACAGGAAATCGTGTAGGATGCACCTACAAAGAATTCACTGCCTGCAAACCTTTGGAATTTGATGGAACCGAAGGACCGATCGGATTGAAACGGTGGACCGAGAAGGTTGAATCGGTGTTTGCCATAAGTAAGTGTACTGAAGAGGACAAAGTGAAGTACGCTACGCATACCTTCACAGGTTCTGCGTTAACATGGTGGAATACCTATCTAGAGCAAGTGGGACAAGATGATGCGTACGCACTACCGTGGTCAGCATTCAAGCACTTGATGAACGAGAAGTACCGTCCCAGAACCGAGGTCAATAAGCTCAAGACAGAACTTAGAGGGTTACGAACCCAAGGATTTGATATTACCACGTACGAAAGACGATTCACAGAATTGTGCCTATTGTGTCCGGGAGCATTCGAAGATGAGGAAGAGAAGATCGACGCGTTTGTGAAAGGATTACCGGAAAGAATCCAAGAAGATATAAGTTCACACGAGCCCGCCTCCATACAACAGGCATGTAGAATGGCTCACAAACTAGTGAACCAGATTGAAGAAAGAATTAAAGAACAGACTGCTGAAGAGGCCAATGTGAAGCAAGTCAAAAGAAAGTGGGAGGAAAACGGTGATAAGAATCACCAATACAACAACAACAGCAATTACAACAATAATCGCAACAATTATCCCAACAATCGCAACATCAATCGCAACTACAACAAACGGCCCAACAACAACAACAACAACAACAACAACAGCAACTACAACAATCATCCCAACAACAATAATAACCGCAACAACAACAACAATCAGAAGCAACTATGCCAAAGGTGTGAAAAGAATCACTCGGGGTTCTGCACCAAATTTTGCAACAAGTGTAAAAGAAATGGTCATAGCGCGGCGAAGTGTGAGGTCTACGGACCAGGGGTTAATAGAACGAAAGGAACAAATGGTGTCGGAACGAGTAATGGCAGAGCAAGTAGTGTCGGAGCAAGTTATGCCAATGTAGTTTGTTATAAATGTGGAAAACCAGGCCACATTATTAGAAATTGCCCGAACCAGGAGAACACGAATGGACAAGGCCGTGGAAGAGTTTTCAATATTAATGCGGTAGAGGCACAGGAAGACCCGGAGCTTGTTACGGGTACGTTTCTTATTGACAATAAATCTGCTTACGTTTTATTTGATTCGGGTGCGGATAGAAGCTATATGAGTAGAGATTTTTGTGCTAAATTAAGTTGTCCATTGACGCCTTTGGATAGTAAATTTTTACTCGAATTAGCAAATGGTAAATTAATTTCAGCAAATAATATATGTCGGAATCGAGAAATTAAACTGGTTAGCGAAACATTTAAGATTGATTTGATACCAGTAGAGTTAGGGAGTTTTGATGTGATAATCGGTATGGACTGGTTGAAAGAAGTGAAAGCGGAGATCGTTTGTTACAAAAATGCAATTCGCATTATACGAGAAAAAGGAAAACCCTTAATGGTGTACGGAGAAAAGGGCAACACCAAGCTACATCTTATTAGTAATTTGAAGGCACAAAAACTAATAAGAAAAGGTTGCTATGCTGTTCTAGCACACGTCGAGAAAGTACAAACTGAAGAAAAGAGCATCAATGATGTTCCCATTGCAAAAGAATTTCCCGATGTATTTCCGAAAGAATTACCGGGATTACCCCCACATCGATCCGTTGAATTTCAAATAGATCTTGTACCAGGAGCTGCACCAATAGCTCGTGCTCCTTACAGACTCGCACCCAGCGAGATGAAAGAACTGCAAAGCCAATTACAAGAACTTTTAGAGCGTGGTTTCATTCGACCAAGCACATCACCGTGGGGAGCTCCTGTTTTGTTTGTCAAGAAGAAAGATGGTACATTCAGGTTGTGTATCGACTACCGAGAGTTGAACAAACTTACCATCAAGAACCACTACCCACTACCGAGAATCGACGACTTATTTGATCAACTACAAGGCTCTTCTGTTTATTCAAAGATTGACTTACGTTCCGGGTATCATCAAATGCGGGTGAAAGAAGATGATATTCCAAAGACTGCTTTCAGAACACGTTACGGTCATTACGAGTTTATGGTCATGCCGTTTGGTTTAACTAATGCACCAGCTGTGTTCATGGACCTTATGAACCGAGTGTGTGGACCATACCTTGACAAGTTTGTCATTGTTTTCATTGATGACATACTTATTTACTCAAAGAATGACCAAGAACACGGTGAACATTTGAGAAAGGTGTTAGAAGTATTGAGGAAGGAAGAATTGTACGCTAAGTTTTCAAAGTGTGCATTTTGGTTGGAAGAAGTTCAATTCCTCGGTTACATAGTGAACAAAGAAGGTATTAAGGTGGATCCGGCAAAGATAGAAACTGTTGAAAAGTGGGAAACCCCGAAAACTCCGAAACACATACGCCAGTTTTTAGGACTAGCTGGTTACTACAGAAGGTTCATCCAAGACTTTTCCAGAATAGCAAAACCCTTGACTGCATTAACGCATAAAGGGAAGAAATTTGAATGGAATGATGAACAAGAGAAAGCGTTTCAGTTATTGAAGAAAAAGCTAACTACGGCACCTATATTGTCATTGCCTGAAGGGAATGATGATTTTGTGATTTATTGTGACGCATCAAAGCAAGGTCTCGGTTGTGTATTAATGCAACGAACGAAGGTGATTGCTTATGCGTCTAGACAATTGAAGATTCACGAACAAAATTATACGACGCATGATTTGGAATTAGGCGCGGTTGTTTTTGCATTAAAGACTTGGAGGCACTACTTATATGGGGTCAAAAGTATTATATATACCGACCACAAAAGTCTTCAACACATATTTAATCAGAAACAACTGAATATGAGGCAGCGTAGGTGGATTGAATTATTGAATGATTACGATTTTGAGATTCGTTACCACCCGGGGAAGGCAAATGTGGTAGCCGATGCCTTGAGCAGGAAGGATAGAGAACCCATTCGAGTAAAATCTATGAATATAATGATTCATAATAACATTACTACTTAAATAAAGGAGGCGCAACAAGGAGTTTTAAAAGAGGGAAATTTAAAGGATGAAATACCCAAAGGATCAGAGAAGCATCTTAATATTCGGGAAGACGGAACCCGGTATAGGGCTGAAAGGATTTGGGTACCAAAATTTGGAGATATGAGAGAAATGGTACTTAGAGAAGCTCATAAAACCAGATACTCAATACATCCTGGAACGGGGAAGATGTACAAGGATCTCAAGAAACATTTTTGGTGGCCGGGTATGAAAGCCGATGTTGCTAAATACGTAGGAGAATGTTTGACGTGTTCTAAGGTCAAAGCTGAGCATCAGAAACCATCAGGTCTACTTCAACAACCCAAAATCCCGGAATGGAAATGGGAAAACATTACCATGGATTTCATCACTAAATTGCCAAGGACTGCAAGTGGTTTTGATACTATTTGGGTAATAGTTGATCGTCTCACCAAATCAGCACACTTCCTACCAATAAGAGAAGATGACAAGATGGAGAAGTTAGCACGACTGTATTTGAAGGAAGTCGTCTCCAGACATGGAATACCAATCTCTATTATCTCTGATAGGGATGGCAGATTTATTTCAAGATTCTGGCAGACATTACAGCAAGCATTAGGAACTCGTCTAGACATGAGTACTGCCTATCATCCACAAACTGATGGGCAGAGCGAAAGGACGATACAAACGCTTGAAGACATGCTACGAGCATGTGTTATTGATTTCGGAAACAGTTGGGATCGACATCTACCGTTAGCAGAATTTTCCTACAACAACAGCTACCATTCAAGCATTGAGATGGCGCCGTTTGAAGCACTTTATGGTAGAAAGTGCAGGTCTCCGATTTGTTGGAGTGAGGTGGGGGATAGACAGATTACGGGTCCGGAGATTATACAAGAAACTACCGAGAAGATCATCCAAATTCAACAACGGTTGAAAACCGCCCAAAGTCGACAAAAGAGCTACGCTGACATTAAAAGAAAAGATATAGAATTTGAAATTGGAGAGATGGTCATGCTTAAAGTTTCACCTTGGAAAGGTGTTGTTCGATTTGGTAAACGAGGGAAATTAAATCCAAGGTATATTGGACCATTCAAGATTATTGATCGTGTCGGACCAGTAGCTTACCGACTTGAGTTACCTCAACAACTCGCGGCTGTACATAACACTTTCCACGTCTCGAATTTGAAGAAATGTTTTGCTAAAGAAGATCTCACTATTCCGTTAGATGAAATCCAAATCAACAAAAAACTCCAATTCATCGAAGAACCCGTCGAAATAATGGATCGTGAGGTTAAAAGACTTAAGCAAAACAAGATACCAATTGTTAAGGTTCGATGGAATGCTCGTAGAGGACCCGAGTTCACCTGGGAGCGTGAAGATCAGATGAAGAAGAAATACCCGCATCTATTTCCAGAAGATTCGTCAACACCTTCAAAAGCTTAAAATTTCGGGACGAAATTTATTTAACGGGTAGGTACTGTAGTGACCCGAACTTTTCCATGTTTATATATATTAATTGAGATTGATGTTTACATGATTAAATGTTTCCAACATGTTAAGCAATCAAACTTGTTAAGACTTGATTAATTAAATTATTTTTTATAGACAATTGACCACCCAAGCTGACCGGTGATTCACGAACGTTAAAACTTGTAAAAACTATATGATGACATATATATGGATATATATATAGTTAACATGATACTATGATAAGTAAACATATCATTAAGTATATTAACAATGAACTACATATGTAAAAACAAGACTACTAACTTAATGATTTTTAAACGAGACATATATGTAACGATTATCGTTGTAAAGACATTTAATGTATATATATCATATTAAGAGATATTCATACATGATAATATCATGATAATATAATAATTTAAAATCTCATTTGATATTATAAACATTGGGTTAACAACATTTAACAAGATCGTTAACCTAAAGGTTTCAAAACAACACTTAAATGTAACGACTAACGATGACTTAACGACTCAGTTAAAATGTATATACATGTAGTGTTTTAATATGTATTTATACACTTTTGAAAGACTTCAATACACTTATCAAAATACTTCTACTTAACAAAAATGCTTACAATTACATTCTCGTTCAGTTTCATCAACAATTCTACTCGTATGCACCCGTATTCGTACTCGTACAATACACAGCTTTTAGATGTATGTACTATTGGTATATACACTCCAATGATCAGCTCTTAGCAGCCCATGTGAGTCACCTAACACATGTGGGAACCATCATTTGGCAACTAGCATGAAATATCTCATAAGATTACAAAAATATGAGTAATCATTCATGACTTATTTACATGAAAACAAAATTACATATCCTTTATATCAATCCATACACCAACGACCAAAAACACCTACAAACACTTTCATTCTTCAATTTTCTTCATCTAATTGAACTCTCTCAAGTTCTATCTTCAAGTTCTAAGTGTTCTTCATAAATTCCAAAAGTTCTAGTTTCATAAAATCAAGAATACTTTCAAGTTTGCTAGCTCACTTCCAATCTTGTAAGGTGATCATCCAACCTCAAGAAATCTTTGTTTCTTACAGTAGGTTATCATTCTAATACAAGGTAATAATCATATTCAAACTTTGGTTCAATTTCTATAACTATAACAATCTTATTTCAAGTGATGATCTTACTTGAACTTGTTTTCGTGTCATGATTTTGCTTCAAGAACTTTGAGCCATCCAAGGATCCATTGAAGCTAGATCCATTTTTCTCTTTTCCAGTAGGTTCATCCAAGGAACTTAAGGTAGTAATGATGTTCATAACATCATTCGATTCATAGATATAAAGCTATCTTATTCGAAGGTTTAAACTTGTAATCACTAGAACATAGTTTAGTTAATTCTAAACTTGTTCGCAAACAAAAGTTAATCCTTCTAACTTGACTTTTAAAATCAACTAAACACATGTTCTATATCTATATGATATGCTAACTTAATGATTTAAAACCTGGAAACACGAAAAACACCGTAAAACCGGATTTACGCCGTCGTAGTAACACCGCGGGCTGTTTTGGGTTAGTTAATTAAAAACTATGATAAACTTTGATTTAAAAGTTGTTATTCTGAGAAAATGATTTTTATTATGAACATGAAACTATATCCAAAAATTATGGTTAAACTCAAAGTGGAAGTATGTTTTCTAAAATGGTCATCTAGACGTCGTTCTTTCGACTGAAATGACTACCTTTACAAAAACGACTTGTAACTTATTTTTCTGACTAGAAACCTATACTTTTTTTGTTTAGATTCATAAAATAGAGTTCAATATGAAACCATAGCAATTTGATTCACTCAAAACGGATTTAAAATGAAGAAGTTATGGGTAAAACAAGATTGGATAATTTTTCTCATTTTAGCTACGTGAAAATTGGTAACAAATCTATTCCAACCATAACTTAATCAACTTGTATTATATATTATGTAATCTTGAGATACCATAGACACGTATACAATGTTTCGACCTATCATGTCGACACATCTATATATATTTCGGAACAACCATAGACACTCTATATGTGAATGTTGGAGTTAGCTATACAGGGTTGAGGTTGATTCCAAAATATATATAGTTTGAGTTGTGATCAATACTGAGATACGTATACACTGGGTCGTGGATTGATTCAAGATAATATTTATCGATTTATTTCTGTACATCTAACTGTGGACAACTAGTTGTAGGTTACTAACGAGGACAGCTGACTTAATAAACTTAAAACATCAAAATATATTAAAAGTGTTGTAAATATATTTTGAACATACTTTGATATATATGTATATATTGTTATAGGTTCGTGAATCAACCAGTGGCCAAGTCTTACTTCCCGACGAAGTAAAAATCTGTGAAAGTGAGTTATAGTCCCACTTTTAAAATCTAATATTTTTGGGATGAGAATACATGCAGGTTTTATAAATGATTTACAAAATAGACACAAGTACGTGAAACTACATTCTATGGTTGAATTATCGAAATCGAATATGCCCCTTTTTATTAAGTCTGGTAATCTAAGAATTAGGGAACAGACACCCTAATTGACGCGAATCCTAAAGATAGATCTATTGGGCTTAACAAACCCCATCCAAAGTACCGGATGCTTTAGTACTTCGAAATTTATATCATATCCGAAGGGTGTCCCGGAATGATGGGGATATTCTTATATATGCATCTTGTTAATGTCGATTACCAGGTGTTCACCATATGAATGATTTTTATCTCTATGTATGGGATGTGTATTGAAATATGAAATCTTGTGGTCTATTATTATGATTTGATATATATAGGTTAAACCTATAACTCACCAACATTTCTGTTGACGTTTTAAGCATGTTTATTCTCAGGTGATTATTAAGAGCTTCCGCTGTCGCATACTTAAATAAGGACGAGATTTGGAGTCCATGCTTGTATGATATTGTGTAAAAACTGCATTCAAGAAACTTATTTTGTTGTAACATATTTGTATTGTAAACCATTATGTAATGGTCGTGTGTAAACAGGATATTTTAGATTATCATTATTTGATAATCTACGTAAAGCTTTTTAAAACCTTTATCTATGAAATAAAGGTTATGGTTTGTTTTAAAAATGAATGCAGTCTTTGAAAAACGTCTCATATAGAGGTCAAAACCTCGCAACGAAATCAATTAATATGGAACGTTTTTAATCAATAAGAACGGGACATTTCATACATTCACTTTGTCCATCGGTTTGAGGATGATATGAGGTGCTCATGTCTAAACGCGTTCCCAACGCTTCTTGCAATGTACGCCAAAATCTAGAAACGAAACGGCCATCTCGGTCGGAGATAATCGATAAAGGTACACCGTGTCGGGCTACGATCTCCTTAATGTAAAGTTGTGCAAGTTTCTCCATTTTGTCCGTTTCTTTCATGGCAAGGAAGTGTGCGGATTTGGTGAGACGGTCAACAATAACCCAAATGGTATCATAACCGCCCGTCGTTTTTGGTAGCTTGGTGATAAAATCCATCGTTATCCTTTCCCACTTCCATTGCGGGATCTCGGGTTGTCGAAGTAGTCCGGACGGTCTTTGGTGTTCGGCTTTAACTTTGGAACATGTCAAACACTTGGAAACATAAGTAGCTACGTCCCTTTTGATGTTCGGCCACCAATATAGTTGTTTAAGGTCGTGGTACATCTTATTGGCACCGGGGTGAATCGAGTATCGTGACTTATGGGCTTCATCTAAAATAAGGCTTCGTAGATCCCCATAACTAGGCACCCAAATTCTTCCGGCGAAATATCGGAGTCCGGTTTCTTTAACTTCGAATCGAGAGGTGAGGACGTTCAAGTGTTCGAGAGAGATGTTTTCATCCTTGAGAGCCTCATCTTGGGCTACCCGAATTTGGCTATTAAGGTTTGTGTGGATGGTGATGTTTAAAGCTCGGACACGGAGAGGCACCGCTCTTTCTTTTCGACTTAAGGCATCGGCTACTACGTTTGCCTTCCCGGGATGGTAACGAAGCTCGCAATCGTAATCGTTCAAAGTTTCAATCCACCGTCGTTGTCTCATGTTTAGTTGCTTTTGATCGAAAATGTGTTGGAGACTTTTGTGGTCGGTAAAAATAGTACTCTTGGTTCCATAAAGATAGTGTCTCCACATTTTAAGTGCAAAGACGACGGCTCCGAGTTCGAGATCATGCGTCGTGTAGTTTCGTTCATGAATTTTGAGTTGTCGGGAAGCATAAGCAATGACTTTCGTTCGTTGCATCAATACACACCCAAAACCATGTTTCGAGGCGTCGCAATACACAACAAAATCATCGTTGCCTTCGGGAAGTGACAAGATAGGAGCGGTGGTAAGCTTTGTCTTCAAGATTTGGAACGCGGATTCTTGCTCGGTCGCCCAAATGAATTTCTTTCCTTTGTGAGTTAAAGCGGTTAGAGGACGAGCAACCAAAGAAAAATCCTTGATGAATCTACGGTAGTATCCGGCGAGACCCAAGAATTGACGAATGTGAGTAGGAGTAGTAGGAGTCTCCCATTTGCTAATGGCTTCGATTTTCGTTGGATCGACTTTAATACCTTGGTCACTTACAACATGACCAAGAAATTGAACTTCCTTTAACCAAAATTCACACTTGGAGAATTTGGCATAGAGTTGTTCTTGTCTTAAAAGTTCAAGCACAAGTCGGAGATGTTGTTCGTGCTCTTCTTCATTTTTAGAATAAATCAATATGTCATCGATGAACACAATAACAAATTTATCGAGATACGGTTTGCACACGCGGTTCATAAGATCCATGAACACCGCCGGTGCGTTAGTGAGACCAAATGGCATGACAAGGAATTCATAACTACCGTAACGAGTCCGGAAAGCGGTTTTGGAGATATCTTCCCCCTTAACCCTTAATTGATGATAACCCGAGCGGAGATCGATTTTCGAATATACACAAGACCCTTGTAGTTGATCAAAGAGGTCATCGATGCGAGGAAGAGGATATCGGTTCTTAACCATCAATTTATTTAGTTCACGATAATCAATGCACATTCGTAGGGATCCGTCTTTCTTTTTAACAAACAAAATCGGAGCGCCCCAAGGTGAATGGCTAGGTTGGATAAAACCACGATCAAGTAGTTCTTGGATTTGACTTTGCAATTCTTGCATTTCGGATGGGGCGAGTCTATATGGTGCACGTGCTACGGGTGCGGCTCCCGGAATAAGATCGATTTGGAATTCAACCGGTCGATGAGGCGGAAGACCCGGCAATTCGTCGGGAAATACATCGAAATAGTCACTAACAATTGGCACATCATCGATGTGCTTCTCATCGGACTCAACTTTCTTAACGTGAGCAAGGATCGCAAAACAACCCTTACGGAGTAGTTTTCTAACTTTAACACACGAAACGAGGTTGAGTCCGGTGCAACTCTTATCGCCATAGACGATCAAAGGTTCACCATTCTCGATAGGAATTCGGATTGCGTTAAGATCACAAAGAATGTGAGATTTCGTTTTGACTAACCAATTCATACCGATTATTACATCAAAGCTTCCTAGTTCCATGGGTATCAAATCAATTTCAAATTCCTTACCCAAAATGTTTATCGTACACCCCCGGTAATATGTGTCGGCACTTAATAGTTTCCCGTTAGCCACTTCAATGGTGTAAGTGGTATCTAATGGAAGAGGTGGAGTGCTAAAAGAAGGAGTCAAAGTCTTGGATACAAAGCATTTATCGGCACCTGAATCGAATAAGCAAGAGACATAAGAATTGTTGAGAAGAAACGTACCCGTGACTAGTTCAGTGTCATCCCGGGCTTCCTCGGTGTTGATGTTGAAAGCTCGGCCGCGCGTATTGGTGTTATCTTTCCTTTTCGGGCATGCATTTCTATAATGACCCGTTTGACCACATTCGTAACAAGTGCCCGTCTTTGGTGCATTGGGCCACTTTCGAGCAACGGGAGTGGCACTTTTACAATCGTTGGCCTTATGACCAACTCCTTGGCACCGGTGGCAAATTATCTTACTACATTCGCCAAAGTGATGTTTGTTGCATTTGTTGCAAAGAGGTAGGTTCCCGGCATAACCCTTCTTGCCGTCGGAAGTGAAAGATTTCTTGGCAAAGTTGTTGTTGCTTGATTGGGAGGGTTCCCACTTTCTTTTGTTGCCGCCCGATTTATCCTCAGCCTTAGGTGCCGGAACTACGATTTCTTCAACCGTTTCGATTAGTTGGCGAGCCATGTTCATAGCGGCTTGATGAGTAGTGGGTTTGGATGACATCACCCCTTGTTTGATGCTTTTTGGAAGACCGAGCATGTAGAGCTCAATCCTTTGAGATTCGGGGTTAACAAGATTAGGACACATCAAGGATAGTTCGGCGAAGCGTTGATTATAAGCTTTAAGATCGTTTCCGACCGCTTTCAAAGCTCTTAGTTCTTCCTCAAGCTTTCGAGTTTCTTCGCGCAGAAAATATTCAACAATCATCTTTTCCTTTAGATCGGCCCAAGAGAGGGCATGAGCTTCATCGGTACCCACCGATTGAACATAGGTGTTCCACCATGTTAGAGCAATTCCGGAGAAAGTGTGAGTGGAGTATTTGACCTTGTCTTGGTCCCGACAACCGCTTATGCTAAAGACGGCTTCCGTTTGCTCAAACCATCGGGTGAGCACGACCGGTCCCCCGGTTCCATCAAAAGTGTGAGGTTTGCACCCCATGAAAGCTTTATAGGAGCATCCCTCGTTTGAGTTTCCGGCTCCATTGTTGTTGTTGTTGTTGTTGTTGTTGTTGTGGTTGTTATTATTATTGTTGTTGGATGAGTGACCGGCCATGGCCGCATCTACGGCGGTAGCTATCATCCGTTCGAGAGCATGTTCGGGAGTTTCATTGCGGCGTACACGACGAGGAGCCATTGTTCCTTCAAGACACAAGAATATCATTGATTAGTATTCTCAATAATACTAACCGTGATATAGAATAAAGATAAAGAGAAGTTTTTCCTCGACTCGCCTTAAATTCTTTATGTCATAATGTCGGAACGTTCATATGAGTCACCGTAATATAATCCCGGAAATTATATTACCCTGATTCGTATGTGCATTCGACATCATTTCATATAGTCAAGGTGGCGCGTCAATCAAATTAAACAACGTGAGATTAAGATGAACTAAGAGTAGATATGAGTAGAAGCGTTCGAGTATAAATGCACAAGTAGTCAAGTAATTCCTACTTCAAGTCTATATGCCGGTTGTAGTCTAGACTCACCAATGTACCCTATGACTCGAGGTTGACACCAATGAACTCTAAATCCCTACAACCAACGCTCTGATACCATCTGTAGCGACCCGACCAAATCGTCATTGACGGCGCCGTCTACTTAGGTCCCGTTACGTGGTCATAAGTCTTTAAAACAACGTTTGACCAAAAGATATGTCGCATTTATTTCAAATGTAAAGGTTGTTCAAGTTTACTAGAATAGTTCCACCACAAGTTACGATACAAAGTTTTAAATACAAATGAAACTTATGCGACACAATTTAAAAGTATCCAAAAGACGCTCCATGTATGCATATATACTCGACATCCAATGCAAGTATCAAATAATGAGCGGAAGCATGTATCATGTATCGTTCAAGGACCTGAGAAAAACATAGAAATCTGTCAACGAAAACGTTGGTGAAATCATAGGTTTAAGTAAGTAAGTACAAGTGAACCACAAGATTTGCATCAATGAAATAATAGTAATACATTCCAAAAGTTTGTTTCACGAGCACCCAATTATCAATGCTTAACGTTTCCTTCCATTGAACCCCATCACTTAGTGCTAGAACATACACTGTTTCTCGAAAATATATTTCATTAGTAAACGGTAGCGAACCGTTTAAATGAGGGTTTGTCAAACCCATATGGATCCATACAACATAAGTTCTCGCTTACACCCGGCAAGTGTAACTAATGATAATCGAATTGAGGATTTTGTTCTAAACTCGTATGTAGAATGTTTGTTTTCCTGTACTTGTGTTCACTTAGTAAAGAAATGTTTATGTTTTCTCATCCCAAATGTAAGTTCAAAAAGAGTAAAAGTGGGACTATGATCTCACCTTGAATGCACGAGTGGTAAAGTACTTCGACAAGTAAACGTGTGCAAAGAACAATGCTAGTCTTGACCTAAACAATAGGTTTGTATCAATAACGGTAAACACGATAGGTCAAAGATGTTCAATTAGTCCTATGGCTCGTTACGACTCGATTATTTAGCATGTGAAATCAAATTGTCAAGTTTCATGCAAGATACAAGTATATAAACAAGTTAGGAAGGTTGCATAATCATTTGGTTAAGTTTGACAAAAAGTCAAACTTTGGTCGGTCAAAGTCAACGAAAGTCAACACGTTCGGGTCGGGTCCCGAACTATTTTTCTGAGGTTTTTAATCATATATGAGCATGTTAGAACAAGTTTCATGTGAATCGGAGGTCCGTAGTATGCCAAACATTTTCCATAAAATGGACACCGGAGACAGAAGCTGGGCACGGCTTATGCCGCTCCGCGGCACCCTTCTGTCGCGCCGCGACAATAGGCGGGTGCTGGTGCCTGGTCTGTTTCACTTGTCCAACTTGATCCAAACTTCAAATAAGCATAAAACGCAAACCACAGACACTTAGGACTCGCACCTTATATCGTTGGAAAGCTCTTTTGACATAGAATGCAACTAAACACAATTTAACAATCAAAAACCTCATTTGTAACAACCGAGTTTTCCAACCAAGTGATCATTCAATGCCCACATTAATGCTTCAAACTCACCAATGCACATTTAATGATTTGGGCATTCAATGCATACATGTGACATGCCATTTTGTAGGTAATGGAGCATACAATACAACTAACAACTTACTTACAACAATTCATGGCAATCAACGCATCAAATAATCACTTCAAGTTCTTCAAACCCTAACTCAATTCTACCAAAAATCAATAATCAAGTTCATGAAGTTTTCTAAGGCAACCTACACATCAAATTGAAGCTAGTGATGCTAGTAACACAATTAAAACATCAACTTTCAACATCTAACAACATATGATCATCCAAAATTCAAGAACAACACACCAAAATTTAAGTTCATGCTAGTTACACTAAAACAACGAGATCGAGCATATAAATCATATATTCATGTTAGACTTGAGCCATAGACACTAATTAACACTTTTATAAGTTAAAAACATCAAGAACACAAAATCTAGTGATTTTAGAAAGTTACCCAAATGAGATGAAGTTGGTACCAAAATGAAGAGGATGAAGAGAGGATCACGAATATGTAATTTATTTTGTTGTAAGCCTCCTAGATCGGATTTAGATGATGATTGAATGAATTTGGTTTTGGGTGTGTGTGTTCTTGCTAGAGAGAAAGAGAGAGATGGAAATGAAAATGAATGGGTGAAATGGGTTGACCCTTTGACCTAGTCAAGGGTTTGATCCCTTGTCAAGTTTAGTCCCTCAACTTTCGTTCGGGTGCGGGAATTACCTAAACGAGATAATTTAAAACGCGTATCAACGGGAGATGTTATAAACATATAACGGACTTTACATTAGTATAACGGAAAAGTAAATGGAAAAAGGCGGGATGTTACATTTGCAACCTTCGCACCATGTTCTCCAAAGCCGTCACGCGAGCGCGAAGTTTGTTAACTTCTGCTAGTACACCGGGATGATTGGCGGTTGGAGCGAGCGAATGAACAAGATTTGTAATATGGAATAGTATATAATCGTAACGAGATACTCTAGAAATGAGAGAGAAACTGGTGTTTCGAATAGGTTCGCCGGTAAGTGCTTCAGGTTCATCGCCAAGAGGGCAATTTGGTGGATGGAATGGATCACCTTCTTCTTGTCTCCAGTGATTTAGTATATTACGAACCCATCTCCAATTCATCCAGAATAGATGATGGGAAATTGGTTGATCCATTCCGGTGACGCTGCTTTCGGAGCCCGAATGGAAATCCATATCGGCATAACTGTCGGAATCTGAAGAATTCGAACTAGATGCGGAATCCATCTTGTATAATGGGGAAAATGAATTTTTGGTATGGAATAGATTATAGGAGTTAGATTTGGTACTCTTCAATACATAATTTACATATGTATATATAATACCAAAATCCCGTAAATTACGGAGAATCTTTGAAAAGATATCAGTCAAAGTTCGCAATAAAAGATATGCTAAGATAAGAATTCGTCTATACACTATCAATGCAGTAAAACGTTTCTAGACTTATGAATGATAAGCAGGTAATTTCCTAAGGATGATAAGCAGATGATTTCCGACTAGAAATGATAAGCAAAACTTTTGACATGTAGACACGGTCGAAGTCCAGACTCATTAATGCATCCTAACAACTACTAGTTAGACACACTAATGCAAGACCTGGTTCGCTACGACCACCACTCTGATACCAACTGAAAGTTGGGGACGCATCCCACTCAGTGCCTTCTCAGCTAACCGCCTGTGACCACTGAGCGTACCTCAGACACCGATTTTACGGCCCGCCTCTCGGCAGTACAGCCAACCCTAATAGGGACCGCGAGGAGTAAGAGCCAATGCTTCGTCACAGGTAACACTGTGAGAACCCCCTCTACGATTAACCCGCTAATAAACGGCATTAAACCAGCTCTGATACCAACTGAAAGTTGGGGACGCATCCCACTCAGTGCCTTCTCAGCTAACCGCCTGTGACCACTGAGCGTACCTCAGACACTGATTTTACGGCCCGCCTCTCGACAGTACAACCAACCCTAATAGGGACCGCGAGGAGTAAGAGCCAATGCTTCGTCACAGGTAACACTGTGAGAACCCCCTCTACGATTAACCCGCTAATAAACGGCATTAAACCAGCTCTGATACCAACTGAAAGGACCCGTCCTAATCCACCTGGACGAAGTCATCAACATTTGGTCCCATTGCGATGATCCGCTCCAAGTAATGTCCTTATATTGAGCAAATGCACAGCGGAAGACTTAATTCGTACCTGAGAATAAACATGCTTTAAAGTGTCAACCAAAAGGTTGGTGAGTTCATAGGTTTATCATAACAATCATTTCAATATGTTAATAGACCACAAGAATTCATAATCATAAACATAATATACTCGCAAGTGTATGTAAAGCATTCTAAGTGGTTGAGCACTTGGTAACCATACTTAACATTTAATCAACGTCGCATATTCCCTTTATTATGAAATCTCACTACACCGTACCAAGTGTAGTCACCAAAACGAAGTACTGTGCAACCGTTGAATACTGGTCGTCCAGTCCGGTTGGGTTGTCAGGCCCGATAGATCTATCAACAGGATTCGCGTTTACAATACCCATGTAAATAGTAGTTACCAAGCTACAGGGAAATATGCCAGTGGTACAACTCAACGTAGAATATATTTTTAAGTACTTGTGTCTATTTTGTAAACATTTATAAAAGCAGCGCATGTATTCTCTGCCCAAAAATATATATTGCAAAAGCAATTAAAAAGGGAGCAAATGAAACTCACTTTTGCCTTGAAGGTATTTAATTCGACTTGGTCTCCGATAGATATCACGAACCTAACCATATATATAATATATCAACATATTTTCTTTTTAAGTAATCGTTACATATATATATACTTTTAATACTTTTAATATTTTCTTAGTTCGTAGTTAGCAGTCCGATGTTAGTGGTCCACAATTAGTTGCTTAAATAAAATAAATAAAGACCCTATCGTATTCATATTGATCAGAATTAATCTCGACCCATGGTACCATGTTGTCAAATGACGTGTTGCGTACATAAAGTACCGTGTTGTCAAATGACGTGTTGCGTACAATCATGAGGTCTTATGATTAATCTTCTCGTGTTGTTTACGGGTGGTCCTGAAATATATAAAATCAAATCATAAGTAATTATATATAAAATATCATATTAATTAGAAAAGATATGATTAATTTACTTTTTCTCCAAATATTTTCGTAGCTAAACTAGCTTCGGATACCCAATCTTGTTTTAGTCGTAGTTTCTTCATTACAACTCCGTTTTTGTTGGTTCAACTTGCCACTTCCTTGGATCGAGTCAAATTTTAAGAATATGAACTGAAAATACCTTAATTTGTATTCGAAATCATAGGTTATACGTCAAACTTTGGTGAAACTTATGAAAGTGATCATTTTCCATCATAAAAACAACATTTAATGATCATTTTTCTAAAAATACTTACACTTTGAGTTAAACCATGAAATTTTTATGTGTTAACATATTCATAAGAAATATCATTTTTCCAGAACATGAACTTCCAATTCAAAGTTCAAGATGGTTTTTAATTATCCAACCCAAAACAGCCCACGGTTGCACTCCGACGACGTAGATTCAGTTTTTAAGATGTTCTTTGTAAAACCAAGTTATATCTTGTTAGGTTAGCATATCATTATGATATATTACAGGTCTTGAAGTATTTTAAAAGTCAAGTTAGAAGGATCTATTTAGTTTGCGAACAAGTTTGAAATCATTCAAACTATGTTCTTGTTGTTAAAATTTTATACCACAAAATAAGATAGCTATGTGAATATGAATTGAATAAGATTATGAACAAGGTTACTACCTCAAGTTACTTGGACAAAGTTACTGCAAAAGATAAGAAATAATCTTGGAATCAAAGAGTGGTGGATTTAGATCAAAAGGTTGGAAGTAAACTTCTTCAAATGGGTGGTTATTTTGATATGTTCTTGAAAGAGTTTTCTTATGGTGTTTAAGGCTTGTAATTGAAGCTAAATGATGGGGAAAATACTTGGAGATGATCAAGTATGAAGTTAGGAGTATTTTTAGAGAGAAATGAGGGTGTATTTATGAGAAAATGGAGTGAAGAAATGGTGTTCATTTATAAAAACGTTTTTAGTTTATAAAGAAAGAAAAGGATTCCTAATTTTGTTTTCTTACTAATAATTCATACTACTTGACAAATTCTAGTTACCTCATATCTAGGGCAGTAATAATGTTGATTAGGATGTTGATTTGATGTGTATATACCAATAGTAAATACGTATAGAAGCTAGGTATGATACGGGTACATATAGCCTAGATATACGTATAGAAATCTTGAGGAAACGGAACGAGAATTCAAATATAGCTATCTTTTGTGAATATACTTATATTATTTTATGTATTTAAGTCCTTAAAAGTGATTAAATACATTATATATACGATACATGTATAAGCATTATAGATTATAAGTATATATATCAAAGAATGTTACGTATAGTTATCGTTTTGAAAACTTAAGTTAGTAGTTTCAAAATATACTTATAACTCATTGTCATTAGTACACAATGAGATGTTAAACCATCCTTAGATCATGTTAAATATATATAAATACATATATATACACAAACGTATAATTATCGTATGTTATATAGTTCGTGATATCATCGGTCATATTGGACGGTCAAACGTTGTGTAAAACTCTTTTCAAAAATACAAGTCTCAACAATTTGGATTGCTTATCATGTTGGTATGGTTTAATTTATGTAAATATTAATCTCATAAGTATAATTTGGTCGGAAAATTCTGGGTCATTACTGTACCTACCCGTTAAAGAAATTTCGTCCCCGAAATTTGATAGAGGTTGTTATGGATAACAATAAAAAGGTTTTCATGACAAATATAAGGTGATAATGGAGTTTTATCATCATTGAGTAATGTAGATAAAACGATTCGATTATGCGAAGAATATAAATGAGACTATCGTAAAAGAGTGAGATGAGTAAAATATATTCGTCTTAACCGATGACGTAGTTATGATTGATTTCCGGGATTTAAGGGATTTAAAGAGAATCTTACGTAATAAGATTTGGTTCTTTGGTGATTAAGGAAATCAGAATCTTCTTTGATTATATGCAATAATCTGTTTCGATTGCTCTGTCGGATATTTCACTATAAATTCACCCCTTCGTTTTCTTATTTTCCACGACTCACACCTTATATTCTTTCTCCCTTGATTCTTACTTTAAACATTCATCAATATGCTCCATCCAGTCCTGATTCTTGATATACTCCTAACTTTTATATCTGTCATTCTTCTTTTTCATCTGCCACCAGAAGAATCTACTTACTTTTACTATACTCTTGTGTTTATAGTGTTTCTAATTCTCCCGTGTCTCTATATTGCTATATGTATCGATATACACGATTTGTAATTTCGAGGTTATTATCGAAGTTTATATTCTTCATTATTTTTTGGAGCTTCATGCTTTCGTTTTCTCTTCCCGACTTCGAGTCAAGCGAGTAATGGTCCGGAATTCGTAGATATGAAATTCAGAATGAACATAGCTAATGCTCTAAGAAGAAAATGGTAATAGAACGATTTTGATTTGTTAAATTACCAGAATACCCTGGAGAAGACCGAGTCATCCAGAAAAATATTCTCTTGATATGTTTAGAGATTAGATAGAATGTAAGAGTCGTGTAAATGACACATGATGACGGTACTGTGAATCATCATGCTTCATTAGAAACTCAACATGACTTACTGTAATATAATGACGTTGATCAAGTGTCATTATATTATACTAATCCATGCTTCAGTTCCCAATACTACTTCAAAACATTCATATTTTAAACTCGAAGGTTTCAGAATTTAGAAACTAACACAGTTTCTTTTATGTTGCAGATATTACGGAGAGATAAATGATCTCAGATAAGAATAGTTGTGAAAATATCGCCAGAAATATGGAGGATATTTATAATAGAACATACGAGAATATCTTAGAATTTCTAATATCAATGGATGATGAAGAAGATTTGTCTGTGAAGGTTTAGAATGAGAAATAAGTTGTTTGCTAACGATTTCAGCAGGCACAGAATCATTTGGATTCTTTGAAGGCAAACTTGTTCTTTGTGATTTGTCCACGGCTTTCTTCATAGTTTCACATAATCCACTTTTCGGTACTAAATTTTCTATCGAGCGTTCCTAGCACTCCTTTCTTTATCATCAAACTTTTGGCCATTAAGATCATCTACAACATGCTGCTTCGTCAGCATTTTCAAAGTTAACTGATCTGGGTCATCGGTTATCAAACCGAGGTAGTTTCAGGAGAATTGTGTTTTTAGAATGATTAATCGCTGATGGTAATATTGTGGAATATAAAAGGTTCCCCGGTAACAATAAAGAGTACGCATATATATCGCGGTTATAATAAAGTTGTTTCGGATGAAAAATCGGAGTTGACTTGCTGGAGCTGTGACAAAATTAGCTACTTTGGAAAGGGATTGCAAAACGATCTTCGGTAATAACAATGTCAAAGGAACTAGAACAGATACGTGTCAAACGTTTACTCAGTTTCCGAGGGTTTTTCAGGTGCGTAACTATATGCATCAATCTTTTCTTCCGTAGATGAAGTGCGGTTGGTTTATCCTCTCGATTGAGGTGTTTTTAAGAATCATGATAGATTTGAACGCTGATTGTAATCGTCGAGATACAATGAGGTTTAAGATGAAATCAAGTGGCAATCTTGAAGAAATGTTTAGTTTCATATGTTATAATCAATATTTTAATTTATTTTAATTGTCCAATGTCATTAGTCCACAGTCGATAGTCCACAGTAACAGTCCAATAATTCATATATAGTTTAATATATAATATACGAATTAAATAATACGTGTCGTGACCAATATACCTCTCAGACTCGATCACAACTCAAACTATATATATTATTGTAGAATCAACCTCAACCCTGTATAGAGAACTCGATCATTACTGCATATAGAGTGTCTATGGTGATTCCAAAAAATATATATAGATGCGTCGATATGATATGTCAAAATATTGTATACGTGTCCCGATATTTAAAGTGCGTAAAATAATTACAGAAATTAAATGACGATAAATAAAAGTGCGATAATTAAATTGTGATAAATAAACTGTGATAAATAAAATGTAATCAGTTAGCTAGGAACAGTTAGCTGGAACAGTTAGCGTGGATTCTTTACAAAAATTTTCATAGTTAATTTGTTTGTTTCTAACAAATTTTATTTTTTTCATATGTTTTCTTCATATGCCACTTGTTGGATTCTGGGAAGTCAAAATCCAAATATGAAATTGAATGAAAATGGTTATTCTGCGGTGAACGGATACGTATATCGGTGGTTGTAAGTAGGATAGTAAATGACTATTGAATCAGCTTCGATGAATGTACAATGTAACTTATTAAGATGAAATCTAATTATTCCTCTGGTATTACCTACCCGTTAAAAAAAAATTTCACCATTAATATTTTGTACAAAATAACTTTTAATTACAATCTTTATGAAAACATATATACATATATATTTTCTTCAGATGAAATCATGAATTTAATGAGTTAATATGATATTAATCTCATTTGCTTTTCGGTTTGAGCTAGAATAAGAAATCTCTAAAACTTTTTGAGACCACATATTCTTCGCAGAATATCAATGAAGTTATGGATCAATACTTCATCGTTCATTATTGTTGGTACTCCTTGGTATCTATGGTACGTATGATGTTGATGTTTGTGGGACAGATTATGATGTCGAGACGTGTGATGCGGATGTTGTTTGTTAGTGGTGATGATGGTATTGTTGATGTTATTAATGGTGGTGCTGATTATGCTGCTGGTGCTGCTGCTGGTGTTTGCAACCTTCGCACCATGTTCTCCAAAGCCGTCACGCGAGCGCGAAGTTTGTTAACTTCTGCTAGTACACCGGGATGATTGGCGGTTGGAGCGAGCGAATGAACAAGATTTGTAATATGGAATAGTATATAATCGTAACGAGATACTCTAGAAATGAGAGAGAAACTGGTGTTTCGAATAGGTTCGCCGGTAAGTGCTTCAGGTTCATCGCCAAGAGGGCAATTTGGTGGATGGAATGGATCACCTTCTTCTTGTCTCCAGTGATTTAGTATATTACGAACCCATCCCCAATTCATCCAGAATAGATGATGGGAAATTGGTTGATCCATTCCGGTGACGCTGCTTTCGGAGCCCGAATGGAAATCCATATCGGCATAACTGTCGGAATCTGAAGAATTCGAACTAGATGCGGAATCCATCTTGTATAATGGGGAAAATGAATTTTTGGTATGGAATAGATTATAGGAGTTAGATTTGGTACTCTTCAATACATAATTTACATATGTATATATAATACCAAAATCCCGTAAATTACGGAGAATCTTTGAAAAGATATCAGTCAAAGTTCGCAATAAAAGATATGCTAAGATAAGAATTCGTCTATACACTATCAATGCAGTAAATGCAGTAAAACGTTTCTAGACTTATGAATGATAAGCAGGTAATTTCCTAAGGATGATAAGCAGATGATTTCCGACTAGAAATGATAAGCAAAACTTTTGACATGTAGACACGGTCGAAGTCCAGACTCATTAATGCATCCTAACAACTACTAGTTAGACACACTAATGCAAGACCTGGTTCGCTACGACCACCACTCTGATACCAACTGAAAGTTGGGGACGCATCCCACTCAGTGCCTTCTCAGCTAACCGCCTGTGACCACTGAGCGTACCTCAGACACCGATTTTACGGCCCGCCTCTCGGCAGTACAGCCAACCCTAATAGGGACCGCGATGAGTAAGAGCCAATGCTTCGTCACAGGTAACACTGTGAGAACCCCCTCTACGATTAACCCGCTAATAAACGGCATTAAACCAGCTCTGATACCAACTGAAAGTTGGGGACGCATCCCACTCAGTGCCTTCTCAGCTAACCGCCTGTGACCACTGAGCGTACCTCAGACACTGATTTTACGGCCTGCCTCTCGACAGTACAACCAACCCTAATAGGGACCGCGAGGAGTAAGAGCCAATGCTTCGTCACAGGTAACACTGTGAGAACCCCCTCTACGATTAACCCGCTAATAAACGGCATTAAACCAGCTCTGATACCAACTGAAAGGACCCGTCCTAATCCACCTGGACGAAGTCATCAACATTTGGTCCCATTGCGATGATCCGCTCCAAGTAATGTCCTTATATTGAGCAAATGCACAGCGGAAGACTTAATTCGTACCTGAGAATAAACATGCTTTAAAGTGTCAACCAAAAGGTTGGTGAGTTCATAGGTTTATCATAACAATCATTTCAATATGTTAATAGACCACAAGAATTCATAATCATAAACATAATATACTCGCAAGTGTATGTAAAGCATTCTAAGTGGTTGAGCACTTGGTAACCATACTTAACATTTAATCAACGTCGCATATTCCCTTTATTATGAAATCTCACTACACCGTACCAAGTGTAGTCACCAAAACGAAGTACTGTGCAACCGTTGAATACTGGTCGTCCAGTCCGGTTGGGTTGTCAGGCCCGATAGATCTATCAACAGGATTCGCGTTTACAATACCCATGTAAATAGTAGTTACCAAGCTACAGGGAAATATGCCAGTGGTACAACTCAACGTAGAATATATTTTTAAGTACTTGTGTCTATTTTGTAAACATTTATAAAAGCAGCGCATGTATTCTCTGCCCAAAAATATATATTGCAAAAGCAATTAAAAAGGGAGCAAATGAAACTCACTTTTGCCTTGAAGGTATTTAATTCGACTTGGTCTCCGATAGATATCACGAACCTAACCATATATATAATATATCAACATATTTTCTTTTTAAGTAATCGTTACATATATATATACTTTTAATACTTTTAATATTTTCTTAGTTCGTAGTTAGCAGTCCGATGTTAGTGGTCCACAATTAGTTGCTTAAATAAAATAAATAAAGACCCCATCGTATTCATATTGATCAGAATTAATCTCGACCCATGGTACCATGTTGTCAAATGACGTGTTGCGTACATAAAGTACCGTGTTGTCAAATGACGTGTTGCGTACAATCATGAGGTCTTATGATTAATCTTCCCGTGTTGTTTACGGGTGGTCCTGAAATATATAAAATCAAATCATAAGTAATTATATATAAAATATCATATTAATTAGAAAAGATATGATTAATTTACTTTTTCTCCAAATATTTTCGTAGCTAAACTAGCTTCTGATACCCAATCTTGTTTTAGTCGTAGTTTCTTCATTACAACTCCGTTTTTGTTGGTTCAACTTGCCACTTCCTTGGATCGAGTCAAATTTTAAGAATATGAACTGAAAATACCTTAATTTGTATTCGAAATCATAGGTTATACGTCAAACTTTGGTGAAACTTATGAAAGTGATCATTTTCCATCATAAAAACAACATTTAATGATCATTTTTCTAAAAATACTTACACTTTGAGTTAAACCATGAAATTTTTATGTGTTAACATATTCATAAGAAATATCATTTTTCCAGAACATGAACTTCCAATTCAAAGTTCAAGATGGTTTTTAATTATCCAACCCAAAACAGCCCACGGTTGCACTCCGACGACGTAGATTCAGTTTTTAAGATGTTCTTTGTAAAACCAAGTTATATCTTGTTAGGTTAGCATATCATTATGATATATTACAGGTCTTGAAGTGTTTTAAAAGTCAAGTTAGAAGGATCTATTTAGTTTGCGAACAAGTTTGAAATCATTCAAACTATGTTCTTGTTGTTAAAATTTTATACCACAAAATAAGATAGCTATGTGAATATGAATTGAATAAGATTATGAACAAGGTTACTACCTCAAGTTACTTGGACAAAGTTACTGCAAAAGATAAGAAATAATCTTGGAATCAAAGAGTGGTGGATTTAGATCAAAAGGTTGGAAGTAAACTTCTTCAAATGGGTGGTTATTTTGATATGTTCTTGAAAGAGTTTTCTTATGGTGTTTAAGGCTTGTAATTGAAGCTAAATGATGGGGAAAATGCTTGGAGATGATCAAGTATGAAGTTAGGAGTATTTTGAGAGAGAAATGAGGGTGTATTTATGAGAAAATGGAGTGAAGAAATGGTGTTCATTTATAAAAACGTTTTTAGTTTATAAAGAAAGAAAAGGATTCCTAATTTTGTTTTCTTACTAATAATTCATACTACTTGACAAATTCTAGTTACCTCATATCTAGGGCAGTAATAATGTTGATTAGGATGTTGATTTGATGTGTATATACCAATAGTAAATACGTATAGAAGCTAGGTATGATACGGGTACATATAGCCTAGATATACGTATAGAAATCTTGAGGAAACGGAACGAGAATTCAAATATAGCTATCTTTTGTGAATATACTTATATTATTTTATGTATTTAAGTCCTTAAAAGTGATTAAATACATTATATATACGATACATGTATAAGCATTATAGATTATAAGTATATATATCAAAGAATGTTACGTATAGTTATCGTTTTGAAAACTTAAGTTAGTAGTTTCAAAATATACTTATAACTCATTGTCATTAGTACACAATGAGATGTTAAACCATCCTTAGATCATGTTAAATATATATAAATACATATATATACACAAACGTATAATTATCGTATGTTATATAGTTCGTGATATCATCGGTCATATTGGACGGTCAAACGTTGTGTAAAACTCTTTTCAAAAATACAAGTCTCAACAATTTGGATTGCTTATCATGTTGGTATGGTTTAATTTATGTAAATATTAATCTCATAAGTATAATTTGGTCGGAAAATTCTGGGTCATTACACCATCGGTCATAAAATTAAAGTGCGAGTGTCCTCGTGAAATTATCCTTATTTCCGAAGTCAAATATTCCAACTAATTGGGGATTTAAACTGTAACAAGGTCTTAATACTTTGTTTAATAATTACACCAGGTTATCGACTGCGTGTAAACCAAGGTTTTACTACTTTGTTAACAATTACACCAATTACCCTTGAATGTAATACACCCCTGTTTCAACAAGTACATTAACTATTAATCCAATTCCGTGTCCGATAAAATGAACAATTATTGGTATTTATAGATATCCCGCCCACCGTACCCAGTCAAGCGTATATGGTTATATATAAATACGTCAAATTATAAGTCTATATATTAAATTAACGAGATATCATTTAGTTAATATAAAGCCCATTAATAGCCCATAGTCTAATTTTCACAAGTGTCGTTCTTTTGTCCAAACCCCAATCATGGTACAAAGCCCAATTACCCAATTTTAATATTTAGCCTAACATCATAATTACTTCGGCATTAAATAAGCATAATAATAACTTAGCTACGAGACATTAAATTAAAAAGGTTGAACATAACTTACAATGATTAAAAATAGCGTAGCGTTTACACGGACAGAATTTCGACTTACACCCTTACAACATTCGCTAACATACCCTTATTATTAGAAATTAAAATTAAAATTAAAATTATAATATAAATATAAATATATATACGAGTGAGAGATTGAAAGGATAAAGATATATAAATTTTGTCCAAAACTCTCGAACTTTATAGGACCAGGCCTGGATTTCAGGGCCATGCGATCGCATGGCTTTTGTGCCTCCAGGCCATGCGATCGCATGGTGGTAGGTAACAGCTCACAATTCTTTGTTTTCTTGTTTGTCGACGTTTTATATATAATATAATATATATATTAATTTTAAGAATTAATTATATATTATATTATATTCATGTGCATAGTTGACTCATAATTTTTAGTCCGTTGCGTCGAGCGTTGAGAGTTGACTTTGGTCCCGGTTCCGGATTTTCGAACGTCCTTGCGTACAATTTAATATCTTGTATTTTGCGTTTTGCACCTTGTACTCTTGTAATTTTGAGACGTTTCTTATCAATAATTGGAACCACTTTGATTGTATTTTGTACTGTTGAGCTTTTTGGTCGTTTGCGTCTTCAATTTGTCGAATCTGTCTTTTGTCTTCACCTTTTATTATTTAAACGAATATCACTTGTAAATAGAACAATTGCAACTAAAAGCTTGTCTTTCTTGAGGGATAATGCTCTGAAATATATGTTCGTTTTTAGCATTATCAGAATACATGCGCTGCTTTTATAAATATTTTACGAAATAGACATAAGTAATCGAAACTACATTCTATGGTTGGATTATCGAATCGAATATCACCCCTTTTAGCTTGGTAGCCTAAGAATTAGGGAACAGACACCCTAATTGACGCGAATCCTAAAGGTATATATACGGGCACTAACTCCCCCCATACTGGAAAATGGTATGCTTTAGTACTTCGAGTTTATATTATACAGATGGATTTCTGTTTTGGGGATATTCTATATGCATGATGTTAATGTCGGTTACCAGGTATTCAATCCATATGAATGATTTTTAAACACTTGCGAGTGTATGATTATTGAATAAAGGAAATCTTGTGGTCTATTATAATATTGAAAATGATTGATTATGATAAACTAATGAACACACCAACCTTTTAGTTGACACTTGAAAGCATGTTTATTCTCAGATATGAAAGAAATCTTCCGCTGTGCATTTGCTCATTTTAAAGATATTACTTGGAGTTATTCATGACATATTTCAAAAGATGTTACATTCGAGTCGTCGAGTTCATCAAAATTATTATTAAGTCAATTATAGTTGTATATATTATGAAATGATATGCATGCCATCAACTGTCGATGTAATGAATGTTGGTCTTTTAAAAACGAATGAAATGTTTGTAAAATGTATCATATAGAGGTCAAGTACCTCGCGATGTAACCAAATGTAATGTATTCGTTCAGATGGATTAGAACGGGTCATGAAAAACATTAAAGTGAAATGTACCATGTACAATATTTTACTGCATACTAAAAGTTCATAGAAAAATATATTCCTAAGGACTATACTTAAGAAATGATTTTTTATGTATATTTGATGGTAATAATATGGTGGATAACCATGGTAATGTATCTATTTAGCGGCTGTTTAGGCCTCATATCTCGGTGGACTAGGCTAAGCTCAAGTATTGTACGTAGTAAAAGTTTTATCAATTTAATAAATGGCTGTTGATATTTCTAAATTAAATTTTGATAAGTCAACTACAATTTGGTATTAACTTTTTAAATTGTCGTCAAATAAATTCTAGCATAAAAGTTTTGTAAACTATCATTGAAGGTATTTTAGTAAAATTATGTGGATTTATCAAAAATTAATTTAAAAATATCATTGCCCTTAATAATTTTTTGCTTTAAAAAAAAATGTTATAGGTGATTATAAGAGCACTCGGTATCCATACAAAATCGACCGTCCCCCTAAAATCGACGCCGGGATCGACGGTCGGTCGACACCAGCACGGCGTCGATCTCGCCGTCGATTTCCAGCCTCCCAAATTCGACGGTGGCTTCAACGGATGAAAACTTTGAAAATTTAAAAAACTAGCCGTTTTAACGGCTAGTTTTGGTATTTTTTTTTGTTTTCCTTTTTACTCTATAAATAACACTATATTTTCTCATTTTATACACACACACCCACTCATTATTCACCTTTCAACACAATTATCTTTATTCATCAATTTTTTTTATCTTTTTTTCCCAAAATATGTCGTCTTCTTCGAGTACTTCCGGCGACTCGTTCACAAACTATACACTAAACGTACTTGAAAATTTATCCGGTGAAGAAGAAGTTAACTCACGTCGTTATATACGTCGAAATCATTATGAAGCACACGATCGTTTGATGGACGGTTATTTTAACGAGGGTTGCAAATATACGGATGATAATTTCAAACGAAGATTTCGAATGCGGCGACGTGTTTTTCTTAGGATTATGAATGATATTCTAAGCTACTCAGCAAATCCATTGCCGTATTATTTTAGATGATTTCATCGAAGACAAGATACACGTGGTTAGTGGAGTATTAATGTACTAAACACTAGTGATTTGTTCAACTCAATGCTTAATGAGGAAATGCCCGACGTTAAATACAATATTTAAAATTAATCAATTATTTGATGGTTTCATCGTATTATTTTAATCAATTATTTTGTTTTCATCGTATTATTTTAATCAATTATTTTGTTTTTATATTAAATTAGTTAAATACAATATATAAAAATCAATTTAAAATAAAAAAAATAAAAAATGGACACTGAAATGGACACTGTGGATACCTCTACTTTACACACTGTCAGTCAATTTCAGTGTCAAAAATAGACATTGAAAAGTGGACACGGACATCTCGTGCTCTAATCATGATACAAATATACGGAGTATAAACCATGTTAATAAAGTTAGTCCTTATTGCTTGCTGTAGTTACTAAAAAATTAAATTAAAATCCTACAACTAAAGTTGAAATATAAAAAAGCTGAAAATACATTAATAATATCTTATAAGGGGGATGATTCTCACACACTGTTTTTTGATCCTCACACACCAATTTACTTGAACTACTCCCTAATAATAGGGTAAAAGTGTGTGTGAGGATCAAAAAACAGTGTGTGAGAATAGTCCCTTATAATAATTTCTACTTTTCCGCTTCTAATACTCCGTAACTTCCATTATTTTCTATTGGCTGCATATCATCATTTAGCTTCTGAAAACAGAACTTAAATTCAACATTTCAACTAAAAAACACACACATAATAAAATCCAGTTGCATCGCTAAAATTAACAACTTCTAGTTTTTATTCGCAACTTATTATACATACAACGACAAAATCGTTAAATTGTTGCTAAATTGCAAATTACAGTTGTATTTAAGTTATTTCTAACGAATGACGGAAATTGGCGCCAAAAAATGGAGGAAGTTGAGATATGTGATGATGATGAATATTGTGATAGCTTCGATGTTTGCATCTGCAGAAAAAAACGTAATGATTGAAGATGCTGTTGATGAATCAAAATTGGGAATATATAAGGAGTTAGTGAACTATCTGTTTGAAAGAGATGGATCTGGTTATCATCATACGTGGCCTGTAAGTATATGTATATATGCTTTGAATTTAATTAGAATGATATTTAGATCTTTTTTATGGATTGTTCATTATGCAGATTTTGGTATCTTCTACTTTACTTTTTAGATAATGATATAAAAATGCCCAATAAAGTGATCTTTTGAATTAAGTATATTTGTATATTTTGCATTTTTGATACCCAACATAAATGTCACGGACTTATCTCAGTAAGCTCACGTGCGACACTTAGTCTCTACTAAGTCAGCCTTACTCGGACCTTAAATGATTCAAGTAATCAAAAGAGAAAATATTATAGAACAAGTGGAATTGAAGAAAATACTTATATTGCTTGAGAATGCTTTACAAGAGAGAATGTTTGAGAAATGGATGGCTATGATTAAACTAAATCAATGGCTATGATCTAAGTACTAGAAACTTCATGACCTAGAAATATCTATGGAGTTTCCATACCATTCCATGGAAGAATCAAGGAGAGAATTCTAGATATCTTCCATATGCTTCTTGGGCCTTCCATGATTTGGGTTATAATCTTAGTGGGTTGAGCCACAAAGTTGTTGGGTTGTGACATAAAGCTACTATAAGAATCCTATAAGTATTATTAAGTATCTAAGTATCTATCTATATACTACCTCCGTCCCACCAGAAGTGTCCACTTTGACTTTTTTCAGTCTTTCTTAATCAATTTTGACTCTACATATTTTAATTTATGTTATATAATATTTGATGAAAATTATATGAATAGATTGAGTTTTAAATGTGTTTTCATTGGTATAATTTTGATGATGTATTATATAACACAAATAAAAATATTTAAAGTCAAAGTTGATTTTGAAAACCTACAGACATTTGTTCATACACACATGTCCTAAGAAAAATCATAAGAAAAACTACCAAACAATTTTTAATACTAATTTTGAGGGAATAGTAACGTATTACTCCTATTAGTAAAATTATGTCATTACATAATTAGATTCAACCGATTTCTTAAATCTGATAGAACTCGAGCAATTTTTTGTTGTTGCAACTACACGCAATATGAAACACATATGTATTTTATAGTCCCGTTTTGCCAACGAAACTGACTAACATACTAGAAATGCGTCATTTTTTTAATAACTATGACTTATTGAAAATAGAGTACGAGCTCAAATTAACCACACTTAAGCTATTGGGTCGACATGTCCCCCTTAAATGCAATCACAAATTGCTTGAAAATGTAGATCAAACGTCATAAAATTAAAATAAGTGACTTATTTAAAGCGGATTTTGAGTAGTCGTGCAACGCACGGGCTCAAAACCTAGTAAATGTATTAAGTCATCTGTTATATCATTGAATTGAATTATTAAATATATATGAATATGAATGAATCATTCAAATAGATTCAACTAGTTAAGTATACCTATTTGTATTGATATTAATTACTTCGTACATGAAGTTAATATTCCTTATTCCCCCCTCTAGATTCAACTAGTTATCTGTATGCAAGGTCTCAAGTTTCGTTCAGAATTGACTTTTCTTGATAAAAAAAAAGTTGATTGTAAATAAATTAGGGCTACATTGAAGCATACCAAATATACTTTTAATTCCATATTTATAATTCAACTCTGCCATGAATAATATTAATACCAAAATTATATAAGAAAAGTCGATTCTAAAAAGGGAATATTTATACTCTGTAATTAATTCAACAAAGTTTGTAATCTTAAAATTGGTAAGCTTAAGCATAGTCCTAAGGGCAGGGGCGGTACTTAGTGGAACCCAAAGGGAGTATCCGCCCCACCTGGATTTTACGGAACAAAAAATTTCACACTAAAAAAAAAAAATACAAAAAAAATAAGGTTTTTTTTAGTGTTTAACCCTGCTGACAATGAAAAATTTATTAAATTTTTACACCGCCATGTCTGTATCCGAGTTCAAGTTCCGCCACTACCTAAGGGCTATGTTTAGCAAAATCCAAAATATAATTAAAGCCTTTATTGGACATATTTCCTTTTAGTAATGGCAAATGGTATTTCTAATCATCTGACAATTTGACTAATACTTGTATTTCACAAAGTCAACTGTGGGGAATTGCTATTTGAGGGAGGAGTCACTAGTTTTATATTTTTTTTCCTGGAGTGTAGACGTGTAGTTGATTCAAGCATTTACATAAATAACATATAATGTTGAATGTAGTAAATATTTACTTGTACATAAGTTGCAGAGGCGGAGCTAGAAATTAGAATTAGGGGTGGCTTGATTTATTGTGAAATAGAAATAGAAATTATTATAAGTTTTTTCATAGCTAAAAAAAGTAAAGTGAGAAATTCTTTTGAATGTATATAAAACCTACATCTCAAACTCATATATGAGTTACTTATAATAATTAATTCTCGAAGCTTATTGTATACATAAAGTTACATTTTGTCTAGAAAAATATTAGTACAGTAGTAGTTTATTCAAATATTAAAGTTACATTTGTCTAGAAAAATATATTGTATAAAATCTTTACTTAACAATCATTTGATATATTTAAATTAGTATTTGAGGCTACAATACATCGGTGGTATTTGCAAGATTTATCTAATGAAATAATATTTGTTTAAAATTTATATTCATGAGATAATAGATTAATATAGTTCTATTGATCTAATCATAAGAAATGATATTTATAATTTATAGACTCATTGCAACATCGGGTTTTGTTACGATGTTTTGAACATGTTTGCTAATAATATTCAGAAATGCTATTTATCAAACTTTAGGGGTTAAAATGGTACGAAAGATACTAGTCTAGGGTCCTAAATGAAATTTAATGTAAAAGAATTCATCTTCTTCAACGTTTTCACCCACCTAACCTGCAAACTTGGATTTAACAATTTGCAACTTCATTTTTTCATCTTTTAAGTACTAATCAGTATTATATTTATCACCATAGTTGGGGGTGGCTAGACACCCCCAAACCCCCTACTAGCTCCGCCATTGATAAGTTGCATTGGTGACTTTTGCTCGAGGCGGACGAAGGTATTGCAATTGTACAAATTCCGAGTGCGAAGTTTTTGCAAAGCTTGGTTTCTTTTGAATAGGAAAAATAAAGACTTTTACGTTGGTGTCGAACGTAAGGTTTCGCTTAGACGGGAGAAGAAGAAGCCCCCTTGAGTTGATGAAGAAGATTCGGACATTGGTGTAGCGGTCCAAAATTTATTCAAAGAGGTTTCTGTTGACGGTAATGTTGGTTGCTAATAGCCGATATACATATAGTTAGAGAATATATTTGTAATATATTTGTATTTAGATAAATATGGTCCAGATACATTTGTAAAATCAATCCCATAAATATTGGGATTGTGCTTGGAACATAAGTCGGACACTCTGTATTTAACCCAATTGAGAGGAATGCAAAGACTCATGGTTTATACCTCTAATATATACATATAGTTAGAGAATATATTTGTAATATATTTGTATTTAGATAAATATGGTCCAGATACATTTGTAAAATCAATCCCATAAATATTGGGATTGTGTTTGGAGCATAAGTCAGACACTCTATATTTAGCCCAATTGAGAGGAATGCAAAGACTCACAGTTTATACCTCTAATATGGTATCAGATATTCTCTCGATCCATCTCTATTAAATATTTTTTTTTCCCTTCATCCTTCTGCTACGATTTTTCTTCTTCTGTTTCTTAACAATGGTCGAAAATCATAAGCTGCACCCTGCTGTTACTGTGAACAATATTCGCAACGCCATCCCTATTGTTCTCGAACTGACGAACGGCAAGTATGAATCTTGGGCTGAACTCTTTAAGATTCATTGTCGTGCTTTTATGGTCATCGATCATATAATCTGTAACGACCCAACCCGTATTAAAACCGGCCCATAAAATTTTTTCCTTTTAATACGCTTTAAATAACACTTTAGGTCCCAATTGTGTTTCCATAAACATCTTTAATACAATAGAAGGTTTAATAAACCTTAAAACATTTAATACATTGCTTAATTGTCGAAACGGACATACACGACCCGACTAGTTTAGTTTCCAACCAAGACCGAGCATGGTGATTTGGGACTACGCTACCCAAATCCTAATCGAATACAAAAGCAAGATCTTCTAAGCAACCTAGCCAAGATCTCTAATCCCCAAGCTTACCCGAGCCGCCAAGCATGCGATCCTATAAAAATAGCAATAATGAGAGGGTAAGCTAACGCTTAGTGAATGATAATATACTACATACATATATATGTATAAAATGGACACGCCACACAAATATCAAATACCGCATACCGAAGCATCCAAGTGTAAAGGCAAGCTAAGCTAGGCATACCATACGATCACTAAGCACAAGCTAACAACACCAACAATATAGTAAGTTCGCAAACAACGTTGTGAACAACGCCAATGAGCTACACCCGGAGGGTTAGCTACATCACAACAATACAACAATATACGTATACAATATTTAACATGCTAAACAATATCCAACAACATAATATGGTTAACCATAACGCTATGGTGCTACCGGCACGTGGTGCACACCATACGCATTTGAGTCTCACTATTTTATAGTGCTACCGGCACGTGGTTCACACTTCGACGCTACCGGCCCATGGTTCACGCCTCGTTTTATAGTGCTACCGGCTCGTGGTTCACACTCGATGCTACCGGCTCGTGGTTCACATCTATTTTTATAGTGCTACCGGCTCGTGGTTCACACTCGATGCTACCGGCTCGTGGTTCACATCTATTTTTATAGTGCTACCTCCTCGTGGTTCACACTCGATGCTACCGGCTCGTGGTTCACATCTATTTTTATAGTGCTACCGGCTCGTGGTTCACATTCGATGCTACCGGCTCGTGGTTCACATCTATTTTTATAGTGCTACCGGCTCGTGGTTCACACTCGATGCTACCGGCTCGTGGTTCACATCTATTTTTATAGTGCTACCGGCTCGTGGTTCACACTCGATGCTACCATAACATCCACAAACAAATACGCCATAAACATGGACGCATAATTATTCCACTCACAATATTAACCCTTCGCCATTGGGGTTATATAATCCACATCACCCGCCCATGTGATAATGTACACACAAAATGTGCACCTCACCAAAGTGGTTAACCAAAACGCACAACCGTGCCAATTGGACCTATACACAAGTCCAACAATTCCACCTATACGAGAAGCGAGCTCTACAAGCGAGAACCCCTTCACCCGACCCGCACCCATCCTACACATACATATGCATATAGGATATTAGCACTCACCTTGTCGCCTTGAAGAATGCTACTGAATAATCCGCAATCGCCGATGGAATGTACCTAATCCATTTATCACATAACAAGTAACACAATTAGGGTGGATATACAAATCAACCCAAATTGAAAACTAGTGCAATTTCGACCCAAATGCACTTCCAAGCACAAACCGTGCCCAAACTAACCAATAATCACTAACACAAGTGATAATGTCCTAATATGCCAATTAAACCCGAACACAAGTGTTAAACACTTATCGTTCTCAAAATCGCCCATAAACCCTAATTTTGACCCATAAGGTCAAAATCTCACCATTTACAAGTTTTGACACCAAAACATGTTTAACTCGGTTTTATACTTCAACTTAATCCATTTTAAGTTTACAAACCTCAACGAATCGACATTCGGGTCATAATCCTCAACAAACCCTAACTTCGACTCTAGTCAAAGTTAGTCAACCACAAGAACCCTAAAGGTCTCCAAATCATCAATAATCACTAACACTAGTGATTATACACCATTCTCAAGTCTTAAACATAACTTGCACACCAAACCCTAAACCCACCAATAACAACAATAAACCCGAATATTGGTGTTAATCTCCAATTAACAACTAAATGGGTTTCACCTATGAATCATACAATCAAAAGCCCCAAATTTGAATGATGAACACGAAAATGAAATTCGGAGTTAGAGCTTACCACTAGTATCACCGTGTAGCCAAGAACGAGAAGAACAAACTTGTCAACTACGCCAAAGATCAAATCCCGCTTCTTCCTTTCCAAAAATCCATTTGAAATCAAATGGGTGTTTGAGTTTGAGAGGAAAAATGAAAAGAAAAGGGAAATTAAAATGAGAAATGAAATGAGTGGATGAGGTTAAATCCTCAAATCTGGCTCAAACGCGAAAAGACCAAATTGCCCTTGCTCCTCATTTAAAATTACACAAAATCGGTGCCAGTCTGCCCGTATTGCCGCGCCGCGGCCTAATTCGTCGCGCCGCGACGATTGCCTCGAACTGGTGACTTTGTTTACAAGCTTTCTGATCCTGATTCTAGTGTTATGCCGCGCCGCGGCCTTCTGTGTGGCGTCGCGACCCAAGGCGTGACCTGTCATAACTTCTCGCACCCAAAGCTTTAATACTAGAAAACGCCCCGAACCTTTCTTACACCATTCGTACATACCCAATTTACCTATAAATCATATACGGGAAAAACGGGGTGTTACATAATCCCTCCAACTGCTAACGCCACTTCTTCTGATTCACCTACTACGTCTGATACAACTACGAACACTCAAACAAATAAAGAGTAGTGGGATCGCCTCGATGCTATCGTTCTTTCATGGATATATGGCACGATCTCAGCTGAGCTTCTCGGCACCGTTCTTGTGCCAAACTCCACCGCTGAAGAAGTTTGGACCCGCCTCAAGAATATTTTTCATGATAACAGACACACACGTGCGGTTCACCTTACCCACGAATTCACCAATACTCGTCTTGACAACTTCCCCAATATGTCGGCTTATTGTCAAGAACTAAAAAATATTGCTGATCAATTATCAAACGTCGGTCCAAAGGTTGATGATGATCGTTTAGTTTTACAATTGGTAACTGGTATGAACGACTCCTATGATTCAATCCCCTCGCAAATCAATCATATGGATAAGCTTCCTTCTTTTTACGAAGCTCGTTCAAAACTCATTCTCGAAGAAAGCCGTAAAGCCAAGCAAGCCACACAATCAGGCTCTACTTCTGGTACTGCTTTAGTCTCAGTTACACCTCCAGCACTTGTTAAATCTTCTCAGCATCGAACAATCAACAACGTAATAACAGGCGGTACAATCGCGGTTGACAAACTAATCGGGGTAACTATCGTGGTCGCGGTGATTTTGGTCGTGGCCGTGGCTGAGGGTTTCTCCAGTCCTAATTCAACTAACTTTGGGCCTTATCCACCTTCTCCTGGGCCGCATCACTCTTGGCAGCCCAACACTTGGCAACAATCAACATGGACTAATGCCCCATGTTCATACCCTACTACTCCTTAGCCAAGGCCCAATTCTTCTTCAGGCCAGCCTGGTTTACTCAGCCCACGTCCACATTATCCTGGATATGCACCATCAGTTACTTCTAATACTCCTACATACATTGAATCAGCCATGTACACAATGAGCTTGAATCCACCTGAAGATAATAATTGGTACATGGATACCGGAGCAACTTCTCACATGTCAGGATCACAAGGTAAACTTTTGTCTTATTTCCACTCGGGTCACCCTAAATATATTTTAGTTGGTAATGGTAATCGACTTCCTATTAATGGATTCGGTCATTCCTATATCTCGTCCACCAAAAAACCCTTACTCTTGTCTAATATTCTTCATGAACCCCAACTTATTAAAAATTTAATTTCTGTTCGTCGCCTTACAACTGATAATCATGTTTCTATTACATTTGACCCTTTTGGTTTTACTGTGAAGGATTTACAGAAGGGGACCACCATCCTACGATGTAATAGCACCGGCGATCTCTACCCTCTCCACTCTTCCATGCTTCATCAACTTTCATCTCCATCAACTTTTATTGCTTTAAGTCATGATTTATGGCATTATCACTTAGGTCATCCGGGTGGTGATGTTTTAAAATCTCTTAGGAATAATGATTCAATACAATGTAATTTGAATTCTAGTAATAAAATTTGTCAATCTTGTGTTTTTGGCAAACATATCAAATTACCCTTTTATGCTTCTTCTTCTTACACTTATTCTCCGTTTGATATAATTCATAGCGATTTATGGACTTCACTAATAGTGAGTAGTAGTGGTCACAAATATTACATTTTATTTCTTGACAACGTTACTAATTTTCTTTGGACTTTTCCCCTTAGTCACAAGTCACAAGTGTACTCCGTTTTCAAAGCCTTTCATTCCTATATTACTACACAATTCCAGACTAAAATAAAACAACTACAATGTGATAATGGTACGGAGTATAATAACACCTTGTTTCATAAATTTTGCGAACAAAATGGAATGTTCTTTCGATTTTCTTGCCCATATACATCCTCTTAAAATGGCAAGGCGGAACGCAAAATTCGCGCCATCAATAATGTGATGCGCACCATTCTATCTCACTCTCACGTGCCACCTCACTTTTGGCACCACGCTCTTGCCATGGCAACATATCTAATTAACATACTTCCAAGTAAATTACTCCAAAACATCTCCCCTACTCAAAAACTTTACAACCGTCTTCCATCCTATGATCATCTTCGGGTGCTTGTGCTATCCACTCATACCATCTAGTAAACTCAACAAACTCGAATCTCGCTCCACTCCTTGTGTTTTCTTAGGATATCCTCCAAATCACCGTGGTTACAAGTGTTATGATCTCTCAACTCAAAAAATAATTATCTCCCGTCATGTCCTCTTTGACGAAACCGTTTTCCCTTTTTCAAACCCATCTGTCTCGTCTATAAAACATCACCCAGATTCTTACGAATGTCTTACAAATGACTATAATCCTCACATATTTTTTTCCACAGCTATACCTCATCAACCCTCTTCTACTTCTACTACTACAAATACGCCTAGCCCAATAACACAATCTGGCCCAAACTCACCTATATCTCCCGAGCCCACATCGCCAACTTCAACTAGCCCACCAACCTCATCATCTATTAGATCACCCTCGCCTAGTTCTCCTGATCAAAATTCACCATGTTCTGATCCTTCTTCGTCGAATACCACCTCACCATCTCGTTATCCTTTACCTATTCCCACTCGTACTATTCAAACCCGTAGTATGTCAGGCATTGTTAAGCCTAAAATTCCTTTTAATCTCTCCGACACTACTACTCTTTCTCCTCTTCCAACTAATCCCAAAGACGCTCTCGCCGATCCTAATTGGAAACGTGCCATGGCCGACGAATATAAGGCTTTAGTGGATAATAATACATGGGTTCTTGTTCCTCGTTTACCTAACATGCAGGTTGTTAGATCAATGTGGATTTTTCGACATAAGAGGAAATTCGATGGGTCTTTCGAGCGGTACAAAGCTCGGTTGGTAGGTGACGGTCGATCACAACAACATGGGATTGATTGCTATGAGACATTCAATCCCGTAGTTAAACCTGCAACCATTCGAATGGTACTCAGTATAGCTGTCTCTAAATCTTGGCAAATTCATCAACTTGACGTCAAACATGCGTTCTTACATGGTCACCTAAATGAGGCTGTTTATATGTATCAACCAACAGGTTTTCGAGATCCTACCCATCTTGATCATGTATGTTTGTTGAAACGTTCTCTTTATGGTTTGAAACAAGCGCCACGAGCATGGTATCAAAGGTTTGCCGATTTTGCCTACACTATTGGTTTCAAACATAGTAAATGTGACCATTCTCTTTTCATTTTTCAACACGGTCGAGACATGGCTTACATTTTACTTTATGTTGATGATATTGTCCTCGTTACTTCTAGTGAACTATTAAGAAAACGGCTTCTGACTATTTTTTCACATGAATTCGCAATGAAGGATTTGGGTCCTCTCCATTCGTTTTTGGGTATCTTGGTTACACGCTCACCTGATGGTCTATTTCTCGACCAACACGCTTACACAAGGGACATTATTCAGTGTGCTGGTTTATCCCATTGTAATGCAGCCGCCACGCCTATTGATACTTATGGCAAGGTTAGTTCGAAGTCTGGTAATCCATATCCGGATCCCACGAAATATAGGAGCTTAGCAGGTGCCTTACAATATTTGACATTCACCTGACCGGATATCTCTTACGCAGTACATCAAGTTTGTTTACATATGCATGACCCGAAAGATATTCACATGCTGGCTCTTAAACGAATCGTACGTTATTTGCAAGGCACGCCTACACTTGGGCTTTACATCCCCAAATCTAAAACTAATTCTCTGGTGCCTTTATTGACGCGGATTGGGGTGGATGTCCCGACACTAGGCGTTCCACTTCCGGATATTGTGTTTATTATGGTGATACTCTTATTTCATGGTCTTCAAAACGTCAGGCTACTCTTTCTCTGTCCAGTGCGGAGGCTGAATACAGGGGTGTGGCTACCGTTGTAGCCGAATCGTGTTGGCTCCGGAATCTCTTGCTCGAATTGCAATGTCCCATTTCTAAAGCTACATTGGTTTTTTGTGATAATATCAGTGCTATCTATCTTTCCGGGAATCCCGTTCAACATCAAAGAACGAAACATATAGAACTTGACATTCATTTTGTGCGCGAAAAGGTGGCTAAAGGTCAAGTTCGCATTCTTCATGTTCCGACTAGATATCAAATCACGGACATCTTCACCAAAGGTTTACCGCGCATTTTATTTGGAGAATTTCGATCGAGTCTCGGCATTCGTTCCTCGAAGGCTTCGACTGCGAGATAGTAATAGCCGATATACATATAGTTAGAGAATATATTTGTAATATATTTGTATTTAGATAAATATGGTCCAGATACATTTGTAAAATCAATCCCATAAATATTGGGATTGTGCTTGGAGCATAAGTGAGACACTCTGTATTTAACCCAATTGAGAGGAATGCAAAGACTCACGGTTTGTACCTCTAATAGTTGCTCTTCGGGTGCGGGTTCCGATTCGGTCAAGAATGGTTTCTTCCAATACTTCGAAGATCGAGGTATTATAGCTCCCTCCTCGACAATTTTGGTTGGTGATGGATCCTCAATGTTTTGACTTACAAATTAGTCAATTGGGCCGGTATAAAAATCGACCGTGAGAAGACGGGAAATTGAAGAAGTCCCTTTTGTAGGGCAGATAGTCCTTTTGTTTGTTGGTTTAATGTTTTAGTTTTTTGTAGTTTGCAAGTTTAGATTGTTGCGTTTTGTTTTCATTTAGTGGTGTATGCTCTTTTTTGCTGTCGTTAGTTCATTCTGTGGGTTTGTAATTAGGTATAGTTCGAGGCTCGGTGGTAGACAGTTATAGCCAGTGGCGGAACTTGGACGTAAAGTTTAGGGGGGAGAAAATATATATACACATTTTTGATGGCAATATCGATCGTAAATGTGAATCATCTATTAATTTATTGAACTAACAATACTTGATTTGTTTATACATTTTTCTGAAGGAAATATCGATCCTAACGGTGGATAATATATGTTAATTGATTGACCAAACTATTTTATTTGGTTTGAAGTTGTTATTGGTTGAAAAGTGACCGAGAATACGGAAAAAATAACAAATTTGTAGATAAATGTAAAGTTTGAGAGCCGTCACCATTTTGGACATAACTTTGTCATACGCAATCCGTTTTAGTTGATTCAAAAGCTCAAACGTCCGTAATTCAAAGAGCTACAAATCCTATTACTTATTCAAAACTTAGTGGGGGTGGTTGCGCCTCTATTCCCTTAATAAGTTTCGCCCCTAGTTATAGCGTGACAGTTCGAGCCCCTTTTGTTCACTTGTTGTATCCTTTTGTTGAGTTCGTTTTCTTTTGGAAAACGATCTTGTTTCTGTATAAATATGCATTATTTTTGAAAAAATAAAAAAGAGTTGCATTGGTCTGAATGTGTTAATTATC
Source organism: Rutidosis leptorrhynchoides (assembly GCF_046630445.1). Lineage (NCBI taxonomy): Eukaryota > Viridiplantae > Streptophyta > Magnoliopsida > Asterales > Asteraceae > Rutidosis > Rutidosis leptorrhynchoides. Next base: position 448,660,510 of record NC_092336.1, read on the forward strand.
GTGATAAATCATATCATGTGGCTAACAGGAAATGGAATTTGGGTGGAAAATTGTTGTTGATAGCTTCATTGGATTTTGTGGAGCAGCTTTGGGGAGTATAGGTGGAGTTGGAGGCGGCGGTACATTTGTACCAATGCTTACTCTCATTATTGGTTTTGATCCCAAATCTGCTACCGCTGTATCTAAATGTAAGACGAAATTATATTCAATCTATCGATATCTATATCTATATCTATATCTATATAATAATTAATAATATATGTTAAATGTCCATGTTTATTATAATCTATATCTATGCTTTTATTTTCTATATAGGTATGATAATGGGTGCAGCTGCCTCAACGGTTTACTATAATCTTAAACTAAGACATCCGACACTTGATATGCCAATCATTGACTATGACTTAGCGCTGCTTTTTCAACCGATGCTCATGTTAGGAATTAGTATCGGAGTTGCATTCAATGTCATTTTTGCTGACTGGATGGTAACTGTTTTGCTAATAGTTCTTATGTGGAATTGTATTTTTTTGTATCACTCCCTTCGGGTATTGTCTAAGATGACCTTTCATCTGTAAATTATAACCTGCAGCCACTTCAACAAAGGCCTTCTGCAAAGGTGTTGACACGTGGAACAAAGAAACGGTCATGAAAAAGGTAAAAAATCAATATATTTTTCCTGGGTTTATGGCATTTTTATGCGCGTTTGGATGTCCTTCCGCTAGCCGAAGCTCTTTTGATCAAATTTTTGATTAATTTAGTTCTGATAATGTAAACAACTGTCGATACAATGGCCAAAAAGGACTTTTTTTGGTAAAAGATGTGTATTTTCTTTTGTGAAGGGAAGTAAACACCTCTTATCTTATCTTATTCTACTTTAAAAGAATGGATATATAGGTGATAATCTTGGTTTACTCTATAATATCACTTTTTTTGGAAGATGGTTTTATTTAACATTTTTACATTCAAGTATTTATATTAGCATAAAATACAACAACAACAAAATTCAATCCCACAAAGTGAGGTATGGGGGAGGTACAATGTAGACAATCATTCTCCCATCCTAGGATAAAGAGAAGTCTTTTCTCCATCCAGAGTGAAACACCCCAAGAGTAGACAAAGTTCTCCCTCTCAATGTTTTATGGATATGGATGAGAGATTGCTTCCTAATGGACCTACGACCAATAACTAGGTTAATAAAAATAAATAAATAAAGTGTGAGACGCCATGAAAATGGTAGAATCAAATTTCCATGGATTTTAAACCTGCATGAAGTTCAATTTAGGCTCTAAGAGACAGTCAAGTCGCCAATATATCGACGTTTGCTGTTCACTCAATTAATAGAGCAATATAATGTTTATTTAAAAATTGAAAACTAGCAATGATGTATTTAGCCACATATGTGATTTCCTGACCATGATTATTATTACTCTTAATCTCATTTCAGGAGGCTGCTAGGAGATTGGAAGGCATTGGTGGGTTCATTTGCTGCTCATTTCATACCATATGGCTTCACAAAAGATATGTTGATTACAATACGCTTTTTTTTGTTATTGTTAACTAAAACTACTTCTTTATTTAAAACTACAGAGGGTGCTGACCCAGAGTACAAGATTATTCCTGGTGGTCCTAGCAATAAAACCAAACGAAAACCGAACGAGCATTGAAAGAAGAGGTAAAAGCACAGTTGTTGTAAATTAGTTTTTTTTTTTTCTTCGCAATTCCGTTGTTTCATTTTTTTATTTTTATTTATATTTTTTACCGTATAAACCTCTTAGGTGACTGTCCTCGACAATGTTTATTGGAAAGAACTTGGGCTTCTTGTCTTTGTTTGGATCTCATTCCTTGCTTTGCAGATTGGGAAGGTAATATAATATCATAACTTTTTATCTCCTTATATTCTCAGTTTCTTATATATTTATTATTCTCTGAACTAATTATATTGTTTGTATCGTTACAGAACTTTACATCTACTTGTTCAATATGGTACTGGCTGCTAAACTTGTCACAGGTATATTTTTCTGCCTAAACATATATATGCACAATAAGAAAGTTATGGAAAACTCACTATACCTTTTTCACTTAATGTCTAAACTCATGTAAAACTGCTTAAAAATAGACATATTTATGTTTATACTCTCGTATTCGTATGTTGGCGATTTTAGTGTCATCTAACAATCATTTTAGGTGACTGGGATTTACTTGAAAAGCAAGAGTTATCTAGTTATATTTAACAACCGGTTTGTAACAACCGGTTTGGAGAGCAGTGGCGGATCTAGGAGTCGTAGTCAAGGGTGTCACCAGTTAAAAGCTTAAAAAAACTTACACTACCCAATGGTATCACACAAAATTCACACTATCCAATGGTTGCACTAGTTAAAATCCTAAATTTTTTTCCGCTGGATCACATATTTCACTGGTGTCTCGTGCCCTGTTGGAGATTGTGGAGTGCACGCCCATAAGAGTTGACTAGATACTATCACGAAAATTGCGGGGTCCAACGGGCAGCGCCTTGGTTGGGGTCCCGCCAAAAGTCATGACGTTTTGGTTAACGACTTTCCCACCAAAATAAAGGGTTATACCCTTTGGTTTAACCACCGAATTATAGCTGATTTTCATTCCAGAAAATCATTACTTGTTTTTTATTCTCAAACATAGAAAACATACATTCTCTCTAATACTGTAGGTTCGTATTGTTCTTGCCTGTAATCGAATCACGCTCTTATCTTATTCCAGTTAGGATTTCGTTATACCCTGGGCTTGTAGGGTCGAAATAGTTAATTGAGAAAGTGTTTCACGATTCAAGAACCAATCAGATTATCAATTTCATACCCATCATTTCTAATAGCGTAATCATATAAATGTGTAACTCGTCACGTAGGTTCCAATTTCTTTTGGGGTATCCGGATATGAGGCAGTTAGCTTATATAGGGGAACGAGAGAAATATCATCAAATGGAGATCCATCCGCCAATCTTAGTATAAGAAAGTTGGTTTTGTATTGTTCTTGCGGTGTTCTAGCTGGTATGGTTGGAGGCTTACTTGGTATAGGTGGCGGTTCTATCATGGGCCCACTCTTTTTGGAGCTTCCACAGGTCTGTTTTACTGCCACATATATCTTTAGTTTATGTTGTAGCATCGGTTATTGCTCTGTTCACGAATGACCCAATCTATCTATGACAACAGCGCCTGTTTTTATTTTGAAACCAAAAAAAGTAAAAAGAAAAAAAAAAGTCGAATGAACCTTAATGGAAAATGAGAAGAAACGATGTTGTACAATTTTTCTGTTTTTGTTACAACCTAAAACCTTAATGGAAAATGAGGCTGCAAATTGAAGTTTGTTTGAACAACCCGTATTGTAGCCATAAAGTTCCTTGAAAAATGTTGTGCAGGTTTCAAGTGCCACAGCCACATTCGCAATGTTGTTTTCGTCATCTATGTCTGTTGTAGAATACTACATATTAAAGCGTTTCCCCATTCCTTATGGTAAGTTTATTTGTCATCCCTTCGTTCAATGTTGACTAGAGGCGGAAATTTTGACCCATTTACTCATGAATGGGTCTGGTTCGGGTTATGTTTTCTGTCTAATGGGTTGTACAGGTATAATATAATAATATTAAATGAAATGAAAATGAAACGAGTTGAAAATCGGCTTCAAAACGTATGCTTTTAATGCATCAAGGGAGCCGTGTAAAACATGTTGCTCAGAATGTTATTTATTACTGAAATAATTTTCTTTTGATAATCATGAGTGACACACCAATTTATAATTCTTTTTTGTATTTTGGCAGCTGCGTACTTTCTTCTTGTGGCGACAATTGCTCCTTTTGTCGGGCAACATTTTGTAAGAAAGCTAATTATGATATTAGGACGGGCGTCAATAATCATATTTGTCCTCGCCTTCCTTATATTTGCTAGTGCAATATCATTAGTGAGTATCTTAATTTCCATAACTCAAATACGTTTAAAGAGACAGAACTATGGAACTAGTGTACATTACATTATGCGATTGTGTTACATTGATCGGAAAAATTATTCTAATTAATTCCATGGAAATTGAAAAATTGTGATTCTACAGGTGGAATTGGAATTGTAAACATGATCGGGAAAATTCAGCGGAATGAATATATGGGATTCGAGAACCTTTGCAAGTATGAGGCTTAGAATTAGGTAAACCATTTCTTAAACATGGGCGAAAATTCTTTGCTTTGGTTATTTGTACTTGTGCCATGAAAGATGTAAATTTGGCTATATATGTCTGAAAAACGCCCTAGTAAAATCCATTTTTGATTAAAATGGTTACTGAATCATGCTGATGAAGTCTTGTGGATACTGATGTTCTAGTTGGCTTATGGGAATCATATATGTAATGAGTTGATGACTATGGCACTTTATTTGATAATCTTTTTATTTGAAATCACACAGATTTCTATTTGAAACAGGGCATCTCTTGTTAGTGTCAGGTAAAAAATTGTAGGAATATAATTAATTTGGTTTAATCAACCAAAACTAATTTAAAGTTTATACACAAGCTCAATAAATTTCCTCCTGGGCAGTAGTTGGGGGCAGATTATGCAACTGCGGGAGATGAACGCGTGGGTGTGGGTGGTTTAGTCTCCCTGGGTGATCCCGAACTGCTGTTAATAAAAAAGGTAGATGAATTGAATTTGTCATTAAGATTGATAACCAGCAGACAGGTCATTATTGACTCACTTATCGGTTTCAAATATAGAGGTAAATCATGATGATATATGATATAGTTAAGAGACTGAAATCGCCAATATTGATTCTTTTGCTGAGCCTGTGATTTTGTGCTATTTATCGCAAAGATGATTTCGCTAGTTACCAACTGAATTACATGTTATTATAATATTACATAGGCAAATAGACAGTTGTGATTGTTAAATGGATTCTATGGTCAAGTTGGACTGAGTGCAAGGTTGTTATACAAAAGTCAACATACTAGGATTGATATTGATAAAATAGTTATATAAAAATCAAAATTTAAAATGAAAATAAAAAGGTATGTATAAAAGAAAAGCCTAAAACATCTAAGTGGTTACCACATACGAAGTATCTATCTATTAGTCTATTAGGAAGTTGCATTATAAAATACAAAAGAGTGACATATATAGTTTTGGTAGCTCATTGACTGTTTTTTGAACAGAAGATTAAATGTAGGCTAGATACACTGTAGTATTATTTGAAATGGGAAACAGGAAAATATAGTGATGTATGTAGTTCTAGCAAACAAGTATTAACCTCCTTTTTATTAACATCAAATGTGCTGCTAATGACATATTATTACCTAATACCTATTTAAGTGTCAACTATCCAAAAGACCAAAATATAGGTATTCCTAATAGAAAAAACCAACAGGATTATTTATTTACACTCTAAGGGCCTTTAATTATATCCTGACATTAGCAATTTCCTTTTCGATTAATTTCTAAATTTTATTATTCATCATTTTATAATTTTGATGATGTCAAAAATACATACACATACACATTCACATTCACATTTACTTAAACCATTGATATTTCAAGTTGCCTGCTCAATAAAATGAAAAGTTAACAAATTTTAAATTATAAGTTTCTAAACTGCCTTACCTCTAATTATATTTATAATATACTACCCAATTCCCTAATGATCAGACCACATCTCTTTATTTGCTTCTTAACAACCAACAAAAATTTTTCTCTATAACACACAATATTATCCTGCACAAGCATTAATCTGTGTGTAATATATCCAAAACTTTACAATGTTTAAACTTTTGTATCCAACAACAGAAGCTAGAGAGCACAAATGGAGGAATACGAATTTTATGATTGTAATTTTGATCAACGTCATATTATTTTCGACATTTGCTTTAGCAGATAAAAGTGTGACGGTGGAAGATGTGACGAAAGTTGGAGGCTATGGTGATGATGATGAAACAAATATGGGATATGTTGTGAAGTTGGCAAACAAATTGTTTCAAACTGGTGGACTGGATTATCACCATGTTTGGCCTGTAAGTTTTTATTCATTAGTATTAATCATATCTTCTACTCAATGTACATATTTCTTAACATAAATTCTCAATAGCTAGCTTATATTGTATTTCTTTCGAACTATGTATGTTTCATATGGTATTTAATCACTTCATGTGTGGTAGAAAAAGGTAACATAAGATTGAGACAAGCTTAAAATAAGGAACCAAAGATCATAATGAAAATAGCCAATTAATTTTTTACAAAAACAGGATTGGATATACGATTTTTTTAAATTCATATATATGGATTTCTGTCTTGTCAAAAAAAAAAAAAAAAAAAAAAAAAAAAAAAAAAAAATTTGCGCCAAGTTTGTTTTATTATGCAGTGTACATCTGAGTAAAAATACTTTGACATTTTTTAATTAAATTGAACATCTAAGTCTTTTATTATGCAACAAGATCTTTGCCTACTTATAATCTTTTCAAGTTTTATGTTAAGTTTGTTTTCGTATCTATGAAGAAAACAGTTACGAATTCCATAATATGAACATGTAATGCGAATGATTAAATTCTTTCGTTTACAGGAAATGGAATTCGGTTGGAAAATTGTTATTGGTAGCATCATCACATGCTGTGGAGCGATCTTTGGGAGCGTAGGTGGAGTTGGCGGTGGTGGTATATTTGTTCCGATGCTGACGCTGGTTATGGGGTTCGATCCAAAATCAGCTACTGCTATTTCAAAATGTGAGAAAAACCATAACTAACACTTATTCCATCAATATATTTCAATTCAAATATAAAGTTTGTAATAATGGAAATTTTTTTTTTTCTTTTTTCTTCTTAAGGTATGATAATGGGTGTAGCAGCTTCAACTGTTTACCACAATCTTAAGCTAAGACATCCAACACTTAATATGCCCATCATCGATTATGACTTGGCACTGCTTATCCAGCCGATGTTGATGCTCGGAATTAGTACTGGAGTTTTACTCAACGTTATGTTTGCTGATTGGATGGTCACTGTTCTGTTAATTATTCTTTTCATAGGTATATATTTTTATGTTTTTATGTTTGTTGTTTGGTAAAAATGTTATTGAATATTGTATGTGGTATATATACAGGTACTTCATTCAAGTCCTTCCGTAGAGGAATCGATACATGGAAAAAAGAAACAATCTTGAAAAAGGTAAAATGCGATTCGAATGGTACATCTTATTGAATATAGAAGATGCTGATGCCCAATATATACTTCTTTAATGGTAGTAGTTATAGTTATGATAGTTTTATTTCAAATTATTTCAGGAGGAGGCAGCTAAGCATTTGGAGAGTAATGGTAGGTTCAGTTTGCTCTGTTTTCACATTAAAAGATGCACTAACTGCAGCTAATACTTGATTTTCTTGGTAAATATCACTAAATATTTGTATGTATACTATTTCAGGAACTGGTGCTGAGGTGGAATATAAGCTTCTTCCTGGTGGTCCCACCAATGGGACCAAAATTGAGCTCGAGCATGGAATATCACCGAAGGTTAAACGGATGCTAACAAGACTTTGTTTTGGCTGATTTTGTTTTCATTAAATAAAAATAAAAATATATTTAATACATGAACATCTCAGGTGACATTGATTGAGAATGTTTGCTGGAAAGAAGTTGGGCTTCTGGTATTTGTTTGGGTTTCATTCCTTGGTCTGCAGATTGCGAAGGTAATGTATTAAAAAAAAATATAGCTTCTCTGTATATATTAAGAAGATTCTCATATAATTTTAGCTTAATTATATCCATAAACTTTTGATTTGTATTTGTTGACAGAATTATACATCTACTTGTTCAACTTTGTACTGGGTGCTCAACATATCTCAGGTATCTTCCTCCACCTATCGAATTAACTAAGTTGTATTGAAGAAAAAAAAATTTAGGGCAACCCAAATAGACCAATACCAAAATGTTTGGCCCACCCATTTAGCCATCTTCATGCATCAACTTCAAAAAGTTTACATACTCATTATTAAATATGTACTAATTGTGTAGGTTCCAATATCTTTGGGGGTATCGGGTTATGAAGCCATAGGATTATATAAAGGAACTAGAACCATATCATCAAAGGGAGTTGCGGTTACCAACCTTGGTGTCGGACAGTTGGTTTTTATTTTGCACTAGGTTTTCTATCGGGTATGGTTGGAGGTTTACTTGGTATAGGCGGCGGTTTGATTATGGGCCCACTCTTTTTGGAGCTTGGAATACCACCTCAGGTAATTAAGTCATCTATTTGGATCTTTATTTTAGTACAATTACTAAAGTGTGATGGGAAATCAATTAGTTGAAAGTGTTGTGCAGGTCTCAAGTGCAACAGCAACGTTTGCAATGATGTTTTCATCATCTATGTCTGCCGTAGAATATTACCTTCTTAAGCGTTTCCCTGTTTCTTTTGGTGACCACATACACTTTCTGTTTTTTTTACAAAATTGCATTCTCTGTTCTTTTTGGTCTCATGTTTCTTTTGATGTTTCTGCAGCCTTTTACTTTCTTGTTGTGGCTACGCTCGCTACTTTCTTTGGCCAAAAAGTCGTGTGCAATCGGATAATGAGACTCGAGCGAGTGTCAGTAATCATATTCGTCCTTGCCTTCACTGTCTTTATTAGTGCCATATCTTTAGGTGAGTATATTGGTTTTCAGTAGTCAAATTCATATTAATTTTGCTACGATATATATTTTCTACTAAACAGGTAAACGGATAAAGTTTTTTTGTATTCAGCCATATATTTTCTAGTAATATTGTACATAATACTCTATTAGAGATTCTACTAAGGATGCTACTATTACACTCACAGTTTTTTTTTTACCTTTTAACAGGTGGAGTTGGAATTTCAAACATGATTGTGAAAATCAAACGACACGAGTACATGGGATTTGAGGACTTATGCACATATGACTCCCAAAACTAGTAAATATGTTGTGAAATGCTGCAAGTCGGGTCTTTATGTGTTGCAAAAGGCCTGGTGTTAAATTGATCATTTTTGCGTGATACTGTATAGATTTGAAGTGTACTGTCAAGATTTATTACCTCACTTTTGGCATGTGGAGAATGATGTTGATGATGATTGTGACTTTTTTGATACATATTGCCTTCAATGTATAACAAATGCTTGTTTGTCGAAATTGTGTATGAGGGTTTGAAAAAATGTCCATTTGCCTGTAACTTGTACATTGAAATAAAACACAACATTTGTGGGTTGTGTCTTCATATAGAACAAGTGTTCAAGATTCCAAGTTTTGGCGGCAGGACTCAGGACTAGTCAAACTAGTTTAATACGGAGTATCTAAATAACATCCTTACTATTAGACTATATAGTCAATACAGGGCTAACATGTTCCTGCCGACATGTTTTGTAACAACACTATTAGAATATAGTCTATAGATTAGGACTTAGATTAGGGTGTAAGCCCCTCACTTTTGTACCTTTTTATCGACTAGACTACATGAACCCTAAAAGAACACTAAACCCACAAACGGGCCGGTCTTATACACACACTAATCTAACTCCTAATCTATAATCTAATACTTACCTATATGTTTTGTCAAACATTTCTTATTTACTGTTATGATTCAACTTGCCAGTTTCTAATGATTTTTTTTTTAAATAGTACTTTTAATCAAGATTGTTGCATAAATAGAAAAAACATATTTTTCACATAAATGGAAAAACCGAAGTTTGGAACTTGGGTTTTGCCAAATCCGAAGTTTCAAACTTCGGTTTTGCGTGAGGTGTCAGTAGAAAACCTAAACCGAAGTTTGGAACTTCGGTTTTGGTCAAATCCGAAGTTCCAAACTTCGGTTTTAGGTATGATGTATTTTAAACCCTAATTCACTTAATAACGCTTAGATTTGATAGTTATTTTACAGTTATATACGTTACTATTACATTAAAATCAATAATAACATTACAAACAATAAAATATTAATAGTAGTAACATGCAAATAGAAATTTTTTGAACAACACTTTTATTAATATCAAAAACACGGTTACATTTTTTTGAAAATAAAAATACATAATTAAAAACAACACATAGAAATTTAACACATGATTAAATTAAATGCAATGGAAGAGGTTGGTTTTTCACAATTGCTTCATTTTTGATTAAATTCCATTCATCTTCCTCGCAAAGATGCTCGAATTTTCCTTTAGCTTCATTCCAAAACATCACTCCCGAGTGTTCTACCGTAGTGTTTTCTTTGAGCCACTCAAACACCTTTGAAATTGTCATTTGACTAACATCCACATTTTGAAAGTACTTATATTTGTACCCATAGTAAAACTTGAATTGTGGTGAATAAGATCCATAAAACCGGAACTTTGTGTGGTTGGAAAAACTTCCTCAAACTGAATTTCAATTTGAGCCTCGTAACTTGGATCATTCTGAGAATAAAAATATATTGTTTCCAAAGTGTTATCGTCAGTAAGTTCACTTTCTCATTCATTTCCTTTGAAAAGAACCCACAAGTACATTTTTAACGTGTGTGATCTTTGACTCGCCCCTACATAATTATACATCATTTGGTTTAACTGCATTCAGTTAACCTTAGTGTTCAACACAAAACTCCTTCTAATTGTTATGTTATCACTAGTAAGCCAACCATTTTGGAATGAAATTTGGCCTCCCCAATGAAAATGAACCATAAATGGACGAATTATAGACATTTTTGTAATTGTTGATGTATGAAACTGATTTTGATTTGTTTGAATTGTGTTGTTGGTGATGTTTGTGTTTGAAACTGACTTTAATTGTGTTCTTCGTGATGTTTGTGTTCGAGTTGATGATAATTGTGATATAAATAAATGTAAAAAGATGATAAATCAGATTTTGACATGATAGGGTTGCAGGTTTCAGTCGTGAAGCAGACTGCAAAACCGAAGTTTGAAACTTCGGTTTTACTGTTTATCTGCAAAACCGAAGTTCCAAACTTCGGTTTAGGGTTTCCACTGACACAACAGGCAAAACCGAAGTTTGAAACTTCGGATATGGCAAAACCGAAGTTTCAAACTTCGGTTACCATTTCTGTAAAAAAAAAAAAAAAAACAGTTTTTCTATTTTTGCAACAATCTTGAATAAATTTACTATTTAAAAAAAAAAAAAAAATCAGTTTCTAATGGTTTTGTCTGAATTTTGATTATTTTTTAAACTATATTCTTCTACATTATCATATATATCAAACCACAAGGCTAATTTGCAAGCTTTTAAATAATATTGGTCGTTTTTTTAACTACCTAAATTGGTATACGACCTTCCACTTTGTGTGTGCTTTTACTGACTTGTTACTTACTTGTCCAATGCAGAAGATTTGAACCCCCCAAGTTCCATCAATTTTGAACTTTGTTTGGCTGACCTTTTGTCTTGTAGTCGATCATTTTATCACTGCATTTTTTTTTAAAGGCAATAGTTGACATCGAATATTCTCATTTACCACGCACACACGCGTTTTCGGACAAAAACCCGAACCATATTACAGGGATCCGAACCTTAAACCATCCCGAAGGGCAGGCGGATCGGACCTGGATCCTGAATATGGTCGGTAAAACCTCCCATGGGGCAACTCGGATTATCGGAATAAATTCCACGAATATTTTTAAGGAAAGGGGACTCGAACTCGAGACCTTTCCCCCCTCCCAACACCTAAGCATTGAGGTGAACCACTAAATCACAAGGGTATCACTGCATATTATGACACATAATTTTTTCATTGTATCTTTTTATCGTTTTATTTTCTGTTCCATTTTTTTAAACCTTAACTAGGCTTATCATTTCCATCCATAATTTTGTTTGAAAACTAAAGGATAAATCTGAGCCTTTAGATTAATATAATCAATGGCTAGGATTAATAACGCGGAACAATTACATGTGATTGGATATTACAATCACATTTTATTGTAATATCAAATTACATGTGATTGTACAGATCTCAAACAAAAATTAAGAATTAAAATGAATATTCCCCTATAATAATATATCTCTAAAAACATTGACAAAGTAATATTTCAAAAGTTCACACACAAAAGATGTTGGTGATTTTAGTGTCATCCAACGTACATTTTAATTAGTTGCGATTTACTTGAATGCAGGTGTTGACTAGCTGTACTTAACAACGGGTTCGGAGAGTGTGGAGTACACGCCCGTAAGAGTTGGCTACTAACTATCGCGCAAAATTGCGGGGGTCAAGGGGGCTGAGCCCCCTTGCGGGGTCCAAGGGGCAGCGCCCCTGGCTGGGGTCCCGCTATACGTTTTAATGAAAGGGTGTTATTTAACAGATTTTCCCGCCAAAAATGAAGGGACATACCCTTTCATTTTCTAAATGTTTTCTATAACAGTTTATGGACGTTTTGTTCATTCATTCGGCATTCATCAAATCAACAGAAAACACACACATATTCTCTAACAATTTGATCAGTGATTTCGTTGCCAAAAACGCTGATTGTGTTATTGTCTTATCCCTGTAAAGATTTCGTGCAACCAAGGCAATCGTAGGGTCGAAATACTTTATAGAGACAGTGATTACACGATTCAAGAACGAATCCGGCAGTCAATTCATACCCGATTTCTAACAAAAGACACTATGTTCCACCATTTTATTTTGGAGTGAAATGAAAGGAATCGTAAGCAAAATAAAAAGAATATTGTGTTCACTAGTTCTTAAAGGAAACAAAATGAAAGAATAGTTTTAGATCAATTTTCCTTTTGATATTTACTTTCAAATTGAAAAGATACCGTTTTTATTTCAATTTGTTTTCATTCATTCTATCAAATATTCAATCAAATACATTCATAAAAAGAGTCATAAAAAGAGAGTGAAAGAGAGGTTAGTTTTTCATTCTCTTTAACGACTATTAGACCACATATAACGCGGTGGCATCCGCCACCATGCCATCCACATGGCTCGACAAACGCCTCGACAAACGCCGGGAATGGGCGTTTGTGGGCGTTTCTTCGTCGGCGTATGTTTTCAAATCACGCAGAGGAGAGGGGCTTTTGCTAATGATGTGGGAGCTTTTGATTAGTTGGGTGATAATTTGGTTGGGTAATCTGTTGCTTTTGATTATTTAAAGAAAATAAAATGAAGTTGGAGAAATGGAGAGTAAATGAAAATGGAGATGAAGACCTGCAAAAAAATTGGTAAATGAAGAAGACGATCATGCTGATTAGGTTAAAGGGTATAACAACCCTCACATTTCCATTCTGAATTTACTAAATTGCCCTTAGGGTTTCATTGTCATATTCTGTGTATTAGCACTAGGGTTGATATCCGGATATAGTAAATGGAGTAATTAATACTAAAACTCTAATATTATTTAAAACCCTAACCCAATACATTAAATACTAAACTCTAATACCATTTAATATTAAATATTAAACTCAAACCCTAATAACTATTATTATTATTAATGTTATTGTTATGATCAAAATAAAATGTATAAATAATATATTTACAGTAAAAATATAATAAATGTATCAATTATATAAACTATGATATGTTTGGGAACAAATGAAGATAATTAAATCTATGGAACCAAAAAAATAAATAAAATGATATCTGTAATTAGTAAAAAAAATAAAAATAAATAAATACATACTAATTAATAAGTAATTCGGCTAAGGATATAAAAAATAGGATTAAATGAATAAAAATGAGGGAACTTGATCATTAAGCTAATAAATCCCAGTCTAATACAAATTCTAGTGCTTGATCACCAAGTAATCTTAGTGTGATTAGAAAACCCAACTCATCTATATAAGGCATCAAGTTTTTCCATGATCACACCACAAAAATCCTTGCATTTAGTCGACTATTTTTTTTGCAGTTTTCCCTCTCTTTCATTCGACTAAAACAACCCATCCAAGCCACAATCTGCATCGACTAATCACCACCAAAAACCAGCATCAATCGCCACTTCTGCCTGCTATTACAGCCCTTCTGTTCAGCCCTTTTCGCCACCAAAAACAGCCCATCATAAAACTTGTGTTGCTGCTATTCTTCTTGCTATATTCGCCTTCAAAACAGCCCAAGAATCAGACCCTTGCTGCTACGTTTTCTTCTGAATTGTTGCTGTTGTAGCTGCTGTTTTCTGTCGAACCAAAACAGTCCAAAAAGACTCCTGTTTGGGTCGTAAATTGCTCCTACTGGTTTCTGTTTTCTGTGCAGTCCACATTCCTCATTATTCTTGATCTTCACCTTCTAAAGGTATACCTAAAACCCTAGTTCAATCTTGCTTAAAATCCCTTAAGTTACTTTAAGTGTTATGTTAAGTATTATGTTAATAAGTATGAATCAAGTATGAATAAGATTAAAAGTATCATAAAAGATTATGTTGATTGTTAAATTAAAAGTAATAAGGTTAAGTATGATCATGAAGTATTAATAACTTGATAGGAATAAGGATGATGGTTAAAAAGATAAAAGAATATGTTTATGATTTTATGTGTTAAGGTTTAATGAATTAGTGTTGAATATGATTAAGTAATTGATTTGATCATGAAGCTAGTTAATAATAATAGTTGAAGATGAAGATTATGATCATGATTATTGTATATGAATATGAATTGATTAATAAGTTGTTAGGTTGTGATTAGGTTATGATAAAAGATTGAACACGAATTGGTTGTGATTATGAATAATGATTTATGTAAAGATAGAAGTTTAGGTTTAGTAGGAGTATGATATTATGTGATACTAATGCATGCATGTATGCATGCACACGTACGTATGTACATGTATATATTGTAAGTATATATGTGTGTATATATGCAAGTATATACATACATGTATATGTATGTGTATGTATGTATGTATGTATATGTACGTGTGTGTGTGTGTGTGTATGAGTGTGTATATGTGTCATGTATATATTATAAGAATTACAAAAGATGATAAGTAGTTATATATATATATATATATACAGGGGCACGATCCATGGATAAGCTTAAAAGGAGTACAAACGGGATAAGCAAAATAAAATTTTTTTTTTGAATTTTTTTTTATATTCATAAATCTGCATTAAAATGCACCTCTAATCAATTTTTTTCATAAAAAACAAGTTCAAAATCTTTCAAAAATCGATGATGAATGGTAAAATTAACCATTCATCGGGTTAATTTACATTCATCTTGTTTACGATGAATGATAAAATTAATCAATGCTAAAAAAACCCAGATGAATGGTTAAATTAACCATTCATCTGTTTTTTTTATCATTCATCATAAACAGATGAATGGTTAAATTAACCATTCATCTGCTTTTTTTTTGCATTGATTAATTTTATCATTCATCGCGAACAAAAAGAATGATAAATTAACCAGATGAATGGTTAATTTTACCATTCATCATCAATTTTTACCATTCATCATCGATGTTTACCATTCATCATCGATTTTCGAACGATTTTGTTAAAAAACTTTTTAAATTTTTTTCGTTTTCTTCTATTTGCATATTAAAGGATCGTTTTAAAAAAAAAAAAAAATTTGAAATTTTACTTATCCAGTTTGTACCCCATTTAGTGCTTATCCATGGATTGGTCCACTATATATATATATATATATATATATATATATATATATATATATGTATATATATATATATATATATATATATATACGTACCACCTTTATATACTAATGTATATGTAACACATACATGAATATATATATATATATATATATATATATATATATATATATATATATATATATATATATATATATATATATATATATATATATATATATATATATATATATATATATATATATATATATATATATATAGCTATAAACTTCTACTTAATTGTATGATAATAATAAAGACTATATGTATTTATCATGTTGGTAACTATATTTATGTAACACATACAAAGATTTTAATATGTATGTATATAAAACATGATAAGGTCTTATAAGGATGGTAAATTAATTATGAGATTATTAAAGTAATTAATAATACTATTATTATAACTTATACACTTATCTATATAGTAACACTTAATTACACTAAGTATATTATCACCTATATATATAATTAATAAGTACATTAATAACTTGTTATGTGAATACACCTATAACGTGAAGGTTATAATTAAAGATATCGTACAAAGACTACAAACATCACCGCTACTTGTGGCCTAGGGTGATCCTTGTTGCCTTATGGGAACTGCTTGTGGATTTCGAATGCCATGACTTAGATTCTGGTCAAGAATCCTGGGCACCCGGTAACAATAGACCATTCGAGTGACTTGCAAGATAGCAACGAAGTTTGGGCGAGATTGTACAACATCTTTGTTAAGAATTATAACCCGAACATTCTTAAACTAGAAGCTTACTATAAGTGGAAGCTTTCCATAAATAGTAGGTTTCCAAAAATAGAAACTTTTGAGAAATAGGAACTTTTCTCGAAAACCGTCACTGTTAATATAGTTTGCTATATTAATAAACAAACTTTATGTCTATTAGACATTAACTAATCAAAGGTTATATCTCTAGGTTGAGATCTCCGAACAAATACACCGTTCTTACATCTTGCGTGGAATTACTTACTTGCTACTAAGGTGAACTTCATAGCCCATTTTTACTATTTATTAACTGTTTTACAACTTTTGAGGTGAGACACATGCTTGCCTTTAAATGATTTACAATTTAGACACAAGTGCCTAAACTTTTCGATATGCAACTTCATGAGACTTTTGTTAACTTGTATTGATTATATCTTTACATGCAAATCCCCACCATAATATCGTTAATTGCTGGAATGAGTGACGTCTCTACCCATTGGCGTAATCGTCAAGGGGGTACATAATAATGATTGCCGACACCCGTATAGTGTCAGGGGTTAATGTTTAGTTCGATATTATAACTCATGGCATATTGAATATTTTGATATTTTGAACTAAATCTTGTGGTCTAAAACTTATTGTGATTGTTAAACCTATAATGTTCACTCAACCATTGCGTTGACATTTTAAGCATGTTTGTCTCAGGTGAAAATTAGCTTGTGTGCTGCCCTATGATGCTTAGTTAGCTGTTGCATTGGAGTCCACATATTTAGAACTTATCAATTGTTATTTACATATGAATTTCAATATGTAAAACATTATTACGTTTCCGCTGCGAATCAAATATTGTTTTGTTAAAACATCTCTTTTAGAGTCGTTCTCGTTTATACATACTTGTGTTGTGATATTGGTTATTCACATATGACCCCCGGTCCCACTTAGGGGGTGTGACAAAGGGTTTCTTACAATTTACAATTAACACCCCTTAAGTATGTAAATGTCTACAACAAGTTATTAGTATTTTAATTTTGACATTTTAAGTTTATTTAATAATATTCTTTTACTCATTTCATATTTATATTTATTTAATTTAATGATTAAATTTAACAAATATATAAAATAAAATCTAATTAAAAAAATCAAACAAAAAATCAAAAATAAAATGTCACGTCATTGTCATCCTTTGACAAGAGCCCTCACATTACAACTCCTCCTTTTCCCTGCCATGGTCCAGTCATTGACTTGCCCCAAAAAGTACACATTACTCACTCCACGTCACAATCACCATTATCTGTGGTCTTAGGGGTCAATGACGGAGTTTGAACTCTATGTCGGAATCCATTCACTCAATCATTTCACTAGTCGAACTATTACAGTACTGGCCCTGCTTTGGAAGAAACCCACGACGAATCCATACATGCATCGCATGTGGTAAAACCGCTCAAGTGAGATTCGAACGCTAGACGTCTGCAACTTCAAAGGTTCATATGAGCGGGTAACAACACGTGAAATTTTACAGAGCAACTAAGAGTCGATCCCCTAAAAAGTGAGGTTCGTAATTATTTATTTAGTTAAAAGATGAAAACTGACCGTTAGAGAAGCGGGAATACCAACAGGCCGTCAACAAAAGCTTTCAATCCCCTCTAAATTCACAGTGAATCAAAATAAATAATACCAAAAGATCCGGTTAGGGTTTTTTACATACACTCAAGGTATATTAAGGTTTTTTTTTTACCACAATTGTTGCTGCATTTTGGATTAACTGAACGCATTCCTTAATCCTTTCTCAAAATTGTGTTTGTTTGTTACAGCGATTCTGTAAAAATTTGAAAAATGCCAGGACATAATCGTCACGGAAATCGATCTGTTTCTGGTAAATCCGATGGTAAAATCAAACAAACAAACGCTGAGCGGAAAATGAAATCCAAGGTATGATTATATTATAACGAAAATCTGTATATATTTATCTATTGTTTACTCTACAAGTTAGGGTTTTTGGATAACTAACAACAGTTAACACGTTAATGTATCTTCTTTGGTAAATGATTTTACCTTTGGTGATTATTATCTGTTATGAATCACATATCTCTGTATCAATGATTTTTTTTTTTTTTGAACGGCGAATTTGCATCAGCGGATCATTTATTTCAACGACCCTCATCATTTGCACCCACATACGCTAGAAGGAAACTCCTACCTGGGTTGCTTGGCAACTAATCGCAGGAAATTGGAGAGAAAACCTTCCGCCCCCAGGAATTGAACCCGGGTTGCTTGGCAACTAATCGCGGGCCCTTCCACACTGAGGGTTGATACCGTTGCCAGTTAGGGTATTTGAATAAGTAATAGCAGAAAACACTTTTGAGTTAGTTTATTGTTTTAGTTATATTAATGTTGGTCAGTATCAGTATTATTATATGTTATGAGTTTTATGCGTTTGTCTATCATACTTATATATATTTTTACTTTCTTTCAGATTGTAACCGACGGATTACAATCTGTTCTGAAAAATGTTAAGTTGGATGATAATGATGAATGTAATTCTAAGAACTCAAATAAAAATGGGGGAAAGCCTTATGGGAAAGATGATGGTAATCGAGAATCAGGCGATAAAGATAACGGTTCAAACAAAATGCGATTTGATATCTGTCCAAAAAGGGATAATGTTAAACCAAAAGCTCCTTCACTTTTCTTGTACAAAGTAAGAGGAAATCAACCTAAACATAAAGGTAAAGGCAACGTTTATTTTAGGCCTGTAATGGTACTTATGAACAACTACATCTCTATTGAGGATCAGGTACTTGTTTTGCTTTCATTTGATTTGATTTTTTAGACAGTTACAAGTAGGTATTTTGTGTTTTACAGATTATTTAATGTTGATTATTTTGAATGTTTGTGTGCAGATTAGTATTGTGAAAACTTGCAGGGAGCTTGGTGTTAATAATGGAGGTTTTTACCAACCTTGTTATAGTGATGGAAGTAAGTTGAATTTGAAGATGATGTGTCTTGGTAAGAATTGGGATCCTGAGACTAAACTGTACAGTGAAACGAGGCCGGTCGATAATGCTGAATCTCATCCGATTCCTGAAGTTTTTCATGATATGGTGATAAAAGCATTACAAGACTCGAATGCCTATATTATGAATCAAGTACCAGAAGCTAATGTAGGAGCACTCAATCCCTTAATGGTACCTGATATTTGCATTGTCAATTTTTATTCAGAAAGTGGCAAGCTTGGTTTCCATCAGGTTTGATTTTATACTACACTACATAAATAATGATATTAGTGTAGTAACATTTTAAGTTTAGGTGGCTTTTTTTTTCTTTTCCAACTGGTATGTGTATTACATGTAGTGTTTACATTGCATTTTTTTAGTGTAGTAAGTTGATCTGATTATTTGGATATAGTTTTATGTGGGTGAATAGTTAGTCAGAGTAGCTCCGGTATAATGTACTAATGGAATATGTGTATCTGACTCTGTTCGGTCATATACATGTAAATCTGAGTAATCTGAGTAATTCAAACGCCTTCAAATATCTGTGATCTGATTACTAAAACTTTGAATCAGTATAATTTCATCTAAACACCATCATTTGGAATGTGTTTTGGTACTATGATTATTCTGTATCAATTTAAAATTTCTAAAAGGCACTTTTAATTGTTAAATAGTGTTCGTTTTCACTTCAGAAAATCACCGCTTTTGCTAACAAAATTTGTACCCTTTTGAACTGACTACTGATTTGTTTTATATATTATTCTTACTAGATGACTGAAGTACTCAAAATAATTAAATGTGCAATATATTCATATAGTTTTATTGCTTCTTCAGGATGAAGATGAGAGTGAAATGAGCCTGAAGAAAGGATTACCCGTTGTCTCATTCTCAATAGGTGACTCTGCTGAATTTTTATATGGCGAAACTTGGAATCCTGACGACGCTGAAAAAGTGATTTTAGAATCAGGAGATGTTTTGATATTCGGTGGGAAATCAAGGCATATATTTCATGGTGTCTCTTATATTCTTCCTGATACTGCTCAAACATCGTTGATAGAATCAACAGATATGCGTCCAGGTCGTTTGAATCTCACCTTTAGAAAATATTGACCAACTCATGGCCTGTTTTTGTAATCCGAGAACAGATGAAACTTGTGATCAGTAGATTTTGATTATCTTTTTATGCTGAAGGTATTGTATGCCACTGTTATTAGTGATATGCATATGTTTGCGTTTTACTCTTGTCGTATTACTATTAGTTTTTGAAGTGTTTAACAGATTGTGATGTTTAATCGGCTTTATAGTTGTATCATAATTTTTTGAATATAGGGAGGTGATAAATCCAACATTTATTTTGATAAACCCACCATCAATATGTATTATTTTTACAAACCGTACAATTCTATAATACACATTCTTGGTGAATCTATCAAAATTGAAATTGGATTTATCAACTCCCATATGATAATTAATAGGAAAATCATCTATGGTGTTAACAAGAATGCAAGTTTGAGAGAAATTAAAATCTAATTACAAAGCTATAACATCTCAATAAATTAAATAATTAACATAGCTTAAAATTGTTGTGACCAACAATTACATAAAACCAAAGCAATAGATCTGGACATTAGAGCTATGTATGTAATTTTTAATAGCAATATTGTTGGACGGTGGTATTATTACCACATGTTTTGTGTGGCTGCACATTGAAATCAAGGAAGTCAAATACACTATTCTTTTGGAGGCCACCTACAATTTTAGTTTGACCACATGATTGATATGGTTTATTTTCATACGTAGGTGTAAAATGAATGGGGGTAGGTTGGTGACTTCATGGTTGCATGCATGCCATTCCTTCAACTATAAAAGGATGTCATGCAATGCATTTAGAGATCATTCCATTCTTCACATATCTCATCCCAAATATTACATACTTGGAAGAGTTCACTAATAACTCTTGTAAAAGTATTAAGAGAAAGAGTTAATTACTCTTGTTCTTGTGAGAAACATTATAGAGTGAGGGAAGTGTAATAATCTAGTGAGTGGTCCAAATACTTCATTAGTATTTTCGGAGCCTAGATTAGAGTGATACATTGTAACCTCGGGTTTGCCATATTTGCTAGTAAAATTCATCTCTGCTTCCGCCCGTGGACTAGGCCTCACGCCGAACCACGTAAATCCTTGTGTCTTTATTTATTGCTTAATTGTTCTATTAATTTCTCGGGTCTTGAAAGTGCGTTAAATCACAACAAACTGGTATCAGAGCGTAGCTGTGATTAAATATTCAAGAAAACAATAATAAGGTCCGACGTAGAGAAATTTAATGGCCAAAACGATTTTGATCTTTGGCGAATGAAGATGCTGGCTCTACTGAGCCAACAAGGTTATTTGTTAGCTTTGAAAGGGAGAGAACATCTACCCGAAAAGTTGACAGATGAAGGGAAGGATGAACTTCTGGAAAAGGCACACGGCATGATTATTCTAAATCTTGCCGATTGTGTGCTTAGAGGCAGAAACTACACCGGCTGGACTTTGGAAACAGCTAGAATCTCTATATATGACTAAGAGTCTCATGAACCGGTTGTATATGAAACAACGGTTATATACTCTTCGGATGAAAGAAGGTTCATTAAATGATCACATCGATGAGTTCAATAAAATTATTTTGGACTTGAATAATATTGGTGTGAAAATTGACGATGAAGATCAATCATTAATTTTCTTATGTTCCTTGCCAAAATCATACGAGCATTTGGTTACAACTCTACTATATAGTAAAGATACTATTTCCATGGAGGATGTCAAATCTACCTTGAAATCTGTTGAGTTAAGGAAGAAATCCTCGACGGATTATGTAGAAGAAAGTGCAGATGGTTTGGTGGCAAGAGGAAGACGTAACGATAGAGCATCGGGTAGTAACAACAAAGGTCGTTCTAGATCAAAAACAAGATCTAGAAAGATCAAGTGCTATAATTGTCACATGGAGGGTCACATGCGTAGAGACTGTCCAGACTTGAAAGGAAAAAGAGATAGTTGGAATGCAAGGGGAGCCGATAAAATTGCCGAGGTTGCAGAATCTGATTCTGATGGGGCAAATGTTCTCAGTGTTACCGATGGCCGCTCGGTTGACGAGTGGATTCTTGACTCGGGTTGTTCTTATCACATATGTCCTATTAGGGATTGGTTTACCACCTATCGAGAACTAAATGGTGGTAAAGTCCTTATGGGAAATGATGTAGCTTGTAAGGTTGTTGGCATAGGAACGATCCAAATCAAGATGTATGATGGCACGGTGAGGACGTTGACAGATGTCAGGCATGTTTCAGAATTGAAGAAGAATCTTATTTCCTTGGGTACGCTGGACTCCATCGGTTGCGAGTATCGAGCTCGAGGTGGAGTATTAAAAGTTTCAAGAGGTGCACTTATCGTGATGAAAGTGAAAGGTTTAATGGCATTTACCTGTTAAAGGGTAGTACTGTTACTGGTGCGGTTGGAGTTTCTTCATCAGCTAAAGATGTAGATACCACAAAGTTATGGCACATGCGCCTTGGGCACATGAGCGAGAGAGGAATGATGGAGCTTAGTAAACGAGGTTTGTTGTGCGGGCAGAATATCGAAAGATTGGAATTCTGCGAACACTGTGTATTCGGAAAACAAAGCCGAATAAAGTTTGGCACAGCCGTTCATAGGACGAAAGGTACTTTGGATTATATCCATTCAGACCTTTGGGGTCCATCTCCTGTTCCTTCAAAAGGTGGTGCGAGATACATGTTAACCTTTATTGATGACTATTTGAGAAGAGTATGGATTTATATCCTTAAACGTAAGGATGAAGTCTTTGTCAATTTCAAGCAATGGAAGATGATGATAGAGAAGCAGACTGGAAAGTTCATTAAGCGCTTGAGAACTGACAATGGACTGGAATTCTGCAAAGGTGAATTCAATGAGTTCTGCAAGAACGAAGGCATTGTGAGACACCACACAGTGCGGTTTACACCACAACAGAATGACGTTGCAGAACGGATAAATAGAACGCTCCTTGAGCGAGCGAGGTGTATGCTCTCAAATGCAAAATTACCAAATATATTTTGGGCTGAAGCTGTCAACACAGCTTGTTATTTGGTAAATCGGTCTCCATCAACTGCAATTGATTGTCAAACTCCTTTGGAGAAATGGTCAGGTTCCCCTGCAAGTTACAGTGATTTGAAGATATTTGGTTGTCCTGCTTATGCTCATGTGAAAGATGGTAAACTTGAGCTGAGGGCCAAAAGATGCATATTTCTAGGGTATGCAGATGGGGTGAAGGGTTATAGATTGTGGTGCCCTGATGGTAAATCATCCCGATTTCTTATCAGCAGGGATGTGACATTTGATGAGTCTGCTATGTTGAAAAATATAAAGGAGGAACAAGTAGTTGCTGAAAAAGATCGCGAAGTTGAAGAGCAGGTGGAGCAAGAAATAGAAGTTCCACAAGGAGTAGTACAAGATACTCATGTCGAGCCCGTTGTAGAAGACGTACATGACTCTGGTGTTGATCAAATGACACCAGAAGATCAGTCAGATGAGCAACATGATCTACAGAATTATAATCTAGTAAGAGATAGAGAACGACGAGCAATAAAACCACCACAACGGTTCGGGCATGCAGATTTGGTAGCTTATGCCCTGAGTATGGCAGAAGATATAGAGGTCTATGAAAGGACCCGTTCATATATATTATAAACGATTCAAAATAGTTGATTACATCGCGAGGTATTTGACCTCTATATGATACATTTTACAAACATTGCATTCATTTTTAAAAGACAAACTTTCTTTACAACAAAAGTTGACGGCATGCACACCATTTGATAATACATCCAACTATAATTGACATAATAATAATCTTGATGAACTCAATGACTCGAATGCAACGTCTTTAAAATATGCCATGAATGACTCCAAGTAATATCCTTAAAATGAGCTAATGCACAGCGGAAGATTTCTTTAATACCTGAGAATAAACATGCTTTAAAGTGTCAACCAAAAGGTTGGTGAGTTCATAGGTTTATCATAACAATCATTTCAATATATTAATAGACCACAAGATTTTCGTTTATAAATATATGTACACTCGCAAGTGTATAAAAGTATTCTATAAGTTGTAGGCACTCGCTAACAAACCTTAACGTTCATGTTTTACCCTCTGAAAGTACACCGAATCAGGTGTGTTATATAAACCTCGAAGTACTAAAGCATCCCATAGTCAGGATGGGGTTTGTCAGGCCCAATAGATCTATCTTTAGGATTCGCGCCTACCAGTCATACACCAGTAGTTATAGTTACCAAGCTAAGGGGATATTTCTGGTTTAAACCCACGTAGAATTAGTTTTAGTACTTGTGCCTATTTCGTAAAACAGTTATAAAATATGCATGTATTCTCAGCCCAAAAATATATAATGCAAAAGCATTTAAAAAGGGAGCTATGAAAACTCACCATACTGTATTTCGTAGTAAAAATACATATAACGTCATTTAACAAGTGCAAGGTTGGCCTCGGATTCACGAACCTATATTAATTATATATATTTATATGTTGGTCAATATTTGTCTAACAATTTTTGGTCAAGTCATAGTGTACCACAATCCTAATGCTCGAGACTAATATGCAAAAGTCAACAAAAGTCAACTTGACCCAAAATGACTTCTAAAATTTATATGTGTTTATTATATAACTTAACTATAGTCGTTTTATATATTTAAATATATTTATTAGATTTTATAATAATAAAAGTCATTTATTAATAAAAATTTATATTAACGTTTATATATAATATATACTTTTATATATCTTAAGTAGTAAAATTTATAAAGTTCACTTAATATCGTAAAACTATAGTGGTAAGTATTATTAATGTAATTATATTACGCGTGGTGAAAAATATCTTTGTATCCCCTATTTATTTGATAAAATAATATTGATCATAATAATAATAAGTAAAAGTTGTATTATTTTGTAATAATAATTATTATTATTCTATAACAATATTTATATTTACTAAAAATGGTATTATGATAAAATGATAATACTAACATAATAGTAATAATGATATTTTATAATAACAATGATATTTCTATTAAAATAATAACGACGATAGTAATAATAATCATTTTAACAATAATACTAAAATTCAGTTGACTATAACTTCTAATCCGTTCATCGAAACCATTCGATATCTAAATGAAAAGTTCTTAATTTTTCGCTAGCTTTCAAATGACATGCATATCATATACCCTATCTCAGTAGCATATGTATCTAATTCAGGATTCAACAAACCTATCTAAGGACAATATCGAATGTACAAGCATGCATAATCCTATATACTCGAGCACTAGTCAGGAATACACTATTGATATATAAAAGTTAAGTTATGAGTGCTCACATATCAATATTGAGATTCAATATTGCAGGAAAGTACGTAGACGCAACGGAGATGATAAACACTAGATTGACCTCACGAGCATACCCATGAACCATACCCATCACCTCCATAGCTATAACCCATAATTTCCTTAGCTTCGACACATTCAAAAAACTATTTTGAAATCACTCGGACATCACTCCGTCGTAATATTTTATGTATACTAATAATATCTTGAAATAATACAGAGCAAATATATATATATATATATATATATATATATATATATATATATATATATATATATATATATATATATGTAAATCGATTGAGAAAGTTTAGAGAAATATATTTTCAATTTTCTATGAAATAATGAAATCTATTGAATTCTATTTATAATAGATTTTTGAATTATTAAAGTGAATTATTAAAGTATGAATTATTAAAGTGAATTATTAAAGTATGAATTATTAAAGTGAATTATTAAAGTATGAATTATTAAAGTATGAATTATTAAAGTGAATTATTAAAGTATGAATTATTAAAGTATGAATTATTAAAGTATGAATTATTAAAGTGAATTATTAAAGTATGAATTATTAAAGTGAATTATTAAAGTGAATTATTAAAGTTAAAGTAAAGTAAAAGTAAAGTAAAGGTAAAGTTAAAGTATAGTAAAAGTATAAAAACTATGTATGTATAATACGCATATAAATATATATAATATTAATTTAAATCGTTATATATATTTAATGAAATAAAATATAAATATCGTTATATTTATTATACTGGTTAAGTAATGAGTTGTCAAAAGTGATTCTAGATATTTATAAAAGTTATATACGTTTTAATAATAAAGTTCTTTTTAAACTGAAAATGTTTTTGTACGTTTGAAAATAGATTAATAGAATATTATGGAAACCAATTTTCCACTAGCTTTTGTCTAACTTTTGTAAATGACACTTTTTATTTTTATTTATAAATAGCTTTACAAATTATTCTGAATATCGTTAAGAGGAATAGATTTTCTCAAATCATAGTGGACCTCTCAACAGAGACTTGTAATCATAATTCAATGTTTCTGATAATTCAATCATTTAATATATTTTTTTTTAATTTCGTCGATAATCATATTGAAACAAATACGTTCATATAAAGTATTATACGTTTAAATACTTTGTTGACATTTTCAATTTATAACATATACACATATACATACATATTCATATATGTTCATTTAATGGTTCGTGAATCATTGGAATTTGGTCGAGGTTTAAATGAATGTATAAACATAGTTTAAAATGCTTGAGGTTTAACTTAACAAACATTGCTTATCGTGTCAGAATAATATAAAGATAAAGTTTAAATTTAGTCGGAAATTTCCGGGTCGTCACAGTACCTACCCGTTAAAGAAATTTCGTCCCCGAAATTTGATAGAGGTCGTTATGGCTAACAATGAGAATGTTATTATGACGTAACGATTATGAAGTTTTATCATGTCTAAGAAGTATGGATAAAATAATTCGATTACTCGAAGCGTATGAGGGAAGTTATCGTAAATGAAGGAAATAAGATTATAATGATTCGTCATATCTTTTGACATCATCACAATTGATCTCCGAATTTAAAGAAAATCTTTGTAATCTATGTTGGAGTTGATGCTTCGGTGATTAAGGAGATTATGATTCTCTTCGAATTAATACGATAATCCATCTTGATTTCTCTATCGGGTATTTCATTATAAATCCACCTCCTTCGTTTTCTTACAACTCACACCTTCTATTCTCTCTCCCTCAACTCATATTTTAAAGTATTTGTCAATATGCTTCATCCAGTACTGATTTTCGATATACTCCTCACTTTCATATCTGTCGTTCTTCTTTTTCATCTGCCTCCGGAAGAATCTATTTACTTCTACTATACTCTCAGTTTTATAGTGTTTTTAGTTCTTCCATGTCTTTATATTGCTATATGCATCGATATATACGGTTTATAATTTTTGGGTGGTTGTTGGGTTTTATATCTTCCCTTATATTTCAAAGCCCCTGCTTTTGTCTTCTATAATCATTGACATCCACAGTTAATGCTCCCTTCTATTTGCTACGATTTATACTCCAATTTCTATTTTGGAGTTTTGTCCTTTCGTTTCTTCTTCTTGCGATTAAGCAACGTTTGTAATGGTCCAGTATTCGCAAATATGAATTTCAGAATGAACATAGTTAATGTTCTAAGAAGGAAATGGTAATGGCACGATCTTGATTATTAATTTACCAGAATACCCTGAAAAGACCGAATCATCAAGAAAATATATTCTTGATATTTTTAGAGATTAAATAGAATACAAGAGTCGTGTAACATGGAACATGATGACGGCATGGTCTTTGAATCGTCATGTCCCATTAGAAACTCAGCATGACTTACTGTAATATAATCACGTTGATCAAGTGTCATTATATTATACTAACTCATGCTTCAGTTCCCAACACTACTTCAAAACATTCATAATTTAAACTCGAAAGTTTATAGAATATAGAAACTAATAGTTTCTTATATGATGTAACACTGATAGCGCAAAGAGATAAATGACTTCAGATAAAGAGTAAGGTATTCATTAATGACTTTAGCAGGCACTGAATCATTTAGATTCTTTGAAGGCAGATTTAGTCTTTGTGATTTGTCCACAGCCTCCTTCATAGTCTGTTCAATCCGTTTTCCAGTTCCAAACCTTCTCTTTTTCTCAGCTTTACCACCTTACTATTCTTTGTCATCAAACTTTTTTACTGTTAAGATCGTTTACAGTTTTTGATGCTTCGTCAGCATTTCAAGAACTAGTTTGCAGTTCAAAATATTTTTCAGAACTTCACATTCAAAGTATGTAAGTCCAGGAGATAGATGTTTTACGTACACATATAACTGTTGGCGTAGACATGCTGCGAGATTTCAAAATACTGGTTACTGTTTTCCGATGATTCGTATGACAATTCTCGTTACAAGATGCGAATGAGTAAATGATGTGATTTTAATAAATATAATGATTTTTCGAAAAGTCAAAGATAATTGAAGTTGTTGGTAAGTTTATTGCTAAGGTGGCGAGATATGAAAGGTCCCCAGTAATGATGACGAAAGAGCAACGTATCTATCGAGGTTATAATAAGACTAGTCAGACTGAAAAGTCGAAGTTGACTTGCTGGAGCTGTGACAAATCTGTCTACTTTGAAAAGGAATTGAAAAGTCATTTTAGCTAATAAATGCCAAAGGGTCTGACACGGATACACGTCGAACTATGACTTTGGCTTCGAGAGCTTTTTAGGTACATAAATGTGGGTAATATGTGGTTGGATCATCATCTCGATTGTTCATTGTTTGAAGTGTCTTCGAAAACTTCGGAGAGTTTGAACACAGTTTGTAATCGTTAATATACATATGATGTTCTAACACAGTTTTGAAGCCAAAGTATAGCTTTGAAAGATGTAGGAATCTAAGAGTGATGTCTTCTGTTAAATCATGACTTGGATTTTGATTTGTCAAAATCAGAATGCGTAATCAAATTTGGGTGAGAATGGTTGTTTTGGTTACTATACAAGAACGTATATTGTTGTGAGATTTTGGGAGTATAGTTGATGATTTGCTTAATCAGATTCGAAAAATGTAACATATTAATTTTGAATTTATATATCTCTCGGGTATTACCTACCCGTTAAAATTTTTTCACAATTAATATTTTGTACAACAGAATATTATTACAGTCTTTATGAAAATATATATGTGCATATTTTCTTCAGATGTAACATAGATTTAATGAGTTAATATTAAATTAAACTCATTTGATTTACGGTTGAAACTAGAACTGAATAATCCCTAAAGACTTTAGAAATTACATAACTTTTACGGAGTATTTATTCAATAAAATTGAAATTATGAATTAATACTTCGTTATTTGTTGGTGTTTGTAACCCTTGCACCATATTCTCTAAAGCCACTACTCGAGCGCGAAGCTCGTTGACTTCTTCTATTACACCGGGGTGATTGTCGGTTCGGACGAATGGATAAATAAAATCTAGAATTTAATGTAGTATATAATCGTGACGAGATACTCTGGAAATGAGAGAGAAAATGGTGTTTCGGACCGGTTCGCCGGTAAGTGCTTCAGGTTCATCGCCAAGAGGGCAATGTGGTGGATGGAAGGGATCACCTTCTTCTTGTCTCCAATTATTGAGGAGGCTACGAACCTATCCCCAATTCATCTAGAATAGATGATGGCTAATTGGTTGATCCATTCCGGTCACACTGCTTTCGGAGCTTGAGTGGGATTTCATATCGGAATTCGAGGGACTTGAACTAATGACGAATTCCATTTCGTTCGATTGAATAAAGGATTTTTCGATATGAAATGATTTTTCGGCTATCGGGTGGTATTCTAATTACATAGAATATCTATATATATAGCGCAAAAGATTTCATAGATTACGGAGGAATTTACGTGATATGTCAGGCAAAGTTTACAGTAACAGATACGCTAAGATATAGATTAGCAGATATGCTAAGATATGTATTTTGTCTATACACTATTTATGCAATCAATGCAGTAAGACGTGTCTAGACTAAGAATGATAAGCAGGCAATTCCGACAAAAATGATAAGCAAAACTTTTGACATGCAGACACGGTCGAAGTCCAGGCTCACTAATGCATCCTAACGACT
The DNA here is from genome assembly GCF_046630445.1 of Rutidosis leptorrhynchoides. Classification (NCBI taxonomy): domain Eukaryota; kingdom Viridiplantae; phylum Streptophyta; class Magnoliopsida; order Asterales; family Asteraceae; genus Rutidosis; species Rutidosis leptorrhynchoides. The sequence continues at coordinate 448,690,891 of NC_092336.1, forward strand.
ATCAGTTAGACACACTAATGCAGACCTGGTTCGCTAAGACAACCACTCTGATACCAACTGAAAGGACCCGTTCATATATATTATAAACGATTCACAATAGTTGATTACATCGCGAGGTATTTGACCTCTATATGATACATTTTACAAACATTGCATTCGTTTTTAAAAGACAAACTTTCTTTACAACGAAAGTTGACGGCATGCACACCATTTGATAATACATCCAACTATAATTGACATAATAATAATCTTGATGAACTCAATGACTCGAATGCAACGTCTTTCAAAATATGCCATGAATGACTCCAAGTAATATCCTTAAAATGAGCTAATGCACAGCGAAAGATTTCTTTAATACCTGAGAATAAACATGCTTTAAAGTGTCAACCAAAAGGTTGGTGAGTTAATAGGTTTATCATAACAATCATTTCAATATATTAATAGACCACAAGATTTTCGTTTATAAATATATGTACACTCGCAAGTGTATAAAAGTATTCTATAAGTTGTAGGCACTCGGTAACAAACCTTAACGTTCATGTTTTACCCTCTGAAAGTACACCGAATCAGGTGTGTTATATAAACCTCGAAGTACTAAAGCATCCCATAGTCAGGATGGGGTTTGTCAGGCCCAATAGATCTATCTTTAGGATTCGCGCCTACCAGTCATACACCAGTAGTTATAGTTACCAAGCTAAGGGGATATTTTTGGTTTAAACTCACGTAGAATTAGTTTTAGTACTTGTGCCTATTTCGTAAAACAGTTATAAAATATGCATGTATTCTCAGCCCAAAAATATATAATGCAAAAGCATTTAAAAAGGGAGCTATGAAAACTCACCATACTGTATTTCGTAGTAAAAATACATATAACGTCATTTAACAAGTGCAAGGTTGGCCTCGGATTCACGAACCTATATTAATTATATATATTTATATGTTGGTCAATATTTGTCTAACAATTTTTGGTCAAGTCATAGTGTACCACAATCTTAATGCTCGAGACTAATATGCAAAAGTCAACAAAAGTCAACTTGACCCAAAATGACTTCTAAAATTTATACGTGTTTATTATATAACTTAACTATAGTCGTTTTATATATTTAAATATATTTATTAGATTTTATAATAATAAAAGTCATTTATTAATAAAAATTTATATTAACGTTTATATATAATATATACTTTTATATATCTTAAGTAGTAAAATTTATAAAGTTCACTTAATATCGTAAAACTATAGTGGTAAGTATTATTAATGTAATTATATTACGCGTGGTGAAAAATATCTTTGTATCCCCTATTTATTTGATAAAATAATATTGATCATAATAATAATAAGTAAAAGTTGTATTATTTTGTAATAATAATTATTATTATTCTATAACAATATTTATATTTACTAAAAATGGTATTATGATAAAATGATAATACTAACATAATAGCAATAATGATATTTTATAATAACAATGATATTTCTATTAAAATAATAACGACGATAGTAATAATAATCATTTTAACAATAATACTAAAATTCAGTTGACTATAACTTCTAATCCGTTCATCGAAACCATTTGATATCTAAATGAAAAGTTCTTAATTTTTCGCTAGCTTTCCAATGACATGCATATCATATACCCTATCTCAGTAGCATATGTATCTAATTCAGGATTCAACAAACCTATCTAAGGACAATATCGAATGTACAAGCATGCATAATCCTATATACTCGAGCACTAGTCAGGGATACACTATTGATATATAAAAGTTAAGTTATGAGTGCTCACGTATCAATATTGAGATTCAATATTGCAGGAAAGTACGTAGACGCAACGGAGATGATAAACACTAGATTGACCTCACGAGCATACCCATGAACCATACCCATCACCTCCATAGCTATAACCCATAATTTCCTTAGCTTCGACTCATTCAAAAAACTATTTTGAAATCACTCGGACATCACTCCGTCGTAATATTTTATGTATACTAATAATATCTTGAAATAATACAGAGCAATATATATATATATATATATATATATATATATATATATATATATATATATATATATATATATATATATATATATGTAAATCGATTGAGAGAGTTTAGAGAAATATATTTTCAATTTTCTATGAAATAATGAAACCTATTGAATTCTATTTATAATAGATTTTTGAATTATTAAAGTGAATTATTAAAGTATGAATTATTAAAGTGAATTATTAAAGTATGAATTATTAAAGTGAATTATTAAAGTATGAATTATTAAAGTGAATTATTAAAGTATGAATTATTAAAGTGAATTATTAAAGTTAAAGTAAAGTAAAAGTAAAATAAAGGTAAAGTTAAAGTATAGTAAAAGTATAAAAACTATGTATGTATAATACGCGTATAAATATATATAATATTAATTTAAATCGTTATATATATTTAATGAAATAAAATATAAATATCGTTATATTTATTATACTGGTTAAGTAATGAGTTGTCAAAAGTGATTCTAGATATTTATAAAAGTTATATACGTTTTAATAATAAAGTTCTTTTTAAACTGAAAATGTTTTTGTACGTTTGAAAATAGATTAATAGAATATTATGGAAACCAATTTTCCACTAGTGTCTAACTTTCGTAAATGACACTTTTTATTTTTATTTATAAATAGCTTTACAAATTATTTCGAATATCGTTAAGAGGAATAGATTTTCTCAAATCATAGTGGACCTCTCAACAGAGACTTGTAATCATAATTCAATGTTTCTGATAATTCAATCATTTAATATATATTTTTTTAATTTCGTCGATAATCATATTGAAACAAATACGTTCATATAAAGCATTATACGTTTAAATACTTTGTTGACATTTTCAATTTATAACATATACACATATACATACATATTCATATATGTTCATTTAATGGTTCGTGAATCATTGAAATTTGGTCGAGGTTTAAATGAATGTATAAACATAGTTTAAAATGCTTGAGGTTTAACTTAACAAACATTGCTTATCGTGTCAGAATAATATAAAGATAAAGTTTAAATTTAGTCGAAAATTTCCGGGTCGTCACAGTCCAAGAACCTTCTACATATCGTGAAGCTATAAGTGGCCCAGAATCTGCAAAGTGGTCTGTAGCTATGAACGAAGAGATGAAGTCTCTTTATAAGAATCATACGTGGGAGCTGGTGAAACCTCCAAAAGGTCAGAAGATTGTTGGATGCAAATGGATCTTCAAAAAGAAGGACGGAATTCCGGGTATAGAATATGAAAGGTTCAAAGCACGCCTTGTAGCAAAAGGCTTTACTCAGAGAGAGGGAGTTGACTTTAATGAAGTTTTCTCACCGGTTGTAAAGCATACATCTATTCGCGTGTTACTTGCCATGGTTGCTTTACTTGATATGGAGCTGCAGCAACTAGATGTCAAGACGGCATTCTTACATGGTGAGTTGGAGGAACGGATCTTTATGCGCCAGCCAGAGGGATTTGTGGTCAAAGGAAAGGAAGATTATGCTTGTTTGCTGAAAAAGTCATTATATGGCTTGAAACAATCACCTCGATAATGGTATAAGCGGTTTGACGTATTCATGACTAGTAAATGTTACTCTCAGAGTAATTATGATAGTTGTGTATATCACAAGAAGCTTCCTGATGGCTCGTACATTTATTTGCTATTATATGTGGATGATATGTTGATTGCTTCGAAAAATATGTCAGAGATCGATCAGTTAAAATCTCAACTCAAAAGTGAGTTTGAGATGAAAGATTTGGGTGCAGCTAAGAAGATATTGGGAATGGAGATTATTAGAGATAGATGTGAAGGAAAATTGTATTTGTCACAAAAGAAATATATTGAGAAGGTTCTTCAGCGTTTTGGAATGGATAACTCCAAACCGGTTAGTACTCCACTTGCTGGACATTTCAAACTTTCATCGACATTGTCACCGAAAACTGAGGAGGAGGTGGAGCATATGTCACATGTTCCATTGCACAGGCGGTAAGCGTGGTGAGTAGATATATGGATTGTCCAGGGAAAGCTCATTGGAAAGCGGTGCAATGGATTCTTCGGTACCTCAGAGGGACAACTGATATTGGCTTAGTATTTGATAGCGGTGGTAATACTAATGTTACCGGATACATTGATTCAGACTATGCTGCTGATTTGGATCGGAGGAGGTCTCAGACTGGTTATGTTTTTACTCTCGGAAGATGTGCTATTAGTTGGAAAGCAACATTACAATCGACGGTTGCTTTGTCAATAACTGAAGCGGAATACATGGCTCTGACTGAGGGTGTGAAAGAAGCAAAGTGGCTGAGGGGTTTGGTTGGTGATCTGGGTTTGCAACAGGACGAAACTGTAGTGCATTGTGATAGCCAGAGTGCCATACATTTGACTAAAAACCAAGTGTATCATGAGAGAACCAAACACATTGATGTACGGTATCACTTTATTCGTGAAGTAATATCTAAAAGGGTTATAATTGTGAGAAAGATCAGTACATCAGATAATCCAGCAGATATGTTGACTAAGCCAGTTACTACAAACAAGTTCGAACATTATTTGAACTTGGTTGGCGTTCGAAGAAAGCGATGAGCCCGGGAGGGCTGACAGGAAGCAGAGATTGAGAACCGATAGAAAAGGAATGGAATGTTCGCCAAGGTGGAGATTTGTTGGACGGTGGTATTATTACCACATGTTTTGTGTGGCTGCACATTAAAATCAAGGAAGTCAAATACACTATTCTTTTGGAGGCCACCTACAATTTTAGTTTGACCACATGATTGATATGGTTTATTTTCATACGTAGGTGTAAAATGAATGGGGGTAGGTTGTTGACTTCATGGTTGCATGCATGCCATTCCTTCAACTATAAAAGGATGTCATGTAATGCATTTAGAGATCATCCCATTCTTCACATATCCCATCCCAAATATTACATACTTGGAAGAGTTCACTAATAACTCTTGTAAAAGTATTAAGAGAAAGAGTTAATTACTCTTGTTCTTGTGAGAAACATTATAGAGTGAGGGAAGTGTAATAATCTAGTGAGTGGTCCAAATACTTCATTAGTATTTTCGGAGCCTTGATTAGAGTGATACATTATAACCTCGGGTTTGCCATATTTGCTAGTAAAATTCATCTCTGCTTCCGCCCGTGGACTAGGCCTCACGCCGAGCCACGTAAATCCTTGTGTCTTTATTTATTGCTTAATTGTTCTATTAATTTCTCGGGTCTTGAAAGTGCGTTAAATCACAACAAATATTATTAAAACTTTTATATGGCTTGTCATGATTACAATATAACCATGGAATAAATCAAAACAAAAATTATTTAAGTCATAACAATTAATTTCGAAATTTAAAATAGTGATACTCTTTTAATTTTATTTGTGACATATTAGGTTAAACCTAAAACAATAGAGTTGATTTAGAAAAAAAAAAAAAAAACTTTCTAATTTTGATACCACAAAACTCACGACAACTAACACAGTATAAAAGTGACTTTGATACCACTAATAAAAAATCGGATGTACTTAAAAATTTATAAACGTGATGAACATTAAAATAAGCATTTTTAATCTCATTATATAATCAATTCATCCAATTACATCATTAATAATTGTCAAAATAATTGATTCACAACATGAGTTTAGAATATACTTTTGCAAATGGGTGTCCACGTGTACGTTGAAAATATATTATTTCATTCGGATATAAAAAAAAAGTCTTTTTTAAAATTTGTTTAAAAAAAGGGGTGTCGTTAACTTTTGTTAACTTTCTCAGTTAAGTGTCAACTTCAGATAACATGTCAAGTCTTTTATCGACCAACATTTTCAACTCGCGATTTCGATGCACGTTTTCGACGTACACTTCCGACATGCGTTTTCGACCTGCGTTTTTGAGGCGCGTTTTCGTAGCGCCGAAAAACGTGCCTCGAAAACGCGCTCCGAAAAACTCGCCTCGAGAACACGCCTCGAAATCGCGCCTCCAGAATGCTGGTCGAAAACTCTGGTAAAAAACATGCCTAAAAAAAAGCGTAGAAAACGCATGTCGGAACCGCGCGTCGAAATCGCGAGTTGAGAATGTTGGTCGGTAAAGGACTTGACATATTATACGAAGTTGACACTTAACTAGGAAAGTTAACAAAAGTTAACGACACCCCTCTTTTTGATTAACTTTTGAAAAAAGTCTCCTTTTCTTATATCCGAATGAGATAGATTACCTAAAATACGAGAGAAAATATGTTACCTTTTATGTGATTTATGTAATTTGCCCATTTTTTGTTAAGTTTACAAGTTAGGGTTTCTGAATAGCTAACAGCAGATAACACGTTAATGTAGCCTTTTTCGTCAATTATTACAATTTTGTTTGATTATTTTCTATAATGAATTGCATATCTCTGTATCTATTATTTACTCTGCCAGTTAGGGCATCTGAATAAGTAAGTAATAGAAGAAATCACTTCGAGTTAGTTTATTGTGTTAATTATTTTGATGTGGATCATTATTATATGTAATGAGTTTTATGTGTATGTATATCATACTTATATTTCTGTACTTTCTTTCAGATTGTAACTGAAGGATCATTGGGTAGTGCGTCTAGTAGACAGAACGAGAGTTTATCAGTTAGTGGAGAGTGTATTGTGAATGATTTGTCTTCTATTGTGAAAAATGTTAAGCTGGATTATAATGATGTTTGTAACTCTAAGAATTGCAAACAAATTGTGGAAAATTCTCATGGGAAAGATGTGGTAATCAAGAATTAGGTGATAAAGATAACGGTTCAAACAAAATGCGATTTGATATATGTCCAAAAAGGGTTACTATTAAACTAAAAGCTCCATTACATGTCTTGAACAGAGAAAAAAGAAATCCATATAAATGTGAGAAAACCAACGCTATTTTTGAGGCCTGGGATGTGTGAAGACCTGTCCTAATCCATCCGGACGAAGTCCATATCGATTATAAACGATTCACAACAGTTGATTACATCGCGAGGTACTTGACCTCTATATATGATACATTTTATAAACATTGCATTCGTTTTTGAAAAGACAATCTTTCATTATATCTAAAGTTGACAACATGCATACCATTTCGTAATATATCTTACTATAATTGACTTAATAATAATCTTGATGAACTCAACGACTCGAATGCAACGTCTTTTGAAATATGTCATGAATGACTCCAAGTAATATCTCTAAGATGAGCAAATGCACAGCGAAAGATTTCTTTCATACCTGAGAATAAACATGCCTTAAAGTGTCAACCAAAAAGTTGGTGAGTTCATTAGTTTAACATAAATAATCATTTCATAATTTTAATAGACAACAAGATATCATATTTCCATTTCTCATAAACATACGTCCCATGCATAGAGACAAAAATATCATTCATATGGATTGAACACCTGGTAACCGACATTAACAATATGCATATAAGAATATCCCCATCATTCCGGGATCCTCCTTCGAACATGATATAAATTTCGAAGTACTTAAGCATCCGGTACTTTGGATGGGGCTTGTTGGGCCCGATAGATCTATCTTTAGAGTTCGCGTCAATTAGGGTGTATGTTCCCTAATTCTTAGATTACCAGACTTTAATAAAAAGGGGCATATTCGATTTCGATAATTCAACCATAGAATGTAATTTTGATTACTTGTGTCTATATCGTAAAACATTTATAAAAGCAGCGCATGTATTCTCAGTCCCAAAAATATATATAAAAAGGGAGTAATGAAAACTCACGCATATAAATATTGTAAAACAGTTAATAAAGCATTTGCATGTATTCTCAGTCCAAAAATGTAAAGAGTAAAAGGGGCAAATGAAACTCACCATACTGTATTTTGTAGTAAAAATACATATGACGTCATTTAACAAGTGTAGGGTTGACCTCGGATTCACGAACCTATATCATTTATGTATATATTAACACACATACATATAGTCAAATAAATTCATATATTATATCTTTAAATTATATATCTTAAATATTTAAGTTGTACATATTTAAATAGTTAATATTTATATATTTTAATATTATATTTAAAATCAATAATTTTGTTATATGTAAATATTTATATAAATAATCTTTATATATATAATTATATGTAATATTATGGTAATTGGAATATATGTATACTTATATAGAAAATATTTATTTGTTATAATAATACTGTTAATGTAAAAGTAGTACTCATAACAATAATAATAATAATAATGATAATAATAATATTAATAATAATGAAAATAATAATAATATTAATGATAATGTAATAATACTACTAATAATAATAGTTATAAAAATAATGATTTTACTAATAATAATATTACTAACATTTATTTTAATAACTAAAATGATATTAATGATAAAAATAATAATAATGATAAGTAAATAAATAAATAACTACCTCAAAGAAGTATTTCTAAAAATTTCCAAGTCTGGGTTTGAACCCGCGACCTCTTGCTAAACACAAAGACGCCCAACCACCCTTCTGTTTCTATTTTTCTGATCTACATACGAACTTATTTCTTTTTAATATATAATCTATGTTCATCCTCTTCCTTAAATATCAAAACCCATTTACAACTTTATCATCCTAATTCGATCCATCTATCATCATCATAATTATAATCATTATCATCGAATCATCATGTACTATTATTATCAACATCATCCCATCATTATATCATCTTATTTTTATTATCATCCTCACATCATCGTCATAATCTATAATCGTAATCATACTCATCTTCATAGTATTAACATCAACCGTAATTATGATCATGTATTTGTTAGTAAAACACCAACAGAAGGTAAAAACTGATGCATTTGCAAGTCTTGGCCCATATTTCGTTCAGCCCAAATGTAGTTTCACAAACCCAAGTCCAAATCGAGCCTGTCAATATATATCTATATGCACTTGATTCAATCCAGGAAACAAAAAAATTATAATTCTGGCGGGTCTACTTGTTTTCATTTCCTAATCGTTATTTATCCTAATACTACATCATCATCATCCTTATTTTCTTTACTCTCATTCATTCCATGGCTCAAAAGAAAAAGTGGATCACAGACTAACAAATCCCCACTAATATTCGGCCTAAAACATAATTAACCACGGCCCAATTCAGGAACTGAATTATACGGCCAGATACACAAGCAAAGGGGTGGGTTTAGTTCTGGTACATCTCGACAGGCAAAGGACAGAAGCAAACTAATCAGCCCAACATGGCCACGTCATGATTCCACAATTCATAATCATTTTTGTTAGAAACTTGGCTCCCCATTATTAAAATAATGCACTGAACATGTACCTTTAGTCAAAAGAAATTGAGTGGATTAGGTGGAATCAAAAAGGTGGGGTTCTATTGATCATTGAATGTCTGCCACCAAGAGCTTATAAATTAACAATGACTTCTTTACCTCTTTGTTATAGCAGGAACGAAAGTTTAAATACCTCGATCGAGGCGTCTTGATGAATTTAAACAAGAACCGTATCATGGGGGTGTTGTGGTTATTTTTGGTGAAAGTTTATTATGGTTGCTCTAGGGTGAAGATGGTGGTGTTCCCACGATTTAATCAGAAACGTAACTGCAGCCATAATTACTCAGTAAATGGTTTCGTCATTGGGGTTGCAATCTAAACCTGGTTTATTATATACTTGTTCAAAGTTCTTGGTTTAAGGAGAGACGATGTGAGAGAGTAATGGTGACGGGTTTAATGGTAGCCGTATAATGTTGTGAAGATGTAAGTGGTGGTGTGTGTGTGTCGATAGTTGTTGATCATAGATTGTGATGGTGGTTCATGGTGATGAAGTAATTTATTTGATGTCGAGGTGGTGGCGAGTGTGTCGGGTTGGTGATCAAGAAGAATCATTGGTAGTGATTATGAGGTAGTGATGGACTTTGGTTATGGTGTAGAGTTGTGGAGGTGATCGGTTGGTGAAGGTGATAGGATGATGGTGTTTTTATTTGATTATCGAGTTGTTCATGGTGGGTGATCCGTGGGTGGTGATGATTATGTTCGGTGTTGTAAATAACAAGAAAACTAGTTAGTTTGATGGCGGTTTTTGGATTGTTTTCGAGCAGTAAACAATGGTTCATCATGTGGTGATCTTGATTGTTTTGGGTTTCAAGAACCAGGAATAACTTGTATCATTTTTCTCTTTATTTTCTGTTTTTAATTCTTCATTTGCAATAACAGATAACAGTATATATTGAGATTAATCAAATCATTGGGCAGTACATATGAATAGATCAATTTTTGTTTGTGTGTAGACAATTGAGGTCTACTTTTGAAATTAAGGAGACAAGAAGTACCAAAGTTATGTAGCAGGTGAAATAATGGTACGATTGAAATAGATGGGTAACAGATTTGGAGATAAGAACAAAAGTTTAACACAGCTTGATTGCAACCAGTATCTAAATCTGATTCGTATATATCTACATCTGTTTCTGAATATGATATGTTTTTGTTTATAAATATAATACTGATTACTAGTACGTATTTGTATATATTTATATATACATCAGAGTATAGATACGTATTTATACTTGTATCTGAATATATCCTGTGTAAATAAATATATACTTGTATTAATAATAATATTAATACTAATAATAAGTTCATAAATAATAATAATAATAAAATTAATAATAATGATATTAAATATGATACTCATTTTAATAATAATAATAACAATAATATTAATAATAATACAAATAATATTATTAATATCAATGTTAATAATAATAATAATAATAATGAGAGTAATAATGATATTGATAAACTTGTAGTAATACGTAATATATTAATTTTACACACTGATGTTCGTGAATCATCGGAAGTAGTCAGAGGTTAAAAGTATATATATGAACATAGTTCAAAGTTTTAAGATTCAACGTTACAGACTTTGCTTATCGTGTCAAAATCATACAATGATTAAGTTTAAATTTGATCGGAAATTTCCGGGTCATCACAGTACCTACCCGTTAAAGAAATTTCGTCCCGAAATTTGAGTGTGGTCGTCATAGCTAACAATAAAAATGTTTTCATGACGAATATGAGTTGATAAATAGAGTTTTATCATTATTCATTAATATAGATAAAATGATTCGATTGTGTGAAGCGTACGAGTGAAGCTGTCACAAAAGAGTGAAATGGGAAAGACAAGTTTCATCATAACTTTTGACTAGTCATGGTTGAATTTAGGAAAATAAGGTTCGTCTTAACTTTTGACGTTGTCTCAATTGAATTTCTGAATTCAAGTAATTTAAAAGAAAATCTTGGAAATCTATAAGATCTGATTTTTTAGGATTTATGGAAATTAAGATCTCTTTAATTAAATGTGATCATCTGTCTCAATTGCTTTGTCTGGTATCTCCACTATAAATGAACTTCTTCCGTTCCATTATTTCCCACCACTCCCATTTTCTATACTTAAATTCATTCTTCCAAATCATCAATCAATATGCTTCATCCACTTAATTCTGGATATATTCCTGACCTTCATACTGATCATTCTCCTTTTTCATCTACCACCGGAGGAATCTGTTTACTTCTACTATGCTTTTGGGATTATAGTGTTCTTCATACTCCTGTGTCTTTATATTGTTATTCGTATTAATGTACACGGTTTGTGATTTATGTGTTGTTGTCGAGTTTTATATCTTCCCTTATGTTTCGGAGCTCTTTGCCTTTTTATTCTCTTCTCGACTTCTATTAAAGCGAGTAACGGTCCAAAATTCGTAAGTATGGAGTTTTGAATGATTATAATGTTCTAAGCAGAAAGGAACGTGATAGCACGATTTGATTTTTCAAATTTATCAACATCACGGAAGACAGAACCATCAAGAATACATTTTCTTGATATGTTCAGAAGTTAAGTAGAATGATAGAGTTATGTAACATGACACATGATAATGGTATGATCTACTGTGAACCATCATCATGTTTCATTAGAAACTCAGCATGACTTACTGTAATATAATCACGTTGGCCAAGCGCCATTATATTATACTAACTCATGCTTCAATTCCCAACACTTCTCCACAATTCATTCATAATTTATACTTAGATATTACGGAAGTTTCCAATATAATGGAATACCGAAAACACGAAGAGGTAGATAATTTTTGGACAAAAATATTTATGAAAATATCCTCAGAAATATCGAAGATATTTCTGATGATATTTTAGAATTTCTATGTTCGAAGGTTGATGAAGAAAAAAAATTTTCGCAAGATTTTAACATGACTTCGGAGCAAGATATTCTCTAAAGATTTCATCGGATCCAGAATTACCTGGATTCTTTGAATATCGGGTTTGGTCCTTGTATTTGTCCTTGGTCTCCTTCATGGTTAGCTCCATCCGTTTTTCAATACCAAATTTTCTATCGAGCGTTCCCAACACTCCATTCTTTATCATCAAACTCTTAGCCATTTAGGCCATCTACAATTTTACTATTTCCTCTGCATTTAATGCAGTCATATCTGAATCGTCGGTTATCAATCCAAGGTGGTTTTTGGAGAATTGTATTTTTAGATGATTAAACGCTGATGGTAATATGGTGGAATATGAAAAGAGCACGCATATATTTCAAAGTTATAATAAGGTTGTTTCGAATGAAAAGTTGAAGTTGATTTGCTGAAGCTGTGACAAAATTGGCTAATTTGGAGAGGGATTGTGAAATTATTTCCGGTAATAACAACGCCAAAGGAGCTAGCACAAATATATGTTAACCGTTTACTCAGGTTCCCAGTGTTTTCAGGTGCATAACTATATGCATTAATCTTTTCTTCCGTAGATGAAGTGCGGTTGATTCATTCTCTCGATTGCGGTGTTTTCAAGAATCATGAAAGGTTTGAACGCGGATTGTAATCGTCAAGATACAAATGAGGTTTAAGATGAAATCAAGTGGCAAACTTGAAGAATTGTTTAGTTTCATATGTTATAATCAATATTTTAATTCATTTTTAATTATCCAATCTTGATAGTCCACAGTCGATAGTCCACAGTTAACAGTCCAATAATTCATATATAGTTTAATTTATAATATTCGAATTAATTAATACGTATCGTAACCCGTGTACATGTCTCAGACTCGATCACAACTCAAACTATATATATTATTTGAATCAACCTCAACCCTGTATAGAGAACTCGATCATTACTGCATATAGAGTGTCTATGGTGATTCCAAATAATATATATAGATGCGTCGATATGATATGTCAAAACCTTGTATACGTGTCCCGATATATAAAGTGCGTAAAATAAATAACAGAAAATAAATAACGATAAATAAAGTGCGTAAAGTAAATAACAGAAATTAAATGACGGTAAATAAGATTGCGAGAATATAAATTGCGAGAATGTAAATTACGATAATGTAAATTGCGATAATTAAATTGCGATAAATAAAATGTAATCAGTTAGCTAAGAACAATTAGCTAGGAACAGTTAGCGTGGATTCTTAACAAAATTTCTCATAGTTAATTTATTTGTTTCTAACAAATTTTATTTTGTCTAATGTTTTCTTCATTATGCCACTTGTTGGATTCTGATAGGACAAAATCCAAATATGAAATTGTATGAAAATGGTTATTCTGCGGTGAACGGATACGTGTATCTGTGAATGTAAGTAGGATAGTAAATGACTGTTGAATCAGATTCGAAGAATGTACAATGTAACTTATTAATATGAAATTTAAATATTCCTCGGGTATTACCTACCCGTTAAAATATTTTCACCATTAACAGTTTGTACAAAAGAATTTTTAATTACAATCTTTATGAAAACATATATACATATATATTTTCTTCAGATGTAATCAGAAATTTAATGAGTTAATATGATATTAATCTCATTTGATTTTTCGTTAGAACTAGAATGAATAATCCCTAAAACTTTAGAGATTACATAATCGCCGTGAAGAACGAAGATAATTGATGTAGAACAATTCGTAGAACGATGATTAAGTTTGAGGTACAGAATGAGATGTTGTGACATGGATTGTTGATGGTACTGGTGCTGTTACTGATGGTACTATTAGTGCCGGTGATGTTGCTGAAGCTGGTAAGTTTTGCACCATATTCTAAAAATTGATTACTCGAGCGCGAAGTTCGTTGACTCCTTCCATTACTTCAGGATGATTGTCGGTCAAAACGAACGGATGAATGAGATGTAGAATTTTAGATAGAATATAATCGTGACGAGCTACCCTGGAAATGAGGCAGAAAATGGTGTTTCGGATAGGTTCGCCGGTAAGTGCTTTAGGTTCATCGTCAAGAGGTAAATTCGGTTGGTGAAAAGGATCGCCTTCTTCGCGTCTCCATTGATTAAGTCGACTACGAAATCATCAGATGAATTGGGGATGGATGATTCATTGGTTCATTCTGGTGACACTGCTTTCGGAGCTTAGGTGAAACTCCATATCGGAATAGCTGTCGGAATTCGAGGAATTCGAACTGGTTGAGGGATTCATCTCGTACGGTTAAATGAAGTATTTTTGATAAGAAACAGATTATAGAATGTAGATTAGTACCCTGCAATACATAATTTACATATGCATATATAATACTAAAATCCCATAAGTTACGGAGGAATCTACGGAAGCTGTCAGGCAAAGTCTACAGTAACAGATATGCTAAGATATGAATTAGCAGATACGTTAAGATACGAATTTTGTCTATACACTATTCATGCAATCATTGCAGTAAGATGTGTCTAGACTAAGAATGATAAGCAGGTAATTTCCTAAGGATGATAAACAGATGATTTCCGGCAAAATTGATAAGCAAAACATTTGACATGCAGACACGGTCGAAGTCTAGACTCACTAATGCATCTAAACAACTATCAGTTAGACATACTAATGCAAGACCTGGTTCGCTAAGACCATCGCTCTGATACCAACTGTGAAGACCTGTCCTAATCTATCCGGACGAAGTCCATATCGATTATAAACGATTCACAACAGTTGATTACATCGCGAGGTACTTGACCTCTATATATGATACATTTTATAAACATTGCATTCGTTTTTGAAAAGACAATCTTTCATTATATCTAAAGTTGACAACATGCATACCATTTCGTAATATATCTTACTATAATTGACTTAATAATAATCTTGATGAACTCAATGACTCGAATGCAACTTCTTTTGAAATATGTCATGAATGACTCCAAGTAATATCTCTAAGATGAGCAAATGCATAGCGGAAGATTTCTTTCATACCTGAGAATAAACATGCCTTAAAGTGTCAACCAAAAAGTTGGTAAGTTCATTAGTTTAACATAAATAATCATTTCATAATTTTAATAGACCACAAGATTTCATATTTCCATTTCTCATAAACATACGTCCCATGCATAGAGACAAAAATATCATTCATATGGATTGAACACCTGGTAACCGACATTAACAATATGCATATAAGAATATCCCCATCATTCCGGGATCCTCCTTCGAACATGATATAAATTTCGAAGTACTTAAGCATCCGGTACTTTGGATGGGGCTTGTTGGGCCCGATAGATCTATCTTTAGAGTTCGCGTCAATTAGGGTGTCTGTTCCCTAATTCTTAGATTACCAGACTTTAATAAAAAGGGGCATATTCGATTTCGATAATTCAACCATAGAATGTAATTTTGATTACTTGTGTCTATATCGTAAAACATTTATAAAAGCAGCGCATGTATTCTCAGTCCCAAAAATATATATAAAAAGGGAGTAATGAAAACTCACGCATATAAATATTGTAAAACAGTTAATAAAGCATTTGCATGTATTCTCAGCCCAAAAATGTAAAGAGTAAAAGGGGCAAATGAAACTCACCATACTGTATTTTGTAGTAAAAATACATATGACGTCATTTAACAAGTGTAGGGTTGACCTCGGATTCACGAACCTATATCATTTATGTATATATTAACACACATACATATAGTCAAATAAATTCATATATTATATCTTTAAATTATATATCTTAAATATTTAAGTTGTACATATTTAAATAGTTAATATTTATATATTTTAATATTATATTTAAAATCAATAATTTTGTTATATGTAAATATTTATATAAATAATCTTTATATATATAATTATATGTAATATTATGGTAATTGGAATATATGTATACTTATATAGAAAATATTTATTTGTTATAATAATACTGTTAATGTAAAAGTAGTACTCATAACAATAATAATAATAATAATGATAATAATAATATTAATAATAATGAAAATAATAATAATATTAATGATAATGTAATAATACTACTAATAATAATAGTTATAAAAATAATGATTTTACTAATAATAATATTACTAACATTTATTTTAATAACTAAAATGATATTAATGATAAAAATAATAATAATGATAAGTAAATAAATAAATAACTACCTCAAAGAAGTATTTCTAAAAATTTCCAAGTCTGGGTTTGAACCCGCGACCTCTTGCTAAACACAAAGACGCCCAACCACCCTTCTGTTTCTATTTTTCTGATCTACATACGAACTTATTTCTTTTTAATATATAATCTATGTTCATCCTCTTCCTTAAATATCAAAACCCATTTACAACTTTATCATCCTAATTCGATCCATCTATCATCTATATCATTATCAATCATCATCCTACATACTAAACTAACCATCATCATAATTATAATCATTATCATCGAATCATCATGTACTATTATTATCAACATCATCCCATCATTATATCATCTTATTTTTATTATCATCCTCACATCATCGTCATAATCTATAATCGTAATCATACTCATCTCCATAGTATTAACATCAACCGTAATTATGATCATGTATTTGTTAGTAAAACACCAACAGAAGGTAAAAACTGATGCATTTGCAAGTCTTGGCCCATATTTCGTTCAGCCCAAATGTAGTTTAACAAGCCCAAGTCCAAATCGAGCCCGTCAATATATATCTATATGCACTTGATTCAATCCAGGAAACAAAAAAAATATAATTCTGGCGGGTCTACTTGTTTTCATTTCCTAATCGTTATTTATCCTAATACTACATCATCATCATCCTTATTTTCTTTACTCTCATTCATTCCATGGCTCAAAAGAAAAAGTGGATCACAGACTAACAAATCCCCACTAATATTCTGCCTAAAACATAATTAACCATGGCCCAATTCAGGAACTGAATTATACGGCCAGATACACAAGCAAAGGGGTGGGTTTGGTTCTGGTACATCTCGACAGGCAAAGGACAGAAGCAAACTAATCAGCCCAACATGGCCACGTCATGATTCCACAATTCATAATCATTTTTGTTAGAGACTTGGCTCCCCATTATTAAAATAATGCACTGAACATGTACCTTTAGTCAAAAGAAATTGAGTGGATTAGGTGGAATCAAAAAGGTGGGGTTCTATTGATCATTGAATGTCTGCCACCAAGAGCTTATAAATTAACAATGACTTCTTTACCTCTTTGTTATAGCAGGAACGAAAGTTTAAATACCTCGATCGAGGCGTCTTGATGAATTTAAACAAGAACCGTATCATGGGGTGTTGTGGTTATTTTTGGTGAAAGTTTATTATGGTTGCTCTAGGGTGAAGATGGTGGTGTTCCCACGATTAAATCAGAAACGTAACTGCAGCCATAATTACTCAGTAAATGGTTTCGTCATTGGGGTTGCAATCTAAACCTGGTTTATTATATACTTGTTCAAAGTTCTTGGTTTAAGGAGAGACGATGTGAGAGAGTAATGGTGACGGGTTTAATGGTAGCCATATAATGTTGTGAAGATGTAAGTGGTGGTGTGTGTGTGTCGATAGTTGTTGATCATAGATTGTGATGGTGGTTCATAGTGATGAAGTAATTTATTTGATGTCGAGGTGGTGGCGAGTGTGTCGGGTTGGTGATCAAGAAGAATCATTGGTAGTGATTATGAGGTAGTGATGGACTTTGGTTATGGTGTAGAGTTGTAGAGGTGACCGGTTGGTGAAGGTGATAGGATGATGGTGTTTTTCTTTGATTATCGAGTTGTTCATGGTGGGTGATCCGTGGGTGGTGATGATTATGTTCGGTGTTGTAAATAACAAGAAAACTAGTTAGTTTGATGGCGGTTTTTGGATTGTTTTCGAGCAGTAAACAATGGTTCATCATGTGGTGATCTTGATTGTTTTGGGTTTCAAGAACCAGGAATAACTTGTATCATTTTTCTCTTTATTTTCTGTTTTTAATTCTTCATTTACAATAACAGATAACAGTATATATTGAGATTAATCAAATCATTGGGCAGTACATATGAATAGATCAATTTTTGTTTGTGTGTAGACAATTGAGGTCTACTTTTGAAATTAAGGAGACAAGAAGTACCAAAGTTATGTAGCAGGTGAAATAATGGTACGATTGAAATAGATGGGTAACAGATTTGGAGATAAGAACAAAAGTTTAACACAGCTTGATTGCAACCAGTATCTAAATCTGATTCGTATATATCTACATCTGTTTCTGAATATGATATGTTTTTGTTTATAAATATAATACTGATTACTAGTACGTATTTGTATATATTTATATATACATCAGAGTATAGATACGTATTTATACTTGTATCTGAATATATCCTGTGTAAATAAATATATACTTATAATAATAATAATATTAATACTAATAATAAGTTTATAAATAATAATAATAATAAAATTAATAATAATGATATTAAATATGATACTCATTTTAATAATAATAATAATTAATAATAATAATAATAATAATAATAATATTAATAATAATACAAATAATATTATTAATATCAATGTTAATAATAATAATAATGAGAGTAATAATGATATTGATAAACTTGTAGTAATACTTAATATATTAATTTTACACACTGATGTTCGTGAATCGTCGGAAGTAGTCAGAGGTCAAAAGTATATATATGAACATAGTTCAAATTTGTAAGATTCAACGTTACAGACTTTGCTTATCGTGTCGAAATCATACAATGATTAAGTTTAAATTTGATCGGAAATTTCCGGGTCATCACAGGATGGTACTTATGAAGAAATACATCTCTATTGATGATCAGGTGCTTGTTATGTTTTCATTTGATTTGATATATAAAGAGTTGCTAGTAGGTTTTTCGTGCTTCACAGAAAAACTAACATTGATTATTTTGAATGATCTGTGTGCAGATTAGTATTGTAAAAACTTGTAGGCAGCTTAGTGTTAGTGATTGAGGTTTTTACCAACCTGGTTATCGTGAAGGAACTAAATTACATTTGAAGATGATGTGTCTTGGTAAGAATTGGGATCCCGAGAGTAAACTGTACACTAAAATGAGGGCGGTTGATATTTCTAAACCTCCTGTTATTCCTCAAGTGTTTCATGATATGGTGAAAAAAGCAATACATGACTCGCATGCCCATATTAGGAATGGAGTTCCTGAAGCTAATGCAGAAGCACTCATTCCCTTAATGGGTGATTTTCAATGAGAGGTTCATTGGTTGTCTCCAATGGAACACTTGTTGAAGGTTATCGTTTGCTTTTGTGTTCTTTGTGTTTCTGGTGTTCTTTGGAACGGATGGCGCCATATGTTGATACTATTTTCCGGCTAGCGGCTGATGTATCAGTACAATAGTAGAACTGCTCAGTGGGGTGGGGTATGTTGTCGATTGATGTTTGCCCTCGGATAAATCCTCGCAGACCCGGATCACGAACAAAGATTACGTGGGGTGGCCTTATCAATCTGACGGGACCAAACTGTGAGTTGGTCGGTTTAGTGTAATGATGCTAAGTGGTTAAGTTCTAGAGTGAGAGAGTACTATGCGTGTGAGAAAAAGTGTGTTCTCTGTCACAATTTACCGAATGATGTAATGTGGTGACCCATGGGGTCTATATATAGGCACAAATCCTCCGTGATATTTGGATACACGTGTCAAACGATGATTAATTGATTTGTGTGAAGTATGCGTGAATCAGACTTAGCGCAATGGTGGCATGTGTGCTGCTCACACGCTTATTTAAAGGGCTTAAGCATAGAAGCTGCCTTCAGGGCTTACGCATGACGCTGAGCGTCATGTTATAGTCGTAAAACGTTGAACGGCCAAATTGTTACTGCTATTGTTATGCGTTTCGAGTGCTTCTTTATTATGAAAATGATGTTTTTATGCGTGTAACCCATATGACACACCATTAGGGCCTGCTCTCTGCATTGTCAATTTTTATTCAAAAAGTGGCAAGCTTGGTCTCCATCAGGTTTAATTATATACTACAGTACATACTAAATTATATTAGCGACAACATTTTGAGTTTAGGTGGCATGCTATTTTTTTCAACTGATTTGTATTATAGTTAGTGTTTACATTGCATTTTTTAGTATAATAAGTTGATCTTCTTATTTGCATTATGCCAAGCAATTGAGACTCATACTTTCAAATTTGGATCAGTTGGGCCTTTAGAAAATTAGGCCTATCAATGTAAATAAAAATAAATAAAAAATTCAAGGGGTTTTCCTACCTATTGGGTCCTATACAAAATATAAAGGAACGTGTCCAATGGGGGTATCAGTTTCTAAAGCTCAATAAATAGAGACAAGTCTATTGGATTTTGTGAATGAGTCAAATGGGTCGAACATAACAAGTTGCATCCGTCAAACATTCATGAAAGTATTCATGGGTATAACATTTATTATTATTATTATATTATTATTATTATTATGTATATTAATATGTATATTAATATAATATTTTCTTATAACAACCTTAGGGTTGTCATTAGAAATTCTCATAATAAATATAAATAATAAATCATAATATCTAAATAATAATATAATAAATGTAATATCAAATATATAAGTATATGACCCCTTTGGACCCATTTGACCCATGGTCCGTTTTGTCCCATTACCCCAACCTGACCCATTTGAACCCGTTTAAAAACTTGACCAGTTTGACCCATAGCTATTTCAACCCAAAATCGTTTTGACCCGTTACCCAAACTGAACTAACCTGACCCGTTTGTCATGTTTAATTTGTATATGGGTGAATTGTTAGTCAAAGTAGCTCCAGTATAATGGACTAATGGAGTGTGTCTATCTTGACTGTTTGGTCATTTACATGTAAATTTGAGTAATCTGAGTTTTTTAAACGCGTTCAAATATATGCTATCTGATTACTATGACTTGAAACAAAAAAATTTCATCCAAACACCATCTTTTGGAATGTGTTTTGGTACTATCTGATTATGATTATTCTGTATCACATCAACTTTTATAAAAAAGAACTTTAAGTACCCTTTAATGGAAGTCATTTGACAATCACAGCTTTTGCATACAAATGTTGCACTTTCTAAAACTGACTGCTGATTGATTTTTTTTTTACTACTCATGATAAGGGTGGTCTTGGAGTGATTAGTATGAGTTATCTTAATAATAATGCTCTTATTTATAAATGGAGATGGAGTATGTTCATAACAAAGATCATATATGGGTCAAAATCATCCAAGCTAGGCATTCAACCGGATGGGTTATTCCCTTGCATCAATCATTCGGCTGCTGGGTGTTGGGAAAGAATCAACAAATGTATTATTTACTTTCATTCTACTGAGCTTCTTCCTTTGTCTGCCATGTCAATATGTATCGGTAATGGTAGCTCTACAAATTTTTGTACATATAGGTGGTGTAATGGGAACATTCTCAAGAATATTTATCCTAGGCTATTCTCTCTTGATCTGAATAAGCAATGCTGTTTGGTTTCAGATATAGATGGGTGGACAATGGTTGACATTGGCTTTTAAGAAGACCAGTTATAGGTGGCAGGCAGGGAGTTGGAGCAACTCAATTTCCTTAAGTCACTCACTAACAAAGAAGATAAATAGAGATGGTCGCTTGCTACTGATATTACCTTTTCAACCCGATCTATCTGCCTTTTCTTGGATTGGTCTATGGATGTTTGCAGGTACACCTATTGGAATAAATTGATCTCAGCGAAAGTTCTAATATTTTACTGTCAAGAAGAGCCTTCGGGATTGGAATGTGAGCTGTCAAAATTACTCATGTTCGTTATGTAGCTTTGCGGTTGAGGATACTGCCCATATCTTCTTTCACTATCCAACTGCAACACATGTTTGGGCTTATATTGCTACCTGGACAGGCCTCGATATCCCTAGATGGTCAGATGTTAATAGAGGTCAAACAGAATCCGAACACATTAGGCACATATATGTTTATATTTAGCAAAGATTGTATTAGTTATTTTGTTACCAAAACAATGGAGATATGCTAGGCTGTAGATTTCTTGTAAATAGGCTGTAAACGTATTATATATACGGATGTTTTTGTATGAATAAAAACACACAGAGACTAAACATATCTTTTATGGTATCACGAGTCTAGGATTCTCTCATCTTCTATTTTTTTTCCATCGCCAGTCTGCTTTTTCCTTCCAAATCACAATGGCAGCCATTTCTCCCAAACTACACCCTGCAATCACTGTAAATAACATCAAAAACTTTATCCCCATTGTTCTTGTTATGGATAACTCACAATATGGTTCTTGGGCAGAATTGTTCAAGATCCACTGCCGCGCATTCGAAGTTCTCAATCACATCATCCCTGCTGCTAACAGTTCATCCACTTCTGAAACAACACAAACAAATACCAACACCACTCAAACCAACACTAAATCATGGGCACGATTGGACGACATAGTCCTTCAATGGATATACAGGACTATATCACATGAATTACTGCTCGCAATCATGTCTCCTGATCAAACCGCCAATCAGGCATGGGAACGCCTTAAAGACATCTTTCAAGACAATCAACATTCACGAGCTGTTTACCTTTACCTGCAACAAAAGTTCTCTAATATTCGACAATTTGATTTCCCTAACATCGATGCCTATTGCCAGGAAATCGAATCCGTTGGTGATCAATTAGCAAGTGTAAGCGTCAACAAAATCAATGATGATCACCTCGTTCTTCAAATAATTACCGGTCTCAATGAAGGCTATCAAAGTATGGCTACTAACCTGCATCATCGTGAAAAGCTTCCCTCTTTCTACCAAGCTCGCCCATGTTAATTTTGGAAGAAACCCGAAAGATGAAACAAGCAGCCCTAGCCGCCAATCACTCAAACACTACCCTACTTACAACCACTCAACCACAAAATTTGAAATCCAATATGCCTGGTACCAGTCAATATCGTGGGAATGCTTCACGTGGTGGTCAGAATTTTAATCATGGCTCACAAAATCGTGGTCGGTGTAATTTTGGTCGTGGCAGAGGCAGGCACCAATTCGGATATTCATCTGGATATCAATCTGGACAAATCCACTCAGGCCCACATAACTTTCCCCTACACAACATAGGTTACGGCCCATGGACTTGGCAAAATACAAATTGGACTATGCCACCATGCCCTTACCCTACTGCCACTTGGACTAGGCCCAACACTTCTAATGGACAGCAAGGTATCCTAGGCCCACGACCAAGCCAAGCTTACGCCCAATCTGTCTCCTCCAACACGCCTACTGCCACCGATATTGAAGCTGCACTTCACACTATGACTTTGAATCCACCTGAAGAGAACTGGTACATGGACACAGGAGCTACCTCGCACATGACCGGTACCCAAGGTAATCTTATGTCATATTATCATTCGAGCTTACCGCAAAATATTATAGTCGGTAATGGCAATGGAATTCCAATTAAAGGTCATGGTCACACATACTTACCCTTCTCATCAAATCGACCCTCTATCTTTCTAATATCCTACATTCTCCTAGTTTAATAAAAGATCTTATTTCCATCCGTCGTATTTCTATTGATAATAATATATCTCTTGAATTTGATCCTTTTGGTTTTACTGTGAAGGACTTTTCGAAGGGGACTCCTCTCATGCGATGCAATAGCACTGGTGATCTTTATCCCCTCAATCCATCCAAGCTACAACAACTTCACTCACCTTCTACTTTTGTTTTGCTTCTTCATCAAAATTATGGCATCAAAGGCTCGGCCATCCCGGACCTAACGTCATCAATTCTCTTAGAAATAAAGATTGCATTCATTGCAATCCTAGTAATAAAAATAATCTATGTCAAGCTTGTGTTTTTGGCAAGCATATTCGTTTACCTTTTCATGCTTCTAATAATACTACTTACGCACCTTTTGGTATTATTCATAGTGATTTGTGGACATCTCCGATTCTTAGTAATGGTGCGCATAAATATTACTTGTTATTTCTAGATGATTATACCAATTTCTTATGGACCTTTCCTCTACACTCTAAATCTCAAGTCTATAACATTTTTGTTCAATTTCATACATACGTACAAACTCAATTCGGAAAACCAATTAAATCTTTTCAATGTGATAACGGTACCGAATATAATAACAATGCATTTCAAACCTTTTGTGCTAAACATGGCATCTTATTTCGCTTTTCTTGTCCTTATACTTCTCCTCAAAACGGCAAAGCCGAACGAAAAATTCGTGCAATTAACAATGTCATGCGAACCATTCTATCTCATTCAAATGTTCCTCACCGGTTATGGTCACACGCCTTAGCCATGTCTACATATCTCCTAAATATAATCCCAAGTAAATTACTCCACAATCTCACCCCAACTCATCTTCTTTACAATCGAATACCAACGTACCAACACCTACGTCTATTTGGTTGCTTATGCTATCCTCTTATCCCCTCTACCACCATACATAAACTTCAAAACCGATCCGTACCGTGTGTCTTTCTCGGTTATCCGCAAAATCATCGCGGATATATATGTTACAACTTGTCAACCAACCAAATAATTATCTCCAGACATGTTTTATTTGATGAGTACACATTTCCTTTTTCAAATAAAGACTCTACACCTAAAAATACCTACAAATTCTTCTCTACTGGTCTTCACCCATTACTTTACCCACATGTCTCTTCCACTAGGCCAAATCAGTCCACAACAGCAAGCCCACAAACCCCCTTATCCGATCCACAAGTTGATCCACTATCTCCCTTACAAGCTGGGCCGCCTCTATCTCCACATTCTACTCCATCTAGTCCAACACCCACCAGCCCACAATCTACTAGTTCACCCCTTCCACAAACTGACTCACCTTCCAATATCTCTACAAGTCAACCACCTACTGACTCCGTTCATCATCGTCCACGTCCTAATTCTTCCATCCCTGACACACGTACTATCGTTACTCATAGCATGCACGGTATTTATAAACCAAAAACCCCATTTAATTTGTCTACCTCTATCGATGACTCCATATCACTGATTCCATCAAATCCGAAACACGCTCTTTCTAACCATAATTGGAACCGTGCCATGATCGATGAATATCAAGCTCTTATTGATAATAAAACACGGGTCCTTGTACCTCGTCAAGAACACATGAATGTTATTCGCTCTATGTGGATTTTCAGACATAAGACGAAATCTGATGGGTCGTTCGAACGATATAAGGCACGGTTAGTGGCGGACGGTAGATCACAACAACAAGGTGTCGATTGTTTTGACACATTTAGCCCATTGTCAAGCCCGCTACCATACACACAGTTCTAAGCATTGCCGTCTCTAAATCATGGTCCATTCATCAATTAGATGTTAAAAACGCTTTTCTGCACGACAACTTAAATGAAACGGTTTATATGTATCAACCAATGGGATTTCGTGATAAAAGTCAACCTGATCACGTTTGTTTATTAAAACGTTCACTTTACCGTTTAAAACAGTCTCCGCGTGCCTGGTACTAATGCTTCGCCGATTTTGTAGCCACCATTGGTTTTGCTCATAGCCGGTGTGATCATTCCCTGTTTATCTACAACAACGGTAACGATGTGGCATACTTGTTGCTATATGTCGATGACATTATTTTAGTCACCTCTTCTCATACTTTGCGACACAACTTCATGACCATACTTGCTAAGTAATTCGCAATGAAGGATCTTGGCCCACTTAGTTCGTTTCTTGGCATATCGGTTACACGTAGTCAAAATGGATTGTTCTTAAATCAAACGGCTTATGCAAACGATATAATTCAGCGTGCGGGTTTAAATTCCTGTAACACAGTTTCAACTCCAGTCGATACTCAAGCAAAACTTAGTGGTACATTAGGTGCGCCATATCACAATCCCACCGAATACAGGAGCTTAGCTGGCGCTTTACAGTACCTAACGTTTACTCGGCCTGATATTTCGTATGCCGTCCAACAAATCTGCCTTCACATGCACGCTCTACACGAATCCCACATGCTCGCGTTGAAGCGTATTTTACGATATATTAAGGGCACCACATCTCTTGGTTTATTTATTACAAAGTCTTCATCGAATTCACTTATTTCTTATACGGATGCCGATTGGGCAGGGTGCCCGGATACTAGACTTTCAACATCGGGTTATTGTATGTATCTAGGTGATAATTTAATTTCATGGTCCTCAAAACGTCAAGCTACTGTCTCACGCTCGAGTGCGGAGGCTGAATATAGGGGGGTTGCTAATGTGGTTGCCGAATCGTGTTGGGTATGCAACCTTTTGGTCGAACTTGGTCACTCAGTCCGCAAAGCCACCTTAGTTTTTTGTGACAACGTAAGTGCCATCTATTTAAAAGGGAATCCCGTACAACATCAGCGAACCAAACATATTGAACTAGACATACATTTTGTACGCAAAAAGGTTGCACGCGGGCAGATTCGAGTCTTACATGTCCCAACACGTTACCAAATAGCGGATATATTCACCAAGGGATTACCACGTATTCTCTTCCAGGAATTTCACAATAGCCTATGTGTTTGTAATCCGCGAGTATCGACTGCGGGGGAGTAATAGAGGTCAAACAGAATCCGAACACATTAGACACATATATGTTTATATTTAGCAAAGATTGTATTAGTTATTTTGTTACCAAAACAATGGAGATATGCTAGGCTGTAGATTTCTTGTAAACAGGCTGTAAACGTATTATATATACGGATGTTTTTGTATGAATAAAAACACACAGAGATTATGTAAGACCCGAATATTTGTTGTGTACACATGTGTAAATAAGCTACTTGAAGTGGGGTTCTTGTTGTACATTTAAAAAGAAGTCAGAATCTGGCCTGGTGATATTGCGCGCCGCGCAGCCTTCTGGCGCGCCGCGCCACTTGCCTACGACAGATTCCCCTTTCTTTTTAAATTAGATATTTTGAGGGTATTTTGGTAAAATCACTTGGAGGCCGAATTTATTACCCTAGATCAGTTTTGGGGAGCTCATTTACTACTCCCACAACAACCCCATCTTCTCCAATTAAACTCTAGAGAGAGAGTGCAATCCTTGAGAGAGAAAGCTCCATCAAAGGGTGAAAGAGGTTGAATCGGGTCTTAGTGCGAGTTCTAAAGTCGTTCATCTAGTCGCTAGCTACGTAGTGATTGTGTTGGTAAGTCCTAAAACCTAGATTCTTACTTTAATTGCATTAAGGGTTAGGGTTTGGGTTAGTGATGCACACAAAACCCACTTGCTAGTAATTTGGGGGTTTTGGGTGAATTTGGGTCATGTAGACTCAAAGGTAACTAATTAGGGTTTTCAAAGTGTTAATTTATGTTTATGAACCTAATTAGTTAGTTAAAGCACTAGAACACTTCAATGATATGTAAATGGGTGTTAATTGGGCATGGATGACCCAAATGGGTGTGTTGACCTTGAAATGGGTCAAATGGGTCTTTAATGACCTAAGTGGCCTAGTAATTATGAAAACGAGTTAGCCTTGTGACCTAAATGTGTTTTAAACCCATCTTGACGAATGATTAGGGTTTTGGTGTGTGTTGACCCAATGTAGGGTTAAGGGTGCAAATGGGTTGAAATTGCACTTTGGGTCAAAATGACTTAGGAAGGGTGAAAGAATTGGTTGACCGACTTGAGTTGCATTTGATAATATGTATAATGTGATAGGTACGTTACTTTGAGGTTTCGCAAGCTCGGGTATCTTTTCACAAGACTTTGAGGTGAGTGGAATGATTATATGCGTATGTATATAATGTATCTATTTGTTGTAGCGTGAAAGGTGTAGTGTCGAGGTGTTAAGACACCACGTTTCACGTGAAGAGTGTAGCATCGAGGTGTTAAGATGCCACTCGGGTGTAGCATCGAGGTGTTAAGATGCCACCTAGGAGTGTAGTGTCGAGGTGTTAAGACACCACTCCGTAAAATAATGAGTGAAGCATCGAGGTGTTAAGATGCCACTTGGGGTGAAGTGCCGAGGTGTTAAGGTGCCACCCTAGGGGTTAGTGGTGCGAGGTGTTAAGTGCCCTAACGGATGTTATGAACACCGATGGCGTTTTCGCGAGCGCCGTTCCCTTGTACTATTGGTTAACCATGGTTATTTGTGTTGTAAGCATATTATATTATTCGAGTTATATTTATATGCGGTTGTTATGCTAGCTTGTGGTATGGGAGAATTATAGCTTGATATTGCGACGATAAGCTAATGTTGTTTGCTAGCATGTTTGCGGTTGTGTAAGTGTATGCAAGTAGGTATAATTATATATGTATTCGTATAATTATTGCATTCACTAAGCTTTGCTTACCCTCTCGTTGTTTACCATTTTATAGGTTCGGTTTTGGACAAGGGTAAGGGCATCGTTTTGGACTAAAGATCCCGCTTGATGCTAGGGGACGCTTTTGGCTTTAGTAGATCTTGGAGTTTGACCGATAGTTGGGTAGTTTAATCCCAAACGCCATGCTCATTGTGTAGTTTGGAACTTAAACTTTTTGGTGGTCGAAACTCGTAAATTGTATTAAACTCGTAAAACGGCCGATGTGGGCCCCGCTTGTAAAACTTTAATTTTATGTTTGAAACATGTTAGTTTTACATATTTGGTTATATGGTAAAAAGCGTTTTGTCTAAAAGTGCCGGGAACTAGTTAATCTTTTCGCGGTTAAAAGTCCCGGGGACAGCCAGATATGGCGCGGCGCGTGGGCCATATGGCGCGGCGCGCCGATGGTCTGCAACAGAAATTTTTTTTTATTTCGTATTTTCACAAGGTTTTGTCGGGTGTTGGTTTGGGTTGTTACAAGTGGTATCAGAGCATGGTCTAAGGGATTTAGGTGACTTGAGATAGGCGCCTAGACTTAGACTTTTTGTGTGTGCGCTATGCGGGACTTGTAGGACTTTGGGTCGGATCGGGATTGGTTTGTGCATAGGTTTATGTAACTAATCATGCGCTAATTGTTATGTATGTTTAGCGAGCTTCGAGCGAGATGGACGTTGTACTAGCAAGTTAATGCGACGTACTCGCGTAACAATGATTAGCTACCATTGTTACGGGCGCAAATCGTGTCAAACAAGTAATGTACGACGATTGTTGAGCGAGATGGAGTAGTGTGGTATATGTATGTCGTTCCTTTTCGTTTCGTTGTTTAATCTACATGCATTCTTTAGAATGAAGACGGAAGATGGAACCGGAACGGACGCGCCTATTCATGAGGGGAAGGATGAGTTAACATTAAGGATTGAGGCGGAGTTTGAACGCTATATCTTGATTTTCGCCAACAAGGTTAAGCAAGTTCTCCAAGAGTCGTTCGAGGGAATAGTGACCGAGATGGTTCGAGACCGAGTGCCTAAGGTCGTGAAGGAAGAGTTAGAAAAGAGGTTTCCTAAACCTCAAGGTGACGGTGACGAAGGAGCAGCTATGGGGATTGAATCTCATGCTTCAAAATTTGCTGATCACTCTTTGGGTAAGAGAAAGTTAGAATCAAGAGGTGCTCCTAGTAAAAGGGCGAGAAGTACGCCCGGAGGTGTTGAAATAGTGAAGAAGAGGAGTAAGACAGGTTATGGGCCTACGTGCTTTCGGTGTGGAGGACGGGGTCATTTTGCACGGGATTGTACGAGTGTACCTTTAAGCACGATCAAGTGCTTTATTTGCCAAAAGAAGGGACACCGCAAGTCAGAATGTTCCGAATCGTTTGTAGATCGGGTTAGGAGGTTAGAGCGTGACTATCTGATGATCAGTGGAGAGCAAGGGTCCAACGATGATGTTTCAGGTATTTTCGTCTTTGGTACAAATATGCCTTATTATTGTTTATTTGTGCCGATGGATTCGTGTATGTATTAGGGACTTAAACTTTGCTTCGAGATCTATTTAGACTCAAGTGAACTCGGTGAAGATTCGATTTGTTGATGGTTTTGATGATAGTGCACCAAGGTAGCGCCTGAGTCATTGACTCGTGGAAACGCGCCCTGGGGACGAATGCATAGTGGTAATACGTGGTATTGATGCGGGTGACATTCCTAATGGAAACACCCTATGATGACATTTGTATTGACGGACGAGGGCGTAAGACTTGGTGCAATCAAGCATTTCTTAGTGATAGGGTAAATGAATCCACTAAGCCATGAGAACGAACTTTGGCGTTAGGTTGTGAGCGCGTGTTCGCGTTTGTAGTGAAGTGGGTGAAACCCTTGAGAGCATGTGTGTATCGTTGACCGGATGCTTTCGTAGTGGTAACGGGTAGAAAGGATTTGATAGTTGGAAAAGTCTACCTTGCGGGTAGCGGTAATTTCATTCTAAAAGGATACGTGTTATGTTGACATTGTGTCATCACTTTAGTGGCGCAATCGGGTGACGGTAGACGTTAGTATTTATTATTATCGAATTTAGCTCTCGAGAATTCAGGAAGAGGGACCGACGCCAAGTATGGTCGTGTACGACGGTAAATGGCGAAATCGTTTGACTTTGTAATCTTGACGATTTGATTTAGGAACGAGGTTCTACTTTGGGAAGTTGGTAGTGTTACATCAAAGAAATTGTGTCGACTTTATTAGGATTTATATTCCTACCGAGGAAGCGTAATGGGATTTGAGAAAGGGTACGATGCCTCGTTGTCGTATACTTTGGGTAGTAGTTACAAAATAGCCATTTTGTGTACTACGAGGAAATTAGATATATGTGTTTATTTGGGGTCATCTCTCTGTTGACCGCGTTTGACTTGTGATAGGTGATGAGGGATATCCGGAAGGATTAACTCTTCGTTACCACCCTTGGTTGTGATGGATGGCAAGCGGCTCTCGGGAAGAACCGTTACTTGTATATTTACGATTTTAATTGCCCGTAGGAATTGTGCACATAGCCGTTTTGTGCACATGGTTGTGAGTAATAGTCGGTTTTACTCACACATTGGTATTAATAGTGTGGTAGCCGTGTTTCACACACATATTGTTGGTAGTGTTGCAATAGCCGTTTTTGCGCACTACAGATATATCACGATAGCCGTTTTTGTACACCTTGAGTTTTGTATTGAATAACCTTCTTATTGTTAGTATTGAAAACTACTGGTTGTATACGCCGGTGGTTCGGTCATGAGGACCATGTTGTGTGACTAGTGATACAATAGCCGTGTTCTGATCAAATACTTGTGGTAGATGCGTATTAGCCGTGTATGCGTACTAAGAGGGGTGTTAGGTGGAAGGTGTTATCCGTAAGGATTCATTTTTACTTGGCCTTCATCTTTTGGGTTGTTGACATTAGGTTGAGACTTGGTGGTTGTTAGCATTGTACTTGGTAAGGGTACGCTAGGGGATTGATATCTTGGCACGAGATCGGTTAAGTTCTTCCCGATATAAGGGATTGAGCAAACTTTGTGCTCGGAATTGTGGACTTTAGTAAATTGCGGGTGACAATTTGGTTATTAATGTTGACTCTTAGAGAATGATTGCCTAGAGAAGTTGGAAGAATACGTGACGACTTCGCGTATTCTAAGTGATCATTATAGACTTCGGATGTTGTGTGTATTGCACGTTTCGGAATGCGTGCAAGTGTGTATTTAGTTATTGGAATAATCTTCGAATTAATGATTAATTGACGATTCAATTTCAATGGCGGTTTTGTGATTGTGTGGCGAGTGTTGTACGCTCTTGACGGCCACTCTTTTCTTTTATGATTTTGGTGGTGTACGCGGTGTGCCGTTCTAGAGGCATTTCCGTTAATCGCGTTCGTGTGCGAGTAGAGTCTTGGTGGTTAACTATCCTTATGTATGTAGGTAACCGGGTTAATGGTTAGGACCAAGTTGGAAAGGTGTAAGCCTTGGTGTTCCAAGCGCCTCCTTAGTGTCGAGATGGAATATAAGTAGACTAGCTATGCGGCCTAGGTGGATAGTGACTAGCAGGTGCTGCTAGGAAGCCATGGGTGTCGAGCCGTAAGGTTCGTTAGATTTGTGTGACCGCGTGTAGTTAGGTGACGTGTGACATCAGGAGTAGACCCCGTAAGGGTCGAGTCTGGGAGACTCGGTGTTAGTAATCGGAGTTGGATAACACAACGTCAGGTGCCTCCTTATACCTACTAGTGTAACTTTTGACCCCGATGATGTGATTGCTTTGATTTTGGTTACCGGTGAGAAACTCGAATTTACAACGGTGGTATAGTGTGATGTTTAGCGAGCGTTGACACTCAAATGATTTGAAAGACCGAGGTTCGAATATCTTATAGCGAGTCCTTGGAAGGATTATTTAGTATGACCAACGCCGGAGAATGCGGAAAAGTTCCTATCTAGTGGACGTGATAAGCGAACGGGTGTCGCTCATTTAGGAAAGGAAAGCTTCGATGGTCTTCGAAAAAGTCCCAAGTTGGACTTTGGGGTTAATTGCGAAGGTGGTTAGCAACGTGAGACGGTATGGCGAAGTTCCCGATAGAGGGATACGAGAGATTTTCGGAAAGTGTCGGGATGATTCCCGAATATTCCACGATTGTTAGACGTGACGACAATGATTGTCGATGGATTGTACTACTTTTAGGACGATTGTGGAGTGTAGGGTACTAGTTTGGATACTCGGCGTAGGAGCAAGCAGTTGTGGTTGTTTTGTCGGGTTGATTACCCGATATCGTTGTTATGATAAAATGATAAGGCTTTTGGAAAAAAAAAAATATATTATGGTGTTTCCACGGTATACTTCCGAGTGAGTGGTAAGAATTTTGATTGAATGGAAATGAGAACCCGGATGGGTGATTGCTACATGTGCAATTCCGCATTGGAGACGGAAATGTTCAAGGTAGAAATGTTTAACTTCTAGTTTTGGTGCGGATCACGAGGACGTGATCTAATCTAAGTGGGGGAGAGTTGTAAGACCCGAATATTTGTTGTGTACACATGTGTAAATAAGCTACTTGAAGTGGGGTTCTTGTTGTACATTTAAAAAGAAGTCAGAATCTGGCCTGGTGATATTGCGCGCCGCGCAGCCTTCTGGCGCGCCGCGCCACTTGCCTGCGACAGATTCCCCTTTCTTTTTAAATTAGATATTTTGAGGGTATTTTGGTAAAATCACTTGGAGGCCGAATTTATTACCCTAGATCAGTTTTGGGGAGCTCATTTACTACTCCCACAACAACCCCATCTTCTCCAATTAAACTCTAGAGAGAGAGTGCAATCCTTGAGAGAGAAAGCTCCATCAAAGGGTGAAAGAGGTTGAATCGGGTCTTAGTGCGAGTTCTAAAGTCGTTCATCTAGTCGCTAGCTACGTAGTGATTGTGTTGGTAAGTCCTAAAACCTAGATTCTTACTTTAATTGCATTAAGGGTTAGGGTTTGGGTTAGTGATGCACACAAAACCCACTTGCTAGTAATTTGGGGGTTTTGGGTGAATTTGGGTCATGTAGACTCAAAGGTAACTAATTAGGGTTTTCAAAGTGTTAATTTATGTTTATGAACCTAATTAGTTAGTTAAAGCACTAGAACACTTCAATGATATGTAAATGGGTGTTAATTGGTCATGGATGACCCAAATGGGTGTGTTGACCTTGAAATGGGTCAAATGGGTCTTTAATGACCTAAGTGGCCTAGTAATTATGAAAACGAGTTAGCCTTGTGACCTAAATGTGTTTTAAACCCATCTTGACAAATGATTAGGGTTTTGGTGTGTGTTGACCCAATGTAGGGTTAAGGGTGCAAATGGGTTGAAATTGCACTTTGGGTCAAAATGACTTAGGAAGGGTGAAAGAATTGGTTGACCGACTTGAGTTGCGTTTGATAATATGTATAATGTGATAGGTACGTTACTTTGAGGTTTCGCAAGCTCGGGTATCTTTTCACAAGACTTTGAGGTGAGTGGAATGATTATATGCGTATGTATATAATGTATCTATTTGTTGTAGCGTGAAAGGTGTAGTGTCGAGGTGTTAAGACACCACGTTTCACGTGAAGAGTGTAGCATCGAGGTGTTAAGATGCCACTCGGGTGTAGCATCGAGGTGTTAAGATGCCACCTAGGAGTGTAGTGTCGAGGTGTTAAGACACCACTCCGTAAAATAATGAGTGAAGCATCGAGGTGTTAAGATGCCACTCGGGGTGAAGTGCCGAGGTGTTAAGGTGCCACCCTAGGGGTTAGTGGTGCGAGGTGTTAAGTGCCCTAACGGATGTTATGAACACCGATGGCGTTTTCGCGAGCGCCGTTCCCTTGTACTATTGGTTAACCATGGTTATTTGTGTTGTAAGCATATTATATTATTCGAGTTATATTTATATGCGGTTGTTATGTTAGCTTGTGGTATGGGAGAATTATAGCTTGATATTGCGACGATAAGCTAATGTTGTTTGCTAGCATGTTTGCGGTTGTGTAAGTGTATGCAAGTAGGTATAATTATATATGTATTCGTATAATTATTGCATTCACTAAGCTTTGCTTACCCTCTCGTTGTTTACCATTTTATAGGTTCGGTTTTGGACAAGGGTAAGGGCATCGTTTTGGACTAAAGATCCCGCTTGATGCTAGGGGACGCTTTTGGCTTTAGTAGCTCTTGGAGTTTGACCGATAGTTGGGTAGTTTAATCCCAAACGCCATGCTCATTGTGTAGTTTGGAACTTAAACTTTTTGGTGGTCGAAACTCGTAAATTGTATTAAACTCGTAAAACGGCCGATGTGGGCCCCGCTTGTAAAACTTTAATTTTTTGTTTGAAACATGTTAGTTTTACATATTTGGTTGTATGGTAAAAAGCGTTTTGTCTAAAAGTGCCGGGAACTAGTCAATCTTTTCGCGGTTAAAAGTCCCGGGGACAGCCAGATATGGCGCGGCGCGCGGGCCATATGGCACGGCGCGCCGATGGTCTGCAACAGAAATTTTTTTTTATTTCTTATTTTCACAAGGTTTTGTCGGGTGTTGGTTTGGGTTGTTACAGATTAAACATATCTTTTAGATGGGTTGGACCTTAGAAGTTGGCTCGCCTCAGCTTCTCCAAACCCAAATATTTATATTGTGATTCCGCTATTTAGATTCTTTGAAGATACATGAACGATGTGGTGTTTAATTCCGCTAAGATAAAGAAAAGCCATATTTTAGATCTTATTAGTTTGAACTCTTTTGATTGTTTATCTTCTAGATATAAGAAAGTCATATCGACTCGAATGTTTGGCTTCAATTTCCTTTAAATTGCATGTAATTTTCCTAGCGTCTTGCTAGTTTTAATATATTTTTATTTGCGTTCTAAAAAAAAATATTAACAAAAAACTCGAATATAAAACACCACAACCACAATTTTTAAAGGGGTGAAAAGTATTGATCTATTCTACAATAAGCAGTTTGAGGGGAAATGTTAGTATTATAGTTATATGCAACCTTATTTGTCAAAAGATTGGTTATTAAATTGTGGTTTCTAGTTGATTGCAGGGTTATGTATGGAGTCTCTGAATTCTAAGGGACTGCCCTGCATATATTTTGGACTCCAAATGGGCTGCTATCGTGGGCTAGAAGAGTTAAATAGGCTGGATGCTTGTTGATGGGATTAAAGGGCCCAAATTGATTTTCCTCTGTATTTTTATCGATTAAAGAGGGGGTAATTGTTCAAAGGGAAATTGATCAAAATACACTTTTTTTTAAGGCTTCAAACAAAATACACTTTTTTTTTTAAAATTGTCTTTTTACACCATTCGGTAGACGGGATTCCGTCTACCACCTTTATCTGTCGTCTACTACCATTTTTACAAAGTAGTCGACGGTGAGATAAAGGTGGTAGCCGAATTCCCGTCTACTGGCAGGGTTAGTAGACAGCGCGAACAAAGCAGTATACAGACATTTACAAAGTAGTCGACCGTCTACTGCCTTGTTGTTGCTGTCTACTGCCTTGTTGTTGCTGTCTACTGCCTTGTTAGTGTTTACAAGGCAGTAGACAGCAACAACAAGGCAGTAGACAGCAACAACAAGGCAGTACCACCTTTATCTGTCGTCTACTACCATTTTTACAAAGTAGTCGACGGTGAGATAAAGGTGGTAGACAGAATTTACAAAGTAGTCGACCGTCTACTGCCTTGTTGTTGCTGTCTACTGCCTTGTTGCTGCTGTCTACTGCCTTGTAGACACTAACAAGGCAGTAGACAGCAACAACAAGGCAGTAGACAGCAACAACAAGGCAGTAGACGGTCGACTACTTTGTAAATTTCTGTCTACTGCTTTGTTCTCGCTGTCTACTAACCCTGCCAGTAGACGGGAATTCTGTCTACCACCTTTATCTCACCGTTGACTACTTTGTAAAAATGGTAGTAGACGACAGATAAAGGTGGTAGACGGAATCCCGTCTACCGAATGGTGTAAAAAGACAATTTTTAAAAAAAAAGTGTATTTTGTTTGAAGCCTCCAAAAAAGTGTATTTTAAACAATTTCCCTTGTTCAAAATACACTTTTTTTTTTGACTTCAAACAAAATACACTTTTTTTAAAAAAATTGTCTTTTTACACCATTCGGTAGACGGGATTTCCGTCTACCACCTTTATCTGTCGTCTACTACCATTTTTACAAAGTAGTCGACGGTGAGATAAAGGTGGTAGACAGAATCTACAAAGTAGTCGACCGTCTACTGCCTTGTTGCTGCTGTCTACTGCATTGTTGTTGCTGTCTACTGCCTTGTAGACACTAACAAGGGAGTAGACAGCAACAACAAGGCAGTAGACAGCAACAACAAGGCAGTAGACGGTCAACTACTTTGTAAATGTCTGTCTACTGCTTTGTTCTCGCTGTCTACTAACCCTGCCAGTAGACGGGAATTCGTCTACTACCTTTATCTCACCGTCGACTACTTTGTAAAAATGGTAGTAGACGACAGATAAAGGTGGTAGACGGAAATGCCTTGTAGACACTAACAAGGGAGCAGACAGCAACAACAAGGCAGTAGACAAAAACAACAAGGCAATAGACGGTCGACTACTTTGTAAATGTCTGTCTACTGCTTTTACGAGTCCGAAGGCTTCAACAATAACGAAATCTACAAATCCGCACAACTCTACCTATCTGCTCGAATCACTCCCGACATCCACCGTCTAAAAGTCACCAAAATCCCTAAGCAGAAAGACATCGCGGTTGAGATGGAAACCAACGAGGAGTTCATGGATGTTTACAATGGAGTAAAACTCTACTGGATT
Organism: Rutidosis leptorrhynchoides; assembly: GCF_046630445.1. Classification (NCBI taxonomy): domain Eukaryota; kingdom Viridiplantae; phylum Streptophyta; class Magnoliopsida; order Asterales; family Asteraceae; genus Rutidosis; species Rutidosis leptorrhynchoides. The sequence continues at coordinate 448,728,291 of NC_092336.1, forward strand.
ATGGTTTCTAAAAAGACGCCTGCTAGAGAATACCGTGGTGACGGTGACGAAGATTATTCTTTACGGTACGATCTCCGGTCACTGGAACTCACGTTTCATCGAGACCACAAAGATATGGTGTTGAACGACTACTTGCCTCATATAATTAAACACGCCGAGATAAAAAAACGTGAACAAAAAAACGTCAAGTTATTCACGGTCAATACTAGATCGTATTCATCCGGAACGTCCACGTGGACATCCGTGAATCTTGACCATCCAGCTAAGTTTGCCACGTTGGCAATGGATACGGGTATCAAGGAAAAAGTGATGAAGGATTTGGATAGGTTTGTTGAAAGGAGGGAATATTATAGGAAAGTAGGAAAGGCGTGGAAGAGAGGTTATTTATTGTACGGTCCACCTGGGACAGGTAAATCAAGCTTGATTGCTGCTATGGCGAATCACTTGAATTTTGATATATATGATTTGGAATTAACTGATGTTAAGTCCAACTTTGAGCTAAGGTCATTGTTGTTAGCAACTGCGAATCGGTCGATACTGGTGGTGGAGGACATCGATTGCTCGGCGAAGTTGCACAATCGAGTGGCAGCAACAGAGGATGCTCAAAATATTAATAATGATGACTCTCATAAAAAGAAAACGGTAAATCCTCTTTCCGAATATTTTCTTTCTTATAGCTATCTATAGGTTCTGTATCCGAGATTTGTTAAAAAAAAAAAAAGTTAAATTTTTTTTTTTTTTGATATGATACTGATTTGAGATGAAACACTAAATTAAGTACATATTTTATTTTCATTAAGAAAACATAAAACTATGAAAACGAATTGTATTTACTTTCTTTTTTGCTTTTCTTCTCTAAACTATTTAAGAATTTTACCTACTTTTAAGAGTATAAACAAGTCGAGCAGAGTTCGAGCTCAACTATGCTCGAGCTCGGCTCTTTTAATTAAATTTTACAGAGCTCGAGCTAGCTTAATATCTCATACTTGAGCTTGGCTCGTTTAATTTGATAACATAAAAGTTCGAGTTTGACTCATTTATTACATGATATTTTGGGTATTAGTATTATTTTAATTAATTATTAATTATAATACATATTTATTTTTGTATATTATTTTATCTACATAAGATTTACTATTAATATTTTAACTATTATATATATAACAGGTTTAGTTATTCTTATGTAGTACTTATATAATATAATATTATAATATTATAAAAGTAGTTATTAATGTATATAATGAAAAGTTCGATTAGACTCACGAGTTTGTTCTAGCTCGAGATATGAACTTCGAGCTCGTAACTCTTTACTAAACGAGCTTCAAAATATGCTCATGCTCGGGCGCGAGCTCGTTTCAGTTCGGCAAGAATCAAGTTTTTCACGAGTCGAGCTCGAGTAGCTCGAGATATCATACACCCCCAAAATATTTTGATATCCTTAGTACTAATGATTTGTTTACATATAGGTAACTTTGTCGGGTTTTCTCAATTTCATTGACGGATTATGGTCAAGTTGTGGTGATGAAAGGATCATCATATTCACAACAAATCACAAAGACAAACTAGATCCTGCACTTCTTCGTCCTGGACATATGGACGTTCACATTCATATGTCATATTGCACTCCATGCGGGTTTCGCCTTTTGGCCAGCAATTATCTTGGCATCACCCAACATGATCTTTACAACCAAATAGAGGATTTAGTGGTTAAGATTAATGTTACTCCGGCAGAAGTAGCAGAGCAACTACTTAAGGATGATGACCCGGATATTGTTCTCGGTGCTCTCGTTAAGTTTTTGGAGGTGAAGAAGATAGAGAATGAAGAGGAAATTGCAAAATCGGAAATCAATAAGAAAAGAATTGAAATTGAGGAAAGTTTGAAGGCGAAAATGATTAAGAATAAAGAACAAGAAAGCAATGGACAATATGAGAGCGATTAGAGTGTTTTATATTTATCAGCTAGTATTTTTAACAATATTATTGATGTTTAGGTTTCATTGTACGATTGCAATCAGGTACTATGTGTTTAAGCAAATTGCAACGTTTGACTATTTACCTTGATATAAGTACTAGTTAACCCGCAGTTTCGCGAGTTTTATTAAATTATGATATTTTAAGACAATATTCAACCACGATAACACAAATAAATAATGGGAAAAATGTATGAAAATGCATTAAACTTTCACCAAATTCTTATTGTATGCGTCCAACTTTCAAATCTCATATTGTATGCATTTAATTTTCTAAATTGTCCTATTGTATATATTTAACCTGCTATAATAGGTAACCTTTCAAGTCACCTCAATTTCATTTTTAAATATCTACATTATTGGTCCCTCATGTTTGTAAATCCTAATTTCATTGGTCCCTTCATCATTATCCATCATCTTAAATATCTTCATCTTTCTCAATCAAACCTTATGTGATGCCCCGTACAAAATCATCGTGTACGAATCATCAACAACAGGATCATTACAAGGTTAAGTACTATATGCGTTTTCAAAAAGAGTTTGCATTCATTAATAAAGTGATGTCTAAACCAACATCGAATGTTTTACAATCCAAAAGCATGCTTCACTAAGTAGAAGCAAATAATAAGTGTATGTGACCACAACGGTCGTTACAAGTCATAGTTCAAAAGTACTAATGTTTGAATGCAAAATAAAGTAGTTCATGCGATAACAACTCTAAGCAGCGGGTGTCTACAGCACGTCTAGTACACAGCGGAAGCTAACCTCAAGCACCTGAGAAAAACATGCTTTAAAACGTCAACACAAAGGTTGGTGAGCTATAGTTTAAGTATAGTAGGCCACGAGATTTCAGTGCTACAAAGAGCGTTTCAAAACAGTATGATAAAGTATATGTTAACCGTGGGCACTTGGTAACTAACTTAACTTTTATACCCCCTGAAAGTACACTTGGCAAGTGCGTATGTTTACGAAGTATTAAACACTCGTTAAATGCTAGCGCTACTAGCCCGAGTGGGGATGTCAAACCCTATGGATCCATATCTAAGATTCGCGTTCACCGGTTCAAAAACCAATGACTAAACGTTACCGAGCTAAAGGGAATGTTTCTGCCGTTATATAACCCACACATATATAAGTTTAAGTACTCGTGCCTAGTATGTAAAACATAAAATCCGCATGTATTCTCAGTTCCCAAAATAAGTTAAAGTAAAAAGGGAATGCTATAACTCACAATGATAAAGTAGCGGTAAAGTATGACTCGGAAAGTAAGCAAGTAATGAAGGTTGTCCAAACGGGTCCTCAACCTAAGTCAAATAGTACTAAGTCAGTAAATCGTCCGAATAGGTTTAAAAGTATGTAAATAAGGTCTTAAGGGTCATCATCATTCATCATCAAACAAAAGGCGTAAAGTAAGTTTCGTTTATGAAAGTAGTTTAAAACAAAGGCTGAGTTCGGTCAGTCACCACGGCCTCAATACCTACTGAAATAAGGTGAGACCAGTGGCCATGGCTCCGTCTATGAGTCCTTTAAGTGTGGTAAAATTTACAGAAGCAAACTCGTCTTCGTTTGACCGTGGCGACGGTCTAAGTGCGAGTAGGTCATAAATTTCTGCACAACGTTAAAGGACATAGTGACGATCGGAGGGCCATAAATCCAAAACCGTAACTCGGATTAAGACGAGTCCTATATGAAAAGTTATCTACTCGAACAGAGCTATTTGAAAATCATAATCACAACAGCCCAGGTATACTGTTCTGTTACATAAACCAGAAAACAGTAGGTAGAAGACAGAAAGCAGAAAAAAAAATGGGTTCCGGTGAGTTTGGTGCTTGATGTTCATCATGGTTCTCGTCCTTGATGCCTATAGCTTCAAGTGTACAACTCATTGATGTGTTTACATCATCCTTACCATGGTTTGACCATCATAACCCAAGTGTAAGTCTAAGACATGAAGCACAACTCACTTAAGAGTTGTATGAAGTTTGATGAACCAAAGTTACATCAAAGTCTTAGATCTAACACATACATGAACTTTAAAACTAATAATAAGTTACAAACTTGAAAGTGAACTTATGAAATCAAGATCTTAAGTTGTAGAACATAGTTCTTAGTTTGATCTTGAAGATCCAAGACTCAAAAGTCTAGATCTAACATAAGTGTACAAAGTTATAATTAAAAAGTTTCATTTACATGTTCTTGAACTTTTAAAGTTAACTTTAAGTTCAAGATTAATGAGATCAAATCTAACTTGTAGTACTTGACCATTTAAACTAACTACATGAAATTAAAGTGTATGATGTAAGGAAATAAACTAAGTAAAACAACTAGTTCATGTGTTGTTCATACTTTAAAGATTCAAACCAAAGTTTGATCTTTAAGAAAGTAAACTTTAAAGTTTACTAACATGAATTACAAGTACGAGTTTTACAACCATGAACTTACAAACTTTTGAAACAATAAATGAAGAACATAAGCTAGAACTTTATGTTCTTGTATGCCTTGTAAGAACAAGTTAGATGAAGAATCAAACTAATAAGTTTGCTTCTTGAAAGCTAGTAAGTAAGTAACAACAACTAGTAACTACAAGTAATCAAACATTAAACAAGAACAAGTAGCAACAACAAATGATGATGATGATATAAAGGGGTGTTTGTATTCGGTTTTCATCAAGAAAAAAAGGAAGAACAAGTTGTTCAAAACACTTACAAGAAAGAGAGAAAAGTGAGAGAGAATGAAATGCAAGTAGTGTGTGTTTTGGAGAATGAGGGAATACAAGTGAACTAGTAATGAGAAAATGAAAATAAAACTCCCCTAATACACCCTAAGGCGGACGGTTTGAGTGGGTCAAGGGGGGAGGAGATATTTCAATGGTTACTAGCTTGTAAAGTCTTACAAAAGTTGGATAATTAGTGTTAGTTCATGGGGATTGTAAGGTAACTAGATTCCAAGTGCATAAACTAACTAGTTACACATGAAAGTAATACTTACACATAAAAATGGGCTTAATAATCCATGTAAGATGTAGGGTGGGCTAATCAAGTCCAATAACACTTAATAAAGGCCCAAGTTCAATTAAAAGTCCAAGTATGTATGTAATTAACAAGTAAACCCAAATAAAGCCCAAGTAATTAACTAACAACTTTAGTTAATTAAAATGATTAATAAAACTTAATCATGAATGTAAATAATACTTGAAAATATTATTCGTGTAAGTCTCAGGTGTCACAAAGACGTTTCGGGCAATTAAAGTCAAGTACGTTTAATCATGGCAACATATAAATGTAATAACATACATTCGTTTAATCACACGTATTAATAATAATAATTATTAATAAATAAATGTTGGAAAAACCAGGGTCGTTACATTACCCACCTGTTAAAGAAAATTTTGTCCCGAAATTTTAAGCTGAGGTAGATAGAGGAGTCGGGAAAAGGTGAGGATACTTCTGCATCATTTGATCCTCTCGCTCCCAGGTAAACTTAGGTCCTCGTTTGGCATTCCATCGTACTCTAACGATCGAAATCTTGTTGCGTTTCAAAGTTTTGATCTCTCGATCCATAATTTCAACAGGCTCTTCCACGAAGTGGAGTTTGTCGTCAATCGTAAGTTCCTCAAGTGGTATGATAAGTTCAGGTGCAGCAAGACACTTCTTCAAGTTTGACACGTGGAAGGTAGGATGAATTGAGCTCAATTGTGCTGGAAGATCCAAACGGTAAGCAACGGGTCCAACACGTTCCAAGATTTCAAAAGGACCAATGTATCGCGGGTTTAACTTTCCGCGTTTTCCAAAACGGATCACACCTTTCCAAGGTGCAACCTTTAACATTACACGGTCACCAACATTAAATTCAAAGTCCTTACGTTTAAGATCAACATAACTCTTTTGACGGTCGCGAGCAGTCTTTAGTCTAGCTTGAATCTGAGCAATCTTCTCCGTTATTTCGTGGACTACCTCGGGTCCGGTGATTTGCTTTTCGCCTACTTCGGCCCAACAAATAGGAGATCGGTACTTGCGGCCATACAATGCTTCAAAAGGCACGACATTAATGCTTGAGTGATAATTGTTGTTGTACGAGAATTCGGCTAGTGGCAAATGCCTTTCCCAGGCCTTTCCATAATCAATGACACATGCACGCAACATGTCTTCCAACGTCTGAATCGTTCGTTCACTTTGCCCGTCAGTCTGAGGATGATAAGCAGTACTCATGTCAAGACGAGTTCCCATGGCTTCTTGCAAAGAACGCCAAAATCTAGAGGCAAAACGGGGATCGCGATCGGAGATGATCGATAAAGGTACACCGTGTCGTGATACAACCTCCTTAACGTATAATTGAGCAAGTCTTTCCATCGTATCAGTTTCCTTCATCGCTAGGAAGTGTGCAGATTTGGTAAGGCGGTCAACAATAACCCAAATAGTATCGTATCCGCCCACCGTCTTCGGCAGCTTAGTAATGAAATCCATTGTTATCCGTTCCCACTTCCATTGTGGGATTTCTGGTTGTTGAAGTAAACCAGAAGGTCTCTGATGCTCTGCTTTAACCTTTGAGCAAGTCAAACACTTACCAACATAAGTCGCAACGTCCTTCTTAAGATTCGGCCACCAATACTGTTCTTTAAGGTCGTGGTACATTTTGCCCGCTCCAGGGTGAATTGAATATCTCGATTTGTGTGCTTCATCAAGTATAAGATTCCGTGGATCTCCATAAAGAGGTACCCAAATTCTTCCGGCATAACATCGGAGTCCAGACTCCCTAACTTCGAATCGAGAGACAAGTATGTTCAAATGTTCGTGAGAGATGTTCTCCTTCTTGAGAGCCTCTTCTTGGGCTACTCGGATCTGACTGTTGAGGTTCGAATGGATGGTGATGTTCAGAGCCCTAACACGAAGATGTGTCGTCCTCTCCTTTCGGCTTAAAGCGTCAGCTACAACATTGGCATTGCCAGGGTGATAACGGAGTTCACAATTGTAGTCGTTGAGTGTCTCGACCCATCAACGCTGTCTCATATTCAGTTGCTTCTGATCAAAGATGTGCTGGAGACTCTTGTGATCGGTGAAGATAGTGCTCTTAGTTCCATACAAATAGTGTCTCCACAATTTGAGCGCAAAGACAACGGCTCCAAGTTCAAGATCATGAGTAGTGTAGTTCCGCTCGTGAATCTTCAGTTGACGGGAGGCGTAAGCGATGACCTTTGATCGTTGCATCAGTACACAACCAAAACCACTCTTCGAAGCATCGCAATAGACAACAAAATCGTCACTGCCCTCAGGAAGTGATAGGATAGGTGCGGTGGTCAACTTCTTCTTCAAAGGACGCGCAATCAGAGAAAATCCTTCGATAAACCTTCGGTAATAACCGGCGAGACCTAGGAATTGGCGAATATGAGTTAGAGTAGTGGGGGTCTCCCACTTGCTGATGGCTTCAATCTTAGCGGGATCAACTTTGATACCCTGGTCGCTCACAACATGACCCAGAAATTGTACTTCCTTTAACCAAAATTCACACTTGGAGAATTTGGCGTAAAGTTGCTCTTGTCTCAAGAGTTCAAGTACTAGTCAGAGGTGTTGCTCATGCTCTTCTTCGCTCTTAGAGTAGATGAGGATATCATCCATGAAGACGATAACAAACTTGTCCAAGTAAGGCTTGCAGACACGATTTATGAGATCCATGAACACGGCAGGTGCATTTGTCAAACCGAATGGCATCACGAGAAACTCATAATGACCATAACGGGTCCTGAATGCAGTCTTCATTACATCGCTTTCTTTCACCCTCAACTGGTGATAACCGGATCGCAAATCGATCTTTGAGTAGACACTCGATCCTTGTAGTTGATCAAAAAGATCGTCAATTCGTGGAAGGGGATACCGATTCTTGATGTAATAAATAATTTGAATGATATCAATAATTTCGGTCGCCAAACCTAATTTTATTTAATACCAATTTAATACTTTTTAGCGAACAAATTAGCGTTTATTATCAAAAGGTTAAAAATAAAATAAAATAAAAACTGTACAGACTTACCTGTGAAATAGATTTCTTAGTTATATGATCTATCCCATTCATAAGATAGTCGGTTTAATTGGTTTTCCATGGCTACATAGGCGTAACCTCGAGCATTCAGTGTCTTTTCTTCTAAACATATGAACGGTCCGTCTCTGCATAAAGTAACAAATTTGGTATTTGAATAGGTTTGATTATTTGAACATTTACCTCCATGTAACCATTTTCCGCATTTGTGACATCTTTCTAGGTGTCGTGCTCTTCTTTTCGCTGCTGATTTTGATTTTCCTTTACCAAATTGTAACTTATTATCTTCGCATCTGGATTCTTTTCTAACTCCGTCCATTCTTTCTCTGATTACTGATACTAATTCACTCGGTAGTATGTCATTATTTCGTTTAGTGATCAAAGCGTGTAGCATTAGACCATGGTTTAGTTCACAGGCAGTCTTCATTTTGTAAAAACCTAAAAAAATAAAAAATTCAGAATGAGGGGAGAAGACTAGTTCTTTAGGGTCTGCTAGGGAAAGACCATTCGGGTTCCATTTTCGAGAACTACACGAAAACAGACAATCTAACTCTAACAGAAATACATATTATCCTTTAAAGACTTGATTCTCCCCACACTTAGTTAGCTGTGGTGTCGAAATTGTGATTAACTTCGTTGTCGACTTCCATCGGACTATCTATATAATGTTTAACTCTGTGACCATTAACTTTAAATTCAATCCCATTTGAATTTATTAATTCTATCGTTCCGTATGGGAAAACTCTTTTGACTATGAATGGTCCAGACCATCTTGATTTCAATTTTCCAGGAAATAGCTTGAATCGTGAATTGAAAAGAAGAACTCTGTCTCCTTCTTTAAATTCTTTTGAACTTCTGATTCTTTTATCATGCCATTTCTTCGTTATTTCTTTATAGATTAACGAATTTTCGTATGCTTCATGTCTTAATTCTTCTAATTCGTTTAGTTGACTTAATCGTAAACGTCCGGCTTCATGTAAATCAAGATTACATGTCTTCAAAGCCCAAAATGCTTTGTGTTCAATTTCTACTGGAAGATGACATGATTTTCCATAAACAAGTCTAAAAGGTGTGGTTCCAATTGGAGTTTTGTAGGCTGTTCTAAAAGCCCAGAGTGCATCCTCCAATTTAATGGACCATTCCTTCGGATTTGATCCTACGGTTTTCTCTAGAATACGTTTTAAGGCTCGGTTGGTATTTTCAACTTGTCCACTTGTTTGTGGATGATATGCTGTGGAGATTTTATGAGTTACTGCATATCTTTTAAGAACTTTCTCAAGTTGATTATTACAGAAATGAGTAGCCCAATCACTTATTAAAGCTTTCGGTGTTCCAAACCTTGCAAAAAGACGTTTTAAAAAGTTGACTACAACTCGTGCATCGTTAGTTGGGAGAGCTTGTGCTTCCGCCCATTTAGATACATAATCAATGGCTACGAGTATATATAGATTATTATGAGATTTTGGAAATGGACCCATAAAGTCAATACCCCAAATGTCAAATACTTCACATACTTGGATGACATTTTGTGGCATTTCATCACGTTGACTTATTTTTCCGGCCCTTTGACATGCATCACAGGATTTGCAAAGAAGGTGTGCGTCTTTGTAAATTGTAGGCCAATAGAATCCAGCTTCATAAACTTTTCTTGCTGTTAGTTGAGGCCCATAATGCCCTCCTGTTGGTCCTGTGTGACAATGGTTTAATATTTTACTGGCTTCATCTCCAAATACACATCGGCGTATTATTCCATCGGGACAACTTTTAAACAGATGAGGATCTTCCCAGAAATAGTGTTTTATATCACTGAAGAATTTCTTTCGTTTTTGGTACGATAATCCTTTTTCAAGGAATCCACAAACTAAGTAGTTTGCATAGTCTGCAAACCATGGAATTTCTTTATAATCTATCTTCAATAGATATTCATCAGGAAAGTTGTCTTGTATGGCCGATTCATTCAGAACTTCTAATTCGGGATTTTCAAGACGAGAAAGATGATCATCGGCGAGATTTTCTGCTCCTCTTTTATCTCGGATTTCAATATCAAACTCTTGTAAGAGTAAGATCCAACGGATTAATCTTGGTTTAGCATCTTGTTTCGAAAATAGGTATCTAAGAGCAGAATGGTCGGTATAGACCACCGTTTTTGCTAGAACGAGATATGAACGAAATTTGTCAAAAGCAAAGACAATAGCAAGGAGTTCTTTTTCAGTAGTTGTATAATTCGTTTGTGCTCCTTGTAACGTCTTACTAGCATAATATATAGGTTGAAATCGTTTTTCAATCCTTTGTCCTAAAACGGCTCCCATTGCAAAATCACTTGCATCGCACATTAGTTCAAATGGTAGATTCCAATTTGGTGTTATCATGATCGGCGCATTAGTGAGTTTCTCTTTAAGAATATTTAAAGACTTGATACACTCATCTGAAAAGATGAATGGAGCATCCTTTTCTAGGAGTTTATTCATAGGAGTGGCAATTTTTGAAAAATCTTTTATGAAATGTTGGTAAAAACCGGCATGCCCTAGAAAACTCCTAACTCCTCTAACATTGGTGGGATGTGGAAGTTTAGCAATTACATCTACTTTAGCTCTATCCACTTCAATTCCTTCTTTTGAAATTTTATGACCAAGAACGATGCCTTCTTTAACCATGAAATGGCATTTCTCCCAATTAAGAACTAGATTTGATTGTTCGCATCTAATTAGCATTCGTTCCAGATTAACTAGATATGATTTAAATGTATCACCGAAGACTGAAAAGTCATCCATGAATACTTCGATGCATTCTTCTATCATGTCGTGAAAAATCGCCATCATACACCTTTGAAAGGTTGCAGGGGCGTTACAAAGTCCAAATGGCATGCGTTTGTAAGCAAAAGTACCATAAGGGCACGTGAATGTGGTTTTCTCTTGATCTTCGGGTGCTATTGGAATTTGAAAATATCCGGAAAATCCATCTAGAAAACAATAGTAACTATTTCCGGCTAATCTTTCCAACATTTGATCTATGAAAGGTAAGGGAAAGTGATCTTTTCTGGTGGCGTCATTTAATTTTCTATAATCAATACATACACGCCATCCTGTTACAGTCCTAGTAGGAATAAGCTCATTTTTCTCATTTGTAATGACAGTCATGCCACCCTTCTTAGGTACGCATTGAACTGGGCTTACCCATGGACTATCAGAAATTGGATAAATTAGACCTGCATCTAGCAGTTTAATAATCTCTTTCTTAACTACATCTTGCATATTAGGATTTAGTCTTCGTTGGCGTTGCACATACGTTTTATGACCTTCTTCCATAAGGATTTTATGTGTGCAATACGAAGAACTTATTCCTTTAATATCATGAATCTTCCATGCAATGGCTGGTTTATGAGCTTTCAACACAGAAATGAGTTGTGATTTCTCATTTTCAGTAAGAGAAGACGATATTATTACAGGTAATTCAGATTCACCATGTAAATAAGCGTATTCCAAATGGTTTGGAAGTGGCTTTAATTCTAATTTCAGAGGTTCTTCTATCGATGATTTATATCGATATCTGTCTTCTTCTTTTAGCATTTGAATTTCTTCTGTTGTTGGTTCATATCCATTAGCTATTAGTGTAGCTAATATTTTAGCTTCATCAATTGGTTCATTACCTTCTCCTAAAGAACATTCTCTTGTTCCTTGTAATTCTGGAAATTCTTCTAATAATTCTGCATGTGCATCTATAGTTTGAATATAATAACATGTATCATCTGCAGATTGCGGTTGTTGCATTGCCCTATCAACTGAAAAGGTAACACTCTCATCCTCTATACTTAGGGTCAGTTTCTTACCGAACACGTCTATCATTGCTTTAGCCGTGTTTAAGAATGGTCTTCCTAATATGAGAGGAACTTGAGAATCTTCTTCCATGTCCAGAACAACAAAATCTACTGGAAATACTAAAGTACCAACTTTAACTAGCATGTTCTCCATTATCCCTCTAGGATATTTTATTGATCTATCGGCTAGTTGTATGCTTATTCTTGTTGGTTTCAATTCTCCAAGGTCTAGTTTAGTGTATAGTGAATACGACATTAGATTTATACTGGCACCTAAGTCTGCCAATGCTTCTATTGAACTAAGACTTCCCAGAAAACATGGAATTGTGAAACTTCCTGGATCAGATAGTTTTTCTGGTATCTTATTCAACAGCACTGCTGAACAATTAGCATTCATAGTAACAGCCGAGAGTTCTTCCATTTTCTTTCTATTTGAAATTAGATCTTTCAAGAATTTAGCATATCTAGGCATTCCTGAAATCACATCAATGAAAGGAAGATTTACATTTATCTGTTTAAACATATCCAAAAATTTGGATTGCTCGGCTTCAAGTTTCTCTTTCTTCATTTTACTCGGGTAAGGAGGTGGTGGTTGGTATGGTTTAACATAAGGTTTAGCCTTAACTGTGTTATCTTCATTAACCTTTTCAACTACCGGTTCTTTTTCCTTATCTTGATCAGGTTGTGGTTCTTGTGGAGTAGGAATAGTTTCATCAGAAGTTACAGGTATTTCAGGTGGTTTAAGTGTTGTACCACTTCTTGTGGTAATGGCTTTAGCTGTTTCATTCTAGGGGTTAGCATTTGTATCACTAGGTAGACTTCCTGGTTTTCTTTCACCTATTAACCTTGCTAGGTTACTTACTTCTTGTTCCAGATTTTGAATAGAAGCTTGTTGATTTCTAAATGCTTGAGCATTTTGTTCATTAGTTTGTTTCTGAGATGTGAAAAACTGCGTTTGAGTTTCAACTAGCTTTGTCATCATATCTTCTAAATTCGGCTTTTTATCATCGGTTTATTGTGGTGGTTTGTTTTGAAAATTAGGTCTTTGCTGATTGTAAGTATTATTGGATACTTGTTGATTGCTAGGACCTTGTTGGTTGTTGTATGAAATATTTCGGTTATAATTCTAGTTTTGATTGTAAATCGGTCTTGGCGGTTGATAATTATTCTGATAATTATTTCCAGGCCTTTGGTTTATGTATGAAATATTCTCTCTTTGTTCCATTGTTAATTCAATACTGAGACAATCTTTTGTCAAATGTGGTCCTCCACACTGCTCACAACTAATTCGTATTGAGTGAATATCTTTAGTCATCTTTTCCATTCGTCTCTCCACAGCATCTATCTTTGCGGAAATGGAATCTAAGTCATGGCTAGAATCGGCTCTAGCTGCTTTAGATGAACTAACGATATCTTTTTCTTGGTGCCACTCATGTGAGTGGGAAGCAGTGTTATCAATAATTTTGTAAGCATCAGTTTCAGTTTTCTTCATAATAGAACCACCAGCTGCTATATCTATGTCTTTCCTTGTAGTGATGTCGCATCCTTGGTAGAATATTTGTACTATTTGACAGGTGTCTAAACCATGTTGCGGACATCCTCTTAACAACTTTCCATATCTTGTCCACGCCTCATATAGAGTTTCATTCGGTTTCTGTGTAAACGTAACAATTTCTGCTTGAAGTCTTACGGCTTTAGATGCAGGAAAGAATTGTTTAAGAAATTTGTCAACTAAAACATCCCATGTATCAATCGCCCCTTCAGGTAACGATTCCAACCAATCTTTGGCTTCTCCCTTTAAAGTCCAGGGAAATAACATGAGATATATCTGTTCATCCTCCACTTCTCGGATTTTAAATAGTGTGCAGATCCTATTAAAGGTACGTAAATGTTCATTTGGATCTTCCTTCGGCGCTCCACTAAATTGGCATTGATTAGTCACCATGTGTAGAATTTGTCCTTTGATTTCATAATCTGGCGCATTAATGTCTGGATGAGTAATTGCGTGACCTTGGCCAGTGCGTTTAGCTCTCATTCGGTCTTCCATACTTAAAGGTTCCAGATTCTCCATAATTGAATTTATTGAATCGGAATGACTAGAGGATTCTGATTTAATGGTTCGTTCCTCAACAATCTCTGTTTGAATGATTGGTGGTTCCGGAGGAAAGTTTAGTGGTTCAGGATCTACGAACCGTTCCTGAATATTCTCCGGATTCTCAATTGTGAGGTCGGGTTCAAAAAATGGATTATCGGAAATTTGAACTGAAGTACTTGGTCGACTGGATGACGATTCTAAAGAAAAATCAACGGCGGTTATATTTGCTAAATGTCTTGATCTAGTTACAGGTGGTGAACGTACAAAAGGTGGTGATCGTCTTGCTCGGTGCATTCACTGAATATCCTATTAGTTTTTAAAAGAAAAGAAAAATTATAATAAGTTATCCAATTAATAGACTTTTTTGATTTTGCCCACGTTTCGAATAGCCAAAAGATGCAGCAGAGGGGCAGGATTCGTTTGGTCTCAATATAATTGAGGACTGTTTGGCTCCAATAACCCGGTCCACGTACAAATCCAACTATTACTACGAACCAGAAAATTTTGATGTCTATCAATTTAACCACTTAAAATAAATTTTCGTAATTTTAAGAAAATTAGATAAGAAGTAGAATAAAAATCTATGTCCTAAAAACTAGAATAGCGAGAAATAAGAAAGAAAAAGAGTTCGTCGGAAAAGGAAAAATGGCTGAAAAATAAAAGGTGACGGAAAAATTAAAGAAACTTATAAAACTTAGAAGTTCTTGACTAACCTAACCTTATTACTACAACTAACTTAAAATTATAATCGCAAATTGAGATTACTAATTGGAATGATAATTGATACATAGGTAAAAGGTGTCTAAAAATATTAAAGCTTACAAGTAAAACTATATCCCAAATGGAAATAACTTTAAAAGAAACTAAAACTTAAAAATGCGTCACAAAATTCTAAAGCACCTAAATCTTAGTCTAAAGAAAAAGCACTTAAGGTATTTTACGGCAAAGCCTAAAAATCTAGAAGTAAAAATAACTATGGCAAAAACTAAGTTTAAAACTAAATATGAGCTAAATATACAAATATTACGCTAAAACGATTAAAAAGGGACAAAATATAAAAATATACAAAAAGTTGTAAAAAGTACAATTTTTATAAAAATATTATTTTTTATATTATTTATTTAATAAAACTACTAATTTTACAATTTAATTAAACTAATTTAACTAAATAAAACAAATTAAATAAAAAGTAAAACTAATTATAATAAAACTAATTATAATAATAATAATTAATTAGGGTTTAAAATAATAATTATTAATAATTACTCGTAATTAATACTGAATTAGGGTTTCTGTCAGCGTGTCAGGTTTACTCCGCGAGTTGCGGTATTCAAAGCATCAAACCCCGCGAGTCGCGGGGTTCAGAAATTCAAACCTGGAACAGTTTAAAACTGACGCGTTTTTTTTTATTTTTTTTATTTTTTGTTTTTAATTTTTTCTGTTTATAAAAAAAATATGTGTATAATAAAAACTTATATTTAAAACTTAAATAAAAATAGAATCACTTTATAATTTTATAAATAAAAATCTTAAAACTAGATTTATATATATTTTTTTATATGTTTTTAAATAAAAACAAAATACTTTAATAAAACTTATATAAAAATAAAGAAACTTTATAAAACTTAAATATTTAATAAAATCTTAAAAATACATAAATTTTTTGTTTTTTTTGTTTTTCTTTTTATATTTTCGAATATTTAAAACGTACTTTTATAAAAACGAATTTTAATAAAAGTAAAATAAAAATCTTTTTTTTTATGTAGCGTTGCGCTTCCGGCTTTTAAGAGACTCCCCGGCAGCGGCGCCAAAAATAACTTGATGTTTTAGCAGAGTAGTATATAAAATAGCTTATTTTTACAGAAAATACTATTAAATACGATACAATTTTACACAAGATATTTATTTATTTATAGAATGGATATACTTAAACCTTGCTACAACACTTATAGGCAGTGTACCTAATCGTACAGTAGTGTAGTTTTTAGTAAGTCCGGTTCGTTCCACGGGGAATCTTTTTAAACAAAGCTTAACGCTATATTAGTTTACTTTTATAAAAATACAAGTATATATATATAAGTAATATTATTATTATAAAGGGGGGTTTTTACCGTTTAATGACCGGTTTGTCGATTTTAAAACTTTAGTCGCAGTTAAAACCAAATAAATACAAGACTTTAAATTAAAGCATAAAGGAAATAACGATAATGAAATTGCGAATAATAAAAGTGCGATAAAATAAACTTGCGATAATTAAAAAGTACGATAATTAAAAATGCAATTAAATACAATAACAATAAAAATGCGATAATTAGAAGTGCAATTAAATATAAAATAAAGGAAATTAAATATGAAATAAAAGAATTATGCTTATTTAAACTTCCGTAATAATGATGTTTGACGTGTTGATTTTAGTTTTATGCCTATGGGTTAATTGTCCTTTGTCCTGGATTATTTAATATGTCCGTCTGGTTCTTGTCCATAACAGTCCATCAGTCATAAATATAAAGTGCGAGTGTTCTCGTCAAATTATTCTTATACCCGAAGTTAAATATTCTAACTAATTGGGGACTTAAACTGTAACAAGATTTTAATACTTTGTTTAATAATTACACCAGGATGTCGACTGAGTGTAACCCAAGGTTTTAATATTTTGTTATCAATTATACCAAGTGTCCTTGTACATAATTTCACCCCTGTTTTAATTATTCTAGTGGCTATTAATCCATTCCCGTGTCCGGTTAAATGAACGATTATTCGTACATATAAATACTCCGCCCATCGTGTCCGATTGAGTGTATATGGTAATTTATAGGGACGCCCAATTGTAAATCTTTATATTAACATTAACAAACTATCATTTAGTTAAACAAATATAAAGCCCATTAATAGCCCATAGTCTAATTTCCACAAGTGTCGTTCTTTTGTCCAAACCCCAATTATGATACAAAGCCCAATTACCCAGTTTTAGTAATTAGCCCAACATCATGATTACTTCGGATTAAATAAGCATAATAATAACTTAGCTACGAGACATTAATGTAAAAAGGTTGAACATAACTTACAATGATTAAAAATAGCGTAGCGTTACACGGACAGAATTTTGACTTACACCCTTACAACATTTGCTAACATACCCTTATTATTAGAATTATAATTAAAATTAAAATTAAAATTAAAATATAAATATAAATATTTACGTAGTATTATGAGAGAAGAAGAAAAAGATGATTATTACGATCAGAATGCGCGAGCTTTATAGGGAGTTTCTGAAATTGGGGTTCCGCGACTCGCGGCCTTTTTGGCCTTCAAACTCCGCGAGTCGCGGAGTTTACTTTTACAGCTCACACAAGCTTGGCTCTTTGTTTACCGACGATTTTAAATATAAATATAATATATTAAATAATTATAAGAATTATTTAAATATTATATTATATTTATGTGCATAGTTGACTTGTAATTTTTAGTCCGTTGCGTCGAGCGTTGAGAGTTGACTCTGGTCCCGGTTCCGGATTTTCGAACGTCCTTGCGTACAATTTAATATCTTGTACTTTGCGTTTTGAATCTTGTACTCTTGTAATTTCGAGATGTTTCTTATCAATAATTGGAACCTCTTTGATTGTCTTTTGTACTTTTGAGCTTTTTGGTCGTTTGCGTCTTCAATTCGTCGAATCTGTCTTTTGTCTTCACCTTTTATTATTTAAACGAATCTCACTTGTAAATAGAACAATTGCAACTAAAAGTTTGTCTTTCTTGAGGAATAATGCTATGAAATATATGTTCGTTTTTAGCATTATCAGAATGCAAAATAAAGTAGTTCATGCGATAACAACTCTAAGCAGCGGGTGTCTACAGCACGTCTAGTACACAGCGGAAGCTAACCTCAAGCACCTGAGAAAAACATGCTTTAAAACATCAACACAAAGGTTGGTGAGCTATAGTTTAAGTATAACAGTAAGTAAGGTAGGCCACCAGATTTCAGTGCTACAAAGAGCATTTCAAAATAGTATGATAAAGTATATGTTAACCGTGGGCACTTGGTAACTAACTTAACGTTTATACCCCCTGAAAGTACACTTGGCAAGTGCGTATGTTTACGAAGTATTAAACACTCGTTAAATGCTAGCGCTACTAGCCCGAGTAGGGATGTCAAACCCTATGGATCCATATCTAAGATTCGCGTTCACCGGTTCAAAAACCAATGACGAAACGTTACCGAGCTAAAGGGAATGTTTCTGCCGTTATATAACCCACACATATATTGAAATGTCCCATTCTTATTGATTAAAAACGTTCCATATTAATTGATTTCGTTGCGAGGTTTTGACCTCTATATGAGACGTTTTTCAAAGACTGCATTCATTTTTAAAACAAACCATAACCTTTATTTCATAAATAAAGGTTTAAAAAGCTTTACGTAGATTATCAAATAATGATAATCTAAAATATCCTGTTTACACACGATCATTACATAATGGTTTACAATACAAATATGTTACATCGAAATCAGTTTCTTGAATTCAGTTTTTACACAATATCATACAAACATGGACTCCAAATCTTGTCCTTATTTTAGTATGCAACAGCGGAAGCTCTTAGTATTCACCTGAGAATAAACATGCTTTAAACGTCAACAAAAATGTTGGTGAGTTATAGGTTTAACCTATATATATCAAATCGTAACAATAGACCACAAGATTTCATATTTCAATACACATCCCATACATAGAGATAAAAATCATTCATATGGTGAACACCTGGTAACCGACATTAACAAGATGCATATATAAGAATATCCCCATCATTCCGGGACACCCTTCGGATATGATATAAATTTCGAAGTACTAAAGCATCCGGTACTTTGGATGGGGTTTGTTAAGCCCAATAGATCTATCTTTAGGATTCGCGTCAATTAGGGTGTCTGTTCCCTAATTCTTAGATTACCAGACTTAATAAAAAGGGGCATATTCGATTTCGATAATTCAACCATAGAATGTAGTTTCACGTACTTGTGTCTATTTTGTAAATCATTTATAAAACCTGCATGTATTCTCATCCCAAAATATTAGATTTTAAAAGTGGGACTATAACTCACTTTCACAGATTTTTACTTCGTCGAGAAGTAAGACTTGGCCACTGTTGATTCACGAACCTATAACAATATATACATGTATATTAAAGTATGTTCAAAATATATTTACAACACTTTTAATATATTTTGATGTTTTAAGTTTATTAAGTCAGCTGTCCTCGTTAGTAACCTACAACTAGTTGTCCACAGTTAGATGTACAGAAATAAATCGATAAATATTATCTTGAATCAATCCATGACCCAGTGTATACGTATCTCAGTATTGATCACAACTCAAACTATATATATTATTTTGGAATCAACCTCAACCCTGTATAGCTAACTCCCACATTACTGCATATAGAGTGTCTATGGTTGTTCCAAAATATATTATATAGATGGGTCGACATGATAGGTCGAAACATTGTATACGTGTCTATGGTATCTCAAGATTACATAATATACAATACAAGTTGGTTAAGTTATGGTTGGAATAGATTTGTTACCAATTTTCACGTAGCTAAAATGAGAAAAATTATCCAATCTTGTTTTACCCATAACTTCTTCATTTTAAATCCGTTTTGAGTGAATCAAATTGCTATGGTTTCATATTGAACTCTATTTTATGAATCTAAACAGAAAAAGTATAGGTTTATAGTTAGAAAAATAAGTTACAAGTCGTTTTTGTAAAGGTAGTCATTTCAGTCGAAAGAACGACGTCTAGATGACCATTTTAGAAAACATACTTCCACTTTGAGTTTAACCATAATTTTTGGATATAGTTTCATGTTCATAATAAAAATCATTTTCTCAGAATAACAACTTTTAAATCAAAGTTTATCATAGTTTTTAATTAACTAACCCAAAACAGCCCGCGGTGTTACTACGACGGCGTAAATCCGGTTTTACGGTGTTTTTTCGTGTTTCCAGGTTTTAAATCATTAAGTTAGCATATAATATAGATATAGAACATGTGTTTAGTTAATTTTAAAAGTCAAGTTAGAAGGATTAACTTTTGTTTGCGAACAAGTTTAGAATTAACTAAACTATGTTCTAGTGATTACGAGTTTAAACCTTCGAATAAGATAGTTTTATATATATGAATCGAATGATGTTATGAACATAATTACTACCTCAAGTTTAGTAGGTAAACCTACTAGAAGTGACAAGAAATGATCTAGCTTCAAAGGATCTTGGATGGCTTGAAAGTTCTTGAAGTAGGATCATGACACAAAAACAAGTTCAAGTAAGATTTTTACTCGAATTAAGATAGTTTATAGTTATAGAAATTGAATCAAAGTTTGAATATGAATATTACCTTGAATAAGAAAGATAACCTACTGTATATAACAAAGGTTTCTTGATCTTAGATGATTACTTGGAATGGATTAGAAAGCTTGGAAGTAAATTAGTAAACTTGAAGGGATTTTTGAAGTGTTCTTGAAGTGTTCTTCCTATGATGATTATAGCTTGATTCTTGAAGTGATTTTTGATGAAGATGATAATTAACTACTGGAAAAATACGTTCATAATAGTGTATGTGTGTTGAGAGAGAATTAGAAAGAGAATTGGAAGTGAAATGGAGTGAATGATGAGTGGTAATTGGTGAGTGGTGAGTGGGGTTAAAAGGAGTTCTAGTTAGTTGACTAGCTCATGGTAGATGTTAAAATTGATTAGTCATACATGACATAATCAAGAGTGGAATCCCATGATAGTTCCTATTGGTATATACCTATAGTAAGTACGTTTTGAAGCTGTGTATAATACGGGTAAAAATACGACTAGAATTCTTGATGAAAGAAAAGAATGGGAAAGTAACTGTAACCATTTTCGTTAAGTATGAGTGTTTTGATATATGTCTTGAAGTCTTCCGAAAGTATTTTAATACATCTAAATACACTACATGTATATACATTTTAACTGAGTCGTTAAGTCATCGTTAGTCGTTACATGTAAGTGTTGTTTTGAAACCTTTAAGTTAGCGATCTCAATTAATGTTGTTAACCCATTGTTTATTATATCTAATGAGATGTTAAATTATTATATTATCATGATATTATGATATATTAATATATCTTAATATGATATATATACATTTAAATGTCGTTACAATGATAATCGTTACATATATGTCTCGTTTCGAAATCCTTAAGTTAGTAGTCTTGTTTATATGTATATAACTCATTGTTAATATACTTATGGAGATACTTACTTATCATAATCTCATGTTAACCATATGTATATCCATATATATATCGTCATGTCGTTTTTACAAGTTTTAACGTTCGTGAATCGCCGGTCAACTTGGGTGGTCAATTGTCTATATGAAACATATTTCAATTAATCAAGTCTTAACAAGTTTGATTGCTTAACATGTTGGAAACATTTAATCATGTAAATATCAATCTCAATTAATATATATAAACATGGAAAAGTTCGGGTCATTACAGTACCTACCCGTTAAATAAATTTCGTCCCGAAATTTTAAGCTGTTGAAGGTGTTGACGAATCTTCTGGAAATAGATGCGGGTATTTCTTCTTCATCTGATCTTCACGCTCCCAGGTGAACTCGGGTCCTCTACGAGCATTCCATCAAACCTTAACAATTGGTATCTTGTTTTGCTTAAGTCTTTTAACCTCACGATCCGTTATTTCGACGGGTTCTTCGATGAATTGGAGTTTTTCGTTGATTTGGATTTCATCTAACGGAATAGTGAGATCTTCTTTAGCAAAACATTTCTTCAAATTCAAGACGTGGAAAGTGTTATGTACAGCCGCGAGTTGTTGAGGTAACTCAAGTCGGTAAGCTACTGGTCCGACACGATCAATAATCTTGAATGGTCCAATATACCTTGGATTTAATTTCCCTCGTTTACCAAATCGAACAACGCCTTTCCAAGGTGAAACTTTAAGCATGACCATATCTCCAATTTCAAATTCTATATCTTTTCTTTTAATGTCAGCGTAGCTCTTTTGTCGACTTTGGGCGGTTTTCAACCGTTGTTGAATTTGGATGATCTTCTCGGTAGTTTCTTGTATAATCTCCGGACCCGTAATCTGTCTATCCCCCACTTCACTCCAACAAATCGGAGACCTGCACTTTCTACCATAAAGTGCTTCAAACGGCGCCATCTCAATGCTTGAATGGTAGCTGTTATTGTAGAAAAATTCTGCTAACGGTAGATGTCGATCCCAACTGTTTTCGAAATCAATAACACATGCTCGTAGCATGTCTTCAAGCGTTTGTATCGTCCTTTCGCTCTGCCCATCAGTTTGTGGATGATAGGCAGTACTCATGTCTAGACGAGTTCCTAATGCTTGCTATAATGTCTGCCAGAATCTTGAAATAAATCTACCATCCCTATCAGAGATAATAGAGATTGGTATTCCATATCTGGAGATGACTTCCTTCAAATACAGTCGTGCTAACTTCTCCATCTTGTCATCTTCTCTTATTGGAAGGAAGTGTGCTGATTTGGTGAGACGATCAACTATTACCCAAATAGTATCAAAACCACTTGCAGTCCTTGGCAATTTAGTGATGAAATCCATGGTAATGTTTTCCCATTTCCATTCTGGGATTTCGGGTTGTTGAAGTAGACCTGATGGTTTCTGATGCTCAGCTTTGACCTTAGAACACGTCAAACATTCTCCTACGTATTTAGCAACATCGGCTTTCATACCCGGCCACCAAAAATGTTTCTTGAGATCCTTGTACATCTTCCCCGTTCCAGGATGTATTGAGTATCTGGTTTTATGAGCTTCTCTAAGTACCATTTCTCTCATATCTCCAAATTTTGGTACCCAAATCCTTTCAGCCCTATACCGGGTTCCGTCTTCCCGAATATTAAGATGCTTCTTCGATCCTTTGGGTATTTCATCCTTTAAATTTCCCTCTTTTAAAACTCCTTGTTGCGCCTCCTTTATTTGAGTAGTAAGGTTATTATGAATCATTATATTCATAGATTTTACTCGAATGGGTTCTCTGTCCTTCCTGCTCAAGGCATCGGCTACCACATTTGCCCTCCCCGGGTGGTAACGAATCTCAAAGTCGTAATCATTCAATAATTCAATCCACCTACGCTGCCTCATATTCAGTTGTTTCTGATTAAATATGTGTTGAAGACTTTTGTGGTCGGTATATATAATACTTTTGACCCCATATAAGTAGTGCCTCCAAGTCTTTAATGCAAAAACAACCGCGCCTAATTCCAAATCATGCGTCGTATAATTTTGTTCGTGAATCTTCAATTGTCTAGACGCATAAGCAATCACCTTCGTTCGTTGCATTAATACACAACCGAGACCTTGTTTTGATGCGTCACAATAAATCACAAAATCATCATTCCCTTCAGGCAATGACAATATAGGTGCCGTAGTTAGCTTTTTTTTTTTCAATAACTGAAACGCTTTCTCTTGTTCATCATTCCATTCAAATTTCTTCCCTTTATGCGTTAATGCAGTCAAGGGTTTTGCTATTCTGGAAAAGTCTTGGATGAACCTTCTGTAGTAACCAGCTAGTTCTAAAAACTGGCGTATGTTTTTCGGAGTTTTCGGGGTTTCCCACTTTTCAACAGTTTCTATCTTTGCCGGATCCACCTTAATACCTTCTTTGTTCACTATGTGACCGAGGAATTGAACTTCTTCCAACCAAAATGCACACTTTGAAAACTTAGCGTACAATTCTTCCTTCCTCAATACTTCTAACACCTTTCTCAAATGTTCACCGTGTTCTTGGTCATTCTTTGAGTAAATAAGTATGTCATCAATGAAAACAATGACAAACTTGTCAAGGTATGGTCCACACACTCGGTTCATAAGGTCCATGAACACAGCTGGTGCATTAGTTAAACCAAACGGCATGACCATAAACTCGTAATGACCGTAACGTGTTCTGAAAGCAGTCTTTGGAATATCATCTTCTTTCACCCGCATTTGATGATACCCGGAACGTAAGTCAATCTTTGAATAAACAGACGAGCCTTGTAGTTGATCAAATAAGTCGTCGATTCTCGGCAGTGGGTAGCGGTTCTTGATGGTAAGTTTGTTCAACTCTCGGTAGTCGATACACAACCTGAATGTACCATCTTTCTTCTTGACAAACAAAACAGGAGCTCCCCACGGTGATGTGCTTGGTCGAATGAAACCACGCTCTAAAAGTTCTTGTAATTGGCTTTGCAGTTCTTTCATCTCACTGGGTGCGAGTCTGTAAGGAGCACGAGCTATTGGTGCAGCTCCTGGTACAAGATCTATTTGAAATTCAACGGATTGATGTGGGGGTAATCCCGGTAATTCTTTCGGAAATACATCGGGAAATTCTTTTGCGACGGAAACATCATTGATGCTCTTTTCTTCAGTTTGTACTTTCTCGACGTGTGCTAGAACAGCATAGCAACCTTTTCTTATTAGTTTTTGTGCCTTCAAATTACTAATAAGATGTAGCTTCGTGTTGCCCTTTTCTCCGTACACCATTAAGGGTTTTCCTTTTTCTCGTATAATGCGAATTGCATTTTTGTAACAAACGATCTCTGCTTTCACTTCTTTCAACCAGTCCATACCAATTATCACATCAAAACTCCCTAACTCTACTAGTATCAAGTCAATCTTAAATGTTTCGCTAACCAGTTTAATTTCTCGATTCTGACATATATTATCTGCTGAAATTAATTTACCATTTGCTAATTCGAGTAAAAATTTACTATCCAAAGGCGTCAATTGACAACTTAATTTAGCACAAAAATCTCTACTCATATAGCTTCTATCCGCACCCGAATCAAATAAAACGTAAGCAGATTTATTATCAATAAGAAACGTACCCGTAACAAGCTCCGGGTCTTCCTGTGCCTCTGCCACATTAATATTGAAAACTCTTCCGCGGCCTTGTCCATTTGTGTTCTCCTGGTTCGGGCAATTTCTAATAATGTGGCCCGGTTTTCCACATTTATAACAAACTACATTGGCATAACTTGCTCCGACACTACTTGCTCCGCCATTACTCGTTCCGACACCATTTGTTCCTTTCGTTCTATTAACCCCTGGTCCGTAGACCTCACACTTCGCCGCGCTATGACCATTTCGTTTACACTTGTTGCAAAATTTGGTGCAGAACCCCGAGTGATACTTTTCACACCTTTGGCATAGCTGCTTCTGATTGTTGTTGTTGTTGCGGTTATTATTGTTGTTGGGATGATTGTTGTAGTTGCTGTTGTTGTTGTTGTTGTTGTTGTTGTTGTTGGGCCGTTTGTTGTAGTTGCGATTGATGTTGCGATTGTTGGGATAATTGTTGCGATTATTGTTGTAATTGCTGTTGTTGTTGTATTGGTGATTCTTATCACCGTTTTCCTCCCACTTTCTTTTGACTTGCTTCACATTGGCCTCTTCAGCAGTCTGTTCTTTAATTCTTTCTTCAATCTGGTTCAATAGTTTGTGAGCCATTCTACATGCCTGTTGTATGGAGGCGGGCTCGTGTGAACTTATATCTTCTTGGATTCTTTCCGGTAATCCTTTCACAAACGCGTCGATCTTCTCTTCCTCATCTTCTAATGCTCCCAGACACAATAGGCACAATTCTGTGAATCGTCTTTCATACGTGGTAATATCAATCCTTGGGTTCGTAACCCTCTAAGTTCTATCTTGAGCTTATTGACCTCGGTTCTGGGACGGTACTTCTCGTTCATCAAGTGCTTGAATGCTGACCACGGTAGTGCGTACGCATCATCTTGTCCCACTTGCTCTAGATAGGTATTCCACCATGTTAACGCAGAACCTGTGAAGGTATGCGTAGCGTACTTCACTTTGTCCTCTTCAGTACACTTACTTATGGCAAACACCGATTCGACCTTCTCGATCCACCGTTTCAATCCGATCGGTCCTTCGGTTCCATCAAATTCTAAAGGTTTGCAGGCAGTGAATTCTTTGTAGGTGCATCCTACACGATTTCCTGTACTGCTAGATCTAAGGTTATTGTTGGTATATAGCGCAGCCTGTACTGCGGCTATGTTTGAAGCTAGAAAAGTACGGAATTCCTCTTCATTCATATTCACGGTGTGTCGAGTAGTCGGTGCCATTTCCTTCAAAATAGTCAAATGGAACAAGTTAATCATACAGAATATTAAGAGTAGTTAATAGTATTTCGTAGCATAATATGAACTCATTTATAAAAGCTTTTTCTTCATATTAGCGTTTTATAAGTTTAAATTCGGGTAGTACCTACCCGTTAAGTTCATACTTAGTAGCTAATATACAATTCAACTACTACAATTCTATATGAAAAACTGATTATAATAATATTTCGCGTTCAAACTTTTACACAATATTTTACAAACTTACAATACCGCTTATTTTACATATAGCATGAAATATAGCACACAATAAATTTGATACAAGATGATTGTGAATATAATTCTAGCTAGTACACAAGTCGTTCAGCAAAGGCAATAAAGACACGTAATTTATACGTCCAGAAACAAGTCATGCATTCTGGTTTTACTAGGATTACTTCCCATCCTTGGTCTTGTGGAACATAACCGTTATGGCCGTTGATAAGACAGCGTGTTGTAACGTCGTCAAAGGGACGAGGGTTACGTAATGTCCAACAGTCCCGTAACAATCTAAAAACCTCATTTCTTACCCCAATTACCGACTCCGTCACTTGTGGGAACGTTTTGTTTAATAGTTGTAGCCCGATGTTCTTGTTCTCACTTTGGTGAGAAGCGAACATTACTAATCCGTAAGCATAACATGCTTCTTTATGTTGCATGTTAGCCGCTTTTTCTAAATCACGAAGTCTAATATTCGGATATATTGAGTCAAAATAATTTCTTAACCCATTGCGTAAAATAGCATTTGGGTTCCCCGCAATATATGCGTCAAAGTAAACACA
The DNA here is from genome assembly GCF_046630445.1 of Rutidosis leptorrhynchoides. Classification (NCBI taxonomy): domain Eukaryota; kingdom Viridiplantae; phylum Streptophyta; class Magnoliopsida; order Asterales; family Asteraceae; genus Rutidosis; species Rutidosis leptorrhynchoides. The sequence continues at coordinate 448,755,153 of NC_092336.1, forward strand.
TCGTAACTTATGGATTTCCCAATGTGATATCCCCCATCTTTCGAACGAAAGCCTTTTATAAACCAAGGCATTCTTGGAACGTTCTTCGAATGTCTTACAAACTGATCTCGCCTTAAATAGTTGTGCCGAAGAATTCTGACCGACTCTGGACAAGATTTCATCAATCATGTCTCCGGGTAGGTCTCTTAAAATATTGGGTTGTCTATCCATTTTGTGTTTTTATACTGTAAAATAGACAAGAGTTAGATTCATAAAAAAAATACTTATTAATACAAGCAATTTTTACATATATCATAAAGCATAAGCACACTACATTACATATATTACACCACACGAATACAACTATCTTATTCCGACTCGTTTGTTTCTTCTTCTTCGGTTTTGGTTTGTTTTGCCAAGTTTCTAGGGATATATGATGTTCCCCTAATACGAGCCGTCGTTATCCACATTGGTTTAGAAAAACCTGGTGGTTTAGAGGTTCCCGGGTCATTGTTACAACTTAAGGACTTCGGGGGTTGACGATACATATAAAGTTCATCGGGGTTGGAATTAGATTTCTCTATTTTTATGCCCTTTCCCTTATTATTTTCTTTTGCCTTTTTAAATTCAGTTGGGGTAATTTCTATAACTTCATCGGAATTCTCTTTGGAATCCGATTCATCGGAGAATTGGTAATCCTCCCAATATTTTGCTTCCTTAGCGGAAACACCATTGACCATAATTAACCTTGGTCGGTTGGTTGAGGATTTTATTTTACTTAACCGTTTTATTATTTCCCCCACCGGTTCTATTTCTTCATCCGGTTCCGATTCTTCTTCCGGTTCCGACTCTTCTTCCGGTTCCTCTTCGGGAACTTGTGAATCAGTCCACGAATCATTCCAATTTACATTTAACTCTTCATTATTATTAGGTGAGTCAATGGGACTTGTTCTAGAGGTAGACATCTATCACATAATATCAAACGTGTTAAGAGATTAATATATCACATAATATTCACATGTTAAAAATATATAGTTTCCAACAAAATTTGTTAAGCAATCATTTTTCAAGTAAACACGGTCGAAGTCCAGACTCACTAATGCATCCTAACAAACTCGATAAGACACACTAATGCAAAATTCTGGTTCTCTAAGACCAACGCTCGGATACCAACTGAAATGTCCCGTTCTTATTGATTAAAAACGTTCCATATTAATTGATTTCGTTGCGAGGTTTTGACCTCTATATGAGACGTTTTTCAAAGACTGCATTCATTTTTAAAACAAACCATAACCTTTATTTCATAAATAAAGGTTTAAAAAGCTTTACGTAGATTATCAAATAATGATAATCTAAAATATCCTGTTTACACACGACCATTACATAATGGTTTACAATACAAATATGTTACATCGAAATCAGTTTCTTGAATGCAGTTTTTACAAAATATCATACAAACATGGACTCCAAATCTTGTCCTTATTTTAGTATGCAACAGCGGAAGCTCTTAGTATTCACCTGAGAATAAACATGCTTTAAACGTCAACAAAAATGTTGGTGAGTTATAGGTTTAACCTATATATATCAAATCGTAACAATAGACCACAAGATTTCATATTTCAATACACATCCCATACATAGAGATAAAAATCATTCATATGGTGAACACCTGGTAACCGACATTAACAAGATGCATATATAAGAATATCCCCATCATTCCGGGACACCCTTCGGATATGATATAAATTTCGAAGTACTAAAGCATCCGGTACTTTGGATGGGGTTTGTTAAGCCCAATAGATCTATCTTTAGGATTCGCGTCAATTAGGGTGTCTGTTCCCTAATTCTTAGATTACCAGACTTAATAAAAAGGGGCATATTCGATTTCGATAATTCAACCATAGAATGTAGTTTCACGTACTTGTGTCTATTTTGTAAATCATTTATAAAACCTGCATGTATTCTCATCCCAAAATATTAGATTTTAAAAGTGGGACTATAACTCACTTTCACGGATTTTTACTTCGTCGAGAAGTAAGACTTGGCCACTGTTGATTCACGAACCTATAACAATATATACATGTATATTAAAGTATGTTCAAAATATATTTACAACACTTTTAATATATTTTGATGTTTTAAGTTTATTAAGTCAGCTGTCCTCGTTAGTAACCTACAACTAGTTGTCCACAGTTAGATGTACAGAAATAAATCGATAAATATTATCTTGAATCAATCCACGACCCAGTGTATACGTATCTCAGTATTGATCACAACTCAAACTATATATATTATTTTGGAATCAACCTCAACCCTGTATAGCTAACTCCCACATTACTGCATATAGAGTGTCTATGGTTGTTCCAAAATATATTATATAGATGGGTCGACATGATAGGTCAAAATATTGTATACGTGTCTATGGTATCTCAAGATTACATAATATACAATACAAGTTGGTTAAGTTATGGTTGGAATAGATTTGTTACCAATTTTCACGTAGCTAAAATGAGAAAAATTATCCAATCTTGTTTTACCCATAACTTCTTCATTTTAAATCCGTTTTGAGTGAATCAAATTGCTATGGTTTCATATTGAACTCTATTTTATGAATCTAAACAGAAAAAGTATAGGTTTATAGTCGGAAAAATAAGTTACAAGTCGTTTTTGTAAAGGTAGTCATTTCAGTCGAAAGAACGACGTCTAGATGGCCATTTTAGAAAACATACTTCCACTTTGAGTTTAACCATAATTTTTGGATATAGTTTCATGTTCATAATAAAAATCATTTTCTCAGAATAACAACTTTTAAATCAAAGTTTATCATAGTTTTTAATTAACTAACCCAAAACAGCCCGCGGTGTTACTACGACGGCGTAAATCCGGTTTTACGGTGTTTTTTCGTGTTTCCAGGTTTTAAATCATTAAGTTAGCATATCATATAGATATAGAACATGTGTTTAGTTAATTTTAAAAGTCAAGTTAGAAGGATTAACTTTTGTTTGAGAACAAGTTTAGAATTAACTAAACTATGTTCTAGTGATTACGAGTTTAAACCTTCGAATAAGATAGTTTTATATATATGAATCGAATGATGTTATGAACATCATTAATACCTCAAGTTTAGTAGGTAAACCTACTGGAAGTGACAAGAAATGATCTAGCTTCAAAGGATCTTGGATGGCTTGAAAGTTCTTGAAGTAGGATCATGACACAAAAACAAGTTCAAGTAAGATTTTTACTCGAATTAAGATAGTTTATAGTTATAGAAATTGAATCAAAGTTTGAATATGAATATTACCTTGAATAAGAAAGATAACCTACTGTATATAACAAAGGTTTCTTGATCTTAGATGATTACTTGGAATGGATTAGAAAGCTTGGAAGTAAATTAGTAAACTTGAAGGGATTTTTGAAGTGTTCTTGAAGTGTTCTTCCTATGATGATTATAGCTTGATTCTTGAAGTGATTTTTGATGAAGATGTTGATTAACTACTGTAAAAATACGTTCATAATAGTGTGTGTGTGTTGAGAGAGAATTAGAAAGAGAATTGGAAGTGAAATGGAGTGAATGATGAGTGGTAATTGGTGAGTGGTGAGTGGGGTTAAAAGGAGTTCTAGTTAGTTGACTAGCTCATGGTAGAAGTTAAAATTGATTAGTCATACATGACATAATCAAGAGTGGAATCCCATGCTAGTTCCTATTGGTATATACCCATAGTAAGTACGTTTTGAAGCTGTGTATAATACGGGTAAAAATACGACTAGAATTCTTGATGAAAGAAAAGAATGGGAAAGTAACTGTAACCATTTTCGTTAAGTATGAGTGTTTTGATATATGTCTTGAAGTCTTCCAAAAGTATTTTAATACATCTAAATACACTACATGTATATACATTTTAACTGAGTCGTTAAGTCATCGTTAGTCGTTACATGTAAGTGTTGTTTTGAAACCTTTAAGTTAGCAATCTCAATTAATGTTGTTAACCCATTGTTTATTATATCTAATGAGATGTTAAATTATTATATTATCATGATATTATGATATATTAATATATCTTAATATGATATATATACATTTAAATGTCGTTACAATGATAATCGTTACATATATGTCTCGTTTCGAAATCCTTAAGTTAGTAGTCTTGTTTATATGTATATAACTCATTGTTAATATACTTATGGAGATACTTACTTATCATAATCTCATGTTAACCATATGTATATCCATATATATATATCGTCATGTCGTTTTTACAAGTTTTAACGTTCGTGAATCGCCGGTCAACTTGGGTGGTCAATTGTCTATATGAAACATATTTCAATTAATCAAGTCTTAACAAGTTTGATTGCTTAACATGTTGGAAACATTTAATCATGTAAATATCAATCTCAATTAATATATATAAACATGGAAAAGTTCTGGTCACTACATATATAAGTTTAAGTACTCGTGCCTAGTATGTAAAACATAAAATCCGCATGTATTCTCAGTTCCCAAAATAAGTTAAAGTAAAAAGGGAATGCTATAACTCACAATGATAAAGTAGCGGTAAAGTATGACTCGGAAAGTAAGCAAGTAATGAAGGTTGTCCAAACGGGTCCTCAACCTGAGTCAAATAGTACTAAGTCAGTAAATCGTCCAAATAGGTTTAAAAGTATGTAAATAAGGTATTAAGGGTCATCATCATTCATCATCAAACAAAAGGCGTAAAGTAAGTTTCGTTTATGAAAGTAGTTTAAAACAAAGGCTGAGTTCGGTCAGTCACCACGGCCTCAATACCTACTGAAATAAGGTGAGACCAGTGGCCATGGCTCCGTCTATGAGTCCTTTAAGTGTGGTAAAATTTACAGAAGCAAACTCATCTTTGTTTGACCGTGGCGACGGTCTAAGTGCGAGTAGGTCAGAAATTTCTGCACAACGTTAAAGGACATAGTGACGATCGGAGGGCCATAAATCCTAAACCGTAACTCGGATTAAGACGAGTCCTATATGAAAAGTTATCTACTCGAACAGAGATATTTGAAAATCATAATCACAACAGCCCAGGTCTACTGGTCTGTTACAGAAACCAGAAAACAGTAGGTAGAAGACAGAAAGCAGAAAAAATAATGGGTTCCGGTGAGTTTGGTGCTTGATGTTCATCATGGTTCTCGTCCTTGATGCCTATAGCTTCAAGTGTACAAATCATTGATGTGTTTACATCATCCTTACCATGATTTGACCATCATAACCCAAGTGTAAGTCTAAGACATGAAGCACAACTCACTTAAGAGTTGTATGAAGTTTGATGAACCAAAGTTACATCAAAGTCTTAGATCTAACACATACATGAACTTTAAAACTAATAATAAGTTACAAACTTGAAAGTGAACTTATGAAATCAAGATCTTAAGTTGTAGAACATAGTTCTTAGTTTGATCTTGAAGATCTAAGGCTCAAAAGTCTAGATCTAACATAAGTGTACAAAGTTATAATTAAAAAGTTTCATTTACATGTTCTTGAACTTTTAAAGTTAACTTTAAGTTCAAGATTAATGAGATCAAGTCTAACTTGTAGTACTTGACCATTTAAACTAACTACATGAAATTAAAGTGCATGATGTAAGGAAATAAACTAAGTAAAACAACTAGTTCATGGGTTGTTCATACTTTAAAGATTCAAACCAAAGTTTGATCTTTAAGAAAGTAAACTTTAAAGTTTACTAACATGAATTACAAGTATGAGTTTTACAACCATGAACATACAAACTTTTGAAACAATAAATGAAGAACATAAGCTAGAACTTTATGTTCTTGAATGCCTTGTAAGAACAAGTTAGATGAAGAATCAAACTAATAAGTTTGCTTCTTGAAAGCTAGTAAGTAAGTAACAACAACTAGTAACTACAAGTAATCAAACATTAAACAAGAACAAGTAGCAACAACAAATGATGATGATGATATAAAGGGGTGTTTGTATTCGGTTTTCATCAAGAAAAAAAGGAAGAACAAGTTGTTCAAAACACTTACAAGAAAGAGAGAAAAGTGAGAGAGAATGAAATGCAAGTAGTGTGTGTTTTGGAGAATGAGGGAATACAAGTGAACTAGTAATGAGAAAATGAAAATAAAACTCCCCTAATACACCCTAAGGCCGACAGTTTGAGTGGGTCAAGGGGGGAGGAGATAGTTCAATGGTTACTTGCTTGTAAAGTCTTACAAAAGTTGGATAATTAGTGTTAGTTCATGGGGATTGTAAGGTAACTAGATTCCAAGTGCATAAACTAACTAGTTACACATGAAAGTAATACTTACACATAAAAATGGGCTTATTAATCCATGTAAGATGTAGGGTGGGCTAATCAAGTCCAATAACACTTAATAAAGGCCCAAGTTCAATTAAAAGTACAAGTATGTATGTAATTAACAAGTAAACCCAAATAAAGCCCAAGTAATTAACTAACAACTTTAGTTAATTAAAATGATTAATAAAACTTAATCATAAATGTAAATAATACTTGAAAATATTATTCGTGTAAGTCTCGGGTGTCACAAAGACGTTTCGGGCAATTAAAGTCAAGTACGTTTAATCATGGCAACATGTAAATGTAATAACATACATTCGTTTAATCACACGTATTAATAATAATAATTATTAATAAATAAACGTTGGAAAAACCAGGGTCGTTACACCTTATATCTTTATCAATCTTCAAACCTAAAATACAAAACTCGTTACACAAAATAGAAACAAAAATTACAACTAAAAATTGCAATATCATCGTCATTAGATATATACCTACAAACCATTTTATCTTCACCATTAGCAATTTGGGTATGAATCACATACATATGTAGAAAAAACCCACACTAAATATGTATATAAAGTTTATACAGTAAGAGTTGCACGTGGGTTTCGATGGGTTTCGAATCAAATCGCAGCAACTAAGGGTTTCGAATCAAATCGGTTTTTTGTAGGTGGGTTTTCTCAGATCTATTCAAACTGATACAATTTTGAATTTTGATTATTTGGGTTTCGAAATACAAATATTGATATCGGTTACTCCGATAGTTCCAATCTTTCTAGTTTGAATAACCAGCAACCCCGCCTCCATTGTAATACACTCGTTGGATTTTAGTTTGTAGTTTCTGTAAAGAACAAAGAATCACAATGATTTTCAAAAAAATAAATAAATCGATTTGTAAGTGTTTGTTAATATTACCTATAATTGAAATCCATTCTATCAATTATTATTCTATCACTTGCTATTGGTCAATTTAATATCTCGAAAATAACATCAAAGATTTTCAGATCTTAAAGTTCGTCTTCATTCGCTGTTCAACTTCGATTTTGATATTTCTGTTATGTTTTTGCTCCCGATTCTTCACAAAAGGTGATAAACGAATTTGCTTCCAAATACTCTATATAACTTTTTTTTTGTATGGCCAAATACTCTATATATTCATTTGAGCTTGACATGGTTTTCTGATGAAGGAATTATATGATACAACTAATCTGATCGTTTATGCTTCAAAAAGATGAATTAATGATGAAGATGAAGATGAAGATGAAGATGAATGGAAGATGATTAGGGACCAATGAAATTATGATTTACAAACATGAGGGACTAATAATGTAAATATCTAATAGAAGGTTACTTATTATAGCAAGTTAAATACATACAATAGGACAATTTAGAAAGTTAAATACATACAATAGAAGATTAGATTTGAAAGCTGAATACATACAATAGGAATTTGGTGAAAGTTGAATGCATTTTCATATATCTTTCACATAAATAATCAAAAAGTGCAAAATAACATGCAACTCATCATTATTATAACAATAAATTGTTAAAGGAGACATATGACAAAGGTTATTCGATACAATTTTTATCATGGGCAGCTTCTTCGATAAACTATTTAATCACATGGTTCAAACAATAAATTTGAATCTAATTGAACCAACTGAAACCCATTGTGTTATTTCTCTAGTGGTTCCCGTAACAGGTTATTGAACGTATAAAGATGACTACTACAAAACATGTGTTTACACCATATCAACCGGGCCCAACATAATAATGGGTGAACAAAACGACCCACATCAGCTTTATCCAAGTCCATTCTTCACAAATATGAAATAAGTTAACTCAACCAATTAAGTTGCATGATTTCCTGATTTTCCAAATGAATTGACAAAAATGCACAATGACAGACACAAACAACATAACAATTTTCCAAAAATGCAAACAGAAAAATGCACAATGAACTGACAAAAATGTACAATGACAGACGCAAACAGAAAAATAACTTAGCTCAAACGACATAACAACCAATTTTCTAAAGTTCAAAAATTGGAGATGTCACTCAATCCCCCAAATAACTTTGATAAGTGTTAAAATTGTTAAGGCTTCAAGCTCATTTAAAATTAAGACACTTAAGGTCACCTTTTAAACTTTTTTTATTTGAAAAAGAAAGTAGTGTCATTTAAAAATAAGACACTTAAGGTCACCTTTGAAACTTATTAACGCAACACCATATATGATGTAAGGCTTTAAAGCACATAAGTTCTAAGTCTTGCTTCATTAGTTAGTAGGCGATATGAAACAACCCAACCCGTAATCAACACGACAATTTTTTTTTTTTTAAATAAACCATTAACGCCCAATTAAATGGTTACATAACGTGAAACGTTCCATTCAACTCATTAAAGCAATATCACAAAGTTAATGTTTACAAACGGCACTAAGGCCCTTAAGCAAATGTAATACAAGTTTGACCCGTTAAAATGATAGTTTTAAACCAAACAACACTTGAGCATGGTTTGGGACTAAACTACCCAAAACACTAGGTCGACTTTCAAAAAGCTTCATCAAGCATCCAACAAGGGGAACTAGTGCCCAACAACCCCTTTCCCTTTCTCCGCACCTGTATCTAAAAAGATAAACAACGAGAGGGGTAAGCTAATGCTTAGTGAGTGCAACAATTATACGATTACATATACAACCTACCTACTTGCAATCACTTACGCATTTACCGCATACATGCTAGCAATATAAATAGTCATACTATCACAAGTATAATGTTAAACCTTCGACCACACAAGCTAGCATAACAAAAGCATATAACTCGAACAATATAATATGCCGCATTACAACACACAACCATGGTTAACCAATCGTACAAAGGAATGGTACTCGAATTTTCCATCGGTGTTCACAACAACCGTAAGAGTATTTAACACGTCGTACTCTAACCCCACGGGTGGCATCTTAACACATCGATACTTAACCCCGGGCGGTGTCTTAACACGTCGACACTTCACCCATTACAACTCTTGGAGTGACATCTTAACACGTCGATACTTCACCCCCGAGTGGTGTCTTAACACGTCGACACTTCACTCGCCACGTGAGATGTGGTGTCTTAACACGTCAACACTTCACAACTCATGCTACACAAATAAATACATTATATATGCACGCATATAATTATTCCACTCACCTTATCGCCTTTGGTGAACTAGGAATCAAGCTCGCAAACCTTCAATGTAATGCACCTATCACATTATGCATTTAATTAACATAAAATCTAGTGGAATTAACCACTAACACTTAACCCTTGAGCATTTAATGACCCAAACGCATTAAATGACTCACTTACACAAAAACCGCCCATTAATGGCCATGACTCATCATAAATCACTAAAAGCTAGTGATTAGAGTCTACTAACACCAATTAACACAATTTATGGGCATTTCATGCCCATCTCACCCAACTAGATCAACCATTACCCATTTGACCCATTTTACCATTTAGACTTACAAGTTTTGGTCAAACTTAACTCATTAACAATCTTTCATCATTTAACAAGTGTATTAGTGACTAGCAACACAATTTAACACTTACATACCTCAATTCACATGACCAAACCCTAGATTGTAGCCATTAGGGTTTTTCTCACATTAATTTAACCCAAATTCACCCATTTGACCCCCAAATGGGTCTCACAAGTCTCAAATGAAATAACCCTAGCCATAAATCAATTAAAACTCAAAACATAGAGTTAAGACTTACCAACACTATCAAAACGTAGCTAGAGACGTGGGGAACAACTTTAAAACTTGGACTCGGGTGAGATTTGGTCTCCTTCTTCTCCAAGTGAGCTCTGTCTCACTAAAAACCTCAACTCTCTCTCTAAAATTGAATGTGGTGTAGGTGAAAGGGTGTTAAATGAATTAGGATAAGGTTGGATCAGTTTTAGACTCCCCAAAACCGGCCACAAATGAAAGGACTATTATACCCCCAAAAGATGCCATTTAAATTGGCTAAAAAGTCATTTCAGCAACCACTGTCGCGATCCGCGACACTTCATCACGACACGCGACATCTAGAACGCGATAAACATTTTTATAACGCGGCAGATTAACAGAAGTCAGGATTTTAGGTCATCGCGTTTCAATGCAATTGGTCGCGTTCCGCGACCGGCCCAGACGCGACATGAGGACCCAAAACGCGATACAAAGACAGAAGATGGGTTTTTGAACCCATCGCATTTTTGTTTACTTCGTCGCGTAACGCGACGCGCCAATACGCTATATAACACACTTAAACGCTACATCTTTCCAGTAATTTACCTAAACTCAATTTTTAACAATTTAAGCAATGCAAAAACGATCATAGATACAATATTAAACGTACACGAGGTTAAATACGCACCTTAAGTCATATATAGGGAAAACGGGATGTTAAAACTCTCCCCCACTTGAATCGGAGCGCGTCCTCGCGATCCAAGCCGCATGATGTGATGACCCGGGAATTTCCGACTAAATTTAAACCTAAATCGGTATATGATCTCGACACGATAAGCAAAGTCTATTAAACTAAGTCTCATAATGTTTGAACTATTTCATATATTGAATTGACCTTAGACTACTCCTGACGATTCACGAACAACTATTTGTAATTAAATACATATATAGATATTTCAATTTGAAATATTATTTGAAATAATATATGATTTAACTGTTAGAAATAAATAGGTAAAATAAAATAATATGTTAGATAGTAAAGTTGTTAGTAAATGAATCTATGTATATATAATTATTATTCATGAAAAGTCTCTAAAATGTATAAATATTAAATATTCAATATATGTAATATATAAATTAATAAATGTTGTAATATTTAAAAATGTGTGATATTAATATATACAAAGTAATTACGAGTTAAAAATATAGTTGTTATAGTAAGATTATCATTACTTTCATTATTATTATTAATACTAAATACTAATGTTAATATTAATAATTAACATCAGTATTAGTTATATTATTATAAATATTATAAAGATATGCAAATTAACGCATTTAAATTGTTATCCATACTAATATTAATAACTTTCATTATTAATATTGATATCGGTATTATTAATTTAAATATGAAATTCGATAAGCATAACTTAATATATTATTAGTGTTATTATTATTAATATCATTATTTTCAAAAACCTTTAAAAAAAAAGTATCATTATTATTAATTAGTATTAAACTTATTTAAAAAAAAAAAAAAACTATCATTATTGTTAAAGTATTATTTTTATCATTCTTATTCTTATCAACAATGTTATTATTATTATTTCTGTATTTATTTAATAATAATATTATTATTACTATGTTTATTAATTATCATTATAAATTATATATAAAAGCATAAAATTGTACTGAATCTATTCCAATCCCTTTCAATTTGTCCAAATTTTCTTCTGATTAATTTAACTTGTCGATTCCCATTCATAAAACAACAAGAATCAGTAACCATCAGCATCTTTCTTTTAGTTTTTTTTTTATTTTTTCTTCTTGTCTGTTCTTTTGGAACAAATTATTCTGCTACAATTTAATTTATATAACAATCGATCAAATTCGGTTGTTAAGAAAGTCATTTGAGTTTTCTCCTTCTTTATCAAATACACAGCACCACTTCTGTGATCTTTCTAAAACCAAACAAACTTTTATAAAAAAAATACATAAACCCGTTACCTCTGTTTTATAAATTTCAGTCAAAAATCAAAATCGAAGCTCATTTCAAAATCCTTTAATGTAGTTTTGTTAGGAACGTTGTAATCAAACTTTCTCCAAAATTTCATCCTTCAATTCCTAAAAACGATTACGAATTTCTTAGTCAAAGTTGAAAACCAAAAAGTCAATTGAATTGTTCTTGAGGAAAATTAGAAATCGTTCTTATGTTTTAAGTCAAATTAAGAGTACATAAAGTTTCTAGGAGATATTTACAAACTTTTTCATGTTATAACCTCAGCCTAAAATATTCAGGAACTTCGATTTGAATTCTAAGTTCATACGCGATTTTTTTTCTTTCTTCCGCGGTTTAATTTTTATTTATTTATTCTGTCAATCAAAAATACATACATGTTATTACTAGTAGTTATGTCTTAAAGTTAAATCAAATAATTAATTAGAATTGGAATGGATATGAATCGATGGTCATTCAATGGAGAAGAAGAAAAAGGAATAAGAAGAATTTAATTTCGAGTTTTAAATAATTGGATGGGTTAGATTTCAGAAAAATGGGTGATAGCCCAACGGTTAGGATGTTCGTGTGGTTTCGAGAGGTCGCGGGTTCGAATCCTGGCCTGGGCAGTTCAGTAATTTTTTTTACCCTTTAAAGGTAGTTTTCCTTTGTTATTATTATTGCTATATTTACATTTATTATGATTGTTATTGTTAAGCATTATTAGTTATTATTATTAATTCAAGTATTATTGTTATTAGCATTATTGTTATATTTATATTTATTATGATTGTTATTGTTAAGCATTATTAGTTATTATTATTAATTCAAGTATTATTGTTATTAGCATTATTGTTATATTTATATTTATTATGATTGTTATTGTTAAGCATTATTAGTTATTATTATTAATTCAAGTATTATTGTTATTAGCAGTATTATTTAGGAATTATTAGTATTATAACAAATATTATTATTACAAGTATTACTAGTGTTAGTATTATTATTATCATTTTTATTATCATTATTAAATGTATTATTAGTTATTATTATTTTCATTAATATTAAGTATTAGTAACACTCTTATAACTATTAGTATTATTATTGACAATATCAATATTATTATTATTAATATTATCATTTGTAACAAAGTTATGATTATTAGTAAATCGTTAATATCAAAACTAATATTTTTAAACAAATAAATATTTGGTACATAAAATATATTTATTATATATACTTTACTTATACTAAAACTTCACATAACTATATATATAAAATCTACTAAAATTAGTTATATAAACACTTACAACAACAAATTTTCAATTTTGAATATAATATTAAACAAGTATATATATGAATATGTTAATATAACTATAAAAATATTAACCATTTGAATGAACATACAAATTAAAAATATATGTTATTAATTTAAAAATAATGTAATTAATGAATTTATATGTATATACATTCGAATACGATTATGTGTATTAATAAATATACAAATGATATAGGTTCGTGAATCCGAGGCAAACCCTGCATTGTTCAATTGTCCAATGTCGTCATATGTATTTTTACTACAAAATACAGTACAGTGAGTTTCATTTACTCCCTTTTTAAATGCTTTTGCAATATATATTTTTGGGACTGAGAATACATGCGCTGTTTTTATAACTGTTTTACGGAATAGACACAAGTACTTAAAATTACATTTTATGGTTGGATTATTAAACCGAATATCGCCCTTTTTAGTCTGATAATCTAAGAATTAGGGAACAGACACCCTAATTGACGCGAATCCTAAAGATAGATCTATCGGGCCCAACAAGCCCCATCCAAAGTACCGGATGCTTTAGTACTTCAAAATTTATATCATGTTCCATGGAGGATCCCGGAATGATGGGGATATTCTATATTCATATTGTTAATGTCGATTACCAGGTGTTCAATTCATATGAATGATATTTTTGTCTCTATGCATGGGACGTATGTTTATGAGAATTGGAAATATGAAATCTTGTGGTCTATTAAAATGATGAATTTTATTGTTTTATGATAAACTTATGAACTCACCAACCTTTTGGTTGACACTTTGAAGCATGTTTATTCTCAGGTATTAAAGAAACATTCCGCTGTGCATTTGCTCATTTTAAAGACATTATTTGGAGTCGATCATCGCAATGGAACCAGATGTTGGTGACTTCGTCCAGATGGATTAGGACGGGTCCTTTCACATGACAAGCCGGAAGATACACCAAAACAAACTCTTCGGATTCCCACGTAAACTCGGAACCCTTTCGATGTCGCCATTGCACTTTGTAAGTTCTAACTTCTTTGTTCCGCAACATTTTAACCTTCTCATCAAGAATTGCAATTGGCTCTTCAACATATTCTAATTTGTTGTTCAGAGCAATGTCATCTAACGGCACCCAAGTAGAGTCATCCGCAAGACACTTACGGAGATGTGAAACATGAAATGTGTTATGAATTCCCGCAAGTTCTTCGGGTAAATCTAGCCTATAAGCAACCTCACCAACACGCGCCAAAACCTTGTAAGGACCAATAAATCAAGGAGCTAACTTTCCTCGTTTTTGAAACCGAATAACACCTTTCCATGGCGAAACCTTAAGCATCACCATGTCACCTTCATGAAATTCAATCGGTCGCCTTCCTTTATCGACATAAGACTTTTGTCTATCTTGCGCCGCCTTAAGTCGAGCCCGAATCATCTCAATCTTACTATTCATCTCCAAGACCAAATCGGTACTCCCGATTTCTCATTGGCCCACTTCACCCCAACAAATAGGAGTTCGACACCTACGCCCATAAAGCATCTCATAAGGTGGCATCCTAATACTAGTGTGGTAACTATTATTGTACGATAATTCCACCAATGGTAAGTGCTCATCCCAACTACCACCGAAATCAATAACACACGCCCTTAACATATCCTTTAATGTTTGATTCGTACGCTCGGTTTGACCGTCCATTTGAGGATGATACGCCGTGCTCATTTTCAATTGAGTACCTATATCTTCATGAAACTTATTCCAAAACCGAGACGTGAAACGAGTATCTCGATCCGAAACAATAGATATAGGAACCCCATGCCTCGATATCACCTCCTTGATAAACAACTTGGACAAAGTCTCCGACGATATCGTTTCCCGAATGGGAAGAAACAAAGCACTCTTCGTCAATCGATCAACTATCACCCAAATCGTATCAAATTGGGTTCTCGCCGTCTTTGGTAACTTGGTAATGAAGTCCATGGTAATGTGCTCCCACTTCCATTTCGGGACTTCTAATGGTTGTAGCTTACCGTACGACTTTTGGTGTTCGGCTTTAACTTGCAAACACGTGACGCATTGTTCAACATACTTGACAACATCACGTTTCATGCCGGGCCACCAATACTCTTTCTTCAAATCATAGTACATCTTTGTTGCACCCGGATGAATGGAATACTTTGACTTATGTGCTTCATCAAGTAGCACTTGTCGATAGCCACCCCTCTTAGGCACCCACACTCTTCCTTGAAAAGACAACAAACTATGCGGGCCTAAGGTAATTGACTCCGTTTGCCCCACGATTCGTTCTTCATGCTTGTTGTTAACAAAAGCTTCAATTTGAATATCACCGATCTTCACAAGAAAATCGTTAGTGATAATCATGCGTAACGATCCTACTTGTATTACCGGATGTTGACTCTTTCGACTCAACGCATCCGCGACCACGTTCGCCTTACCCGGATGATAAAGTATTTCACAATCATAATCCTTTACCACATCCATCCACCTACGTTGACGATAATTCAAATCTCATTGATTAAAGAGACGTTTCAAACTCTTATGATCCGAATAAATCATACACTTGACACCATACAAGTAGTGGCGCCAAATTTTCAACACATGAACCACCGCCGCTAATTCAAGATCATGAGTCGGGTATCTCTTTTCGTGTTCCTTTAATTGTCGAGAGGCGTAAGCGATGACTTTACCCTTTTGCATTAGAACACACCCGATTCCATTTAATGAGGCATCATAATGAACCGTCATATCTTCAATCCCTTCCGGTAATACCAACACTGGAGCTTGACATAATTTCTCCTTTAACAATTGGAAAACAATTTCTTGCTTATTTTCCCAATTAAATCTCACGTTCTTCCTTGTCAACTTCGTTAACGGAGAAGCGATTTTAGAAATGTCTTGGATAAACCGACGATTACTGTGATGACCCGGAAATTTCCTATCAAATTTAAACTTAAATCTTTATATGTTTCCGAAACGATAAGAAAAATCTGTAATGTTGAGTCTCGAAAGCTTTGAAATCTATATTCATGTAATCAATTACCCTTTGACTGTTCCCGACGAATCACGAACAATTAATTGTAAATAGATATGTATGTATATATATACACATGGAGATAGGAATTATAATTTGTAATATTATGCTGTAATATATATCATTAATAAATAAGATTCAATATATTATAAGTAGTAATAAATTGTACTATATTAAATTTAGTTACAAGTTTGAATTTAATTATCATTACTTTCATCATTATTATTAATGATAATATTAATATTAATATTTGTATTATTAGTATTATTATATAAAAAAATGAAATTTGATTATTATTATTATTATTATTGATATTATTATCAGTATTATAAATTTTATTATTTTTATTTATACAATTATTACTAGTAGTAATATTATTATCTTAATATGTATATATTATTAATATAGAAGATAATCAGATACGAATACATACATAAAAAAATACTGTTATATATAAATAGATATACAGATAAACTGATTTACAGATATATTCATATATAATTACATATCCAGATATATAAATATACATATACGGATATATACATACATGAAACTAAAGAGGTATGTATTCTGTTTCATCTCACCATCACACTTTCTCTAATTTGTTTCCTGTCTCTAACCCTGTTGCAAAAACGAATTCAACCACAAAAGATTACAAAATCTGTTTGAAGTCACAATCTTCTTTATATTTTTTTTATATATTTCTGTACCTGATAGAATATTTCTTGTAGACAATCAGTACAAGTCAGTTTCAATTGCCATGTACAAATCATTTAGGATCCAAATTAACTATTAAATCACGCACTCGATCACATTATATAAAAGTACTACTACAAGTAATGAAGGAGAAGAGAAAAGATAAAAAAAAAAAATTCGTCGACCTTTGTTCTTGAACCCATTTCGCCACCTTCACCATGTAACCATCAATAACTCGATCACCACATCATTCAACCACCCTTTTAGTTTGTTGCTACTATTTGGTTTAAACAGACACACGCATGAACACCTTCAAAATCAAAACCCATTTGTTCTAAACCGTTATCCAAACGAAACCCATAAGTCATCATCACCACTTGAGTTTTCATTGATTGCTACTATCCGAATCCATCACAACCTCATAATCATTTTTCTGCTTTTGTCGATTATTAAACCAAAACACCAAACCATCCTCTAATTCTTTATAAATGTATATATATAATACATGATCATATGATTGTTTATCATCACCTTCAAACTTCAACACCAAACCGCCCCCTTCCATCATACAATCATCACATTTCTTGTTCTTTTTGTCTCGGTTTCAAACACCAACTTACAACCCATTCATGTTGCTGCTATTGAACCGTTTTCATATTTTTTTTTGAAGATAAAGATGTCTAACAAGAATATATGAATGAGAAGATGAGTTTATTGTTTTAAACTACTAGAGTGCACTCTTTTCCTTATGTGGCCGACACTCATTTTTTTTATCTATCGTTTTCCTTACTGGTCACCATATTTTAGTGGGATGAAGTATTATTAGTGGTGGGTCTCAAAAAGTGTAGAGGGCATGCGTAAATTTTCTCTTTGTTGCCACTGTAGTGACCCGAACTTTTCCATGTTTATATATATTAATTGAGATTGATATTTACATGATTAAATGTTTCCAACATGTTAAGCAATCAAACCTGTTAAGACTTGATTAATTGAAATATGTTTCATATAGACAATTGACCACCCAAGTTGACCGGTGATTCACGAACGTTAAAACTTGTAAAAACTATATGATGACATATATATGGATATATATATATAGTTAACATGATACTATGATAAGTAAACATATCATTAAGTATATTAACAATGAACTACATATGTAAACAAGACTACTAACTTAATGATTTTTAAACGAGACATATATGTAACGATTATCGTTGTAAAGACATTTAATGTATATATATCATATTAAGAGATATTCATACATGATAATATCATGATAATATAATAATTTAAAATCTCATTTGATATTATAAACATTGGGTTAACAACATTTAACAAGATCGTTAACCTAAAGGTTTCAAAACAACACTTACATGTAACGACTAACGATGACTTAACGACTCAGTTAAAATGTATATACATGTAGTGTTTTAATATGTATTTATACACTTTTGAAAGACTTCAATACACTTATCAAAATACTTCTACTTAACAAAAATGCTTACAATTACATCCTCGTTCAGTTTCATCAACAATTCTACTCGTATGCACCCGTATTCGTACTCGTACAATACACAGCTTTTAGATGTATGTACTATTGGTATATACACTCCAATGATCAGCTCTTAGCAGCCCATGTGAGTCACCTAACACATGTGGGAACCATCATTTGGCAACTAGCATGAAATATCTCATAAAATTACAAAAATATGAGTAATCATTCATGACTTATTTACATGAAAACAAAATTACATATCCTTTATATCTAATCCATACACCAATGACCAAAAACACCTACAAACACTTTCATTCTTCAATTTTCTTCATCTAATTGATCTCTCTCAAGTTCTATCTTCAAGTTCTAAGTGTTCTTCATAAATTCCAAAAGTTCTAGTTTCATAAAATCAAGAATACTTTCAAGTTTGCTAGCTCACTTCCAATCTTGTAAGGTGATCATCCAACCTCAAGAAATCTTTGTTTCTTACAGTAGGTTATCATTCTAATACAAGGTAATAATTATATTCAAACTTTGGTTCAATTTCTATAACTATAACAATCTTATTTCAAGTGATGATCTTACTTGAACTTGTTTTCGTGTCATGATTCTGCTTCAAGAACTTCGAGCCATCCAAGGATCCGTTGAAGCTAGATCCATTTTTCTCTTTTCCAATAGGTTTATCCAAGGAACTTAAGGTAGTAATGATGTTCATAACATCATTCGATTCATACATATAAAGCTATCTTATTCGAAGGTTTAAACTTGTAATCACTAGAACATAGTTTAGTTAATTCTAAACTTGTTCGCAAACAAAAATTAATCCTTCTAACTTGAATTTTAAAATCAACTAAACACATGTTCTATATCTATATGATATGCTAACTTAATGATTTAAAACCTGGAAACACGAAAAACACCATAAAACCGAATTTACGCCGTCGTAGTAACACCGCGGGCTGTTTTGGGTTAGTTAATTAAAAACTATGATAAACTTTGATTTAAAAGTTGTTATTCTGAGAAAATGATTTTTATTATGAACATGAAACTATATCCAAAAATTATGGTTAAACTCAAAGTGGAAGTATGTTTTCTAAAATGGTCATCTAGACGTCGTTCTTTCGACTGAAATGACTACCTTTACAAAAACGACTTGTAACTTATTTTTCCGACTATAAACCTATACTTTTTCTGTTTAGATTCATAAAATAGAGTTCAATATGAAACCATAGCAATTTGATTCACTCAAAACGGATTTAAAATGAAGAAGTTATGGGTAAAACAAGATTGGATAATTTTTCTCATTTTAGCTACGTGAAAATTGGTAACAAATCTATTCCAACCATAATTTAATCAACTTGTATTGTATATTATGTAATCTTGAGATACCATAGACACGTATACAATGTTTCGACCTATCATGTCGACACATCTATATATATTTCGGAACAACCATAGACACTCTATATGTGAATGTTGGAGTTAGCTATACAGGGTTGAGGTTGATTCCAAAATATATATAGTTTGAGTTGTGATCAATACTGAGATACGTATACACTGGGTCGTGGATTGATTCAAGATAATATTTATCGATTTATTTCTGTACATCTAACTGTGGACAACTAGTTGTAGATTACTAACGAGGACAGCTGACTTAATAAACTTAAAACATCAAAATATATTAAAAGTGTTGTAAATATATTTTGAACATACTTTGATATATATGTATATATTGTTATAGGTTCGTGAATCAACCAGTGGCCAAGTCTTACTTCCCGACGAAGTAAAAATCTGTGAAAGTGAGTTATAGTCCCACTTTTAAAATCTAATATTTTTGGGATGAGAATACATGTAGGTTTTATAAATGATTTACAAAATAGACACAAGTACGTGAAACTACATTCTATGGTTGAATTATCGAAATCGAATATGCCCCTTTTTATTAAGTCTGGTAATCTAAGAATTAGGGAACAGACACCCTAATTGACGCGAATCCTAAAGATAGATCTATTGGGCCTAACAAACCCCATCCAAAGTACCGGATGCTTTAGTACTTCGAAATTTATATCATATCCGAAGGGTGTTCCGGAATGATGGGGATATTCTTATATATGCATCTTGTTAATGTCGGTTACCAGGTGTTCACCATATGAATGATTTTTATCTCTATGTATGGGATGTGTATTGAAATATGAAATCTTTTGGTCTATTATTATGATTTGATATATATAGGTTAAACCTATAACTCACCAACATTTTTATTGACGTTTTAAGCATGTTTATTCTCACGTGATTATTAAGAGCTTCCACTGTCACATACTTAAATAAGGACGAGATTTGGAGTCCATGCTTGTATGATATTGTGTAAAAACTGCATTCAAGAAACTTATTTTGTTGTAACATATTTGTATTGTAAACCATTATGTAATGGTCGTGTGTAAACAGGATATTTTAGATTATCATTATTTGATAATCTACGTAAAGCTTTTTAAAACCTTTATATATGAAATAAAGGTTATGGTTTGTTTTAAAAATGAATGCAGTCTTTGAAAAATGTCTCATATAGAGGTCAAAACCTCGCAACGAAATCAATTAATATGGAACGTTTTTAATCAATAAGAACGGGACATTTCAGTTGGTATCCGAGCGTTGGTCTTAGAGAACCAGAATTTTGCATTAGTGTGTCTTATCGAGTTTGTTAGGATGCATTAGTGAGTCTGGACTTCGACCGTGTTTACTTGAAAAATGATTGCTTAACAAATTTTGTTGGAAACTATATATTTTTAACATGTGAATATTATGTGATATATTAATCTCTTAACGCGTTTGATATTATGTGATAGATGTTTACCTCTAGAATAAGTCCCATTGACTCACCTAATAATAATGAAGAGTCAAATGTAAATTGGAATGATTCGTGGACTGATTCACAAGTTCCCGAAGAGGAACCGGAAGAAGAGTCGGAACCGGAAGAAGAATCGGAACCGGAAGAAGGATCGGAACCGGATGAAGAAGTAGAACCGGTGGGGGAAATAATAAAACGGTTAAGTAAAAGAAAATCCTCAACCAACCGACCAAGGTTAATTATGGTCAATGGTGTTTCCGCCAAGGAAGCAAAATATTGGGAGGATTACCAATTCTCCGATGAATCGGATTCCGACGAGAATTCCGATGATGTTATAGAAATTACACCAACTGAATTTAAAAAGGCAAAAGAAAATAATAAGGGAAAGGGCATAAAAATAGAGAAATCTAATTCCAACCCCGATGAACTTTATATGTATCGTCAACCCCCGAAGTCCTTAAGTTGTAACAATGACCCGGGAACCTCTAAACCACCAGGTTTTTCTAAACCAATGTGGATCACGACGGCTCGTATTAGGGGAACATCATATATCCCTAGAAACTTGGCAAAACGAACCAAAACTGAAGAAGAAGAAACGAGCGAGTCGGAATAAGATAGTTGTATTCGTGTGGTGTAATATATGTAATATAGTGTGCTTATGCTTTATGATATATGTAAAAATTGCTTGTATTAATAAGTATTTTTTTTTATGAATCTAACTCTTGTCTATTTTACAGTTTAAAAACACAAAATGGATAGACAACCCAATATTTTAAGAGACCTACCCGGAGACATGATTGATGAAATCTTGTCTAGAGTCGGTCAGAATTCTTCGGCACAACTATTTAAGGCGAGATTAGTTTGTAAGACATTCGAAGAACGTTCCAAGAATGACTTGGTTTATAAAAGGCTTTCGTTCGAAAGATGGGGGATATCACATTGGGAAATCTATAAATTACGATGTGTTTACTTTGACGCATATATTGCGGGGAACCCAAATGCTATTTTACGCAATGGGTTAAGAAATTATTTTGACTCAATATATCCGAATATTGAACTTCGTGATTTAGAAAAAGCGGCTAACATGCAACATAAAGAAGCATGTTATGCTTACGGATTAGTAATGTTCGCTTCTCACCAAAGTGAGAACAAGAACATCGGGCTACAACTATTAAACAAAACGTTCCCACAAGTGACGGAGTCGGTAATTGGGGTAAGAAATGAGGTTTTTAGATTGTTACGGGACTGTTGGACATTACGTAACCCTCGTCCCTTTGACGACGTTACAACACGCTGTCTTATCAACGGCCATAACGGTTATGTTCCACAAGACCAAGGATGGAAAGTAGTCCTAGTAAAACCAGAATGCATGACTTGTTTCTGGACGTATGAATTACGTGTCTTTATTGCCTTTGCTGAACGACTTGTGTACTAGCTAGAATTATCTTCACAACTATCTTGTATCAAAGTTATTGTGTGCTATATTTCATGCTTTATGTAAAATAAGCGGTATTGTAAGTTTGTAAAATATTGTGTAAAAGTTTGAACGCGAAATATTATTATAATCAGTTTTTCATATAGAATTGTAGTAGTTGAATTGTATATTAGCTACTAAGTATGAACTTAACGGGTAGGTACTACCCGAATTTAAACTTATAAAACGCTAATATGAAGAAAAAGCTTTTATAAATGAGTTCATATTATGCTACGAAATACTATTAACTACTCTTAATATTCTGTATGATTAACTTGTTCCATTTAACTATTTTGAAGGAAATGGCACCGACTACTCGACACACCGTGAATATGAATGAAGAGGAATTCCGTACTTTTCTAGCTTCAAACATAGCTGCAGTACAGGCTGCGCTACATACCAACAATAACCTTGGATCTAGCAGTACAGGAAATCGTGTAGGATGCACCTACAAAGAATTCACTGCCTGCAAACCTTTGGAATTTGATGGAACCGAAGGACCGATCGGATTGAAACGGTGGACCGAGAAGGTTGAATCGGTGTTTGCCATAAGTAAGTGTACTGAAGAGGACAAAGTGAAGTACGCTACGCATACCTTCACAGGTTCTGCGTTAACATGGTGGAATACCTATCTAGAGCAAGTGGGACAAGACGATGCGTACGCACTACCGTGGTCAGCATTCAAGCACTTGATGAACGAGAAGTACCGTCCCAGAACCGAGGTCAATAAGCTCAAGACAGAACTTAGAGGGTTACGAACCCAAGGATTTGATATTACCACGTACGAAAGACGATTCACAGAATTGTGCCTATTATGTCTGGGAGCATTCGAAGATGAGGAAGAGAAGATCGACGCGTTTGTGAAAGGATTACCGGAAAGAATCCAAGAAGATATAAGTTCACACGAGCCCGCCTCCATACAACAGGCATGTAGAATGGCTCACAAACTAGTGAACCAGATTGAAGAAAGAATTAAAGAACAGACTGCTGAAGAGGCCAATGTGAAGCAAGTCAAAAGAAAGTGAGAGGAAAACGGTGATAAGAATCGCCAATACAGCAACAACAGCAATTACAACAATAATCGCAACAATTATCCCAACAATCGCAACTACAACAAACGGCCCAACAACAACAATAACAACAACAGCAACTACAACAATCATCCCAACAACAATAATAACCGCAACAGCAACAACAATCAGAAGCAGCTATGCCAAAGGTGTGAAAAGTATCACTCGGGGTTCTGCACCAAATTTTGCAACAAGTGTAAAAGAAATGGTCATAGCGCGGTGAAGTGTGAGGTCTACGGACCAGGGGTTAATAGAACGAAAGGAACAAATGGTGTCGGAACGAGTAATGGCGGAGCAAGTAGTGTCAGAGCAAGTTATGCCAATGTAGTTTGTTATAAATGTGGAAAACCGGGCCACATTATTAGAAATTGCCCGAACCAGGAGAACACGAATGGACAAGGCCGCGGAAGAGTTTTCAATATTAATGCGGCAGAGGCACAGGAAGACCCGGAGCTTGTTACGGGTACGTTTCTTATTGACAATAAATCTGCTTACGTTTTATTTGATTCGGGTGCGGATAGAAGCTATATGAGTAGAGATTTTTGTGCTAAATTAAGTTGTCCATTGACGCCTTTGGATAGTAAATTTTTACTCGAATTAGCAAATGGTAAATTAATTTCAGCAGATAATATATGTCGGAATCGAGAAATTAAACTGGTTAGCGAAACATTTAAGATTGATTTGATACCAGTAGAGTTAGGGAGTTTTGATGTGATAATCGGTATGGACTGGTTGAAAGAAGTGAAAGCGGAGATCTTTTGTTACAAAAATGCAATTCGCATTATACGAGAAAAAGGAAAACCATTAATGGTGTACGGAGAAAAGGGCAACACGAAGCTACATCTTATTAGTAATTTGAAGGCACAAAAACTAATAAGAAAAGGTTGCTATGCTGTTCTAGCACACGTCGAGAAAGTACAAACTGAAGAAAAGAGCATCAATGATGTTCCCGTCGCAAAAGAATTTCCCGATGTATTTCCGAAAGAATTACCGGGATTACCCCCACATCGATCCGTTGAATTTCAAATAGATCTTGTACCAGGAGCTACACCAATAGCTCGTGCTCCTTACAGACTCGCACCCAGCGAGATGAAAGAACTGCAAAGCCAATTACAAGAACTTTTAGAGCGTGGTTTCATTCGACCAAGCACATCACCGTGGGGAGCTCCTGTTTTGTTTGTCAAGAAGAAAGATGGTACATTCAGGTTGTGTATCGACTACCGAGAGTTGAACAAACTTACCATCAAGAACCGCTACCCACTACCGAGAATCGACGACTTATTTGATCAACTACAAGGCTCGTCTGTTTATTCAAAGATTGACTTACGTTCCGGGTATCATCAAATGCGGGTGAAAGAAGATGATATTCCAAAGACTGCTTTCAGAACACGTTACGGTCATTACGAGTTTATGGTCATGCCGTTTGGTTTAACTAATGCACCAGCTGTGTTCATGGACCTTATGAACCGAGTGTGTGGACGATACCTTGACAAGTTTGTCATTGTTTTCATTGATGACATACTTATTTACTCAAAGAATGACCAAGAACACGGTGAACATTTGAGAAAGGTGTTAGAAGTATTGAGGAAGGAAGAATTGTACGCTAAGTTTTCAAAGTGTGCATTTTGGTTGGAAGAAGTTCAATTCCTCGGTCACATAGTAAACAAAGAAGGTATTAAGGTGGATCCGGCAAAGATAGAAACTGTTGAAAAGTGGGAAACCCCAAAAACTCCGAAACACATACGCCAGTTTTTAGGACTAGCTGGTTACTACAGAAGGTTCATCCAAGACTTTTCCAGAATAGCAAAACCCTTGACTGCATTAACGCATAAAGGGAAGAAATTTGAATGGAAGGATGAACAAGAGAAAGCATTTCAGTTATTGAAGAAAAAGCTAACTACGGCACCTATATTGTCATTGCCTGAAGGGAATGATGATTTTGTGATTTATTGTGATGCATCAAAGCAAGGTCTCGGTTGTGTATTAATGCAACGAACGAAGGTGATTGCTTATGCGTCTAGACAATTGAAGATTCACGAACAAAATTATACGACGCATGATTTGGAATTAGGCGCGGTTGTTTTTGCATTAAAGACTTGGAGGCACTACTTATATGGGGTCAAAAGTATTATATATACCGACCACAAAAGTCTTCAACACATATTTAATCAGAAACAACTGAATATGAGGCAGCGTAGGTGGATTGAATTATTGAATGATCACGACTTTGAGATTCGTTACCACCCGGGGAAGGCAAATGTGGTAGCCGATGCCTTGAGCAGGAAGGACAGAGAACCCATTCGAGTAAAATCTATGAATATAATGATTCATAATAACATTATTACTCAAATAAAGGAGGCGCAACAAGGAGTTTTAAAAGAGGGAAATTTAAAGGATGAAATACCCAAAGGATCGGAGAAGCATCTTAATATTCGGGAAGACGGAACCCGGTATAGGGCTGAAAGGATTTGGGTACCAAAATTTGGAGATATGAGAGAAATGGTACTTAGAGAAGCTCATAAAACCAGATACTCAATACATCCTGGAACGGAGAAGATGTACAAGGATCTCAAGAAACATTTTTGGTGGCCGGGTATGAAAGCCGATGTTGCTAAATACGTAGGAGAATGTTTGACGTGTTCTAAGGTCAAAGCTGAGCGTCAGAAACCATCAGGTCTACTTCAACAACCCGAAATCCCGGAATGGAAATGGGAAAACATTACCATGGATTTCATCACTAAATTGCCAAGGACTGCAAGTGGTTTTGATACTATTTGGGTAATAGTTGATCGTCTCACCAAATCAGCACACTTCCTACCAATAAGAGAAGATGATAAGATGGAGAAGTTAGCACGACTGTATTTGAAGGAAGTCGTCTCCAGACATGGAATACCAATCTCTATTATCTCTGATAGGGATGGCAGATTTATTTCAAGATTCTGGCAGACGTTACAGCAAGCATTAGGAACTCGTCTAGACATGAGTACTGCCTATCATCCACAAACTGATGGGCAGAGCGAAAGGACGATACAAACGCTTGAAGACATGCTACGAGCATGTGTTACTGATTTCGGAAACAGTTGGGATCGACATCTACCGTTAGCAGAATTTTCCTACAACAACAGCTACCATTCAAGCATTGAGATGGCGCTGTTTGAAGCACTTTATGGTAGAAAGTGCAGGTCTCCGATTTGTTGGAGTGAAGTGGGGGATAGACAGATTACGGGTCCGGAGATTATACAAGAAACTACCGAGAAGATCATCCAAATTCAACAACGGTTGAAAACCGCCCAAAGCCGACAAAAGAGCTACGCTGACATTAAAAGAAAAGATATAGAATTTGAAATTGGAGAGATGGTCATGCTTAAAGTTGCACCTTGGAAAGGCGTTGTTCGATTTGGTAAACGAGGGAAATTAAATCCAAGGTATATTGGACCATTCAAGATTATTGATCGTGTCGGACCAGTAGCTTACCGACTAGAGTTACCTCAACAACTCGCGGCTGTACATAACACTTTCCACGTCTCGAATTTGAAGAAATGTTTTGCTAAAGAAGATCTCACTATTCCGTTAGATGAAATCCAAATCAACGAAAAACTTCAATTCATCGAAGAACCCGTCGAAATAATCGATCGTGAGGTTAAAAGACTTAAGCAAAACAAGATACCAATTGTTAAGGTTCGATGGAATGCTCGTAGAGGACCTGAGTTCACCTGGGAGCGTGAAGATCAGATGAAGAAGAAATACCCGCATCTATTTCCAGAAGATTCGTCAACACCTTCAACAGCTTAAAATTTCGGGACGAAATTTATTTAACGGGTAGGTACTGTAGTGACCCGAACTTTTCCATGTTTATATATATTAATTGAGATTGATATTTACATGATTAAATGTTTCCAACATGTTAAGCAACCAAACTTGTTAAGACTTGATTAATTGAAATATATTTCATATAGACAATTGACCACCCAAGTTGACCGGTGATTCACGAACGTTAAAACTTGTAAAAACTATATGATGACATATATATGGATATATATATATAGTTAACATGATACTATGATAAGTAAACATATCATTAAGTATATTAACAATGAACTACATATGTAAAAACAAGACTACTAACTTAATGATTTTTAAACGAGACATATATGTAATGATTATCGTTGTAAAGACATTTAATGTATATATATCATATTAAGAGATATTCATACATGATAATATCATGATAATATAATAATTTAAAATCTCATTTGATATTATAAACATTGGGTTAACAACATTTAACAAGATCGTTAACCTAAAGGTTTCAAAACAACACTTACATGTAACGACTAACGATGACTTAACGACTCAGTTAAAATGTATATACATGTAGTGTTTTAATATGTATTGATACACTTTTGAAAGACTTCAATACACTTATCAAAATACTTCTACTTAACAAAAATGCTTACAATTACATCCTCGTTCAGTTTCATCAACAATTCTACTCGTATGCACCCGTATTCGTACTCGTACAATACACAGCTTTTAGATGTATGTACTATTGGTATATACACTCCAATGATCAGCTCTTAGCAGCCCATGTGAGTCACCTAACACATGTGGGAACCATCATTTGGCAACTAGCATGAAATATCTCATAAAATTACAAAAATATGAGTAATCATTCATGACTTATTTACATGAAAACAAAATTACATATCCTTTATATCTAATCCATACACCAACGACCAAAAACACCTACAAACACTTTCATTCTTCAATTTTCTTCATCTAATTGATCTCTCTCAAGTTCTATCTTCAAGTTCTAAGTGTTCTTCATAAATTCCAAAAGTTCTAGTTTCATAAAATCAAGAATACTTTCAAGTTTGCTAGCTCACTTCCAATCTTGTAAGGTGATCATCCAACCTCAAGAAATCTTTGTTTCTTACAGTAGGTTATCATTCTAATACAAGGTAATAATCATATTCAAACTTTGGTTCAATTTCTATAACTATAACAATCTTATTTCAAGTGATGATCTTACTTGAACTTGTTTTCGTGTCATGATTCTGCTTCAAGAACTTCGAGCCATCCAAGGATCCGTTGAAGCTAGATCCATTTTTCTCTTTTCCAGTAGGTTTATCCAAGGAACTTAAGGTAGTAATGATGTTCATAACATCATTCGATTCATACATATAAAGCTATCTTATTCGAAGGTTTAAACTTGTAATCACTAGAACATAGTTTAGTTAATTCTAAACTTGTTCGCAAACAAAAATTAATCCTTCTAACTTGAATTTTAAAATCAACTAAACACATGTTCTATATCTATATGATATGCTAACTTAATGATTTAAAACCTGGAAACACGAAAAACACCGTAAAACCGAATTTACGCCGTCGTAGTAACACCGCGGGCTGTTTTGGGTTAGTTAATTAAAAAATATGATAAACTTTGATTTAAAAGTTGTTATTCTGAGAAAATTATTTTTATTATGAACATGAAACTATATCCAAAAATTATGGTTAAACTCAAAGTGAAAGTATGTTTTCTAAAATGGTCATCTAGACGTCGTTCTTTCGACTGAAATGACTACCTTTACAAAAACGACTTGTAACTTATTTTTCCGACTATAAACCTATACTTTTGCTGTTTAGATTCATAAAATAGAGTTCAATATGAAACCATAGCAATTTGATTCACTCAAAACGGATTTAAAATGAAGAAGTTATGGGTAAAACAAGATTGGATAATTTTTCTCATTTTAGCTACGTGAAAATTGGTAACAAATCTATTCCAACCATAATTTTAATCAACTTGTATTGTATATTATGTAATCTTGAGATACCATAGACACGTATACAATGTTTCGACCTATCATGTCGACACATCTATATATATTTCGGAACAACCATAGACACTCTATATGTGAATGTTGGAGTTAGCTATACAGGGTTGAGGTTGATTCCAAAATATATATAGTTTGAGTTGTGATCAATACTGAGATACGTATACACTGGGTCGTGGATTGATTCAAGATAATATTTATCGATTTATTTCTGTACATCTAACTGTGGACAACTAGTTGTAGGTTACTAACGAGGACAGCTGACTTAATAAACTTAAAACATCAAAATATATTAAAAGTGTTGTAAATATATTTTGAACATACTTTGATATATATGTATATATTGTTATAGGTTCGTGAATCAACCAGTGGCCAAGTCTTACTTCCCGACGAAGTAAAAATCTGTGAAAGTGAGTTATAGTCCCACTTTTAAAATCTAATATTTTTGGGATGAGAATACATGCAGGTTTTATAAATGATTTACAAAATAGACACAAGTACGTGAAACTACATTCTATGGTTGAATTATCGAAATCGAATATGCCCCTTTTTATTAAGTCTGGTAATCTAAGAATTAGGGAACAGACACCCTAATTGACGCGAATCCTAAAGATAGATCTATTGGGCCTAACAAACCCCATCCAAAGTACCGGATGCTTTAGTACTTCGAAATTTATATCATATCCGAAGGGTGTCCCGGAATGATGGGGATATTCTTATATATGCATCTTGTTAATGTCGGTTACCAGGTGTTCACCATATTAATGATTTTTATCTCTATGTATGGGATGTGTATTGAAATATGAAATCTTTTGGTCTATTATTATGATTTGATATATATAGGTTAAACCTATAACTCACCAACATTTTTGTTGACGTTTTAAGCATGTTTATTCTCAGGTGATTATTAAGAGCTTCCGCTGTCGCATACTTAAATAAGGACGAGATTTGGAGTCCATGCTTGTATGATATTGTGTAAAAACTGCATTCAAGAAACTTATTTTGTTGTAACATATTTGTATTGTAAACCATTATGTAATGGTCGTGTGTAAACAGGATATTTTAGATTATCATTATTTGATAATCTACGTAAAGCTTTTTAAAACCTTTATATATGAAATAAAGGTTATGGTTTGTTTTAAAAATAAATGCAGTCTTTGAAAAATGTCTCATATAGAGGTCAAAACCTCGCAACGAAATCAATTAATATGGAACGTTTTTAATCAATAAGAACGGGACATTTCAGTCACCTGCCAATCGAATGTTATCAAAGCAAAACAACAACCTTTGAATTGAATTATAATATTAAACAAGTGCATGTTGGGTCATGAATTGGAGGGTACCTGCTAGTGTCGATTATTTAACACCTTATATTCTTTTTCGGCTGACCAACTTACTCCACGAATGGTTTATGTCCATCAACATTATGTTCAAATTAAACGAGTGGGCTGTAGTTCTATTTAGTTAGGTGGACTGTGAACTAGTTGTATTAGTCGTTGGGCCACGTTGCTGTATAATTGGACTAAGATAAAAGTGTTTGTTGAGCCATCTTGTTCCTGTTCTATATTGGGTCGTATAAATTGATAGGCCGAGATTATTTTTGGTTGTCGGGCCGAGGAGGTATAATAACAGTGAAGTAGGAAGACGATGATAAATCATGAAGGTAAGAAAATGATTATGATTATGATGGTGAGATAGATAAGATAGATGATGATGGATATTTGAGGACGAGATGATTGTGAATGATACGTTAATGATGGTGAACGAATGATATTATGGATTATGATCATAATGAATTGATGGTAAACATTAACGATGCAGCAATATAGGATCGTGATAATGGTCTGATGAAATTACCACGATAATTATAAAGGTGATTAGGTTAAGTTGATATATGATTAGGGTGAAGGAGATATAAAGGGAGAAGGTGTAAAACGGGTTAATTAAATTTAAACCCTGATTATAAGCAGAAAATCGTGACAGGTCAATTGGTTAAGGGTGGTTATGAATATCCAGAGGTCCTGAGTTCGATTCTGACTTGCTGCATTTTTTTTTTGTTATTCATTAAACATCATGAGAATAGATAGATACTAGATATATAGATATTAGATTCAAATATTATCAGAAAAGCAAGAATGGAAGAATGGCATAGAGTGTTATTGGGAGGTCGCAGGTTCAAACCCAGACTTGGATATTTTTTTTTAAGACTACTCCTTTGAGGTAGTTTTTACTAATACTCTTATTATTATTATTTCATTATTATTTTTATTGTTATTATTATTATTATTATTTATTATTGATTGTTATTAAGTAATTATTATTATTACCAATATTAGTAATAAGATTATTAGTATAATAAAAATTATTATCATTATTAATATTATTAAAATATATAGTATTATTATTAATATGACTATTAAAAAAAATTTATATTAGAATCATTTTTATTTATTTAAAAGTACCATTATTATTTAAAATATTATTTTCATGAAAACTAACATTTTTATCTTATCATTATAATCTTTTTATTAAAAATTATTATTATTACTAACATTACTTTTATTATTAGTGTTATTATCAAAACTATTAATAGCAGTATCATTACTAAATCTAATTACTTTTAGTATTATTATTATTATTACCATAAAAAGATACAAATTTTTATTTATTATTATTGATATTATTTTACCAAAATAAATAACTATATAAGAATATATTTAAAACATATCGCATAACAACATTATATTTTCATAATAAATACTAATTATTTATCTAAAGTATATAAATTAAATATAGTTAATATAGTTACCAATGAAATATACAAGTTACTGATATAACAATTAATAATAATATCTAAACTTGTTCGATTACAAGTTTATGTTTTAATAAATATATGAATAATATAGGTTCGTGAATCCAAGGCCAACCCTGTTTTGTTCAGTTGTTCAATAGTCATATGTATTTTTACTACAAAATACATTAGGTGAGTTTCATTTGATTCCCTTTTACTCTTTACATTTTTGGACTGAGAATACAAGCGCTACTGTTACAACTGCCTTATTAAATGCTTTTGAAATATATTTTGAACTGCGAATACATGAAATGATTTTATAAATGTTTGACGAGATAGACACAAGTAAAACATTCCTCGAATGAATTATTATGCAGACAGAAGTTCTGTGGATTATTATTGAATTATGAGGACATGATAATTGCCACCATTGAATTATGTAGACATGATAATTGCCACCATTGAATTATGTGGACATGATAATTGCCACCATTGAATTATGTGGACATGATAATTGCCACCAGTTGATGTGAATGTTATATATCGAGAGAATGATTTTATACACAGGGTATGTGTATGTTATTTTTGTGCACAAGATATGTGTACGGTTACTATGATTTATGAAAATGGTTTCGTACATGAGAAAGATGTACTGTATTTAAAAGATATAGCATGTACATTACAGGTGGGTATAGGATTCGGGCCCATTTGTACCATGCAGCATTTAAATTTTGTGGTTTATCAAAATGATGAATTTTATTGTTTTATGATAAACTTATGAACTCACCAACTTTTTGGTTGACACTTTTAAGTATGTTTATTCTCAGGTGTGAAAGAAACCTTCCGCTGTGCATTTTGCTCATTTTAAGGACAATACTTGGAGTCGATCATCGCTCTGGGATCAAAGGTTAATGACTTCGTCCGGATGGATTAGGACGGGTCTTCACAGTTGGTATCAGAGCGGTGGTCTTAGCGAACTAGGTCTTGCATTAGTGTGTCTAACTGATAGTTGTTTAGATACATTAGTGAGTCTGGACTTCGACCGTGTCTGCATGTCAAAAGTTTTGCTTATCATTTCTAGTCGAAAATCGTCTGCTTATCATCCTTAGGAAATTACCTGCTTATCATTCTTAGGGAATAACTTGCTTATCATCCTTAAAGTCTAGACACGTCTTACTGTCTCTATTGCATAGACAGTGTATAGATAAATTCATATCTTAGCGTATCTGTTATTGTTACCTTTGCCTGACAGCTTCCGTAGATTTCTCCGTAACTTATGGGATTTTAGTATTATATATGCATATGTAAATTATGTATGGAAGGGTACTAATCTACATCCTTTAATCTATTTCTTATCGAAAAGTCATTCATCTGATCGTACGAGATGAATCCCTCAACCAGTTCGAGTCCCTTAGATTCCGATAACTATTTCGACAGCTATTCCGACATAGAGTTTCACTCGAGCTCCGAAAGCAGTGTCACCGGAATGAATCAACCAATCAGCCATCCCCAATTCATCTGATGGTTTCGTAGTTGACTAAATCAATGGAGACGAGAAGAAGACGATCCTTTCCACTCACCAACCTGCACTCTTGGTGAAGAAACTGAAACACTTACCGGTGAACCTGTTCAAAACATCATTTTTTCTCTCAGAGTATCTCGTCACGATTATATAATATCTCACATTTTAGACCTTATTCATCCACTCGTTCCGACAAACAATCATCCCGGAGTAATAGAAGAAGTCAACGAGCTTCACACCCGAGTTGTAGCCTTGGAAAATATGGTGCAAAACGTACCAGCTTCAGCAACATCACCGGCACCAACAGTACCATCAATAAACAGCACCAGTACCATCAACAATCCATGCCTCAATATCTCATTCTGTACCTCGAATGTAATCATCGTTCTACGTATCGTTCTACATCAATTACCTTCGTTCTTCATGCCGATTATGTAATCTCTAATATTTTAGAGATTATGTATTCTAGTTCTAACGATAAATCAAATGAGATTAATATCATTTTGACTCATTAAATCTATAGTTACATCTGAAGAAAAAATATATGTATATATATTTTCATGAAGATTGTAATTAAAAGTTCTTTTGTACAAACTGTTAATGGTGAAAATATTTTAACGGGTAGGTAATACCCGAGGAATATTTAGATTTCACATTAATAAGTTACACTGTACATTCTTTAAATCTGATTCAACAGTCATTTACTATCCTACTCACATACACAGCTATATGAATCCGTTCACCACAGAGTAACCATTTTCATTCAAATTTCATATTTGGATTTTGACCTATCAGAATCCAACAAGTGGCATAATGAAGAAAACATTTGACGAAATAAAATTTGTTAGAAATAAACAAATTAACTATGAGAAATTTTGTTAAGAATCCACGCTAACAAAATCCTAGCTAACTGTTACAAAATCCTAGCTAACTGTTCCTAGCTAACTGTGGACTAATCAACTGAGGACTACCAACAGTGAACAATTAAAATGAATTAAAATATTGATTATAACATATGAAACTAAACAATACTTCAAGTTTGCCACTTGATTTCATCTTAAACCTCATTTGTATCTTGACGACTACAATCTGCGTTCAAACCTTTCATGATTCTTGAAAACACCTCAATCGAGAGGATGAACCAACCGAACTTCATATATGGAAGAAAAGATTGATACATATAGTTATGCACCTGAAAAACACTCGAAACCTGAGTAAACGTTCAACACGTATCTGTGCTAGCTCCTTTGGCGTTGTTATTATCGAAAATAACTTTGCAATTCCTTTTCAAGTTAGCCAATTTTGTCACAGCTCCAGCAAGTCAGCTTTGACTTTCATTCAGATAAGACTTATTATAACCTTGATTTATAAGCTTGCCTTTCGTCATCGTTATCGGGGAACCGTTTACATCCCATCACATTATTAGTAAACTTACCAACAACTTCATTTCTCATTGACTTAAGTCTCTCCGAAGAACCATTATGGTTGTTCATTAAAACCTTACCATATACTTATCCATATCTTATAACGAGAATTACCATACCAGTTACCGGGAATTAGCAATTAGTATTTTGAATCTCGCAGCGTTTCTACATCAACAGTTATATGTATACATATAACATTTATCTTTTAGAACTATGATCTTTCATTCTGAAATTCTGAAAAGCACTCAGTCTACGAATTAATACTCTGAATTCTGAAAAAAAAGCTGAATGAAGCAGCAAAAACTGTAAACGACTTTAACCGTCGAAAGTTTAATGATAAAGAATAGTATGTTAGCAAAGTTTAGAAAAGTTGGAACTGGAAAACGGATTGAGCAAACCATGAAGGAGGTTGTGAACAAATCACAAGGACTAAACCTGTCTTCAAAGAATCCAAATGGTTCGGTATCTGCTGAAGTTATTAACGAATACCTTGCTTCTGATTCTAAACCTTTACAGACAAATCTTCATCATCATCCATCGATATTAGAAATTCTAAGACATCATCCTATCTTTCATCCTCGATATTTATGAAGAAAATATTCATAACTATTTTTATCTGAAATCATTTACCTTTCCGTAATATTTGCAACATAAAAGAAACTGTGTTAGTTTCTAAATTTCGAAAAATTCAAATTTAAAATATGAATGTTATTGAAGTAGTGTTGGGAACTGATGCATGAGTTAGTATAATATAATGACACTTGATCAACGTGATTATATTACAGTAATTCATGTTGAGTTTCTAATGGAACGTGATGATTCACAGAACATACCGTCATCATGTGCCATTTACACGACTCCTGCATTCTACTCAATCTCTAAACATATTAAGAACATATCTTCTTGACAGTTCTATCTTTCCGGATATTCTGGTAATTTACCAAATCAAGATCGTGCCATTATGACTTCCTTCTTAGAACATTAACTGTGTTCACCCAAAACTTCATACCTACGAATTCTGGACCATTATTCGCTTGACTTAAAGTCGGGAAGAGAAAACAAAAGTATGAAACTCCGAAATATAAGGGAGAACATAAAGCCTGATAACAACACATAAATTACAAACCGTGTATATCAATGTTTATCGCAACATAAAGACACGAGAGAATTAAAAGCACTATAACCCCAAGGGCAAAGTAGAAGTAAGCAGATTCCTCTGGTGGAAGTTGGAAAAGGAGAATGATTGTTGCGATAGTAAGGATAAGGATAAGGATCAGAACTGGATTAAGTATTTCCACAATCTTTTGAATTTGTGAACTGAGTATAGGAATGGTAAAAGTAAAGGAAGGGAAGAAGTTAGTTTATAGTAAAATATCTGATAGAGAAATCAAGGCAGATCCCCGTATTTAATTAGAAAGATCCCAACTTCCTTATTCGCCGAAGAATCAAATCTTTAAGATTTCGAAGATTTTCTTTAAATCCCTTGAACTCCGGAAATCAACCATATCTACGTTAAAGGATATGACGAAATATTATTTCCTCATTTCACTCTCTTGCGATAACTTCACTTATACTCTTTGTATAATCAAATTGTTTTATCTATATTACTCAATGATGATAAAACCCTATTATCACCTCATATTCGTCATGAAAACATTTTTATAGTTAGCCATGACGACCTCGATCAAATTTTGGGACGAAATTTCTTTAACGGGTAGGTACTGTGATGACCCGAAAATTTCTGATCAAATTTAAACTTAAATCTTTATATGTTTCCGAAACGATAAGAAAAATCTGTAATGTTGAGTCTCGAAAGCTTTGAAATCTATATTCATGTAATCAATTACCCTTTGACTGTTCCCGACGATTCACGAACAATTAATTGTAAATAGATATGTGTGTATATATATACACATGGAGATTGGAATTATAATTTGTAATATTATGCTGTAATATATATCATTAATAAATAAGATTCAATATATTATAAGTAGTAATAAATTGTACTATATTAAATTTAGTTACAAGTTTGAATTTAATTATCATTACTTTCATCATTATTATTAATGATAATATTAATATTAATACTTGTATTATTAGTATTATTATATAAAAAAATGAAATTTGATTATTATTATTATTATTGATATTATTATCAGTATTATAAATTTTATTATTTTTATTTATACAATTATTACTAGTAGTAATATTATTATTTTAATATGTATATATTATTAATATAGAAGATAATCAGATACGAATACATACATAAAAAAATATTGTTATATATAAATAGATATACAGATAAACTGATTTACAGATACATTCATATATAATTACATATCCAGATATATAAATATACATATACGGATATATACATACATGAAACTAAAGAGGTATGTATTCTATTTCATCTCACCATCACACTTTCTCTAATTTGTTTCCTGTCTCTAACCCTGTTGCAAAAACGAATTCAACCACAAAAGATTACAAAATCTGTTTGAAGTCACAATCTTCTTTATTTATTTTTTATATATTTCTGTACTTGATAGAATATTTCTTGTAGAAAATCAGTACAAGTCAGTTTCAATTGCCATGTAAAAATCATTTAGGATCCAAATTAACTATTAAATCACGCACTCGATCACATTATATAAAAGTACTACTACAAGTAATGAAGGAGAAGAGAAAAGATAAAAAAAAAAAAATCGTCGACCTTTGTTCTTGAACCCATTTCGCCACCTTCACCATGTAACCATCAACAACTCGATCACCACATCATTCAACCACCCTTTTAGTTTGTTGCTACTATTCGGTTTAAACAGACACACGCATGAACACCTTCAAAATCAAAACCCATTTGTTCTAAACTGTTATCCAAACGAAACCCATAAGTCATCATCACCACTTGAGTTTTCATTGATTGCTACTATCCGAATCCATCACAACCTCATAATCATTTTTCTGCTTTTGTCGATTATTAAACCAAAACACCAACCATCCTCTAATTCTTTATAAATGTATATATATAATACATGATCATATGATTGTTTATCATCACCTTCAAACTTCAACACCAAACCGCCCCCTTCCATCATACAATCATCACCTTTATTGTTCTTTTTGTCTCGGTTTCAAACACCAACTTACAACCCATTCATGTTGCTGCTATTGTACCGTTTTCATATTTTTTTTGAAGATAAAGATGTCTAACAAGAATATATGAATGAGAAGATGAGTTTATTGTTTTAAACTACTAGAGTGCACTCTTTTCCTTATGTGGCCGACACTCATTTTTTTATCTATCGTTTTCCTTGCTGGTCACCATATTTTAGTGGGATGAAGTATTATTAGTGGTGGGTCTCAAAAAGTGTAGAGGGCATGCGTAAATTTTCTCTTTGTTGCCACCTGCCAATCGAATGTTATCAAAGCAAAACAACAACCTTTGAATTGAATTATAATATTGAACAAGTGCATGTTGGGTCATGAATTGGAGGGTACCTGCTAGTGTCGATTATTTAACACCTTATATTCTTTTTCGGCTGACCAACTTACTCCACGAATGGTTTATGTCCATCAACATTATGTTCAAATTAAACGAGTGGGCTGTAGTTCTATTTAGTTAGGTGGACCGGGAACTAGTTGTATTAGTCGTTGGGCCACGTTGCTGTATAATTGGACTAAGATAAAAGTGTTTATTGAGCCATCTTGTTCCTGTTCTATATTGGGTCGTATAAATTGATAGGCCGAGATTATTTTTAGTTGTCGGTCCGAGGAGGTATAATAACAGTGAAGTAGGAAGACGATGATAAATCACGAAGGTAAGATAATGATTATGATTATGATGGTGAGATAGATAAGATAGATGATGATGGATATTTGAGGACGAGATGATTGTGAATGATACGTTAATGATGGTGAACGAGTGATATTATGGATTATGATCATAATGAATTGATGGTAAACATTAAC
Source organism: Rutidosis leptorrhynchoides (assembly GCF_046630445.1). NCBI lineage: Eukaryota > Viridiplantae > Streptophyta > Magnoliopsida > Asterales > Asteraceae > Rutidosis > Rutidosis leptorrhynchoides. The sequence continues at coordinate 448,794,611 of NC_092336.1, forward strand.
GATGCAGCAATATAGGATCGTGATAATGGTCTGATGAAATTACCACGATAATTATAAAGGTGATTAGGTTAAGTTGATATATGATTAGGGTGAAGGAGATATAAAGGTAGAAGGTGTAAAACGGTATAATTAAATTTAAACCCTGATTATAAGCAGAAAATCGTGACAGGTCAATTGGTTAAGGGTGGTTATGAATATCCAGAGGTCCTGAGTTCGATTCTGACTTGCTGCATTTTTTTTTTGTTATTCATTAAACATCATGAGAATAGATAGATACTAGATATATAGATATTAGATTCAAATATTATCAGAAAAGCAAGAATGGAAGAATGGCATAGAGTGTTATTGGGAGGTCGCAGGTTCAAACCCAGACTTGGATATTTTTTTTTTAAGAATACTCCTTTGAGGTAGTTTTTACTAATACTATTATTATTATTATTTCATTATTATTTTTATTGTTATTATTATTATTATTTATTATTGATTGTTATTAAGTAATTATTATTATTACCAATATTAGTAATAAGATTATTAGTATAATAAATATTATTATCATTATTAATATTATTAAAATATATAGTATTATTATTAATATGACTATTAAAAAAAAATTATATTAGAATCATGTTTATTTATTTAAAAGTACCATTAATATTTAAAATATTATTTTCATGAAAACTAACATTTTTATCTTATCATTATAATCTTTTTATTAAAAATTATTATTATTACTAACATTACTTTTATTATTAGTGTTATTATCAAAACTATTAATAGCAGTATCATTACTAAATCTAATTACTTTTAGTATTATTATTATTATTACCATAAAAAGATACAAATTTTTATTTATTATTATTGATATTATTTTACCAAAATAAATAACTATATAAGAATATATTTAAAACATATCGCATAACAACATTATATTTTCATAATAAATACTAATTATTTATCTAAAGTATATAAAATAAATATAGTTAATATAGTAACCAATGAAATATACAAGTTACTGATATAACAATTAATAATAATATCTAAACTTGTTCGATTACAAGTTTATGTTTTAATAAATATATGAATAATATAGGTTCGTGAATCCAAGGCCAACCCTGTTTTATTCAGTTGTTCAATAGTCATATGTATTTTTACTACAAAATACATTAGGTGAGTTTCATTTGATTCCTTTTTACTCTTTACATTTTTGAACTGAGAATACATGCGCTACTGTTACAACTGCCTTATTAAATGCTTTTGAAATATATTTTGAACTGCGAATACATGAAATGCTTTTATAAATGTTTGACGAGATAGACACAAGCAAAACATTCCTCGAATGAATTATTATGCAGACAGAAGTTCTGTGGATTATTATTGAATTATGTGGACATGATAATTGCCACCATTGAATTATGTAGACATGATAATTGCCACCATTAAATTATGTGGACATGATAATTGCCACCATTGAATTATGTGGACATGATAATTGCCACCAGTTGATGTGAATGTTATATATCGAGAGAATGATTTTATACACAGGGTATGTGTATGTTATTTTTGTGCACAAGATATGTGTACGGTTACTATGATTTATGAAAATGGTTTCGTACATGAGAAAGATGTACTGTATTTAAAAGATATAGCATGTACATTACAGGTGGGTATAGGATTCGGGCCCATTTGTACCATGCAGCATTTAAATTTTGTGGTCTATCAAAATGATGAATTTTATTGTTTTATGATAAACTTATGAACTCACCAACCTTTTGGTTGACACTTTTAAGCATGTTTATTCTCAGGTGTGAAAGAAACCTTCCGCTGTGCATTTTGCTCATTTTAAGGACAATATTTGGAGTCGATCATCGCTCTGGGATCAAAGGTTGATGACTTCGTCTGGATGGATTAGGACGGGTCTTCACAATTACAACTGGCCAATTCGAGAAAACTTCGAATTTCCGTAGGCGTAGTCGGTTTTCCCCAATTCTTCACCGTCTCAATCTTCCCCGGGTCTACTTGAATACCTTCTCTATTCACAATATGGCCAAGGAATTGCACTTCCCTTAGCCAAAATTCACATTTGGAGAATTTAGCATAACACTTCTCCTTCCGCAATGTCTTCAACACTTCCCGCAAATGGTGCTCATGTTCCTTCCTACTCTTAGAATAAACAAGTATGTCGTCAATGAACACAATTACCGACTTGTCCAACATAGGTTGGCACACCCGGTTCATAAGATCCATGAATGATGCCGGTGCATTCGTAAGACCAAATGGCATAACCACAAACTCATAATGCCCGTAACGCGTCCGAAAAGCAGTTTTCTCTATGTCTTCCTCACGGACCCGCACTTGATGATAGCCGGACCGCAAGTCGATCTTAGAAAAATACGTCGCACCTTGGAGTTGGTCAAATAAATCGTCAATCCGAGGCAATGGATAACGTTTCTTGATCATCACTTTGTTCAACTCCCGGTAATCGATGCACATCCGCATACTACCATCTTTCTTTTTCACAAATAAAATAGGAGCACCCCATGGCGAAGCACTCGGTCGAATGAAACCCTTTTCAAGCAACTCTTGGGTTTGATTTAACAATTCTTGCATTTCCGTCGGCGCTAAACAATAAGGAGTTTTAGCAATGGGAGTAGCTCCCGGAACCAACTCAATGCGAAATTCAACTTGTCTTTTCGCCGAAACACCCGGTAACTCATCCGGAAAAACGTCTTCAAATTCATTAACCACCGGAATTTCACGAATGGATGGTGGCTCATCACGAGTATCAAATACATGGACAAGAAAAACCATACCACCACTCTTAAGAAAACGTCGCGCCCGTGCATAAGTGCATAATGGTACGAGTCTTCTTCGTTTATCGCCATGAATAATCAACTCTCCCCCAATTGGGGTCTTTACACGAATGAACTTATCATGGCATGCAATATCGGCTCTATAACGATCGAGGCAATCCATACCCACAACTGAAAGGACCCGTTCATATACATTATAAACGATTCACAATAGTTGATTACATTACGAGGTATTTGACCTCTATATGATACATTTTACAAACATTGCATTCGTTTTTAAAGGACAAACTTTCTTTACATCAAAATTTGACAGGCATGCATACCATTTCGTAATATCCACTATCCAACTATAAGTTGACTTAATAGTAATCTTTGATTAACTCAATGACTCGAATGCAACGTTCTTCGAAATATGCCATGAAAGACTCCAAGTAATATCATGAAAATGAGCAAACGCACAGCGGAAGATTTCTTTCAATCCTGAGAATAAACATGCTTTAAAGTGTCAACCAAAAGGTTGGTGAGTTCATTAGTTTATCATAATCATTCATTTTCTTCATTTTAATAGACCACAAGAATTTCATTTTCCAGTTCTCATAAATATACGTCCCATGCATAGAGACAAAAATCATTCATATGGTGAACACCTGGTAACCGACATTAACAAGATGTATATAAGAATATCCCCTATCATTCCGGGAAATCCTTCGGACATGATAAAAACAACATCGAAGTACTAAAGCATCCGGTACTTTGGATGGGGTTCGTTAGGCCCAATAGATCTATCTTTAGGATTCGCGTCATTTAGTAGATCGGTTTACTAATTCTTAGGTTACCAAGCAAAAGGGGCATATTCGGCTTCGATCATTCACCCATATAATGTAGTTTCAATTACTTGTGTTTATTTCGTAAAACATTTATTAAAATTGCGCATGTATTCTCAGCCCAAAAATATAAAGGGTAAAAAGGCAAATGAAACTCACCTATTGTATTTTGTAGTAAAAATACATATAACGTCATTGAACAAGTGCAAGGTTGGCCCCGGATTCACGAACCTATATTAATTATATATATATATATATATATATATATATATATATATATATATATATATATATATATATATATATATGTTGATCAAAATTTGTCTAACAATTTAGTTTAGGTCATAGTGTATCACAATCCTAATGCTCGAGACTAATATGCAAAAGCCAACAAAATTCAATTTGACTCAAAATGATTCCCAAAATTTATACATGATTATCATATAGTTTAAATATCTTCGTTTTATATTTTTAAATATTTTTAAAAGATTATATTAGAGTAAAAAATATAATTCATTTATTATTAAAATTTATATAATAAAAATATACTTTTATATATCTTAAGTAGTAAAATTTATAAAGTTCATTTAATATCATAAAAATATTATGTTAGATTTTATTAAGGTAATTATATTATTTGTATTACATATTTATTTGATAAAATAGTATTGATAATAATAATAAATAAAAGTTGTATTATTTTATAATAATAATTATTATTATTCTATTAATAAAAATATCAATATTTATATTTACTAAAAGTAATATTATGATAAGACGATAATTCTAATTATGATAACTTTAATATTTACAATACTTTTTAATATTAACTTTATAATAATAACTCTATTTAAAATGATAATAATAATGATATTTTATAATAACAATGACATTTCCATTAAAATAATAATATTCGTTAAAATGATAATTTTAGTACTAACGATACTTTTAATAATAATAGTAATAATAAAAATAAGAACGGTAATTTTATCTAAATCAATATCTTACAATATTTTAATTTCATCATGATACTCATACTCATTATTTCCTAATCGTTTCGTTTAATAGCTTTTAATCGACTTTTATATCGTGTTCATAATAATGATAATAATAGTAATCAAAATAATTAGGTGTTACTAACATTAGTTTTAATTACAATAATACTAATAATGATAATTACTATGACATTATTAACGATAATACTAATAATTATTTTAATGATAATATAATAATAATAATAACAATATCAATAACCATTTTTAAATAATGATATATGTATTAATAATAATAATAATAATAATAATAATAATAATAATAATAAGATAATAATACTACTAATTATAACTTTAACGATAATAACGATAGTAATAATAATAAAAATAACAATTTTTAATGATAAATCCTTTTATTGATAAAGATAATAATAATAATAATAATAATAATAATAATAATAATAATAATAATAATAATAATAATAATAATAATAAGATAAAACTAGAACGACTATAATAACGACGATAATAATAATCATTTTTAATAATAATACAAAAATTCGATTGACTATAACTTCAAATCCGTTCATCAAAACCATTCGATATCTAAAGGAAAAGTTCTTAATTTTTCGCTAGCTTTCCAACGACATGCATATCTTATACCTTATCTCAACCGCATATATAACTAATTCAGGATTCAACATAACCTAACTAAAGGCAATATCAAAAGTACAAACATGCATAATCCTATATTCTCGAGCACTAGTCAGGGATACCCTATTAATATATAAAAGTTAATTTTTGAGTACTCACGTATCAATATTGAGATTCAATATTGCAGGAAAGGTACGTAGACGCAACGGAGATAATGGACACTAGAGTGACCTCATGAGCATACCCATGAACCATACCCATCACCTCCATAGTGAAATGTCCCGTTCTTATTGATTAAAAACGTTCCATATTAATTGAATTCGTTGCGAGGTTTTGACCTCTATATGAGACGTTTTTCAAAGACTGCATTCATTTTTAAAACAAACCATAACCTTTATTTCATAAATAAAGGTTTAAAAAGTTTTACGTAGATTATCAAATAATGATAATCTAAAATATCCTGTTTACACACGACCATTACATAATGGTTTACAATACAAATATGTTACATCGAAATCAGTTTCTTGAATGCAGTTTTTACACAATATCATACAAACATGGACTCCAAATCTTGTCCTTATTTTAGTATGCAACAGCAGAAGCTCTTAGTATTCACCTGAGAATAAACATGCTTTAAACGTCAACAAAAATGTTGGTGAGTTATAGGTTTAACCTATATATATATCAAATCGTAACAATAGACCACAAGATTTCATATTTCAATACACATCCCATACATAGAGATAAAAATCATTCATATGGTGAACACCTGGTAACCGACATTAACAAGATGCATATATAAGAATATCCCCATCATTCCGGGACACCCTTCGGATATGATATAAATTTCGAAGTACTAAAGCATTCAGTACTTTGGATGGGGTTTGTTAGGCCCAATAGATCTATCTTTAGGATTCGCGTCAATTAGGGTGTCTGTTCCCTAATTCTTAGATTACCAGACTTAATAAAAAGGGGCATATTCGATTTCGATAATTCAACCATAGAATGTAGTTTCACGTACTTGTGTCTATTTTGTAAATCATTTATAAAACCTGCATGTATTCTCATCCCAAAAATATTAGATTTTAAAAGTGGGACTATAACTCACTTTCACAGATTTTTACTTCGTCGGGAAGTAAGACTTGGCCACTGGTTGATTCACGAACCTATAACAATATATACATATATATCAAAGTATGTTTAAAATATATTTACAACACTTTTAATATATTTTGATGTTTTAAGTTTATTAAGTCAGCTGTCCTCGTTAGTAACCTACAACTAGTTGTCCACAGTTAGATGTACAGAAATAAATCGATAAATATTATCTTGAATCAATCCACAACCTAGTGTATACGTATCTCAGTATTGATCACAACTCAAACTATATATATTTTGGAATCAACCTCAACCCTGTATAGCTAACTCCAACATTCACATATAGAGTGTCTATGGTTGTTCCGAAATATATATAGATGTGTCGACATGATAGGTCGAAATATTGTATACGTGTCTATGGTATCTCAAGATTACTGATAAGGCTAAAAAGGAACATATATTTCATAGCATTATCCCCCAAGAAAGACAAGATTTTAGTTGCAATTGTTCCATTTTCAAGTGATATTCGTTTATATTAAATAAGTGCGAAGACAAAAGGCAGATTCGACAAATTGAAGACAAAAAGGTCCAAAAAGCTCAAAAGTACAAGATACAATTAAAAAGGTTCAAATTATTGATGAAGAACGTCTAAAAATGACAAGAGTACAAGTTACAAAACGCAAAGTACACAATATAAAATAGTACGCAAGGACGTTCGAAAATCCGGAACCGGGACATGAGTCAACTCTCAACGCTCGACGCAACGGTGTAAAAATTACGAGTCAACTATGCACAAGAATAAAATATAATATTTAAATAATTCATAATAAGAATAATATTAAATAATAAAAAGTTGTTAATTTAGCATAGTTCAGGGGTCGTAAATGAAAATTCAATTTCATATTTTGCCTATAAAAGGCGATGATTATCGATCATTTTAAAGGCATCCCTTTTTCTATCCTAAAAATCTATTATCAATATCAATATCTAAAAATCTCTATCATAATGTTAATGTAATAAGATATAACAATAATCTTAATTTTAATTTTAAATTATGATAATAATAAGATTTATGATAGAGATCGTTTGAGTGTGTAAGTCGAAATTCTGTCCGTGTAACGCTACGCTATTTTTAATCATTGTAAGTTATGTTCAACCTTTTTATATTAATGTCTCGTAGCTAAGTTATTATTATGCTTATTTAAAACGAAGTAATCATGATGTTGGGCTAATTACTAAAATTGGGTAATTGGGCTTTGTACCATAATTAAGGTTTGGGCAAAAGACCGACACTTGTGGAAATTGGACTATTGACTATTAATAGATGGGGGGTATTGTCTAATTGAGTGACAACTCATTGGAGTCTGTCGAACCTATCTTCAAATTAATTATCCTAATAATTAATAATGATTATGGTTGTCCTATTTAGTGACGTTCATATGGAATCTATTATAATCATTTAATTAATTATTCGGGTTGGGTAATTGATTATTCAAACTGATCAAGTGGGTAAATTAATATTCATATCTAATCAAAACAGGGGTAGATTACATACAGTGATAACTGGTGTAATTGTTGACAGAAGTGATAACTGCGTCACAGTTTAAATCCTTAATTAGTTGGAATATTTGACTTCGGATATAAGGGTAATTTGACGAGGACACTCGCACTTTATATTTATGACCGATGGACTATTATGGATAAAAACCAGATAGGTATCAAATAAACCATGACAAAGGACAATTAACCCGAGTAACAATTAATTAAAATCAAAACGTCAAACATCATGATTACGGAAGTTTAAATAAGCATAATCCTTTTATTTCATATTCTATCGCAATTTTATTTATTGTTATTTTATTTATCGTCATTTATTTATTTTACGCACTTTAATTATTGTCATTTATCTTTACGCTTAAAAATATAAAATCGACAAACCGGTCATTAAACGGTAAAAACCCCCCTTTTATAATAATATTACTACTTATATATATATATATATATATTTATATAAATATAGTTTTATAAAAATATAGTACGTAATCACTAGCTCCCTGTGGAACGAACCAAACTTACTAAAAACTACACTACTCTACGATTAGGTACACTGCCTATAGTGTTGTAGCAAGGTTTAGGTATATCCCATCCGTAAATTAATAAAACTTGTGTCATATTTTGTAGTATTTCCTAGTAAAAATAATACTATTTCGTACCCTCACGCTACATCATCAAGTTTTTTGGCGCCGCTGCCGGGGAGCGCTAAAACGCTATATTTTTAATTATAATAATATTGAAATAAAATATAATAATATAATAATATTGAAATAGAATATAATAATATAATAATATTGAAATAGAATATAATAATATAATAATATTTAAGAATCAAAAATTTATACGTAAATTTTAAAAAAAGTCGTATTTATTAAATACTTCAGGGGTATATTATGTAACTTATAATTAATAATTGCTATCATGTCGCTTTCATGTGAATAGTAAATTAATTAATTTATTTTCATTTACTATTCATGAATAGTAAATGAATTAAAAAAAAAAAAAAAAAGTTTTGAAAAAAAAAATTATAATTATAAAAAAAATTATTAATTTGTAAAAAAAAAATCGTTTTTTTAAAAAAAAAAAAAAAAAAATCGTTTTTTAAAAAAAAAAAAAAAATTTCGTTTTTTTAAAAAAAAAAAAAAAAAAAAAATTTGTGTAAAAAAAAAATCGTTTTTTTTTTTAAAAGAAAAAAAAAATTCGTTTTAAAAAAAAAATTTGTAAAAAAAAAAATCGTTTTTTTTAAAAAATTTAAAAAAAAAAAAAAAAAAAAAAATTATTAAAAAAAAATATATATATATTTTTAAAATTTTGTCTATAAAAAAAAAATGTTTTTTTTTAGTTTTATTACCTTTAGATTTTTAGACTATAGTCGCAACTTTTAGTATTAAGTTTAGTTTTGCCATAGTTATTTTTATACTTTTAGATTTTTAGGCTTTGCCGTAAAATCCCTTAAGTGCTTTTTCTTTAGACTAAGATTTAGGTGCCTTAAAATTTTGCGACGCCGTGTTAAAATTTTAGTATCCTTTTAAGTAATTCCCGTTTTTCGTTTAGAATCCCTTTTTAATTTTAGACGCGCTACAATTTTCTTATTTTTCGACCTTTTATTTTTTTCAACCATTTTTATTTTTCAATTTTTTTTTCCGACGCACTCTTTTTCTCACTTATTTCTCGCTATTCTAGTTTTAGGACATAGATTTTTATTCTACTTCTTATCTAAATTTCTTAAAATTACGAAAATTTATTTTAAGTGGTTAAATTAATAGACATCAAAATTTTCTGGTTCGTAGTAATAGTTGGATTTGTACGTGGACCGGGTTATTGGAGCCAAACAGTCCTCAATTATATTGAGACCAAACGAATCCTGCCCCTCTGCTGCATCTTTTGGCTATTCGAAACGTGGGCAAAATCAGAAAAGTCTATTGATTGGATAACTTATATAATTTTTCTTTCCTTTTTAAAAACTAATAGGATATTCAGTGAATGCACCGAGCAAGACGTTCACCGCCGGTCATACGTTCACCACCTGTAACTCGATCAAGACATCGTTTAACAAATATCGCCGCCGTTGATTTTTCTTTAGAATCGTCATCTAGTCGACCAAGTACTCCAATTCAAATTTTCGATAATCCATCTTTTGAACCCGATTTCACAACTAAGAACCCGGAAGATATTCAAGGACAATTCCAAGATCCTGAACCCCAAACCGTTAAATCAGAATCCTCTAGTGATTCGGATACAACAAATCCAATCATGGAAAATCTAGAACCTCTAAGTATGGAAGATCGAATGAGGGCTAAACGCACGGGCCAAGGTCACGCCATTATTAAGCCAGAAGTTAATGCGCCAGATTATGAAATCAAAGGACAAATTCTACACATGGTAACTAACCAATGCCAATTCAGTGGTGCACCGAATGAAGATCCTAACGAACACCTTCGTACGTTTAAAAGAATTTGTACACTATTCAAAATCCGAGAAGTGGAAGATGAGCAGATCTATCTCATGTTGTTTCCCTGGACTTTAAAGGGAGAAGCCAAAGATTGGTTAGAATCGTTACCTGAAGGGGTGATTGACACATGGGATGTTTTAGTTGAAAAATTTCTTAAACAATTCTTTCCGGCATCTAAAGCCGTGAGACTTCAAGGAGAAATTGTTACGTTCGCGCAAAAGCCAAATGAAACATTATATGAGGCGTGGACAAGATTCGGAAGGATGTTGAGAGGATGTCCTCAACACGGTTTAGACACTTACCAAATAGTACAAATATTCTACCAAGGTGTCAACGTTGCTACACGAAAAGACATCGACATAACAGCTGGTGGTTCCATTATGAAGAAAACCGCAACTGAAGCTTACAAAATTATTGATAACACAGCCTCCCACTCGCATGAGTGGCACCAAGAAAAAGATATTTTTCGTTCATCTAAAGTGGCTAGAGCCGATTCTAGCCATGACTTTTATTCCGTTTCAGCAAAAATAGATGCTTTCGAAAGACGAATGGAAAAGATGAATAAAGATATTCACGCAATACGAATCAGTTGTGAGCTATGCGGTGGACCACACTTATTGAAAGATTGTCACATTGAACCAACATTGGAACAACGAGAGAATGTTTCCTATATGAACCAAAGGCCTGGAAATAATTATCAAAATAATTATCAACCGCCAAAGCTAAACTTCAATCGAAATCAAAACATTCTTTACAATCCAAAAGGACCCGAAAATAACTGGTATAACCAACAAGGTCCGAATAACCAACCAACTCAAAACAACACTTTCAATCAACAAAGACCTGGCTTATATAAACCACAACAACAAACCGAAGAGAAAAAGTCAAATATGGAAGACGTGGTATTCAAGCTAGTTGAATCTCAAACACAATTTATTGAAACTCAAACCCAAACGAACGAGAGATTTGATCAGTCATTAAGAACTCAACAAGCTTCCATTTTGAATCTAGAAAAACACGTAGGTACTCTTGCTAGCATGATGAGTGAGAGGGAACAAGGAAAGCTACCGAGTAATACTGAAGTAAATCCTCGGAATGAGAATGTTAATATGGTCTCAACGAATTCTGAAAAACCAGCTCCAGAAAATGGGAAGGTTTTAGATGTGAGTAACAATGAAGAAGTTACACCACCACCACCCGAGTATGTAAAGCCAGTGGTGGCACCATACAAACCACCCATCCCGTTTCCAAGAAAAGGAGTGGAGTATGAGCAAGTAATAGGTAATAAAGTTGGTGATACCATTGGAAAGAAGAAGAAGAAAAAGAATAAGAAAGTGCAAGAAACAAAAACAGTAAATATAAACCCGGTGAAGACAGTTCCACCAAAACCTCCACCTAGGGTAGGTGATCCGGGTGAATTTATTGTTCCTTGTCTACTTAGTGATTGTGTCATGTATGATGCACTAGCAGATTTAGGTGCAAGTGTAAGTGTTATGCCTCTTTCATTATATAAGAGATTAGGAGTAGGTAAGTTAAGTCCAACGGATATGAGTGTTCGACTCTTTGATCAAACCATTAAACACCCAGTTGGAATTGTTGACAACCTACCCATTCAAGTAGGTAATTTAACCTTTCTAGTCGAATTCATTGTCATTGACATAGAAGAGGACCCAAACATTCCTCTAATTTTAGGTCGACCATTCTTTGCGTCCACCGGGGCATTATTTGATGTAGGAAATGGAAGAATGACACTTAAAAGTGGTAACAAATCAATCACCTTTATGATTCGAAAGTCTAAATCTCCACCAACTAAAACCGTTGAACCAGTAAAAACAATTGGTAAGAACCATGTGGTTTTACCAACTCCAACGGTAATACTTAGCAATAATGAAACGCCTAAGTGTGGGGAAAATGAAGTAACACCTAATGATGACATGATAACAAAGAACCCCGTTATTGATACGAAATTAAATGACCCCGTTATTAACAGTTCAATGAAGAAACTTTATAAACGGGCTATTGATGCTAGAAGTAAGGGGAACTTTAAGTTATGTAACCGGTTAGTATCCAATCTGTCGCCTAAAGAAAAGGCGAAGCTAGTTGAATTATGGGATATTACGGAAGAAGCCGGGCACTGGCTTAAAGAAAAAGTCACAGATATGCAAGTTGATTATGGACCAAGAGAAATTGACGATGAAGTTAATCACAATTTTGACACCACAGCTACCTAAGTGTGGGGAGATTCAAGTGTTCTAAAAAGAAAATGATGTCTAGAGTTAGTTGTTCTGTTCTCGTGTAGTTCCGAGAATGGAATCCGATTGGTCTTTTCCGCTAGCAGACACTAAAGAACTAGTTTTCTCCCTCCATTCTGATTTTTTTTTGTTTTATAAGTTTTATATGAAATTAATATGCTTTTCAAATTTAAGTTTTTGTGTGATTTTAAAAAAAAAAATTACTTTATTTCATTAAGTTAAAAAAAAATTGATTTCTAAAATTCGTCGTGAGTTGAAGACTAGGTCGTTGAGCCGAAATTGCTTTACCCGAGGGCGGGACGACAAATTTTGTTATCATTATTTTTAATTTTATTGATTTAAAGTATGCAAAAAAAAAAAATATTAAATATTATAAATTTTTGAAAGTAGGGTAATATACCAAACTTCAAAAATATGTATATGTATGTTTGTATTTTATGTTATGTACAAAATAGGGTAAAACAGCGCACTTTCAAAGAATGTCATTAAGTTCAGCAAAAGCTTCTAATTTTGACGACAAGACGCAAAATATCAAATGTGATATAAAACAACATGTTTGCAAACTCGGTATTTCCAATAACTTTTCTACACTAATCACCCTCATGAATTTATAATTAGAGTCTGATTTCATACAAATGAGGGCATTGCATGATCTTAAGTGTGGGGAAGGGTTATAAATTCTCTCGGGTTTATACTTGGTTTATTTGCCAAATTTTGTGAAAATTTGAAAAATTTTCAATTAAATGAACTCAAAATCATGTTTATACATATTTATGAACGATGAAAACTAGGTGTTAATACCAAAATTATCGTTACCTCGAAAAGGACATAAATTGAGAAACAACTTAAAACGCTTGAATTCATTTAAATTAGAATAAAGGAGAATAAAAAGGCAAAGAAAGAAACTAAGTGTGGGGAGAATGTACCAAGTTATTCAATTAAAAACTATCTATCACATATTTTTGTACAAACAATTGAAAATACTTTTGTTTTGAACGATAATCAACTGTTTTATCCGATGAAAGAATTAAAGAGATGGATCTACACGATGAATCAATTCCATCATTTGAAGGAAGTAAAGTCTTCCGAAAAAGACACGCGCTTCTTGATTTAGGTCATGAAGTTGTCGTCCAGACCAGCTGTAGGTTGACGAAAAATCTAGAAAAGTCATCTCTAAAATCAGCAGGAAATCCACGGACCTCAGCATCAAACAGGGTCGCCAAGTGGTCAGATTTATCCTAACCATGAGAAGGATTTATCTCGTACAATGGGGAGGCACCGTGCAAATTAGCTTGATAAGACTAATGAATCAGATCCCCAGAAAAGGATAATCTCCTTAAAGATTAAAAATCAGCTTTTAAGACTGATAATACTCAATCCTAGAGATTGACCTTAAAGATTGAGAATTCAAACTCATGGAATTCGATGATATCTAAACTCGAGCTTGAACGAGAAAATATTTTGATCAAAAATACAAACCGATTTGTTTTCTGAAAAACCATTTTCAATGCGTTCATTACCATTGAACGTAAAATCCTAAGAAATTCACCTGGAATTCATTAGGTCACCTGAACCAAATCGGGTGTCAACCGTAAGAACGGTGGTTGCATAGCATGGTCGGAGACAGGACCTTGTGCCAGACCGAAAAATCAAAGGATGATCTTTACTATCGCTCCTACCAAGGATAGTTCTAGCATCCGACACGTTAATAAGACCATAATCATCTGCATGTCACGGGACATTGCCTTAACAGTTTCTTGTTCATCGCTTTCCTTTACAACCGGACGGTAGTTTACCGAAAGGTAATATACGGAACAAGTAAACTTGATGTGTGCTTTCCGATACCGAGATAGCAGTGGATTACACGAACCTAAAAGTTTTAGCCAAAATATTGATCCACAAATATATTTTGCAACACCGATGATGGATCAAATCAGAAAACTTATCTAGGGTAAAAGCTAGAATGAATTTTCAAAAGATCAAATGTTTTCATAAAGATCCAATTTCCTTAATGGATCTAAATTTTTATAGTCATGTGGGACTGTAAACCATTACGTTACTACCATTGTTTATACCGCCATATCAAAATCACTGATGTACAAAGTGTGAAGAATAAAGAAGTGATTCTAGTATTTCAAGACTATATTGCTTGAGGACAAGCAACGCTCAAGTGTGGGGATATTGATAAGGCTAAAAAGGAACATATATTTCATAGCATTATCCCCCAAGAAAGACAAGATTTTAGTTGCAATTGTTCCATTTTCAAGTGATATTCGTTTATATTAAATAAGTGCGAAGACAAAAGGCAGATTCGACAAATTGAAGACAAAAAGGTCCAAAAAGCTCAAAAGTACAAGATACAATTAAAAAGGTTCAAATTATTGATGAAGAACGTCTAAAAATGACAAGAGTACAAGTTACAAAACGCAAAGTACACGATATAAAATAGTACGCAAGGACGTTCGAAAATCCGGAACCGGGACATGAGTCAACTCTCAACGCTCGACGCAACGGTGTAAAAATTACGAGTCAACTATGCACAAGAATAAAATATAATATTTAAATAATTCATAATAAGAATAATATTAAATAATAAAAAGTTGTTAATTTAGCATAGTTCAGGGGTCGTAAATGAAAATTCAATTTCATATTTTGCCTATAAAAGGCGATGATTATCGATCATTTTAAAGGCATCCCTTTTTCTATCCTAAAAATCTATTATCAATATCAATATCTAAAAATCTCTATCATAATGTTAATGTAATAAGATATAACAATAATCTTGATTTTAATTTTAAATTATGATAATAATAAGATTTATGATAGAGATCGTTTGAGTGTGTAAGTCGAAATTCTGTCCGTGTAACGCTACGCTATTTTTAATCATTGTAAGTTATGTTCAACCTTTTTATATTAATGTCTCGTAGCTAAGTTATTATTATGCTTATTTAAAACGAAGTAATCATGATGTTGGGCTAATTACTAAAATTGGGTAATTGGGCTTTGTACCATAATTAAGGTTTGGGCAAAAGACCGACACTTGTGGAAATTGGACTATTGACTATTAATAGATGGGGGGTATTGTCTAATTGAGTGACAACTCATTGGAGTCTGTCGAACCTATCTTCAAATTAATTATCCTAATAATTAATAATGATTATGGTTGTCCTATTTAGTGACGTTCATATGGAATCTATTATAATCATTTAATTAATTATTCGGGTTGGGTAATTGATTATTCAAACTGATCAAGTGGGTAAATTAATATTCATATCTAATCAAAACAGGGGTAGATTACATACAGTGATAACTGGTGTAATTGTTGACAGAAGTGATAACTGCGTCACAGTTTAAATCCTTAATTAGTTGGAATATTTGACTTCGGATATAAGGGTAATTTGACGAGGACACTCGCACTTTATATTTATGACCGATGGACTATTATGGATAAAAACCAGATAGGTATCAAATAAACCATGACAAAGGACAATTAACCCGAGTAACAATTAATTAAAATCAAAACGTCAAACATCATGATTACGGAAGTTTAAATAAGCATAATCCTTTTATTTCATATTCTATCGCAATTTTATTTATTGTTATTTTATTTATCGTCATTTATTTATTTTACGCACTTTAATTATTGTCATTTATCTTTACGCTTAAAAATATAAAATCGACAAACCGGTCATTAAACGGTAAAAACCCCCCTTTTATAATAATATTACTACTTATATATATATATATATTTATATAAATATAGTTTTATAAAAATATAGTACGTAATCACTAGCTCCCTGTGGAACGAACCAAACTTACTAAAAACTACACTACTCTACGATTAGGTACACTGCCTATAGTGTTGTAGCAAGGTTTAGGTATATCCCATCCGTAAATTAATAAAACTTGTGTCATATTTTGTAGTATTTCCTAGTAAAAATAATACTATTTCGTACCCTCACGCTACATCATCAATTACATAATATACAATACAAGTTGATTAAGTTATGGTTGGAATAGATTTGTTACCAATTTTCACGTAGCTAAAATGAGAAAAATTATCCAATCTTGTTTTACCCATAACTTCTTCATTTTAAATCCGTTTTGAGTGAATCAAATTGCTATGGTTTCATATTGAACTCTATTTTATGAATCTAAACAGAAAAAGTATAGGTTTATAGTCGGAAAAATAAGTTACAAGTCGTTTTTGTAAAGGTAGTCATTTCAGTCGAAAGAACGACGTCTAGATGACCATTTTAGAAAACATACTTCCACTTTGAGTTTAACAATAATTTTTGGATATAGTTTCATGTTCATAATAAAAATCATTTTCTCAGAATAACAACTTTTAAATCAAAGTTTATCATAGTTTTTAATTAACTAACCCAAAACAGCCCGCGGTGTTACTACGACGGCGTAAATCCGGTTTTACGGTGTTTTTCCTGTTTTCAGGTTTTAAATCATTAAGTTAGCATATCATATAGATATAGAACATGTGTTTAGTTGATTTTAAAAGTCAAGTTAGAAGGATTAACTTTTATTTGCGAACAAGTTTAGAATTAACTAAACTATGTTCTAGTGATTACAAGTTTAAACCTTCGAATAAGATAGCTTTATATGTATGAATCGAATGATGTTATGAACATCATTACTACCTCAAGTTCCTTGGATAAACCTACTGTAAATGAGAAAAATAGATCTAGCTTCAAAGGATCCTTGGATGGCTTGAAAGTTCTTGAAGCAGAATCATGACACGAAAATAATTTCAAGTAAGATTTCCACTCGAAATAAGATTGTTATAGTTATATAAATTGAATTAAAGTTTGAATATGATTATTACCTTGTATTAGAAAGATAACCTACTGTAAGTAACAAAGGTTTCTTGATCTTGGATGATTACTTGGAATGGATTTAGAAAACTAGGAAGTAAACTTGCAATCTTGTAAGTATTCTTGATTTTATGAAATTAGAACTTTTGGAATTTATGAAGAACACTTAGAACTTGAAGATAGAACTTGAGAGAGATCAATTAGATGAATAAAATTGAAGAATGAAAGTGTTTGTAGGTGTTTTTGGTCGTTGGTGTATGGATTAGATATAAAGGATATGTAATTTTGTTTTCATGTAAATAAGTCATGAATGATTACTCATATTTTTGTAATTTTATGAGATATTTCATTCTAGTTGCCAAATGATGGTTACCACATGTGTTAGGTGACTCACATGGGCTGCTAAGAGCTGATCATTGGAGTGTATATACCAATAGTACATACATCTAAAAGCTGTGTATTGTACGAGTACGAATACGGGTGCATACGAGTAGAATTGTTGATGAAACTGAACGAGGATGTAATTGTAAGCATTTTTGTTAAGTAGAAGTATTTTGATAAGTGTCTTGAAGTCTTTCAAAAGTGTATGAATACATATTAAAACACTACATGTATATACATTTTAACTGAGTCGTTAAGTCATCGTTAGTCGTTACATGTAAGTGTTGTTTTGAAACATTTAGGTTAACGATCTTGTTAAATGTTGTTAACCCAATGTTTATAATATCAAAAGAGATTTTAAAATATTATATTATCATGATATTATGATGTACGAATATCTCTTAATATGATATATATACATTAAATGTCGTTACAACGATAATCGTTACATATATGTCTCGTTTCAAAATCATTAAGTTAATAGTCTTGTTTTTACATATGTAGTTCATTGTTAATATACTTAATGATATGTTTACTTACCATAATATTATGTTAACTATATATATAACCATATATATGTCATCATATAGTTTTTACAAGTTTTAACGTTCGTGAATCACCGGTCAACTTGGGTGGTCAATTGTCTATATGAAACCTATTTCAATTAATCAAGTCTTAACAAGTTTAATTGATTAACATGTTAGAAACACTTAATCATGTAAATAACAATTTCATTTAATATATATAAACATGGAAAAGTTCGGGTCACTACAGTACCTACCCGTTAAATAAATTTCGTCCCGAAATTTTAAGCAGTTGGAGGTGTTGACGTATCTTCTGGAAATAAATGCGGGTATTTCTTCTTCATCTGATCTTCTCGTTCCCAGGTGAACTCGGGTCCTCTACGAGCATTCCATCGAACCTTAACAATTGGTATCTTGTTTTGCTTAAGTCTTTTAACCTCACGATCCATTATTTCGACGGGTTCTTCGATAAATTAAAGTTTTTCGTTGATTTAGATTTCATCTAACGGAATAGTGAGATCTTCTTTAGCAAAACATGTCTTCAAATTCGAGACGTGGAAAGTGTTATGTACAGCCGCGAGTTGTTGAGGTAACTCAAGTCGGTAAGCTACTGGTCCGACACGATCAATAATCTTGAATGGTCCAATATACCTTGGATTTAATTTCCCTCGTTTACCAAATCGAACAATGCCTTTCCAAGGTGCAACTTTAAGCATGATCATCTCTCCAATTTCAAATTCTATATCTTTTCTTTTAATGTCAGCGTAGCTCTTTTGTCGACTTTGGGCGGTTTTCAACCGTTGTTGAATTTGGATGATCTTCTCAGTAGTTTCTTGTATTATCTCCGGACCCGTAATCTGTCTATCCCCCACTTCACTCCAACAAATTGGAGACCTGCACTTTCTACCATAAAGTGCTTCAAATGGCACCATCTCAATGCTTGAATGGTAGCTGTTGTTGTAGGAAAATTCTGTTAACGGTAGATGTCGATCCCAACTGTTTCCGAAATCAATAACACATGCTCGTAGCATGTCTTCAAGTGTTTGTATCGTCCTTTCACTCTGCCCATCAGTTTGTGGATGATAGGTAGTACTCATGTCTAGACGAGTTCCTAATGCTTGCTGTAATGTCTGCCAGAATCTTGAAATAAATCTGCCATCCCTATCAGAGATAATAGAAATTGTTATTCCATGTCTGGAGATGACTTCCTTCAAATACAGTCGTGCTAACTTCTCCATCTTGTCATCTTCTCTTATTGGCAGGAAGTGTGCTGATTTGGTGAGACGATCAACTATTACCCAAATAGTATCAAAACCACTTGCAGTCCTTGGAAATTTAGTGATGAAATCCATAGTAATGTTTTCCCATTTCCATTCCGGGATTTCGGGTTGTTGAAGTAGACCTGATGGTTTCTGATGCTCTGCTTTGACCTTAGAACACGTCAAACATTCCCCTACGTATTTAGTAATATCGGCTTTCATACCTGGCCACCAAAAATGTTTCTTAAGATCCTTGTACATCTTCTCCGTTCCAGGATGTATTGAGTATCTGATTTTATGAGCTTCTCTAAGTACCATTTCTCTCATATCTCCAAATTTTGGTACCCAAATTCTTTAAGCCCTATACCGGGTTCCGTCTTCCCGAATATTAAGATGCTTATCCGATCCTTTGGGTATTTCATCCTTTAAATTTCCCTCTTTTAAAACTCCTTGTTGTGCCTCCTTTATTTGAGTAGTAAGGTTAGTGTGAATCATTATATTTATAGATTTTACTCGAATGGGTTCTCTGTCCTTTCTGCTCAAGGCGTCGGCTACCACATTTGCCTTCCCCGGGTGGTAACGAATCTCAAAGTCATAATCATTCAACAATTCAATCCACCTACGCTGCCTCATATTCAGTTGTTTTTGATTAAATATGTGTTGAAGACTTTAGTGGTCGGTATATATAATACTTTTGACCCCATATAAGTAGTGCCTCCAAGTCTTTAATGCAAAAACAACCGCGCCTAATTCCAAATCATGCGTCGTATAATTTTGCTCGTGAATCTTCAATTGTCTAGACGCATAAGCAATCACCTTCATCCGTTGCATTAACACACAACCGAGACCTTGCTTTGATGCGTCACAATAAATCACAAAATCATCATTCCCTTCAGGCAATGACAATATAGGTGCCGTAGTTAGCTTTTTCTTCAATAATTGAAATGCCTTCTCTTGTTCATCCTTCCATTCAAATTTCTTTCCTTTACGCGTTAATGCAGTCAAGGGTTTTGCTATTTTGGAGAAATCTTGGATGAATCTTCTGTAGTAACCAGCCAATCCTAAAAATTGACGTATATGCTTCGGAGTTTTTGGAGTTTCCCACTTTTCAACGGTTTCGATCTTTGCCGGGTCCACCTGGATACCTTCTTTGTTCACTATGTGATCGAGAAATTGAACTTCTTCCAACCAAAATGCACACTTTGAAAACTTAGCGTACAGTTTTTCTTTCCTCAATACTTCTAGCACTTTTCTCAAATGTTCTTCGTGCTCTTGATCATTCTTTGAGTAAATAAGTATGTCATCGATGAAAACAATGACAAACTTGTTAAGATATGGCCTACACACTCGGTTCATAAGGTCCATGAACATAGCTGGTGCGTTAGTCAATCCAAACGGCATAACCATAAACTCGTAATGACCATAACGCGTCCTAAAAGCAGTTTTTGGAATATCATCCTTCTTTACTCGCATTTGATGATATCCAGAACGTAAATCGATCTTTGAATAAACCAACGAGCCTTGTAGTTGATCAAATAAGTCATCAATTCTTGGCAGTGGATAACGGTTTTTAATGGTAAGTTTGTTCAACTCTCTGTAGTCAATACACAACCTAAATGTACCATCCTTCTTCTTGACAAACAAAACAGGAGCTCCCCATGGTGATGTGCTTGGTCGAATGAAACCACGTTCTAATAGTTCTTGCAGTTGGCTTTGCAGTTCTTTCATCTCGCTGGGTGCGAGTCTACAAGGAGCACGAGCTATTGGTGCAGCTCCTGGTACAAGATATATTTGAAATTCAACAGATCGATGTGGAGGGAGTCCCGGTAATTCTTTCGGAAATACATCGGGAAATTCTTTTGCGATGGGAACATCATTGATGCTCTTTTCTTCAGTTTGTACTTTCTCGACGTGTGCTAGAACAGCATAGCAACCTTTTCTTATTAGTTTTTGTGCCTTCAAATTACTAATAAGATGTAGCTTCATGTTGCCCTTTTCTCCGTACACCATTAAGGGTTCTCCTTCTTCTCGTACAATGCGGATTGCATTCTTATAACATACAATCTCTGCTTTCACCTTCTTCAGCTAGTCCATGCCAACTATTACATCAAAAACTCCCTAACTCTACTGGTATCAAATCAATCTTAAATATTTCGCTACCCAGTTTAATTTCTCGATTTCGGCATATATTATCTGCTGAAATTAATTTACCGTTTGCTAATTCGAGTAAAAATTTACTATCCAACGGCGTCAATGGACAACTTAATTTAGCACAAAAATCTCTACTCATATAGCTTCTATCCGCACCCGAATCAAATAAAACGTAAGCAGATTTATTGTCAATAAGAAACGTACCCGTAACAAGCTCCGGGTCTTCCTGTACCTCTGCCGCATTAATATTGAAAACTCTTCTGCGGCCTTGTCCATTCGTGTTCTCCTGGTTCGGGCAATTTCTAATAATGTGGCCCGGTTTTCCACATTTATAACAAACTACATTGGCATAACTTGCTCCGACACTACTTGCTCCGCCATTACTCGTTCCGACACCATTTGTTCCTTTCGTTCTGTTAACCCCTGGTCCGTAGACCTCACACTTCGCCGCGCTATGACCATTTCTTTTACACTTGTTGCAAAATTTGGTGCAGAACCCCGAGTGATACTTTTCACACCTTTGGCATAGCTGCTTCTGATTGTTGTTGTTGTTGTAGTTGCTGTTGTTGTTGTTGTTGTTGTTGTTGTTGTTGTTGTTGTTGTTGTTGTTGTTGTTGTTGTTGTTGTTGTTGTTGTTGTTGTTGTTGTTGTTGTTGTTGTTGTTGTTGTTGTTGTTGGGCCGTTTGCTGTAGTTGCGATTGTTGGGATAATTGTTGCGATTATTATTGTAATTGCTGTTGTTGTTGTATTGGTGATTCTTATCACCATTTTCCTCCCACTTTCTTTTGACTTGCTTCACATTTGCCTCTTCAGCCGTCTGTTCTTTAATTCTTTCCTCAATCTGGTTCACTAGTTTGTGAGCCATTCTACATGCCTGTTGTATGGAGGCGGGCTCGTGTGAACTTATATCTTCTTGGATTCTTTTCGGTAATCCTTTTACAAACGCGTCGATCTTCTCTTCCTCATCTTCGAACGCTCCCGGACACAATAGGCACAATTCTGTGAATCGTCTTTCGTACGTGGTAATATCAAATCCTTGGGTTCGTAACCCTCTAAGTTCTGTCTTGAGCTTATTGACCTCGGTTCTGGGACGGTACTTCTCGTTCATCAAGTGCTTGAATGCTGACCACGGTAGTGCGTACGCATCATCTTGTCCCACTTGCTCTAGATAGGTATTCCACCATGTTAACGTAGAACCTGTGAAGGTATGCGTAGCGTACTTCACTTTGTCCTCTTCAGTACACTTACTTATGGCAAACACCGATTCGACCTTCTCGGTCCACCGTTTCAATCCGATCGGTCCTTCGGTTCCATCAAATTCCAAAGGTTTGCAGGCAGTGAATTCTTTGTAGGTGCATCCTACACGATTTCCTGTACTGCTAGATCCAAGGTTATTGTTGGTATGTACCGCAGCCTATACTGCGGCTATGTTTGAAGCTAGAAAAGTACGAAATTCCTCTTTATTCATATTCACGGTGTGTCGAGTAGTCGGTGCCATTTCCTTCAAAATAGTCAAATGGAACAAGTTAATCATACAGAATATTAAGAGTAGTTAATAGTATTTCGTAGCATAATATGAACTCATTTATAAAAGCTTTTTCTTCATATTAGCGTTTTATAAGTTTAAATTCGGGTAGTACCTACCCGTTAAGTTCATACTTAGTAGCTAATATACAATTCAACTACTACAATTCTATATGAAAAACTGATTATAATAATATTTCGCGTTCAAACTTTTATACAATATTTTACAAACTTACAGTACCGCTTATTTTACATAAAGCATGAAATATAGCACACAATAACTTTGATACAAGATAGTTGTGAAGATAATTCTAGCTAGTACACAAGTCGTTCAGCAAAGGCAATAAAGACACGTAATTCATATGTCCATAAACAAGTCATGCATTCTGGTTTTACTAGGACTACTTCCCATCCTTGGTCTTGTGGAACATAACCGTTATGGCTGTTGATAAGACAGCGTGTTGTAACATCGTCAAAGGGACGAGGGTTACGTAATGACCAACAGTCTCGTAATTGTAGTGACCCGAACTTTTCCATGTTTATATATATTAATTGAGATTGATATTTACATGATTAAATGTTTCCAACATGTTAAGCAATCAAACTTGTTAAGACTTGATTAATTGAAATATGTTTCATATAGACAATTGACCACCCAAGTTGACCGGTGATTCACGAACGTTAAAACTTGTAAAAACTATATGATGACATATATATGGATATATATATAGTTAACATGATACTATGATAAGTAAACATATCATTAAGTATATTAACAATGAACTACATATGTAAAAACAAGACTACTAACTTAATGATTTTTAAACGAGACATATATGTAACGATTATCGTTGTAAAGACATTTAATGTATATATATCATATTAAGACATATTCATTCATGATAATATCATGATAATATAATAATTTAAAATCTCATTTGATATTATAAACATTGGGTTAACAACATTTAACAAGATCGTTAACCTAAAGGTTTCAAAACAACACTTACATGTAACGACTAACGATGACTTAACGACTCAGTTAAAATGTATATACATGTAGTGTTTTAATATGTATTTATACACTTTTGAAAGACTTCAATACACTTATCAAAATACTTCTACTTAACAAAAATTCTTACAATTACATCCTCGTTCAGTTTCATCAACAATTCTACTCGTATGCACCCGTATTCGTACTCGTACAATACACAGCTTTTAGATGTATGTACTATTGGTATATACACTCCAATGATCAGCTCTTAGCAGCCCATGTGAGTCACCTAACACATGTGGGAACCATCATTTGGTAACTAGCATGAAATATCTCATAAAATTACAAAAATATGAGTAATCATTCATGAATTATTTACATGAAAACAAAATTACATATCCTTTATATCTAATCCATACACCAACGACCAAAAACACCTACAAACACTTTCATTCTTCAATTTTCTTCATCTAATTGATCTCTCTCAAGTTCTATCTTCAAGTTCTAAGTGTTCTTCATATATTCTACAAGTTCTAGTTACATAAAATCAAGAATACTTTCAAGTTTGCTAGCTCACTTCCAATCTTGTAAGGTGATCATCCAACCTCAAGAAATCTTTGTTTCTTACAGTAGGTTATCATTCTAATACAAGGTAATAATCATATTCAAACTTTGGTTCAATTTCTATAACTATAACAATCTTATTTCAAGTGATGATCTTACTTGAACTTGTTTTCGTGTCATGATTCTGCTTCAAGAACTTCGAGCCATCCAAGGATCCGTTGAAGCTAGATCCATTTTTCTCTTTTCCAGTAGGTTTATCCAAGGAACTTAAGGTAGTAATGATGTTCATAACATCATTCGATTCATACATATAAAGCTATCTTATTCGAAGGTTTAAACTTGTAATCACTAGAACATAGTTTAGTTAATTCTAAACTTGTTCGCAAACAAAAGTTAATCCTTCTAACTTGACTTTTAAAATCAACTAAACACATGTTCTATATCTATATGATATGCTAACTTAATGATTTAAAACCTGGAAACACGAAAAACACCGTAAAATCGGATTTACGCCGTCGTAGTAACACCGCGGGCTGTTTTGGGTTAGTTAATTAAAAACTATGATAAACTTTGATTTAAAAGTTGTTATTCTGAGAAAATGATTGTTATTATGAACATGAAATTATATCCAAAAATTATGGTTAAACTCAAAGTGGAAGTATGTTTTCTTAAATGGTCATCTAGACGTCGTTCTTTCGACTGAAATGACTACCTTTAAAAAAATGACTTGTAACTTATTTTTCCGACTATAAACCTATACTTTTTCTGTTTAGATTCATAAAATAGAGTTCAATATGAAACCATGGCAATTTGATTCACTCAAAACGGATTTAAAATGAAGAAGTTATGGGTAAAACAAGATTGGATAATTTTTCTCATTTTAGCTACGTGAAAATTGGTAACAAATCTATTCCAACCATAACTTAATCAACTTGTATTGTATATTATGTAATCTTGAGATACCATAGACACGTATACAATGTTTCGACCTATCATGTCGACACATCTATATATATTTCGAAACAACCATAGACACTCTATATGTAAATGTTGGAGTTAGCTATACAGGGTTGAGGTTGATTCCAAAATATATATAGTTTGACTTGTGATCAATACTGAGATACGTATACACTGGGTCGTGGATTGATTCAAGATAATATTTATCGATTTATTTCTGTACATCTAACTGTGGACAACTAGTTGTAGGTTACTAACGAGGACAGCTGACTTAATAAACTTAAAACATCAAAATATATTAAAAGTGTTGTAAATATATTTTGAACATACTTTGATATATATGTATATATTGTTATAGATTCGTGAATCAACCCGTGGCCAAGTCTTACTTCCCGACGAAGTAAAAATCTGTGAAAGTGAGTTATAGTCCCACTTTTAAAATCTAATATTTTTGGGATGAGAATACATGCAGGTTTTATAAATGATTTACAAAATAGACACAAGTACGTGAAACTACATTCTATGGTTGAATTATCGAAATCGAATATGCCCCTTTTTATTAAGTCTGGTAATCTAAGAAATAGGGAACAGACACCCTAATTGACGCGAATCCTAAAGATAGATCTATTGGGCCTAACAAACCCCATCCAAAGTACCGGATGCTTTAGTACTTCGAAATTTATATCATATCCGAAGGTTATCCCGAATGATAGGGATATTCTTATATATGCATCTTGTTAATGTCGGTTACCAGGTGTTCACCATATGAATGATTTTTATCTCTATGTATGGGATGTGTATTGAAATATGAAATCTTGTGGTCTATTATTATGATTTGATATATATAGGTTAAACCTATAACTCACCAACATTTTTGTTGACGTTTTAAGCATGTTTATTCTCAGGTGATTATTAAGAGCTTCCGCTGTCGCATACTTAAATAAGGACGAGATTTGGAGTCCATGCTTGTATGATATTGTGTAAAAACTGCATTCAAGAAACTTATTTTGTTGTAACATATTTGTATTGTAAACCATTATGTAATGGTCTTGTGTAAACAGGATATTTTAGATTATCATTCTTTGATAATCTACGTAAAGCTTTTTAAACCTTTATTGATGAAATAAAGGTTATGGTTTATTTTAAAATGAATGCAGTCTTTGAAAAACGTCTCATATAGAGGTCAAAACCTCGCAACGAAATCAATTAATATGGAACGTTTTTAATCAATAAGAACGGGACATTTCAGTTGGTATCCGAGCGTTGGTCTTAGAGAACCAGAATTTTGCATTAGTGTGCCTTATCGAGTTTGTTAGGATGCATTAGTGAGTCTGGACTTCGACCGTGTTTACTTGAAAAATGATTGCTTAACAAATTTTGTTGGAAACTATATATTTTTAACATGTGAATATTATGTGATATATTAATCTCTTAACGCGTTTGATATTATGTGATAGATGTCTACCTCTAGAACAAGTCCCATTGACTCACCTAATAATAATGAAGAGTCAAATGTAAATTGGAATGATTCGTGGACTGATTCACAAGTTCCCGAAGAGGAACCGGAAGAAGAGTCGGAACCGGAAGAAGAATCGGAACCGGAAGAAGAATCGGAACCGGATGAAGAAATAGAACCGGTGGGGGAAATAATAAAACGGTTAAGTAAAAGAAAATCCTCAACCAACCGACCAAGGTTAATTATGGTCAATGGTGTTTCCGCCAAGGAAGCAAAATATTGGGAGGATTACCAATTCTCCGATGAATCGGATTCCGACGATAATTCCGATGATGTTATAGAAATTACCCCAACTGAATTTAAAAAGGCAAAAGAAAATAATAAGGGAAAGGGCATAAAAACAGAGAAATCTAATTCCAACCCCGATGAACTTTATATGTATCGTCAACCCCCGAAGTCCTTAAGTTGTAACAATGACCCGGGAACCTCTAAACCACCAGGTTTTTCTAAACCAATGTGGAAAACGACGGCTCGTATTAGGGGAACATCATATATCCCTAGAAACTTGGCAAAACGAACCAAAACCGAAGAAGAAGAAACAAGCGAGTCGGAGTAAGATAGTTGTATTCGTGTGGTGTAATATATGTAATATAGTGTGCTTATGCTTTATGATATATGTAAAAATTGCTTGCATTAATAAGTATTTTTTTTATGAATATAACTCTTGTCTATTTTACAGTATAAAAACACAAAATGGATAGACAACCCAATATTTTAAGAGACCTACCCGTAGACATGATTGATGAAATCTTGTCTAGAGTCGGTCAGAATTCTTCGGCACAACTATTTAAGGCGAGATCAGTTTGTAAGACATTCGAAGAACGTTCCAAGAATGCCTTGGTTTATAAAAGGTTTTCGTTCGAAAGATGGGGGATATCACATTGGGAAATCCATAAGTTACGATGTGTTTACTTTGACGCATATATTGCGGGGAACCCAAATGCTATTTTACGCAATGGGTTAAGAAATTATTTTGACTCAATATATCCGAATATTGGACTTCATGATTTAGAAAAAGCGGCTAACATGCAACATAAAGAAGCATGTTATGCTTACGGATTAGTAATGTTCGCTTCTTACCAAAGTGAGAACAAGAACAACGGGCTACAACTATTAAACAAAACGTTCCCACAAGTGACGGAGTCGGTAATTGGGGTAAGAAATGAGGTTTTTAGATTGTTACGGGACTGTTGGACATTACGTAACCCTCGTCCCTTTGACGACGTTACAACACGCTGTCTTATCAACGGCCATAAGGGTTATGTTCCACAAGACCAAGGATGGGAAGTAATCCTAGTAAAACTAGAATGCATGACTTGTTTCTGGACGTATGAATTACGTGTCTTTATTGCCTTTGCTGAACGACTTGTGTACTAGCTAGAATTATCTTCACAACCATCTTGTATCAAATTTATTGTGTGCTATATTTCATGCTATATGTAAAATAAGCGGTATTGTAAGTTTGTAAAATATTGTGTAAAAGTTTGAACGCGAAATATTATTATAATCAGTTTTTCATATAGAATTGTAGTAGTTGAATTGTATATTAGCTACTAAGTATGAACTTAACGGGTAGGTACTACCCGAATTTAAACTTATAAAACGCTAATATGAAGAAAAAGCTTTTATAAATGAGTTCATATTATGCTACGAAATACTATTAACTACTCTTAATATTCTGTATGATTAACTTGTTCCATTTGACTATTTTGAAGGAAATGGCACCGACTACTCGACACACCGTGAATATGAATGAAGAGGAATTCCGTACTTTTCTAGCTTCAAACATAGCCGCAGTACAGGCTGCGCTACATACCAACAATAACCTTGGATCTAGCAGTACAGGAAATCGTGTAGGATGCACCTACAAAGAATTCACTGCCTGCAAACCTTTGGAATTTGATGGAACCGAAGGACCGATCGGATTGAAATGGTGGACCGAGAAGGTCGAATCGGTGTTTGCCATAAGTAAGTGTACTGAAGAGGACAAAGTGAAGTACGCTACGCATACCTTCACAGGTTCTGCGTTAACATGGTGGAATACCTATCTAGAGCAAGTGGGACAAGATGATGCGTACGCACTACCGTGGTCAGCATTCAAGCACTTGATGAACGAGAAGTACCGTCCCAGAACCGAGGTCAATAAGCTCAAGACAGAACTTAGAGGGTTACGAACCCAAGGATTTGATATTACCATGTACGAAAGACGATTCACATAATTGTGCCTATTGTGTCCGGGAGCATTCGAAGATGAGGAAGAGAAGATCGACGCGTTTGTGAAAGGATTACCGGAAAGAATCCAAGAAGATATAAGTTCACACGAGCCCGCCTCCATACAACAGGCATGTAGAATGGCTCACAAACTAGTGAACCAGATTGAAGAAAGAATTAAAGAACAGACTGCTGAAGAGGCCAATGTGAAGCAAGTCAAAAGAAAGTGGGAGGAAAACGGTGATAAGAATCACCAATACAACAACAACAGCAATTACAACAATAATCGCAACAATTATCCCAACAATCGCAACATTAATCGCAACTACAACAAATGGCCCAACAACAACAACAATAACAATAGCAACTACAACAATCATCCCAACAACAATAATAACCGCAACAACAACAACAATCAGAAGCAGCTATGCCAAAGGTGTGAAAAGTATCACTCGGGGTTCTGCACCAAATTTTGCAACAAGTGTAAAAGAAATGGTCATAGCGCGGCGAAGTGTGAGGTCTACGGACCAGGGGTTAATAGAACGAAATGAACAAATGGTGTCGGAACGAGTAATGGCAGAGCAAGTAGTGTCGGAGCAAGTTATGCCAATGTAGTTTGTTATAAATGTGGAAAACCGGGCCACATTATTAGAAATTGCCCGAACCAGGAGAACACGAATGGACAAGGCCGCGGAAGAGTTTTCAATATTAATGCGGCAGAGGCACAGGAAGACCCGGAGCTTGTTACGGGTACGTTTCTTATTGACAATAAATCTACTTACGTTTTATTTGATTCGGGTGCGGATAGAAGCTATATGAGTAGAGATTTTTGTGCTAAATTAAGTTGTCCATTGACGCCTTTGGATAGTAAATTTTTACTCGAATTAGCAAATGGTAAATTAATTTCAGCAGATAATATATGTCGGAATCGAGAAATTAAACTGGTTAGCGAAACATTTAAGATTGATTTGATACCAGTAGAGTTAGGGAGTTTTGATGTGATAATCGGTATGGACTGGTTGAAAGAAGTGAAAGCAGAGATCGTTTGTTACAAAAATGCAATTCGCATTATACGAGAAAAAGGAAAACCCTTAATGGTGTACGGAGAAAAGGGCAACACGAAGCTACATCTTATTAGTAATTTGAAGGCACAAAAACTAATAAGAAAAGGTTGCTATGCTGTTCTAGCACACGTCGAGAAAGTAAAAACTGAAGAAAAGAGCATCAATGATGTTCCCATTGCAAAAGAATTTCCCGATATATTTCCGAAAGAATTACCGGGATTACCCCCACATCGATCCGTTGAATTTCAAATAGATCTTGTACCAGGAGCTGCACCAATAGCTCGTGCTCCTTACAGACTCGCACCCAGCGAGATGAAAGAACTGCAAAGCCAATTACAAGAACTTTTAGAGCGTGGTTTCATTCGACCAAGCACATCACCGTGGGGAGCTCCTGTTTTGTTTGTCAAGAAGAAAGATGGTACATTCAGGTTGTGTATCGACTACCGAGAGTTGAACAAACTTACCATCAAGAACCGCTACCCACTACCAAGAATCGATGACTTATTTGATCAACTACAAGGCTCGTCTGTTTATTCAAAGATTGACTTACGTTCCGGGTATCATCAAATGCGGGTGAAAGAAGATGATATTCCAAAGACTGCTTTCAGAACACGTTACGGTCATTACGAGTTTATGGTCATGCCGTTTAGTTTAACTAATGCACCAACTGTGTTCATGGACCTTATGAACCGAGTGTGTGGACCATACCTTGACAAGTTTGTCATTGTTTTCATTGATGACATACTTATTTACTCAAAGAATGACCAAGAACACGGTGAACATTTGGGAAAGGTGTTAGAAGTATTGAGGAAGGAAGAATTGTACGCTAAGTTTTCAAAGTGTGCATTTTGGTTGGAAGAAGTTCAATTCCTCGGTCACATAGTGAACAAAGAAGGTATTAAGGTGGATCCGGCAAAGATAGAAACTGTTGAAAAGTGGGAAACCCTGAAAACTCCGAAACACATACGCCAGTTTTTAGGACTAGCTGGTTACTACAGAAGGTTCATCCAAGACTTTTCCAGAATAGCAAAACCCTTGACTGCATTAACGCATAAAGGGAAGAAATTTGAATGGAATGATGAACAAGAGAAAGCGTTTCAGTTATTGAAGAAAAAGCTAACTACGGCACCTATATTGTCATTGCCTGAAGGGAATGATGATTTTGTGATCTATTGTGACGCATCAAAGCAAGGTCTCAGTTGTGTATTAATGCAACGAACGAAGGTGATTGCTTATGCGTCTAGACAATTGAAGATTCACGAACAAAATTATACGACGCATGATTTGGAATTAGGCGCGGTTGTTTTTGCATTAAAGACTTGGAGGCACTACTTATATGGGGTCAAAAGTATTATATATACCGACCACAAAAGTCTTCAACACATATTTAATCAGAAACAACTGAATATGAGGCAGCGTAGGTGGATTGAATTATTGAATGATTACGACTTTGAGATTCGTTACCACCTGGGGAAGGCAAATGTGGTAGCCGATGCCTTGAGCAGGAAGGACAGAGAACCCATTCGAGTAAAATCTATGAATATAATGATTCATAATAACCTTACTACTCAAATAAAGGAGGCGCAACAAGGAGTTTTAAAAGAGGGAAATTTAAAGGATGAAATACCCAAAGGATCGGAGAAGCATCTTAATATTCGGGAAGACGGAACCCGGTATAGGGCTGAAAGGATTTGGGTACCAAAATTTGGAGATATGAGAGAAATGGTACTTAGAGAAGCTCATAAAACCAGATACTCAATACATCCTGGAACGGGGAAGATGTACAAGGATCTCAAGAAACATTTTTGGTGGCCGGGTATGAAAGCCGATGTTGCTAAATACGTAGGAGAATGTTTGACGTGTTCTAAGGTCAAAGCTGAGCATCAGAAACCATCAGGTCTACTTCAATAACCCGAAATCCCGGAATGGAAATGGGAAAACATTACCATAGATTTCATCACTAAATTGCCAAGGACTGCAAGTGGTTTTGATACTATTTGGGTAATAGTTGATCGTCTCACCAAATCAGCACATTTCCTGCCAATAAGAGAAGATGACAAGATGGAGAAGTTAGCACGACTGTATTTGAAGGAAGTCGTCTCCAGACATGGAATACCAATCTCTATTATCTCTGATAGGGATGGCAGATTTATTTCAAGATTCTGGCAGACATTACAGCAAGCATTAGGAACTCGTCTAGACATGAGTACTGCCTATCATCCACAAACTGATGGGTAGAGCGAAAGGACGATACAAACGCTTGAAGACATGCTACGAGCATGTGTTATTGATTTTGGAAACAGGTGGGATCGACATCTACCGTTAGCAGAATTTTCCTACAATAACAGCTACCATTCAAGCATTGAGATGGCGCAGTTTGAAGCACTTTATGGTAGAAAGTGCAGGTCTCCGATTTGTTGGAGTGAAGTGGGGGATAGACAGATTACGGGTCCGGAGATTATACAAGAAACTACCGAGAAGATCATCCAAATTCAACAACGGTTGAAAACCGCCCAAAGTCGACAAAAGAGCTACGCTGACATTAAAAGAAAAGATATAGAATTTGAAATTGGAGAGATGGTCATGCTTAAAGTTGCACCTTGGAAAGGCGTTGTTCGATTTGGTAAACGAGGGAAATTAAATCCAAGGTATATTGGACCATTCAAGATTATTGATCGTGTCGGACCAGTAGCTTACCGACTTGAGTTACTATTCCGTTAGATGAAGTATATTAACAATCTCAATAACTCGCGGCTGTACATAACACTATCCACGTCTCGAATTTGAAGAAATGTTTTGCTAAAGAAGATCTCACTATTCCGTTAGATGAAATCCAAATCAACGAAAAACTTCAATTCATCGAAGAACCCGTCAAAATAATGGATCGTGAGGTTAAAAGACTTAAGCAAAACAAAATACCAATTGTTAAGGTTCGATGGAATGCTCTTAGAGGACCCGAGTTCACCTGGGAGCATGAAGATCAGATGAAGAAGAAATACCCGCATCTATTTCCAGAAGATTCGTCAACACCTTCAACAGCTTAAAATTTCGGGACGAAATTTATTTAACGGGTAGGTACTGTAGTGACCCGAACTTTTCCATGTTTATATATATATTAATTGAGATTCATATTTACATGATTAAATGTTTCCAACATGTTAAGCAATCAAACTTGATAAGACTTGATTAATTGAAATATGTTTCATATAGACAATTGACCACCCAAGTTGACCGGTGATTCACGAACGTTAAAACTTGTAAAAACTATATGATGACATATATATGGATATATATATAGTTAATATGATACTATGATAAGTAAACATATCATTAAGTATATTAACAATGAACTACATATGTAAAAACAAGACTACTAACTTAATGATTTTTAAACGAGACATATATGTAACGATTATCGTTGTAAAGACATTTAATGTATATATATCATATTAAGAGATATTCATACATGATAATATCATTATAATATAATAATTTAAAATCTCATTTGATATTATAAACATTGGGTTAACAACATTTAACAAGATCGTTAACCTAAAGGTTTCAAAACAACACTTACATGTAACGACTAACGATGACTTAACGACTCAGTTAAAATGTATATACACGTAATGTTTTATATGTATTTATACACTTTTGAAAGACTTCAATACACTTATAAAAATACTTCTACTTAACAAAAATGCTTACAATTACATCCTCGTTCAGTTTCATCAATAATTCTACTCGTATGCACCCGTATTCGTACTCGTACAATACACAACTTTTAGATGTATGTACTATTGGTATATACACTCCAATGATCAGCTCTTAGCAGCCTATGTGAGTCACCTAATACATGTGGGAACCATCATTTGACAACTAGCATGAAATATCTCATAAAATTACAAAAATATGAGTAATCATTCATGACTTATTTACATGAAAATAAAATTACATATCCTTTATATCTAATCCATACACCAACGACCAAAAACACCTACAAACACTTTAATTCTTCAATTTTCTTCATCTAATTGATCTCTCTCAAGTTCTATCTTCAAGTTCTAAGTGTTCTTCATATATTCTACAAGTTCTAGTTACATAAAATCAAGAATACTTTCAAGTTTGCTAGCTCACTTCCAATCTTGTAAGGTGATCATCCAACCTCAAGAAATCTTTGTTTCTTACAGTAGGTTATCATTCTAATACAAGTTAATAATCATATTCAAACTTTGGTTCAATTTCTATAACTATAACAATCTTATTTCAAGTGATGATCTTACTTGAACTTGTTTTCGTGTCATGATTCTGCTTCAAGAACTTCGAGCCATCCAAGGATCCGTTGAAGCTAGATCCAATTTTCTCTTTTCCAGTAGGTTTATCCAAGGAACTTAAGGTAGTAATGATGTTCATAACATCATTCGATTCATACATATAAAGCTATCTTATTCGAAGGTTTAAACTTGTAATTACTAGAACATAGTTTAGTTAATTCTAAACTTGTTCGCAAACAAAAGTTAATCCTTCTAAATTGACTTTTAAAATCAACTAAACACATGTTCTATATCTATATGATATACTAACTTAATGATTTAAAACCTGGAAACACGAAAAACACCGTAAAATCGGATTTACGCCGTCGTAGTAACACCGCGGGCTGTTTTGGGTTAGTTAATTAAAAACTATGATAAACTTTGATTTAAAAGTTGTTATTCTGAGAAAATGATTGTTATTATGAACATGAAATTATATCCAAAAATTATGGTTAAACTCAAAGTGGAAGTATGTTTTCTTAAATGGTCATCTAGACGTCGTTCTTTCGACTGAAATGACTACCTTTACAAAAACGACTTGTAACTTATTTTTCCGACTATAAACCTATACTTTTTCTGTTTAGATTCATAAAATAGAGTTCAATATGAAACCATAGAAATTTGATTCACTCAAAACGGATTTAAAATGAAGAAGTTATGGGTAAAACAAGATTGGATAATTTTTCTCATTTTAGCTACGTGAAAATTGGTAACAAATCTATTCCAACCATAACTTAATCAACTTGTATTGTATATTATGTAATCTTGAGATACCATAGACACGTATACAATGTTTCGACCTATCATGTCGACACATCTATATATATTTCGGAACAACCATAGACACTCTATATGTGAATGTTGGAGTTAGCTATACAGGGTTGAGGTTGATTCCAAAATATATATAGTTTGAGTTGTGATCAATACTGAGATACGTATACACTGGGTCGTGGATTGATTCAAGATAATATTTATCGATTTATTTCTGTACATCTAACTGTGGACAACTAGTTGTAGGTTACTAACGAGGACAGCTGACTTAATAAACTTAAAACATCAAAATATATTAAAAGTGTTGTAAATATATTTTGAACATACTTTGATATATATGTATATATTTTTATAGGTTCGTGAATCAACCCGTGGCCAAGTCTTAATTCCCGACGAAGTAAAAATCTGTGAAAGTGAGTTATAGTCCCACTTTTAAAATCTAATATTTTTGGGATGAGAATACATGCAGGTTTTATAAATGATTTACAAAATAGACACAAGTACGTGAAACTACATTCTATGGTTGAATTATCGAAATCGAATATGCCCCTTTTTATTAAGTCTGGTAATCTAAGAATTAGGGAACAGACACCCTAATTGACGCGAATCCTAAAGATAGATCTATTGGGCCTAACAAACCCCATCCAAAGTACCGGATGCTTTAGTACTTCGAAATTTATATCATATCCGAAGGGTGTCCCGGAATGATGGGGATATTCTTATATATGCATCTTGTTAATGTCGGTTACCAGGTGTTCACCATATGAATGATTTTTATCTCTATGTATGGGATGTGTATTGAAATATGAAATCTTGTGGTCTATTATTATGATTTGATATATATAGGTTAAACCTATAACTCACCAACATTTTTGTTGACGTTTTAAGCATGTTTATTCTCAGGTGATTATTAAGAGCTTCCGCTGTCGCATACTTAAATAAGGGAGAGATTTGGAGTCCATGCTTGTATGATATTGTGTAAAAACTGCATTCAAGAAACTTATTTTGTTGTAACATATTTGTATTGTAAACCATTATGTAATGGTCGTGTGTAAACAGGATATTTTAGATTATCATTATTTGATAATCTACGTAAAGCTTTTTAAACCTTTATTGATGAAATAAAGGCTATGGTTTGTTTTAAAATGAATGCAGTCTTTGAAAAACGTCTCATATAGAGGTCAAAACCTCGCAACGAAATCAATTAATATGGAACGTTTTTAATCAATAAGAACGGGACATTTTAGTAATAACCTAAAAACCTCATTTCTTACCCCAATTACCGACTCCGTCACTTGTGGGAACGTTTTGTTTAATAGCTGTAGCCCGATGTTCTTTTTCTCACTTTGGTGAGAAGCGAACATTACTAACCCGTAAGCATAGCATGCTTCTTTATGTTGCATGTTAGCCACTTTTTTCTAAATCATGAAGTCCTATATTCGAATACATTGAGTCAAAATAATTTCTTAACCCGTTGCGTAAAATAGCATTTGGGTTCCCCGTAATATATGCGTCAAAGTAAACACATCGTAACTTATGGGTTTCCCAATGTGATATCCCCCATCTTTCAAACGAAAGTCTCTTATAAACCAAGACATTCTTGGAACATTAGTCGAATGTCTTACAAACTAATTTTGCCGTAAATAGTTGTGCCGAAGAATTCTGACCGACTCTAGACAAGATTTCATCAATCATGTCTCCGGGTAGGTCTCTTAAAATATTGGGTTGTCTATCCATTATGTGTTTTTATACTGTAAAATAGACAAGAGTTAGATTCATAAAAAAATAAAAAATACTTAGTAATACAAGCAATTTTTACATATATCATAAAGCATAAGCATACTATATTACATATATTACACCACACGAATACAATTATCTTATTCCGACTCGCTCGTTTCTTCTTCTTCTTCGGTTTTGGTTCGTTTTGCCAAGTTTCTAGGGATATATGATGTTCCCCTAATACGAGCTGTCGTTTTCCACAACGGTTTAGATAAACCTGGTGGTTTAGAGGTTCCCAGGTCATTGTTACAACTTAAGGGCTTCGGGGGTTGACGATACATATAAAGTTCATCGGGGTTGGAATTAGATTTCTCTGTTTTTATACCCTTTCCCTTATTATTTTCTTTTGCCTTTTTAAATTCAGTTGGGGTAATTTCTATAACATCATCGGAATTCTCGTCGGAATCCGATTCATTGGAGAATTGGTAATCCTCCCAATATTTTGCTTCCTTGACGGAAACACCATTGACCATAATTAACCTTGGTCGGTTGGTTGAGGATTTTCTTTTACTTAACCGTTTTATTATTTCCCCCACCGGTTCTATTTCCTCCTCCGGTTCCTCCTCTTCCGGTTCTGATTCTTCTTCCGGTTCTGATTCTTCTTCCGATTCCTCTTCGAGAACTTGTGAATCAGTCCAATATATATTCGACTCTTCGTTATTATTAGGTGAGCCAATGGGATTTGTGCTAGAGGTAGACATCTATCACACAATATCAAACATGTTAAGAGATTAATATATCACATAATATATACATGTTAATAATATATAGTTTCCAACAAAAATGTTAAGCAATCATTTTTAAAGAAAACACGGTCGAAGTCCAGACTCACTAATGCATCCTAACAAACTCGATAAGACACACTAATGCAAATTTTTTGGTTCTCTAAGACCAACGCTCGGATACCAACTGAAATGTCCCGTCCTTATTGATTAAAAACGTTCCATATTAATTGATTTCGTTGCGAGGTTTTGACCTCTATATGAGATGTTTTTCAAAGACTGCATTCATTTTTAAAACAAACCATAACCTTTATTTCATAAATAAAGGTTTAAAAAGCTTTACGTAGATTATCAAATAATGATAATCTAAAATATCCTGTTTACACACGACCATTACATAATGGTTTACAATACAAATATGTTACATCGAAATCAGTTTCTTGAATGCAGTTTTTACACAATATCATACAAACATGGACTCCAAATCTTGTCCTTATTTTAGTATGCAACATCGGAAGCTCTTAGTATTCACCTGAGAATAAACATGCTTTAAACGTCAACAAAAATGTTGGTGAGTTATAGGTTTAACCTATATATATCAAATCATAACAATAGACCACAAGATTTCATATTTCAATACACATCCCATACGTAGAGATAAAAATCATTCATATGGTGAACACCTGATAACTGACATTAACAAGATGCATATATAAGAATATCCCCATCATTCCGGGACACCCTTCGGATATGATATAAATTTCGAAGTACTAAAGCATCCGGTACTTTGGATGGGGTTTGTTAGGCCCAATAGATCTATCTTTAGGATTCGCGTCAATTAGGGTGTCTGTTCCCTAATTCTTAGATTACCAGACTTAATAAAAAGGGGCATATTCGATTTCGATAATTAAACCATAGAATGTAGTTTCACGTACTTGTGTCTATTTTGTAAATCATTTATAAAACCTGCATGTATTCTCATCCCAAAAATATTAGATTTTAAAAGTGGGACTATAACTCACTTTCACAGATTTTTACTTCGTCGGGAAGTAAGACTTGGCCACTAGTTGATTCACGAACCTATAACAATATATACATATATATCAAAGTATGTTCAAAATATATTTACAACACTTTTAATATATTTTGATGTTTTAAGTTTATTAAGTCAGCTGTCCTCGTTAGTAACCTACAACTAGTTGTCCACAGTTAGATGTACAGAAATAAATCGATAAATATTATCTTGAATCAATCCACGACCCAGTGTATACGTATCTCAGTATTGATCACAACTCAAACTATATATATTTTGGAATCAACATCAACCCTGTATAGCTAACTCCAACATTCACATATAGAGTGTCTATGGTTGTTCCGAAATATATATATGTGACAACCCGGAAATTTCCAACCAAATTTAAACTTTAATCTTTATATGTTTCCGACACGATAAGCAATATTTGTTAAGTTAAATTGCAAGAATTTTAAACTACGTTCATACGTTCATTCAACCTCGACCATGTTCCAACGATTCACGAACCATTAAACGAATATGATTATATATGTATATGTGTATATATATTATAACTTGAAACATAAACAAAATATTAGATTAAATACTTTATATGATTGTATCTGTTTCAAAATATTTATCAATGGAATTAGAAGATAAGATCAAATGATTGAATTATCAGATATATTGAATTATGATTACAAGTCTCTGTTGAAAGGCTCACGTTGATTTGAGAAATCTTTCCGTTTTAACAATATTCGAAAAATGGTAAAGTGATTTATAAATAAGAATAAATTGTCAATCATTGAGAACTAGACAAAGGATAGTGGAAGATTGAATCTCATAAAGACTCGATTGATCTATTTAGTTTCAAACGTACAAAAACGTTTTCAGTTTAAAAAGAACTTTATTATTAAAACGTATATAACTTTTATAAATATCTAGAACCACTTTTGACAACTCATTACTTAACTAGTATGATAAAGATAACGATATTTATATTTTAATTTATTAAATATATATAACGATTTAAATTAATATTATATATATTTATACGCGTATTATACGTACATAGTTTTATACTTTTACTATACTTAAACTTTACCTTTACTTTATTTTTACTTTACTTTAACTTTAATAATTCACTTTAATAATTCATACTTTAATAATTCACTTTAATAATTCATACTTTAATAATTCACTTTAATAATTCATACTTTAATAATTCACTTTAATAATTCATACTTTAATAATTCGCTTTAATAATTCATACTTTAATAATTCACTTTAATAATTCAAAAATCTATTATAAATAGAATTCAATAGGTTTCATTATTTCATAGAAACTTGAAAATATTTTTCTCTAAACTCTCTCAATCGATTTACATATATATATTTACTCCGTATTATTTCAAGATATTATTAGTATACATAAAATATTACGACGGAGTGCTGTCCGAGTGATTTCAAAATTGTTTTTCGAGTAGGATAGGATTAAGGAAATTATGGGTTATAGCTATGGAGGTGATTGAGTATGGTTCATGGGTATGCTCGTGAGGTCAATATAGTGTTTATCATTTCCGTTGCATCTACGTACCTTTCCTGCAATATTGAATCTCAATATTGATACGTGAGTACTCATAATTTAACTTTTACATACTAATAGTGTATCCCTGACTAGTGCTCGAGTATTTAGGATTATGCATGCTTGTACTTTTGATATTGCCCTTAGACAGGTTAGGTTGAATATTGAATTAGTTACACTTGCGGTTGAGATAAGGTATAAGATATGCATGTCCTTGGAAAGCTAGCGAAAAATTAAGGACTTTTCCTTTAGATATTGAATGGTTTCGATGAACGGATTAGAAGTTATAATCAATTGAATTTTCTATATTTTTATTAAAAATGATTATTATCGTCGTTTTTATCGTCGTTCTAGTTTTATCTTATTATTATCATTATTATTATCTTTATCAATAAAATGGATTTATCATTAAAAATTGTTATTTTTTTTATTATTACTATCGTTATTATTGTTAAAGTTATAATTAGTATTATTATTATTATTATCCAATTATTATTATTATTATTATTATTATTATTATTATTATTATTATTATTATTATTATTATTATTAGTATTAGTATTATTATTATTATTATTATTATCATTATTAATAAATATATCATTATTTAAAAATGGATATTGTCATTGTTATTATTATTATTACTATATTATCATTAAGATAATTATTAGTATTATCGTTAAAAATGTTATAGTAACTATCATTATTAATATTAGTGTAATTAAAACAAATATTTGTAACACCTAATTATTTTGATTACTATTATTATCATTATTATGAACACGATATAAAAGACGATTAAAAGCTATTAAACGAAACGATTAGGAAATAATGAGTAAGAGTATCATGATGAAATTAAAATATTATAAGATATTGATTTAGATAAAATTATTGTTCTTATTATTTTTATCATTACTATTATTATTAAAAATATCGTTAGTATTAAAACTATCATTTTAACAAAAAATATCATTTTAATAGAAATGTCATTGTTACTATAAAATATCATTATTATTATTATTTTAAATAGAATTATTATTTTAAAGATAATATTAAAAATTATCGTAAATATTAAAGTTATCATAATTAGAATTATCGTTTTATCATAATGTCATCTTAGTAATTATAAATATTGATATTTTTATAATAATTATTATTATTACAAAATAATACAACTTTTACTTACTATCATTATAGATATTATTTTATCAAATAAATATGTGATACAAACATATTTTACTACGCGTAATAACTTACTTTAATAATACCTATCATATTATCTTTATGATATTAAATGAACCCTATAAATTTTATTACTTAATATATATAAAAGTATATTATATTATATAAATTTAATATAAAATTTTATTTATTAATAAATAAATTATATTATTTACTCTAATAAGTCTTTTAAAAATATTTAAAAATATAAAACGACGATATTTAAACTATATATTAATCATGTATAGATTTTTAGAAATTATTTTGAGTCAAATTTACTTTTGTTGACTTTTGCATATTAGTCTCGAGCATTAGGATTGTGGTACACTATGACTTGGCCTAATTTGTTAGACAAATATTGACCAACACATAATTATATATAATTAATTTAGGTTCATGAATCCGAGGCCAACCTTGCACTTGTTCAATGACGTTATATGTATTTTTACTACGAAATACAGTATGGTGAGTTTCATTTGCTCCCTTTTACTCTTTACATTTTTGGGCTGAGAATACATGCAAATGCTTTATTAACTGTTTTACAATAATTATATGTGTGAGTTTCATTTGCCTTTTTACCCTTTATATTTTTGGGACTGAGAATACATGCGCTTTTATAAATGTTTGACGAAATAGACACAAGTAATTGAAACTACATTCTATGGTTGAATTATCGAAATCGAATATGCCCCTTTTTATTAAAGTTTGGTAATCTAAGAATTAGGGAACAGACACCCTAATTGACGCGAATTCTAAAGATAGATCTATTGGGCCTAACGAACCCCATCCAAAGTACCGGATGCTTTAGTACTTCGAAATTTATATCATGTCCGAAGGAGGATCCCGGAATGATAGGGGATATTCTTATATGCATCTTGTTAATGTCGGTTACCAGGTGTTCACCATATGAATGATTTTTGTCTCTATGCATGGGACGTATATTTATGAGAACTGGAAATGAAATTCTTGTGGTCTATTAAAATGATGAAAATGAATGATTATGATAAACTAATGAACTCACCAACCTTTTGGTTGACACTTTAAAGCATGTTTATTCTCAGGTATTAAAGAAATCTTCCGCTGTGCATTTGCTCATATTAAAGATATTACTTGGAGTCATTCATGGCATATATTTTCGAAAGACGTTGCATTCGAGTCATTGAGTTCATCAAGATTATTATTAAGTCAATTATAGTTGGATAGTGGATATTATGAAATGGTATGCATGCCTGTCAACTTTCTATGTAAAGAAAGTTTATCTTTTAAAAACGAATGCAATGTTTGTAAAATGTATCATATAGAGGTCAAACACCTCGCGATGTAATCAGCTATTGTGAATCGTTTATAATGTATATGAACGGGTCCTTTCAGTTGGTATCAGAGCAGTGGTCTTAGCGAACCAGGTCTGCATTAGTGTGTCTAACTGATAGTCGTTAGGATGCATTAGTGAGTCTGGACTTCGACCGTGTCTGCATTTCAAAAGTTTTGCTCATCATTCTTGTCGGAAATTACCTGCTTATCATTCTTAGTCTAGACACATCTTATTGCATTGATTGCATGAATAGTGTATAGACAAAATTCATATCTTAGCGTATCTGCTAATTCATATCTTAGCGTATCTGTTACTGTAAACTTTGCCTGACATATTCCGTAAATTCCTCCGTAATCTACGAAACCTTTTGCTCTATATAATTAGAATACCACCCGATAGCCGGAAAATCATTTCATATCGAAAAATCCTTTATCCAATCGTACAAAATGGAATTCATCGTTAGTTCAAGTCACTCGGATTCCGAAATGGAATCTCACTCAAGCTCCGAAAGCAGTGTGACCGGAATGGATCAACCAATCAGTCATCACCTATTCTAGATGAATTGGGGATGGGTTCGTAGCCTCCTCAATCATTGGAGACAAGAAGAAGGTGATCCTTTCCATCCACCACATTGCCCTCTTGACGAAGAACCTGAAGCACTTACCGGCGAACCTGTCCGAAACACCATTTTCTCTCTCATTTCCAG
Organism: Rutidosis leptorrhynchoides; assembly: GCF_046630445.1. Lineage (NCBI taxonomy): Eukaryota > Viridiplantae > Streptophyta > Magnoliopsida > Asterales > Asteraceae > Rutidosis > Rutidosis leptorrhynchoides. The sequence goes on from NC_092336.1 coordinate 448,838,645, forward strand.
AGTATCTCATCACGATTATATACTACATCAAATTGTAGATTTTATTTATCCGCTCGTCCGAACCGACAATCACCCCGGTGTAATAGAAGAAGTCAACGAACTTCGTGCTCGGGTAGTGGCTTTGGAGAATATGGTACAAAGATTACAAACACCATCAGCAGCATCAGCAGCATAACCAGTACCACCATCATCAATGCCAACAGTACCATTACCACCTCCAACCATAACCGCGTCGTAACCCTCAACTTCACAATCTGTCCCAAGAGCATCAAAGTCATACGCACCATAGGTACCACGGAATACCAACAACAATAACTGACAAAGTATTAATTCATAACTTTATTGGAGAAACATTCCGCGGAGATTATGTAATCTCTAAAGTCTTAAAGATTATCTAATCTAGCCCTAACCATAAAGCAGTTAAGCAAACCGAAATGATAGAAGAAAGAGTAGAAACCCTGACAAAAATGGTGTGTGATTAACCTGCGTTAACTACAATCTCTGTCTCAATTCAACAAATTCCAATTCATAATAAATCAAGTATATATTTGATTTTACACTTTCATCATCGATGTACCCGAAACTTTTTCAGATAACATCATTCGTGCTTTGCGAAGTTCACAAGAATTTAACGAAAACCAACATCACGCCTCAACAAATAACGAAGTATTGATTCATAACTTCAATATTATTGAAGAAATACTTATGTAATCTCTAAAGCCTTCAAGGGATTATTCAATTCTAGTTCCAACCGTAAATCGAATGAGTTTAATTTAGTATTAACTCATTAAAATCTATGTTACATCTGAGGAGAATATATACATATATATTTTCATAAAGACTGTAATAAAATTCTTATGTACAAAATATTAATTGTGAAAATTTTTTTAACGGGTAGGTAATACCCGAGATATATATATATATATATATATATATATATATATATATATATATATATATATATATATATATATATATATATATATATATATATATATATATATATATATGTATATATATATATATATATATATATATATATTCACAATTAATATGTTACATTCTTCGAATCAGATTAAGCAAATTATCAACTATACTTCCTACTTTCACAATAATATACATTCTTTCATAGAAATCAAAATAACCATACTCATTCAAACCCAATTACATATTTTGATTTTGAAACCTCAGAATTCAATTCGAGATATAACCGGTACCATCACTTTTTGTTTCCTACATCTTTCGAAGCTATACTTTGACTTCAAAACTATGTTAGAACATCAAATGTATATTAACGATTACAATCTGTGTTCAAACCCTTCGAAAATTTCTGAAGACATTTCAATTAATGAGCAATCGAGATGATGATACAACCACATATTACCCACAGTTATGTACTTAAAAAAAAAAAGCTCTCGAAACCAATGTCGTAATTCAACACATATCTGTGTCAGATCCTTTGGCATTTATTAGCAAAAATAACTTTGCAATTCCTTTTTCAAAGTAGCAAATTCTATCACAGCTCCAGCAAGACAACTTCAATTTTTCATTCGGAGTAGCCTTATCATAATCTTGATAAATATGTTGCCCTTTCGCCATTGTTACTAGGGAACCTTTCATATCTCACCACATTAGCTGTCTTATCAGCAACCGTAATGATCTGAGATTTTCTGAAAAATCATTATATTTATCAAAACCCCATCATTTTCTCATTCGGATCTTTTAACGAGAATTGCCATACGAATCATCGGGAATTAACAATCAGTATTTTAAAATCTCGCAGCATGTCCACGCCAACAGTTATATGTGTATATATAACGTCTATCTCCTGGACTTACATACTTGAATGTGAAGTTTCTGAAAAACACCCTAAACTGCGGAATAGTTCTCGAAATTGTTGATGAAGCAGCAAAAACTATAAAACAACCTTAACAGTAAAAAGTTTGATAATAAAGAGTAGTGTGTTGGCAGAACTCAGAAAACGAAAAGAGTTGGAACTGGAAAACGGATTGATCAAAGCATGAAGGAGGCTGTGGACAAATCACAAAGGCTAAACCTGCCTTCAAAGGATCCAAATGATTCAGTATCTGCTGAAGTCATTATCGAATACCTTGCTCCTGACTCTAAACCCTTGCGGACAATATTCTTCATCATCCTCTGATATTAGAAATCCTAAGATATCATCATATCTTTCATTATAAATATCCTAGGAATTTTTTTTATTTGAAATCATTTACCTCTTCGCGCTATCTGTATTACATCATAAAAGAAACTAATTTAGTTTCTAAATTTTGAAACATTCAAGTTTAAAATAGGAATATTTTGAAGTAGTGTTGGGAACTGAAGCATGAATTAGTATAATATAATGACACTTGATCAACGTGATTATATTACAGTAAGTCATGCTGAGTTTCTAAATGGAACGTGATGAATCACAGATCATAACATCATCATGTGCCATGTTATACGACTCTTGTATTCTATTTAACCTCTAAAATATCAAGAAAATTTTTCTTTATGATTCGGCCTTTTCCAAGGTATTCTGGTAATTTGGCAAGTCAAGATCGTGCCATCACAATTTCCTTCCTAAAACATTAACAATGTTCGTTCCGAAATTCATATCCGTGAATTCTGGACCATTACAAGCTGTGCTTAATCGTAAGAAGAAGAAACGAAAGGGACAAAACTCCGAAATAGAAATTGGAGTATAAATTGCAGCAAATAAAATAGAGCATTAACTGTGAATGACAATGATTATAGAAGACAGAAGCAGAGACTTTGAAATATAAGGGAAGATATAAAGCCCAACGACAAACCAGAAATTATAAACCATATATATCATATAGCAATATAAAGACACGGGAGAACTAGAAACACTATAAACTCAAGAGTATAGTAAAAGTAAATAGATTCTTCCGGCGGTAGATGAAAAAGAAGAATGACCGATATGAAAGTTAGAAGTATATCGAGAATCAGAACTGGATGGAGCATATTGATGAATACTTTAAAATATGAGTTGAGGGGGAAAGAATAGAAGATGATGAAACATGACTAGGAACTTAGAAATCAACAGATTTAACTCACACAATGGCGGAATAAGTGAATCAAACCCTCTAGTGAATAGGTTAATTTTTTTTTTGGATTAATTTAGTCAAACCACAACTAAGTCAAGTGTGATTAGATCAACACCTAGAGGTATTATTCACCACCTGGGTGATTTGGACTGAGAGAGAATCGGAGGAGCTCACTAGATCTGAGTGTGTGTAAAAAATGAGAGGCTTAACCTAAAATGAAGAACATAAGACTTTATATACCCTGCTGTTGACTCACCTATACGATTCATTCATCACACGTACGAGTTGGCTTCATCAGTCGTACGGGTGATCACTCACTCGTGTCTTCTCATTTAGGTTGTAATTGTGACTTAGCTCAGCATCAACCATGCGTATGAGCCTGTCAGCTGTACTAGTGAGGCTTCACTCGTACGTCTGACTAAGTCTAACATAGTTAAACATTTAAATCTCGTTCCTGCAGTTCCTGTAACCACATACAAACACGAATAGGATAATAACGAGCAATCATGGTGGCCTGTAAACTGTTGTACCTGCAATGGACGCGGGTAGATGTCTAGGAACTGCATAAAATGCATCAACAGAAGGTGTGAGTTGTAAGGAAACGAATGAGGTGAATTTATAAGAAAATCTCTTACAGAACAATTAAAATGGACGATCGCATTTAAAGCGGATCCTAATTCCCTTGATTACCGGAGAGTCAAATCTTATTAAGAAGATTTTCTTCAAATCCCTTGAAATCTGGGAATCAATCATATCTACGTCAAATGATAAGATGAATCTACACTTACTCATTTCACTCTTCTATGTTAGCTTCATTCGTACTCTTCATATAAATGGATTGTTTATCCAAATTATTCGCTGATGATAAAACTCTAATTTTCAGCCCGTATGCATCATGAAAACATACTTATTATCATTCACGACATTTCCACTCAAATTTCGGGACGAAATTTCTTTAACGGGTAGATACTGTGACAACCCGGAAATTTCCAACCAAATTTAAACTTTAATCTTTATATGTTTCCGACACGATAAGCAATATTTGTTAAGTTAAATTGCAAGAATTTTAAACTACGTTCATACGTTCATTTAACCTCGACCATGTTCCAACGATTCACGAACCATTAAACGAATATGATTATATATGTATATGTGTATATATATTATAACTTGAAACATAAACAAAATATTAGATTAAATACTTTATATGATTGTATCTGTTTCAAAATATTTATCAATGGAATTAGAAGATAAGATCAAATGATTGAATTATCAGATATATTGAATTATGATTACAAGTCTCTGTTGAAAGGCTCACGTTGATTTGAGAAATCTTTTCATTTTAACAATATTCAGAAAATGGTAAAGTGATTTATAAATAAGAATAAATTATCAATCATTGAGAACTAGACAAAGGATAGTGGAAGATTGAATCTCATAAAGACTCGATTGATCTATTTAGTTTCAAACGTACAAAAACGTTTTCGGTTTAAAAAGAACTTTATTATTAAAACGTATATAACTTTTATAAATATCTAGAACCACTTTTGACAACTCATTACTTAACTAGTATGATAAAGATAACGATATTTATATTTTAATTTTTTAAATATATATAACGATTTAAATTAATATTATATATATTTATACGCGTATTATACGTACATAGTTTTATACTTTTACTATACTTAAACTTTACCTTTACTTTATTTTTACTTTACTTTAACTTTAATAATTCATACTTTAATAATTCATACTTTAATAATTCACTTTAATAATTCATACTTTAATAATTCACTTTAATAATTCATACTTTAATAATTCACTTTAATAATTCATACTTTAATAATTCACTTTAATAATTCATACTTTAATAATTCACTTTAATAATTCAAAAATCTATTATAAATAGAATTCAATAGGTTTCATTATTTCATAGAAACTTGAAAATATTTTTCTCTAAACTCTCTCAATCGATTTACATATATATATTTACTCCGTATTATTTCAAGATATTATTAGTATACATAAAATATTACGACGGAGTGCTGTCCGAGTGATTTCAAAATTGTTTTTCGAGTAGGATAGGATTAAGGAAATTATGGGTTATAGCTATGGAGGTGATTGAGTATGGTTCATGGGTATGCTCGTGAGGTCAATATTGTGTTTATCATTTCCGTTGCATCTACGTACCTTTCCTGCAATATTGAATCTCAATATTGATACGTGAGTACTCATAATTTAAGTTTTACATACTAATAGTGTATCCCTGACTAGTGCTCGAGTATTTAGGATTATGCATGCTTGTACTTTTGATATTGCCCTTAGACAGGTTAGGTTGAATATTGAATTAGTTACACTTGCGGTTGAGATAAGGTATAAGATATGCATGTCCTTGGAAAGCTAGCGAAAAATTAAGGACTTTTCCTTTAGATATTGAATGGTTTCGATGAACGGATTAGAAGTTATAATCAATTGAATTTTCTATATTTTTATTAAAAATGATTATTATCGTCGTTTTTATCGTCGTTCTAGTTTTATCTTATTATTATCATTATTATTATCTTTATCAATAAAATGGATTTATCATTAAAAATTGTTATTTTTTTTTATTATTACTATCGTTATTATTGTTAAAGTTATAATTAGTATTATTATTATTATTATCCAATTATTATTATTATTATTATTATTATTATTATTATTATTATTATTAATATTATTATTATTATTATTATTATTATTATTAGTATTAGTATTATTATTATTATTATTATCATTATTAATATATATATCATTATTTAAAAATGGATATTGTCATTGTTATTATTATTATTACTATATTATCATTAAGATAATTATTAGTATTATCGTTAAAAATGTTATAGTAACTATCATTATTAATATTAGTGTAATTAAAACAAATATTTGTAACACCTAATTATTTTGATTACTATTATTATCATTATTATGAACACGATATAAAAGACGATTAAAAGCTATTAAACGAAACGATTAGGAAATAATGAGTAAGAGTATCATGATGAAATTAAAATATTATAAGATATTGATTTAGATAAAATTATTGTTCTTATTATTTTTATCATTACTATTATTATTAAAAATATCGTTAGTATTAAAACTATCATTTTAACAAAAAATATCATTTTAATAGAAATGTCATTGTTACTATAAAATATCATTATTATTATTATTTTAAATAGAATTATTATTTTAAAGATAATATTAAAAATTATCGTAAATATTAAAGTTATCATAATTAGAATTATCGTTTTATCATAATGTCATCTTAGTAATTATAAATATTGATATTTTTATAATAATTATTATTATTACAAAATAATACAACTTTTACTTACTATCATTATAGATATTATTTTATCAAATAAATATGTGATACAAACATATTTTACTACGCGTAATAACTTACTTTAATAATACCTATCATATTATCTTTATGATATTAAATGAACCCTATAAATTTTATTACTTAATATATATAAAAGTATATTATATTATATAAATTTAATATAAAATTTTATTTATTAATAAATAAATTATATTATTTACTCTAATAAGTCTTTTAAAAATATTTAAAAATATAAAACGACGATATTTAAACTATATATTAATCATGTATAAATTTTTAGAAATTATTTTGAGTCAAATTTACTTTTGTTGACTTTTGCATATTAGTCTCGAGCATTAGGATTGTGGTACACTATGACTTGGCCTAATTTGTTAGATAAATATTGACCAACACATAATTATATATAATTAATTTAGGTTCGTGAATCCGAGGCCAACCTTGCACTTGTTCAATGACGTTATATGTATTTTTACTACGAAATACAGTATGGTGAGTTTCATTTGCTCCCTTTTACTCTTTACATTTTTGGGCTGAGAATACATGCAAATGCTTTATTAACTGTTTTACAATAATTATATGTGTGAGTTTCATTTGCCTTTTTACCCTTTATATTTTTGGGACTGAGAATACATGCGCTTTTATAAATGTTTGACGAAATAGACACAAGTAATTGAAACTACATTCTATGGTTGAATTATCGAAATCGAATATGCCCCTTTTTATTAAAGTCTGGTAATCTAAGAATTAGGGAACAGACACCCTAATTGACGCGAATCCTAAAGATAGATCTATTGGGCCTAACGAACCCCATCCAAAGTACCGGATGCTTTAGTACTTCGAAATTTATATCATGTCCGAAGGAGGATCCCGGAATGATAGGGGATATTCTTATATGCATCTTGTTAATGTCGGTTACCAGGTGTTCACCATATGAATGATTTTTGTCTCTATGCATGGGACGTATATTTATGAGAACTGGAAATGAAATTCTTGTGGTCTATTAAAATGATGAAAATGAATGATTATGATAAACTAATGAACTCACCAACCTTTTGGTTGACACTTTAAAGCATGTTTATTCTCAGGTATTAAAGAAATCTTCCGCTGTGCATTTGCTCATATTAAAGATATTACTTGGAGTCATTCATGGCATATATTTTCGAAAGACGTTGCATTCGAGTCATTGAGTTCATCAAGATTATTATTAAGTCAATTATAGTTGGATAGTGGATATTATGAAATGGTATGCATGCCTGTCAACTTTCTATGTAAAGAAAGTTTATCTTTTAAAAACGAATGCAATGTTTGTAAAATGTATCATATAGAGGTCAAACACCTCGCGATGTAATCAGCTATTGTGAATCGTTTATAATGTATATGAACGGGTCCTTTCAATTTAGATGTGTCGACATGATAGGTCAAAATATTGTATACGTGTCTATGGTATCTCAAGATTACATAATATATAATACAAGTTGATTAAGTTATGGTTGGAATAGATTTGTTACCAATTTTCACGTAGCTAAAATGAGAAAAATTATCCAATCTTGTTTTACCCATAACTTCTTCATTTTAAATCCGTTTTGAGTGAATAAAATTGCTATGGTTTCATATTGAACTCTATTTTATGAATCTAAACTGAAAAAGTATAGGTTTATAGTCGGAAAAATAAGTTACAAGTCGTTTTTGTAAAGGTAGTCATTTCAGTCGAAAGAACGACGTCTAGATGACCATTTTAGAAAACATACTTCCACTTTGAGTTTAACCATAATTTTTGGATATAGTTTCATGTTCATAATAAAAATCATTTTCTCAGAATAACAACTTTTAAATCAAAGTTTATCATAGTTTTTAATTAACTAACCCAAAACAGCCCGCGGTGTTACTACGACGGCGTAAATCCGGTTTTACGGTGTTTTTCGTGTTTCCAGGTTTTAAATCATTACGTTAGCATATCATATAGATATAGAATATGTGTTTAGTTTATTTTAAAAGTCAAGTTAGAAGGATTAACTTTTATTTGCGAACAAGTTTAGAATTAACTAAACTATGTTCTAGTGATTACAAGTTTAAACCTTCGAATAAGATAGCTTTATATGTATGAATCGAATGATGTTATGAACATCATTACTACCTCAAGTTCCTTGGGTAAACCTACTGGAAATGAGAAAAATGGATCTAGCTTCAAAGGATCCTTGGATGGCTTGAAAGTTCTTGAAGCAGAATCATGACACGAAAATAATTTCAAGTAAGATTTCCACTCGAAATAAGATTATTATAGTTATAGAAATTGAATTAAAGTTTGAATATGATTATTACCTTGTATTAGAAAGATAACCTACTATAAGTAACAAAGGTTTCTTGATCTTGGATGATTACTTGGAATGGATTTAGAAAACTTGGAAGTAAACTTGCAATCTTGTAAGTATTCTTGATTTTATGAAACTAGAACTTTTGGAATTTATGAAGAACACTTAGAACTTGAAGATAGAACTTGAGAGAGATCAATTAGATGAATAAAATTGAAGAATGAAAGTGTTTGTAGGTGTTTTTGGTCGTTGGTGTATGGATTAGATATAAAGGATATGTAATTTTGTTTTCATGTAAATAAGTCATGAATGATTACTCATATTTTTGTAATTTTATGAGATATTTCATGCTAGTTGCTAAATGATGGTTCCCACATATGTTAGGTGACTCACATGGGCTGCTAATAGCTGATCATTGGAGTGTATATACCAATAGTACATACATCTAAAAGCTGTGTATTGTACGAGTACGAATACGGGTGCATACGAGTAGAATTGTTGATGAAACTGAACGAGGATGTAATTGTAAGCATTTTTGTTAAGTAGAAGTATTTTGATAAGTGTCTTGAAGTCTTTCAAAAGTGTATGAATACATATTAAAACACTACATGTATATACATTTTAACTGAGTCGTTAAGTCATCGTTAGTCGTTACATGTAAGTGTTGTTTTGAAACCTTTAGGTTAACGATCTTGTTAAATATTGTTAACCCAATATTTATAATATCAAAAGAGATTTTAAATTATTATATTATCATGATATTATGATGTACGAATATCTCTTAATATGATATATATATATACATTAAATGTCGTTACAACGATAATCGTTACATATATGTCTCGTTTCAAAATCATTAAGTTAATAGTCTTTTTTTTACATATGTAGTTCATTGTTAATATACTTAATAATATGTTTACTTATGATAATATCATGTTAACTATATATATAACCATATATATGTCATCATATAGTTTTTACAAGTTTTAACGTTCGTGAATCACCGGTCAACTTGGGTGGTCAATTGTCTATATGAAACCTATTTCAATTAATCAAGTCTTAGCAAGTTTGATTGCTTAACATGTTGGAAACACTTAATCATGTAAATAAAAATTTCATTTAATATATATAAACATGGAAAAGTTCGGGTCACTACACATAGCTATAACTCATAATTTCCTTAGCCCTATCCCGCTCATAAAACCCATGTTGCAATAGCTCGCGCGTACCCCTTGTCGTAGTATTTTATGTATATAAGTAACAATAATACTACTAATATTAATACTAACAATTTTGCTTAATATTAATACTTAATAATATAATAAACTTAATAATAAATATAATTATAATTATGTAAGAAGTAGGATAGAGAGACAGATTTTATCAAATGAACTAGCTCGCGAGTTTTATACATATTTCTGGCTGCCGACACTCATGCGACCGCATGAGTGTCCCCTCTATTAAACATGTGACATGATTAGTAATCCTAGCTCACATTCGTTTTAAACATGGGCAACTATGGTTTTTATAATATTATATATATATATTATATTTAATTTATATAATTAATTATATATTATATTATATTTACGTTCATGGTAAAAATATAATTTTTACTCAAATGACACGGACTTTGAGTGCACCTTCGTACGTTTAGAAAACTAGCCTTTTACGTTACGCGACATGTACCCTTATTAATAATTTGACTTACTCATCAATAAATTATTTTGTGATAAATTAACTTGTAAAATTGAGTGTTGTGGTCATTTGCTTCTATAAATCATTGACTCTTTATTTGTCAAAATATATTATTTTAAATCAGAACGTTTTATGACTAAGTTAAAATATATATTTTCATTTCAAAATAAAAGTTTGAACTCTTTACTTAATATATAGTTTTTCAAAACTAATGATATTCAAAATTTATGTATTTAGGAATTGTTTAAATATCAAGAATTACTATTTCATAACATTTGTATTTTTAAAGTTTAAAATTGATATACTTTATTTATATAAAACATTTACAAAGACATTTTAATATTCCAATTACTTTATATTCCAAATCATTTTATCACAACGGTTATAATAGAAGAAGTTGTTATTTCATAAGACGTTCTTAAAAAGTCTATTATATCGAAATGACGTTTTCATTTATGAAAGTAAAAATCATATATAAATCATATCAGGTTTCAAGGTTTTAACTTCCAGTTTAATCATGACTCGTAGGATTAAGTCTAAAGGAAAATCAAACGTAAGGAATCATCTTAATGTAGAATGCCGATCTATTTAACTTGTCAATATCTATTCTCTAATTTACCTATAATCCATAATTTTACTTTCACAATACCTAATATGAAGGTTAATTAATTTATCTTATCAAAAGTCACGAAGCAATTATTGTAAAGCATGTATTGAAATTTAACAGAAATTTCCACCAATCTGACTTGCTCTCACTACTTGACACTTTGTCCTTACTCGAAGATCACTTTACCATTTATTCCGAATATCGTTAAAGAGGAAAGGTTTTTCTAAATCAAAGTGGACCTCTCAATAGAGACTCAAAATCATAATTCAATGTATTTGATATTTCAATCTTTTGATATTATCTTTTAATTCCATCGATAATTATTCTAAATATATTTTGAAATAAATACGTTTATGTAAAGTATTGTACGTCTAATACTTGCTAACATTTTCAAGTTATAATATATACATATATACATATATACATATATAATCATATCCGTTCCTATAATGGTTCGTGAATCTTTGGAATTTGGTTGAGGTTAAATGAATGTATGAACACAGTTTAAAATTCTTGAGATTCAACTTACAAACTTTGCTTATCGTGTCGGGAATATATAAAGATTAAAGTTTAAATTTAGTCAGAAATTTCTGGGTTGTCACAACAACAATATCAAACTCACCCAAAGTCATCGGAATGAGATCAATTTTAAACGTTTCGGTACCAAACACAACATTACAATCCTTACACATATCAACCCCTAGCACCGTCTTACCATCCGCTATTTCGACTTCTACCGGATGACTTAACTTAGCTAGTGGTTTGTTAAGCTTAGATACAAATTAAGGCGACACAAAAGACAAATTAGCACCACTATCAAATAATATCCTTGCCGGATTAGAGTTAACCATGAAAGTACCTGAGACAACTTCATTGGATTGCTTGGTCTCATCATTGGTCATCAAATAATTTCGCCCCCGAGCCGTACCCGCCGCTTTCTCCAACTTCTTAACATGATCACCCCGCAAATAGGGACATTCCATCCTTCAGTGCCCTTCTTTACCACAATTAAAGCAAGTAAGCTTGGTGATAGATGATGGTTTCGGACAATCACGAGCCATATGCCCCTTTTGTCCACAATTGTAGCACGCATAGTTAAAATCTCCAGAAGCACCCTTCTTCACACTACCAACACTCTCGGAGCCCTTCTTGTGATTTTTGTTTGAAAAGTTCGATTGACTAGTAGCTTCAAACTTCCTTTTGCCAAAAGTAAAGCCACTTTTTCTCAAGACGAGCGACTCAAAACCTTTGGCCATATTAAACAACTCATCAAAACTTTTCACCACGTTCACACTAATCTTCTCTTGATAACTCTCGTTCAAGGTTCGGTAAAAGTCTTCCTTCAACATTTGATCATTACCGCATACTCCAAGAAAAATTGGGTCTTCGCCAAGAAAGTGGACTTAAGAGTGTTCAAGTCCATTGACCCTTGCCTCAAAGTACGCAAATCATCTTTAAGCCTTGAAAGATCAGCCGATGTTCGGTATTCCTTGAAAAATTCCACCTTGAATTCATCCCACGTGAATTCCATACATTGTTCTTCACCATAAAGTTGGATTTTCGCGTCCCACCACAACTTAGCATCACCTCTCAACATGCTACAACCGTACCTCGTCTTCTTATCGAGAGGGCATTCACAAGTACGAAAACCCCCTCCATATCGGAGATCCATTGGGCACTCTTAAGTGGGTCCCGTTCGCCCTCAAAAGTGGGAGGTTGAGCATCTTTGAAGTTCTTGTAGAAAAAGTCCCGCCTTCCAACATTATCCTCTTGAAGGACAACCTTAATTTGTTCCTTTACTACATTGACTAATTGCTCGTCAATCGTATCTAGAAACATCTTCTTGACATCTTCTAGGAAAGTCGCATGATGACTTTTCAAAATGGCCTCGACTTTGGCCGTGAACTCGGGGTCCTCACTCGTGCCCCCATTTTCGGTATCGAGTCCGTTTCTTGTCTTCATTCTATAAAACGGAATAGGTTAAACAATGAAATGAAAAGAAACGACACATATATATACAGATATACACCTTACCGCCCCATCTTTCTCAACAATCGTCGTACATCGCTTGTTTAACACGATTTGCACCCGTAACACTGGTAGCTAGTCATTGTTACGCGAGCATCTCGCATTAACTTACTAGTACAACGTCTATCTCGCTTGATGGATTTCGAATACAACACAAAACAATAAGCGCAAGATTAGTTCACATAAACCTATGCACTAACCAAACCCGATCCGACCCGAAGTCCTACAAGTCCCGCATAAAGCGCACACAAAATAAAGTCTAAGTCTAGGCACCTATCTCAAGTTGCCTAAATCCCTTATACCATGCTCTGATACCACTTGAAACAACCCAACCAGTAATCAACATGACAAATTTTTTTTTTAAATAAACCATTAACGCCCAATTAAATGGTTACATAACTTGAAACGTTCCATTCAACCCATTAAAGCAATATCACAAAGTTAATGTTTACAAACCGTACTAACGCCCTTAAGTAAATGTAATACAAGTTCGACCCGTTAAAATGATAGTTTTAAACCAAACAACACTTGAGCATTGTTTGGGGCTAAACTACCCAAAACACTAGGTCGACTTCCAAAAAGCTTCATCAAGCATCCAACAAGGGGAACTAGTGCCTAACAACCCCTTTCCGTTTCTCTGCACCTGCATCTAAAAAGATAAACAACGAGAGGGGTAAGCTAATGCTTAGTGAGTGCAACAATTATACGATTACATATACAACCTACCTACTTGCAATCACTTACGCATTTACAGCATACATGCTAGCAATATAAATAATCATACTATCACAAGTATAATGTTAAACCTTCGACCACACAAGCTAGCATAACAAAAGCATAGAACTCGAACAATATAATATGCCGCATTACAACACACAACCATGGTTAACCAATCGTACAAAGGAATGGTACTCGAATTTCCCATCGGTGTTCACAACAATCGTAAGAGTACTTAACACATCGTACTCTAACCCCACGGGTGGCATCTTAACACATCGATACTTCACCCCGGGCAGTGTCTTAACACGTCGACATTTCACCCATTACAACTCTTGGAGTGGCATCTTAACACGTCGACACTTCACTCGCCACGTGAGATGTGGTGTCTTAACACGTCAACACTTCACAACTCATGCTACACAAATAAATACATTATATATGCACGCATATAATTATTCCACTCACCTTATCGCCTTTGGTGAACTAGGAATCAAGCTCGCAAACCTTCAATGTAATGCACCTATCACATTTTTTATTTAATTAACATACAATCTAGTGGAATTAACCACTAACACTTAACCCTTGAGCATTTAATGACCCAAACACATTAAATGACTCACTTACACCAAAGCCGCCCATTAATGGCCATGACTCATCATAAATCACTAAAAGCTAGTGATTAGAGTCTACTAACACCAATTAACACAATTTATGGGCATTTCATGCCCATCTCACCCAACTAGGTCAACCATTACCCATTTGACCCATTTTACCATTTAGACTTACAAGTTTTGGTCAAACTTAACCCATTAACAATCTTTCATCATTTAACAAGTGTATTAGTGACTAACAACACAATTTAACACTTACATACCTCAATTCACATGACCAAACCCTAGATTGTAGCCATTAGGGTTTTCCTCACATTAATTTAACCCAAATTCACCCATTTGACCCCCAAATGGGTCTCACAAGTCTCAAATGAAATAACCCTAGCCATAAATCAATTAAAACTCAAAACATAGAGTTAAGACTTACCAACACTATCAAAACGTAGCTAGAGACGTGGGGAACAACTTTAAAACTTGGACTCGGGTGAGATTTAGTCTCCTTCTTCTCCAAGTGAGCTCTGTCTCACTAAAAACCTCAACTCTCTCTCTAAAATTGAATGTGGTGTAGGTGAAAGGGTGTTGAATGAATTAGGATAAGGTTGGATCAGTTTTAGACTCCCCAAAACCGGCCACAAATGAAAGGACTATTATACCCCCAAAAGATGCCATTTAAATTGGCTAAAAAGTCATTTCAGCAACCACTGTCGCGATCCGCGACACTTCATCGCGACACGCGACATCTAGAACGCGATAAACATTTTTATAACGCGACAGATTAACAGAAGTCAGGATTTTAGGTCATCGCGTTTCAATGCAATTGGCCGCGTTCCGCGACAGGCCCAGACGCGACATGAGGACCCAAAACACGATACGAAGACAGAAGATGGGTTTCTGAACCCATCGCGTTTTTGTTTACTTCGTCACGTAATTCGACACGCCAATACGCGATATAACACACTTAAACGCGACATCTTTCCAGTAAGTTACCTAAACTTAATTTTTAACAATTTAAGCTATGCAAAAACGATCATAGATACAATATTAAACGTACATGAGGTTAAATACGCACCTTAAGTCATATATAGGGAAAACGGGATGTTACAAAATACCAATGCAACAACTTGGACAAACTACCAAGTAGAGTGCAATGATTGGGAAAGTCAATAATGTAACACCGACTATTTTTTTAGAACACAGCGAAAGACTTAATTGTTAGAAGCACAACATTAATTATATCTCTATAGGAATCCACGTAAATAAGTTAAGTTTATAAAACGGTGTTACTTATTACAAAATACAGGTTACAAAAGTCCATATCGGAGTTCGCACGTCAAACATGTCTTCAACACCTAGAACCATCTTAACTAGCAGTACCTAAACCTGCAAGGGTGGAAATGTGGGGGAGTTAGCGTACCGCTAAGTGAATGGATACTATCTAACAGATATCGTGTGACGACCCGGAAATTTCCAACCAAATTTAAACTAAATTCTATTATGATTTCGACACGATAAGTAAAGTCTGTAATATTGAATCTCAAAATTTTTGAACTGTTTCATAAATTCATTTGTCCTTTGACGACTTCCGACGATTCACGAACACTATTTGTAAATAGATACATATATATTTAAATATATATATATATATATATATATATATATATATATATATATATATATATACATATATACATACATACATACATACATATAATAATTTGAAATATTACTTGAAATAATATTTGATTAAATTGTTAGAAAATATATATATATATATATATATATATATATATATATATATATATATATATATATATATATATATATATATATATATATATATATATATATATATATTTGGTTTTGAATTTTTTTTAACGATTGTAGCACTCGTTCATCATTCAATGGTTATTTAAACAAACTTAGATGATTTTAAAAATAATCGATGATTCGAAAATAAGTTATATAAGTTTTAGACTTTTATCCGCCACTTATTTGCAACAGGTGTAGTGACCCGAACTTTTCCATGTTTATATATATATTAAATGAAATTGTTATTTATATGATTAAGTGTTTCCAACATGTTAAGCAATCAAACTTGTTAAGACTTGATTAATTGAAATAGGTTTCATATAGACAATTGACCACCCAAGTTGACCGGTGATTCACGAACGTTAAAACTTGTAAAAACTATACGATGACATATATATGGTTATATATATAGTTAACATGATTTTATTATAAGTATGTATCTCATTAGGTATTTTAACAATGAGTTATATACATAAAAATGAGACTATTAATTTAAGAAACTCGAAAACGATATATATAACGATTATCGTTATAACAACGTCTTACTAGGTACATATGAATCATATTAAGATATTGATACACTTGGTTAATTATGTTAAATGATAAGTAAATATATTATTAAATGTATTAACAATGAAATACATATGTAAAAATAAGACTACTAACTTAATGATTTCGAAACGAGACATATATGTAATGATTATCGTTGTAACGACATTTAACTGTATATATATCATACTAAGATATATTATATATCATAATATCATGATAATATAACAATTTAACATCTCATTTGTTATAATAAACAATGGGTTAACAACATTCAACAAGATCGTTAACCTAAAGGTTTCAAAACAACATTTACATGTAACGACTAACGATGACTTAACGACTCAGTTAAAATGTATATACATGTAGTGTTTTAATATGTATTCATACACTTTTGAAAGACTTCAAGACACTTATCAAAATACTTCTACTTAACAAAAATGCTTACAATTACATCCTCGTTCAGTTTCATCAACAATTCTACTCGTGTGCACCCGTATTCGTACTCGTACAATACACAGCTTTTAGATGTATGTACTATTGGTATATACACTCCAATGATCAGCTCTTAGCAGACCATGTGAGTCACCTAACACATGTGGGAACCATCATTTGGCAACTAGCATGAAATATCTCATAAAATTACAAAAATATGAGTAATCATTCAAGACTTATTTACATGAAAACAAAATTACATATCCTTTATATCTAATCCATACACCAACGACCAAAAACACCTACAAACACTTTCATTCTTCAATTTTATTCATATAATTGATCTCTCTCAAGTTCTATCTTCAAGTTCTAAGTGTTCTTCATAAATTCCAAAAGTTCTAGTTTCATAAAATCAAGAATACTTCCAAGATTGCAAGTTTACTTCCAAGTTTTCTAAATCCATTCCAAGTAATCATCCAAGATCAAGAAACCTTTGTTACTTACAGTAGGTTATCTTTCTAATACAAAGTAATAATCATATTCAAACTTTAATTCAATTTCTATAACTATAACAATCTTATTTCGAGTGGAAATCTTACTTGAAATTGTTTTCGTGTCATGATTCTGCTTCAAGAACTTTCAAGCCATCCAAGGATCCTTTGAAGCTAGATCTATTTTTCTCATTTCCAGTAGGTTTATCCAAGGAACTTGAGGTAGTAATGATGTTCATAACATCATTCGATTCATACATATAAAGCTATCTTATTCGAAGGTTTAAACTTGTAATCACTAGAACATAGTTTAGTTAATTCTAAACTTGTTCGCAAATAAAAGTTAATCCTTCTAACTTGACTTTTAAAATCAACTAAACACATGTTCTATATCTATATGATATGCTAACTTAATGATTTAAAACCTGGAAACACGAAAAACACCGTAAAATCGGATTTACGCCGTCGTAGTAACACCGCGGGCTGTTTTGGGTTAGTTAATTAAAAACTATGATAAACTTTGATTTAAAAGTTGTTAGTCTGGGAAAATGATTTTTATTATGAACATGAAACTATATCCAAAAATTATGGTTAAACTCAAAGTGGAAGTATGTTTTCTAAAATGGTCATCTAGACTTCGTTCTTTCGACTGAAATGACTACCTTTACAAAAATGACTTGTATCTTATTTTTCTGACTATAAACCTATACTTTTTCTATTTAGATTCATAAAATAGAGTTCAATATGAAACCATAGCAATTTGATTCACTCAAAACGGATTTAAAATGAAGAAGTTATGGGTAAAACAAGATTGGATAATTTTTCTCATTTTAGCTACGTGAAAATTGGTAACAAATCTATTCCAACCATAACTTAATCAACTTGTATTGTATATTATGTAATCTTGAGATATCATAGACACGTATACAATGTTTCGACCTATCATGTCGACACATCTATATATATTTCGGAACAACCATAGACACTCTATATGTGAATGTTGGAGTTAGCTATACAGGGTTGAGGTTGATTCCAAAATATATATAGTTTGAGTTGTGATCAATACTGAGATACGTATACACTGGGTCGTGGATTGATTCAAGATAATATTTATCGATTTATTTCTGTACATCTAACTGTGGACAACTAGTTGTAGGTTACTAACGAGGACAGCTGACTTAATAAATTTAAAACATCAAAATATATTAAAAGTGTTGTAAATATATTTTGAACATACTTTGATATATATGTATATATTGTTATAGGTTCGTGAATCAACCAGTGGCCAAGTCTTACTTCCCGACGAAGAAAAAATCTGTGAAAGTGAGTTATAGTCCCACTTTTAAAATCTAATATTTTTGAGAATACATGCAGGTTTTATAAATGATTTACAAAATAGACACAAGTACGTGAAACTACATTCTATGGTTGAATTATCGAAATCGAATATGCTCCTTTTTATTAAGTCTGGTAATCTAAGAATTAGGGAACAGACACCCTAATTGACGCGAATCCTAAAGATAGATCTATTGGGCCTAACAAACCCCATCCAAAGTACCGGATGCTTTAGTACTTTGAAATTTATATCATATCCGAAGGGTGTCCCGGAATGATGGGGATATTCTTATATATGCATCTTGTTAATGTCGGTTACCAGGTGTTCACCATATGAATGATTTTTATCTCTATGTATGGGATGTGTATTGAAATATGAAATCTTGTGGTCTATTATTATGATTTGATATATATAGGTTAAACCTATAACTCACCAACATTTTTGTTGACGTTTAAAGCATGTTTATTCTCAGGTGAATACTAAGAGCTTCCACTGTTGCATACTAAAATAAGGACAAGATTTGGAGTCCATGTTTGTATGATATTGTGTAAAAACTGCATTCAAGAAACTGCTTTCGATGTAACATATTTGTATTGTAAACCATTATGTAATGGTCGTGTGTAAACAGGATATTTTAGATTATCATTATTTGATAATCTACGTAAAGCTTTTTAAACCTTTATTTATGAAATAAAGGTTATGGTTTGTTTTAAAAATGAATGCAGTCTTTGAAAAACGTCTCATATAGAGGTCAAAACCTCGCAACGAAATCAATTAATATGGAACGTTTTTAATCAATAAGAACGGGACATTTCAGTTGGTATCCGAGCGTTGGTCTTAGAGAACCAGAAAATTTGCATTAGTGTGTCTTATCGAGTTTGTTAGGATGTATTAGTGAGTCTGGACTTCGACCGTGTTTTCTTTAAAAATGATTGCTTAACATTTTTGTTGGAAACTATATATTATTAACATGTATATATTATGTGATATATTAATCTCTTAACATGTTTGATATTGTGTGATAGATATCTACCTCTAGCACAAATCCCATTGACTCACCTAATAATAACGAAGAGCCGAATATATATTGGACTGATTCACAAGTTCCCGAAGAAGAACCGGAAGAAGAATCAGAACCGGAAGAAGAATCAGAACTGGAAGAGGAGGAACCGGAGGAGGAAATAGAACCGGTGGGGGAAATAATAAAACGGTTAAGTAAAAGAAAATCCTCAACCAACCGACCAAGGTTAATTATGGTCAATGGTGTTTCCGCCAAAGAAGCAAAATATCGGGAGGATTACCAATTCTCCGATGAATCGGATTCCGATGAGAATTCCGATGATGTTATAGAAATTACCCCAACTGAATTTAAAAAGGCAAAAGAAAATAATAAGGGAAAGGGCATAAAAATAGAGAAATCTAATTCCAACCCCGATGAACTTTATATGTATCGTCAACCCCCGAAGCTCTTAAGTTGTGACAATGACCCGGGAACCTCTAAACCACCAGGTTTTTCTAAACCGTTGTGGAAAACGACAGCTCGTATTAGGGGAACATCATATATCCCTAGAAACTTGGCAAAACGAACCAAAACCGAAGAAGAAGAAACGAGCGAGTCGGAATAAGATAGTTGTATTCGTGTGGTGTAATATATGTAATATAGTGTGCTTATGCTTTATGATATATGTAAAAATTGCTTGTATTAATAAGTATTTTTTTTTATGAATCTAACTCTTGTCTATTTTACAGTATAAAAACACAAAATGGATAGACAACCCAATATTTTGAGAGACCTACCCAGAGACATGATTGATGAAATCTTGTCTAGAGTCGGTCAGAATTCTTCGGCATAACTATTTACGGCGAAATCAGTTTGTAAGACATTCGAAGAACGTTCCAAGAATGTCTTGGTTTATAAGAGACTTTCGTTTGAAAGATGGGGGATATCACATTGGGAAACCCATAAGTTACGATGTGTTTACTTTGACGCATATATTGCGAGGAACCCAAATGCTATTTTACGCAACGGGTTAAGAAATTATTTTGACTCAATGTATCCGAATATAGGACTTCATGATTTAGAAAAAGCGGCTAACATGCAACATAAAGAAGCATGCTATGCTTACGGGTTAGTAATGTTCGCTTCTCACCAAAGTGAGAAAAAGAACAACGGGCTACAACTATTAAACAAAACGTTCCCACAAGTGACGTAGTCGGTAATTGGGGTAAGAAATGAGGTTTTTAGGTTATTACGAGACTATTGGTCATTACGTAACCCTCGTCCCTTTGACGACGTTACAACACGCTGTCTTATCAACGGCCATAACGGTTATGTTCCACAAGACCAAGGATGGGAAGTAGTCCTAGTAAAACCAGAATGCATGACTTGTTTCTGGACGTATGAATTACGTGTCTTTATTGCCTTTGCTGAACGACTTGTGTACTAGCTAGAATTATCTTCACAACTATCTTGTATCAAAGTTATTGTGTGCTATATTTCATGCTTTATGTAAAATAAGCGGTATTGTAAGTTTGTAAAATATTGTATAAAAGTTTGAACGCAAAATATTATTATAATCAGTTTTTCATATAGAATTGTAGTAGTTGAATTGTATATTAGCTACTAAGTATGAACTTAACGGGTAGGTACTACCCGAATTTAAACTTATAAAACACTAATATGAAGAAAAAGCTTTTATAAATGAGTTCATATTATGCTACGAAATACTATTAACTACTCTTAATATTCTGTATGATTAACTTGTTCCATTTGACTATTTTGAAGGAAATGGCACCGACTACTCGACACACCGTGAATATGAATGAAGAGGAATTCTGTCCTTTTCTAGCTTCAAACATAGCCGCAGTACAGGCTGCGCTACATACCAAAAATAACCTTGGATCTAGCAGTACATGAAATCGTGTAGGATGCACCTACAAAGAATTCACTGCCTGCAAACCTTTGGAATTTTATGGAACCGAAGGACCGATCGGATTGAAACGGTGGACCGAGAAGGTCGAATCGGTGTTTGCCATAAGTAAGTGTACTGAAGAGGACAAAGTGAAGTACGCTACGCATATCTTCACAGGTTCTGCGTTAACATGGTGGAATACCTATCTAGAGCAAGTGGGACAAGACGATGCGTACGCACTACCGTGGTTAGCATTCAAGCACTTGATGAACGAGAAGTACCGTCCCAGAACCGAGGTCAATAAGCTCAAGACAGAACTTAGAGGGTTACGAACCCAAGGATTTAATATTACCACATATGAAAGACGATTCACAGAATTGTGCCTATTGTGTCCGGGAGCGTTCGAAGATGAGGAAGAGAAGATCGACGCGTTTGTGAAAGGATTACCGGAAAGAATCCAAGAAGATATAAGTTCACACGAGCCCGCCTCCATAAAACAGGCATGTAGAATGGCTCACAAACTAGTGAACCAGATTGAGGAAAGAATTAAAGAACAGACGGCTGAAGAGGCCAATGTGAAGCAAGTCAAAAGAAAGTGGGAGGAAAACAGGGATAAGAATCACCAATACAACAACAACAGCAATTACAATAATAATCGCAACAACTATCCTAACAATCGTAACATCAATCGCAACTACAACAAACGGCCCAACAACAACAACAACAACAATAACAACAACAACAGCAGTAACTACAACAATCATCCCAACAACAATAACAACCGCAACAACAACAACAATCAGAAGCAGCTATGCCAAAGGTGTGAAAAGTATCACTCGGGGTTCTGCACCAAATTTTGCAACAAGTGTAAAAGAAATGGTCATAGCGCGGCGAAGTGTGAGGTCTACGGACCAGGGGTTAACAGAACGAAAGGAACAAATGGTGTCAGAACGAGTAATGGCGGAGCAAGTAGTGTTGGAGCAAGTTATGCCAATGTAGTTTGTTATAAATGTGGAAAACCGGGCCACATTATTAGAAATTGCCCGAACCAGGAGAACACGAATGGACAAGGCCGCGGAAGAGTTTTCAATATTAATGCGGTAGAGGCACAGGAAGACCCAGAGCTTGTTACGGGTACGTTTCTTATTGACAATAAATCTGCTTACGTTTTATTTGATTCGGGTGCAGATAGAAGCTATATGAGTAGAGATTTTTATGCTAAATTAAGTTGTCCATTGACGCTGTTGGATAGTAAATTTTTACTCGAATTA
This sequence comes from Rutidosis leptorrhynchoides, assembly GCF_046630445.1. Lineage (NCBI taxonomy): Eukaryota > Viridiplantae > Streptophyta > Magnoliopsida > Asterales > Asteraceae > Rutidosis > Rutidosis leptorrhynchoides. Next base: position 448,861,886 of record NC_092336.1, read on the forward strand.
GCAAACGGTAAATTAATTTCAGCAGATAATATATGCCGGAATCAAGAAATTAAACTGGGTAGCGAAATATTTAAGATTGATTTGATACCAGTAGAATTAGGGAGTTTTGATGTAATAGTTGGCATGGACTGGCTGAAGAAGGTGAAAGCAGAGATCGTATGTTATAAAAATGCAATTCGCATTGTACTAGAAGAAGGAGAACCCTTAATGGTGTACGGAGAAAAGGGCAACATGAAGCTACATCTTATTAGTAATTTGAAGGCACAAAAACTAATAAGAAAAGGTTGCTATGCTGTTCTAGCACACGTCGAGAAAGTACAAACTGAAGAAAAGAGCATCAATGAAGTTCCCGTCGCAAAAGAATTTCCCGATGTATTTCCGAAAGAATTACCGGGACTACCTCCACATCGATCTGTTGAATTTCAAATAGATCTTGTACCAGGAGCTGCACCAATAGCTCGTGCTCCTTATAGACTCGCACCCAGCGAGATGAAAGAACTGCAAAGCCAACTACAAGAACTATTAGAACGTGGTTTCATTCGACCAAGCACATCACCATGGGGAGCTCTTGTTTTGTTTGTCAAGAACAAGGATGGTACATTTAGGTTGTGTATTGACTACAGAGAGTTGAACAAACTTACCATAAAAAACCGTTATCCACTGCCGAGAATTGACGACTTATTTGATCAACTACAAGGCTCGTCGGTTTATTCGAAGATCGATCTACGTTCTGGATATCATCAAATGCGAGTAAAGGAGGATGATATTCCAAAAACTGCTTTTAGGACGTGTTATGGTCATTACGAGTTTATGGTTATGCCGTTTGGATTGACTAACGCACCAGCTGTGTTCATGGACCTTATGAACCGAGTGTGTGGGCCATATCTTGACAAGTTTGTCATTGTTTTCATCGATGACATACTTATTTACTCAAAGAATGATCAAGAGCATGAAGAACATTTGAGAAAAGTGCTAGAAGTATTGAGGAAAGAAAAACTGTACGCTAAGTTTTCAAAGTGTGCATTTTGGTTGGAAGAAGTTCAATTCCTCGGTCACATAGTGAACAAAGAAGGTATCCAGGTGGACCCGGCAAAGATCGAAACCGTTGAAAAGTGGGAAACCCCAAAAACTCCAAAGCATATACTTTAATTTTTAGGATTGGCTGGTTACTACAGAAGATTCATCCAAGATTTCTCCAAAATAGCAAAACCCTTGACTGCATTAACGCATAAAGGGAAGAAATTTGAATGGAAGGATGAACAAGAGAAGGCGTTTCAATTATTAAAGAAAAATCTAACTACGACACCTATATTGTCATTGCCTGAAGGGAATGATGATTTTGTGATTTATTGTGACGCATCAAAGCAAGGTCTCGGTTGTGTATTAATGCAACGGACGAAGGTGATTGCTTATGCGTCTAGACAATTGAAGATTCACGAGCAAAATTATACGACGCATGATTTGGAATTAGGCGCGGTTGTTTTTGCATTAAAGACTTGGAGACACTACTTATATGGGGTCAAAAGTATTATATATACCGACCACAAAAGTCTTCAACACATATTTAATCAAAAACAACTGAATATGAGGCAGCGTAGGTGGATTGAATTGTTGAATGATTACGACTTTGAGATTCGTTACCACCCGGGGAAGGCAAATGTGGTAGCCGACGCCTTGAGCAGAAAGGACAGAGAACCCATTCGAGTAAAATCTATGAATATAATGATTCACACTAACCTTACTACTCAAATAAAGGAGGCGCAACAAGGAGTTTTAAAAGAGGGAAATTTAAAGGATGAAATACCCAAAGGATCGGAGAAGCATCTTAATATTCGGGAAGACGGAACCCGGTATAGGGCTGAAAGAATTTGGGTACCAAAATTTGGAGATATGAGAGAAATGGTACTTAGAGAAGCTCATAAAACCAGATACTCAATACATCCTGGAACGGGGAAGATGTACAAGGATCTTAAGAAACATTTTTGGTGGCCAGGTATGAAAGCCGATATTGCTAAATATGTAGGAGAATGTTTGACATGTTCTAAGGTCAAAGCTGAATATCAGAAACCATCAGGTCTACTACAACAACCTGAAATCCCGGAATGGAAATGGGAAAACATTACCATGGATTCATTACTAAATTGCCAAGGACTGCAAGTGGTTATGATACTATTTGGGTAATAGTTGATCGTCTCACCAAGTCAGCACACTTCCTGCCAATAAGAGAAGATGACAAGATGGAGAAGTTAGCACGACTGTATTTGAAGGAAGTCGTCTCCAGACATGGAATACCAATCTCTATTATCTCTGATAGGGATGGCAGATTTATTTCAAGATTCTGGCAGACATTACAGCAAGCATTGGGAACTCGTCTAGACATGAGTACTGCCTATCATCCACAAACTGATGGGCAGAGCAAAAGGACGATACAAACGCTTGAAGACATGCTACGAGCCTGTGTTATTGATTTCGAAAACAGTTGGGATCGACATCTACCGTTAGCAGAATTTTCCTACAACAATAGCTACCATTCAAGCATTGAGATGGCGCCGTTTGAAGCACTTTATGGTAGAAAGTGCAGGTCTCCGATTTGTTGGAGTGACATGGGGGATAGACAGATTACGGGTCCGGAGATAATACAAGAAACTACCGAGAAAATCATCCAAATTCAACAAAGATTGAAAACCGCCCAGAGTCGACAAAAGAGCTACGCAGACAGTAAAAGAAAAGATATAGAGTTTGAAATTGGAGAAATGGTCATGCTTAAGGTTTCACCTTGGAAAGGCGTTGTTCGATTTGGTAAACGGGGGAAACTAAATCTAAGGTACATTGGACCATTCAAGATTATAGATCGTGTCGGACCAGTAGCTTACCAACTGGAGCTACCTCAACAACTCGCGGCTGTACATAACACTTTCCACGTCTCAAATTTGAAGAAATGTTTTGCTAAAAAAGATCTCAGTATTCCGTTGGACGAAATCCAAATCAATGAAAAACTTCAATTCATTGAAGAACCCGTCGAAATAATGGATCGTGAGGTTAAGAGACTTAAACAAAACAAGATACCGATTGTTAAGGTTCGATGGAATGCTCGTAGAGGACTCGAGTTCACCTGGGAGCGTGAAGATCAGATGAAGAAGAAATACCCGCATTTATTTCCAGAAGATACGTCAACACCTCCAACTGCTTAAAATTTCGGGACGAAATTTATTTAACGGGTAGGTACTGTAGTGACCCGAACTTTTCCATGTTTATATATATATATTAAATGAAATTGTTATTTATATGATTAAGTGTTTCCAACATGTTAAGCAATCAAACTTGTTAAGACTTGAATAATTGAAATAGGTTTCATATAGACAATTGACCACCCAAGTTGACCGGTAATTCACGAACGTTAAAACTTGTAAAAACTATAGGATGACATATATATGGTTATATATATAGTTAACATGATTTTATTATAAGTATGTATCTCATTAGGTATTTTAACAATGAGTTATATACATAAAAATGAGACTATTAATTTAAGAAACTCGAAATCGATATATATAACGATTATCGTTATAACAACGTCTTACTAGGTACATATGAATCATATTAAGATATTGATACACTTGGTTAATTATGTTAAATGATAAGTAAATATATTATTAAGTGTATTAACAATGAAATACATATGTAAAAATAAGACTACTAACTTAATGATTTCGAAACGAGACATATATGTAACGATTATCGTTGTAACGACATTTAACTGTATATATATCATACTAAGATATATTATATATCATAATATCATGATAATATAAAAATTTAACATCTCATTTTTTATAATAAACAATGGGTTAACAACATTCAATAAGATCGTTAACCTAAAGGTTTCAAAACAACATTTACATGTAACGACTAACGAGGACTTAACGACTCAGTTAAAATGTATATACATGTAGTGTTTTAATATGTATTCATACACTTTTGAAAGACTTCAAGACACTTATCAAAATACTTCTACTTAACAAAAATGCTTACAATTACATCCTCGTTCAGTTTCATCAACAATTCTACTCGTATGCACCCGTATTCGTACTCGTACAATACACATCTTTTAGATGTATGTACTATTGATATATGTAGTGACCCGAACTTTTCCATGTTTATATATATTAATTGAGATTGATATTTACATGATTAAATGTTTCCAACATGATTAAGCAATCAAACTTGTTAAGACTTGATTAATTGAAATAGGTTTCATATAGACAATTGACCACCCAAGTTGACCGGTGATTCACGAACGTTAAAACTTGTAAAAACTATATGATGACATATATATGGTTATATATATAGTTAACATGATATTATGATAAGTAAACATATCATTAAGTATATTAACAATGAACTACATATGTAAAAACAAGACTACTAACTTAATGATTTTGAAACGAGACATATATGTAACGATTATCGTTGTAACGACATTTAATGTATATATATCATATTAAGAGATATTCGTACATCATAATATCATGATAATATAATAATTTAAAATCTCTTTTGATATTATAAACATTGGGTTAACAACATTTAACAAGATCGTTAACCTAAAGGTTTCAAAACAACATTTACATGTAACGACTAACGATGACTTAACGACTCAGTTAAAATGTATATACATGTAGTGTTTTAATATGTATTTATACACTTTTGAAAGACTTCAATACACTTATCAAAATACTTCTACTTAACAAAAATGCTTACAATTACATCCTTGTTCAGTTTCATCAACAATTCTACTCGTATGCACCGGTATTCGTACTCGTACAATACACAGCTTTTAGATGTATGTACTATTGGTATATACACTCCAATAATCAGCTCTTAGCAGCCCATGTGAGTCACCTAACACATGTGGGAACCATCATTTGGCAACTAGCATGAAATATCTCATAAAATTACAAAAATATGAGTAATCATTCATGACTTATTTACATGAAAACAAAATTACATATCCTTTATATCTAATCCATACACCAACGACCAAAAACACCTACAAACACTTTCATTCTTCAATTTTCTTCATCTAATTAATCTCTCTCAAGTTTTATCTTCAAGTTCTAAGTGTTCTTCATAAATTCCAAAAGTTCTAGTTTCATAAAATCAAGAATACTTTCAAGTTTGCTAGCTCACTTCCAATCTTGTAAGGTGATCATCCAACCTCAAGAAATCTTTGTTTCTTACAGTAGGTTATCATTCTAATACAAGGTAATAATCATATTCAAACTTTGGTTCAATTTCTATAACTATAACAATCTTATTTCAAGTGATGATCTTACTTGAACTTGTTTTCGTGTCATGATTCTGCTTCAAGAACTTCGAGCCATCCAAGGATCCATTGAAGCTAGATCCATTTTTCTCTTTTCCAGTAGGTTTATCCAAGGAACTTAAGGTAGTAATGATGTTCATAACATCATTCGATTCATACATATAAAGCTATCTTATTCGAAGGTTTAAACTTGTAATCACTAGAACATAGTTTAGTTAATTCTAAACTTGTTCGCAAACAAAAGTTAATCCTTCTAACTTGAATTTTAAAATCAACTAAACACATGTTCTATATCTATATGATATGCTAACTTAATGATTTAAAACCTGAAAACACGAAAAACACCGTAAAACCGGATTTACGCCGTCGTAGTAACACCGCGGGCTGTTTTGGGTTAGTTAATTAAAAACTATGATAAACTTTGATTTAAAAGTTGTTATTCTGAGAAAATGATTTTTATTATGAACATGAAACTATATCCAAAAATTATGGTTAAACTCAAAGTGGAAGTATGTTTTCTAAAATGGTCATCTAGACGTCGTTCTTTCGACTGAAATGACTACCTTTACAAAAACGACTTGTAACTTATTTTTCCGACTAGAAACCTATACTTTTTTTGTTTAGATTCATAAAATAGAGTTCAATATGAAACCATAGCAATTTGATTCACTCAAAACGGATTTAAAATGAAGAAGTTATGGGTAAAACAAGATTGGATAATTTTTCTCATTTTAGCTACGTGAAAATTGATAACAAATCTATTCCAACCATAACTTAATCAACTTGTATTATATATTATGTAATCTTGAGATACCATAGACACGTATACAATGTTTCGACCTATCATGTCGACACATCTATATATATTTCGGAACAACCATAGACACTCTATATGTGAATGTTGGAGTTAGCTATACAGGGTTGAGGTTGATTCCAAAATATATATAGTTTGAGTTGTGATCAATACTGAGATACGTATACACTGGGTCGTGGATTGATTCAAGATAATATTTATCGATTTATTTCTGTACATCTAACTGTGGACAACTAGTTGTAGGTTACTAACGAGGACAGCTGACTTAATAAACTTAAAATATCAAAATATATTAAAAGTGTTGTAAATATATTTTGAACATACTTTGATATATATGTATATATTGTTATAGGTTCGTGAATCAACCAGTGGTCAAGTCTTACTTCCCGACGAAGTAAAAATCTGTGAAAGTGAGTTATAGTCCCACTTTTAAAATCTAATATTTTTGGGATGAGAATACATGCAGGTTTTATAAATGATTTACAAAATAGACACAAGTACGTGAAACTACATTCTATGGTTGAATTATCGAAATCGAATATGCCCCTTTTTATTAAGTCTGGTAATCTAAGAATTAGGGAACAGACACCCTAATTGACGCGAATCCTAAAGATAGATCTATTGGGCCTAACAAACCCCATCCAAAGTACCGGATGCTTTAGTACTTCGAAATTTATATCATATCCGAAGGGTGTCCCGGAATGATGGGGATATTCTTATATATGCATCTTGTTATTGTCGGTTACCAGGTGTTCACCATATGAATGATTTTTATCTCTATGTATGGGATGTGTATTGAAATATGAAATCTTGTGGTCTATTGTTACGATTTGATATATATAGGTTAAACCTATAACTCACCAACATTTTTGTTGACGTTTAAAGCATGTTTATTCTCAGGTGAATACTAAGAGCTTCCGCTGTCGCATACTTAAATAAGGACGAGATTTGGAGTCCATACTTGTATGATATTGTGTAAAAACTGCATTCAAGAAACTTATTTTGTTGTAACATATTTGTATTGTAAACCATTATGTAATGGTCGTGTGTAAACAGGATATTTTAGATTATCATTATTTGATAATCTACGTAAAGCTTTTTAAAACCTTTATCTATGAAATAAAGGTTATGGTTTGTTTTAAAAATGAATGCAGTCTTTGAAAAACGTCTCATATAGAGGTCAAAACCTCGCAACGAAATCAATTAATATGGAACGTTTTTAATCAATAAGAACGGGACATTTCAGTTGGTATCCGAGCGTTGGTCTTAGAGAACCAGAAAATTTGCATTAGTGTGTCTTATCGAGTTTGTTAGGATGCATTAGTGAGTCTGGACTTCGACCGTGTTTTCTTTAAAAATGATTGCTTAACATTTTTGTTGGAAACTATATATTTTTAACATATGAATATTATGTGATATATTAATCTCTTAACGTGTTTGATATTATGTGATAGATGTCTACCTCTAGAACAAGTCCCATTGACTCACCTAATAATAATGAAGAGTCAAATGTAAATTGGAATGATTTGTGGACTGATTCACAAGTTCCCGAAGAGGAACCGGAAGAAGAGTCGGAACCGGAAGAAGAATCGGAACCGGATGAAGAAATAGAACCGGTGGGGGAAATAATAAAACGGTTAAGTAAAAGAAAATCCTCAACCAACCGACCAAAGTTAATTATGGTCAATGGTGTTTCCGCCAAGGAAGCAAAATATTGGGAGGATTACCAATTCTCCGATGAATCGGATTCCGACGAGAATTCCGATGATGTTATTGAAATTACCCCAACTGAATTTAAAAAGGCAAAAGAAAATAATAAGGGAAAGGGCATAAAAATAGAGAAATCTAATTCCAACCCCGATGAACTTTATATGTATCGTCAACCCCCGAAGTCCTTAAGTTGTAACAATGACCCGGGAACCTCTAAACCACCAGGTTTTTCTAAACCAATGTGGACAACGACGGCTCGTATTAGGGGAACATCATATATCCCTAGAAACTTGGCAAAACGAACCAAAACCGAAGAAGAAGAAACGAGCGAGTCGGAATAAGCTAGTTGTATTCGTGTGGTGTAATATATGGAATATAGTATTCTTATGCTTTATGATATATGTAAAAATTGCTTGTATTAATAAGTATTTTTTTTTATGAATCTAACTCTTGTCTATTTTACAGTTTAAAAACACAAAATGGATAGACAACCCAATATTTTAAGAGACCTACCCGGAGACATGATTGATGAAATCTTGTCTAGAGTCGGCCAGAATTCTTCGGCACAACTATTTAAGGCGAGATCAGTTTGTAAGACATTCGAAGAACGTTCCAAGAATGTCTTGGTTTATAAGAGACTTTCGTTTGAAAGATGGGGGATATCACATTGGGAAACCCATAAGTTACGATGTGTTTACTTTGACGCATATATTGCGGGGAACCCAAATGCTATTTTACGCAACGGGTTAAGAAATTATTTTGACTCAATATATCCGAATATTGGACTTCGTGATTTAGAAAAAGCGGCTAACATGCAACATAAAGAAGCATGTTATGCTTACGGATTAGTAATGTTCGCTTCTCACCAAAGTGAGAACAAGAACATCGGGCTACAACTATTAAACAAAACGTTTCCACAAGTGACGGAGTCGGTAATTGGGGTAAGAAATGAGGTTTTTAGATTATTACGGGACTGTTGGACATTACGTAACCCTCGTCCCTTTGATGACGTTACAACACGCTGTCTTATCAACGGCCATAACGGTTATGTTGCACAAGACCAAGGATGGGAAGTAGTCCTAGTAAAACCAGAATGCATGACTTGTTTCTGGACGTATGAATTACGTGTATTTATTGCCTTTGCTGAACGACTTGTGTACTAGCTAGAATTGTCTTCACAACTATCTTGTATCAAAGTTATTGTGTGCTATATTTCATGCTTTATGTAAAATAAGCGGTATTGTAAGTTTGTAAAATATTGTATAAAAGTTTGAACGCGAAATATTATTATAATCAGTTTTTCATATAGAATTGTAGTAGTTGAATTGTATATTAGCTACTAAGTATGAACTTAACGGGTAGGTACTACCCGAATTTAAACTTATAAAACGCTAATATGAAGAAAAAGCTTTTATAAATGAGTTCATATTATGCTACGAAATACTATTAACTACTCTTAATATTCTGTATGATTAACTTGTTCCATTTGACTATTTTGAAGGAAATGGCACCGACTACTCGACACACCGTGAATATGAATGAAGAGGAATTCCGTACTTTTCTAGCTTCAAACATAGCCGCAGTACAGGCTGCGCTACATACCAACAATAACCTTGGATCTAGCAATACAGGAAATCGTGTAGGATGCACCTACAAAGAATTCACTGCCTGCAAACCTTTGGAATTTGATGGAACCGAAGGACCGATCGGATTGAAACGGTGGACCGAGAAGGTTGAATCGGTGTTTGCCATAAGTAAGTGTACTGAAGAGGACAAAGTGAAGTACGCTACGCATACCTTCACAGGTTCTGCGTTAACATGGTGGAATACCTATCTAGAGCAAGTGGGACAAGATGATGCGTACGCACTACCGTGGTCAGCATTCAAGCACTTGATGAACGAGAAGTACCGTCCCAGAACCGAGGTCAATAAGCTCAAGACAGAACTTAGAGGGTTACGAACCCAAGGATTTGATATTACCACGTACGAAAGACGATTCACAGAATTGTGCCTATTGTGTCCGGGAGCATTCGAAGATGAGGAAGAGAAGATCGACGCATTTGTGAAAGGATTACCGGAAAGAATCCAAGAAGATATAAGTTCACACGAGCCCGCCTCTATACAACAGGCATGTAGAATGGCTCACAAACTAGTGAACCAGATTGAAGAAAGAATTAAAGAACAGACTGCTGAAGAGGCCAATGTGAAGCAAGTCAAAAGAAAGTGGGAGGAAAACGGTGATAAGAATCACCAATACAACAACAGCAGCAATTACAACAATAATCGCAACAATTATCCCAACAATCGCAACATCAATCGCAACTACAACAAACGGCCCAACAATAACAACAACAACAACAACAGCAACAGCAACTACAACAATCATCCCAACAACAATAATAACCGCAACAACAACAACAATCAGAAGCAGCTATGCCAAAGGTGTGAAAAGTATCACTCGGGGTTCTGCACCAAATTTTGCAACAAGTGTAAAAGAAATGGTCATAGCGCGGCGAAGTGTGAGGTCTACGGACCAGGGGTTAATAGAACGAAAGGAACAAATGGTGTCGGAACGAGTAATGACGGAGCAAGTAGTGTCGGAGCAAGTTATGCCAATGTAGTTTGTTATAAATGTGGAAAACCGGGCCACATTATTAGAAATTGCCCGAACCAGGAGAACACGAATGGACAAGGCCGCGGAAGAGTTTTCAATATTAATGCGGCAGAGGCACAGGAAGACCCGGAGCTTGTTACGGGTACGTTTCTTATTGACAATAAATCTGCTTACGTTTTATTTGATTCGGGTGCGGATAGAAGCTATATGAGTAGAGATTTTTGTGCTAAATTAAGTTGTCCATTGACGCCTTTGGATAGTAAATTTTTACTCGAATTAGCAAATGGTAAATTAATTTCAGCAGATAATATATGTCGGAATCGAGAAATTAAACTGGTTAGCGAAACATTTAAGATTGATTTGATACCAGTAGAGTTAGGGAGTTTTGATGTGATAATCGGTATGGACTGGTTGAAAGAAGTGAAAGCGGAGATCGTTTGTTACAAAAATGCAATTCGCATTATACGAGAAAAAGGAAAACCCTTAATGGTGTACGGAGAAAAGGGCAACACGAAGCTACATCTTATTAGTAATTTGAAGGCACAAAAACTAATAAGAAAAGGTTGCTATGCTGTTCTAGCACACGTCGAGAAAGTACAAACTGAAGAAAAGAGCATCAATGATGTTCCCATTGCAAAAGAATTTCCCGATGTATTTCCGAAAGAATTACCGGGATTACCCCCACATCGATCCGTTGAATTTCAAATAGATCTTGTACCAGGAGCTGCACCAATAGCTCGTGCTCCTTACAGACTCGCACCCAGCGAGATGAAAGAACTGCAAAGCCAATTACAAGAACTTTTAGAGCGTGGTTTCATTCGACCAAGCACATCACCGTGGGGAGCTCCTGTTTTGTTTGTCAAGAAGAAAGATGGTACATTCAGGTTGTGTATCGACTACCGAGAGTTGAACAAACTTACCATCAAGAACCGATACCCACTACCGAGAATCGACGACTTATTTGATCAACTACAAGGCTCGTCTGTTTATTCAAAGATTGACTTACGTTCCGGGTATCATCAAATGAGGGTGAAAGAAGATGATATTCCAAAGACTGCTTTCAGAACACGTTACGGTCATTATGAGTTTATGGTCATGCCGTTTGGTTTAACTAATGCACCAGCTGTGTTCATGGACCTTATGAACCGAGTGTGTGGACCATACCTTGACAAGTTTGTCATTGTTTTCATTGATGACATACTTATTTACTCAAAGAATGACCAAGAACACGGTGAACATTTGAGAAAGGTGTTAGAAGTATTGAGGAAGGAAAAATTGTACGCTAAGTTTTCAAAGTGTGCATTTTGGTTGGAAGAAGTTCAATTCCTCGGTCACATAGTGAACAAAGAAGGTATTAAGGTGGATCCGGCAAAGATAGAAACTGTTGAAAAGTGGGAAACCCCGAAAACTCTGAAACACATACGCCAGTTTTTAGGACTAGCTGGTTACTACAGAAGGTTCATCCAAGACTTTTCCAGAATAGCAAAACCCTTGACTGCATTAACGCATAAAGGGAAGAAATTTGAATGGAATGATGAACAAGAGAAAGCGTTTCAGTTATTGAAGAAAAAGCTAACTACGGCACCTATATTGTCATTGCCTGAAGGGAATGATGATTTTGTGATTTATTGTGACGCATCAAAGCAAGGTCTCGGTTGTGTATTAATGCAACGAACGAAGGTGATTGCTTATGCGTCTAGACAATTGAAGATTCACGAACAAAATTATACGACGCATGATTTGGAATTAGGCGCGATTGTTTTTGCATTAAAGACTTGGAGGCACTACTTATATGGGGTCAAAAGTATTATATATACCGACCACAAAAGTCTTCAACACATATTTAATCAGAAACAACTGAATATGAGGCAGCGTAGGTGGATTGAATTATTGAATGATTACGATTTTGAGATTCGTTACCACCCGGGGAAGGTAAATGTGGTAGCCGATGCCTTGATCAGGAAGGATAGAGAACCCATTCGAGTAAAATCTATGAATATAATGATTCATAATAACATTACTACTCAAATAAAGGAGGCGCAACAAGGAGTTTTAAAAGAGGGAAATTTAAAGGATGAAATACCCAAAGGATCGGAGAAGCATCTTAATATTCGGGAAGACGGAACCCGGTATAGGGCTGAAAGGATTTGGGTACCAAAATTTGGAGATATGAGAGAAATGGTACTTAGAGAAGCTCATAAAACCAGATACTCAATACATCCTGGAACGGGGAAGATGTACAAGGATCTCAAGAAACATTTTTGGTGGCCGGGTATGAAAGCCGATGTTGCTAAATACGTAGGAGAATGTTTGACGTGTTCTAAGGTCAAAGCTGAGCATCAGAAACCATCAGGTCTACTTCAACAACCCGAAATCCCGGAATGGAAATGGGAAAACATTACCATGGATTTCATCACTAAATTGCCAAGGACTGCAAGTGGTTTTGATACTATTTGGGTAATAGTTGATCGTCTCACCAAATCAGCACACTTCCTGCCAATAAGAGAAGATGACAAGATGGAGAAGTTAGCACGACTGTATTTGAAGGAAGTCGTCTCCAGACATGGAATACCAATCTCTATTATCTCTGATAGGGATGGCAGATTTATTTCAAGATTCTGGCAGACATTACAGCAAGCATTAGGAACTCGTCTAGACATGAGTACTGCCTATCATCCACAAACTGATGGGCAGAACGAAAGGACGATACAAACGCTTGAAGACATGCTACGAGCATGTGTTATTGATTTCGGAAACAGTTGGGATCGACATCTACCGTTAGCAGAATTTTCCTACAACAACAGCTACCATTCAAGCATTGAGATGGCGCTGTTTGAAGCACTTTATGGTAGAAAGTGCAGGTCTCCGATTTGTTGGAGTGAAGTGGGGGATAGACAGATTACGGGTCCGGAGATTATACAAGAAACTACCGAGAAGATCATCCAAATTCAACAACGGTTGAAAACCGCCCAAAGTAGACAAAAGAGCTACGCTGACATTAAAAGAAAAGATATAGAATTTGAAATTGGAGAGCTGGTCATGCTTAAAGTTGCACCTTGGAAAGGCGTTGTTCGATTTGGTAAACGAGGGAAATTAAATCCAAGGTATATTGGACCATTCAAGATTATTGATCGTGTCGGACCAGTAGCTTACCGACTTGAGTTACCTCAACAACTCGCGGCTGTACATAACACTTTCCACGTCTCGAATTTGAAGAAATGTTTTGCTAAAGAAGATCTCACTATTCCGTTAGATGAAATCCAAATCAACGAAAAACTCCAATTCATCGAAGAACCCGTCGAAATAATGGATCGTGAGGTTAAAAGACTTAAGCAAAACAAGATACCAATTGTTAAGGTTCGATGGAATGCTCGTAGAGGACCCGAGTTCACCTGGGAGCGTGAAGATCAGATGAAGAAGAAATACCCGCATCTATTTCCAGAATATTCGTCAACACCTTCAACAGCTTAAAATTTCGGGACGAAATTTATTTAACGGGTAGGTACTGTAGTGACCCGAACTTTTCCATGTTTATATATATTAATTGAGATTGATATTTACATGATTAAATGTTTCCAACATGATTAAGCAATCAAACTTGTTAAGACTTGATTAATTGAAATAGGTTTCATATAGACAATTGACCACCCAAGTTGACCGGTGATTCACGAACGTTAAAACTTGTAAAAACTATATGATGACATATATATGGTTATATATATAGTTAACATGATATTATGATAAGTAAACATATCATTAAGTATATTAACAATGAACTACATATGTAAAAACAAGACTACTAACTTAATGATTTTGAAACGAGACATATATGTAACGATTATCGTTGTAACGACATTTAATGTATATATATCATATTAAGAGATATTCGTACATCATAATATCATGATAATATAATAATTTAAAATCTCTTTTGATATTATAAACATTGGGTTAACAACATTTAACAAGATCGTTAACCTAAAGGTTTCAAAACAACATTTACATGTAACGACTAACGATGACTTAACGACTCAGTTAAAATGTATATACATGTAGTGTTTTAATATGTATTTATACACTTTTGAAAGACTTCAATACACTTATCAAAATACTTCTACTTAACAAAAATGCTTACAATTACATCCTTGTTCAGTTTCATCAACAATTCTACTCGTATGCACCCGTATTCGTACTCGTACAATACACAGCTTTTAGATGTATGTACTATTGGTATATACACTCCAATGATCAGCTCTTAGCAGCCCATGTGAGTCACCTAACACATGTGGGAACCATCATTTGGCAACTAGCATGAAATATCTCATAAAATTACAAAAATATGAGTAATCATTCATGACTTATTTACATGAAAACAAAATTACATATCCTTTATATCTAATCCATACACCAACGACCAAAAACACCTACAAACACTTTCATTCTTCAATTTTCTTCATCTAATTGATCTCTCTCAAGTTCTATCTTCAAGTTCTAAGTGTTCTTCATAAATTCCAAAAGTTCTAGTTTCATAAAATCAAGAATACTTTCAAGTTTGCTAGCTCACTTCCAATCTTGTAAGGTGATCATCCAACCTCAAGAAATCTTTGTTTCTTACAGTAGGTTATCATTCTAATACAAGGTAATAATCATATTCAAACTTTGGTTCAATTTCTATAACTATAACAATCTTATTTCAAGTGATGATCTTACTTGAACTTGTTTTCGTGTCATGATTCTGCTTCAAGAACTTCGAGCCATCCAAGGATCCATTGAAGCTAGATCCATTTTTCTCTTTTCCAGTAGGTTTATCCAAGGAACTTAAGGTAGTAATGATGTTCATAACATCATTCGATTCATACATATAAAGCTATCTTATTCGAAGGTTTAAACTTGTAATCACTAGAACATAGTTTAGTTAATTCTAAACTTGTTCGCAAACAAAAGTTAATCCTTCTAACTTGAATTTTAAAATCAACTAAACACATGTTCTATATCTATATGATATGCTAACTTAATGATTTAAAACCTGAAAACACGAAAAACACCGTAAAACCGGATTTACGCCGTCGTAGTAACACCGCGGGCTGTTTTGGGTTAGTTAATTAAAAACTATGATAAACTTTGATTTAAAAGTTGTTATTCTGAGAAAATTATTTTTATTATGAACATGAAACTATATCCAAAAATTATGGTTAAACTCAAAGTGGAAGTATGTTTTCTAAAATGGTCATCTAGACGTCGTTCTTTCGACTGAAATGACTACCTTTACAAAAACGACTTGTAACTTATTTTTCCGACTAGAAACCTATACTTTTTTTGTTTAGATTCATAAAATAGAGTTCAATATGAAACCATAGCAATTTGATTCACTCAAAACGGATTTAAAATGAAGAAGTTATGGGTAAAACAAGATTGGATAATTTTTCTCATTTTAGCTACGTGAAAATTGATAACAAATCTATTCCAACCATAACTTAATCAACTTGTATTATATATTATGTAATCTTGAGATACCATAGACACGTATACAATGTTTCGACCTATCATGTCGACACATCTATATATATTTCGGAACAACCATAGACACTCTATATGTGAATGTTGGAGTTAGCTATACAGGGTTGAGGTTGATTCCAAAATATATATAGTTTGAGTTGTGATCAATACTGAGATACGTATACACTGGGTCGTGGATTGATTCAAGATAATATTTATCGATTTATTTCTGTACATCTAACTGTGGACAACTAGTTGTAGGTTACTAACGAGGACAGCTGACTTAATAAACTTAAAATATCAAAATATATTAAAAGTGTTGTAAATATATTTTGAACATACTTTGATATATATGTATATATTGTTATAGGTTCGTGAATCAACCAGTGGTCAAGTCTTACTTCCCGACGAAGTAAAAATCTGTGAAAGTGAGTTATAGTCCCACTTTTAAAATCTAATATTTTTGGGATGAGAATACATGCAGGTTTTATAAATGATTTACAAAATAGACACAAGTACGTGAAACTACATTCTATGGTTGAATTATCGAAATCGAATATGCCCCTTTTTATTAAGTCTGGTAATCTAAGAATTAGGGAACAGACACCCTAATTGACGCGAATCCTAAAGATAGATCTATTGGGCCTAACAAACCCCATCCAAAGTACCGGATGCTTTAGTACTTCGAAATTTATATCATATCCGAAGGGTGTCCCGGAATGATGGGGATATTCTTATATATGCATCTTGTTATTGTCGGTTACCAGGTGTTCACCATATGAATGATTTTTATCTCTATGTATGGGATGTGTATTGAAATATGAAATCTTGTGGTCTATTGTTACGATTTGATATATATAGGTTAAACCTATAACTCACCAACATTTTTGTTGACGTTTAAAGCATGTTTATTCTCAGGTGAATACTAAGAGCTTCCGCTGTCGCATACTTAAATAAGGACGAGATTTGGAGTCCATACTTGTATGATATTGTGTAAAAACTGCATTCAAGAAACTTATTTTGTTGTAACATATTTGTATTGTAAACCATTATGTAATGGTCGTGTGTAAACAGGATATTTTAGATTATCATTATTTGATAATCTACGTAAAGCTTTTTAAAACCTTTATCTATGAAATAAAGGTTATGGTTTGTTTTAAAAATGAATGCAGTCTTTGAAAAACGTCTCATATAGAGGTCAAAACCTCGCAACGAAATCAATTAATATGGAACGTTTTTAATCAATAAGAACGGGACATTTCAATATATACATTCCAATGATTAGCTCTTAGCAGCCCATGTGAGTCACCTAACACATGTGGGAACCATCATTTGGCAACTAGCATGAAATATCTCATAAAATTACAAAAATATGAGTAATCATTCATGACTTATTTACATGAAAACAAAATTACATATCCTTTATATCTAATCCATACACCAACGACAAAAAACACCTACAAACACTTTCATTCTTCAATTTTCTTCATCTAATTGATCTCTCTCAAGTTCTATCTTCAAGTTCTAAGTGTTCTTCATAAATTCCAAAAGTTCTAGTTTCATAAAATCAAGAATACTTCCAAGATTGCAAGTTTACTTCCAAGTTTTCTAAATCCATTCCAAGTAATCATCCAAGATCAAGAAACCTCTGTTACTTACAGTAGGTTATCTTTCTAATACAAGGTAATAATCATATTCAAACTTTAATTCAATTTCTATAACTATAACAATCTTATTTCGAGTGGAAATCTTACTTGAAATTGTTTTCGTGACATGATTCTGCTTCAAGAACTTTCAAGCCATCCAAGGATCCTTTGAAGCTAGATCTATTTTTCTCATTTCCAGTAGGTTTATCCAAGGAACTTGAGGTAGTAATGATGTTTATAACATCATTCGATTCATACATATAAAGCTATCTTATTCGAAGGTTTAAACTTGTAATCACTAGAACATAGTTTAGTTAATTCTAAACTTGTTCGCAAATAAAAGTTAATCCTTCTAACTTGACTTTTAAAATCAACTAAACACATGTTATATATCTATATGATATGCTAACTTAATGATTTAAAACCTGGAAACACGAAAAACACCGTAAAATCGGATTTACGCCGTCGTAGTAACACCGCGGGCTGTTTTGGGTTAGTTAATTAAAAACTATGATAAACTTTGATTTAAAAGTTGTTATTTTGGGAAAATGATTTTTATTATGAACATGAAACTATATCCAAAAATTATGGTTAAACTCAAAGTGGAAGTATGTTTTCTAAAATGGTCATCTAGACTTCGTTCTTTCGACTGAAATGACTACCTTTACAAAAATGACTTGTATCTTATTTTCTGACTATAAACCTATACCTTTTCTATTTAGATTCATAAAATAGAGTTCAATATGAAACCATAACAATTTGATTCACTCAAAACGGATTTAAAATGAAGAAGTTATGGGTAAAACAAGATTGGATAATTTTTCTCATTTTAGCTACGTGAAAATTGGTAATAAATCTATTCCAACCATAACTTAATCAACTTGTATTGTATATTATGTAATCTTGAGATACCATAGACACGTATACAATGTTTCGGCCTATCATGTCGACACATCTATATATATTTCGGAACAACCATAGACACTCTATATGTGAATGTTGGAGTTAGCTATACAGGGTTGAGGTTGATTCCAAAATATATATAGTTTGAGTTGTGATCAATACTGAGATACGTATACACTGGGTCGTGGATTGATTCAAGATAATATTTATCGATTTATTTCTGTACATCTAACTGTGGACAACTAGTTGTAGGTTACTAACGAGGACAGCTGACTTAATAAATTTAAAACATCAAAATATATTAAAAGTGTTGTAAATATATTTTGAACATACTTTGATATATATGTATATATTGTTATAGGTTCGTGAATCAACCAGTGGCCAAGTCTTACTTCCCGACGAAGTAAAAATCTGTGAAAGTGAGTTATAGTCCCACTTTTAAAATCTAATATTTTTGGGATGAGAATACATGCAGGTTTTATAAATGATTTACAAAATAGACACAAGTACGTGAAACTACATTCTATGGTTGAATTATCGAAATCGAATATGCCCCTTTTTATTAAGTCTGGTAATCTAAGAATTAGGGAACAGACACCCTAATTGATGCGAATCCTAAAGATTGATCTATTGGGCCTAACAAACCCCATCCAAAGTACCGGATGCTTTAGTACTTCGAAATTTATATCATATCCGAAGGGTGTCCCGGAATGATGGGGATATTCTTATATATGCATCTTGTTAATGTCGGTTACCAGGTGTTCACCATATGAATGATTTTTATCTCTATGTATGGGATGTGTATTGAAATATGAAATCTTGTGGTCTATTATTACGATTTGATATATATAGGTTAAACCTATAACTCACCAACATTTTTGTTGACGTTTAAAGCATGTTTATTCTCAGGTGAATACTAAGAGCTTCCGCTGTTGCATACTAAAATAAGGACAAGATTTGGAGTCCATGTTTGTATGATATTATGTAAAAACTGCATTCAAGAAACTGCTTTCGATGTAACATATTTGTATTGTAAACCATTATGTAATGGTCGTGTGTAAACAGGATATTTTAGATTATCATTATTTGATAATCTACGTAAAGCTTTTTAAACCTTTATTTATGAAATAAAGGTTATGGTTTGTTTTAAAAATGAATGCAGTCTTTAAAAAACGTCTCATATAGAGGTCAAAACCTCGCAACGAAATCAATTAATATGGACCGTTTTTAATCAATAAGAACGGGACATTTCAACAGGCACAATATATTACTTCGTGAATTAGTGTCGATAAGTAAATGCCAATTAATATGGCTGCTAACTTCCTCATGCACATTTTATTATTAGATTATTTTATAATATTATTACTTTATTTTTATTTTTGTATTAAATGTAAGAGTTCATGCATCTTCAATTCCATCTCAAACTCACTTATATCATTCCTCCGTGATTTAAGTTATTAGTGACTACTATGTTCTCTTTTCATTTGTGTGTAAAATACATCTACACAAATCAAGATATTAATTAGGCAGACAACAACTCACAAATATTGAGTTAAAGTAATAAACCTTGTATCCATGAAAACAACACATTAGTCACATATATTTCATATATACCTATACTTTTCCTGGATCACCAAACACCCACAACCAAAACCATCAAACTATCTAGGCATTCAATTGTGTGATAGTTATCATGATAAAGTTGATGGTAATTGAAAACATGCCAATTTAATATATGAATAAGGTGATGTGTTGGCTTAACTTTACTAAGATCACAGACCACACTAATATTCAATACAAAAAGAAAAAGGTGGATATTACAACTACAATAGACATTTTGTCATTCACTTTATATTTGGTGGGGTGACCGAATATTAGAGGGGCCATAGTCAAATCAATTGCCTACAAGAAGCACGAGTGAATTACAGTTCACTATATTTTTTTTATATACTTCTTTCTGTTTCAAGTTTAAACACCAACACTCAAGATTATCAAGTGTTTTTGCTGCTGTCGTTTGCTTATCTTCCAGCCCCAAAGAGAAACCCAACACCACCCCACAGCAACCTCAAACCACCAAGAACAACATCCATATTTATCTCCTACTCCTATTTTGTTGAATCCACGAACAACAACCATGGATGCTGCTACTGTCTGCTGTAAAAACAAACCTCAAAGTCACCATACTATCATCAAACCGTCACCTTATGATCACCAATCGAAACCACCATTGATGCCATCTGCTACAGTTGTATTACTACTATTACAATCTGTAAGTTTCTATTTCTAATCTTGGTCCAAAACG
Source organism: Rutidosis leptorrhynchoides (assembly GCF_046630445.1). Classification (NCBI taxonomy): domain Eukaryota; kingdom Viridiplantae; phylum Streptophyta; class Magnoliopsida; order Asterales; family Asteraceae; genus Rutidosis; species Rutidosis leptorrhynchoides. The sequence goes on from NC_092336.1 coordinate 448,882,697, forward strand.
TACCTTAACAACACCTTTATGCTGCTGTGAACAAAACCGAAACCCAGTTGCAGTTCCACAAAAAAAACCACTATCAACACGAACCTGATACACTTGTAGCTACTACGTGATTTATTGTTATTCAAGAACCATTAACACCATTCTATTGTCACAAATAAATGCCACCTGATCAAACACATTCAATTATATTAATACTTTTATCTTTTCTGTTTCGATATAGCAATCAAACGACTACTGCTACTGTTTAGATTCGATAATTTGCTACTGCCCCATGTTTGTTTTGACTCACCATTAGAACACCACTAACTCTCATCATTTTTTTTTTGATTACCATCATCAAAATCACCAAGAACATCATAAATTAATGCTTTTGTTCGAATATATAAGTATACAGAAAATAACGAGGGGTTTAAAGAAATTAATAGAATTACCATTGAATCGATTACTTACCTGAAACAATTGATTTACCAACTACTTGATCGACTAATGAGGGATGACAATTAACGATGATAATGAAGACTGATGATGACTATGAACGATGATGATAATTAATCGATACCCAATTAAGCATTTATGATTGTTGATTGACTGATCTGTTGAAGAATCGAAGAACCACTAAATCGTGATACGTTTTCTCTGCATTTTTAATTCTGTTTTATCGATCTGTTTTGGAGCAGACATACAAAATGCGTGATGACTTTTATTAGGTATTATTATTATATATATTTATTATTATTATTATTATTATTATTATTATTATTATTATTATTATTATTATTATTATTATTATTATTATTATTATTATTATTATTAATATAAATATTGTTAATATTATCATTAAAATTACTAATAGTATTATCACTAAAAATTTGCATTATTATGATAGTTATTATTATTATTACTAAGATTTACATATAAAGATTTCAAAATACATTACATTTAATACGTTAATATTATTTAAATTTACATATAATATTATTAATAATATGTATATAATTATTTATATATTACATAAATATATTTTTATAAGATAAATTGTACTCCCTTCATCCCACTTAAAGTGTTCACATTTCCATTTTGGGATGTCCCATTACAAGTGTCCACTTTGTATTTCAACCAATGAAAATGGGTTATTCTGGAGAGAGAAGAATTTTTATTGGTGGAGAATGAAGTTAGTGGGATTTTCTAAAACTTTGTGCAAAAAGTAAGTGGACACTTGTAGTGGGACGGAGAGAGTAATATATATTATAAAACATTGATACAATATTAATTAGACTTTATTATAAAATTATATATATATATATATATATATATATATATATATATATATATATATATATATATATATATATATAGACATAAATTTAAAACATTATATAACGTATATAAACATTAAAATATAATACAGTATTGATAATATATATTTACAACATAAATATATTATAATAAATTATAAATAAATTATCAAAATACTTTAATAAGGAATTACTATATTAATATTAATAAATGAATATTATGATAACTTAATATCATAATATATAAAATAAATATATTCAATGTATATATATAACATATAAATTAAGGATATAATAGATAAATAAAGTATATGTTGGAATTTAGCATAAAACTTTTATAAAGATTATATAACTAATATTTGATTTATTACCATTATACGTTTATAATATTATCTGATATATAGTACTGATATAGGTTCGTGAATCCGAGGCCAACCCTGCATTGTTCAGTATCGTCGTATGAATATTTTTACTACAAAATATTGTAGAGTGAGTTCATTTGATTCCCTTTTACACTTTACATTTTTTGGGACTGAGAATACATGCGTTGTTTTTATAACTGTTTTACTAAATGCTTTGAGATATATTTTTGAACTGAGAATACATGAACTGCTTTTATAAACGTTTGACGAAATAGACACAAATATTCAAAACTACATTCTATGATAGAATTATTTGGATTCAGAGGTTCGATTTCTATAAAGATTGTATTATCGACCATCGGTGAGATGATTTCGTCATTGCACTACGTGTTAGCTACCGATATGGTTCGATTTTGTAGTTAGTAATGGTGAGATGATTTTGCATTGCACTACGCACTAGCTACCGTTTTAGCTACCCTCGGTGAGATGATTTCGCATTGCACTACGTGTTAGCTACTGTTGTATTATATTGTGTTCTATTTTGTAGTTAGTAACGGATGAGATGATTTTGCATTGCACGACGCACTAGCTACCGTTTTAACTACCCTCGGTGAGATGATTTTGCATAGCACTACGCACTAGCTACCGTTATAAAATTATATTGTATTAACTACCACGGTGAGATGATTTTGTCATTGCACTATGCATTAGCTACCATTGGTGAGTTGTTTGAAAGATTCCGGTGTTCTTCATATGAATGATTTTATAGCAGGAGTAGACTTGCACAGCTTTTTTTCTAAATATGAGTATCTTGTAGTCTATTATACTATTGGAAATGATTATTTATGATAAACTAATGAACTCACCAACATTTTGTTTGACACTTTAAAGCATGTTTATTCTCAGGTATTATAGAAATCTTCCGCTGTGCATTAGCTTATTTTAAGGATATTACTTGGAGTCATTCATGGCATATTTCAAAAGACGTTGTATTCGAGTCGTTGAGTTCATCAAGATTATTATTAAGTCAAATATAGTTGGATGTATTATGAAATGGTATGCATGCCGTCAACTTTAAATGTAAAGAAAGTTTGTCTTTTAAAAATGAATGCAATGTTTGAAAAATGTATCATATAGAGGTCAAGTAACTCGGGATGAAATCAACTATTATGAATCGTTTATAATGTATATGAACGGGGCATTTCAGTTGGTATCAGAGCGGTGGTCTTAGCGAACCAGGTCTGCATTAGTGTGTCTAACTGATAAGTCGTTAGGATGCATTAGTGAGTCTAGACTTCGACCGTGTCTGCATGTTAAAAGTTTTGCTTATCATTTTTGTCGAAAATTGCCTGCTTATCATTCTTAGTCTAGACACATCTTATTACATTGATTGCATGAATAGTGTATCAAAATTCATATCTTAGCGAATCTACTAATTCATATCTTAGCGTATCTGTTAATGTAAACTTTGCCTGACATATTCCGTAATTTCCTCCGTAATCTACGAAATCTTTTGCTCTATATATATAGATATTCTATGTAATTAGAATACCACCCGATAGCTGGAAAATCATTTCATATCAAAAACCCTTTATCTAATCGTACGAAATGGAACTCGCCATTAGTTCAAGTCCCTCGGATTCTGATATGGAGTTTCACTCGAGCTCCGAAAGTAGCGTCACCGAAATGAATCAACCAATTAGCCATCATCTATTCTGGATGAATTGGGGATGGGTTCGTAGCCTACTTAATCATTGGAGACAAGAAGAAGGTGATCCCTTCCATCCACCACATTCCCCTATTGGCAATGCTGAAGCACTTACTGGCGAACCAGTCCGAAATACCATTTTCACCCTCATTTCCCGAATATCTCGCCACGATTATATTCTATCTAAGATTCTAAACCTTATTCATCCATTCGTTCTGACCGACAATCATCCCGAAATAATAGAAGAAGTCAACGAACTTCGCGCTCGAGTAATCAATTTGGAGAATATGGTGCAAAATTTACTAGCTTCAGCAACATCATCGGCACCAACAGTACCATCAATAACAGCACCAGTACCATCAATAATCCATGCCTCAATATCTCAATCTGTACCTTGAGTATAATCATAGCTCTACATATCGTTCTACATGAATTATCTTCGTTCTTCATTGCGATTATGTAATCTCTAATGTTTTAGAGATTATGTATTCTAGTTCTAACGGTAAATCAAATGAGATTAATATCATATTAACTCATTAAATTCATGATTATATTTGAAGAAAATATATATGTATGTATATTTTCATAAAGATTATAATTAAAAATTCTTTTGTACAAACTGTTAATGGTGAAAATATTTTAACGGGTAGGTAATACCCGAGGAATATTTAGATTTCACATTAATAAGTTACACTGTACATTCTTCGAATCTGATTCAACAGTAATTTACTATCCTACTTACATCCACAGATATACGAATCCATTCACCATAGAATAACCATTTTCATTCAATTTCATATTTGGATTTTGACTTATCAGAATTCAACAAGTAGCATAATGAAGAAAACATTGGGCAAAAATAAAATTTGTTAGAAACAAACAAATTAATTATGAGAAATTTTGTTAAGAATCCACGCTAACAAAATCCTAGCAAACTGTTCCTAGCTAACTGCTAATTCCTTAATACATTTAATTATCGCAATTTAATTCTCACAATTTTATTTATTATCATTTAATTTCTGTTATTTATTTTACGCACTTTATTTATTGTCATTTAAATACTGTTATTTACGCTTTTTAAATATCGGGACACGTATACAAGGTTTTGACATATCATATCGACGCATCTATATATATTATTTGGAATAACCATAGACACTCTATATACAGTAATGCTCGAGTTAGCTATACAGGGTTGAGGTTGATTCTACAATAATATATATACTTTGAGTTGTGATCGAGTCTGAGACATGTATACAATGGGTCACGATACGTATTAATTAATTCAAAGATTATAATTACTAACTGTGGACTAATAACTGTGGACTACCAACATTGGACAATTAAAATGAATTAAAATATTGATTATAACATATGAAACTAAATATTTCTTCAAGTTCGCCACTTGATTTCATCTTGAACCTCCTTCGTATCTTGACGATTACAATCTGCGTTCAAACCTTTCATGATTCTTGAAAACACCTCAATCGAGAGGATGAACCAATCGCACTTCATCTACGGAAGGAAAGATTTATGCATCTAGTTACGCACCTGAAAAACTCTCGAAAACTGAGTAAACATTTAACATGTAGCTGTGCTAATTTCTTTAGCGTTATTATTACCGAAAATAACTTTGCAACTCATATTCGAGATAGCCAGTTTTGTCACAGCTCCAACAAGTCAACTTTGACTTTTTGTTCGAAACAACCTTATTATAATCTTGATATGTATGCGTGCTCTTTTATTGTTACCGGAGAACCTTTTATATTCCACCATATTACCATCAGCGTTTAATCATCTAAAAACACAATTCTCTTGAAACCACCTCGGATTGATAACCGATGATTTAGATATGGTAGTATTAAATGCAGAGAAAACAGCAAAAAAATTGTAGATGGTCTAAACAACCAAAAGTTTTATAATAAAGAATGGAAGGTTAGGAACGCTCGATAGAAAATTTGGTACTGAAAACCGAATTGAGCTAACCATGAAGGAGACTCTAAACAAATCACAAGGACTAAACTTGTACATAAAGAATCCGGATGATTCTGTTTCTGATGAAATCTTTAGCGAATACCTTACTCCTTACTCTAAACCTTTGCGGACAATATTCTTCATCATCCTTTAATCTTAGATATTTTACAATTCTAAGATATCATCATATCTTCCATTATAAATATCCTCGGTATTTCTGAAGATATATTCATAACTATTATTATCTGAGATTATTTATCTCTCCGCGATATCTGCGTTACATCATAAAGAAAACCATTTTTAGTTTCTAAATTCTGAAAAATTCGAAGTTAAAATATGAATGTTTTGAAGTAGTGTTGGGAACTGAAGCATGAGTTAGTATAATATAATGACACTTGATCAACGTGATTATATTACAGTAAGTCATGCTGAGTTTTAATGAAACGTGATAATTCACAGACCATAACGTCATCATGTGCCATGTTACACGACTCTTATATTTTACCTAATCTCCAAACATGTTGAGAACATATCTTCCAGATAGTTCTATCTTTTCCGGATATTCTGGTAATTTGACAAATCAAATCGTGCTACTACCTTTCCTTTCTGCGTAGTATATTATGATCATTTGAAACCTCATATCTACGAATCTGAGACGTATTGACCATTTTACTTAAGGTCGGGAAGAGAAAATAAAAGCATAGAACTTCAAAATATAAATAGGAGTATAAATCACAGCAAATAGAGAGATCATTAACCGTAGATGTCAATAATTATGGAAAGACAAAGGCAGGGTAGGATTATGAAAACCACCAACCCAAGAGCGTTGTAGAAGTAAAAATATTCTTCTGATGGAAGATAGAAAAGAAGAATGATGGTAAATATGGTTAATATAATAGCAAGGATCAATACAGGATTAAACATATTGACGGATCTTGTGGAAGTATGAATTGAGAAAAAACATATAGGAGTGGTGGAAATAATGGATCGAATGTAGTGACCCGAACTTTTCCATGTTTATATATATTAATTGAGATTGATATTTACATGATTAAATGTTTCCAACATGTTAAGCAATCAAACTTGTTAAGACTTGATTAATTGAAATATGTTTCATATAGACAATTGACCACCCAAGTTGATCAGTGATTCACGAACGTTAAAACTTGTAAAAACTATATGATGACATATATATGGATATATATATATATATATATATATATATATATATATATATATATATATATATATATATATATATATATATATATATATATATATATATATATATATATATATATAGTTAACATGATACTATGATAAGAAAACATATCATAAAGTATATTAACAATGAACTACATATGTAAAAACAAGACTACTAACTTAATGATTTTTAAACGAGACATATATGTAACGATTATCGTTGTAAAGACATTTAATGTATATATATCATATTAAGAGATATTCATACATGATAATATCATGATAATATAATAATTTAAAATCTCATTTGATATTATAAACATTGAGTTAACAACATTTAACAAGATCGTTAACCTAAAGGTTTCAAAACAACACTTACATGTAACGACTAACGATGACTTAACGACTCAGTTAAAATGTATATACATGTAGTGTTTTAATATGTATTTATACACTTTTGAAAGACTTCAATACACTTATCAAAATACTTCTACTTAACAAAAATGCTTACAATTACATCCTCGTTCAGTTTCATCAACAATTCTACTCGTATGCACCCGTATTCGTACTCGTACAATACACAGCTTTTAGATGTATGTACTATTGGTATATACACTCCAATGATCAGCTCTTAGCAGCCCATGTGAGTCACCTAACACATGTGGGAACCATCATTTGGCAACTAGCATGAAATATCTCATAAAATTACAAAAATATGAATAATCATTCATGACTTATTTACATGAAAACAAAATTACATATCCTTTATATCTAATCCATACACCAACGACCAAAAACACCTACAAACACTTTCATTCTTCAATTTTCTTCATCTAATTGATCTCTCTCAAGTTCTATCTTCAAGTTCTAAGTGTTCTTCATAAATTCCAAAAGTTCTAGTTTCATAAAATCAAGAATACTTTCAAGTTTGCTAGCTCACTTCCAATCTTGTAAGGTGATCATCCAACCTCAAGAAATCTTTGTTTCTTACAGTAGGTTATCATTCTAATACAAGGTAATAATCATATTCAAACTTTGGTTCAATTTCTATAACTATAACAATCTTATTTCAAGTGATGATCTTACTTGAACTTGTTTTCGTGTCATGATTCTGCTTCAAGAACTTCGAGCCATCCAAGGATCCATTGAAGCTAGATCCATTTTTTCTCTTTTCCAGTAGGTTTATCCAAGGAAATTAAGGTAGTAATGATGTTCATAACATCATTCGATTCATACATATAAAGCTATCTTATTCGAAGGTTTAAACTTGTAATCACTAGAACATAGTTTAGTTAATTCTAAACTTGTTCGCAAACAAAAGTTAATCCTTCTAACTTGACTTTTAAAATCAACTAAACACATGTTCTATATCTATATGATATGCTAACTTAATGATTTAAAACCCGGAAACACGAAAAACACCGTAAAACCGGATTTACGCCGTTGTAGTAACACCGCGGGCTGTTTTGGGTTAGTTAATTAAAAAAAAAAATAAAACTATGATAAACTTTGATTTAAAAGTTGTTATTCTGAGAAAATGATTTTTATTATGAACATGAAACTATATCCAAAAATTATGGTTAAACTCAAAGTGGAAGTATGTTTTCTAAAATGGTCATCTAGACGTCGTTCTTTCGACTGAAATGACTACCTTTACAAAAACGACTTGTAACTTATTTTTCCGACTATAAATCTATACTTTTTCTGTTTAGATTCATAAAATAGAGTTCAATATGAAATCATAGCAATTTGATTCACTCAAAACGGATTTAAAATGAAGAAGTTATGGGTAAAACAAGATTGGATAATTTTTCTCATTTTAGCTACGTGAAAATTGGTAACAAATCTATTCCAACCATAACTTAATCAACTTGTATTGTATATTATGTAATCTTGAGATACCATAGACACGTATACAATGTTTCGACCTATCATGTCGACACATCTATATATATTTCGGAACAACCATAGACACTCTATATGTGAATGTTGGAGTTAGCTATACAGGGTTGAGGTTGATTCCAAAATATATATAGTTTGAGTTGTGATCAATACTGAGATACGTATACACTGGGTCGTGGATTGATTCAAGATAATATTTATCGATTTATTTCTGTACATCTAACTGTGGACAACTAGTTATAGGTTACTAACGAGGACAGCTGACTTAATAAACTTAAAACATCAAAATATATTAAAAGTGTTGTAAATATATTTTGAACATACTTTAATATATATGTATATATTGTTATAGGTTTGTGAATCAACCAGTGGCCAAGTCTTACTTCCCGACGAAGTAAAAATCTGTGAAAGTGAGTTATAGTCCCACTTTTAAAATCTAATATTTTTGGGATGAGAATACATGCAGGTTTTATAAATGATTTACAAAATAGACACAAGTACGTGAAATTACATTCTATGGTTGAATTATCAAAATCGAATATGCCCCTTTTTATTAAGTCTGGTAATCTAAGAATTAGGGAACAGACACCCTAATTGACGCGAATCCTAAAGATAGATCTATTGGGCCTAACAAACCCCATCCAAAGTACCGGATGCTTTAGTACTTCGAAATTTATATCATATCCGAAGGGTGTCCCGGAATGATGGGGATATTCTTATATATGCATCTTGTTAATGTCGGTTACCAGGTGTTCACCATATGAATGATTTTTATCTCTATGTATGGGATGTGTATTGAAATATGAAATCTTGTGGTCTATTGTTACGATTTGATATATATAGGTTAAACCTATAACTCACCAACATTTTTGTTGACGTTTTAAGCATGTTTATTCTCAGGTGATTATTAAGAGCTTCCGCTGTCGCATACTTAAATAAGGACGAGATTTGGAGTCCATGCTTGTATGATATTGTGTAAAAACTGCATTCAAGAAACTTATTTTGTTGTAACATATTTGTATTGTAAACCATTATGTAATGGTCGTGTGTAAACAGGATATTTTAGATTATCATTATTTGATAATCTACGTAAAGCTTTTTAAACCTTTATTGATGAAATAAAGGTTATGGTTTGTTTTAAAATGAATGCAGTCTTTGAAAAACGTCTCATATAGAGGTCAAAACCTCGCAACGAAATCAATTAATATGGAACGTTTTTAATCAATAAGAACGGGACATTTCAGTTGGTATCCGAGCGTTGGTCTTAGAGAACCAGAAAATTTGCATTAGTGTGTCTTATCGAGTTTGTTAGGATGCATTAGTGAGTCTGGACTTCGACCGTGTTTTCTTTAAAAATGATTGCTTAACATTTTTGTTGGAAACTATATATTTTTAACATATGAATATTATGTGATATATTAATCTCTTAACGTGTTTGATATTATGTGATAGATGTCTACCTCTAGAACAAGTCCCATTGACTCACCTAATAATAATGAAGAGTCAAATGTAAATTGGAATGATTTGTGGACTGATTCACAAGTTCCCGAAGAGGAACCGGAAGAAGAGTCGGAACCGGAAGAAGAATCGGAACCGGAAGAAGAATCGGAACCGGATGAAGAAATAGAACCGGTGGGGGAAATAATAAAAACGGTTAAGTAAAAGAAAATCCTCAACCAACCGACCAAAGTTAATTATGGTCAATGGTGTTTCCGCCAAGGAAGCAAAATATTGGGAGGATTACCAATTCTCCGATGAATCGGATTCCGACGAGAATTCCGATGATGTTATAGAAATTACCCCAACTGAATTTAAAAAGGAAAAAGAAAATAATAAGGGAAAGGGCATAAAAATAGAGAAATCTAATTCCAACCCCGATGAACTTTATATGTATCGTCAACCCCCGAAGTCCTTAAGTTGTAACAATGACCCGGGAACCTCTAAACCACCAGGTTTTTCTAAACCAATGTGGACAACGACGGCTTGTATTAGGGGAACATCATATATCCCTAGAAACTTGGCAAAACGAACCAAAACCGAAGAAGAAGAAACGAGCGAGTCGGAATAAGATAGTTGTATTCGTGTGGTGTAATATATGGAATATAGTGTTCTTATGCTTTATGATATATGTAAAAATTGCTTGTATTAATAAGTATTTTTTTTATGAATCTAACTCTTGTCTATTTTACAGTTTAAAAACACAAAATGGATAGACAACCCAATATTTTAAGAGACCTACCCGGAGACATGATTGATGAAATCTTGTCTAGAGTCGGCCAGAATTCTTCGGCACAACTATTTAAGGCGAGATCAGTTTGTAAGACATTCGAAGAACGTTCCAAGAATGTCTTGGTTTATAAGAGACTTTCGTTTGAAAGATGGGGGATATCACATTGGGAAACCCATAAGTTACGATGTGTTTACTTTGACGCATATATTGCGGGGAACCCAAATGCTATTTTACGCAACGGGTTAAGAAATTATTTTGACTCAATATATCCGAATATTGGACTTCGTGATTTAGAAAAAGCGGCTAACATGCAACATAAAGAAGCATGTTATGCTTACGGATTAGTAATGTTCGCTTCTCACCAAAGTGAGAACAAGAACATCGGGCTACAACTATTAAACAAAACGTTTCCACAAGTGACGGAGTCGGTAATTGGGGTAAGAAATGAGGTTTTTAGATTATTACGGGACTGTTGGACATTACGTAACCCTCGTCCCTTTGATGACGTTACAACACGCTGTCTTATCAACGGCCATAACGGTTATGTTGCACAAGACCAAGGATGGGAAGTAGTCCTAGTAAAACCAGAATGCATGACTTGTTTCTGGACGTATGAATTACGTGTCTTTATTGCCTTTGCCGAACGACTTGTGTACTAGCTAGAATTGTCTTCACAACTATCTTGTATCAAAGTTATTGTGTGCTATATTTCATGCTTTATGTAAAATAAGCGGTATTGTAAGTTTTTAAAATATTGTATAAAAGTTTGAACGCGAAATATTATTACAATCAGTTTTTCATATAGAATTGTAGTAGTTGAATTGTATATTAGCTACTAAGTATGAACTTAACGGGTAGGTACTACCCGAATTTAAACTTATAAAACGCTAATATGAAGAAAAAGCTTTTATAAATGAGTTCATATTATGCTACGAAATACTATTAACTACTCTTAATATTCTGTATGATTAACTTGTTCCATTTAACTATTTTGAAGGAAATGGCACCGACTACTCGACACATCGTGAATATGAATGAAGAGGAATTCCGTACTTTTCTAGCTTCAAACATAGCCGCAGTACAGGCTGCGCTACATACCAACAATAACCTTGGATCTAGCAGTACAGGAAATCGTGTAGGATGCACCTACAAAGAATTCACTGCCTGCAAACCTTTGGAATTTGATGGAACCGAAGGACCGATCGGATTGAAACGGTGGACCGAGAAGGTTGAATCGGTGTTTGCCATAAGTAAGTGTACTGAAGAGGACAAAGTGAAGTACGCTATGCATACCTTCACAGGTTCTGCGTTAACATGGTGGAATACCTATCTAGAGCAAGTGGGACAAGATGATGCGTACGCACTACCGTGGTCAGCATTCAAGCACTTGATGAATGAGAAGTACCGTCCCAGAACCGAGGTCAATAAGCTCAAGACAGAACTTAGAGGGTTACGAACCCAAGGATTTGATATTACCACGTACGAAAGACGATTCACAGAATTGTGCCTATTGTGTCCGGGAGCATTCGAAGATGAGGAAGAGAAGATCGACGCGTTTGTGAAAGGATTACCGGAAAGAATCCAAGAAGATATAAGTTCACACGAGCCCACCTCCATACAACAGGCATGTAGAATGGCTCACAAACTAGTGAACCAGATTGAAGAAAGAATTAAAGAACAGACTGCTGAAGAGGCCAATGTGAAGCAAGTCAAAAGAAAGTGGGAGGAAAATGGTGATAAGAATCACCAATACAACAACAACAGCAATTACAACAATAATCGCAACAATTATCCTAACAATCGCAACATCAATCGCAACTACAACAAACGGCCCAACAACAAGAACAACAACAACAACAACAACAGCAACTACAACAATCATCCCAACAAAAATAATAACCGCAACAACAACAACAATCAGAAGCAGCTATGCCAAAGGTGTGAAAAGAATCACTCGGGGTTCTGCACCAAATTTTGCAACAAGTGTAAAAGAAATGGTCATAGCGCGGCGAAGTGTGAGGTCTACGGACCAGGGGTTAATAGAACGAAAGGAAAAAATGGTGTCAGAACGAGTAATGGCGGAGCAAGTAGTGTCGGAGCAAGTTATGCCAATGTAGTTTGTTATAAATGTGGAAAACCAGGCCACATTATTAGAAATTGCCCGAACCAGGAGAACACGAATGGACAAGGCCGTGGAAGAGTTTTCAATATTAATGCGGTAGAGGCACAGGAAGACCCGGAGCTTGTTACGGGTACGTTTCTTATTGACAATAAATCTGCTTACGTTTTATTTGATTCGGGTGCGGATAGAAGCTATATGAGTAGAGATTTTTGTGCTAAATTAAGTTGTCCATTGACGCCTTTGGATAATAAATTTTTACTCGAATTAGCAAATGGTAAATTAATTTCAGCAGATAATATATGTCGGAATCGAGAAATTAAACTGGTTAGCGAAAATTTAAGATTGATTTGATACCAGTAGAGTTAGGGAGTTTTGATGTGATAATCGGTACGGACTGGTTGAAAGAAGTGAAAGCGGAGATCATTTGTTACAAAAATGCAATTCGCATTATACGAGAAAAAGGAAAACCCTTAATGGTGTACGGAGAAAAGGGCAACACGAAGCTACATCTTATTAGTAATTTGAAGGCACAAAAACTAATAAGAAAAGGTTGCTATGCTATTCTAGCACACGTCGAGAAAGTACAAACTGAAGAAAGGAGCATCAATGATGTTCCCATTGCAAAAGAATTTCCCGATGTATTTCCGAAAGAATTACCGGGATTACCCCCACATCGATCCGTTGAATTTCAAATAGATCTTGTACCAGGAGCTGCACCAATAGCTCGTGCTCCTTACAGACTCGCACCCAGCGAGATGAAAGAACTGCAAAGCCAATTACAAGAACTTTTAGAGCGTGGTTTCATTCGACCAAGCACATCACCGTGGGGAGCTCCTGTTTTGTTTGTCAAGAAGAAAGATGGTACATTCAGGTTGTGTATCGACTACCGAGAGTTGAACAAACTTACCATCAAGAACCGCTACCCACTACCGAGAATCGACGACTTATTTGATCAACTACAAGGCTCGTCTGTTTATTCAAAGATTGACTTACGTTCCGGGTATCATCAAATGCGGGTGAAAGAAGATGATATTCCAAAGACTGCTTTCAGAACACGTTACGGTCATTACGAGTTTATGGTCATGCCGTTTGGTTTAACTAATGCACCAGCTGTGTTCATGGAGCTTATGAACCGAGTGTGTGGACCATACCTTGACAAGTTTGTCATTGTTTTCATTGATGACATACTTATTTACTCAAAGAATGACCAAGAACACGGTGAACATTTGAGAAAGGTGTTAGAAGTATTGAGGAAGGAAGAATTGTACGCTAAGTTTTCAAAGTGTGCATTTTGGTTGGAAGAAGTTCAATTCCTCGGTCACATAGTGAACAAAGAAGGTATTAAGGTGGATCCGGCAAAGATAGAAACTGTTGAAAAGTGGGAAACCCCAAAAACTCCGAAACACATACGCCAGTTTTTAGGACTAGCTGGTTACTACAGAAGGTTCATCCAAGACTTTTCCAGAATAGCAAAACCCTTGACTGCATTAACGCATAAAGGGAAGAAATTTGAATGGAATGATGAACAAGAGAAAGCGTTTCAGTTATTGAAGAAAAAGCTAACTACGGCACCTATATTGTCATTGCCTGAAGGGAATGATGATTTTGTGATTTATTGTGATGCATCAAAGCAAGGTCTCGGTTGTGTATTAATGCAACGAACGAAGGTGATTGCTTATGCGTCTAGACAATTGAAGATTCACGAACAAAATTATACGACGCATGATTTGGAATTAGGCGCGGTTGTTTTTGCATTAAAGACTTGGAGGCACTACTTATATGGGGTCAAAAGTATTATATATACCGACCACAAAAGTCTTCAACACATATTTAATCAGAAACAACTGAATATGAGGCAGCGTAGGTGGATTGAATTATTGAATGATTACGATTTTGAGATTCGTTACCACCCGGGGAAGGCAAATGTGGTAGCCGATGCCTTGAGCAGGAAGGATAGAGAACCCATTCGAGTAAAATCTATGAATATAATGATTCATAATAACATTACTACTCAAATAAAGGAGGCGCAACAAGGAGTTTTAAAAGAGGGAAATTTAAAGGATGAAATACCCAAAGGATCGGAGAAGCATCTTAATATTCGGGAAGACGGAACCCGGTATAGGGCTGAAAGGATTTGGGTACCAAAATTTGGAGATATGAGAGAAATGGTACTTAGAGAAGCTCATAAAACCAGATACTCAATACATCCTGGAACGGGGAAGATGTACAAGGATCTCAAGAAACATTTTTGGTGGCCGGGTATGAAAGCCGATGTTGCTAAATACGTAGGAGAATGTTTGACGTGTTCTAAGGTCAAAGCTGAGCATCAGAAACCATCAGGTCTACTTCAACAACCCGAAATCCCGGAATGGAAATGGGAAAACATTACCATGGATTTCATCACTAAATTGCCAAGGACTGCAAGTGGTTTTGATACTATTTGGGTAATAGTTGATCGTCTCACCAAATCAGCACACTTCCTACCAATAAGAGAAGATGACAAGATGGAGAAGTTAGCACGACTGTATTTGAAGGAAGTCGTCTCCAGACATGGAATACCAATCTCTATTATCTCTGATAGGGATGGTAGATTTATTTCAAGATTCTGGCAGACATTACAGCAAGCATTAGGAACTCGTCTAGACATGAGTACTGCCTATCATCCACAAACTGATGGGCAGAGTGAAAGGACGATACAAACGCTTGAAGACATGCTACGAGCATGTGTTATTGATTTCGGAAACAGTTGGGATCGACATCTACCGTTAGCAGAATTTTCCTACAACAACAGCTACCATTCAAGCATTGAGATGGCGCCGTTTGAAGCACTTTATGGTAGAAAGTGCAGGTCTCCGATTTGTTGGAGTGAAGTGGGGGATAGACAGATTACGGGTCCGGAGATTATACAAGAAACTACCGAGAAGATCATCCAAATTCAACAACGGTTGAAAACCGCCCAAAGTCGACAAAAGAGCTACGCTGACATTAAAAGAAAAGATATAGAATTTGAAATTGGAGAGATGGTCATGCTTAAAGTTGCACCTTGGAAAGGCGTTGTTCGATTTGGTAAACGAGGGAAATTAAATCCAAGGTATATTGGACCATTCAAGATTATTGATCGTGTCGGACCAGTAGCTTATCGACTAGAGTTACCTCAACAACTCGCGGCTGTACATAACACTTTCCACGTCTCGAATTTAAAGAAATGTTTTGCTAAAGAAGATCTCACTATTCCGTTAGATGAAATCCAAATCAACGAAAAACTTCAATTCATCGAAGAACCCGTCGAAATAATGGATCGTGAGGTTAAAAGACTTAAGCAAAACAAGATACCAATTATTAAGGTTCGATGGAATGCTCGTAGAGGACCCGAGTTCACCTGGGAGCGTGAAGATCAGATGAAGAAGAAATACCCGCATCTATTTCCAGAAGATTCGTCAACACCTTCAACAGCTTAAAATTTCGGGACGAAATTTATTTAACGGGTAGGTACTGTAGTGACCCGAACTTTTCCATGTTTATATATATTAATTGAGATTGATATTTACATGATTAAATGTTTCCAACATGTTAAGCAATCAAACTTGTTAAGACTTGATTAATTGAAATATGTTTCATATAGACAATTGACCACCCAAGTTGATCGGTGATTCACGAACGTTAAAACTTGTAAAAACTATATGATGACATATATATGGATATATATATATATATATATATATATATATATATATATATATATATATATATATATATATATATATATATATATATATATATATATATATATATATATATATATATATATATAGTTAACATGATACTATGATAAGAAAACATATCATAAAGTATATTAACAATGAACTACATATGTAAAAACAAGACTACTAACTTAATGATTTTTAAACGAGACATATATGTAACGATTATCGTTGTAAAGACATTTAATGTATATATATCATATTAAGAGATATTCATACATGATAATATCATGATAATATAATAATTTAAAATCTCATTTGATATTATAAACATTGAGTTAACAACATTTAACAAGATCGTTAACCTAAAGGTTTCAAAACAACACTTACATGTAACGACTAACGATGACTTAACGACTCAGTTAAAATGTATATACATGTAGTGTTTTAATATGTATTTATACACTTTTGAAAGACTTCAATACACTTATCAAAATACTTCTACTTAATAAAAATGCTTACAATTACATCCTCGTTCAGTTTCATCAACAATTCTACTCGTATGCACCCGTATTCGTACTCGTACAATACACAGCTTTTAGATGTATGTACTATTGGTATATACACTCCAATGATCAGCTCTTAGCAGCCCATGTGAGTCACCTAACACATGTGGGAACCATCATTTGGCAACTAGCATGAAATATCTCATAAAATTACAAAAATATGAATAATCATTCATGACTTATTTACATGAAAACAAAATTACATATCCTTTATATCTAATCCATACACCAACGACCAAAAACACCTACAAACACTTTCATTCTTCAATTTTCTTCATCTAATTGATCTCTCTCAAGTTCTATCTTCAAGTTCTAAGTGTTCTTCATAAATTCCAAAAGTTCTAGTTTCATAAAATCAAGAATACTTTCAAGTTTGCTAGCTCACTTCCAATCTTGTAAGGTGATCATCCAACCTCAAGAAATCTTTGTTTCTTACAGTAGGTTATCATTCTAATACAAGGTAATAATCATATTCAAACTTTGGTTCAATTTCTATAACTATAACAATCTTATTTCAAGTGATGATCTTACTTGAACTTGTTTTCGTGTCATGATTCTGCTTCAAGAACTTCGAGCCATCCAAGGATCCATTGAAGCTAGATCCATTTTTTCTCTTTTCCAGTAGGTTTATCCAAGGAAATTAAGGTAGTAATGATGTTCATAACATCATTCGATTCATACATATAAAGCTATCTTATTCGAAGGTTTAAACTTGTAATCACTAGAACATAGTTTAGTTAATTCTAAACTTGTTCGCAAACAAAAGTTAATCCTTCTAACTTGACTTTTAAAATCAACTAAACACATGTTCTATATCTATATGATATGCTAACTTAATGATTTAAAACCCGGAAACACGAAAAACACCGTAAAACCGGATTTACGCCGTTGTAGTAACACCGCGGGCTGTTTTGGGTTAGTTAATTAAAAAAAAAATAAAACTATGATAAACTTTGATTTAAAAGTTGTTATTCTGAGAAAATGATTTTTATTATGAACATGAAACTATATCCAAAAATTATGGTTAAACTCAAAGTGGAAGTATGTTTTCTAAAATGGTCATCTAGACGTCGTTCTTTCGACTGAAATGACTACCTTTACAAAAACGACTTGTAACTTATTTTTCCGACTATAAATCTATACTTTTTCTGTTTAGATTCATAAAATAGAGTTCAATATGAAATCATAGCAATTTGATTCACTCAAAACGGATTTAAAATGAAGAAGTTATGGGTAAAACAAGATTGGATAATTTTTCTCATTTTAGCTACGTGAAAATTGGTAACAAATCTATTCCAACCATAACTTAATCAACTTGTATTGTATATTATGTAATCTTGAGATACCATAGACACGTATACAATGTTTCGACCTATCATGTCGACACATCTATATATATTTCGGAACAACCATAGACACTCTATATGTGAATGTTGGAGTTAGCTATACAGGGTTGAGGTTGATTCCAAAATATATATAGTTTGAGTTGTGATCAATACTGAGATACGTATACACTGGGTCGTGGATTGATTCAAGATAATATTTATCGATTTATTTCTGTACATCTAACTGTGGACAACTAGTTATAGGTTACTAACGAGGACAGCTGACTTAATAAACTTAAAACATCAAAATATATTAAAAGTGTTGTAAATATATTTTGAACATACTTTAATATATATGTATATATTGTTATAGGTTCGTGAATCAACCAGTGGCCAAGTCTTACTTCCCGACGAAGTAAAAATCTGTGAAAGTGAGTTATAGTCCCACTTTTAAAATCTAATATTTTTGGGATGAGAATACATGCAGGTTTTATAAATGATTTACAAAATAGACACAAGTACGTGAAATTACATTCTATGGTTGAATTATCAAAATCGAATATGCCCCTTTTTATTAAGTCTGGTAATCTAAGAATTAGGGAACAGACACCCTAATTGACGCGAATCCTAAAGATAGATCTATTGGGCCTAACAAACCCCATCCAAAGTACCGGATGCTTTAGTACTTCGAAATTTATATCATATCCGAAGGGTGTCCCGGAATGATGGGGATATTCTTATATATGCATCTTGTTAATGTCGGTTACCAGGTGTTCACCATATGAATGATTTTTATCTCTATGTATGGGATGTGTATTGAAATATGAAATCTTGTGGTCTATTGTTACGATTTGATATATATAGGTTAAACCTATAACTCACCAACATTTTTGTTGACGTTTTAAGCATGTTTATTCTCAGGTGATTATTAAGAGCTTCCGCTGTCGCATACTTAAATAAGGACGAGATTTGGAGTCCATGCTTGTATGATATTGTGTAAAAACTGCATTCAAGAAACTTATTTTGTTGTAACATATTTGTATTGTAAACCATTATGTAATGGTCGTGTGTAAACAGGATATTTTAGATTATCATTATTTGATAATCTACGTAAAGCTTTTTAAACCTTTATTGATGAAATAAAGGTTATGGTTTGTTTTAAAATGAATGCAGTCTTTGAAAAACGTCTCATATAGAGGTCAAAACCTCGCAACGAAATCAATTAATATGGAACGTTTTTAATCAATAAGAACGGGACATTTCATCGAAAGGGATGAATTTATAGCAAAAATGTCAGACGTAATAATCGAGACAGATTACCGCATTTAATTATATAGGATACTAATTTCCTCAATTACCGAAAGATCAAATCTTTTATAGATTTCGAAGATTGTCTCTAAATTCCTTAAATTCCAAAAATCCACCGTGACTACGGCAAAAGTTAAATCTCTATCTCAATCTTTTGTGACAGCTTAACTCGTACGCCTCGAGTAATCGAATTGTCTTATCCATATTACTCAATAATGATAAAACTCTATTTATCAACTCATATGCGTCATGAAAACATTTTTATTGTTAACTATGACGACCTCGATCAAATTTTGGGACGAAATTTCTTTAACGGGTAGGTACTGTGACGACCCAGAAATTTCCGACCAAATTTAAACTAAATTCTATTATGATTTCGACACGATAAGCAAAGTTTTTAATATTGAATCTCAAAATTTTTGAACTGTTTCATAAATTCATTTGTCCTTTGACGACTCCCGACAATTCACGAATAACTATTTGTAAATAGATACATATATATATTTAAATATATATTAAATATATATATATATATATATATATATATATATATATACATATAATAATTTGAAATATTACTTGAAATAATATTTGATTAAATTGTTAGAAATAAATATGAAAAAATGATATAAGTAATAATATAATTTACTATTAAAAAAATAATAATAATAAGTAAATATATATATATATATATATATATATATATATATATATATATATATATATATATATATATATATATATATATATATATATATATTGGTTTCAATTTTTTTAAAATGATTATAGCACTCGTTCATCATTCAATGGTTATTTAAACAAACTTAGATGATTTTAAAAATAATCGATGATTCGAAAATAATTTATATAAGTTTTAGACTTTTATCCGCCACTTATTTACAACGGGCACAATATATTACTTCATGAATTAGTGTCGATAAGTAAATGCCAATTAATATGGCTGCTAACTTCCTCATGCACATTTTATTATTAGATTATATTATAATATTATTACTTTATTTTTATTTTTGTATTATATGTAAGAGTTCATGCATCTTCAATTCCATCTCAAACTCACTTGTATCATTCCTCCGTGATTTAAGTTATTAGTGACTACTATGTTCTCTTTTCATTTACGTGTAAAATACATCTACACAAATCAAGATATCAATTAGGCAGACAACAACTCACAAATATTGAGTTAAAGTAATAAACCCTGTATCCATGAAAACAACACATTTGTCACATATATTTTATATATACCTATACTTTTCCTGGATCACCAAACACCCACAACCAAAACCATCAAACAATCTAGGCATTCAATTGTGTGATAGTTATCATGATAAAGTTGATGGTAATTGAAAACATGCCAATTTAATATATGAATAAGGTGATGTGTTGGCTTAACTTTTCTAAGATCACGGACCACACTAATATTCAATACAAAAAGAAAAAGGTGGATATTACAACTACAATCGACATTTCATCATTCACTTTATATTTGGTGGGGTGACAGAATATTAGAGGGGCCATAGTCAAATCAATTGCCTACAAGAAGCACGAGTGAACTACAGTTCACTATATTTTTTTTATATACTTCTTTCTGTTTCAAGTTTAAACACCAACACTCAAGATTATCAAGTGTTTTTGCTGCTGCCGTTTGCTTATCTTCCAGCCCCAAAGAGAAACCTAACACCACCCCACAACAACCTCAAACCACCAAGAACAACATCCATATTTATCTCCTACTCCTGTTTTGTTGAATCCACGAACAACAACCATGGATGCTGCTGCTGTCTGCTGTAAAAACAACCCCAAAGTTGAAATGTCCCGTTCTTATTGATTAAAAACGTTCCATATTAATTGATTTCGTTGCGAGGTTTTGACCTCTATATGAGACGTTTTTCAAAGACTGCATTCATTTTAAAACAAACCATAACCTTTATTTCATCAATAAAGGTTTAAAAAGCTTTACGTAGATTATCAAATAATGATAATCTAAAATATCCTGTTTACACACGACCATTACATAATGGTTTACAATACAAATATGTTACAACAAAATAAGTTTCTTGAATGCAGTTTTTACACAATATCATACAAGCATGGACTCCAAATCTCGTCCTTATTTAAGTATGCGACAGCGGAAGCTCTTAATAATCACCTGAAAATAAAAATGCTTAAAACGTCAACAAAAATGTTGGTGAGTTATAGGTTTAACCTATATATATCAAATCATAATAATAGACCACAAGATTTCATATTTCAATACACATCCCATACATAGAGATAAAAATCATTCATATGGTGAACACCTGGTAATCGACATTAACAAGATGCATATATAAGAATATCCCAATCATTCCGGGACACCCTTCGGATATGATATAAATTTCGAAGTACTAAAGCATCCGGTACTTTGGATGGGGTTTGTTAGGCCCAATAGATCTATCTTTAGGATTCGTGTCAATTAGGGTGTCTGTTCCCTAATTCTTAGATTACCAGACTTAATAAAAAGGGGCATATTCGATTTCGATAATTCAACCATAGAATGTAGTGTCACGTACTTGTGTCTATTTTGTAAATCATTTATAAAGCCTGCATGTATTCTCATCCCAAAAATATTAGATTTTAAAAGTGGAACTATAACTCACTTTCACAGATTTTTACTTCGTCGGGAAGTAAGACTTGGCCACTGGTTGATTCACGAACCTATAACAATATATACATATATATCAAAGTATGTTCAAAATATATTTACAACACTTTTAATATATTTTGATGTTTTAAGTTTATTAAGTCAGCTGTCCTCGTTAGTAACCTACAACTAGTTGTCCACAGTTAGATGTACAGAAATAAATCGATAAATATTATCTTGAATCAATCCACGACCCAGTGTATACGTATCTCAGTATTTATCACAACTCAAACTATATATATTTTGGAATCAACCTCAACCCTGTATAGCTAACTCCAACATTCACATATAGAGTGTCTATGGTTGTTCCGAAATATATATAGATGTGTCGACATGATAGGTCGAAATATTGTATACGTGTCTATGGTATCTCAAGATTACATAATATACAATACAAGTTGATTAAGTTATGGTTGGAATAGATTTGTTACCAATTTTCACGTAGCTAAAATGAAAAAAATTATCCAATCTTGTTTTACCCATAACTTCTTCATTTTAAATCCGTTTTGAGTGAATCAAATTGCTATGGTTTCATATTGAACTCTATTTTATGAATCTAAACAGAAAATGTATAGGTTTATAGTCAGAAAAATAAGTTACAAGTCGTTTTTGTAAAGATAGTCATTTCAGTCGAAAGAACGACGTCTAGATGACCATTTTAGAAAACATACTTCCACTTTGAGTTTAACCATAATTTTTGGATATAGTTTCATGTTCATAATAAAAATATTTTCTCAGAATAACAACTTTTAAATCAAAGTTAATCATAGTTTTTAATTAACTAACCCAAAACAGCCCGCGGTGTTACTACGACGGCGTAAATCCGGTTTTACGATGTTTTTCGTGTTTTCAGGTTTTAAATCATTAAGTTAGCATATCATATAGATATAGAACATGTGTTTAGTTGATTTTAAAAGTCAAGTTAGAAGGATTAACTTTTGTTTGCGAACAAGTTTAGAATTAACTAAACTATGTTCTAGTGATTACAAGTTTAAACCTTCGAATAAGATAGCTTTATATGTATGAATCAAATGATGTTATGAACATCATTACTATCTTAAGTTCCTTGGATAAACCTACTGGAAAAGAAAAAAATGGATCTAGCTTCAACGGATCCTTGGATGGCTCGAAGTTCTTGAAGCAGAATCATGACACGAAAACAAGTTCAAGTAAGATCATCACTTGAAATAAGATTGTTATAGTTATAGAAATTGAAACAAAGTTTGAATATGATTATTACCTTGTATTAGAATGATAACCTACTGTAAGAAACAAAGATTTCTTGAGGTTGTATGATCACCTTACAAGATTGGAAGTGAGCTAGCAAACTTGAAAGTATTCTTGATTTTATGTAACTAGAACTTGTAGAATTTATGAAGAACACTTAGAACTTGAAGATAGAACTTGAGAGAGATCAATTAGATGAATAAAATTGAAGAATTAAAGTGTTTGTAGGTGTTTTTGGTCGTTGGTGTATGGATTAGATATAAAGGATATGTAATTTTGTTTTCATGTAAATAAGTCATGAATGATTACTCATATTTTTGTTATTTTATGAGATATTTCATGCTAGTTGCCAAATGATGGTTCCCACATGTGTTAGGTGACTCACATGGGCTGCTAAGAGCTGATCATTGGAGTGTATATATCAATAGTACATACATCTAAAAGCTGTGTATTGTACGAGTACGAATACGGGTGCATACGAGTAGAATTGTTGATGAAACTGAACGAGGATGTAATTGTAAGCATTTTTGTTAAGTAGAAGTATTTTGATAAGTGTATTAAAGTCTTTCAAAAGTGTATAAATACATATTAAAACACTACATGTATATACATTTTAACTGAGTCGTTAAGTCATCGTTAGTCGTTACATGTAAGTGTTGTTTTGAAACCTTTAGGTTAACGATCTCGTTAAATGTTGTTAACCCAATGTTTATAATATCAAATGAGATTTTAAATTATTATATTATCATGATATTATCATGTATGAATATCTCTTAATATGATATATATACATTAAATGTCTTTACAACGATAATCGTTACATATATGTCTCGTTTAAAAATCATTAAGTTAGTAGTCTTGTTTTTACATATGTAGTTCATTGTTAATATACTTAATGATATGTTTACTTATCATAGTATTATGTTAACTATATATATATATATCCATATATATGTCATCATATAGTTTTTACAAGTTTTAACGTTCGTGAATCACTGGTCAACTTGGGTGGTCAATTGTCTATATGAAACATATTTCAATTAATCAAGTCTTAACAAGTTTGATTGCTTAACATGTTGGAAATATTTAATCATGTAAATATCAATCTCAATTAATATATATAAACATGGAAAAGTTCGGGTCACTACAGTACCTACCCGTTAAATAAATTTCGTCCCGAAATTTTAAGCTGTTGAAGGTGTTGATGAATCTTCTGGAAATAGATGCGGGTATTTCTTCTTCATCTGATCTTCACGCTCCCAGGTGAACTCGGGTCCTCTACGAGCATTCCATCGAACCTTAACAATTGGTATCTTGTTTTGCTTAAGTCTTTTAACCTCACGATCCATTATTTCGACGGGTTCTTCGATGAATTGAAGTTTTTTGTTGATTTGGATTTCATCTAACGGAATAGTGAGGTCTTCTTTAGCAAAACATTTCTTCAAATTCGAGACGTGGAAAGTGTTATGTACAGCCGCGAGTTGTTGAGGTAACTCAAGTCGGTAAGCTACTGGTCCGACACGATCAATAATCTTGAATGGTCCAATATACCTTGGATTTAATTTCCCTCGTTTACCAAATCGAACAACACCTTTCCAAGGTGCAACTTTAAGCATGACCATCTCTCCAATTTCAAATTCTATATCTTTTCTTTTAATGTCAGCGTAGCTCTTTTGTCGACTTTGGGCGGTTTTCAACCGTTGTTGAATTTGGATGATCTTCTCGGTAGTTTCTTGTATAATCTCCGGACCCGTAATCTGTCTATCCCCCACTTCACTCCAACAAATCGGAGACCTGCACTTTTTACCATAAAGTGCTTCAAACGACGCCATCTCAATGCTTGAATGGTAGCTGTTGTTGTAGGAAAATTCTGCTAACGGTAGATGTCGATCCCAACTGTTTCCGAAATCAATAACACATGCTCGTAGCATGTCTTCAAGCGTTTGTATCGTCCTTTCGCTCTGCCCATCAGTTTATGGATGATAGGCAGTACTCATGTCTAGACGAGTTCCTAATGCTTGCTGTAATGTCTGCCAGAATCTTGAAATAAATCTGCCATCCCTATCAGAGATAATAGAGATTGGTATTCCATGTCTGGAGACGACTTCCTTCAAATACAGTCGTGCTAACTTCTCCATCTTGTCATCTTCTCTTATTGGCAGGAAGTGTGCTGATTTGGTGAGACGATCAACTATTACCCAAATAGTATCAAAACCACTTGCAGTCCTTGGCAATTTAGTGATGAAATCCATGGTAATGTTTTCCCATTTCCATTCTGGGATTTCGGGTTATTGAAGTAGACCTGATGGTTTTTGATGCTCAGCTTTGACCTTAGAACACGTCAAACATTCTCCTACATATTTAGCAACATCGGCTTTCATACCCGGCCACCAAAAATGTTTCTTGAGATCCTTGTACATCTTACTCGTTCCAGGATGTATTGAGTATCTGGTTTTATGAGCTTCTCTAAGTACCATTTCTCTCATATCTCCAAATTTTGGTACCCAAATCCTTTCAGCCCTATACCGGGTTCCGTCTTCCCGAATATTAAGATGCTTCTTCGATCCTTTGGGTATTTCATCCTTTAAATTTCCCTCTTTTAAAACTCCTTGTTGCGCCTCCTTTATTTGAGTAGTAAGTTTATTATGAATCATTATATTCATAGATTTTACTCGAATGGGTTCTCTATCCTTCCTGCTCAAGGCATCGGCTACCACATTTGCCTTCCCTGGGTGGTAACGAATCTCAAAGTCGTAATCATTCAACAATTCAATCCACCTACACTACCTCATATTCAGTTGTTTCTGATTAAATATGTGTTGAAGAGTTTTGTGGTAGGTATATATAATACTTTTGACCCCATATAAGTAGTGCCTCCAAGTCTTTAATGCAAAAACAACCGCGCCTAATTCCAAATCATGCGTCGTATAATTTTTTTCGTGAATCTTCAATTGTCTAGACGCATAAGCAATCACCTTCGTTCATTGCATTAATACACAACCGAGACCTTGCTTTGATGCGTCACAATAAATCACAAAATCATCATTCCCTTCAGGCAATGACAATATAGGTGCCGTAGTTAGCTTTTTCTTCAATAACTGAAATGCTTTCTCTTGTTCATCATTCCATTCAAATTTCTTCCCTTTATGCGTTAATGCAGTCAAGGGTTTTGCTATTCTGGAAAAGTCTTGGATGAACCTTCTGTAGTAACCAGCTAGTCCTAAAAACTGGCGTATGTGTTTCGGAGTTTTCGGGGTTTCCCACTTTTCAACAGTTTCTATCTTTGCCGGATCCACCTTAATACCTTCTTTGTTCACTATGTGACCGAGAAATTGAACTTCTTCCAACCAAAATGCACACTTTGAAAACTTAGCGTAGAATTCTTCCTTCCTCAATACTTCTAACACCTTTCTCAAATGTTCACAGTGTTCTTGGTCATTCTTTGAGTAAATAAGTATGTCATCAATGAAAACAATGACAAACTTGTCAAGGTATGGTCCACACACTCGGTTAATAAGGTCCATGAACACAGCTGGTGCATTAGTTAAACCAAACGGCATGACCATAAACTCGTAATGACCGTAACATGTTCTGAAAGCAGTCTTT
Organism: Rutidosis leptorrhynchoides; assembly: GCF_046630445.1. Classification (NCBI taxonomy): domain Eukaryota; kingdom Viridiplantae; phylum Streptophyta; class Magnoliopsida; order Asterales; family Asteraceae; genus Rutidosis; species Rutidosis leptorrhynchoides. Next base: position 448,909,927 of record NC_092336.1, read on the forward strand.
GGAATATCATCTTCTTTCACCCGCATTTGATGATACCCGAAACGTATGTCAATCTTTGAATAAACAGACGAGCCTTGTAGTTGATCAAATAAGTCGTCGATTCTCGGTAGTAGGTAGCGGTTCTTGATGGTAAGTTTGTTCAACTCTCGGTAGTCGATACACAACCTGAATGTTCCATCTTTCTTCTTGACAAACAAAACAGGAGCTCCCCACGGTGATGTGCTTGGTCGAATGAAACCACGCTCTAAAAGTTCTTGTAATTGGCTTTGCAGTTCTTTCATCTCGCTGGGTGCGAGTCTGTAAGGAGCACGAGCTATTGGTGCAGCTCCTGGTACAAGATCTAATTGAAATTCAACGGATCGATGTGGGGGTAATCCCGGTAATTCTTTCGGAAATACATCGGGAAATTCTTTTGCAATGGGAACATCATTGATGCTCTTTTCTTCAGTTTGTACTTTCTCGACGTGTGCTAGAACAGCATAGCAACCTTTTCTTATTAGTTTTTGTGCCTTCAAATTACTAATAAGATGTAGCTTCGTGTTGCCATTTTCTCCGTACACCATTAAGGGTTTTTCCTTTTTCTCGTATAATGCGAATTGCATTTTCGTAACAAACGATCTCTGCTTTCACTTCTTTCAACCAGTCCATACCGATTATCACATCAAAACTCCCTAACTCTACTGGTATCAAATCAATCTTAAATGTTTTGCTAACAAGTTTAATTTCTCGATTCCGACATATATTATCTGCTGAAATTAATTTACCATTTGCTAATTCGAGTAAAAATTTACTATCCAAAGGCGTCAATGGACAACTTAATTTAGCACAAAAATCTCTACTCATATAGCTTCTATCCGCACCCGAATCAAATAAAACGTAAGCAGATTTATTGTCAATAAGAAACGTACCCGTAACAAGCTCCGGGTCTTCCTGTGCCTCTGCCGCATTAATATTGAAAACTCTTCCGCAGCCTTGTCCATTCGTGTTCTCCTGGTTCGGGCAATTTCTAATAATGTGGCCCGATTTTCCACATTTATAACAAACTACATTGGCATAACTTGCTCCGACACTACTTGCTCTGCCATTACTCGTTCCGACACCATTTGTTCCTTTCGTTCTATTAACCCCTGGTCCGTAGACCTCACACTTTACCGCGCTATGACCATTTCTTTTACACTTGTTGCAAAATTTGGTGTAGAACCCCGAGTGATACTTTTCACACCTTTGGCATAGCTGCTTCTGATTGTTGTTGTTGTTGTGGTTATTATTGTTGTTGGGATGATTGTTATAGTTGCTGTTGTTGTTGTTGTTGTTGTTGTTGGGCCGTTTGTTGTAGTTGCGATTGATGTTGCGATTGTTGGGATAATTGTTGCGATTATTGTTGTAATTGCTGTTGTTGTTGTATTGGTGATTCTTATCACCGTTTTCCTCCCACTTTCTTTTGACTTGCTTCACATTGGCATCTTTAACAGTCTGTTCTTTAATTCTTTCTTCAATCTGGTTCACTAGTTTGTGAGCCATTCTACATGCCTGTTGTATGGAGGCGGGCTCGTGTGAACTTATATCTTCTTGGATTCTTTCCTGTAATCCTTTCACAAATGCGTCGATCTTCTCTTCCTCATCTTCGAATGCTCCCGAACACAATAAGCACAATTCTGTGAATCGTCTTTCGTACGTGGTAATATCAAATCCTTGGGTTCGTAACCCTCTAAATTCTGTCTTGAGCTTATTGACCTCGGTTCTGGGACGGTACTTCTCGTTCATCAAGTGCTTGAATGCTGACCACGGTAGTGCGTACGCATCGTCTTGTCCCACTTGCTCTAGATAGGTATTCCACCATGTTAACGCAGAACCTGTGAAGGTATGCATAGCGTACTTCACTTTGTCCTCTTCAGTACACTTACTTATGGCAAACACCGATTCGACCTTCTCGGTCCACCGTTTCAATCCGATCGGTCCTTCGGTTCCATCAAATTCCAAAGGTTTGCAGGCAGTGAATTCTTTGTAGGTGCATCCTACACGATTTCCTGTACTGCTAGATCCAAGGTTATTGTTGGTATGTAGCGCATCCTATACTGCGGCTATGTTTGAAGCTAGAAAAGTACGGAATTCCTCTTCATTCATATTCACGGTGTGTCGAGTAGTCGGTGCCATTTCCTTCAAAATAGTCAAATGGAACAAGTTAATCATACAGAATATTAAGAGTAGTTAATAGTATTTTGTAGCATAATATGAACTCATTTATAAAAGCTTTTTCTTCATACTAGCGTTTTATAAGTTTAAATTCGGGTAGTACCTACCCGTTAAGTTCATACTTAGTAGCTAATATACAATTCAACTACTACAATTCTATATGAAAAACTGATTATAATAATATTTCGCGTTCAAACTTTTACACAATATTTTACAAACTTACAATACCGCTTATTTTACATATAGCATGAAATATAGCACACAATAAATTTGATACAAGATGGTTGTGAAGATAATTCTAGCTAGTACACAAGTCGTTCAGCAAAGGCAATAAAGACACGTAATTCATACGTCCAGAAACAAATCATGCATTCTGGTTTTACTAGGATTACTTCCCATCCTTGGTCTTGTGGAACATAACCGTTATGGTCGTTGATAAGACAGCGTGTTGTAACGTCGTCAAAGGGACGAGGGTTACGTAATGTCCAACAGTCCCGTAACAATCTAAAAACCTCATTTCTTACCCCAATTACCGACTCCGTCACTTGTGGGAACGTTTTGTTTAATAGTTGTAGCCCGATGTTCTTGTTCTCACTTTGGTGAGAAGCGAACATTACTAATCCGTAAGCATAACATGCTTCTTTATGTTGCATGTTAGCCGCTTTTTCTAAATCACGAAGTCCAATATTCGGATATATTGAGTCAAAATAATTTCTTAACCCATTGCGTAAAATAGCATTTGGGTTCCCCGCAATATATGCGTCAAAGTAAACACATCGTAACTTATGGATTTCCCAATGTGATATCCCCCATCTTTCGAACGAAAGCCTTTTATAAACCAAGGCATTCTTGGAACGTTCTTCGAATGTCTTACAAACTGATCTCACCTTAAATAGTTGTGCCGAAGAATTCTGACCGACTCTAGACAAAATTTCATCAATCATGTCTCCGGGTAGGTCTCTTAAAATATTGGGTTGTCTATCCATTTTGTGTTTTTATACTGTAAAATAGACAAGAGTTAGATTCATAAAAAAAATACTTATTAATACAAGCAATTTTTACATATATCATAAAGCATAAGCACACTATATTACATATATTACACCACACGAATACAACTATCTTATTCCGACTCGCTTGTTTCTTCTTCTTCGGTTTTGGTTCGTTTTGCCAAGTGATAATGCTAAAAACGAACATATATTTCATAGCATTATTCCTCAAGAAAGACAAGCTTTTAGTTGCAATTGTTCTATTTAAAAGTGATATTCGTTTAAATAATAAAAGGTGAAGACAAAAGACAGATTCGACGAATTGAAGACGCAAACGACCAAAAAGCTCAAAAGTACAAAATACAATCAAAGTGGTTCCAATTATTGATAAGAAACGTCTCGAAATTACAAGAGTACAAGATTCAAAACGCAAAGTACAAGATATTAAATTGTACGCAAGGACGTTCAAAAATTCGGAACCGGGACCAGAGTCAACTCTCAACGCTCGACGCAACGGACTAAAAATTACAAGTCAACTATGCACATAAATATAATATAATATTTAAATAATTCTTATAATTATTTATATATTATATAAATAATAAAAATCCGTCGGCAAGAAAGACTCCAAAGTTGGTGAGCTGTATTTTCAAACTCCGCGACTCGCGGAGTTTGAAGGCAAAAGTTGCCGCGAGTCGCGGAGTACCCCTGAACTCAATTCCCTATAAAGCCAACCGAATCCTGATCATTTTCATCATCCATAATCTATCTCTCTCTCAATATATACGTAAATATATATATATATATAATTTATATTTTAATTTTAATTTTAATTTTAAATCCTAATAATAAGGGTATGTTAGCAAATGTTGTAAGGGTGTAAGTCGAAATTCTGTCCGTGTAATGCTACGCTATTTTTAATCATTGTAAATTATATTCAACCTTTTTAATTTAATGTCTCGTAGCTAAGTTATTATTATGCTTATTTAATCCGAAGTAATCATGATGTTGGGCTAATTATTAAAATTGGGTAATTGGGCTTTGTACCATAATTGGGGTTTGGACAAAAGAACGATACTTGTGGAAATTAGACTATGGGCTATTAATGGGCTTTATATTTGTTTAACTAAATGATAGTTTATTAATGTTAATATTTTTAGACGACTTTTACCTATGTATCAATTATCATTCCAATTAGTAATCTCAATTTGCGATTATAATTTTAAGTTAGTTGTAGTAATAAGGTTAGGTTAGTCAAGTGTTTTTAAGTTTTATAAGTTTCTTTTATTTTTCCGTCACCTTTTATTTTTCAACCATTTTTCTTTTTCGACCTTTTTCGACGCGCTCTTTTTCTTTCTTATTTCTCGCTATTCTAGTTTTAGGACATAGATTTTTATTCTACTTCTTATCTAAATTTCTTAAAATTACGAAAATTTATTTTAAGTGGTTAAATTGATAGACATCAAAATTTTCTGGTTCGTAGTAATAGTTGGATTTGTACGTGGACCGGGTTATTGGAGCCAAACAGTCCTCAATTATATTGAGACCAAACGAATCCTGCCCCTCTGATGCATCTTTTGGCTATTCGAAACGTGGGCAAAATCAGAAAAGTCTATTGATTGGATAACTTATTATAATTTTTCTTTCCTTTTAAAAACTAATAGGATATTCAGTGAATGCACCGAGCAAGACGTTCACCACCTTTTGTACGTTCACCACCTGTAACTAGATCAAGACATTTAGCAAATATTACTGCCGTTGATTTTTCTTTAGAATCGTCATCCAGTCGACCAAGTACTCCAGTTCAAATTTCCGATAATCCATTTTTTGAACCCGACCTCACAATTGAGAATCCGGAGAATATTCAGGAACGATTCGTAGATCCTGAACCATTAAATTTTCCTCCGGAACCACCAATCATTCAAACAGAGATTGTTGAGGAATGAACCATTAAATCAGAATCCTCTAGTGATTCCGATTCAACAAATTCAATTATGGAGAATCTGGAACCTTTAAGTATGGAAGACCGAATGAGAGCTAAACGCACTGGCTAAGGTCACACAATTACTCATCCAGACATTAATGCGCCAGATTATGAAATCAAAGGACAAATTCTACACATGGTGACTAATCAATGCCAATTTAGTGGTGCGTCGAAGGAAGATCCAAATGAACATCTACGTACCTTTAATAGGATCTGCACACTATTTAAAATCCGAGAAGTGGAGGATGAACAGATATATCTCGTGTTATTTCCCTGGACTTTAAAGGGAGAAGCCAAAGATTGGTTGGAATCGTTACCTGAAGGGACGATTGATACATGGGACGTTTTAGTTGAAAAATTTCTTAAACAATTCTTTCCTGCATCTAAAGCCGTAAGACTTCAAGCAGAAATTGTTACGTTTACACAGAAGCCGAATGAAACTCTATATGAGGCGTGGACTAGATTTGGAAAGTTATTAAGAGGATGTCCGCAACATGGTTTAGACACCTGTCAAATAGTACAAATATTCTACCAAGGATGCGACATCACTACAAGGAAAGACATAGATATAGCAGCTGGTGGTTCTATTATGAAGAAAACCGAAACTGATGCTTACAAAATTATTGATAACACTGCTTCCCACTCACATGAGTGGCACCAAGAAAAAGATATCGTTAGATCATCTAAAGCAGCTAGAGCCGATTCTAGCCATGACTTAGATTCCATTTCCGCAAAGATAGATGCTGTCGAGAGACGAATGGAAAAGATGACTAAGGATATTCACTCAATACGAATTAGTTGTGAGCAGTGTGGAGGACCACATTTGACAAAAGATTGTCTCAGTATTGAATTAATAATGGAACAAAGAGAGAATATTTCATACATAAACCAAAGGCCTGGAAATAATTATCAGAATAATTATCAACCGCCAAGACTGATTTACAATCAAAACCAGAACTATAACCGAAATATTCCATACAACAACCAACAAGGTCCTAGCAATCAACAAGTATCCAATAATAATTACAATCAGCAAAGACCTAATTTTCAAAACAAACCACCACAACAAACCGATGATAAAAAGCCGAATTTAGAAGATATGATGACGAAGCTAGTTGAAACTCAAACGCAGTTTTTCACATCTCAGAAACAAACTAATGAACAAAATGCTCAAGCATTTAGAAATCAACAAGCTTCTATTCAAAATCTGGAACAAGAAGTAAGTAACCTAGCAAGGTTAATAGGTGAAAGAAAACCGGGAAGTCTACCTAGTGATACAAATGCTAACCCCCGGAATGAAACAGCTAAAGCCATTACCACAAGAAGTGGTACAACACTTAAACCACCTGAAATACCTGTAACTTCTGATGAAGCTATTCCTACTCCACAAGAACCCCAACCTAATTAAGATAAGAAAAAAGAACCGGTAGTTGAAAAGGTTAATGAAGATAACACAGTTAAGGCTAAACCTTATGTTAAACCATACCAACCACCACTTCCTTACCCGAGTAAAATGAAGAAAGAGAAACTTGAAGCCGAGCAATCCAAATTCTTGGATATGTTTAAACAGATAAATGTAAATCTTCCTTTCATTGAAGTGATTTCAGGAATGCCTAGATATGCTAAATTCTTGAAAGATCTAATCTCAAATAGAAAGAAAATGGAAGAACTCTCGGCTGTTACTATGAATGCTAATTGTTCAGCAGTGCTGTTGAATAAGATACCAGAAAAATTATCTGATCCAGGAAGTTTCACAATTCCATGTTTTCTGGGTAGTCTTAGTTCAATAGAAGCATTGGCAGACTTAGGTGCTAGTATAAATCTAATGCCTTATTCACTATACACTAAACTAGACCTTGGAGAATTGAAACCAACCAGAATAAGCATACAACTAGCCGATAGATCAATAAAATATCCTAGAGGGATAATGGAGAACATGCTAGTTAAAGTTGGTACTTTAGTATTTCCAGTAGATTTTGTTGTTCTGGACATGGAAGAAGATTCTCAAGTTCCTCTCATATTAGGAAGACCATTCTTAAATACGGCTAAAGCAATGATAGACGTGTTTGGTAAGAAACTGACCCTAAGTATAGAGGACGAGAGTGTTACCTTTTCAGTTGATAGAGCAATGCAACAACCGCAATCTACAGATGATACATGTTATTATATTCAAACTATAGATGCACATGCAGAATTATTAGAAGAATTTCCAGAATTACAAGGAACGGGAGAATGTTCTTTAGGAGAAGGTAATGAACCAATTGATGAAGCTGAAATGTTAGCTACACTTATAGCTAATGGATATGAACCAACAATAGAAGAAATTCAAATGCTAAAAGAAGAAGACAGATATCGATACAAATCATCGATAGAAGAACCTCCGAAATTAGAGTTAAAGCCACTTCCAAACCATTTGGAATACGCTTATTTACATGGTGAATCTGAATTACCTGTAATAATATCGTCTTCTCTTACTGAAAATGAGAAATCACAACTCATTTCTGTGTTGAAAGCTCATAAACCAGCCATTGCATGGAAGATTCATGATATTAAAGGAATAAGTCCTTTGTATTGCACACATAAAATCCTTATGGAAGAAGGTCATAAAACGTATGTGCAACGCCAACGAAGACTAAATCCTAATATGCAAGATGTAGTTAAGAAAGAGATTATTAAACTGCTAGATGCAGGTCTAATTTATCCAATCTCTGATAGTTCATGGGTAAGCCCAGTTCAATGCGTGCCTAAGAAGGGTGGCATGACTGTCATTACAAATGAAAAAAAATGAGCTTATTCCTACTAGAACTGTAACAGGATGGCGTGTGTGTATTGATTATAGAAAATTAAATGACGCCACCAGAAAAGATCACTTTCCCTTACCTTTCATTGATCAAATGTTGGAAAGATTAGCCGGAAATAGTTACTATTGTTTTCTAGATGGATTTTCCGGATATTTTCAAATTCCAATAGCACCCGAAGATCAAGAGAAAACCACATTCACGTGCCCTTATGGTACTTTTGCTTACAAACGCATGCCATTTGGACTTTGCAACGCCCCTGCAACCTTTCAAAGGTGTATGATGGTGATTTTTCACGACATGATAGAAGAATGCATGGAAGTTTTCATGGATGACTTTTCAGTCTTCGGTGATACATTTAAATCATGTCTAGTTAATCTGGAACGAATGCTTATTAGATGCGAACAATCAAATCTAGTACTTAATTGGGAGAAATGCCATTTCATGGTTAAAGAAGGCATCGTTCTTGGTCATAAAATTTCAAAAGAAGGAATTGAAGTGGATAGAGCTAAAGTAGATGTAATTGCTAAACTTCCACATCCCACCAATGTTAAAGGAGTTAGGAGTTTTCTAGGGCATGCCGGTTTTTACCGACGTTTCATAAAAGATTTTTCTAAAATTGCCACTCCTATGAATAAACTCCTAGAAAAGGATGCTCCATTCATCTTTTCAGATGAGTGTATCAAATCTTTTAATATTCTTAAAGAGAAACTCACTAATGCGCCGATCATGATAACACCAAATTGGAATCTACCATTTGAACTAATGTGCGATGCAAGTGATTTTGCAATGGGAGCCGTTTTAGGACAAAGGATTGAAAAACGATTTCAACCTATATATTATGCTAGTAAGACGTTACAAGGAGCACAAACGAACTATACAACTACTGAAAAAGAACTCCTTGCTATTGTCTTTGCTTTTGACAAATTTCGATCATATCTCGTTCTAGCAAAAACGGTGGTCTATACCGACCATTCTGCTCTTAGATACCTATTTTCGAAACAAGATGCTAAACCAAGATTAATCCGTTGGATCTTACTCTTACAAGAGTTTGATATTGAAATCCGAGATAAAAGAGGAGCAGAAAATCTCGCCGCTGATCATCTTTCTCGTCTTGAAAATCCTGAGTTAGAAGTTCTAAATGAATCGGCCATACAAGACAACTTTCCTGATGAATATCTATTGAAGATAGATTATAAAGAAATTCCATGGTTTGCAGACTATGCAAACTACTTAGTTTGTGGATTCCTTGAAAAAGGATTATCGTACCAAAGACGAAAGAAATTCTTCAGTGATATAAAACACTATTTCTGGGAAGATCCACATCTGTTTAAAAGTTGTCCCGATGGAATAATACGCCGATATGTATTTGGAGATGAAGCTAGTAAAATATTAAACCATTGTCACACAGGACCAACAGGAGGGCATTATGGGCCTCAACTAACAGCAAGAAAAGTTTATGATGCTGGATTCTATTGGCCTACAATTTACAAAGACGCACACCTTCTTTGCAAATCCTGTGATGCTTGTCAAAGGGCTGGAAAAATAAGTCAACGTGATGAAATGCCACAAAATGTCATCCAAGTATGTGAAGTATTTGACATTTGGGGTATTGACTTTATGGGTCCATTTCCAAAATCTCATAATAATCTATATATTCTCGTAGCCATTGATTATGTATCTAAATGGGCGGAAGCACAAGCTCTCCCAACTAACGATGCACGAGTTGTAGTCAACTTTTTAAAACGTCTTTTTGCAAGGTTTGGAACACCGAAAGCTTTAATAAGTGATCGGGGTACTCATTTCTATAATAATCAACTTGAGAAAGTTCTTAAAAGATATGGAGTAACTCATAAAATCTCCACCACATATCATCCACAAACAAGTGGACAAGTTGAAAATACCAACCGAGCTTTAAAATGTATTCTATAGAAAACCGTAGGATCAAATCCGAAGGAATGGTCCATTAAATTGGAGGATGCACTCTGGGCTTTTAGAACAGCCTACAAAACTCCAATTGGAACCACACCTTTTAGACTTGTTTATGGAAAAGCATGTCATCTTCCAGTAGAAATTGAACACAAAGCATTTTGGGCTTTGAAGACATGTAATCTTGATTTACATGAAGCCGGACGTCTACGATTAAGTCAACTAAACGAATTAGAAGAATTAAGACATGAAGCATACGATAATTCGTTAATCTATAAAGAAAGAACGAAGAAATGGCATGATAAAAGAATCAGAAGTTCAAAAGAATTTAAAGAAGGACACGGAGTTCTTCTTTTCAATTCACGATTCAAGCTATTTCCGGGAAAATTGAAATCAAGATGGTCTGGACCATTCATAGTTAAAAGAGTTTTCCCATACGGAACGATAGAATTAATAAATTCAAATGGGATTGAATTTAAAGTTAATGGTCACAGAGTTAAACATTACATACATGGTCCGATGGAAGTCGACAACGAAGTTAATCACAATTTCGACACCACAGCTAACTAAGTGTGGGGAGAATCAAGTCTTTAAAGGATAATATGTATTTCTGTTAGAGTTAGATTGTCTGTTTTCGTGTAGTTCTCGAAAATGGAACCCGAATGGTCTTTCCCTAGCAGACCCTAAAGAACTAGTCTTCTCCCCCCATTCTGAATTTTTATTTTTTTTAGGAAATGAAGACTGCCTGTGAACTAAACCATGGTCTAATGCTACACGCTTTGATCACTAAACGTAATAATGACACACTACCGAGTGAAATAGTATCAGTAATCAGAGAAAGATTGGACGGAGTTAGAAAAGAATCCAGATGCGAAGATAATAAGTTACAATTTGGTAAAGGAAAATCAAAATCCGCAGCAAAAAGAAGAGCACGACACCTAGAAAGATGTCACAAATGCGGAAAATGGTCACATGGAGGTAAATGTTCAAATAATCAAACCTATTCAAACACCGAATTTGTTACTTTATGCAGAGACGGACCGTTCGTGTGTTTAGAAGAAAAAACACTGAATGCTTGAGGTTACGCCTATGTAGCTATGGAAAACCAATTAAACCGACTATCTTATGAATGGGATAGATCGTATAACTAAGAAATCTATTTCACAGGTATGTTTGTACAGTTTTTATTTTTTATTTTTATTTTTAACCTTTTGATAATAAACTCTAATTTGTTCGCTATAAAGTATTAAATTGGTATTGAATAAAATTAGGTTTGGCGACTGAAATTATTGATATCATTCAAAAATTTATTACATCACTGCGAAATTTAACGTTTATCCTTAAGGTATAAATATCTTTAATAAATCAACCCAAAATATTTCAAACATTCGTCATGAGTTAAATTAGGTCATGGAACCGAAATTACTTTACCGAAAAGAGGGGCAAATATTTTTGATAATATTTGATTGATTAAAGTGGGATAAAAAGCCAAAAAGATTTTTAATTTTATTTTTACCATGTTTTTAAAATTAATATATAAATCTTAAATTAATATCGTAAACTTTGTAAAATCAATATATTTAAAATTGTAAATATTTGAAAAATATAATATAAGTTTGGTGTAATTTTATAATATGAATTTTTAAATTTAGTTTGGTGTGAATTTTTAATTTAAAAAAAATAAGAATTTTTAATTTTATGCATTTCAAATTTTAAGTTTGGTGTGAATTTATAATAAGAATTTTTAATTTTATGCATTTCAAATTTTAAGTTTGGTGTGAATTTTTAATATTAATTTTGAATTTTATGTATTTTTATTTTAAATTTGGTGTGAATTTAAAAACAAAAATTTACTTTATCTCATTAAGTTAAAAATATGATTTTTAAAAATTCGTCGTAAGTTGAAGACTAGGTCTTTGAACCGAAATTGCTTTACCCGAGGGAGGGACGAGAACTTTTATTATCATTATTTTTAATCTTATTGAATTAAAGTATGCCAAAAACATTAAAAAAACCCCAAAAATTCTTAGCTTTTAAAACAATCGCTACAAAAAGACAAATTTTAAAATTTTGTCGAAGGACGGACTAGGACATCGATCCGAAATGACCTCGTCCTAAATAACAAGGGAAACAAAATTTTGAAATTAATTACTTAATTGTTTTAATTAGTATAAGATATAAAAAAAAAAATACAAACTCCGCGACTCGCGGAGTTTGAAGGGTAAAAACTCCGCGACTCGCGGAGGGACCAAAAATCAGAAAAAAAATAAAAACGCAAAACTAATCAGTTGCACACCACAAACATACCAAATACTGCGAAATACTGCGCAAAAAACCCCGAAAAAACACCCCCAAAATCACAATTTTTTACCGTTAATCATCAAATCTTTTACTAAAATCATGTTGAGAAGGATGCTATCAAGGAATTACTCAAGAAAAACGGTAAATTTCTACACCTAAACACCATTTAATCCGAAAATTAGTGTTCTTGAGCAATTTTTTCCCCAATTTGATTTTAATGCTTTTTAGTGTAATTATGCTTAAATTGTTTATGTATTATGCTTGTATAAGCTAGATTGATGCTATTTAACATGATTAGAAGCCTTAAACTTCAAATTTTGAGTAATCTAGGGTTTGTGTTCTTGAGCAATTTGGGGCTTTTTGATATAAACAGGTTATGGCCGATTTTTGTCATGAATTATTGCTAAATTAAGTAGTGTAACATGTTTATGTAGTTAAATGATCCAAACTTTGAGCCTAAACATGATTTTGAGAATTAAAGTGGACTTTTTCAAGTCTAAAATTCATGAACTTGATTTTTGAAAGATAATGCAATTTGAAACTTGTTTAATTGCTAGTAATGATTATTTTGACATGTTATTTGAGTTAAATGCTTATGAACTTGACGAACATTTTCGTATATGCTTATTTGAAAAAGTGTAGATTTAATAAAAATGTGAAAATGAGCTTAAGTTTGATATAAATTGATCATGTCATTGTAATTATTTTGATTGATGATTTTGATGACACTAATGCATATTTGGATGCACAAAAATTGTGTTTGATGTGTTTTGCAGACTGAAAGGGGTGAATCTTCATCCCAAGCTCGCAATGCTCCTGCTGAGAATGCAGAACAACAGGAGGTGGATAACTACTACAAACAAGATATACCTCATCCAGTCATGACATTTTCTGATATGCACTTGGAAGATTTGCACCCGAACCTGAGATTTGACAGACTTTGGATAGATTATCCAAAATACCAAAGGGGTTTGCATACTCTTCATTCTAAAGTTGTTGAGGTACCTAGGGTCATAGAATGGGGACCATTAGAAGCTGTAGAATTGGCCGGGCCAATTAGGGAATTACTTGCACAGAGGTATGGTAATTCTACTTTTAACGACTGGGTACGTTTATTCACCATGCGTAGACCTGTATATAAAGTATGGTGTGAAGAATTGTTGTGTAGTATAGAATTAAATGATCGGGTAGCTAGTTTAACCGATCGATCTTTTATTAGATTTTTGTTAGGAGGTTCGATGCGCCACATGTCTTTACTAGACATGGCTCAGGCTTTACGTATATATACGCCTGAGGAGTTAGCATCTGCCGATTGTAGAGGGTTGATACTAAATGGTAGTAAGATAGATGAAAATTTTGATACACATGGTGTATGGAGTCAAATGACAAGCCATCACCGATTCAAAGGGGGAAATTACTCTTATTTGGATATAGATAGAGCTGAATTAAGAGTAATTCATAGGTTTTTAGCTAATTCGATTACACAAAGAGGTAAGAACAAGGAAAAGGTAAATGAACAGGATTTGTTTTACCATATGTGTATTCGAGACCCACAAAGCGCTGTAAGTATACCTTATTGTGTGGGTTATTATTTATCAGCTATGGTTAGGGGGATGAGACCACATAGCATAATAGGAGGTGGTATATTTATTACTTTGATTGCTGAATATCTCGGTGTGGATATAAGTCGGGGGTGATTATTAGTCGAAGAACCAGAACTCCGCGATACTATAGGTTTAAATGTATACCATGGTGCGAAAGTTTTGAAGAGGCGAAATAACACCGCAGTACAATACCATGGTAGACATCCACAGGTTGAGAGAAACCAACAGCAAGGTAATGTAGGAGGGGGAAATGAAATGCAAGAAATACAAAGGTTTATAGCTTCACAGGAGTACGAAAATGCTAGACAAAGAGCATTTGAAGATTGGCAAGTTCATCAAAACCAAATCATAGCTTATTGCCAACATATAGGTAGAAACTATATTCCTACTCCAAAGCCCATATTCCCTCCCTGGTCTATAGAGATTCAACCACCGTATCCTACGTATAACCCAGCCGAAGCATTTTATAGCACCTATGGTTATGCGTGGAACCCCTATTGGTATCAGTATCATCCCTAGTCTACTTAGTTTTATTTATTTTGTAATTTGTAATGTTGATACGTTTAATACTTATTTAATATTCTAATAGTTTTTATAATTTTCTAACTTTTATTCTTAGATTTTAATAATTTTTGAATGTGGGGTAATATACCAAACTTCAAAAATATGTATATATGTTTGCAGTTTATCTTATGTACACAACAGGGTAAAACAACGCATTTTCAAAGACTGGCATTAAGTTCAGCAAAAGCAACTAATTTTGACGACAAGATGCAAAATATATGTGAAATAACAACAAGACGGAATGAGCAAATGATGTGCACCATTTATCATTCAGCAAACAAACACAAATATGTTTGGAAACTTTGGTAAAATTTAATCATTTTCACACAAATCACCCTCAATAATTTAAATTGTTACTGATTTCTTGCAAATGAGGGCATTGCAAGATCTTAAGTGTGGGAAGGGGTTAAATTCTTTCGGATTTTAAAATTTTTACTTTATACACTTGGTTACCATTAGAAATACTAGTAAAGTAGTAGTTGTATTAGAATCTAGTGCTCTCTGATAATAAAGAACAGCCCTAGTCTTATATACTGACTACCCAATTCTAGTAAAAATTTTCAAAATTTTCGATTAAATGAACTCAAAATCATGTTTATACATATTTATGAACGATAAAACTAGGTTTTAACACCGAAATTATTGTTACCTCGGAAAGGACATAAATTGAGAAACAAACCAAAATGTTAAAATTCATTTAAAATGGAATAGAGGACAATAAAAAGGAAAATAAAAGCCAAGTGTGGGAAAAATTACCAAGTTATCTTAAACATATGTCACATATTTCTGTAACAAATAACTGAAAATACTTTTGCTTTGGACTAAACTAAACTGTTTTACCCAATGAAAGAAAAGAAGAGATGGATCTACACGATGAATCAATTCCATCATTAAAAGGAAGTAAAGTCTTCCGAAAAAGACACGCGCTTCGTGATTTAGGTCAAGAAGTTGTCGTCCAGACCAGCTGTAGGTTGACGAAAAATCTAGAAAAGTCATCACTAAAATCAGCAGGAAATCCACGGACCTTAGCATTAAACAGGGTCGCCAAGTGGTCAGACTTATCCTAACCATGAGAAGGATTTATCTCGTACAATGGGGGGCACCATGCAAATTAGCTGGATAAGACTAATGAATCAGATCCCCAGAAAGGATACTCTCCTTAAAAGATCAAAAATCAGCTTTTAAGCCTGATATTACTCAATCCTTGAGATTGACCTTAAAGATTGAGAATTACAAACTCATGGAATTCAATGATATCTAAACTCGAGCCTGAACGAGAAAATATTTTGATAAAATTACAAACCGATTTGTTTTCTGAAAACCCATTTTCAATGCGTTCATTACCATTCAACGTAAAATCCTAAGAATTCACCTGGAATTCATTAGGTCACCTGAACCAAATCGGGTGTCAACCGTAAGAACGGTGGTTGCATAGCATGGTCAAGGACAGGACCTTGTGCCAGACCGAAAAATTATAAGGGTGAGCTTTACTATTGCTCCTACCAAGGATAGTAATTGCGTCCGACACGTTATAAACCATAATTAAAAGTATGTCAGGGGACATTGCCTTAACAGTTGTTTGTTCAACACTTTCCTTTACAACCGGACGGTAGTTTACCGAAAGGTAATATACGGAGCAAGTATACTGGACGTGTTGCTTTCCTAATACAAGGTTAGCAAGTGGGTGACACAAAACCGCAAGTTTTGAGCTAAAATTTTCAAATCTGAAACCCACCAAACCCACAAAAATATTTTGCAAACACCGGTGAAGGGTTATTCCGGAAAACTTATCTAGGGTAAAAACTAGATTTAATTTTCAAAAGATCAAATGTTTTCATAAAGATCCAATTTCCTTAATGGATCTAAATTTTTATAGTCATGTGGGACTGTAAACCATATCGTTACTACCATTGTTTATACCGCCGTATAGAAATCACTGATGTACAAAGTGTGAAGAATAAAGAAGTGATTCTAGTATTTCAAGACGATATTGCTTGAGGACAAGCAACGCTTAAGTGTGGGAATATTTGATAATGCTAAAAACGAACATATATTTTATAGCATTATTCCTCAAGAAAGACAAGATTTTAGTTGCAATTGTTCTATTTAAAAGTGATATTCGTTTAAATAATAAAAGGTGAACACAAAAGACAGATTCGACGAATTGAAGACGCAAACGACCAAAAAGCTCAAAAGTACAAAATACAATCAAAGAGGTTCCAATTATTGATAAGAAACGTCTCGAAATTACAAGAGTACAAGATTCAAAACGCAAAGTACAAGATATTAAATTGTACGCAAGGACGTTCGAAAATCCGGAACCGGGACCAAAGTCAACTCTCAACGCTCGACGCAACGGACTAAAAATTACTAGTCAACTATGCACATAAATATAATATAATATTTAAATAATTCTTATAAATATTTATATATTATATAAATAATAAAAATCCGTCGGCAAGAAAGACTCCAAAGTTGGTGAGCTGTATTTTCAAACTCCGCGACTCACGGAGTTTGAAGGCAAAAGTTGCCGCGAGTCGCGGAGTACCCCTGAACTCAATTCCCTATAAAGCCAACCGAATTCTGATCATTTTCATCATCCATAATCTATCTCTCTCTCAATATATACGTAAATATATATATATATATATAATTTATATTTTAATTTTAATTTTAATTTTAAATCCTAATAATAAGGGTATGTTAGCAAATGTTGTAAGGGTGTAAGTCGAAATTCTGTCCGTGTAATGCTACGCTATTTTTAATCATTGTAAATTATGTTCAACCTTTTTAATTTAATGTCTCGTAGCTAAGTTATTATTATGCTTATTTAATCCGAAGTAATCATGATGTTGGGCTAATTATTAAAATTGGGTAATTGGGCTTTGTACCATAATTGGGGTTTGGACAAAAGAACGACACTTGTGGAAATTAGACTATGGGCTATTAATGGGCTTTATATTTGTTTAACTAAATGATAGTTTATTAATGTTAATATAAAGATTTACAATTGGGCGTCCCTATAAATTACCATATACACTCGATCGGACACGATGGGCGGGGTATTTATATGTACGAATAATTGTTCATTTAACTGGACACGGGAATGGATTAATAGCCACTAGAATAATTAAAACAGGGGTGAAATTATGTACAAGGACACTTGGTATAATTGATAACAAAATATTAAAACCTTGGGTTACACTCAGTCGACATCCTGGTGTAATTATTAAACAAAGTATTAAAATCTTGTTACAGTTTAAGTCCCCAATTAGTTGGAATATTTGACTTCGGGAATAAGGATAATTTGACGAGGACACTCGCACTTTATATTTATGACTGATGGACTGTTATGGACAAAAACCAGACGGACATATTAAATAATCTAGGACAAAGGACAATTAACCCATGGGAATAAACTAAAAATCAACACGTCAAACATCATGATTACGGAAGTTTAAATAAGCATAATTCTTTTATTTCATATTTAATTTCCTTTATTTTATATTTAATTGCACTTCTAATTATCGCATTTTTATTGTTATTGTATTTAATTGCACTTTTAATTATCGTATTTTTTAATTATCGCAAGTCTATTTTATCGCACTTTTATTATTCGCAATTTCATTATCGTTATTTAATTTACGCTTTAAATTAAGTCTTGTATTTATTTATTATTTTACATTTGGTTTTAACTGCGACTAAAGTTTTAAAATCGACAAACTAGTCATTAAACGGTAAAACCCCCCCTTTATAATAATAATATTACTTATATATATATTTGTATTTTTACAAAAGTAAACTAATATAGCGTTAAGCTTTGTTTAAAGATTTTCCCTGTGGAACGAACCGGACTTACTAAAAACTACACTACTGTACGATTAGGTACACTGCCTATAAGTGTTGTAGCAAGGTTTAAGTATATCCATTCTCTAAATAAATAAATATCTTGTGTAAAATTGTATCGTATTTAATAGTATTTCCTGCAAAAAAAATTAATAGCTATTTTATATACACCTCGCATAACTATCACCAAGTTTCTAGGGATATATGATGTTCCCCTAATACGAGCCGTAGTTTTCCACATTGGTTTAGAAAAACCTGGTGGTTTAGAGGTTCTCGGGTCATTGTTACAACTTAAGGACTTCGGGAGTTGATGATACATATAAAGTTCATCGGGGTTGGAATTAGATTTCTCTATTTTTATGCCCTTTCTCTTATTATTTTCTTTTGCCTTTTTAAATTCAGTTGGGGTAATTTCTATAACATCATCGGAATTCTCGTCGGAATCCGATTCATCGGAGAATTGGTAATCCTCCCAATATTTTGCTTCCTTGGCGGAAACACCATTGACCATAATTAACCTTGGTCGGTTGGTTGAGGATTTTCTTTTACTTAACCGTTTTATTATTTCCCCCACCGGTTCTATTTCTTCATCCGGTTCCGATTCTTCTTCCGGTTCCGACTCTTCTTCCGGTTCTGACTCTTCTTCCGGTTCCTCTTCGGGAACTTGTGAATCAGTCCACGAATCATTCCAATTTACATTTGACTCTTCATTATTATTAGGTGAGTCAATGGGACTTGTTCTAGAGGTAGACATCTATCACATAATATCAAACGCGTTAAGAGATTAATATATCACATAATATTCACATGTTAAAAATATATAGTTTCCAACAAAATTTGTTAAGCAATCATTTTTCAAGTAAACACGGTCGAAGTCCAGACTCACTAATGCATCCTAACAAACTCAATAAGACACACTAATGCAAAATTCTGGTTCTTTAAGACCAACGCTCTGATACCACCTGAAATGTCCCGTTCTTATTGATTAAAAACGTTCCATATTAATTGATTTCGTTGCGAGGTTTTGACCTCTATATGAGACGTTTTTCAAAGACTGCATTCATTTTAAAACAAACCATAACCTTTATTTCATCAATAAAAGTTTAAAAAGCTTTACGTAGATTATCAAATAATGATAATCTAAAATATCCTGTTTACACACGACCATTACATAATGGTTTACAATACAAATATGTTACAACAAAAGTTTCTTGGATGCAGTTTTTACACAATATCATACAAGCATGGACTCCAAATCTCGTCCTTATTTAAGTATGCGACAGCGGAAGCTCTTAATAATCACCTGAGAATAAACATGCTTAAAACGTCAACAAAAATGTTGGTGAGTTATAGGTTTAACCTATATATATCAAATCATAAAAATAGACCACAAGATTTCATATTTCAATACACATCCCATACATAGAGATAAAAATCATTCATATGGTGAACACCTGGTAACCGACATTAACAAGATGCATATATAAGAATATCCTCATCATTCCGGGACACCCTTCGGATATGATATAAATTTCGAAGTACTAAAGCATCCGGTACTTTGGATGGGGTTTGTTAGGCCCAATAGATCTATCTTTAGGATTCGCGTCAATTAGGGTGTCTGTTCCCTAATTCTTAGATTACCATACTTAATAAAAAGGGGCATATTCGATTTCGATAATTCAACCATAGAATGTAGTTTCACGTACTTGTGTCTATTTTGTAAATCATTTATAAAACCTGCATGTATTCTCATCCCAAAAATATTAGATTTTAAAAGTGGGACTATAACTCACTTTCACAGATTTTTACTTCGTCGGGAAGTAAGACTTGGCCACTGGTTGATTCACGAACCTATAACAATATATACATATATATCAAAGTATGTTCAAAATATATTTACAACACTTTTAATATATTTTGATGTTTTAAGTTTATTAAGTCAGCTGTCCTCGTTAGTAACCTACAACTAGTTGTCCACAGTTAGATGTACAGAAATAAATCGATAAATATTATCTTAAATCAATCCACGACCCAGTGTATACGTATCTCAGTATTGATCACAACTCAAACTATATATATTTTGGAATCAACCTCAACCCTGTATAGCTAACTCCAACATTCACATATAGAGTGTCTATGGTTGTTCCGAAATATATATAGATGTGTCGACATGATAGGTCGAAACATTGTATACGTGTCTATGGTATCTCAAGATTACATAATATACAATACAAGTTGATTAAGTTATGGTTGGAATAGATTTGTTACCAATTTTCACGTAGCTAAAATGAGAAAAATTATCCAATCTTGTTTTACCCATAACTTCTTCATTTTAAATCCGTTTTGAGTGAATCAAATTGCTATGGTTTCATATTGAACTCTATTTTATGAATCTAAACAGAAAAAGTATAGGTTTATAGTCAGGAAAATAAGTTACAAGTCGTTTTTGTAAAGGTAGTCATTTCAGTCGAAAGAACGACGTCTAGATGGCCATTTTAGAAAACATACTTCCACTTTGAGTTTAACCATAATTTTTGGATATAGTTTCATGTTCATAATAAAAATAATTTTCTCAGAATAACAACTTTTAAATCAAAGTTTATCATAGTTTTTAATTAACTAACCCAAAACAGCCCGCGGTGTTACTACGACGGCGTAAATCCGGTTTTACGATGTTTTTCGTGTTTTCAGGTTTTAAATCATTAAGTTAGCATATCATATAGATATAGAACATGTGTTTAGTTGATTTTAAAAGTCAAATTAGAAGGATTAACTTTTGTTTGCGAACAAGTTTAGAATTAACTAAACTATGTTCTAGTGATTACAAGTTTAAACCTTCGAATAAGATAGCTTTATATGTATGAATCGAATGATGTTATGAACATCATGTAGTGACCCGAACTTTTCCATGTTTATATATATTAATTGAGATTGATATTTACATGATTAAATGTTTTCAACATGTTAAGAAATCAAACTTGTTAAGACTTAATTAATTGAAATATGTTTCATATAGACAATTGACCACCCAAGTTGACCGGCGATTCACGAACGTTAAAACTTGTAAAAATGACATGACGATATATATATGGATATACATATGGTTAACATGAGATTATGATAAGTAAGTATCTCCATAAGTATATTAACAATGAGTTATATACATATAAACAAGACTACTAACTTAAGGATTTCGAAACGAGACATATATGTAACGATTATCGTTGTAACGACATTTAAATGTATATATATCATATTAAGATATATTAATATATCATACTATCATGATAATATAATAATTTAACATCTCATTAGATATAATAAACAATGGGTTAACAACATTAATTGAGATCGTTAACTTAAAGGTTTCAAAACAACACTTACATGTAACGACTAACGATGACTTAACGACTCAGTTAAAATGTATATGCATGTAGTGTATTTAGATGTATTAAAATACTTTTGGAAGACTTCAAGACATATATCAAAACACTCATACTTAACGAAAATGGTTACAGTTACTTTCCCATTCTTTTCTTTCATCAAGAATTCTAGTCGTATTCTTACCCGTATTATACACAGCTTCAAAACGTACTTACTATGTGTATATACCAATAGGAACTAGCATGGGATTCCACTCTTGATTATGTCATGTATGACTAATCAATTTTAACTTCTACCATGAGCTAGTCAACTAACTAGAACTCCTTTTAACCCCACTCACCACTCACCAATTACCACTCATCATTCACTCCATTTCACTTCCAATTCTCTTTCTAATTCTCTCTCAACACACACACACACTATTATGAACGTATTTTTCCAGTAGTTAATCATCATCTTCATCAAAAATCACTTCAAGAATCAAGCTATAATCATCATAGGAAGAACACTTCAAGAACACTTCAAAAATCCCTTCAAGTTTACTAATTTACTTCCAAGCTTTCTAATCCATTCCAAGTAATCATCTAAGATCAAGAAACCTTTGTTATATATAGTAGGTTATCTTTCTTATTTAAGGTAATATTCATATTCAAACTTTGATTCAATTTCTATAACTATAAACTATCTTAATTCGAGTAAAAATCTTACTTGAACTTGTTTTTGTGTCATGATCCTACTTCAAAAACTTTCAAGCCATCCAAGATCCTTTGAAGCTAGATCATTTCTTGTCACTTCCAGTAGGTTTACCTACTAAACTTGAGGTAGTAATGATGTTCATAACAACATTCGATTCACATATATAAAACTATCTTATTCGAAGGTTTAAACTCGTAATCACTAGAACATAGTTTAGTTAATTCTAAACTTGTTCGCAAACAAAAGTTAATCCTTCTAACTTGACTTTTAAAATTAACTAAACACATGTTATATATCTATATGATATGCTAACTTAATGATTTAAAACCTGGAAACACGAAAAACACCGTAAAACCGGATTTACGCCGTCGTAGTAACACCGCGGGCTGTTTTGGGTTAGTTAATTAAAAACTATGATAAACTTTGATTTAAAAGTTTTTATTCTGAGAAAATGATTTTTATTATGAACATGAAACTATATCCAAAAATTATGGTTAAACTCAAAGTGGAAGTATGTTTTCTAAAATGGTCATCTAGACGTCGTTCTTTCGACTGAAATAACTACCTTTACAAAAACAACTTGTAACTTATTTTTCCAACTATAAACCTATACTTTTTCTGTTTATATTCATAAAATAGAGTTCAATATGAAACCATAGCAATTTGATTCACTCAAAACGGATTTAAAATGAAGAAGTTATGGGTAAAACAAGATTGGATAATTTTTCTCATTTTAGCTACGTGAAAATTGGTAACAAATCTATTCCAACCATAACTTAATCAACTTGTATTGTATATTATGTAATCTTGAGATACCATAGACACGTATACAATGTTTCGATCTATCATGTCGACACATCTATATATATTTCGGAACAACCATAGACACTCTATATGTGAATGTTGAGTTAGCTATACAGGGTTGAGGTTGATTCCAAAATATGTATAGTTTGAGTTGTGATCAATACTGAGATACGTATACACTGGGTCGTGGATTGATTCAAGATAATATTTATCGATTTATTTCTGTACATCTAACTGTGGACAACTAGTTGTAGGTTACTAACGAGGACAGCTGACTTAATAAACTTAAAACATCAAAATATATTAAAAGTGTTGTAAATATATTTTGAACATACTTTAATATATATGTATATATTGTTATAGGTTCGTGAATCAACAGTGGCCAAGTCTTACTTCTCGACGAAGTAAAAATCTGTGAAAGTGAGTTATAGTCCCACTTTTAAAATCTAATATTTTTGGGATGAGAATACATGCAGGTTTTATAAATGATTTACAAAATAGACACAAGTACGTGAAACTACATTCTATGGTTGAATTATCGAAATCGAATATGCCCCTTTTTATTAAGTCTGGTAATCTAAGAATTAGGGAACAGACACCCTAATTGACGCGAATCCTAAAGATAGATCTATTGGGCCTAACAAACCCCATCCAAAGTACCGGATGCTTTAGTACTTCGAAATTTATATCATATCCGAAGGGTGTCCCAGAATGATGGGGATATTCTTATATATGCATCTTGTTAATGTCGGTTACCAGGTGTTCACCATATGAATGATTTTTATCTCTATGTATGGGATGTGTATTGAAATATGAAATCTTGTGGTCTATTGTTACGATTTGATATATATAGGTTAAACCTATAACTCACCAACATTTTTGTTGACGTTTAAAGCATGTTTATTCTCAGGTGAATATTAAGAGCTTCCGCTGTTGCATACTAAAATAAGGACAAGATTTGGAGTCCATGTTTGTATGATACTGTGTAAAAACTGCATTCAAGAAACTGATTTCGATGTAACATATTTGTATTGTAAACCATTATGTAATGGTCCTGTGTAAACAGGATATTTTAGATTATCATTATTTGATAATCTACGTAAAGCTTTTTAAACCTTTATTTATGAAATAAAGGTTATGGTTTGTTTTAAAAATGAATGCAGTCTTTGAAAAACGTCTCATATAGAGGTCAAAACCTCGCAACGAAATCAATTAATATGGAACGTTTTTAATCAATAAGAATGGGACATTTCACATCATTACTACCTTAAGTTCCTTGGATAAACCTACTGAAAAAGAGAAAAATGGATCTAGCTTCAACGGATCCTTGGATGGCTCGAAGTTCTTGAAGCAGAATCATGACACGAAAACAAGTTCAAGTAAGATCATCACTTGAAATAAGATTGTTATAGTTATAGAAATTGAACCAAAGTTTGAATATGATTATTACCTTGTATTAGAATGATAACCTACTATAAGAAACAAATATTTCTTGAGGTTGGATGATCACCTTACAAGATTGAAAGTGAGCTAGCAAACTTGAAAGTATTCTTGATTTTTTGTAACTAGAACTTGTAGAATTTATGAAGACCACTTAGAACTTGAAGATAGAACTTGAGAGAGATCAATTAGATGAATAAAATTGAAGAATGAAAGTTTTTGTAGGTGTTTTTGGTCGTTGGTGTATGGATTAGATATAAAGGATATGTAATTTTGTTTTCATGTAAATAAGTCATGAATGATTACTCATATTTTTGTTATTTTATGAGATATTTCATGCTAGTTGCCAAATGATGGTTCCCACATGTGTTAGGTGACTCAAATGGGCTGCTAAGAGCTGATCATTGGAGTGTATATACCAATAAAACATACATCTAAAAGCTGTGTATTGTACGAGTACGAATACGGGTGCATACGAGTAGAATTGTTGATGAAACTGAACGAGGATGTAATTGTAAGAATTTTTGTTAAGTAGAAGTATTTTGATAAGTGTATTTAAGTCTTTCAAAAGTGTATAAATACATATTAAAACACTACATGTATATACATTTTAACCGAGTCGTTAAGTCATCGTTAGTCGTTACATGTAAGTGTTGTTTTGAAACCTTTAGGTTAACGATCTCGTTAAATGTTGTTAACCCAATGTTTATAATATCAAATGAGATTTTAAATTATTATATTATCATGATATTATCATGTATGAATATCTCTTAATATGATATATATACATTAAATGTCTTTACAACGATAATCGTTACATATATGTCTCGTTTAAAAATCATTAAGTTAGTAGTCTTGTTTTTACATATGTAGTTCATTGTTAATATACTTAATGATATGTTTACTTATCATAGTATCATGTTAACTATATATATATCCATATATATGTCATCATATAGTTTTTACAAGTTTTAACGTTCGTGAATCACCGGTCAACTTGGGTGGTCAATTGTCTATATGAAACATATTTCAATTAATCAAGTCTTAACAAGTTTGATTGCTTAACATGTTGGAAACATTTAATCATGTAAATATCAATCTCAATTAATATATATAAACATGGAAAAGTTCGGGTCACTACAAAAGTCACCATACTATCATCAAACCATCACCTTATGATCACCAATCGAAACCACCATTGATGCCATCTGCTACAGTTGTATTACTACTATTACAATCTGTAAGTTTCTATTTCTAATCATGGTCCAAAACGTACCTTAACAACACCTTTATGCTGCTGTGAACAAAACCGAAACCCAATTGCAGTTCCACAAAAAAAAACCACTATCAACACGAACCTGATACACCTGTAGCTGCTACGTGATTTATTGTTATTAAAGAACCATTAACACCATTCTATTGTCACAAACAAATGCCACCTAATCAAACACATTCAATTATATTAATACTTTTATCTTTTCTGTTTCGATATAGCAATCAAACGACTACTGCTACTGTTTAGATTCGATAATTTTCTACTGCCCCATGTCTGTTTTGACTCACCATTAGAACACCACTAACTCTCATCATTTTTTTTCAATTACCATCATCAAAATCACCAAGAACATCATAAATTAATGCTTTTGTTCGAATATATAAGTATACAGAAAATAACGAGGGGTTTAAAGAAATTAATAGAATTACCATTGAATCGATTACTTACCTGAAACAATTGATTTACCAACTACTTGATCGACTATTGAGGGATGACAATTAACGATGATAATGAAGACTGATGATGACTATGAACAATGATGATAACGAATCGATACCCTATTAAGCATTTATGATTGTTGATTGACTGATCTGTTGAAGAATCGAAGAACCCCTAAATTGTGATACATTTTCTCTGCATTTTTAATTCTGCTTTATCGATCTGTTTTGGAGCAGACATACAAAACGCGTGATGACTTTTATTAGGTATTATTATTATATTTTATTATTAATATTATTATTATTATTATTAATATTATTATTATTATTATTATTATTATTATTATTATTATAAATATTATTAATATTATTATTAATATTATGATTAAAATTACTAATAGTATTATCACTAAAAATTTGTATTATTATGATAGTTATTATTATTATTACTAAGATTTACATATAAAGATTTCAAAATACATTACATTTAATACGTTAATATTATTTAACTTTACATATAATATTATTAATAATATTATTAATAATATGTATATAATTATTTATATATTACATAAATATATTTGTATAAGATAAATTGTAGTATATATTATAAAACATTGATACAATATTAATTAGACTTTATTATAAAATTTTATATATATAGACATAAATTTAAAACATTATATAATGTATATAAACATTAAAATATAATACAGTATTGATAATATATATTTAAAACATAAATATATTTTAATAAATTATAAATAAATTATCAAAATACTTTAATAAGGAATTACTATATTAATATTAATAAATGAATATTATGATAACTTAATATCATAATATATAAAATAAATATATTCAATGTATATATATAACATATAAATTAAGGATATAATATATAAATAAAGTATATATTGGAATTTAACATAAAACTTTTATAAAGATTATATAATTAATATTTGATTTATTACCATTATATGTTTATAATATTATCTGATATATAGTACTGATATAGGTTCGCGAATCCGAGGCCAACCCTGTATTGTTCAGTATCGTCGTATGAATATTTTTACTATAAAATATTGTAGAGTGAGTTCATTTGATTCCCTTTTACACTTTACATTTTTTGGGACTGAGAATACATGCGCTGTTTTTATAACTGTTTTACTAAATGCTTTGAGATATATTTTTGAACTGAGAATACATGAACTGCGTTTATAAACGTTTGACGAAATAGACACAAATATTCAAAACTACATTCTATTATAGAATTATTTGGATTCAGAGGTTCGATTTCTATAAAGATTATATTATCGACCATCGGTGAGATGATTTCGTCATTGCACTACGCGTTAGCTACTGATATGGTTCGATTTTGTAGTTAGTAATGGTGAGATGATTTTGCATTGCACTACGCACTAGCTACCGTTTTAGCTATGTCATGACCCAGAAATTTTGGTCAAATTTAAACTCTGATAACTCCGGTAAGATAAGCAAATTGATATGTTGCATTAAAATGTTTTCATACATTTAATTAACCTTTAGACTTTACCCTGCGATTCACGAACATACTGTAATTTAAAACTCGAACCCATCATGATTTATATATGATTTTACATTCTTAAACGAAGACGTTTTATGATATAATAATCTCTATTACTATAACCTCTTAATAAAATGATTTTGAATATAATTAGTTCTAGAAAACTAAATTTTATAATATTTATATATGAAATGATAAAAATTTACTATTAAACGATGCTATTTCAAATTAAAATTTTTACGTATTAAGTCGTTTTATTTTTATGATATAATTTTTGTATTTTTTTTTCTAAGAAACGAAGTTAAATTAAAAATGTACAATTTGTAAAGCACAACGTACAAAAACGTGTAGCTTAAATAGTTGAATTTAAATTAATTCATTTACTATTCATTAAATAGTAAATGAAATGAAATTAATTCATTTACTATTCACATGAAAGCGACATGATTGAAATTATTAATTATAAGTTACATAATATACCCCTAAGGTATTTAAGAAATACGAACTTTTTAAAAATTTACGATTCATATTAGATTCAAAAATATTATTATATTATTATATTTTATTTCAATATTATTATATTATTATATTATTATATTTAAATTAATATTATATTATATATCTTTGTCTAGTCAAAAACTAGGAAAACACATATTACGCGTACAAACTTTATAAACGAACCTTTTTACAACCAATTTTATAAAGCTTAAGACCAAAACAGATATACATATATTCAAATATAAAAAGTGAAATTTTTACTCATACTTTTACCCGTCAATTATTAGCAACAGAGTACGAAATACCGGTCCGAGAAAACTGTCGGCAGATATTATTGAATTCTAATTCACAACTTTTTTTTTCTTCATATTATTATATTATTATATTATTATTATATTATTACTTTATTATAATATTATATTATTGTATTTTATTTTAATATTATTATATTATTATATTTATTCTATATATACCTCAAATTTTAGAATCAGTGAAACGAGAAGAAAATAAAACATACATACATATATCTATATCTATCTATCTAGTACTCCGTAAATATATATATATATATATATATATATATATATATATATATATATATATATATATATATATATATATATATACTAGTATTATTAGTATTAGTAATATTATTGGTATTAAACATAAAATACTACGACAGGGTTATGTTCAAGTGATTTCAAAACAAGTTTTCAAACGGGTTAAAGCTAAGGAATTTATGGGTTATAGCTATGGAGGTTGTGGGTAATGTTCGTGGGTATTGTTCGTGAGGCCAACTTAGCATTTATCATTTTCGTTGCGTCTACGTACTTTCCTGCAATATTGAATCACAATATTGATACGTGAGCATTCATATCTTACCTTTTATATATTAATAGTGTATCCATGTCTAGTGCTCGAGTATATATGTTTATGCATGCGTGTATACTAATTTTTGTCGTTAGATAGTTTTATGATGAATCACGAATTTAATACATACACTACTGATATAAGTTATATGATATCCATG
The DNA here is from genome assembly GCF_046630445.1 of Rutidosis leptorrhynchoides. Classification (NCBI taxonomy): domain Eukaryota; kingdom Viridiplantae; phylum Streptophyta; class Magnoliopsida; order Asterales; family Asteraceae; genus Rutidosis; species Rutidosis leptorrhynchoides. The sequence goes on from NC_092336.1 coordinate 448,939,246, forward strand.
TTATTGGAAAGCTGGCGAAAAATTAATAACTTTTCATTTAGGAATCACGTGATTTCGATGAATGAATTAAAAGTTATGGTCAACTGAATTATGATTAACGTTAATTGAAATTGCTTTTGAATCTGAAATTAATATTTAACCAACTTGTTTATAAGATTAATAAATTGGATTTTTGGATACTACTAGTCGAGTAAATGAATTCTTATATAAGACACGTCTCGTTTTGTTAAACAATTGTCAAAACTGACTTTTTGAGATGACTTTTGTTAACTTTTGCATGTCGGTCTCGAGCTTTAGGATTGTGATACACTATGACCTGACCTAGCTTGTTAGACATGTATTGATCAAAATATGTTCTCTAGGTTGAGATCTACGGTTATTTTTCATTTCGAGTTTCGGTCACATTTCGGTAAATGACCTTATGTGCTGCTAAGGTGAGTTTCATTTCCTCCCTTTTTAAATGCTTTTGCAATCTATTTTTTTGGGCTGAGAGTACATGCAATTTACGTTAAACACAATGGATACAAGTACATACTAAATTCTACACTGAGTTTAAACCGAAAATCCCTTAGCTTTGGTAACTAGTAACTGCCGATTATAAGAACTGGTGGGCGCGAGTAGTAGTATATGGATCCATAGGGCTTTACATCTCCGTCTGTTCCAGGTATAGAAACCAAGCCTGAACTATAAAACATACGTATGCTACTTGAGTTTAGTACACGTTGGATTGCGTGTATTGTACATGTTGGTTGCATGTATGTTAAAACAGGGGTACTTATTATATATACGTTAAAGTTTAGTTACCAGGGTGCTCAATTTTGTAGAATATTTTGATAAACGTTTCTGGATGAAAAAACTGAAATCTTGTGACCCACCTTTACATACATATTATGCGCAACATTAAAACTATGAACTCACCAACCTTTGTGTTGACACTTTTAAGCATGTTTATTCTCAGGTTCCTAGAAGTCTTCCGCTGTTTGCTTATATGTTATACAAGCTATGTGCATGGAGTCATACATGCTTTATTCGAGTAAACATTGTATTCACAAATTCATCACCATGTATCTTCTTTTGACTGCATTGTCAACGGATGTAGTATTGTAAACTATTATTTATGGCGATTGTCTATATGTAGAAATCATCAGACGTCCAAAACCTTGGAATTTGATATTCATTTATGGTGTGCCTTTTCAAAAGAATGCAATGTTTACAAAATGTATCATGTAGAGGTCAGTACCTCACTGTGAAATCGATGAATGATGTATTCATTCAAATGGATTTTGAAAGGACCCGTTCATATACATTATAAACGATTCACAATAGTTGATTACATTGCGAGGTATTTGACCTCTATATGATACATTTTACAAACATTGCATTCGTTTTTAAAAGACAATCTTTCTTTACATCGAAAATTGACAGGCATGCATACCATTTCATAATATCCACTATCCAACTATAAATTGATTTAATAATAATCTTTGATGAAATCAATGACTCGAATGCAACGTTCTTCGAAATATGCTATGAAAGACTCCAAGTAATATCTTTAAAATGAGCAAATGCACAGCGGAAGATTTCTTTAACACCTGAGAATAAACATGCTTTAAAGTGTCAACCAAAAGGTTGGTGAGTTCATTAGTTTATCATAATCATTTATTTCCATCATTTTAATAGACCACAAGAATTTCATTTCCAGTTCTCATAAATATACGTCCCATGCATAGAGACAAAAATAATCATTCATATGGTGAACACCTGGTAACCGACATTAACTAGATACATATAAGAATATCCCCTATCATTCCGGGATCCTCCTTCGGACATGATATAAATTTCGAAGTACTAAAGCATCCGGTACTTTGGATGGGGTTTGTTAGGCCCAATAGATCTATCTTTAGGATTCGCGTCAATTAGGGTGTCTGTTCCCTAATTCTTAGATTACCAGACTTTAATAAAAAGGGGCATATTCGATTTCGATAATTCAACCATAGAATGTAGTTTCAATTACTTGTGTCTATTTCGTCAAACATTTATAAAAGCGCATGTATTCTCAGTCCCAAAAATATAAAGGGTAAAAAGGCAAATGAAACTCACCATACTGTATTTCGTAGTAAAAATACATATAACGTCATTGAACAAGTGCAAGGTTGGCATCGGATTCATGAACCTAAATTAATTATATATATTTATGTGTTGATCAATATTTTTCTAACAAATTAGGTCAAGTCATAGTGTACCACAATCCTAATGCTCGAGACTAATATGCAAAAGTCAACAAAAGTAAATTTGACTCAAAATAATTTCCAAAAATCTATACATGATTAATATATAGTTTAAATATCGTCGTTTTATATTTTTAAATATTTTTAAAAGATTTATTAGAGTAAATAATATAATTTATTTATTAATAAATAAAATTTTATATTAAATTTATATAATAAAATATACTTTTATATATATTTAAGTAATAAAATTTATAGGGTTCATTTAATATCATAAAGATAATATGATAGGTATTATTAAAGTAAGTTATTACACGTAGTAAAATATGTTTGTATCACATATTTATTTGATAAAATAATATCTATAATGATAGTAAGTAAAAGTTGTATTATTTTGTAATAATAATAATTATTATAAAAATATCAATATTTATAATTACTAAGATGATATTATGATAAAACGATAATTCTAATTATGATAACTTTAATATTTACGATAATTTTTAATATTATCTTTAAAATAATAATTCTATTTAAAATAATAATAATAATGATATTTTATAGTAACAATGACATTTCTATTAAAATGATAATTTTTGTTAAAATGATAGTTTTAATACTAACGATACTTTTAATAATAATAGTAATGATAAAAATAATAAGAACGATAATTTTATCTAAATCAATATCTTATAATATTTTAATTTCATCATGAAACTCTTACCCATTATTTCCTAATCGTTTTGTTTAATAGCTTTTAATCGTCTTTTATATCGTGTTCATAATAATGATAATAATAGTAATCAAAATAATTAGGTGTTACAAATATTTGTTTTAATTACACTAATATTAATAATGATAGTTACTATAACATTATTAACGATAATACTAATAATTATCTTAATGATAATATAGTAATAATAATAATAACAATAACAATAACTATTTTTAAATAATGATATATATATTAATAATGATAATAATAATAATAATACCAATAATAATAATAATAATAATAATAATAATAATAATAATAATAATAATAATAATAATTGGATAATAATAATAATACTAATTATAACTTTAACGATAATAACGATAGTAATAAAAAAAATAACAATTTTTAATGATAAATCCCTTTTATTGATAAAGATAATAATAATGATAATAATAAGATAAAACTAGAACGACGATAAAAACGACGATAATAATAATCATTTTTAATAAAAATATCGAAAATTCAATTGATTATAACTTCTAATCCGTTCATCGAAACCATTCGATATCTAAAGGAAAAGTTCTTAATTTTTCGCTAGCTTTCTAAGGACATGCATATCTTATACCTTATCTCAACCGCAAGTGTAACTAATTCAAGATTCAACCTAACCTGTCTAAGGGCAATATCAAAAGTACAAGCATGCATAATCCTAAATACTCGAGCACTAGTCAGGGATACACTATTAGTATGTAAAAGTTAAATTATGAGTACTCACGTATCAATATTGAGATTCAATATTGCAGGAAAGGTACGTAGACGCAACGGAAATGATAAACACTATATTGACCTCACGAGCATACCCATGAACCATACTCAATCACCTCCATAGCTATAACCCATAATTTCCTTAATCCTATCCCACTCGAAAAACAATTTCGAAATCACTCGGACAGCACTCCGTCGTAATATTTTATGTATACTAATAATATCTTGAAATAATACGGAGTAAATATATATATGTAAATCGATTGAGAGAGTTTAGAGAAAAATATTTTCAAGTTTCTATGAAATAATGAAACCTATTGAATTCTATTTATAATAGATTTTTGAATTATTAAAGTGAATTATTAAAGTATGAATTATTAAAGTGAATTATTAAAGTATGAATTATTAAAGTGAATTATTAAAGTATGAATTATTAAAGTGAATTATTAAAGTATGAATTATTAAAGTGAATTATTAAAGTATGAATTATTAAAGTGAATTATTAAAGTTAAAGTAAAGTAAAAATAAAGTAAAGGTAAAGTTTAAGTATAGTAAAAGTATAAAACTACATAATACGTATAATACGGGTATAAATATATATAATATTAATTTAAATCATTATATATATTTAATAAAATAAAATATAAATATCGTTATCTTTATCATACTAGTTAAGTAATGAGTTGTCAAAAGTGGTTCTAGATATTTATAAAAGTTATATACGTTTTAATAATAAAGTTCTTTTTAAACTGAAAACGTTTTTGTACGTTTGAAACTAAATAGATCAATCGAGTCTTTATGAGATTCAATCTTCCACTATCCTTTGTCTAGTTCTCAATGATTAACAATTTGTTCTTATTTATAAATCACTTTACCATTTTCCGAATATTGTTAAAATAGAAAGATTTCTCAAATCAACGTGGGCCTTTCAACAGAGACTTGTAATCATAATTCAATATATATGATAATTCAATCATTTGATCTTATCTTCTAATTCCATTGATAAACATTTTGAAACAGATACAATCATATAAAGTATTTAATCTAATATTTTGTTTACGTTTCAAGTTATAATATATATACACATATACATATATAATCATATTCGTTTAATGGTTCGTGAATCGTTGGAACTTGGTCGAGGTTGAATGAATGTATGAACATAGTTTAAAATTCTTGAAATTTAACTTAACAAATATTGCTTATCGTGCCGGAAACATATAAAGATTAAAGTTTAAATTTGGTTGGAAATTTCCGGGTTGTCACAGTACCTACCCGTTAAAGAAATTTCGTCCCGAAATTTGAGTGGAAAGGTCGTGAATGATAATAAGTATGTTTTCATGATGCATACGGGCTGAAAATTAGAGTTTTATTATCAGCAAATAATTTGGATAAACAATCCATTTATATGAAGAGTACGAATGAAGCTAACATAGAAGAGTGAAATGAGTAAGTGTAGATTCATCTTATCATTTGACGTAGATATGATTGATTCCCAGATTTCAAGGGATTTGAAGAAAATCTTCTTAATAAGATTTGACTCTCCGGTAATCAAGGGAATTAGGATCCGCTTTAAATGCGATCATCCATATTAATTGTTCTGTCAGAGATTTTCTTATAAATTCACCTCCTTCGTTTCCTTACAACTCACACCTTCTGTTGATGCATTTTATGCAAGTCCCTAGACATCTACCCACGTCCATTGCAGGTACAACAGTTTACAGGCCACCATGATTGTTCGTTATTATACTATCCGTGTTTGTATGTGGTTATAGGAACTGCAGGAACGAGATTTAGATATTTAACTATATTAGACTTAGTCAGACATACGAGTGAAGCCTCACTAGTACAGCTGACAGGCTCATACGCATGGTTGATGCTGAGCTAAGTCACAATTACGACCTAAATAAGAAGACACGAGTGAGTGATCACCCGTACGGCTGATGAAGCCAACTCGTACGTGTGATGAATGAATCGTATGGGTGAGTCAACAGCAGGGGTATATAAAGTCTTATGTTCTTCATTTTAGGTTAAGCCTCTCATTTGTTACACACACTCAGATCTAGTGAGCTCCTCCGATTCTCTCTCAGTCCAAATCACCCAGGTGGTGAATAATAGCTCTAGGTGTTGATCTAATCACACTTGATTTAGCTGTGATTTGACTAAATTAATCAAAAAAAACTTAACCTATTCACTAGAGGATTTGATTCACTTATTCCGCCATTGTGTGAGTTAAATCTGTTGATTTCTAAGTTCCTAGTCATGTTTCATCACCTTCTATTCTTTCCCCCTCAACTCATATTTTAAAGTATTCATCAATATGCTCCATCCAGTTCTGATTCTCGATATACTTCTAACTTTCATATCGGTCATTCTTCTTTTTCATCTACCGCAGGAAGAATCTATTTACTTCTACTATACTCTTGGGTTTATAGTGTTTCTAGTTCTCCCGTGTCTTTATATTGCTATATGCATCGATATATATGGTTTATAATTTATGGTTTATCGTTGGGCTTTATATGTTCCCTTATATTTCAAAGTCTCTGCTTCTGTCTTCTATAATCATTATCATTCACAATTAATGCTCTCTTTTATTTGCTGCAATTTATACCCCAATTTCGATTTCGGAGTTTTGTCCTTTCGTTTCTTCTTCTTGCGATTAAGCACCGCTTGTAATGGTCCAGAATTCACAGATATGAATTTCGAAATGAACATTGTTAATGTTCTAGGAAGGAAATTGTGATGGCACGATCTTGACTTGTCAAATTACTAGAATACCTTGGAAAAGGCCGAATCATCAAGAAATATTTTCTTGATATTTTAGAGGTTAAATAGAATACAAGAGTCGTATAACATGGCACATGATGATGTTATGATCTGTGAATCATCACGTTCCATTTAGAAACTCAGCATGACTTACTGTAATATAATCACGTTGATCAAGTGTCATTATATTATACTAATTCATGCTTCAGTTCCCAACACTACTTCAAAATATTTCTATTTTAAACTTGAATGTTTCAGAATTTAGAAACTAAAATAGTTTCTTTTATGATGTAATACAGATAGCGCGAAGAGGTAAATGATTTCAAATAAGAAAAATTAAGAAAATATCTTCAGAAATATGGAGGATATTTATAATGAAAGATATGATGATATTTTAGAATATCTAAGATCAAAGAATGATGAAGAATATTATTCACAAGGGTTTAGAGTCAGGAGTAAGGTATTTGATAATAATTTCAGCAGACACTGAATCATTTGGATTCTTTGAAGGCAGGTTTAGTCTTTGTGATTTGTCCATATCCTCCTTCATGGTTTGCTTAATCCGTTTTCCAGTTCCAAACCTTCTCTTTTTCTAAGCTTTTCCAACACACTATCCTTTATTATCAAACTTTTGACTGTTAAGGTCGTTTACAGTTTTTGCTGCTTCATCAACATTTTCCAAACTTCGGAGAACTAGTTCGCAGTTTAGGGTGTTTTTCAGAAACTTCACATTCAAAGTATATAAGTCTAGGAGATAGACGTTATATATACACCTATAACTGTTGGCAGAGACATGCTGCAAGATTTCAAAATACTAATTGCTGATTCCCAGTAATTGGCATGACAATTCTTGTTACAAGATGCGGATGAGTAAATGATGGGGTTTCGATAAATATAATGACTTTTCGGAAAGTCAAAGATCAGTGAAGTTGTTGGTAAGTTTATTTTTAATGTGGTGAGACATAAAAGGTTCTCCGGTAACGATGACGAAAGGGCAACGTCTATATCAAGGTTATAATAAGACTGTTTCAACTGAAAAGTCGAAGTTGACTTGCTAAAGCTGTGACAAAACTCACTAATTTGAAAAGGAATCGCAAAGTTATTTTTGCTAATAAATGCCAAAGGGTCTGACACGGATACGTGTTAAATTATGACTCTGGTTTCGAGAGCTTTTCAGATGCAAGACTGTGGTTAATATGTGGTTGGATCATCATCTCGATTGTTTATTATTTGAAGTGTCTTCAGGAATTTTGAAGGGTTTTGAACACAGATTGTAATCGTTAATATACATATGATGTTCTAACACAGTTTTGAAGTCAAAGTATAGCTTGTGAAAGATGTAAGGATCTAAGAGTGATGATTTCGGTCATATCTCGAGTTGAATTCTGAGATTTCAAAATCAGAATATGCAATTAAATTTTAAATGAGTATGGTTGTTTTGATTTCTATAAAAGAATATATATTGTTTGAGAAAATAGTGAGTATAGTTGATGATTGCTGAATCAGATTCGAAGAATGTAACATATTAATTGTGAATTTATATATCTCTCGGGTATTACCTACCCGTTAAAAAAATATTTCACAATTAATATTTTGTACAAAAGAATTTTTATTACAGTCTTTTTGAAAATATATATATATATATATATATATATATATATATATATATATATATATATATATATATATATATATATATATATATATATATATATATATATATATATATATATATATATATATATATATATATATATATATATATATATATATATATATATATATATATATATTTTCTTCAGATGTAATATCGATTTAATGAGTTAATATTAAATTAAACTCATTTAATTTACGGTTGAAACTAGAATTGAATAATCCCTTAAAGGCTTTAGAGATTACATAAGTATTACTTCAATAATATTGAAATTATGAATCAATACTTCGTTATTTGTTGGGGCATGATGTTGGTTTTCATTAAATTCTTGTGAACTTCGCAAAGTACGAATGATGTTATCTGAAAAGTTTCGAGTACATTGATGACGAAAGTGTAAAATCAACATATATTTGAATAATACACTTGATTTATTATGAATTGGAATTTATTGAATTGAGACAGAGGTTGTAGTTAACGATAGTTAAGTTGCGGACGAAGGACGTGCATTATTGCATATTAGTAATATGAATTAACCGAGTAGTTAAGATTCACACATAATAGCTTAGTACGAAAAGATTTATTATGGTTTAAAGATTTATATATAAGATATACATATAAATCCTTCAGTGGAAATGAGTTAATTCTTCATAACTCGTTGATACAATATACTCATTGTTGATTCATAATGATGTCCGCGGTGATTCTTGAACTGACGGAGCTTGTGAGGTTATAGGTGCTGCTAATGCTGATGCTGACAACACTGACGATGCTGGTGATGCTGGCGGTACTGTTGATGCTGTTGGTAAAACAAGTCTAGTTTGTAAATCGTGCACCATTCTGGTCAGGATTTCTTTTATCATTTCGGTCCACTCATCTGATTTATGGTTAGATCTAGAATAAGTAATCTCTAAAATTTTAGAGATTACATAATCACCGTAAAATATTTCTCCGATGAAGTCATGAATTAATACTTCATCGTTTGTTGTTGTTGGTCTTCCATGTTATTTATAGGACGTATGACCTTGATACTCGTGGGACAGATTGTGGAGTTGAGGTTTACGACGCGGTTGTGGTTGGGGGTGGTAATGGTACTGTTGACGTTGATGTTGGTGGTACTGATTATGCTACTGGTGCTACTGCTGGTGTTTGTAACCTTTGCACCATATTCTCCAAAGCCACTACCCGAGCGCGAAGCTCGTTGACTTCTTCTATTACACCGGGATGATTGTCGGTTCGGACAAGCGGATAAATAAAATCTAGAATTTGATGTAGTATATAATCGTGACGAGATACTCTGGAAATGAGAGAGAAAATAGTGTTTCGGACAGGTTCGCCGGTAAGTGCTTCAGGTTCTTCGTCAAGAGGACAATGTGGTGGATGGAAGGGATAACCTTCTTCTTGTCTCCAATGATTGAGGAGGCTACGAACCCATCCCTAATTCATCCAGAATAGGTGATGACTGATTGGTTGATCCATTCCGGTCACACTGCTTTCGGAGCTTGAGTGGGATTCCATTTCATAATCTGAGGAACTTGAACTAATGACGAATTCCATTTCGTACGATTGAATAAAGGGTTTTTCGATATGAAATGATTTTCCGGCTATCGAATGGTATTCTAATTACATAGAATATATATATATATATATATATATATATATATATATATAGATATAGATCAAAAGATTTCGTAGATTACGGAGGACTTTGCGGGATATGTCAGGCAAAGTTTAAAGTAACAGATACGATAAGATATGATTTAGCAGATATGCTAAGATATGAATTTTTGTCTATACACTATTCATGCAATCAATGCAGCAAGACGTGTCTTAGACTAAAAATGATAAGCAGGTAATTTCCTGAGGATGATAAGTAGTTAATTTTCGACACAAAATGATAAGCAAAACATTTGACATGCAGACACGGTCGAAGTCCAGACTCACTAATGCATCCTATCGACTTATCAGTTAGACACACTAATGCAGACCTGGTTCGCTAAGACCACCGCTCTGATACCAACTGAAAGGACCCGTTCATATACATTATAAACGATTCACAATAGTTGATTACATTGCGAGGTATTTGACCTCTATATGATACATTTTACAAACATTGCATTCGTTTTTAAAAGACAATCTTTCTTTACATCGAAAATTGACAGGCATGCATACCATTTCATAATATCCACTATCCAACTATAAATTGATTTAATAATAATCTTTGATGAAATCAATGACTCGAATGCAACGTTCTTCGAAATATGCTATGAAAGACTCCAAGTAATATCTTTAAAATGAGCAAATGCACAGCGGAAGATTTCTTTAACACCTGAGAATAAACATGCTTTAAAGTGTCAACCAAAAGGTTGGTGAGTTCATTAGTTTATCATAATCATTTATTTCCATCATTTTAATAGACCACAAGAATTTCATTTCCAGTTCTCATAAATATACGTCCCATGCATAGAGACAAAAATAATCATTCATATGGTGAACACCTGGTAACCGACATTAACTAGATACATATAAGAATATCCCCTATCATTCCGGGATCCTCCTTCGGACATGATATAAATTTCGAAGTACTAAAGCATCCGGTACTTTGGATGGGGTTTGTTAGGCCCAATAGATCTATCTTTAGGATTCGCGTCAATTAGGGTGTCTGTTCCCTAATTCTTAGATTACCAGACTTTAATAAAAAGGGGCATATTCGATTTCGATAATTCAACCATAGAATGTAGTTTCAATTACTTGTGTCTATTTCGTCAAACATTTATAAAAGCGCATGTATTCTCAGTCCCAAAAATATAAAGGGTAAAAAGGCAAATGAAACTCACCATACTGTATTTCGTAGTAAAAATACATATAACGTCATTGAACAAGTGCAAGGTTGGCATCGGATTCATGAACCTAAATTAATTATATATATTTATGTGTTGGTCAATATTTGTCTAACAAATTAGGTCAAGTCATAGTGTACCACAATCCTAATGCTCGAGACTAATATGAAAAAGTCAACAAAAGTAAATTTGACTCAAAATAATTTCCAAAAATCTATACATGATTAATATATAGTTTAAATATCGTCGTTTTATATTTTTAAATATTTTTAAAAGATTTATTAGAGTAAATAATATAATTTATTTATTAATAAGTAAAATTTTATATTAAATTTATATAATAAAATATACTTTTATATATATTTAAGTAATAAAATTTATAGGGTTCATTTAATATCATAAAGATAATATGATAGGTATTATTAAAGTAAGTTATTACACGTAGTAAAATATGTTTGTATCACATATTTATTTGATAAAATAATATATATAATGATAGTAAGTAAAAGTTGTATTATTTTGTAATAATAATAATTATTATAAAAATATCAATATTTATAATTACTAAGATGATATTATGATAAAACGATAATTCTAATTATGATAACTTTAATATTTACGATAATTTTTAATATTATCTTTAAAATAATAATTCTATTTAAAATAATAATAATAATGATATTTTATAGTAACAATGACATTTCTATTAAAATGATAATTTTTGTTAAAATGATAGTTTTAATACTAACGATACTTTTAATAATAATAGTAATGATAAAAATAATAAGAACGATAATTTTATCTAAATCAATATCTTATAATATTTTAATTTCATCATGAAACTCTTACCCATTATTTCCTAATCGTTTCGTTTAATAGCTTTTAATCGTCTTTTATATCGTGTTCATAATAATGATAATAATAGTAATCAAAATAATTAGGTGTTACAAATATTTGTTTTAATTACACTAATATTAATAATGATAGTTACTATAACATTATTAACGATAATACTAATAATTATCTTAATGATAATATAGTAATAATAATAATAACAATAACAATAACTATTTTTAAATAATGATATATATATTAATAATGATAATAATAATTATAATACCAATAATAATAATAATAATAATAATAATAATAATAATAATAATAATAATAATAATAATTGGATAATAATAATAATACTAATTATAACTTTAACGATAATAACGATAGTAATAAAAAAAATAACAATTTTTAATGATAAATCCCTTTTATTGATAAAGATAATAATAATGATAATAATAAGATAAAACTAGAACGACGATAAAAACGACGATAATAATAATCATTTTTAATAAAAATATCGAAAATTCAATTGATTATAACTTCTAATCCGTTCATCGAAACCATTCGATATCTAAAGGAAAAGTTCTTAATTTTTCGCTAGCTTTCTAAGGACATGCATATCTTATACCTTATCTCAACCGCAAGTGTAACTAATTCAAGATTCAACCTAACCTGTCTAAGGGCAATATCAAAAGTACAAGCATGCATAATCCTAAATACTCGAGCACTAGTCAGGGATACACTATTAGTATGTAAAAGTTAAATTATGAGTACTCACGTATCAATATTGAGATTCAATATTGCAGGAAAGGTACGTAGATGCAACGGAAATGATAAACACTATATTGACCTCACGAGCATACCCATGAACCATACTCAATCACCTCCATAGCTATAACACATAATTTCCTTAATCATATCCCACTCGAAAAACAATTTCGAAATCACTCGGACAGCACTCCGTCGTAATATTTTATGTATACTAATAATATCTTGAAATAATACGGAGTAAATATATATATGTAAATCGATTGAGAGAGTTTAGAGAAAAATATTTTCAAGTTTCTATGAAATAATGAAACCTATTGAATTCTATTTATAATAGATTTTTGAATTATTAAAGTGAATTATTAAAGTATGAATTATTAAAGTGAATTATTAAAGTATGAATTATTAAAGTGAATTATTAAAGTATGAATTATTAAAGTGAATTATTAAAGTATGAATTATTAAAGTGAATTATTAAAGTTAAAGTAAAGTAAAAATAAAGTAAAGGTAAAGTTTAAGTATAGTAAAAGTATAAAACTACATAATACGTATAATACGTGTATAAATATATATAATATTAATTTAAATCATTATATATATTTAATAAAATAAAATATAAATATCGTTATCTTTATCATACTAGTTAAGTAATGAGTTGTCAAAAGTGGTTCTAGATATTTATAAAAGTTATATACGTTTTAATAATAAAGTTCTTTTTAAACTGAAAACGTTTTTGTACGTTTGAAACTAAATAGATCAATCGAGTCTTTATGAGATTCAATCTTCCACTATCCTTTGTCTAGTTCTCAATGATTAACAATTTGTTCTTATTTATAAATCACTTTACCATTTTCCGAATATTGTTAAAATAGAAAGATTTCTCAAATCAACGTGGGCCTTTCAACAGAGACTTGTAATCATAATTCAATATATATGATAATTCAATCATTTGATCTTATCTTCTAATTCCATTGATAAACATTTTGAAACAGATACAATCATATAAAGTATTTAATCTAATATTTTGTTTACGTTTCAAGTTATAATATATATACACATATACATATATAATCATATTCGTTTAATGGTTCGTGAATCGTTGGAACTTGGTCGAGGTTGAATAAATGTATGAACATAGTTTAAAATTCTTGAAATTTAACTTAACAAATATTGCTTATCGTGCCGGAAACATATAAAGATTAAAGTTTAAATTTGGTTGGAAATTTTCGGGTTGTCACAGATTTGGACGGGTCATCACAGTTGGCATCAGAGCTTGAGGTCATAGAGAACCAAAATTTGCATTAGTGTGTTTAACTGGTAATGGTTAGGATGCATTAGTGAGTCTAGACTATGACCATATCTGTTTTTACCGAGTTTTGCTTATCATTTCTTGTCAGAAATTACTTGCTTATCATTCTTAAGTCTAGACACATTTTTCTGCATTTATTGCATAGATAGTGTACAGACGAATTCATATCTTAGCATATCTATTAATGTAAACTTTGCCTGACATCTTCCAAAAATTCCTCCGTAATTTATGGGATTTTGGTATTATATATACATATGTAAATTATGTATTGAAGAATACCAAATCTAAGTCCTATAATTTATTTTACATCAAAAATCATTTCCCTGATTACACAAGATGGATCCCGTATCTAGTTCAAATTCTTTAGATTCCGACAGCTATTCCGATATGGATTTCCACTCGAGCTCCGAAAGCGGTGTGACCGGAATGGATCAACCAATTAGCCATAATCTATTCTGGATGAATTGGGGATGAGTTCGTAATCTACTTAATCATTGGAGACAAGAAGAAGGTGATCCCTTCCATCCTCCACATTCACCTCTTGGCGAAGAACCTGAAGCACTTACCAGCGAACCTGTTCGAAACATCCTTTTCTCTCTCATTTCCAGAGTATCTCGTCACGATTATATACTATCTCAAATTCTGAATCTTATTCATCCGCTCGTCTGAACCGACAATCATCCTAGCGTGATAGAAGAAATCAACGAGCTTCGCGCTCGGGTGACGGCTTTGGAGAATATGGTGCAAAGATTACAAGCACCACCAACAACACCAGTACCACTAACAACATCCACATCGCAAGCCTCAATACCACAAACATCAGCAGCATCACCAGCATCAACAGTACCACCATCAACAACACCAACAGGATCATTACCACCACCAACAACCACATCCGCATCCCACACCTCAATATCACGTCTAAAATCTCTAGTTCGAGCATCAACTTCATACGCACCACAGGTACCAAGGAGTACCAACAACAACAAACGATGAAGTATCGATTCATCACTTCATTGAAGAAATATTCTGCAGTGAATATGTAGTTTCTAATTTTTTTTTTTTTAGAGATTACTTATTCTAGTTCTAACCGTAAACCAGAAGAGTAGATGGATAGAAATGATAGAGGAAACCCAGACAAGAATGGTGTGTGATCTGCAAGCTAGACTGGTTATACAAGCGCCACCAGAAGTACCACCAGCATCACCTCAGTATCACCAACATCAGTAACACCTGTAGCACCACAAGCTCCACCAACTCCATAACCGCCGACAATATCGACACCACAATCACCAATGGGTATATTAAAATAACGGGTTATGGAGTACTAACTCATTATTTCCAAAGAATTTATATATTATTTATATATATGAACTTTGGAAACTATAATATATCTTTTCGTACTAAGCTATTAAGTATGAATTGAAAAAGGGTAAATACTACTCGGTTAATTCATATTAATATGCTATGATGTACATCCTTCGTTAACTACAATCTCTATTTCAAACCAATGAATTCTATTTCATAATAAACCAAGTATATTATTCAACTACAGATTAGATTTTACATTTTCATTTTCGATGTACTCGAAATTTTCCCGAAAACATCATTCGTACTTTACGAAATTTACAAGTATCCCACGAACACAAACATTATTCATCAACAAATAATGAAGTATTGATTACATTAGTAAAATAATCCGCAAGGATTATGTAATCTCTAAATGTTTCAGAGATTATTCATTTCTAATTCCAGCCAAAAATCAAATGAGTTTAATAGTATATTAACTCATTAAATCCGTATTACATCCGAAGAAAATATACATATATATTTTCATAAAGACTGTTGTAAAATTCTCCTGTACAAAACATTACTTGTGAAATTTTTAACGGGTAGGTAATACCCGGGAAATATATAAGTTCACAATTAATATGTTACACTGTACATTATTCAATTTTGATTCAAGAATCATTAACTATACTCACTACATTCACAACGATATACATTCTTCCATAAGAATCATAACAACCATTTTCATACAAATTCGATTACACGTTCTGATTTTTGACAGATCAGAATCCGAGTCAAGATTTAACAGAAGATATCACTATTAGATTTTCACATCTTACAAAACCATACTTTGAATTAAAAACTATGCTAGATCGTTTGACATTATTAATACCGAAAATAACTTTTCAATTCCTTTTCAAAGTATCCAGTTTTGTCACACCTCCAGCAAATCAACTTCGATTTTCCATTCGAATAAGCCTCATTATAACTTTAATATACACGTTTTCAATTTCGTCGTCGTTACCGGGGAACCTTTTATATCCCAACACATTAGCAGTAAACTTACCAGCAACTTCATTACTCATTGACTTAAGTCTCTCTGAAAAACCATTATAATTGTTCATTAAAACCCTATCATATACTCATCCGCATCTTGTAACGAGAATTGCCATACCGATTACCGGGAATCAGCAATCAGTGTTTTGAATCACGCAGCATTTCTACATCAACAGTTATATGTCTACATATAACATTTATCTCTTAGAATTATGATCTTCCATTCTGAAATTCGGAAAAGCAACCAGTCTACGAATCAATAATCTGAATGTTGAAAAAGCTAATGAAGCAGCAAAAACTGTAAACTACTTTAACATTCGAAAGTTTGATGATAAAGAATAGTGTGTTGGCAAAGCTCAGAAAAGTTGGAACTGGAAAACGGATTGAGCAAACCATGAAGGAGGCTATGGACAAATCACAAAGACTAAACCTGCCTTCAAAGAATCCAAATGATTCAGTATCTGCTGAAGTCATTAACGAATACCTTGCTCCTAACTCTAAACCTTTACGGACAAATCTTCTTTATCATCTTTCAATATTAGAAATTCTAAGATATCATCGTATCTTTCATTATAAATATCCTCAATATTTCTGGAGATATCTTCATAACTATTCTTATCTGAAATCATTTATCTCTTCGTGCTATCTGTGTTATATCATAAAGGAAACTATTTTAGTTTCTAAATTCTGAAAAATTCGATTTTAAAATATGAATGTTTTTGAAGTAGTGTTGGGAATTGAAGCATGAGTTAGTATAATATAATGACACTTGATCAACGTGGTTATATTACAGTAAGTCATGCTGAGTTTCTAATGAAACATGATGATTCACAGACCATACCGTCATCATGTACCATGTTACACGACTCTTACATTCTATCTAATCTCTAAACATATCAAGAACATATTCTCTTAATAGTTCTATCTTTTACCTTGAATTCTGGTAATTTGACAAATCAAGATTGTGCCGTTACAATTTCTTACTTAGAACATTAACTATGTTCATTTCGAAATTCATGTCTACGAATTCTGGACCATTATTCGCTTGACTTGAAGTCGGGAAGGAAAAACAAAAACATGTAGCTTTGGAATATAAATAAGAATATGAGCAAAAAGAAATTACAAACCATGTATATCGATGCGTATAGCAATATAAAGACACGGGATAACTAAAAATACTATAAACCCAAGAGCATAGTAGAAGTAAACAGATTCCTCCGGTGGTAGATGAAAAAGAATAATGACAGATATGAAAGTTAGGAGTATATCAAGAATCAGAACTGGATGAAGCATAATGACGAATGCTTTAAAGTATAAAATGGGAAAGAAAATATAGAAGATGAGAGTGTGGAAATAAGGAAACGAAGATGGTGGATTTATAGTAAAATATCCGACAGAGAAATCGAAACATATTATCGCATTTAACCAAAGAGAATCCTAATTTCCTTAATTACCAAAGAATCAAATCTTATTACGAAGATTTCCTCTAAACCCTTGAATTCCGGAAATCATCCGTGACTACGTCACCGGTTAAGACGAACCTGCATTTACTCATTTCACTCTTTTGTGATAGCTTCACTCGTACTCTTCACATAAACAAATTGTTTTATCATTATTACTCACTGATGATAAAACTCTAATTTCCAACTGGTATGAGTCATGAAAACATACTTATTGTCAGCCATGACGATCCCAATCAAATTTTGGGACGAAATTTCTTTTAACGGGTAGGTATTGTCATGACCCGAAAATTTCGGTCAAATTTAAATTCTGATAACTCCGGCAAGATAAGCAAATTGATATGTTGCATTAAAAGGTTTTCATACATTTAATTAACCTTTAGACTTTACCCTGCGATTCACGAACATGCTGTAATTTAAAACTCGAACCCATCATGATTTATATATGATTTTACATTCTTAAACGAAGACGTTTTATGATATGATAATCTCTATTACTATAACCTCTTAATAAAATGATTTTGAATATAATTAGTTCTAGAAAACTAAATTTTATAATATTTATATATGAAATGATAAAAATTTACTATTAAACGATGCTATTTCAAATTAAAAATTTTACGTATTAAGTCGTTTTATTTTTATGATATAATTTTTGTATTTTTTTCTAAGAAACGAAGTTAAATTAAAAATGTATAATTTGTAAAGCACAACGTACAACAACGTGTAGCTTAAATAGTTGAATTTAAATTAATTTATTTACTATTCATTGAATAGTAACTGAAACGAAATTAATTCAGTTACTATTCACATGAAAGCGACATGATTGAAATTATTAATTTATAAGTTACATAATATACCCCTAAGGTATTTAAGAAATACGACTTTTTAAAAATTTACGAGATTCAAAATTATTATTATATTATTATATTTTATTTCAATATTATTATATTATTATATTTAAATCAATATTATATTATATATCTTTGTCCAGTCAAAAACTAGGAAAACACATATTACGCGTACAAACTTTATAAACGAACCTTTTTACAACCAATTTTATAAAGCTTAAGACCAAAACAGATATACATATATTCAAATATAAAAAGTGGAATTTTTACTCATACTTTTACCTGTCAATTATTAGCAACAGAGTACGAAATACCGGTCTGAGAAAACTGTCAGCAGATATTATTTAATTCTAATTCACACGTTTTTATTTTCATATTATTATATTATTATTATATTATTACTTTATTATAATATTATATTATTATATTCTATTTCAATATTATTATATTATTATATTTATTCTATATATACCTCAAATTTTAGAATCAGTGAAACGAGAAGAAAATAAAACATACATACATATATCTATATCTATCTATCTAGTACTCCGTAAATATAAATATATATATATATATATATATATATATATATAGTGGTAGGATCAAGAGGGAAGTAACCATTCGGGGGGAAGCGGGGGGAAGCAAAAACATTTTTTTTCGTTTTTTGAAAAAACTTTGTTCACGAACATTATAGATGAGATGAAAATATGAACATTTAGTAGAGACACTTTGTGATAAATGTTTTTATATTGGCGGGAAAACGCTCGAAGAGGTAATATATAACAATTATCGTGTTTTTCGAGCGTATTTTGAGGTTTTAGCTATTGGGGTTTAGATATTAGGGTTTATAGGGTTTAGATATTAGGGTTTAGAAATTTAGGGTTTAGGGTTTAGATTTAGGGTTTAGATTTAGGATTTAGATTGAGTTTTTAATACGAACGGTTTAAAGTTTAGGGTTTAGGGTTTAGGGTTTAGGGTTTATGGTTTGCTGTTTTGGGTTTATGGAATAAACCCAAAACACCAAACCCTAAACTCTAAATCGGGTTAAATTTTACTTCACAAAACATGAAGAAAAAAAACGTTCATATTCTTCACGAACAATATTATCTTGAATGTTATTTTTGTCGATCTTTTTCCCGCCTAAATAATAACATTCATTACGAAGTGTCTCTTCTAAATGTTCATATTTTCATGTGATCTTGATGTCGGAAAAAAATTCAAAAAAAAAACGAAAAAAAAATGCTTCCCCCCGATTGGTTACTTCCCCGTTGATCATGCCCCTATATATATATATATATATATATATATATATATATATATATATATATATATATATATATATATATATATATATATATATATATATATATATATAAATATATATATACTATTATTATTATTATTATTATTGGTAATATTATTGGTATTAAACATAAAATACTACGACGGGGTTATGTTCAAGTGATTTGAAAACAAGTTTTCAAACGGGTTAAAGCTAAGGAATTTATGGCTTATAGCTATGGAGGTTGTGGGTAATGTTCATGGGTATTGTTCGTGAGGCCAACTTAGCATTTATCATTTCCGTTGCGTCTGCGTACTTTCCTGCAATATTGAATCACAATATTGATACATGAGCATTCATATCTTACCTTTTATATATTAATAGTGTATCCATGTCTAGTGCTCGAGTATATATGTTTATACATGCGTGTATACTAATTTTCGTCGTTAGATAGTTTTATGATGAATCACGAATTTAATACATACACTACTGATATAAGGTATATGATATGCATGTTATTGGAAAGCTGGCTAAAAATTAATAACTTTTCATTTAGGAATCGCGTGATTTCGATGAACGAATTAAAAGTTATGGTCAACTGAATTATGATTAACGTTAATTGAAATTGCTTTTGAATCTGAAATTAATATTTAACCAACTTGTTTATAAGATTAATAAATTGGATTTTTGGATACTACTAGTCGAGTAAATGAATTCTTATATAAGACACGTCTCGTTTTGTTAAACAATTGTCAAAATTGACTTTTTGAGATGACTTTTGTTAACTTTTGCATGTCGGTCTCGAGCATTAGGATTGTGATAGACTATGACCCGACCTAGCTTGTTAGACATGTATTGATCAACATATGTTCTCTAGGTTGAGATCTACGATTATTTTGCATTTCGAGTTTCGGTCACATTTCTGTAAATGACCTTATGTGCTGCTAAGGTGAGTTTCATTTGCTCCCATTTTAAATGCTTTTGCAATCTATATTTTTGGGCTGAGAATACATGCACTTTATTTTAAACGCAATGGATACAAGTACATACTAAATTCTACACTGAGTTTGAACCGAAAATCCCTTAGCTTTGGTAACTAGTAACTGCCGGTTATAAGAACTGGTGGGCGCGAGTAGTATATGGATCCATAGGGCTTGACATCCCCGTCTGTTCCAGGTATAGAAACCCTAGCCTGAACTATAAAACATACGTATGCTACTTGAGTTTAGTACACGTTGGATTGCGTGTATTGTACATGTTGGTTGCATGTATGTTAAAACAGGGGTACTTATTATATATACGTTAAAGTTTAGTTACCAGGGTGCTCAATTTTGTAGAATATTTTGATAAACATTTTTGGATGAAACAACTGAAATCTTGTGACCCACCTTTACATACAGATTATGCGCAACATTAAAACTATGAACTCACCAAACTTTATGTTGACACTTTTAAGCATGTTTATTCTCAGGTTCCTAGAAGTCTTCCGCTATTTGCTTATATGTTATACAAGCTATGTGCATGGAGTCATACATGCTTTATTCAAGAAAACATTGCATTCACAAATTCATCACCATGTATCTTATTTTGACTGCATTGTCAATGGATGTAGTATTGTAAACTACTATTTACGGTGATTGTCTATATGTAGAAATCATCAGACGTCAAAAACCTTGGAATTTGATATTCATTTATGGTGTGCCTTTTTAAAATAATGCAATGTTTATAAAACGTATCATGTAGAGGGCAGTACCTCACTGTGAAATCGATGAATGATGTATTCGTCCAAATGGATTTGGACGGGTCATCACAGCTACCTTCGGTGAGATGATTTCGCATTGCACTACGCGTTAGCTACCGTTGTATTATATTGTGTTCAATTTTGTAGTTAGTAACGGATGAGATGATTTTGCATTGCACTACGCACTAGCTACCGTTTTAACTACCCTCAGTGAGATGATTTTGCATTGCACTACGTACTAGCTACCGTTGTAAAATTATATTGTATTAACTACCACGGTGAGATGATTTTGTCATTACACTACGCATTAGCTACCGTTGGTGAGTTGTTTGAAAGGTTCCGGTGTTCTTCATATGAATGATTTTATAGCAGGAGTAGACTTGCACAGATTGTTTTCTAAATATGAGTATCTTCTGGTCTATTATACTATTGGAAATGATTATTTATGATAAACTAATGAACTCACCAACCTTTTGGTTGACACTTTAAAGCATGTTTATTCTCAGGTATTAAAGAAATCTTCCGCTATGCATTAGCTCATTTTAAGGATATTACTTGGAGTCATTCATGGCATATTTCGAAAGACGTTGCATTCGAGTCGTTGAGTTCATCAAGATTATTATTAAGTCAAATATAGTTGGATGTATTATGAAATGGTATGCATGTCGTCAACTTTAAATGTAAAGAAAGTTTGTCTTTTAAAAACGAATGCAATGTTTGAAAAATGTATCATATAGAGGTCAAATTACTCGCGATGAAATCAATTATTGTGAATCGTTTATAATGTATATGAACGGGGCATTTCATATTGCATAAGCATCACACATGCAATCAACCTCATTAACATGCTAAAAACCAGCTAGCATATAAGTAAAGACAATACGATGATCGACGGCTTGTACGGGCACACGGCCCTAGCTGATCGGGCTAGAGTCTATCGTTAGTCCTTTCTGCTAAATCAGCGCACATAAAACATGATGTTAACCCAACCTCCATTGGCATGGTTGACCTCATACGGACTACAAACTCCCTATGCATGGTTTAAAGTCCCCAGCCTCCCTAGGCATTACTGGTGCCAAACACAGTAAGCACATAATATCACATAATCACAGCAAGCATGCAATCATCTAACTAGCATTTCAACCATTATCTAAACATGAAAATATCACTAAATTAAAGCATGGTAAAAGAGTTAATCACGGTAGCATGACATGCTACTTAAAATATATCTGGAGATAGACCCACTCACCGATTACCATCAACAGTTCAGTTATCTAACTCTGAGCTTTTTCCTTGTTCTTATTGCTTGAGAACAGTATAAACCAAGTTAGTATAGTACTCTAATCAAAATTAGACACACAGGCAACATAACAGCTAAAAACAGGCTCTTTTCACAACATTTTCCCAAAATAGACAAACTGCCCATCTCGGTAGTCTGTGACCGACTGTCTAGACAAACGACCGACTGACTAGAGACACACAAATGACTATCTTTCAAAAGACAAACAGCCGGCTGATTAGACAAACGACCCACCAGAAAGACAAACGGTCAACTGACCCGAGACACTCGGTCGACTGTGTTCTTGAGCTGCTACAGCAGCAGCAAACTTACGGGTTTCGTCCAAAATCACCAAATCTCGATCCTGGACTCGATTTTCACCTCAACACCAACCACATCTTGTTTATAAAACATTTTGGAACATAAACCCACATGATTTACACACAAACAACAACAAATTTGGACAATTTGACACCAAAACCCACTTTCAACAAAACCTAACTTAAAACCCAAATTTGACACAGATTTGGACATGAAATCCATCTATTTTGAAGTTGAGGAATTGGAAAGAAGAATACGAGCAACGGATAGAAAACTTATGTATTTTTAAAAAAGTTGAAAACGAAGAAGGACAAAGAAGAATCGAAGAATATGTAATGGGATACCCTCCTAGAGAATAAGCAACGCATAGCGACCAGAGAACCAATTGAAAATCAAACTATTGTAAACATTTGAGTACTGAATAGAACTGATCACTCTATTTTAGATAACTCTATTTTGCAAATACAACCTATGTACATGTTTGATTGATAATAAAAGCTTTACATTTTGTAAAACAACCTGTTACATAATAACATGAAACAATGTCTGTTAAAACCTAGCATATGAATATGAAAAATCATATCTGCTAGCATAAAGGATGTTTTCTAGCTCCTAATAGCAGAGGTCATCCCAAAGCATTTATAAACATACAGACAGGGATGCGATGAACAACATAAGGCAGCGAGTAGAATCGCACATCGCCAACCTATCTTATAGTCTAGAAACTATGATTGTCATGGCATTTGAATAAAATAAAACATAAAACCTATTCGCATACAGCATGCATATCAAAACATGATTAACAAAATAAAATAAGCACGACACGTATGCAAAGAATGAAAGATTATTACATAAAAAGACAATTTTTCACAACCAACATAAATAAAGTTATTGCAGACAAATATTGTTTGTTCACAAATCAAATGGGAGTATCCAGAACATCCCGAGCACTTGACACTTCCTCAGCGCAAACCTCATACAGATCTTCAAACTTCAAATCCTTCATTTTCATGCGCCAACGCTTGCGCCTTCCTCACCGCTTCAGCATCAATCAAATTTTCTAGATGCTCTGGTAAGTTTAGAAAATCTTTATTCACCAACACCACAGTGCTGAATTTTTCCAGAGCTTGAATAGACTTGAGATAGCAAATGAAAGGATCATTTAAAGTTTTAGAAGCAAGAACCTTCTTGATCAACCCCGGAATGCTAGATTTGAGAAGATGAAATTCTGCCTTGGAAGAATCTAGTTAGTGGCCAATTGGACGCAAGATTTGTTAGAAGCAGCTATTTTTCCTTCCAAGTCCATGACACGATCAGATACTCGATTAGCTTTGGAATCGGCTTCCACAACAACTTCTTCGGCCTTCAACTTCTCATCAAAAGCTTCCTTTAACTTTTTTCAATATCCTCCACAAGTTTCTCGGATTCAGATAAGCTTTTCTTCATGATAACAGATTGTTTCAACAAATGATAAGCAACCTTGCTTGCTTTAATATTGTTAAACATAGCATGCATGTTTAAAATGATGATTTGCACACAAGCTTGGCGCTCCGCTTCAATTGACAGTTCATCAAAACCACACATCAAAGGAGGATTAGCAAAGATCTTCAAATATTTGAAGTAATCAGCTTGGTGATCTAAAGGGGTACGCAAGAAAGCTTCCATGGCCTTGATGTTATAATCTGGAACAAATCCAGAAGAACTAGGAGTAGCAGCAATAAGCCTTTCGATGTTAATCGAATAGCGGAGATCGATAATAGAAGGTTGAGTAGAGTGGATTTCTTGAACTTCATTAGAAGAAGTAGGTTCATCTTTCAACACTGATAGATTATAAATAAAAAAAAGAGGAAATAATGATACATGAATTGATAATTCATATTTAAAGGTAAAGAAAATTATATGAAAAGGGAAAGAGAAAAAAACCATTTTTATCTTGTTGCGAAGAGGATTTCCTCTGCTTCTTGGATTGTTTTGAGGAGGGTGTGGCAACCTCTTTGCCTTTTCTTTTTCATGGTTTGGAACCTTCAACAAGGTCAGCCATAGGAACAGCAATAGGAATGACTGCTTCAGTAGAAGGAACCCTAGTGTAACAACCCGAGTTTTTCGTTAAAACTTTCGTTAAATACTAGACGAGCATTAGTTAAATCATACGATTTTCCTACGCCATTTTTTTAATACATTCAATAATATTTAACGAGGATTACTTGAACTCTACTTGTTGGATTGTGTGAATTCATAACTGAACCTTAGAGGATTACTAGATTTAAAATGTGTGACATATCTTAGAATAACATGCTCAGGTTTATGAAGTGCATTGAAAACGGTACGATTATGAAAACTGCAAATAACATCTTTCGAGACAATGAAAAACATGGATAACGTTCTAATAATTTTTATTTTATAATTATTAACTTTAAAAATATATTTAAATTATTAGAATCAAAATAAAATAAAAACTTGAGAATATCGGCTAACGCTCGCGTAACGTCCTAATTTTACGGGTTCAGTTATCGACACTAGGCAATGAAACCAATGATAATTTACTTTTAATAATTATTTTATATAATTATTATGTTTTAAAAATACTTTTAATTTATTATAAAAATTTTTATAAATTAAAAGTGCTTAGAAATCGTTAAACGTTGAGTCAACGTTACGGTTTGTGGTTTCGGTTAACGATACCTAACAGGTTACACAAGGATTGCATCAACTAGTCAAAATAATCCCAAATACTTCCCTCTAGGCCCTAATGTCCAAATTTTAGCTCCACCCCCCCCCTAATGATCCATCTAATTTGTGTTTCGAGTCTTTTGTTCATTTAAATCTCCTTTTAAGCAATCCTAATCCACATTAATCATAAAAACTGCATATCTTTTCTCCTCCCTCCATCCACCCACAAATTTGCTACCCCCATAACCCCTAAAAATAGTCTACTTCTTCCATGATCAAGATCTCCATCAATTATTGCTCAATTGCTTGCGTGCTGATAATGCTAAAAAGGAACATATAGGCAATGAAACCAATGATAATTTACTTTTAATAATTATTTTATATAATTATTATGTTTTAAAAATACTTTTAATTTATTATAAATTTTTATAAATTAAAAGTGCTTAGAAATCGTTAAACGTTGAGTCAACGTTACGGTTTGCGGTTTCGGTTAACGATACCTAACAGGTTATACAAGGATTGCATCAACTAGTCAAAATAATCCCAAATACTTCCCTCTAGGCCCTAATGTCCAAATTTTAGCTCCACCCCCCCCCCCCCCTCCTCTAATGATCCATCTAATTTGTGTTTCGAGTCTTTTGTTCATTTAAATCTCCTTTTAAGCAATCCTAATCCACATTAATCATAAAAACTTGCTGCCCCCATAACCCCTAAAAATAGTCTACTTCTTCCATGATCAAGATCTCCATCAATTATTGCTCAATTGCTTGCGTGCTGATAATGCTAAAAAGGAACATATATTTAGTATCAATATAATTCCAATATGTAAAGCTTTTAGTTGCAATTGTTCTATTTTTATGTAATATTCGTTTAAATAAATAAGTGCGAAGACAAAAGAAGAAAACGACGATTTGAAGACGCAAATGACCAAAAAGCTCAAATATAAAAGATATAATTCAAGTGGTTCAATTTATTGATGAGAAACATCTCAAAATTACAAGAGTACGAGCCGCAAAACGCAAAGTACAAGATATTAAATTATATGAAAGGACGTTCAAAAAACCGGAACTGGGACCTGAGCCAACTATCAACGCGCGGCGCAACGGAGCTAAAATTACTAGTCAACTATGCACAGAATATAATATAATATTTAAATAATTATATAAATTATTTATATATTATATATTATATTAGATAACGTCCACAAACTAGCAAACAAAAAATATGTGAGCTGGATCTGACGGTCATGCGATCGCATGGGAAATAGGCATAAAACTCATGCGAGTGCATGAGCCCATCCGAGTGCATGAGCCCATGCGAGTGCATGAGATTTGCACTAAAATCTCATGCGACCGCATGAGTTACTGTAGCAGGCCACATCCTATAAATTCGCCAGTTTTCTGCGAGTTTTAAATCATCTTTTTCTATTTTATTTCTCTTATCTCTCAATTTATATTTATATTTATATTTTAATTATAATTTTAATTTAAATTAATAATAATAAGGTTATGGTAGCGAATGTTGTAAGTTTGTAAGTCGAAACTCTGTCCGGGTAACGCTACGCGATAAATAATCACTGTAAGCTATGTTCTTCCTTTTTAAATTAATGTCTCATAACTAAGTTATTATTATGCTTATTTGAGCCAAAGTAATCATGATGTTAGACTAAATATTAAGACGGGGTTATTAGATTTTGTACCATAATTAAGATTTGGACAAAAGGCCGACACTTGTGGACATTGGACTATGACTATTAATAGATAGGGGGTATTTTCTAATTGAGCAACAACTCATTGGAACCTGTCGAACCTATCTTCAAATTAGTTAATCTAATAATTATTAAAATGATTATGTATGTCCTATTTAGTGACGTTTATACGACATCTTTTAAGATCATTTAAGTAATTATTTGGGTAGGGTAATTGATTATTCATTCTGATCAAGTGGGTAAATTAATATTCATATCTCATTAAAACAGGGGTGGATTACATACAAGGATAATTGGTGTAATTGTTAACAAAGTATTAAAACCTTGGATTACATGCAGTCGATAACCTGGTGTAATCATTAAACAAAGTATTAAAACCTTGTTACAGTTCGAATCCTTAATTAGTTGGAATATTTGACTTCGGGAATAAGGTTAATTTGACGAGCATTTTATAATTATGACCGATGGACTATTATGGACAAAAACCAAATAGGTATCAAATAATCCAGGACAAAGGACAATTAACCCGGGTAACAATTAATTAAAATCAAAACATCAAACATCATGATTACGAAAGTTTAAATAAGCATAATACTTTTATTTCATATTTCATCGTACCTTTATTTACTGTCATTTTAATTACTGCAATTTACTTTATCGCAATTTAAATTCTGTCATTTATATTATCGTCATTTATCTTTACATTTTATTTAAAATCAATAAACCGGTCATTAAACGGTAAAAACCCCCTTTTATAATAATATTACTATATATAATTATATATATTTTATATAAATGTAGTTGTAAAAAAATATAGTGTTAAACTCAGCTAGCTCCCTGTGGAACGAACCGGACTTACTAAAAACTACATTACTCTACGATTACGTACACTGTCTATAAGTATTGTAGCAAGGTTTAGGTATATCCCATTCAATAAATAAATAAATAACTTGTGTAAAATTGTATCATATTTAATAGTATTTCACAATAAAAATATAACTATTTCATATACACCTCGCACAACATCAAGTATTTTTGGCGCCGCTGCCGGGGACGCCAAAAGCGAACACTATATTTTTAAACTATTTTTGTAAAAACATAATTATATATAAGTTTTAAATATAAATATAAAAAAATAATAATAAAAAAAAAGAAATTATATTTTATAAAAAGTATAAAAGTATTTTTTTTAGTTCTTAAAAATATATATATAAATATTACTTATATATTATTTTTATAATTTAAAACTCAGAAAAAAAAATTAGAAAAGTATTCGGGCCACCAACTGTAGCAGCCCAACTACCTGGCATGGTTTCTGGATCCATGCGACCGCATGGCATAACAACCTACACTCCATGCGATCTTATGGAGTGAGGTGACAAGTCTGAATCCTAGTACGTACGGATTAGGGTTAGGATTATTAATAATTATTATTAATTAATTAGTAATTAGGGTTTTCATTAAATAATAATTAGTTTTAGTTTTATTAAATTTTATATTTTAAGTTTTAATTAGTTTTATTAATATATAAATTAATACTTTTATAAAATAATAAAATAAAAATAATTTTTTTATAAAAATTAGTAATTTTATCATTTTTAGTCTCTTTTAATATTTATTATGTTTTTATCATTTAATTCGTAATTTGTATATTTATCGTTTGTAATTAGTTTTAAGTCTAGTATATTGCCATAGTAGCTCTAGATTTTTAGACTTTGCAATAAAATCCCTTAAGTACTTTTTCTTTAGACTAAGATTAAGGTGCTTTAGAATTTTACGATGTCGCTTATCGCTTAAATATTTCATATATTTTAGTGCCTTTTAAGTTATTGCCATTTTGGATATAGAATTTCTTTTAAGCTTTAATACCTTTAGACGTAAGTTTTAATTTTTAGAATTCTAAGTTTCGACGCTTTATTTTCTTATTTTTATTTTTCGACTGTTTGTTTTTCGACATTTGTTTTTCGATTTTTATTTTCGACGTTTTTTGACGCACTCTTTTTCTTTCTTATTTCTCGACGCTCTACTTTTTAAGACATAGAATTTTCTTTATTTTCTTTAAATTTCAAAACGAAAAATTATTTTAAGCGGTTAAATTGATAGACATCCAAAATTCTTTGGTTCGTAGTAATAGTTGGATTTGTTAGTGGCGAGTTGTGGGCTTCCGATTTAAAGGGTCATGGCTACCTGCTGCATCTATTGGCTATTCGAAACGTGGGCAAAATCAGAAAAGTCTATTAATTTGATAATTTATATAATTTTTATCTTGTATAACTAATAGGATATTCAGTGAATGCGCCGAGCAAAACGTTCACCACCTTTCATACGTTCACCACCTGTAACTCGATCAAGACATCTAGCCAATATTGTCGCCGTTGATTTTTCTTAAGAATCATCATCTAATCGACCAAGTACTCCAATTCAAATTTCCGATAATCCATTTTTTGAACCCGACCTCACAATTAAGAACCCGGAGGATATTCAAGGACAATTCAGAGATCCAGAACCATTTATCATTCCTCCGGAACCACAAATTACTTATCCGGAGATTGTCAAGGAAGAAACCATTAAAACAGAATCCTCTAGTGATTCGGATTCAACAAATTCAAAAATGGAAGTAACGGAACCTCTAAGTATGGAAGACCGAATGAGAGCCACACGTACGGGCCAAGGTCACGCCATTATTAAGCCAGGCATCAATGCGCCAGACTATGAAATCAAGGGACAAATCCTACACATGGTAACTAATCAATGCCAATATAGTGGTACGCCGAAGGAAGATCCAAACGAACATCTTCGAACCTTTAATAGGATATGTACTCTATTCAAAATCAGAGAAGTTGAGGATGAACAGATCTATCTCATGTTATTTCCCTGGACTTTAAAGGGAGAAGCCAAAGATTGGTTAGAATCGTTACCTGAAGGGGCGATTGATACATGAGACGTTTTAGTTGAAAAATTTCTTAAACAATTCTTTACAGCATCTAAAGCTTTGAGACTTCAAGGAAAAATTGTTACGTTCGTGCAAAAGCCAAATGAAACATTATATGAGGCATGGACAAGATTTGGAAAGTTGTTGAGAGGATGTCCGCAGCACGGTTTAGATACTTATCAAATAGTATAAATATTCTACCAAGGATGCGACATTACTAAACGAAAAGACATCGACATAGCAGCTGGTGGTTCCATTATGAAGAAAACCACAACTGAAGCTCACAAGATAATTGATAATACAGCCTCCCACTCACATGAGTGGTACCAGGAAAAAGATATATTTCGTTCATCTAAAGCGGCTAGAGCCGATTCTAGCCATGACTTTGATTCCGTTTCCGCAAAAATAGATGCTTTCGAAAGATGAATGGAAAAGATGACTAAAGATATTCACGCAATACGAATCAGTTGTAAGCAATGCGGTGGACCACACTTAACGAAAGATTGTCACATTGAGCAAACGATGGAACAACGTGAGAATGTTTCCTACATGAACCAAAGGCCGGGAAATAATTATCAGAATAATTATCAACCGCCAAGGCCAAACTTCAATCGAAATCAAAACATTCTTTACAATCCAAATGGGCCAAAAAATAACTCGTACAACCAACAAGGTCCGAATGACCAACCAACTCAAAACAACACTTTCAATCTACAAAGACCTGGCTTATATAAACCACCACAACAAACTGAAGAGAAAAAGCTAAATCTAGAAGAAATGATGGCAAAGCTAATGGAATCTCAAACACAATTTATTACATCTCAAACTCAAACAAATGAGAGGTTTGATCAGTCATTAAGAACTCAACAAGCTTCCATTTTGAATCTAGAAAAACACGTAGGTACTCTTGCTAGCATGATGAGTGAGAGGGAACAAGGAAAACTATCAAGTAATACTGAAGTAAATCCTCGGAATGAGAATTTTAATATGGTTTCAACGAATTCTGAAAAACCAGCATCAGAAGATGGGAAGGTTTTAGATGTGAGTAACAATGAAGAAGTTACAACACCACCACCACCCGAGTATGTAAAGCCAGTGGTGGCACCATACAGACCACCCATCCCATTTCCAAGAAAAGGAGTTGAGTATGAGCAAGTAATAGGTAATAAAGTTTGTGATACCTCTGGAAAGAAGAAGAAGAATAAGAAAGTACAAGAAACAAAAACCGTAAAGATAAACTCGGTGAAGATAGTTCCACCAAAACTACCACCCAGGATGGGTGATTGATGTTCATGCAAGGTGTATATGAAATAGCTTATATTTTACTAGGAAATACTATTAAATACGATACAATTTTACACAAGATATTTATTTATTTATAGAATGGATATACTTAAACCTTGCTACAACACTTATAGGCAGTGTACCTAATCGTACAGTAGTGTAGTTTTTAGTAAGTCCGGTTCGTTCCACAGGGAAAATCTTTAAACAAAGCTTAACGCTATATTAGTTTTATTTTATAAAAATATAAATATATATATACGTAATATTATTATTATAAATGGGGGTTTTTACCGTTTAATGACCGGTTTGTCGATTTTAAAACTTTAGTCGCAGTTAAAACCAAAATTAAAAATAAATACAAGACTTAATGTAAAGTAAATAACGATAATGAAATTGTGATAAATAAAAGTGCGATAAAATAAACTTACGATAATTAAAAAGTACGATAATTAAAAGTGCAATTAAATACAATAACAATAAATAAAAGTGCGATAATTAGAAGTGCAATTAAATATAAAATAAAGGAAATTAAATATGAAATAAAAGAATTATGCTTATTTAAACTTCCGTAATCATGATGTTTGACGTGTTGATTTTAGTTTTATGCCCATGGGTTAATTGTCCTTTGTCCTGGATTATTTAATATGTCCGTCTGGTTTTTGTCCATAACAGTCCATCAGTCATAAATATAAAGTGCGAGTGTCCTCGTCAAATTATCCTTATACCTGAAGTTAAATATTCCAACTAATTGGGGACTTAAACTGTAACAAGATTTTAATACTTTGTTTAATAATTACACCAGGTTATCGACTGCGTGTAACCCAAGGTTTTAATACTTTGTTAACAATTATGCCAAGTGTCCTTGTACATAATTTCACCCATGTTTTAATAATTCTAGTGGCTATTAATCCATTCCCGTGTCCGGTTAAATGAACGATTATTCGTACATATAAATATCCCGCCCATCGTGTCCGATTGAGTGTATATGGTTATTTATAGGGACGTCCAATTGTAAATCTTTATATTAAAATTAACAAACTATCATTTAGTTAAACAAATATAAAGCCCATTAATAGCCCATAGTCTAATTTCCACAAGTGTCGTTCTTTTGTCCAAACCCCAATTATGGTACAAAGCCCAATTACCCAATTTTAGTAATTAGTCCAACATCATGATTACTTCGTTTTAAATAAGCATAATAATAACTTAGCTACGAGACATTTAATTAAAAAGGTTGAACATAACTTACAATGATTAAAAATAGCGTAGCGTTACATGGACATAATTTCGACTTACACCCTTACAACATTCGCTAACATACCCTTATTATTAGAATTATAATTATAATTAAAATTAAATATATATATATATATATATATATATATATATATATATATATATATATATATATATATATATATATATATATATATATTACGTTTACATATAGAGAAAGAGAGATTTTATGGATATTTTTACGATCAGAATTCGCTGGCTTTTATAGGAATTTTCGTCCAGGGGGACTCCGCGACTCGCTCCCTTTTTGCTCTTCAAACTCCGCGAGTCGCGGAGTTTGTAATTACAGCTCACCCAGCTTTGGCTCTTTGTTTACCGATGGTTTATTATATAAATATAATATATATATAATTTATATAATTAATTATATATTATATTATATTTATATACATATTTAACTTGTAATTTTTAGTCCGTTGCGTCGAGCGTTGAGAGTTGACTCTGGTCCCGGTTCTGGATTTTCGAACGTCCTTGCGTACAATTTAATATCTTGTACTTTGCGTTTTGAATCTTGTACTCTTGTAATTTTGAGACGTTTCTTATCAATAATTGGAACCTCTTTGATTGTATTTTGTACTTTTGAGCTTTTTGGTCGTTTGCGTCTTCAATTCGTCGAATCTGTCTTTTGTCTTCACCTTTTATTATTTAAACGAATATTACTTGTAAATAGAACAATTGCAACTAAAAGCTTGTCTTTCTTGAGAAATAATGCTATGAAATATATGTTCGTTTTTAGCATTATCAAATATTCCCACACTTGAGCGTTGCTTGTCCTCAAGCAATATAGTCTTGATATACTAGAATCACTTCTTTATTCTTCACACTTTGTACATCAGTGATTTCTATACGGCGGTATAAACAATGGTAGTAACGATATGGTTTACAGTCCCACATGACTATAAAAATTTAGATCCTTTAAGAAAATTGGATCTTTATGAAAACATTTGATCTTTTGAAAATTAAATCTAGCTTTAACCCTAGATAAGTTTTCCGAAATAACCCTTCACCGGTGTTTGCAAATTCTTTTTGTGGGTTTGGTGGGTTTTAGATTTGAAAATTTTGCTCAAAACTTGTGATTTTGTGTCACCCAGTTGCTAACCTTGTATTAGGAAAGCAACACGTCCAGTATACTTGCTCCGTATATTACCTTTCGGTAAACTATCGTCCGGTTGTAAAGGAAAGCGTTGAACAAGCAACTGTTAAGGCAATGTCCCCTGACATGCTTTTAATTATGGTATATAACGTGTCGGACTCAATTACTATCCTTTGTAGGAGCAATAGTAAAGCTCACCCTTATAATTTTCCGGTCTGGCACAAGGTCCTGTCTTTGACCATGCTATGCAACCACCGTTCTTACGGTTGACACCCGATTTGGTTCAGGTGACCTAATGAATTCCAGGTGAATTCCTAGGATTTTACGTTCAATGGTAATGAACGCATTGAAAATGGGTTTTTAGAAAACAAATCGGTTTATAATTTGATCAAAATATTTTCTCGTTCAAGCTCGAGTTTAGATATCATTGAATTCCATGAGTTTGTAATTCTCAATCTTTAAGGTCAATCTCTAGGATTGAATAATATCAGTCTTAAAAGCTGATTTTTGATCTTTTAAGGAGATTATCCTTTCTGGGGATCTGATTCATTAGTCTTATCAAGCTAATTTGCACGGTGCCCCCCCATTGTACGAGATAAATCCTTCTCATAGTTAGGATAAATCTGACCACTTGGCGACCCTGTTTGATGCTGAGGTCCGTGGATTTCCTGCTAATTTTAGTGATGACTTTTCTAGGTTTTTCATCAACCTACAGCTGGTCTGGACGACAACTTCATGACCTAAATCAAGAAGCGCGTGTCTTTTTCGGAAGACTTTACTTCCTTTTAATGATGGAATTGATTCATCGTGTAGATCCATCTTTTCTTTTCTTTCATCGGGTAAAACAGTTTAGTTTAGTCTAAAGCAAAAGTATCTTCAATTATTTGTTACAGAAATATGTGACATATGTTTAAGATAACTTGGTAATTTTTCCCACACTTGGCTTTTATTTTCCTTTTTATTGTCCTCTATTCCATTTTAAATGAATTTTAACATTTTGGTTTGTTTCTCAATTTATGTCCTTTCCGAGGTAACAATAATTTCGGTGTTAAAACCTAGTTTTATCATTCATAAATATGTATAAACATGATTTTGAGTTCATTTAATTGAAAATTTTGAAAAATTTTACTAGAATTGGGTAGTCAGTATATAAGACTAGGGCTGTTCTTTATTATCATAGAGCACTAGATTCTAATACAACTACTGCTTTACTAGTATTTTTAATGGTAACCAAGTGTTTAAGATAAAAAATTTTAAAATTCCGAAAGAATTTAACCCCTTCCCACACTTAAGATCTTGCAATGCCCTCATTTGCAAGAAATCTGTAACTATTTAAATTATTGAGGGTGATTAGCGTAGAAATGATTAAATTTTACCAAAGTTTCCAAACATATTGTTGTTTATGTTGAATGATAAATGGTGCACATCATTTGTTCATTCCGTCTTGTTGTTATTTCACATATATTTTGCATCTTGTCGTCAAAATTAGTTGCTTTTGCTGAACTTAATGCCAGTCTTTGAAAATGCGTTGTTTTACCCTGTTGTGTACATAAGATAAACTGCAAACATATATACATATTTTTGAAGTTTGGTATATTACCCCACATTCAAAAATTATTAAAATCTAATAATAAAAGTTAGAAAATTATAAAAACTATTACAATATTAACATAAGTATTAAATGTATCAACATTACAAATAATAAAATAAATAAAACTAAGTAGACTAGGGATGATACTGATACCAGTAGGGGTTCCATGCATAACCGTATGTGTTATAGAATTCTTCGGCTGGGTTATACGTAGGATACGGTGGTTGGATCTCTATAGACCAGGGAGGAAATACGGGCGATGGAGTAGGAATATAGTTTCTACCTACATGTTGGCAATGAGCTATGTTTTGGTTTTGATGAACTTGCCAATCTTCAAATGCTCGATGTCTAGCATTTTCGTACTCTTGTGAAGCTATAAACCTTTGCATTTCTGTCATTTCATTTCCCCCTCCCACATTACCTGGCTGTTGGTTTCTCTCAACCTGTGGATGTCTACCATTATATCGTACTGCGGCGTTATTTCGCCTATTCAAAACTTTAGCACCATGGTATACATTTAAACCAATTGTATCGTGGGGTTCTGGTTCTTCGATTAATAATCCCCCCCGACTTATATCCACACCGAGATATTCAGCAATCAAAGTAATAAATATACCACCTCCTATTATACTGTGCGGTCTCATGCCCCTAACCATAGCTGATAAATAATAACTCACACAATAAGGTATACTTACAGCGCTTTGTGGGTCTCGAATACACATGTGGTAAAACAAATCATGTTCATTTACCTTTTCCTTATTCTTACCTCGTTGTGTAATCGAATTAGCTAAAAACCTATGAATTACTCTTAACTCTGCTCTATCTATATCCAAATAAGAGTAATTTCCCCCTTTAAATCTGTGATGGCTAGTCATTTGACTCCATACACTATGCGTATCAAAATTTTCATCAATCTTTCTACCATTTAATATCAACCCTCTACAATCGGCAAATGCTAACTCCTCAGGCGTATATATACGTAAGGCCTGAGCCATGTCTAGTAAAGACATGTGGCGCATCGAACCTCCTAACAAAAATCTAATAAAAGATCGATCGGTTAAACTAACTACCCGATCATTTATTTCTATACTACACAATAATTCTTCACACCATACTTTATATACAGGTCTACGCATGCTGAATAATCGTACCCAATCGTTAAAAGTAGAATTACCATACCTCTGTGTAAGTAATTCTCTAATTGGCCCGGCCAATTCTACAGCTTCTAATGGTGCCCATTCTATTACCCTAGGTACTTCAACAGCTTTAGAATGAAGAGTATGCCAACCCCTTTGGTATTTTGGATAATCTATCCAACGTCTGTCAAATCTCAAGTTCGGGTGCAAATCTTCCAAGTGCATATCAGAAAATGTCATAACTGGATGAGGTATATCTTGTTTGTAGTAGTTATCCACTTCCTGTTGTTCCGCATTCTCAGCAGGAGCATTGCGAGCTTGGGATGAAGATTCACCCCTTTCAGTCTGCAAAACACATCAAACACAATTTTTGTGCATCCAAATATGCATTAGTGTCAGCAAAATCATCAATCAAAATAATTACAATGACATGTTCAATTTATATCAAACTTAAGCTCATTTTCATATTTTTATCAAATCTACACTTTTTCAAATAAGCATATACGAAAATGTTCGTCAAGTTCATAAGCATTCAACTCAAATAACATGTCAAAATAATCATTACTAGCATTTAAACAAGTTTCAAATGGCATTATTTCTCAAAAATCAAGTTCATGAATTTTAGACTTGAAAAAGTCCACTTTAATTCTCAAAATCATGTTTAGGCTCAAAGTTTGGATCATTTAACTACCTAAACATGTTACACTACTTAATTTAGCAACAATTCATGACAAAAATCGGCCATAACCTGTTTATATCAAAAAGCCCCAAATTGCTCAAGAACACAAACCCTAGATTACTCAAAATTTGAAGTTTAAGGCTTCTAATCATGTTAAATAGCATCAATCTAGGTTATACAAGCATAATACACAAGCAATTTAAGCATAATTACACTAAAAAGCATTAAAATCGAATTGGGGAAAAAAATTGCTCAAGAACACTAATTTTCGGATTAAATGGTTTTTAGGTGTAGAAATTTACCATTTTTCTTGAGTAATTCCTTGATAGCATCCTTCTCAACATGATTTTAGTAAAAGATTTGATGATTTTCGGTGAAAAAATTCGATTTTGGGAGTATTTTTTCGGTATTTTTCGCAGTTTATGTAGGTGTGGGTGAGCAACTGATCTGTTTCTGGCCGTTTTATTTTTTTCTGGGTTTTTGGTCCTCCGCGAGTCGCGGCGTTTGGCAGTTTCAAATACCGCGAGTCGCGGTGTTTGTTTGTTTTTTTTTTAAATAAAATCTTTAACTTATAAAACAAATATAAAATAAATTTAAAATTTTGTTTTCCTTTGTTTTAGGACGAGGTCGTTTCGGAACGATGTCCTAGTCCGTCCTTCGACAAAATTTTAAAATTTGTCTATTTGTAGCGATTGTTTTAAAAGCTAAGATTTTTGGTTTTTTTAATGTTTTTGGCATACTTTAATTCAATAAGATTAAAAATAATGATAATAAAAGTTCTCGTCCCTCCCTCGGGTAAAGCAATTTCGGTTCAAAGACCTAGTCTTCAACTTACGACGAATTTTAAAAATCATATTTTTAACTTAGCGAAATAAAGTAAATTTTTGTTTTTAAATTCACACCAAACTTAAATTAAAAATGCATAAAATTAAAAATTCATATTTTAAAAATTAAAAATTCACACCAAACTTAATTTAAAAATTCATATTATAAATTCACACCAAACTTAAATTAAAAATTCATATTATAAATTCACATCAAACTTATATTATATTTTTGTTGTTATACATACAAACTTAAAAATATTAATTTTTCAAATATTTACAATTTTAAATATATTGATTTAAAAAGTTTACAATATTAAATTAATAACTATATATTAATTTTAAAAAAAACATGGTAAAAATAAAATTAAAAATCTTTTTGGCTTTTATCCCACTTTAATCAATCAAATATTATCAAAAACATACTCCCCTCTTTTCGGTAAAGTAATTTCGGTTCCATGACCTAATTTAACTCATGACGAATTTTTGAAATATTTTGGGTTGATTGATGAAAGATATTTATACCTTAAGAATAAACGTTAAATTTTGCCGTGATGTAATAAATTTTTGAATGATATCAATAATTTCGGTCGCCAAACCTAATTTTATTCAATACCAATTTAATACTTTATAGCGAACAAATTAGCGTTTATTATCAAAAGGTTAAAAATAAAAATAAAAAAATAAAAACTGTACAGACTTACCTGTGAGATAGTATTCTTAGTGATACGATCTATCCCACTCATAAGATAGTCGATTTAATTGGTTTTCCATAGCTACATAGGCGTAACCTCGAGCATTCAGTGTTTTTTCTTCTAAACATATGAACGGTCCGTCTCTGCATAAAGTAACAAATTCAGTGTTTGAATAGGTTTGATTATTTGAACATTTACCTCCATGTGACCATTTTCCACATTTGTGACATCTTTCAAGGTGTCGTGCTCTTCTTTTCGCTGCGGATTTTGATTTTCCTTTACCAAATTGTAACTTATTATCTTCGCATCTGGATTCTTTTCTTACTCCGTCCAATCTTTCTCTGATTACTGATACTAGATCACTCGGAAGTGTATCATTATTACGTTTAGTGATCAAAGCGTGTAGCATTAGACCATGGTTTAGTTCACAGGAAGTCTTCATTTCGTAAAAACCTAAAAAAATAAAAATTCAGAATGGGGGGAGAAGACTAGTTCTTTAGGGTCTGCTAGGGAAAGACCATTCGGGTTCTATTTTCGAGAACTACACGAAAACAGAAAATCTTACTCTAACAGAAATACATATTATCCTTTAAAAGACTTGATTCTCCCCACACTTAGTTAGCTGTGGTATCGAAATTGTGATTAACTTCATTATCAACTTCCATTGGACTATCTATGTAATGTTTAACTCTGTGACCATTAACCTTAAATTCAATCCCATTTGAATTTATTAATTCTATCGTTCCGTATGGGAAAACTCTTTTGACTATGAATGGTCCAGACCATCTTGATTTCAATTTTCCAGGAAATAGCTTGAATCGTGAATTGAAAAGAAGAACTCTGACTCCTTCTTTGAATTCTTTTGAACTTCTGATTCTTTTATCATGCCATTTCTTCGTTCTTTCCTTATAGATTAACAAATTTTCGTATGCTTCATGTCTTAATTCTTCTAATTCGTTTAGTTGACTTAACCGTAGACGTCCAGCTTCATGTAAATCAAGATTACATGTCTTCAAAGCCCAAAATGCTTTGTGTTCAATTTCTACTGGAAGATGACATGCTTTTCCATAAACGAGTCTAAAATGTGTGGTTCCAATTGGAGTTTTGTAGGCTGTTCTAAAAGCCCAGAGTGCATCCTCCAATTTAATGGACCATTCTTTCTGATTTGATCCTACGGTTTTTTCTAGAATACGTTTTAAAGCTCGGTTGGTATTTTCAACTTGTCCACTTGTTTGTGGATGATATGCAGTGGAGATTTTAT
This sequence comes from Rutidosis leptorrhynchoides, assembly GCF_046630445.1. Taxonomy (NCBI): domain Eukaryota; kingdom Viridiplantae; phylum Streptophyta; class Magnoliopsida; order Asterales; family Asteraceae; genus Rutidosis; species Rutidosis leptorrhynchoides. The sequence goes on from NC_092336.1 coordinate 448,979,580, forward strand.
GAGTTACTCCATATCTTTTGAGAACTTTCTCAAGTTGATTGTTACAGAAATGAGGTCCCCGATCACTTATTAAAGCTTTCGGTGTTCCAAACCTTGCAAAAAGATGTTTTAAAAAATTGACTACAACTCGCGCATCGTTAGTTGGGAGAGCTTGTGCTTCCGCCCATTTAGATACATAATCAATGGCTACGAGAATATAGAGATTATTATGAGATTTTGGAAATGGACCCATAAAGTCAATACCCCAAATGTCAAATACTTCACATACTTGAATGACATTTTGTGGCATTTCATCACGTTGACTTATTTTTTCGGCCCTTTGACAAGCATCACAAGATTTGCAAAGAAGGTGTGCGTCTTTGTAAATTGTAGGCCAATAGAATCCAGCATCATAAATTTTTCTTGCTGTTAGTTGAGGCCCATAATGCCCTCCTGTTGGTCCTGTGTGACAATGGTTTAAAATTTTACTAGCTTCATCTCCGAATACACATCGGCGTATTATTCCATCTGGACAAGTTTTAAACAAATGTGGATCTTCCCAGAAATAGTGTTTTATATCACTGAAAAATTTCTTTCGTTTTTGGTACGATAATCCTTTTTCAAGGTATCCACATACTAAGTAGTTTGCATAGTCTGCAAACCATGGAATTTCATTATAATCTATCTTCAATAGATATTCATCAGGAAAGTTGTCTTGTATGGCCGATTCATTTAGAACTTCTAATTCGGGATTTTCAAGACGAGAAAGATGATTAGCGACGAGATTTTCTGCTCCTCTTTTATCTCGGATTTCAATATCGAACTCTTGTAAGAGTAATCCAGCGGATTAATCTTGGTTTGGCATCTTGTTTTGAAAATAGGTATCTAAGAGCAGAATGGTCGGTATAGACCACCGTTTTTGCTAGAACGAGATATGAACGAAATTTGTCAAAAGCAAAGACAGTAGCAAGGTGTTCTTTTTCAGTAGTTGTGTAATTTGTTTGTGCTCCTTGTAAAGTCTTACTAGCATAATATATAGGTTGAAATCGTTTTTCAATCCTTTGTCCTAAAACGACTCCCATTGCAAAATCACTTGCATCGCACATTAGTTCAAATGGTAGATTCCAATTTGGTGTTATCATGATCGGCGCATTAGTGAGTTTCTCTTTAAGAATATTAAAAGATTTGATGCATTCATCTGAAAAGATGAATGGAGCATCCTTTTCTAGGAGTTTATTCATAGGAATGGCAATTTTAGAAAAATCTTTTATGAAACGTCGGTAAAAATCGGCATGCCCTAGAAAACTCCTAACTCCTCTAACATTGGTGGGATGTGGAAGTTTAGCAATTACATCTACTTTAGCTCTATCCACTTCAATTCCTTCTTTTGAAATTTTATGACCAAGAACGATGCCTTCTTTAACCATGAAATGGCATTTCTCCCAATTAAGTACTAGATTTGATTGTTCGCATCTAATAAGCATTCGTTCCAGATTAGCTAGACATGTTTCAAATGTATCACCGAAGACTGAAAAGTCATCCATGAAAACTTCCATGCATTCTTCTATCATGTCGTGAAAAATCGCCATCATGCACCTTTGAAAGGTTGCAGGGGCGTTGCAAAGTCCAAATGGCATGCGTTTGTAAGAAAAAGTACCATAAGGGCATGTGAATGTGGTTTTCTCTTGGTCTTCGGGTGCTATTAGAATTTGAAAATATCCGGAAAAACCATCAAGAAAACAATAGTAACTGTTTCCGGCTAATCTTTCCAACATTTGATCAATAAAAGGTAAGGGGAAGTGATCTTTTCTGGTGGCGTCATTTAATTTTCTATAATCAATACATACACGCCATTCTGTTACAGTCATAGTAGGAATAAGCTCATTTTTCTCATTTGTAATGACAGTCATGCCACCCTTCTTAGGCACGCATTGAACTGGGCTTACCCGTGGACTATCAGAAATTGGATAAATTAAACCTGCATCTAGTAGTTTAATAATTTCTTTTTTAACTACATCTTGCATATTCGGATTTAGTCTTCGTTGGCGTTGCACATACGTTTATGACCTTCTTCCATAAGGATTTTATGTGTGCAATACGAAGGACTTATTCCTTTTATATCATGAATCTTCCATGCAATAGCTGGTTTATGAGCTTTCAACACAGAAATGAGTTGTGATTTCTCATTTTCAGTAAGAGAAGACGATATTATTACAGGTAATTCAGATTCACCATGTAAATAAGCGTATTCCAAATGGTTTGGAAGTGGCTTTAACTCTAGTTTCGGAGGTTCTTCTATCGATGATTTATATCGATATCTGTCTTCTTCTTTTAGCATTTGAATTTCTTCTGTTGTTGGTTCATATCCATTAGCTATTAGTGTAGCTAACATTTCAGCTTCATCAATTGGTTCAGTTCCTTCTCCTAAAGAACATTCTCCTGTTCCTTGTAATTCTGGAAATTCTTCTAACAATTCTGCATGTGAATCTATAGTTTGAATATAATAACATGTATCATCTACAGATTGCGGTTGTTGCATTGCTCTATCAACTGAAAAGGTAACACTCTCATCCTCTATACTTAGAGTCAGTTTCTTACCAAACACGTCTATCATTGCTTTAGCCGTGTTTAAGAATGGTCTTCCTAATATGAGAGGAACTTGAGAATCTTCTTCCATGTCCAGAACAATAAAATCTACTGGAAATACTAAAGTACCAACTTTAACTAGCATGTTCTCCATTATCCCTCTAGGATATTTTATTGATCTATCGGCTAGTTGTATGCTTATTCTTGTTGGTTTCAATTCTCCAAGGTCTAGTTTAGCGTATAGTGAATACGGCATTAAATTTATACTAGCACCTAAGTCTGTCAATGCTTCTATTGAACTAAGACTACCCAGAAAATATGGAATTGTGAAACTTCCTGGATCAGATAATTTTTCTGGTATCTTATTCAACAGCACTGCAGAACAATTAGCATTCACAGTAACAGCCGAGAGTTCTTCCATTTTCTTTCTATTTGTAATTAGATCTTTCAAGAATTTAGCATATCTAGGCATTCCTGAAATCACATCAATGAAAGGAAGATTTACATTTATCTGTTTAAACATATCCAAGAATTTGGATTGCTCGGCTTCAAGTTTCTCTTTTTTCATTTTACTCGGGTAAGGAAGTGGTGGTTGGTATGGTTTAACATAAGGTTTAGCCTTAACTATATTATCTTCATTAACCTTTTCAACTACCGGTTCTTTTTCCTTATCTTGATCAGGTTGTGGTTCTTGTGGAGTAGGAATAGCTTCATCAGAAGTTACAGGTATTTCAGGTGGTTTAAGTGTTGTACCGCTTCTTGTGGTAATGGCTTTAGCTGTTTCATTCCGGGGGTTTACATTTGTATCACTAGGTAAACTTCCCGGTTTTCTTTCACCTATTAACCTTGCTAGATTACTTACTTCTTGTTCCAAATTTTGAATAGAAGCTTGTTGATTTCTAAATGCTTGAGCATTTTGTTCATTCGTTTGTTTTTTAGATGTGAAAAACTGCGTTTGAGTTTCAACTAGCTTCGTCATCATATCTTCTAAATTCGGCTTTTTATCATCGGGTTGTGGTTTGTTTTGAAAATTAGGTCTTTGCTGGTTGTAAGTATTGTTGGATACTTGTTGATTGCTAGTACCTTGTTGGTTGTTGTATGGAATATTTCGGTTATAATTCTGATTTTGATTGTAAATCGGTCTTGGCGGTTGATAATTATTCTGATAATTATTTCCAGACCTTTGGTTTATGTATGAAACATTCTCTCTTTGTTCCATTGTTAGTTCAATACTAAGACAATATTTTGTCAAATGTGGTCCTCCACACTGCTCACAACTAATTCATATTGAGTGGATATCTTTAGTCATCTTTTCCATTCGTCTCTCGACAGCATCTATCTTTGCAGAAATGGAATCTAAGTCATGGCTAGAATCGGCTCTAGCTGTTTTAGATGATCTAACGATATCTTTTTCTTGGTGCCACTCATGTGAGTGGGAAGCAGTGTTATCAATAATTTTGTAAGCATCAGTTTCAGTTTTCTTCATAATAGAACCACCAGCTGCTATATCGATGTCTTTCCTTGTAGTGATGTCGCATCCTTGGTAGAATATTTGTACTATTTGATAGGTGTCTAAACCATGTTGCGGACATCCTCTTAATAATTTTCCAAATCTTGTCCACGCCTCATATAGAGTTTCATTTGGCTTCTGTGTGAACGTAACAATTTCTCCTTGACGTCTTACGGCTTTAGATGCCGGAAAGAATTGTCTAAGAAATTTTTCAACTAAAACGTCCCATGTATCAATCGCCCCTTCAGGTAACGATTCCAACCAATCTTTGGCTTCTCCCTTTAAAGTCCAGGGAAATAACATGAGATATATTTGTTCATCTTCCACTTCTCGGATTTTAAATAGAGTGCAGATCCTATTAAAGGTACGAAGATGTTCATTTGGATCTTCCTTCGGTGCACCACTAAATTGGCATTGATTAGTCACCATATGTAGAATTTATCCTTTGATTTCATAATCTGGCGCATTAATGTCAGGATGAGTAATTGCGTGACCTTGGCCAGTGCATTTAGCTCTCATTCGGTCTTCCATACTTAAAGGTTCCAGATTCTCCATAATTGAATTTGTTGAATCAGAATCACTAGAGGATTCTGATTTAATGGTTCATTCCTCAACAATCTCTGTTTGAATGATTGGTGGTTCCGGAGGAAAAATTAATGGTTCATGATCTACGAATCGTCCCTGAATATTCTTCGAATTCTCAATTGTGAGGTGGGATTCAAAAAATGGATTATCGACGGCGACAATATTAGCTAGATGTCTTGATCTAGTTACAGGTGGTGAACGTACAAAAGGTGGTGAACGTCTTGCTCGGTGCATTCACTGAATATCCTATTAGTTTTTAAAAAGGAAAGAAAAATTATATAAGTTATCCAATCAATAGACTTTTCTGATTTTGCCCACGTTTCGAATAGCCAAAAGATGCAGCAGAGGGGCAGGATTCGTTTGGTCTCAATATAATTGAGGACTGTTTGGCTCCAATAACCCGATCCACGTACAAATCCAACTATTACTACGAACCAGAAAATTTTGATGTCTATCAATTTAACCACTTAAAATAAATTTTCGTAATTTTAAGAAATTTAGATAAGAAGTAGAATAAAAATCTATGTCCTAAAACTAGAATAGCGAGAAATAAGAAAGAAAAAGAGCGCATCGAAAAAGGTCGAAAAAGAAAAAGATTGAAAAAGAGTGACTATAAAACTTAAAAACACTTGACTAACCCAACCTTATTACTATTACTAACTTAAAATTATAATCGCAAATTGAGATAACTAATTGGAATGATAATTGATACATAGTAAAAGGCGTCTAAATATATTAAAGCTTACAAGTAAAACTATATCCCAAATGGCAATATCTTAAAAAGGTATTAAAACTTAAAAAGGCGTCGCAAAATTCTAAAGCACCTAAATCTTAGTCTAAAGAAAAGGCACTTAAGGGAATTTACGGCAAAGCCTAAAAATCTAGAAGTAAAAATAACTATGGCAAAAACTATGTTTAAAACTAAATATGAGCGAAAAACACAAATATTACGCTAAAACAATTAAAAAGGGACAAAATATAAAAATATACTAAAAGTTGTAAAAATTACAATTTTTATAAAAATATTATTTTTATATTATTTATTTTATAAAACTATTAATTTTAAATTTTAATTAAACTAATTTAACTAAAAATACAAAATAATAAATAAACTAAATTAAATTAATTAAAATAATTAAACCTAATTAGGGTTAAATTTAAATAATAAAAATAAAAACCCATAATTAATGCCTGATTAGGGTTCTGTGTACCCGTGTCAGGGTTCCTCCGCGAGTCGCGGTTCCACCTGGCAAAAATCTCCGCGAGTCGCGGGGTTCGAGATTCCAGATGACATGCTGTTTTAAATTCGACGCGTTTTTACGTAATTATATATTATTATTTTTTTAAATTATATTTTCTGTTTTAATAATTAAATAAAATATTTATAAAAACTAAATAAAAACTTATGTTTTAAAAACTAAAAAAAATAGAAATACTCTATAATTTTATAGAAATCTTAAAAATAGATTTATATATATATATATATATATATATATATATATATATATATATATATATATATATATATATATATATTTCTTTAATTTTATGTTTTAAATAAAAACAAAATATTTAAATAAAACTTATATTTTTATAAAATAAAAATAAAGAAACTTTATAAAACTTAAATATTTAACAAACTCTTATAAAAAATTTATATTTTTGTTTTCTTTTTATGTTTTCGAATATTTAAAACGTATTTTTACAAAAGCGTATTTTTATAAAAGTAAACTAAAAAATCTTTTTTTTTATATTTATTAGCGTTGCGCTTCCGGCTTTTAAGCTAGATTGTCCCCGGCAGCGGCGCCAAAAATACTTGATGTTCATGCGAGGTGTATATGAAATAGCTTATATTTTACTAGAAAATACTATTAAATACGATACAATTTTACACAAGATATTTATTTATTTATAGAATGGATATTGTGACGACCCGGAAGTTTCCGACTAAATTTAAACTTTATCTTTATATTATTCTGACACGATAAGCAATGTTTATTAAGTTAAATCTCAAGGATTTTAAACTATGTTTATACATTCATTTAAACCTCGACCAAATTCCAATGATTCACGAACCATTAAATGAACATATATGAATATGTATGTATATGTGTATATGTTATAAATTGAAAATATCAACAAAGTATTTAAAAGTATAATGCTTTATATGAATGTATTTGTTTCAATATGATTATCGATGAAATTAAAAAAAATATATATATATATATATATATATATATATATATATATATATATATATATATATATATATATATATATATATATATATATATATATATATATTAAATGATTGAATTATCAGAAATATTGAATTATGATTACAAGTCTCTGTTGAGAGGTCCACTATGATTTGAGAAATCTATTCCTCTTAACGATATTCGGAATAATTTGTAAAGCTATTTATAAATAAAAATAAAAAGTGTCATTTACGAAAGTTAGACAAAAGCTATTGGAGAATTGGTTTCCATAATATTCTATTAATCTATTTTCAAACGTACAAAAACGTTTTCAGTTTAAAAAGAACTTTATTATTAAAACGTATATAACTTTTATAAATATCTAGAATCACTTTTGACAACTCATTACTTAACCAGTATAATAAATATAACGATATTTATATTTTATTTCATTAAATATATATAACGATTTAAATTAATATTATATATATTTATACACGTATTATACATACATAGTTTTTATATTTTTACTATACTTTAACTTTACATTTACTTTACTTTTACTTTACTTTAACTTTAATAATTCACTTTAATAATTCATACTTTAATAATTCACTTTAATAATTCATACTTTAATAATTCACTTTAATAATTCATACTTTAATAATTCACTTTAATAATTCATACTTTAATAATTCACTTTAATAATTCATACTTTAATAATTCACTTTAATAAATCATACTTTAATAATTCACTTTAATAATTCATACTTTAATAATTCACTTTAATAATTCATACTTTAATAAATCACTTTAATAATTCAAAAATCTATTATAAATAGAATTCAATAGGTTTCATTATTTCATAGAAACTTGAAAATATATTTCTCTAAACTCTCTCAATCGATTTACATATATATATATATTTGCTCTATATTATTTCAAGATATTATTAGTATACATAAAATATTACGACGGAGTGATGTCCGAGTGATTTCAAAATAGTTTTTTGAATGAGTCGAAGCTAAGAAAATTATGGGTTATAGCTATGGAGGTGATGGGTATGGTTCATGGGTATGCTCGTGAGGTCAATCTAGTGTTTATCATCTCCGTTGCGTCTACGTACTTTCCTGCAATATTGAATCTCAATATTGATACGTGAGCACTCATAACTTAACTTTTATATATCAATAGTGTATCCCTGACTAGTGCTCGAGTATATAGGATTATGCATGCTTGTACATTCGATATGGTCCTTAGATAGGTTTGTTGAATCCTGAATTAGATACATATGCTACTGAGATAGGGTATATGATATGTATGTCATTGGAAAGCTAGCGAAAAATTAAGAACTTTTCATTTAGATATCGAATGGTTTCGATGAACGGATTTGAAGTTAAAGTCAACTGAATTTTAGTATTATTGTTAAAATGATTATTATTACTATCGTCGTTATTATTTTAATAGAAATATCATTTTTATTATAAAATATCATTATTACTATTATGTTAGTATTATCATTTTATCATAATAACATTTTTAGTAAATATAAATATTGTTATTTTTTTTATAGAATAATAATAATTATTATTACAAAATAATACAACCTTTACTTATTATTATTATGATCAATATTATTTTATCAAATAAATAGGGGATACAAAAATATTTTTCACCACGCGTAATATAATTACATTAATAATACTTACCACTATAGTTTTACGATATTAAGTGAACTTTATAAATTTTACTACTTAAGATATATAAAAGTATATTTTATCATATATAAACGTTAATATAAATTTTTATTAATAAATGACTTTTATTATTATAAAATCTAATAAATATATTTAAATATATAAAATGACTATAGTTAAGTTATATAATAAACACGTATAAATTTTAGAAGTCATTTTGGGTTAAGTTGACTTTTGTTGACTTTTGCATATTAGTCTCGAGCATTAGGATTGTGGTACACTATGACTTAACCAAAAATTGTTAGACAAATATTGACCAACATATAAATATATATAATTAATATAGGTTCGTGAATCCGAGGCCAACCTTGCACTTGTTAAATGACGTTATATGTATTTTTACTACGAAATACAGTATGGTGAGTTTCATTTGCTCCCTTTTATATATATTTTTGGGACTGAGAATACATGCGCTGTTTTTATAAATGTTTTACGAAATAGGCACAAGTACTAAAACTAATTCTACGTGAGTTTAAACCAGAAATATACCCTTAGCTTGGTAACATTAAACTACTTGTCTATGTACGGTAGGCGCGAATTCTAAAGATAGATCTATTGGGCCTGACAAACCCCATCCTGACTATGGGATGCTTTAGTACTTCGAGGTTATTTTAAACACACCTGATCTGGTGTACTTCAGAGGGTAAAACATGAACGTTAAGGCTTGTTACCGGGTGCCTACAACTTATAGAATACTTTTATACACTTGCGAGTGTACATATATTTATAAACGGAAATCTTGTGGTCTATTAATATATTGAAATGATTATTATGATAAACCTATGAACTCACCAACCTTTTGGTTGACACTTTAAAGCATGATTATTCTCAGGTATTAAAGAAATCTTCCGCTGTGCATTAGCTCATTTTAAGGATATTACTTGGAGTCATTCATTGCATATTTTGAAAGACGTTGCATTCGAGTCATTGAGTTCATCAAGATTATTATTATGTCAATTATAGTTGGATGTA